>NC_090337.1:27717984-28966136 GCF_035084215.1 Heptranchias perlo | reverse complement strand
TCTCTCTTTTTCTCGCTCTCTCTCTTCTCTCCCCCTCTCTCGCTCCTCCTCTCTTTCTCTCCCCCTCTCTCGCTCTCTCTCTTCTCTCACCCCTCTCTCGCTCTCTCTCTTTCTCTCCCCCTCTCTCGCTCTCTCTCTTTCTCTCCACCCTCTCTCGCTCTCTCTCTTTCTCTCCCCCTCTCTCGCTCTCTTCTCTTTCTCTCCCCCTCTCTCGCTCTCTCTCTGTTCTCTCCCCCTCTCTCGCTCTCTCTCTTTCTCTCCCCCTCTCTCGCTCTCATCTCTTTCTCTCCCCCTCTCTCGCTCTCTCTCTTTCTCTCCCCCTCTCTCGCTCTCTCCTCTTCTCTCCCCCTCTCTCGCTCTCTCTCTTCTCTCCCCCTCTCTCGCTCTCTCTCTTTCTCTCCCCCTCTCTCGCTCTCCTCTTTCTCTCCCCCTCTCTCGCTCTCTCTCTTCTCTCCCCCTCTCTCGCTCTCTCTCTTTCTCTCCCCCTCTCTCGCTCTCTCTCGTTCTCTCCCCCTCTCTCGCTCTCTCTCTTTCTCTCCCCCTCTCTCGCTCTCTCTCTTTCTCTCCCCCTCTCTCGCTCTCTCTCTTTCTCTCCCCTCTCTCGCTCTCTCTCTTTCTCTCCCCCTCTCTCGCTCTCTCTCTTTCTCTCCCCCTCTCTCGCTCTCTCTCTTTCTCTCCCCTCTCTCGCTCTCTCTCTTTCTCTCCCCTCTCTCGCTCTCTCTCTTTCTCTCCCCCTCTCTCGCTCTCTCTCTTTCTCTCCCCCTCTCTCGCTCTCTCTCTTTCTCTCCCCTCTCTCGCTCTCTCTCTTTCTCTCCCCTCTCTCGCTCTCTCTCTTTCTCTCCCCCTCTCTCGCTCTCTCTCTTTCTCTCCCCTCTCTCGCTCTCTCTCTTTCTCTCCCCTCTCGCTCTCTCTCTTCTCTCTCTCTCGTCTCTCTCTTTCTCTCCCCTCTCTCGCTCTTCTCTCTCCCCCTCTCTCGCTCTCTCTCTTTCTCTCCCCTCTCTCCTCTCTCTCTTTCTCTCCCCCTCTCTCGCTCTCTCTCTTTCTCTCCCCTCTCTCGCTCTCTCTCTTTCTCTCCCCCTCCTCGCTCTCTCTCTTTCTCTCCCCCTCTCTCGCTCTCTCTCCTTAGACCCTGGTGAGACCCATCTGACTACTGCATTCAATTTGCCACTGCACCTCAGGAAGGATATATTTGGCCTTGGAGGGGGGTGCAGTGCAGATTCACCAGAATTATACTGAGGCTTAGAGAGTTTAAATTTGAGTATAGAAGCTTGAGGAGTAATCTAAATGTTAAAAGGATTTGATAGGGTAGATACTGAAAAACTGCTTCCTCTGGTGGGCGAATCAAGAACAAGGGGACATTAACTAAAATTAAAGCTAGTCATTAAGGAGCACTGTTTCACACAAAGAGTAGTGGAAATCTGGAACTCTCACCCCCAAAAGGCTGTAAATGCTAGGACAATTGGAGCTTCAAGACACTGATACATAGATTTTTGTTATGTAAGGGTATCAAGGGATAGGGAGCAAAGGTGGGTAATGGAATTGAGGTGCAGATCAGCCATGATCTAATTGAATGGCGAAGCAGGCTCAAGGGGCCTACTCCTGTTCCTAATGTTCCTTGACATGTGCCTGGAGTCAGAAAAGAAATTGTTGAAGTTTAATTCTCAAGTTTATGAATCTTCTCTGAACGTCTCTAGTATGTTCAAGTTATAACATGTACCCAGCAATCTTATTCTTCATCAAACAGACACGTACTGCAGACTCAGTTGAAATTCTTCATTTTTTGTCTTTTTTGATTATTTTCATGGTATAATTTTGGGACTTCCATGTACTTTTAAAAGCAACGTTGTAGATTATTGCATGGTTGCAAATGAATTTTGCAAAATGATAGTCATGATCCATAGACCCAATTTGAGATCTTCACTTTTTTTGGTCCCATACCTTCCTGGCTCTCACTAATAAATCCTTGGCTGATGTCTCTGAGCCCTTTCACGGTCCTATAATGTGGGAACAAGTTTTGAAGCTGCATTTGGTGTATTCGGACAACAATTATAATCAAATTCTGATGGTTCAGCCTGATCTGATTTACATCCATTTATTTGGTTGTGTTTGAACCTACCTGTTACAATTTGGGCTTTCTCCCAGCATTCTTTTTAACTTGTGCTTACAGAAAAAAGGCATTTTCCATAAGCAGACCTGCATCTTCTATGATCTGAAAGTTGCAACATTATGCAGTTTGTGAATGGGGTAGTGTGTTACGGGACTAACAATTACACTCTGCCATAGGGAATATGAAAAGGTTAGGAAAGAAGATTTTTAAAAAAATTAGGAAGGCAAAGAGAAACTATGAAATTAAATTATCAAAGAATATAAAAATAAATAGTAAAGTATTCTATAGACACAAATAACAAGAGAAAGAACAGACTAGGAATAGGGCCACTAAGGGATAAACAAGATAAACTCACAGGTAATGACAGTGAAATGGCAGAAATATTAAATAATTACTTTGCCTCAGTATTTACCAGGGAGACTAACATGATGAGCATGACATTAGAAGAAGCGATCAAAAAAGATATAAAGGCATTTTAAGATAGAAAGAGGGGAGATGATAAACTAATCAAAATTAGAGAGGATTAAAACCCCTGGTCCAGATGGATTGCATCTGCATATATTAAAAGAATTTAGGGAAGAGATAGCAGACACACTACTACATATACATAAAAACTTATTAGAAAAGGGAAAAGTGCTAGAGGACTGGCAGACAGCTAATGTGATTCCTATATTTAAAAAGGGAGATAGAACCAGTCCAGGGAACTAAAAACCAATCAGCTTACCGTAGGTGATAGGAAAGATAATGGAATCCTTACTCAAAGATGTAATAGAAAAACATCTAGAAATGAAAATACAATAAGGAATAGTCAGCATGGATTTCAAAAGGGTTGACCAACCTTATTGAATTCTTTGAAGAAGTAACAGAAAGTTTAGACAAGGGTAATGCAGTAGATGTAATATATTGGATTTTCAAACGGTCTTCGATAAGATACCACATAGTAGACTCATGACTAAGGTCACAGCACGTGGAGTCAGGGGGCAAGTAGCAGAATGGATAGCAAGCTGGCTACAAAACAGAAAACAAAGAGTAGGGGTTAAAGGTCTTACTCAGACTGGCAAAAGGTGGGAAATGGTGTTCCACAAGGATCGGTACTGTGACCATTGTTGTTCGCCATTTACATAAATGATTTGGACTCAGGAATCGGAAGTACAATTTCAAAATTTGCAGACGACACAAAATTGGGGGGTATAGTTAATACTGAGGAGGATTGTGACAAAATACAGGAAGACATTAATAATTTTTCAGAATGGGTGTGTAATTGGCAAATTAATTTCAATATAGATAAGTGTGAGGTATTATATTTTGGTAGGAAGAATAAGGAGGCCACATTCTGCTTGAATAATAGTCTAAATGGGGTAGAGGAGCAAAGAGATATGGGGGTACAGATGCACAAATCACTAAAAGTAGCGACACATGTTAATAAGGCCATAAAAAAAGCAAGTCAAATACTGTGGTTCATTTCTAGAGGGATAAAATTGAAAAGCAGAGAAGTTATGTTTAACTTGCATAGAACCTTGGTTAGACCACACTTGGAGTACTGTGAACAGTTCTGGTCTCCATATTATAAAAAGGATGTAGAGGCATTGGAGAAGGTGCAAACAAGATTTACTAGGATGATATCAGGTATAACTTCTCAGTTCTATCAGGAAAGATTGAGCAGGTTGTGGCTCTTTTCTCTAGAAAAGAGAAAACTGAGGGGTGACCTGATAGAGGTCTTTAAGATTATGAAAGAGTTTGATAGGGTAGATGTAGAGATGTTTCCACTAATGGAGGAGACCAGAACTAGGGGCCAAAAATATAAGATAGTCACTAATAAATTCAAAACGGAATTTGGAATAAACTTCTTTACCCAGAGAGTGATTAGAATGTGGAACTTGCTACCACAAGGAGGAGTTGAGGTGACTATCATAGATGCATTTAAGGGGAAGCTAGATAAACACATGAGGGAGAAAGTAATAGAATGGTATTCTGAAAGGGTTAGATGAAATAGGGAGGGAGGAGGCTTGTGTGGAGCTTAAACATCGGCATGGACTTGTTGAGTCGAATGGCCTGTTTCTGTGCTGTACATTCTATGCAGTGTTGAGCACTGGTAACCCATGTAGGTTGCTAACATGCACTCTTGCCCACTCTGAAAGGCAGAAAACAAGACACAGCCAGACTCTGTACATGCTAAATCTAGGAATAAATTTATTTATAAGGAATATGAGTACACTGAAACAAAAGAATACAGCAAATAAATGGCAAAACCATACTTAAAGTACATAATACTTTAAAATGTTAGTATTTTTTAGAACCTTCTAACTGAATCTGTAAATCTTTCAACTTCATGGAATACTTCCCATGTAGAAACCGGCAGTCAAATGGGGGAACTGAGCATCCTGGGCCAGTCCTCTACATATATTCTTGGTTTTCTTTTGAAGTGAACAGTGGCTTCTTTTCAGAAACCCCAGCTCAAAGAAGTCCTTTCAACTATTAGATATGCAGTCAGGTAAATAGAATATGAACAGTAGCCCCTTTACTGTCTGAGTCCTGAGACAAAGCTTATTGGAATTTCTTCTAGTGTGACACTTTTTTAACGGCTGCAGCAATCATAGGAATCACTTTCAATTTTGGCGGGGGTGTAAAAGAGGCAATATCTGATTGTCCGCCCATAATACACCCAGTCTAATTTTACTTTCCATTGAAGTCTGTTTTATGCCCCCCACCGAAGTTCTACCCGATGAGTTCTGTCTTCTCCCACAGTTGGAAACTTGCATAATCCAAATGTGAGGTACTAGCTAAACAAATTTGACCTTGTTTAAGGATCTGATTATAGGCAGTGAAACCACCAATAGCTGGCTGCCTCCCCTGAAATTAATAGCTATCAGTAGACAGATTTGTAATTGATTTTCTTCACACAAATTGACATTGGAACTCTTCTAAGAACACATGTAATTGGAGTCACCTTTTTAAATCAGTAATATATTGGTTTATCTAAATCTCCGTATGGAAAGACGTACAGAGATTTTATAGTTGGAAATAAGATGGAGCTCTGCTTAATGCACACTACCTTTTATCACAGTTCAATCTTCGTGCAAGGAAAGTACAAAGTACAATTGCACGCAGTCAGTATCAGCCTTTTAATGTCAGGCTTTTTTTTTGTAAAAGTGAGTCTCTGCTTGACCTTAACCTAAGAATTAGGAGAGAGCATTTGATGGACTGTGAAACTTTTTTGCCTTCAATGCAATTTATACTCTTTGTCAGAGCAGAGTATTGCTCTCTAAAATGAGCCTAACAGTGGGGTAATGGCTGCAAAAATAGTACTAGGGATTTGGCCAATTTTTATGTTTTTTTCTCATTTCTTCATATGGAGAGGACCACAAATATGATATTTTTTTTCTCTAAGACCTCCCTGGAATATTCTTCCAATTCTACACTGTCACACTTTAGGTTTCAGTAGCTCTGCTCTATAAAATGCATTCTGTGAATGGACTGGTGAATCGGGTACTCTACACTAGAGGAAAAGACATCCTGTGAATAGACTGTTGCATTTTACCAGTCATGTGCAACTGTTGAAATTTTAACTTTCTTCAAACAAAAAACAGCAGATCCCAGTGTATTGCATGCAGTGCGCATTTCTGTATCAGCAAGAAAAAAATTCAACAAATTGTTCTAGCTTAACAAAGACTGGGGTGTTTTGGGAGAATAGAAAGGTTATTGTAACATGTAAGTTTGTTGTTACTCAGTGTGACAGATCTTGTTCTGTATCACATATTTTGTTGTCCAGAAAAGTTCAGAACAAGAAAGATGGGTGTGATAAAATTTATGTCAAAGTTGGACATTACAAAGCAAATTCAGATAAAATAAAGGTATAACACAAAATAAATTTGAGAGTTTTGAGGAAGAAGCTAAATTGAAATCAACTGACAAAAAAAAGCTAAGGGGAAGAGATTACATGGATAAAGAAAAATTGTGTGGTGGAGGGGGACTGATTTTAAGTAGGAAGTGGAAGCAAAATGTAAGTTGAAGGGAAAAAGAATTACAAGTGTAATGGTTCTTGAGAGGGAAGGAGAAATAGTCCATAACATGGCTATAATGTTTCTAAATAGCTTTTGTTAATAACCACTAGGTAATAACTTTTCATTATTTATCAATAGTGAAAATTAATACACTGACAATGGTGGAAATTAATACACTGACAACGGAACAGATGTTTCTTTTATGTATACGTTATCTAATTACACTTTAAACTTGAACACGGCAATAACTCTAGATTTTAAGTACTTGGCCCTTTTTCATTACAGCAATAAAACTTTCATCAGCTTTTTTAATGTACTGTTTGTTCCTTACTTTTAAACAGTATTCATATTTTTAAATCCCACATCTTTTCAGATTTCAACTTTCAGTCTCCAATCATTTTGATATTTAACCACTCCTTCCATGATTGTCATAAGGGGACCAACAGCACAAATTTCCGGTCTAAACTTGCATCTATTTGTGGAAACTAACCCTTCTGATTCAGCACCACTCCATTCTATTCAGAGATTAATTTAGTACTGTATATTCCGTTTAATTGTCCCGTGGCCTTGACATTTAATGTGTGTGAGACTCTTTTTAACTTGCACCATCAGTACAAATGAAAGTTAATAATTAGTAACCCTGCCAATGTTAAACAAATGTGACAATTAGAGTAGATTTTATGGCTAAGTGTTCAATTTGAAACCAGTGGAGCTCTATGTTCAGGGATGCTGGATATGATTTATTATGGTCGTGAAACTGTTTATATCAGTAACAATGATACTGTGAAATACATTTCCTTTATGATATTGTTTTTCACTTGAAGTATTTACTACTTATTCAAACTGTGCTATTAACTATTGGGTGCCTTGTTTTGACTTTTGGGTGTCTCATGACTGGCACAGTTAGAATAGTTACTGATAATCCCATTAGGAGATAAACACATGATGTGGAGATGCCGGTGATGGACTGGGGTTGACAATTGTAAACAATTTTACAACACCAAGTTATAGTCCAGCAATTTTATTTTAAATTCACAAGCTTTCGGAGGCTTCCTCCTTCGTCAGGTGATTTTCACATCGTTCACCTGACGAAGGAGGAAGCCTCCGAAAGCTTGTGAATTTAAAATAAAATTGCTGGACTATAACTTGGTGTTGTAAAATTGTTTACAAGAGATAAACACAGCCTGTTGATTTACATGGTCTCATTCTGTGCTGTAACCCTTGATTAATGTTGATTGTGCTCCATATGTCAGCTCAAAATATCATTTACAGACATCTTAATTACTTTTCTGGAGCTACACTAGTTAACTTTTTATACAGTACCAAACTTAAAGTATTTAAGATATTGCAGCTTTCAAAAACTTTTCTTTTGGACTTTGCTATCACCAAATAATTTAGCTGGCAATATGCTGGTGTTCCCATGAGCTGCTATTAATTCTGAAGTTTTCGGTAGTTTTGCCAATTTGTATTGTTTTAACATTTAACTTTTATTAGCTTTTATAATGGTCTTCAGCCACTGGCTCCCTTAATGCAGCTCTTGCACATCTGATGGCAATGTACGAATAAACTTGCTGGATATTTTAGGACCTACTTTTTACCATGATGTAACATCTCTCTGTCGTAGCATCGTGATTTCAGTGCTCTGTGCAAGTGCACTGACTAAAATATCATGGTCAATTTGCACCTAATTGCAATAACAAGCCACACAGTGCTGCCCATTTGGAGGTAGATCAACTCACACAACTAAATGTGACAATAGCACAGTTAGTTTGCGCTCTCAAGATCCAGAATGCAATATAAAAGCAGCTTTACTCTTCATTTTGGCCCATGATTTATAATGTTTGATGTTATAACCAAATAAAGTGTATGACTTTCCAGAACTGACCTCCATCACCTTGATAGATAAATAGAAAAAAAGGCAAATTAAAATGTATTTAATATTGAAATGATTCTTAAAACTGAAACGTGGAAGTAGCATGTCAGTATGTAGACAGAGAGGTTATGTCTAGATGTCTTTAAAAGTTAAGTTAATCTTTCAGTTCACACAATATTTTTAATGCAACATTTGTATTTGCAACTGATATTTTAAAAGGCCGCCTTTTCAGTGTCAGTGTTGTGCATGTAATGTGCAAAGAAAAGTTTTTGGGGGTGAGATTGGACTTGGGCAGGGCGCAAAACGGGTGATATCGTACCAGTCACCCATTATATGCCCTGCCTGAGATTCAATTCCATTGACCGCTTGACAGTCGGCAAATGTAACTCCGCATGTTTTTGTGTCCCAGCTTGGGTCCCATTTCACCCCCTTTTTGTGTGTGATTTTTATCTACACTTATATGACTGGATGGAATTTGATCACATCTATTTAAAGAAAGATATGAATAGCTGGCTGTTATCACAAGTTATGGTTTATGCTCTAGCTTTTAATGACTGACTACTTCAAAATATTGTTTTAAGAGCTTGCTGGATTTCTGCCAGATAAAGCTGAAGGGTACATTCCTGAGTAAGGAGCCATAAACTTGCTCATTGAATCTTAGAGATGGTCGATGACTTGGTTTGCTTTTAATCAGTTGTCATGGAAAGATAAATGCAGTACAGCACAGACTGTGACTCCAAGAAGTCAAATGCTTCTTTTAAGGATGTTGTGTGCCATTTTGTGAATCAACTGATTCAAATTTGATTTTAAAAGGGGAAATAACTTCATGAGAAATGTTTGAGTGACCGTTCCTCATCTGTAGTTCTGGACTGTGTGTTGACTGGCTCCTGCTCTGTGGAAGCATCGCAGCTGAACCTGATTCTGTCTTTGCCTGACTACCACACACACACATTGTTCTGAGCAGGAGTTACTGGGCATCCATCAGGAATTGGAATCCCGTCTGATTTTTTTTTCCCCACCCACTTCTCCTTGCTAGCTAAAGTGCTCAGGCCAGTTGTAGTGCCTATTCTGCTACCCTGGCTGGTAGCAAACTCAGGACAAAGCAGGGATTGAATCTGAGACCTTTTTGATTACAAACATGCATGTTCTGTCTCTGGGTCATTTTATTGTTTATGACAAAAATGCTGCAGTGTACATCTAGTTATTCTCTCTCTTCAATCACCTCAGATAAGCAATGGCTTTTTGTGTGAAGCTTTTAAAAGATGAGGTTCAAATATGGAAAATACCCCACAGGCTTATCTTTACAAAAAGAACCCTAATTTGATACAGGAATAGAACAGTATTTTCATGATTCAGTGATTTGAATAGAACCTGTGCAGATTTATTGAAAGTGAGTTTGAAATGAAATGTAAATATTTCACTAGAGCAGAGGTGAAATCACTGGCTTAACTTTTTTAATGCTTGTGGCTTTCCACTTTGCAGCAATGCAAAAGTTACCATCTAACTGTGGAGTTGGGTCCTAATCTGACACTTGGAAAACTCCAGTGCAGTGCCCAACCCTTGGACCTCCTGGACACCAGAGGGTTTTTCTTCCCTAATGGTTTGAGTTCAAATGCTCTTGCACTTGCTCTGAAACCATTTAAAATTTATTGGCTGGAAGAGGAGCTCTGTGTATATCTATAAGCACTTGTGCAGTGGTCTCTTCTGGCTCAAAGTTCAATTCATAGTGTGGCAGTCTTAGACTAGTAGTTGCAGTATAAAAACAGCCTAAAATAACAGAGGTTTGATAGTATTCTTAAATACTATCAAAGTAGCCAAAACGGCTCTCGAGTTAATCTCTGCTATCGACTGGATTTTTTTTTTGGCCTATATATGTATATCAATGGTGTCATTTTGAACTGCAGATTATAGATTACATCACAACTGTGAACCCTTCAATGAGGATATTGGAATGAATCAGTTGCGTGGAGCGTCCTGGCTGGCAATATCTACCACTGTACTAGCCAAACAACCAATTGGTTGTTTTTGCTTGGTGTTGGATGCTGCAAAGAGAAGAGGCAGAAACTGGTTTAATGAGGTGGCTAGTGGTGAGGATTGCACTGGCCTTTCAGTAATAAGCAAGTAGATATGGATTTGGACAGTTGTCGTGGCCTGTTGATGTCCTTTGTATACTCTAGTGCAGTTGTCCATAAGGAACGGCTGCAAGGACAACTAGAATATGTGGAGTAATCTGTTCCTACGCTTGCATCAAATTTATCTGTCAGAGAGGGATGGAATTTGTGATCTTCTTTGGGGTGTTCAGTGCAAGACTTTTGAGATGACCATTTGGCACTTTACTGTATCCTGAGGTCATGATAGTCACCCCCATATTTCTTAGTCTGCTGCTAAATTCAGGTAAGAATTTTTCCTTGGGAATATATTTTTGGTGTCCACGTGAATGGAGAGGACCTTAGCTGAATGATTTATGTGTTTTAAAACTTTGACAATTGCAACCTTTACATTTGAATTGATTATAAAAATCAAAGCTGAAGCTTGTGTCTTTTAGTTTCATCATTGCATGTTTGTTATTTGTTTTATTACATTTGAACTTTACTTTTTAAAAAAGAAATAACTCCACAGTACTATCATCTGTTGCAGGATTTTTGTAAGTATTTTCCTTTTTTGCAGCTCATCTGCCTATAGCCATCAACTATCCCACTGCAACATTGTATTGTTCCAGGATCATAACTGGAGGTCACTCAAAAGTCAATTTTAAAAATACTTGGTATTTTTTGCCTCAGTGATTTCCTTCAGATTAACAGATATGATTGTTTTTATTGTGGACTTGTCATGCCATTGTGGTTTCATGGTTGACCAGCAGGTCTGATTGTAAGCTTGTTGAGTTATGCAATGTCAGTTACTGTTTTTCTCCCCCCACCCCAAAGTCGGTTCAAGTTCCAGCCAAGTATTGACTTATCTCTCCCAACTGTGGCATCCAGTGCCAAGCAGCCCTGGGAATCAAATGCATGACCTTCTGGTTGGCAGTCTAGTGCTTCACTGCTTGAGCTGGCGAGCTGCCAACGCGATCTGTGTCTGGTAACTCTGAAGAAGTATCTGTCCGTCTTTGATAGTCTGACACTGTTTTGGATTCCGGAAACTATTTTTCCCATTCTGCTGAAAACAGTGTAACTTTTCCTTGTCAACCTAATTTTATCTTCATTGAAGTTCTTTGTTTGGATTCTGAGGTCGTCTAACACTGTTGACGAACACAAAGCAAAAGATATTTGCACAACCTCTGTCCAATTTAAGGAGTTGCTGCAACTTCCAGAAGACTGTGATGCACAGGGACATACAGATTGAACTGCTTTCATTCCAATAATGAGAATTTCCAAGCTGTATCAATCTTCTAGGCCCTTATTTAAATAAAAATGTTTTTGTGTATCTTTTTTATAGTTGATATTTTCTGTTCCGAAGGACCATGACTATTATACCAATGTAACATTTCCATTCTTACTGTTTAGTATTTCAGAAATGGGATGAAGTGCTCTTATTAATAGTTTGTGGTTCCAGTAAATTTAACTGGTAAAATGCAAAAATGAAGGGGATACTGATTAACTGTGGCTTTTGTAGAAGATAAACAATTATAGAAAGGGTAAGATTTTAGGTGGTTATATGTTGAATATCTAATGAAATTTTGGAAGAATCTCCTTCCCTTAATGTGGTTCCTCTGTTCTGTGATTTCTATCATTGACATCTTCATAGCTTGTATACAAATGTGTTTGTTTTTTGCAACACTTGATTATTTACAGTCTTGTTTGTTTTAAGAATTTGGCTTTACAGCATCACTGTCGGAAAAAAAACCTTTTATGCTTTGGTGTAAAAGGCTTCCTGTTAATGTCTTGGCACAGAACGTTCCACTAAATACAGATTAATGCTGTATGTTGGTGGAAATGCAGAGCCCCTTCAACATGTTGAAAGATGGCTTCAGATTAATGGGTGGTGTTGATGCCACACAGAGGTTCCCTTTGTTTTCTACAGCCATGTGATTACAAAGTGAGATTTGTTTAAGAAAATCTCCCAATGTATTTTCTATACAATTTCTATTTAAATTACTGAATCCAAATGGTATTTGAAAAGCTGTGGAAGATTGAGAAATTAAAATAAACCAAATCTCTTGCCTTTTGTAGTGAGGTTTAAATCTAGCCATATGTTCCAGAACAGACCTGCCGACGACTTGATCTCCCTTTACATGGTAATAACTTCTACCTCTCTGCAGGTCTTGGCACCGTGGGACCTTCAGACCCACAGATGTTACTGATACATTTGCTTGATGACGTGAAACATCTGAGATAAACAAGTGTGTATTAGGGTAGGGGTGCGTTTGCGAAAATGGTCCAGATCTGTGTGCGACAACTAGTGAGTGAGATCTGTATGATTTAAATCACCATTAAGGGAGGAAGAAGCATAATTTAACCTCACGTCAAACTCCCAATTTATTTTGTGTTTCTTGTAGTCCTTGAACCACACCATTTCCATTGACATGACTGCTAAAGAGCGGGAGTACGATAATCTGAAGCATTAGCAATGGAGAAAGATACTTCTCTTTGGCAATGCTGGACAATTTGCAGGAACGCAGCCACCCAAAAAGCACTAATTAATGCTCTTTTAACTTTGACTGTGGTGCACTATCCCTCCCTCTCAAATTCTCTGCAGCCTTTGACACGGTAGTCCACACCATCCACCTCCAGTCCCTCCTCTCCATTGTCCAGCTGATTGGGATTGCCCTCAGTTAGGATCAGGAGTAGACCATTCAAGCCTGTTCCCTCATTTAGTTAGATCTTGGCTGATTTGTACCTCAACATTTACCTGCCTTTGTTCCATATCCCTTGATACCCTTTCCTAACAAAACAAATCTATTCATTGCAGTCTTAAAAATTTCAATTGACCCAGCAACCATAACCTTTTGGACATGATGTGGAGATGCCGGTGATGGACCATAACCTTTTGGAAGAAGAGAGTTCCAGATTTCTGCTGCCCTTTGTGTGGAAAAAAAATGCTTCCTAATTTCACTCCTAAATGGCCTAGCTCTAATTTTAAGATTATTCTCCCTTGCTCTGGATTCTCCCACCAGAGGTAATAGTTTCTCAGCATCTACCCTATTAAATCCCTTTATCATTTTAAACACCTCGATTAGATCACCTTTGAACTTTTTACAATCGAGGGAATACAGGCCAAGTTTATGTAACCTGTCCTCGTAATTTAATCTTTGAAGCCCTGGTATCATTCTGGTGAATTTGCACTGTACCCCCTCCAAGGTCAATATATCTTTCCTGAGGTTCGTGCCAAAACTGAATGCAGTTCTCCAGATGGGGTTTGGTTTCAGATGTACAACTGAACCATCACTTTCTCACTTTTGTATTCCAACCCCTTTGAAATAAAGGCCAACATTCTATTTGTCTTTTTGTTTTAAAAACTAGTGCACAGGTACAAAAAGTAGTGATTTGTGTACATGGACACCCAAATCCCTTTGAACCCCCAACCCTGAATGGTTGTGATAATAAAGGATTGTCTATTTCCAATGGAAGAAGGTGCAGATAGGCACATGTAAAAGAGATGTGATTATCTTTTTAATATCATTTCTCTAATGTGAGGAGATTACACAGAAGTCTGGAAGTGTAATTGGGGCTCATTATGTTGAATTTGTTGGAGTGGATTGTGTGGAGGAGCCCTGGTTCCACCATATATATCAGTTGGGGGAACATCGGAACAGGAGTAGGCCATTTAGCCCCTCAAGCCTGTTCCACCATTCAATGAGATCATATGGCTGATCTGTGACCTAACTCCATATACCTGCCATAGCCCCATATCCCTTAATACCTTTGGTTAACAAAAATCTATCAATATCAGATTTAAAATGAACAATTGAGCTAGCATCAACTGCCGTTTGCGGAAGAGTGTTTCAAACTTCTACCATCCTTTTGCATGTAGAAGTCTTTCCTAACTTCGTTTCTGAAAGTCATGGCTCTAATTTTTAGGCTATGTCCCCTAGTCCTAGACTCTCCAACCAGCGGAAATAGTTTCTCTCTAACTAGCCTATCAGTTTCCCTTAACATCTTGAAAACTTCAATCAAATCACCCCTTAATCTTCTAAATTCCAGGGAATACAACCCTAGTTTGTGTAATCGCTCCTCGTAATTTAACCCTTAGAGTCCAGGTATCATTCTAGTAAATCTGCGCTGCACTCCCTCTAAGGCCAATATATCCTTCCTAAGGTGCGCTGCCCAGATCTGATCACAGTACTCCAGGTGGGGTCTAACCAGCCAATTAGTGCTAGTACAAGAGTTCACATCTCGAGTATTTCAAACACACAGCAATAAAATCCAGCAGCGGAGCAGAAACCAGTAGTGCAGCCATATTGCTCATCGCATGTTGCTGCAAAGCAGTTGCGGTGCTGCAGCGACAAAAGAGCAGCATTACTGCTGGCAAACCCATGTCGGTTCAGTGTTCTGCGTCGCCACAACTAGTGCAAAACGAACTTTTTAAAATGAATTTGAAAAGTTTGAGAAGGGCCCAGGTCACCCCCAAGAACATCTTTGAAGTTTCTAATGTTCGAAAAGAGCTGACAGAAGAGAGTTAGCTCTATTCTAAAATTAGAAAAAAGCCACGAACAGACATAACTTCCACTCCCTTGTATTCTAGTCCTCTAGATATGAAATCCAGTATTCCATTAGCCTTTTTGATTATTTTCTGTACCTGTCCATGATATTTAATGATCTAGGTACGTGGAGCCCTAAGTCTCTTTGGACCTCCACTGTTTTGCGCTTTTCACCATTTAGAAAGTACTCTGATCTATCCTTTAGCTCCAAAGTAGATGACCTCACGCTTGCCTACATTGAAATCCATTTGCCACAGTTTTGCCCATTTGCTTAATCTATTAATATCTCTCTCTAATTATATGCTTCCATCTACACTGCTTACAGTGCTGCCTATCTTTGTGTCATCGGCAAATTTGGATATGTGGCTCTCTATCCCGTCATCTAAGCCGTTAATAAACACAGTAAATAGTTGAGGACCCAACACAGATCCCTGTGGGACACCACTAGTCACATCCTGCCAATTTGAGTACCTACCCATTATCTCTACTCTCTGCTTCCTGCCTTGCCCTCAATTCCATGAGCTTCAATTTTAGCTAACAGTCTCTTGTGAGGGATTTTATCGAATGCCTTCTGGAAGTCCATTTAAACAACATCCATAGACATTCCCCTGTCCACCTCTTTAGTCACCTCTTCAAAAAATTCAATCAGGTTCGTCAGGCATGTCCTACCCTTTACAAATCCATGCTGGCTCTCTCTGGGGGCAGTGAGGAAGACAGATTCACAGCTAAACCTTTCCGTTCAATACAAGAGCATGCAATTCCCAAACCTTTTTGTGTATTTGAAACATTTGTAATGGGAAAGACTTGTCGACAGAACTGTGATTAGAAGCAGAGGGATTTATGGTTTGACATTGGTAGTAATTATAGAATGGTGTGAATAGACAGTACAATGTTATGTGGCTGCACTCTCATTACTTTCTGTTTAGGTGAAGCAGAGCCCTACACATCCCCAATCCGAGATAACTCCCTTTGCTTAGCTTAGTGTGGGCTCTTTGCCAGAACTTGCTTGTCCATATTTGGAGTTATATTAACCAGTTTAAATTTCCTGCAGTCCAGGGAGTTACCCCATCAGTCAGTGGTTCTCAGGGGTGATTAGCTTTGTTTCGCTCAGGTGGTCTCATTGTTGGAATGTGCTGGCTGGTGGCTAAGTTTGCCTATATTTGTAGCGGATTCAAATTTCCTGGGCTGTGGAGAGTTGTCTTGTCTGTTCGTGGCTTTTTTCTAATTTTAGAATAGAGCTAACTCTCTTCTGTCAGCTCTTTTCGAACATTAGAAACTTCAAAGATGTTCTTGGGGGTGACCTGGGCCCTTCTCAAACTTTTCAAATTCATTTTAAAAAGTTCGTTTTGCACTAGTTGTGGCGACGCAGAACACTGAACTGACATGGGTTTGCCAGCAGTAATGCTGCTCTTTTGTCGCTGCAGCACCGCAACTGCTTTGCAGCAACATGCGATGAGCAATATGGCTGCACTACTGGTTTCTGCTCCGCTGCTGGATTTTATTGCTGTGTGTTTGAAATACTCGAGATGTGAACTCTTGTACTAGCACTAATTGGGAACATACAAACTGAAACAAATGCGAGCTAGTGTTGGAAGTCTATTTGCAGATCCGCTCTGACCTTTTGAAGTGCACGTCTATATGCAATATCAGGAACAATGGTATAATGGAAAGCATTCTTATGAGAGAGGGCTCAATATTTCATGCATCAGTCAATGTGAGAGAAGCTATGCCCATTTTGGACACTCACTGGTGACATTAGTCAGTCCCACTTGCAGAATTTTTTTTTATTCGTTCATGAGATGTGGGCGTCGCTGGCGAGGCCGGCATTTATTGCCCATCCCTAATTTCCCTTGAGAAGGTGGTGGTGAGCCGCCATCTTGAACCGCTGCAGTCCGTGTGGTGACGGTTCTCCCACAATCAGAATGATGCTGATTCTGTCTATTTTCCCCCAACAAAGTGACTCACTCCCACAATAGAACATAAGAACATAAGAAATAGGAGCAGGAGTAGGCCATAAGGCCCCTTGAGCCTGCTCCACCATTCAATAAGATTATGGCTGATCTTCGACCTCAACTCCACTTTCCTGCCTGATCCCCATATCCCTTGATCCCTTTAGTGTCCAAAAATCTATCAATCTCAGTCTTGAATATACTCAATGACTAAGCATCCACAGCCCGCTGGGGCAGAGAATTCCAAAAATTCACAACCCTCTGTGTGAAGAAATTTCTCCTCATCCCAGTCTTAAATGTCTGACCCCTTATCCTGAGATTATGCCCTCTAGTTCTAGACTCTCTAGCCAGAGGAAACAGCCTCTCAGCATCCACCCTGTCAAGCCCTCTCAGGATCTTATATGTTTCAATGAGATCACCTCTCATTTTTCTAAACTCCAGAGATTATAGGCCCATTCTACTCAACCTCTCCTCATAGGACAATCCTCTCATCCCAGCAATCAATCTAGTGAACCTTCGTTGCACCGCCTCTAAGGCAAGGATATTCTTTCATAGGTAAGGAGGCCTATGGAGGAGAACCTTTAACTGAACCAGTGTGAATTTATTTGGTTTTTATATCCGAGTAGATTATAATAAATAATGTGCTTTATAAATGCAGGTATTACCATCAAGTCAGTACACCACCAAACACTATTGCTCAATAAATTACTTTTTCAACTGTGATTGTTATATAGACAAATGTGGCAGCCATTTTGTGCCAGCAACAACCCATAAACAGTCCTGTGATGAATGACCAGTTGATCTGTTTATTCAGGATATTGATAGAGGCAGGAATATTGGGCAGAATACCATAAGAGCTTCCTGCTCTGATTTGAATAGTGCCATCGGGTCTCTTAACATTCACCAGAACAGACAGATGGGATATTGACATAACAACTTGTTCAAAGGACTACTCCGACAAGGCAGCAACTCCTCAGTAGTGCACAGAAGTGTCAACTTAGATTTAGCTCAAGCCCATAACCTTCTGGCCCCAAGAAGAATGATCTACCAATTGAGCAAAGTTGACACACAGCTCAGCAGTTATTCAAGAGTTCTGGGCAGTTCTGTATTGTGGACTCATACCCACTAGGACCTGGGTTGAGACTGACCCAAACTTTTGTCATCTTACCAGCTGGCATAGAGAGATTTTCTTCTTGTTGCTCTGGGTGGGATGTATACTTAGGCCCCAGAGATGAATACCCTGAACCATACATAGTTGCTTTCTTGAGCTGACCTGTGCATGAGAAGTAGTCACTTCAAATCTCCTTTCAAGAAAGAATCCCACTTAAACGCTGCCCCTCCTAAAAGATGCAACGATAATCAGAATTTGGAAAATTTCAGGCATAAACGTGCACTCTGGTATAGTACTTCTGAGTGCAGTCTCTAATACCACATGGCATGTTTTAAGTGACTGGGTAATTTATAACCCCTTGTATGCAGTAAGACTGTCATTATCTGATCATCCTGCAGGCACTGATGTTGAACAATAATTTGAACTCCAGTTTGTGGAGCGTAGGAGACAACAAACAACTTAGAAGCTGTATAAATGCAAACATCGTTGAGCCAGTTTAATCAAGGGAATTCCAGTCATGTGTCATGAGTACAGTCTCTGGGAATGCAATAATAATAATTTGTGATCCAGACTGTAACTCATGAATCATCTTGAACTCAAGGCAGAGTGTCTACTGTGAGACTTGTGTGTCATCTTAGCCCAATAATTTTCATGATGAATGGCTGAAGCATGGGTGAGATGTACTGCATGTGACTGCCTCACCCTAGCTTAGGTGACTAGTTTTGGTTCAGATGTTTTGAAAATACCATGGGGTTGATTTTAACCCACCCTGCCTGGTGAGAAATGGGCAGGGGGAGCCGTTAGAATTGATTGATTCGACTTACTGTCCTGTTCCTACTGCAATCATGTTTTAACTTCTCATTTAGGCGGCTGAGGCACCTGCCAGAAGCAGACAGATGAATACATGCAAATTGGGATCCTATGGTATGATTAGGATCCTGATGTGATTTTAACTGGGCGGGACAGAAGCCCTAGCCAGCGGCCAACCCGCTGAGTAAAACCTTGCGGCTTTGGCTTCAGGCACTGTGACTGGAAGCACTATTTAAAGTGGCACCAGGCTGCAGGCACTCAAATTATAGGGATCTGTGTGCTGTTGTGCTTAGTGGATTTCCACCCGCACAAAGGATTTTTGAGCTTGTTTCTGACTTTTTTACTTTACTCTCCCTGATTTAAGCTTTCACAGCTTATCATGGGTGCCATTTTTATTTCATTACTTTGGATGGAGGAACAGAAGGATGGAGAGGAGCAGCAGCAACCTCAACAACCAGGACAAGTAGCAGGTGGGTCTGTTAGAAGACAGCAGGTGAGGAGGGGGGGGCTGCTTGTAGAAGGCCTTACCCAGCCCACAGGGTCTAGAGCAACTTTCCTGGATTTGACTGAGGAGCACTGATTCAGGAGACTGCGCTTCACCCAGGCAGGCTGTCTCTGATCAATGCAGCCTCCTGCAACAGGACAGCTGCCTGCTGGCCCAGGTGTCGATGCTTTGCCAGTGGCTGTAAAAGTCACCACTGCCCTTAACTGTTTTGCCTCCGGCTCCTTCCAAGCTGTTAGAGGAGACATGACCTGCATCTCCCAGTCTGCAATGCACAACTGCATCAAGTGGGTCACCAATGCTCAATTTGCCGGGGCGAACAGTACATCATCATTCCCATGGACTCTCAATACTCCGAATGAGAGCTCTGGGATTTGCAGCAATGGCTGGCTTCCCCTCGTGTCCAAGGTGTTATAGATAATATGCCCCACACAAAGTCTGTTGCATCATTGTAGTGTGCTGCATGTTGCAAAACATGGCAATTCAGAGAGGATTGTAGCTGGAGGAGGCAGAGCAACAGGAAGAATCGACATCTGATGAGAAAGAATTGGATGAAGGGAGAACCAGATGGAGAGCAAGCACAAGGCATTGCAGCCAGATAGGGAAGAGGTCAGGTGATAGAACTGTGCTTCCGGTGACCTGTTCATTCGCCTCCCCTGAAAAGTTACACAAAGCTGCTCTACATTAACAGTCCTTGCTACCCCCCTTCACCATTCTCTTAATCCTGCATTAAGGAGCATTGAAACATTGGAGATGGCCACCAGGATTTAAAATACCCCAGGCTTGAAATCTAGGTCAGCAAGTGTGTTTTGTACTCCTCTTGCATCCCCCCCAGCCCATTCAAAACCTGTGATGTATGTACTGGGGAGACTAGAAACTGGGGAGAAAATAGAGAGATTTGATAATTTTCCTTGAAGTTTAAAAAAAACAGAAATTTGAATGAAAAATAACAATGTGGAAGATGAGCTTAGATTTCCCAGTATTACTGACTGTCTGACTGCAATCCCAGTGATGTGGAGATGCCGGTGATGGACTGGGGTGGACAAATGTAAGGAATCTTACAACACCAGGTTATAGTCCAACAGTTTTATTTGAAAATCACAAGCTTCCGAAAGCTTGTGATTTTCGAATAAAACTGTTGGACTATAACCTGGTGTTGTAAGATTCCATGCAATCCCAGTGTTCAGGGTTTGGGTTTGGGTTAGGGTAGGGCAGGATCAGGTGGGTCAAATTGACCTGAAAGTTGAATGGAGGCTGGTTTACTGTTCAGCATTTTTGCAGTGTAGTCAAAGTTTTAAGAGTTTTATATTTGATAATCCAGTACATCTTGATGATGGTCATTTCACAGGTTTTTTTCTTGATAATTGAGCTAATAGAAAAGTTCTGGAGCTGATTAAAGAAAGAATGAACTTGCATTTATATAGTGCCTTTCACAAACTGGGGATATCCCCACAGCACTTTACAGCCAATGAAGTAATTTTGAATTGCAGTCACTGTTGTAATGTAAGTAACTCTAGAAGCAAAGTCCCACAAACAGCAATGAAACAAATGACCAGATAATCTGTTCTAGTAATTTTGGTTGAGGGATAACTGTTAGCCAGGTCACCAGGAGAACTCCCCTGCTCTTCCTTGAATAGAGCCATGGGATCTTTTAAGTTCACCTGAGAGGACAGACTGGGCCTCTGTAACATTTATCTCTGGAGTGGAGCTTGAACCCAGAAGCTTCTGGTGAGAGTATTAAAACTGAGCCAAGCCTGATATATAGCTGATAAGCTGTATGGAAGTAATTTTCAAACTTTTTTTAGGACCCCTCCACTTCCTAATGTCCAAAAGTGAAATCCAGCTACTCGAAGGA
The DNA here is from genome assembly GCF_035084215.1 of Heptranchias perlo. Taxonomy (NCBI): domain Eukaryota; kingdom Metazoa; phylum Chordata; class Chondrichthyes; order Hexanchiformes; family Hexanchidae; genus Heptranchias; species Heptranchias perlo. Next base: position 28,945,294 of record NC_090337.1, on the reverse strand, counting down.
AACAGTGCTATCTCTGTAATTTTTTTAATTAGTATACGGTATCAGAAACTATTTGCTAAATCAACAAATATAGAAAAATTCTGAAATCTGATGACCTTGTAAATTCTCTCAGGTACAGGGGAGCACCGTTTGAAAACCTATGTTATATGGCTGAGCAGAGAGCTTTTCTTCCCATGTCCTCCACTTGTTTTGTCAGTGGATGCATTATTACTGAGTCTTTTTAAATGCTAACACTGTAACCTACTGTCTTTAAACAATCGCGTGACACGGGGCATGTTCACAGGACTGCAGCCCCGCCTATGATTCCTAATCTTTCTCCTGCATGTTTTCCACTTGCTGTACTCTTTAATGAGAATAACCTATAGTTAAATGACAGAAATTACAGCATAGAAGATGGCCATTCAGCGCATTGTGCTTGTGTTAGCTCGTCAGCTGGAACTGTCTAATCCTATTTCCCCGCCCTTTCTCCATATCTTTCTATATTCTTCATTTTCAAATAATTATCCAATTCCCTTTTAAATGATATAGTTTCTGCCTCAATAGGCACTTGTGGTGAAGTATTGCATTTTCTAATAAATAATGAAAAATATTGTTCTAACTTTCACCTTTGTTCTTCTAGTAATAAGTCTGACTGTATGAGCCTTATTATTGAATCACCAATGAGTGGAAACAATCTTTTACTATTTACATTCCCAAAACCTTTCATTATTTTGAAAACCTCTGTTCTAATTAACTGACTGACCTGCTGCCGTGGGATAAAGAAATTAAAGTTCCTTCTGAAGCCCCTTGATTCGGTAATAGACTTGCTGTGTAATAATATTTAAGGATTTCATGTCTGTCTTTAGCTCACAGAGACACTTTTGTGATATTGTTGGTAGCTATTGTGTAATACTTTCAGACACGCAGGATGAAACTGCCAAGTTTATTCATTGTTGTGGTTTAGAATGGAACCTCAGTTATTCACCATATGGAGGGGCCTCTGGCAGATAATGGAAATCGGTGGATAATCAGAAGTCTCCCTATATTTAGTCTGACATCGTTTTTAAGCTTCTGATTGGTTTATTTAGATTACCTAATCAAGTTCCCAGCATGATTTTTAAAATAAGATTCTCAGAAAATTGTTGGCAGTTCAACTCCTAACGGAGTCCTGGATTTCAAAGACCACTGTACTCCTGACCTGAAGTGCTCTACCAGGTACAGGATATCCAGGTAATAACTACTTATCCTGCTGGATCAAGAACTCAGAACTGTGAAAAATCAATTAAAAATGCTCAATTGCTTGTGCAAAACTGACTCCCACAAACATTGTTGTGGATAATTAAGAGTGAAAGAAAGAACTTACTTTTGTATAAATGCTTTTCACGTCCTTGGGACATTGGAAAGAGCTTCATAGCCATTTAATTACTTTTGAAGCGTAGTATTTGTTTTCCAGGCAAAATCAGCAGCCAATTTGCACAAAGCAAGGTCCTACAGATAGCAATGAGATGAATGACCAGTTAATTTCTTTGGTGTTGATTGAGGGATGAATTTTGGCCAGGGTACCGGGAGAACTTCCTGACCTTGTTCAAAAAAAAAACTGGAATGGGATCTTTTTCATTTGCCTGAACAGTCATGCAGGGTCTTGGTTTACTCGTGTCGTCCTAGATTATGTATTCAAGTCATGGAGTGCAGCTTGAACGCACAATCTTCGAACTTTGAGGTGAGAATGTACATAATTGAGGTAATAAAACTTCAGCACAGGTTTTTGGAACGCAGATTTGTCTGTATGCACCTCCGAGCCTGATCTAATGTATAGGTCCCTGGTGTTCTAAAGAGTTTATTATACATGAAAAACAGTACTGTAGAGTAACGAACTGGAGCTTCAGCGCATTACGTCATGGACTGGAGGAATGTGGGTTTCCATCTAACCGTATATGTTCCTGATCTCTGCTATATCGATGTAGGGAGTTTTTGAGCAGAGGCTAGTACTCCCCTCACAGGAAGAGATGGAATTGATGGCTGGATCAACCCTGGACAGTTTTGTGCATCTCCTAGTGGCTGGCTTCAGAGTGAGAGTAATGGTGGCCTGGAAGCAATTCAGCCATCATCTTCCTACCCTCTTGCTGGAAATAGGGAGACCTCAGAATGGGAAGAGGAGAAAACCTTGTTCCTCTTCACTGTATAAGAATTGTGTATTCATTAAGTGATACTGTTCAGCAGCACACCAACTCCTTTTCAAAAAGATTTTAAAAACTAAAAGATAAAAGCATATTGAATCTAGTATGTATGGTAGTTGTACTATTGTACAATGGTACTCTTATATGGTAGTATTTCAGTTAACCAGATCTGATAAACCTGGATATCAGAAGACCAGCGAGATAACCTACAGTTATATAAAAAGATCTACAGTTGTATAAAAAGAAAAAGGGTGGCTAAGGCAAACGTAGGTCCTTTAGAGGATGAGACCGGGAAATTAATGGTGGGAAATATGGAGACGGCAAAAATGCTGAACAAATATTTTGTTTCAGTCTTTACGGTAGAGGACACTAAGAATATCCCAACACTGGACAAACAGGGGGCTCTATGGGGGGAGGAGCTAAATACGATTAAAATCACTAAGGAATTGGTACTCAGTAAATTAATGGGACTCAAGGCGGATAAATCCCCTGGACCTGATGGCTTACATCCTAGGGTCTTGAGGGAAGTGGCAGTAGGGATTGTGGATGCTTTGGTAATAATTTTCCAAAATTCTCTGGACTCGGCAAAGGTCCCGGCAGATTGGAAAACTGCCAATGTAACACCCTTATTTAAAAAGGGTAGTAGGCAGAAGGCTGGAAATTATAGACCAGTTAGCCTAACATCTGTGGTGGGTAAAATTTTGGAGTCTATTATTAAGGAGACAGTAGCAGAACATTTGGATAAACATAATTTAATAGGACAAAGTCAGCATGGCTTTACGAAGGGGAAGTCATGTCTGACAAATTTGCTTGAGTTCTTTGAGGATATAACGTACGGGGTGGATAAAGGGGAACCAGTGGACGTAGTGTATTTGGACTTCCAGAAGGCATTCGACAAGGTGCCTCATAAAAGATTATTGCTCAAGATAATGAATCACTGGATTGGGGGTAATATTCTGGCATGGGTGGAGGATTGGTTATCTAACAGGAAGCAGAGAGTTGGGATAAATGGTACATTCTCGGACTGGCAACCAGTAGCCAGTGGTGTTCCGCAGGGGTCGGTGCTGGGTCCCCAACTCTTTACAATCTATATTAACGATTTGGAGGAGGGGACCGAGTGTAACATATCAAAGTTTGCAGATGATACAAAGATGGGAGGGAAAGTAGAGAGTGAGGAGGACATAAAAAACCTACAAGGGGATATAGACAGGCTGGGTGAGTGGGCGGAGATTTGGCAGATGCAATACAATATTGGAAAATGTGAGGTTATGCACTTTGGCAGGAAAAATCGGAGAGCAAGTTATTATCTTAATGGCGAGAAACTGGAAAGTACTGCAGTACAAAGGGATCTGAGGGTCCTAGTGCAAGAAAATCAAAAAGTTAGTTTGCAGGTGCAGCAGGTGATCAAGAAGGCCAACAGAATGTTGGCTTTTATTGCTAGGGGGATAGAATATAAAAACAGGGAGGTATTGCTGCAGTTATATAAGGTATTGGTGAGACCGCACCTGGAATACTGCATACAGTTTTGGTCTCCATACTTAAGAAAAGACATACTTGCTCTCGAGGCAGTACAAAGAAGGTTCACCCGGTTAATCCCGGGGATGAGGGGGTGGACATATGAGGAGAGGTTGAGTAGATTGGGACTCTACTCATTGGAGCTCAGAAGAATGAGAGGCGATCTTATTGAAACATATAAGATTGTGAAGGGGCTTGATTGGGTGGATGCGGTAAGGATGTTCCCAAGGATGGGTGAAACTAGAACTAGGGGGCATAATCTTAGAATAAGGGGCTGCTCTTTCAAAACTGAGATGAGGAGAAACTTCTTCACTCAGAGGGTAGTAGGTCTGTGGAATTTGCTGCCCCAGGAAGCTGTGGAAGCTACATCATTAAATAAATTTAAAACAGAAATAGACAGTTTCCTAGAAGTAAAAGGAATTAGGGGTTACGGGGAGCGGGCAGGAAATTGGACATGAATTTAGATTTGAGGTTAGGATCAGATCAGCCATGATCTTATTGAATGGCGGAGCAGTCTCGAGGGGCCGATTGGCCTACTCCTGCTCCTATTTCTTATGTTCTTATTATATACGACCTTAACTTCACTTCCAGACATTTGCTTTCTATAGTTTGTATTTGTAAGGATTGTTCTAACACTTTGTATGGTAGCTGCATGAAACATATTATTGGTTGTGTCATACAGGCTGATCCCAACATTACATAGATTTAAGAGATTCAACACTGATATCAAAATGACCTCAATTACATTAAAAGTTGGCCAAATTTTACCGTGCTTCTCTGATATCCCAAGGAGTAAATGTGACAGGTGGTGAGGACAGGGTTAGGATCTGCTGTGAAGCTCTGTCCACATCCAGTTCCCTCTGACCCCTCCCACACCAAATAGCCTACCTGCATTCACTGTCTAGGCTTACACATGAAGAATGGCAGCTTGGATGAAGTACTGAAGGGCTACTAATTCTGGTGGAGCCTTACCCAGAATAAAGTCACTGTGTTCAGGAGAGGACAAATTGGGGACCATTTATGACCTATGTCAATCTAGTCCTAGAGAAATCCTATTTTTTTTTATTCGTTCATGGGATGTGGGCATTGATGGCAAGGCCAGCATTTATTGCCTATTCCTAATTGCCCTTGAGAAGGTGGTGGTGAGCCGCCGCCTTGAATCGCTGCAGTCTGTGTGGTGAAGGTTCTCCCACAGTGCTGTTAGGTAGGGAATTCCAGGATTTTGACCCAGCGATGGTGAAGGAACGGCGATATATTTCCAAGTTGGGATGTTGTGTGACTTGGAGGGGAACGGCAGGTGGTGTTGTTCCCATGTGCCTGCTGCCCTTGCGCTTCTAGGTAATAGAGGTTGTGGGTTTTGGGAGGTGCTGTCAAAGAAGCCTTGGCAAGTTGCTGCAGTGCATCCTGTGGATGGTACACACTGCAGCCATGTTGTGCCAGTGGTGAAGAGAGTGAATGTTTAGGGTGGTGGATGGGGTGTCAATCAAGTGGGCTGCTTTGTCCTGATTGGTGTCGAGCTTCTTTAGTGTTGTTGGAACTGCACTCATCCAGGCAAGTAGAGAGTATTCCATCACACTGCTGACTTGTGCCTTGTAGATGGTGGAAAGGCTTTGGGGAATCAGGAGGTGAGTCACTTGCTGCAGAATACCCACCCTCTGACATGCTCTTGTAGCTACAGTATTTATGTGCTGGTCCTGCTAAGTTTCTGGTCAATGGTGACCCCCAGGATGTTGATGGTGGGGGATTCGGCGATGGTAATACCGTTGAGTGTCAAGTGGAGGTGGTTAGACTCTCTCTTGTTGGAGATAGTTATTGCCTGGCACTTGTCTGGCACAAATGTTACTTGCCACTGATCAGCCCAAGCCTGGATGTTGTCCAGGTCTTGCTGCATGTGGGTATGGACTGCTTCATTATTATCTGAGGGATTGCGAATGCAGTGTTCAATTCCAATCATCAGCAAGCATCCCCATTTCTGACCTTATGATGGAGGGAAGGTCATTGATGAAGCAGCTGAAGATGGTTGGGCCTAGGACACTGTCCTGAGGAACTCCTGCAGCAGTGTCCTGGGGCTGAGATGATTGGCCTCCAACAACCACTACCATGTTCCTTTGTGTTGCGTATAACTCCAGCCACTGGAGAGTTTTCCCCCTGATTCCCATTGACTTCAATTTTACTAGGGCTCCTTGGTGCCACACTCGTTCAAATGCTGCCTTGATGTCAAGGGCAGTCACTCTCACCTCACCTCTGGAATTCAGCTCTTTTTTGTCCATGTTTGGACCAAGGCTGTAATGAGGTCTGGAGCCAAGTGGTCCTGGCAGAACCCAAACTGTGCATTGGTGAGCAGGTTATTGGTGAGTAAGTGCCTCTTGATAGCATTGTCGACTACACCTTCCGTTACTTTGATGACTGACGGGGTGGTAATTGGCCGGATTGGATTTGTCCTGCTTTTTGTGGACAGGACATACCTGGGCAATTTTCCACATTGTTGGGTAGATGCCAGTGTTGTAGCTGTACTGGAACAGTTTGGCTAGAGGCACGGCTAGTTCTGGAATACAAGTCTTCAGCACTACAGCTGGGATGTTGTCGGGGCCCATAGCCTTTGCTGTATCGAGTGCACTCAGCCGTTTCTTGATATCACGTGGAGTGAATCGAATTGACTGAAGACTGGCTTCTGTGATGGTGGGGATATCGGGAGGGGGCCGAGATTGAGCATCTACTCGGCACTTCTGGCTGAATATGGTTGCAAACGCTTCAGCCTTGTCTTTTGCACTCACCTGCTGGACTCCACCATCGTTGAGGATGGGGATGTTCACGGAGCCTCCTCCTCCCGTTAGTTGTTTAATTGTCCACCACCATTCACGACTGGATGTGGCAGGACTGCAGAGCTTTGACCTGATCCGTTAGTTGTGGAATCACTTAGCTCTGTCTATAGCATGTTGCTTCTGCTGTTTAGCATGCATGTAGCCCTGTGTTGTAGCTTCACCAGGTTGGCACCTCATTTTTAGGTACGCCTGGTGTTGCTCCTGGCATGCTCTTCTGCAGTCCTCATTGAACCAGGGTTGATCCCCTTGCTTGATCGTAATGGTAGAGTGAGGAATATGCTGGGCCATGAGGTTACAGATTGTGCTAGAATACAATTTGCTGCTGTTGATGGCCCACAGCGCCTCATGGATGCTCAGTTTTGAGCTGCTAGATCTGTTCTGAATCTATCCCATTTAGCACAGTGGTCATGCCACACAACAAGATGGAAGGTGCCCTCAGTGCGAAGACGGGACTTTGTCTCCACAAGGACTGTGCGATGGTCACTCCTACCAATACTGTCATGGACAGATGCATCTACGACAGTTAGATTGGTGAGGATGAGGTCAAGTAGGTTTTTCCCATGTGTTAGTTTGCTCACCACCTACTGCAGGCCCAGTCTGGCAGTTATGTCCTTCAGGACACGGCCAGCTTGGTCAGTAGTGGTGCTACCGAGCCACTCTTGGCGATGGACATTGAAGTCCCCCACCCAGAGTACATTCTGTGCCCTCAGTGCTTCCTCCAAGTGGTGCTCAACATGGAGGAGGACTGATTCATCAGCTGAGGGAGGGCGGTAGGTGGTAATCAGCAGGAGGTTTCCTTGCCAATGTTTGACCTGATGCCATGAAATTTCCATGGGGTCCGGAGTCAATGTTGAGGACTCCCAGGGCCACTCCCTCCTGACTGTATATCACTGTATCACCACCTCTGGTTGGTCTGTCCTCCCGGTGGGACAGGCCATACCCAGGGATGGTGATGGAAGAGTCTGGGAGGTTGGCTGAAAGGTATAATTCTGTGAGTATGGCTATGTCAGGCTGTTGATTGACTGACTAGTCTGTGGGACAGTTCTCCCAATTTTGGCTCAAGTCCCCAGATGTTAGTGAGGAGGACTTTGCAGGGTCGACTGGGCTTGGTTTGCGTTTGTCGTGTCCGGTGCCTAGTGGTCCAATGCCAGGTGGTCTGTCCAGTTTTATTCTTATATTGGTGAATGGATGATGAATATCATAGTTACAAAAGGCATTATTTAGTCTTGCGACTGACAATATGGTATTATTAGCTCAAACACAGAGAAATACGGTACACACTATCTACACATGGATGTCTGGGGGTGCAGTTAAAATATAGCTATTGGTTGGAGTCTACTACCTGCTGAGATTGACATATGCTGTCGATCTAAGTAATACTGATCTTTGCCTCATTCTGGCTAGCAAAACTGGACTTTATGCACGTGCAGATCTCTGTTGACTGACGTGGATGACAATTTTAATGATAGCAAAGAGCCAACAGAATAGTTGACTTTTTGCGAACATTAGAAAGATTAAAAAGAAAATTGCAAGTTTCCAGACTGTCCATGGAAAGTTTTTAAACTTCATATCAGTGCGCCTTGAGGTGGATTTACATCGCCCGCTTAAATTTGATTTGGCCACTACACACTCAAATTGTGCTGCACAGATTGCATCGTTGCAAAGGCAAAAGTGCTTCACATTGGGGCAAAATCTGTGTTGGGTGGTGCCAAGTAACAGGCAAGCATCTCCCTACAGGAAAGAACGAAAACTGGAGGGAATGTTTCTATTCCTCTTATCACATGCCTCCTGGTCATTGGCAAGTGTAGCATTAGCAGTGAGCTGGAAGCAGACCTCCAGCAATGGCCTCTTTTCAACACATCTGTGTGGATGACAAGATGGTAAGACTATGTCTGGGCCCTAAGCTCTTGAATTCCCTCCCTAAACCCCTCCACCTCTCTCTCTCCTTTTTAAGATCCTCAAAATCTACCTCTTTGACAAAGCTTTTAGTCACTCATCCTAATATCTCCTTTGGCTCGGTCTCCATTTCTGTCTGATTTACATTCCTGTGAAGCGCCTTGGGACATTTTCCTATGTTAAAAATACAAGTTATTGTTGTAGCTCCAATACTGGTGCCTCTGAGATGGAGATCAACTGGTGCTTTGCTGCCATTTACCACGTCAAATTGTCTTTTCAAGGGCTCATACCATTTTTTTTTGTTCTAGTTTATTTTATTTCCTGTGCCTTGTGAGACTATTTCCTTCTCTGTGCAGGCATAAGTGAGTCTGAAACATGGTTACGATAGAGTGATTTTTATTACAGTGCTGTTGAATATAATACATTCTATTGCACAAGTAAAACCAACAAACTGCAGATGCTGGAAATCTGAAACAAAAATAAAAAGTGCTGGAATCGCACAACAGGTCTGTTGGCATCTGTGGTGAGAACAAATGAGTTGACATTTCGGTATGGACCTTCCTTCATAACTGGAAAATGTTATTATACCCAGGAGCCCCAAATACTATTTTGTGTAGGTGCCAAACAAATTATATTGATATAATGGAGAAAGAATTCTAATTTGAGCCAGACTATGATATCACTACATCTCTATTTTCTCATTCACACACTCACATGCACAAAAAGTAGACCAAGAGGAATAGAAAAGCATCTCTTCTAGATCCCTTGATGGCGTAGTGAGTTTATCCAGTGAGTAGCTGCCGTATAGACAAGAAAGGCTTTAGATTCAGACTCTGGGCTGTACTGAGTTAATTGATCTTTACTGGGGCAGTAATCGGCTTGCTATAATTTGCCGTTCCTATGGTAAAGAAGGTAAAATCATCCAGGGTGTCCGCATGTGCATGGATGTCTGGTGCAGATGAGATTGACCTTGGCTCTGATGCTTCCTTTAATTGAACAGGCTAATGACAAGTCACTGTTTGGGCAGTGAGGGATGCTTACATCGGCAAGTAGGAAAGTGGTAGGAGCAGGATGGAAAATTACAGGTTGCTGTTTATAATTCAAACTATCAGCTACTCCTTAGAACAATACAACCCAAAAAACAATTTGGCCTCCATCATAGACCACTACTTTTCCCATCAGTAATTGTGTTAGACAATTCCACACATTCTTGTCTCTAACTTTATATGTAAATGTTAGAAGATAATGCTGTAATTAAATTTGAAAAATTAGGTTAAATTGTGGCTTTATTGAAAATGCAGCCAGTAATGGAGATTTGAGAGCTATTAACAGTGTTTGAACCCTTGCTAAGTAGTTCATTGAAAAGCTAATGAAGTAGTGGGTTTGAATAAATACAGAAACTAACTGTTAGCTGTTTAGAACACAGACCTTGAAGGCAAATTGTGTTGGATTGGTGGAGGTGGTTTAAAATGGCACTGCATTCAGCTTCTAAACTTGCTCAATCTGTAACTTGACCTTTTGGGTAGAAGTGTGTGGGAAGGATGCTGGACACTGATAGTAATGTACATTCTTATAATGTCATTGTGTCACTTGAGTGCATGTGAAAGCTGAATTAAATTTATTTTTGCTAGCATAATCGTTGCTTGTTTTTGAATTGAATAAAACAGCAACTTTGTCGCAAGTTGAACATGCAGTTAGACAAAAGGAAGTCCTACATAAAGATGCTGGTTCTTCTTTGTGCCTATCTGTGCCAGGGCAAGAAAGGGTTAGGGAAAAAAAACAAAAAATCTTACTCAACCCTCAATCTTTTGATAATCCCCTTTAGTTAAACTACATATTAACTATAGATTAGTTTCTCTCTTTATCACAGATACTCCTTAGTTATTAATTAGTTCTTTAATGCCAAAGATGTTAAAAAAAGTGACTGTTGCTCAATTCCCATTGTACCATTTTGGTTGAAAGCTACTGTATTTATATAATGCAGAAACTTCTTTTCCTGATGAGGTGTATATTTTAAGGCTACAACAATTTAACAGTTTCCCTTCCTGTTGGCAGTGATTCACACCAGGAAATAGCTCCACAGGCCCCAGCACCCAAGTGGGCTTAGAACAGTTGAGTGTCGGCAGAGTATTCAGTCATGGGGGTGTGGAGTCTCCTAGAATTGTGTGCTCCTGTCTTCACTAGAAGTCTATAATTGAACTTTCCAACAGATGTCACTAGATAATAATCAGGAGTGGAAACTCTGGCTAATTTTCCATTCCCAAGCCAGGAAAAACTGAGGCCAGTTGAATGCTCTGACTGCCACCCCAACTAAGATTTTCTTATGAACTGAATTTGGGATCTGTCTAGTCTCTGATTCAGTGCCACCTCCCATGTGCATTTATCTACAGAGCCATCTAGTTTTTTTTTCCCTGTTTCCTAAAGTTAAAAATAATCCTTTCTTACAAAAACAAAACCCCAAATATCTCACCCACTCACTAATTAGAACTGATTTTGTGCTGTTTTTATTGCTGAAGCTGACAACCTGGAATCTATAAAGTAATGCAATTTTTTTTAAAAATCCATCATTTTGTAGAATTGAGGATCACTTTTGTATAATAGATCTGCAAGCAAATTTTCCTTTTCCACACCCCCCCCCATCCAGCATGGTGACATCTTTTTGTAAAACATTTTAATCAAAAGCAACAAGAGGACTGTACACCAATATCTATGACAGAAAAGTAAAGATTACATGTGCTTCATTCAAGATATTCTAAACTCTCTTGGGATAGAGTTTTGCTAAGACTTTTCAACCTCACCTGATTTGCACTTTAGAAACTTGGAGAAGGAGCAGGGATATGATATAAAATCACTTCCTCAAAACATACCCCCACTTCTTGATGAGGGCCTTCAAAGAGAAAGGATGAAACATAATATGGAACAGACTACGAGTGACTGTATCAGATTAATACTGTCTTTTACCATCAGCACTTCCCTAATCGTGCAAAATCACAGCCTAACAAAAGTTCTATGTTTAAAAGGGGATATAATAATTGCAATGTATGTAAATGTATATATTTTGGGGCCAATTTTAACCTAACCCCCCACTTTGGGAATGTGACTGGATCAGGTGCAACACCCCACCCGATTTTTACTCTTCTTTGAAGTCAATGGAGAGTAATATTGAGCTGGGTGTATAATCGCCATTCCACCCGTCCCATGGGTTTCTGCCCAGTAAGTTAGGTTAAAATTACCCCCATTGTCTCTGCTACATAATGGAAATAAACAGCTTATTCATGCAGAATCGAAATCAAAAGCTGTTTAAAGAAATGAATCGAGTGAGTAAAATATTGCAAAACAAAAGCTTCCATTTTGAGAATGATTAAGACTACAACCAATCTTAGCTCAGTGAGTGACTAATGCAGGACAGTGCACTCTCATTTGTTTCTTTCCATTTTGTCTTTTTTTCCCTATCCACTCTCCTGAACAAGGTGACTCATGATGGGTTTCTTGTACAATAAAAGTGCTTGCCTCTTCTCATTTTCTTCTGCTTATATGTACTATCCTTACTGAAAAAACACTAGGAATGACCCTTTTGAATGACAGAAAACTGTTACCACAAATAGTCAATCAGCTGCAGATAATATTCTTCACTTTTCCTTAGTTTGAAATGTATCGTTCCCCTTTGAGTCTGAAACCTATATAGGTATGAAAAAGAAACCATGTAATGTAACAACTCCACTAATATTAACAATGCTTTTTATGGATTAGAAATAATGATAATTAGACACTATTATAGAATATGGCTCCTCATTTAACTAACTAAACTTTTTTTCATGAGTTTTGTACCTCAACACTTTTTAAAGTTCTTTCCCTCCACCATACTCTTTTTGGTCAGTGTACAGTACACTGCAGCCCTTAACTTCTCCACAGACACTCTTCAGTTTCACTCCTTGGATCTCTGAGAGAAGTGTGAAGAGAAAGAACTCCCCCAACTAATTTTCTAACAGAAGTTGGCATAGCTTTCTCTTTAGAAAAGACCCCAAGAAACTGAGATTTGAACTCTAGTCTCCTGGTTGAGTCCAGTGCTCCAATAATGTAGCTACCCGTAACCTGATATAACTCTTAGCAATTTAGATGTAAAATAAATAACTCCACATAAACTTGTTTTGTTTTTCCATTTGCACCTCACATCTGAAGGGAGATTTTAATGAGAATTATTCTCGCACTGTCAAGAGTGTGGGGAGTTAAATTTGTACTTTGGTGGTCAGTATCAGTGTTCCTTCCTGCAACACAAAATGTGAGAAAATGTCATTTGGATTCTTAGTTTTGTTTAGTTAATTTGCATAGGACTAAGTTGACATGCAGTTGCCATGGTTTACATTGCTGTTCAATGCCAGTTCTGGGAACCTTTGCATTGGTCTTGCTCTAAGATTTGATGGGACAAAATTTGAATAGAAAAGCACAATCTAGAAGTTCAACATACTATAAGGGGATCTAGGGGTTTACTGCATCAGTTGAGAGGGGGAGGGAGGAGAGGAGAGTCATGTAATGAAAGCATTTGTTACATGTCACTAAAGAGAGTATTGTTATCACCTGAGAAAAGGGGGATTTGAATTGTACAACGTGCCTGTGACCCTGAGATCATTAAAACCCCTGAAAGTTCCCAGTTGGGATCCATGTCACAACCATGATCAATCACTGTGGGAAATGCGAAAAGGTGAACTGGTTCAGTTGTTTCAACAATTGGCTTCACCCCCAAGGTGTGAGGTTTGTAATTAAAGATTACTGGCACGACAAGGCAGATTTAAAAACCTCTTGTGCTTTAAAATTAGTTTAATCCTGAAAAATAAAATAAAATCCTATTATCACCTCTCTTTTGAGGGCACATCTATCTTAACTTGTATAGTAGGCCCATACTTTTCCCTCTTACTTTGTAATTTCTTAATTTTCCTTTCTTTTTGAGCATTTTCAGGTTAGTGTATATCTGCCTCCTACTAGCATAGTTTTTCATCCAGCACAGCAGAGTCTAAAGCTTCTCTACATTTGCTGCCATTGAGGCTCTGTGAACATGGTATCCGGTTCCAACAGTTTATCATTGTACCGCAAGGGTGGTGTCTTGTGTAGTAACAACTAAACTGGCAAAACTTTCCTTAAAAAGCACATGGGTGTAAAGGGCTTAAAAGGCCAATATTTGAGCTTGTAACAATGTGGTGATATACTGTTCAACCTGTCGTACTGGGCTACTCCCATGTCTAGAATTTATATGCAGTGTAGAATAGCGATCATCTGGAAGTGCTACAATCTTGAGATTCTACCTCAAGCACACGAGCAAAGCTGTAGAAAGTTTATTCCATCATAGGAATTCTTAAGTCAGCAGCATCCAAATTGTGGTGATCCAGTCAACTCATTCCTGTCTGCACTTATTTCTTATTCACACTTTCTCCTGTTTGAATTTTGTAGGATTGGGAAGTTTGGAAATGTATCGTAATCAGATTACAAAGATCTGTTCGGATCAGAAATTTGAGATCTATGCAAAATAATGGGAACATGTGCTTAAACTTTTATGGAGTAGAATTTCCGCATTGGACACAAACAGCAATTGGACGCAAATTGTGCCTGAAAATTGCGCTGGCTGGGTTACAGTTCGAGATTCAGCTAAAATGTATTTGCATAATCACAAACGTAAAATCTTCCATGAACCAGCACAATCTGGTAGCTTAACAGAGCATAATCATTTGTTTATTTTTCTTTGCAATAAAAAGTATTCCTTGATGTATGTAAGAGAGGTAACCTGGTACAGTTTTATTAATTCAGCTGAAAATGTGTTTATCACAAAAAATAAGCATTTTTAATAAGTGTCCAGTCCTCCACCTGTGAGTAACCTGATTTTAAATTATTGAAAATGACTTTTTAAAAAAAAACTATTGAACCATTTACTACTTTCACTTGTGTACGCTAATCCGTTTCTCAGTAAATTAAATATTTTCTAATATTTTAAATGTGCCTACTAGTGCCTGTGCACCTAAGAAAACTAGCTTAATTGGACGACCCTCATCAAATGGCTGCAGATGGGCACAATCGTTGGAAAGTCGCCATCCTCGTTATTTCATTTTACTATGTTAAAGGCGTTATATAAATGCAAGTTGTAGTAGTTGTAGTATATACGTGGCCCCAGAATCTCCACGGTACTCACCAATGCGGCCGGCAAAGACAAAAGCTTGGATGACCCTGCTTTAGCTGGTGTGATTTGCAATGAACTCCCAATCTTTTTAAATTTTCTTTTTGTGTTCATTAGACCGTTGTCCTCCTGCTTTTACTGAATTTTACCCTACAATTTCCTATAGTATATAAGGAACTTGTAGTTCCTGTCTTTTTAGTAGGGATGTTATAGTTGAGTTATATTCGGATACAGTAGTGTAGTGGTTATGGTACTAGTTACCAAGGGGTCAAGAGTTTAAATCGCACCATAGCAAGTTATCAAATGGAATTCAATAAATCTGGTAATTCAATAAGTCTGATCATTTGTGGGCTGGACCAGAACAAAATGACCATGAAAGTTGTTGGATTGTTGTAAAAGCCCAACTCATTCACTAATGTTCTTCAGAGAAGGGAACCTGGCAGACCTACCTGGTCTGGATGGCATGTGACTCCAGTCCCATACTATGTGGTTGACTCTTCATGTCCTCTAACGTGGCCTAGTAAGTTCTAAAAACAAATTTAAGGATGGACAATAAATGTGGGAGACAAATGGGGGAAAAAAAAAAACAATATTGGAATTTCTTGATGTTTTGGTGCAATATGCTGATTTTGTCGCTCTATAGTTTTATAAATAATTTTAGTGTTCTGATTGGGTGGGGGTGGTTGAGGGATGAACTGTAACTGTAATTATGTGGAAGAAGCTTTTTTTTTATTTGTCTCATGAGGGATGACCTTTAGTAAATATAGGGCTGGAGGATTTTTTTTTCTGTACTATTCTGTTGGTTTTCTTTTTACCTCTAGTTGCAATGTTAGGTGGTACATTTTTTTTTTCCTATGTTGGGGACTCAAGGACGTACTATATTTGTGTGATGGGAATGGTTACTTTGCACAGGGAAGTGAATGTAGTTTGTAGGTGATGATAAACAGTCCTTTTTTGTATTTATGTAAAGCTATTCCACACAAATTGGTTGTTTGTTGCATTTTTTTCTTCAGACTACTTTATGGGCTGGTTTGTTTAGGATGGTGAAAGTTCCTAAATTTGATCTGGGAATTATATATAATTCACTTATTAACAATGAGAGTACACTAAATTTTAATCTGGTTACATAGAATGCTAAGGGACCAAACTAGCCTCTATAAAGAGGTGGATTATTTTGTGTTTCCCCCCCCCCGCCTCAAAAAAGCCCTCTTAATGATATTGGATTGGTCAAAGATATTTTGCTTTCTATTTTGCTCTGTGAGGAGAAGTCACTGTTTTTCTTCACAAAAGAAAACTCCCATTTATTTTTGGGAAAAGAGATGGTGGATTCAGAGGTACGCTGTATTTCTCTCCAGTTATATTTTGGCTCTTTTCCAAATTTGTATGCTCCAAATAATTATCCTATACTTCTGACTTTTTCCCCCTCCTTCCATTAGCAGAATATTGGAGTGACCTTCAAATTCTAGCTGGAAATGTCAACTATGTCTGAGATTCAAGATTTGCTATGCCTGTGATTACTGATAAATTCTCTAAAGTGGACAAAGTGTTTTATTTTATTATTCATTCTCTGGATGTAGGTGTTGCTGGCATTTATTTCCCATCCCTAATTGCCCTGAAAGGGTGGTGGTGGGCCTTCTTTAGCAATTTGATACAACTGAGTGGCTAACTAGGCCACTTCAGGGGTTAGTTAAGAGTCAACCATGTTGATGTGGGACTGGAGTCACATATAGGCCAGACCAAGTAAGGACCAGATAAGTCTATTTCCAGATTTTTTTTAAAAACACTGAATTCAAATTCTCAAACTTCCATAGTGGGATTCAATCTCACATTCTCTGGATTATTAGTCCAGTCACATAACCACTACATTACTGTATCCATAGCTGAAGATCACCATGATTGTTGTAGATTAGGAAGACCATTCAGCCCATCTTGGCTCATCTATCCAGAACAATTCGCCAGTTCTTGTCCACTCCCCATCACAGTATCCAACTGTTCCTTAAGTAACTCTAGGGCTTTTGCATCTACTGCTCTGTGTGTTTAACCCCATACTCTAAATATTTCAACTTCACGCTGGGCTATTTTCACCCATTCGTGGTGTACATCGATCATTTGCTTTTTCTTCCAGTGTGTAACGCTTTATCCATATTGAATTTTCTCAGCCACTCATCTGTCTTATCTACTCATTGACTGACTGTCCCTTTCCTCTCCTCATTTTGATTTGTCTACAAATTTGGCCAATTTGCACTGAATTTCTGAAACCAGGTCATTAATTTAAATCAGATACAGTAGGGTTCCACCAATCCTGGGGCACTCCTCTTTCCCTGACCCCCACCGCCCCAACCAACCATTCCATCATCACCACTCCCCTAACTTGTACCTGATGCTTGCAACCCTTCACACCAGTAAATTAGCTCTTGCTCTGCACTCATGTAGTGTGTTCATCCACGAACTAGAGTGGGAATAAATAGTTTTTCTGTTGGGAAAGGGCCATACCATCCAATTACAGCTTGTCCCCAAGGGACTAGCTGAGCTAAATAAAGTTGTAACAAATTTTGATTATTTACTTTTGTGAAAGGTGGTAAAGTTTCTTTATTATGAACATATATAAAATCTAGCAGGTACCGATTGCTCGTTGAGATGTGATGCTTCTCGAGTTTGGTGTGCACTATTAAGACAGACAATACAGTAATCATGGTATTTCTAAATGTGTACAAATCATTGTATTGGTCTGATTGCCAGTCCTGCTTGAGTGCGATGTTACTTTTCTGGAGAAATTAAATCCTTTCCCACTGCACCAGGTGGATTAGGATAAATTGAATTACTTTGTGGTCTTTGACTTCCTTGTGTTAAACTTATACAGTCTGGCAAAGCTCCTGTTAATGGGTATCAATTTTTTTTTAAAAAGTGCTTCTGAATACATACTTGTATTCCTCTGTAAGTGATTTTCTCTCTCTGACATTGTTTTCTGCATCAATTTCCATTTTCTTCCAAAAAAATTATTCATGGCTCCAAGTGCAGATTTGTATGGGTGCTTTGGATATGTTCAGGTTTGGGCTCACAGTACTTTTTGTCTGTACAGGTTAATTAAGGTGATGGTCTTTTTTTTAGGGTATGAAATTCTGTTTTCCTGCTGCATTTTGTTTAACCTGCATAAATAATATTAGAGATTCTAAAGGCATTAAAACCTTTTTTTAAAAAAAGTTTTCTATTCTTCTGTTAGTTGACATTTCAAACATCTCTCTCTCCTACTTATCCATTCTTTTATTTATGTTCGTGCTACGTTGGGTTGCTCTGTTAATCTTCTCTTTCTCCAGCCACCCACCCCTGAGGCTATGTGGCTGGGCAAATTCCTTGTCTATCCTGTGAAGTGTGTGGTATCTTTTCCAATCATATTCTTTCCAGTTCCACGCTGCAGCACTGCTGTAAACTAAGCTGGTCTGTACTTCTAAATATGCTGAAGAGTTACTTTTTTGTGCCAATCGTGATATCAATAGCTGCTTCTCATTACTGAGTTGGAACTCTACTGATAAAATTCCAAAGGGTATCTTATTGGGAGCTAAAGTTTCTTTGATAATTTTCTTGAATAAAAAGCGAGATATTGCAGATGCTGGACATCTGAAACAAAAACAGAAAATACTGAAAACGCTCAGCAAGTCAGGCAGTGTCTGTGGAGAGAACTGGCAAGTTAACATTTCAAGTGTGGACCCCTGGTCACAACAATTTTCCCAGTGTTTACGATATTCCTTCAGATTTTCTTGATGAAACACCTAACCATCAATCCTTGAGGACTGAGCACTTGACAGCATATGAACAGGATTTGCCCCTCCCGAAAGCTGTGTTGATCTTTATCCCTTGCACTGCATGTGTGTTGATTCAGGACTATATTGCCTGAATTCAGGATGTCATTCAGTGCTGCTATTGATTTGATTTGGGCTCCTTCTGAAATCCAGCACCAACTCAAACCTGGATATGAAGGAGTAAGATCAATTTTTTAAAAAAAAGTTAAATATCACAAACAATTCAGTCTGCTGTTTTTAAATTAAAACTCAAAAATAGAACAGACCTGACGCACAGCGTCTAAAAATGTACATCATTCTGCAGAATCAAAGTGCCTTTTAAATCCATATCCAAGTCAAAAAGTCTTATTTGTTAAAACTGATGTGTTATTTTCTAGAACAAAGCTCTCTCTGCCAGCTAACCTCTTTTAGAACGCTGACTAACAACATAGGGTTACACCTTTAGGGAGGAAGGTACAGAGTTCTACATGGACAGATAAAAGCCAGGTGATTATTGAGGGTGAATGTGGATAGTATTAGACTCAGTAATTGAGCCACCACAGGTCAGTGAAAAGACCATCACTGGACCTCGAGATCAAACCATCAGAGATTGGAGTTGGAGACCAGGACAACCTGGCATAGGATTGTCATGTTTTGGAGACTAGTGCTGAGGGAAGCCAAGGAAACGGCAATAGTGGATAGGTTCAGATTGGTAAAACTAGTAAGAAAAGTATGAAAGCCTGTGAAGCTACCCAAGGGATCATATCAATGATCAGATACCAACAATGAAGGAAAGAAGGCCTCAGAAGAAGCAATGGCTTGAAATACTGCGAGGACAGCTCTGACTAAGGCACAGTTTACAAGTCACAGGGAGATTGTAGTCATGGCTGATTTCTGAATGAAGAATCCCCTATGTGTGTCATAAAGACAATACTTATAGGATGGTGAGTTGCCTACCTAGACCTAGAGCAGTTCATACTGAGGAAAGGTTGTAAGGGATACTAGGAAGGGGAATCAGAAGGGACCCAGCGATGGGAGTCCACATAGGAGGAAATGACGTAGGGAAAAATAATACAGATGCCTTAAAATCCGCATACATGGGGATTGTCTGAAAATGCAATGATAAGTGATGCAGAGTAATGTTCTCCGGTATACACCTGGTGTTTAGGAAAGGAGGGGAATTTACCTAAGAAAATTGAGAATGATTGAGTGGCTAGCAACATGGTAAATTACTGGGAACACTTTCAGAATAAAAAGGACTGGTACAGGAGAGATGGCCTGTATCTAAACCAAGTAGGAACAAAGAAATTTGAGAAGATTATGGAAGCAACTGAGAATCATTTTAACTGAAGAGGGGAGGAAAGCAGGCAGGAAACAGGCACTAAAGCAACCAGCAGCATATCAGTGGCAGCAGATGAAATTTAATCCAAGTGAAAGGTACGCTGTATGGAATAAGCAGCACACATGGTGTTGAACTAGCTAAGAATGAAGTTGAAAGAGATCTTGGAGTCTTAATAGAATCAACGATAAAAATGTCCAAACAATGCAGAGCAGCAATCAAAAAAGCCAATAATATATTGAACAAAAACCAAAACAATTGAATACAAGTCAGAGGAGGTTGTGATCTAACTGTAAAAGTGCTCTGGTCCAATTCTGGTCAACGACATGCAGGGAGACCTTCAAGTGCTGAAAGCAGTACAGCGTGCCCTTAGGTTAATCCCCAGTGTTAGAGGTCTGAGTTATGAGGAAAGATGGGAGCAACTTGGGCTCTCCCATCTTGAAAGGAGGTGTCTGAAAGATGATCTTATAGATGTATACAAGGTAGTTAAGGGTATAAAAAAGGTAAATCTAGAATATTACTTTAAAGTAAATTGCAAGAGTCGAACAAAGGGGAGACACTGGCTCAAGCTAGTAAAAGGCAAATTTAGGATTGATATCAAGAAATTATACCATACAGAGTAATCAGCATATGGGATGGACTGCCGGATAGATAAATGGAGGCTACAATCCTGGAATTATCTAAGAACCAAATTAATGGTGCAATGGGGGGAATGGAAGGTGCCTGTGGGATGGATGAACTAAGATGGGCTGAATGGCCGCCTTCATGTGTAATTATTTTGTGATAATATGGAAATGTATTCTCTCCATGGTGACAGTAATTAATGGAAGATGCAGACTACAAAAAACTAAAGTAGGAAAACTCCAAAGGTGTTAACTAAAATAAACAGTGGCACGGTTGTTTAAGGCTTAGATTTTTGAATGACTGTGTAAGCCACTTGAGCTTTACTTTCATTCTATTATCACTTCATGATCTTATGAGCCTTGGTAACACCTCCCAGCCATCATTTATTCTTCTACTCATTCCTCCCAGGTATCTACTATAATATTTGCTACCCCATTTTCCTTCTATAATTTTACCCTCCTCTGAATGACTTGACCTGATTATTTTTTTGTGGTTTTCTAGAATTACTACTTTGATTATGTGTAATTCAATTTTAAAATGATTGCAATGTTATGAGATTGAATTAGAAATCTGTTTTAAATTTTCTTTGCAACCACTTTTTTGTTGAAGCCTACTTAAGATTGAAGCTACCAGGCACATTTTTGGTTGCTTTCAAAAAAGAACAGAGAAAGAACTTAAGAAAGAACTCGCATTTGTATAGTATCTTTCACGACCTCAGGACATCCCAAAGGGTTTCACAGCCAATGTAGTACTTTTGAAATGTCATCACTATTGTAATGTAGGGCAATTCGGCAGTTAATTTGCACACAGCATGGTCCCACAAACAGCAATATGATAAATGACCAGATAATCTGTTTTGGTGGTCTTGGTTGAGGGATAAATCTTGGCCAGGACACTGGGAGAACTGCCCTGTGGATTTCAAGATACCCAAGTGCATTGAATCCTGGCAAATGTAGAAATTGCTGTGCATCTTTGGCTCCAGTTGAGTGTGAGCCCTGCCAGATGATTTATGTCATCCCTCGGAAAGATTTGGTTGGGAATGTTTTCTTGACTGGTTTGCTAGACTTGATTTATGTGAAGTTCGTCACCTGCCAAAGTATTTCAGTGCTATTTGTGTCTTTAATATCCACTAAGCATGGTAATGAGCTGTAGAGATGTAACTGCCTGTATGTCATGGTGAGTTTGTTGAAAAGATGCACTCAAGGTTCTTTGAACAGTTCAGTGGGCAAATGCACTGAATGTTCCCACTAAGCCAGAGAGATCAGGAAGTTCTGTGCTTTGATTCGTGATCTGTGTGGAGGTATAATTTTCGCTAGATCGGCAGCAGGGGCGCTATTATTGGTCTTGCCTCTTCCAGACCTGAGGAAAGCCAAGGGAGGAGGAAAGATCAGCCAGATTTCCCACTCCTGATTGCTTTCCTCTGATCACTGAAAAGTGTGTGTGATGTTACTGGGTGAGGACAGGATCACATTTGGCAGTAATGCTCCTTGTGGTCAAATGGCAGACATTCATCGTCTGGATTTACGCATAACGGAACAGCTAGTTGGGTGCGATCGTGGAAGGATTGCCACGAGTCTTTAGACTTTTGTCTTTACTGTCTGGGCGATTAGCATTGCCTGGACGAGGCGCAAGAAGGAGAATCTGGTTGCGAGGATCGGGCACCTCTTACAGAACTCGCCGGATTTTCTTTCTGTTCATTTTAATGGAATAAAAATTTGGCATGTTCCGTTACTGCTGTGGGAACCTTCCATCAGATTTTCCTTTTAGCGTCTGTTCAGGCGATGCTTATCATCCAGGCAGTAAAGGTGCAAATTGACCCTACTGTCTTTAGGAGTGGAGGGATGGAAATACTCTCGGTAGTTCAAGGTGGGAAAAGGGAACAGAGTTTGATACAAGTTAGGAATTTTGAAAATTCTGCCCAAAGTATTGATACTGATTGAGATTAAGATAACAGCAGTTATGATGCTGGCTCTAAACCGGGGGATATAAATACTGTGGCTACAAGAGCAGGGCAGAGGCTGGGTATTCTGTGACTCACCTCCTGACTCCCCAAAGCCTTTCCACCATCTACAAGGCACAAGTCAGGAGTGTGATGGAATATTCTCCACTTGCCTGGATGAGTGCAGCTCCAATGACACTCAAGAAGCTTCACACCATCCAGGACAAAGCAGCCCACTTGATTGGCACCCCATCCACCACCCTAAACATTCACTCCCTTCACCACTGGCTGCAGTGTGTTCCATCCACAGGATGCACTGCAGCAACTCGCCAAGACTTCTTCGACAGCACCTCCCAAACCTGCGACCTTTACCACCTAGAAGGACAAGGGCAGCAGGCACATGGGAACACCACCACCTGCATGTTCCCCTCCAAGTCTCACACCGTCCCGACTTGGAAATATATCGCCGTTCCTTCATCGTCGCTGGGTCAAAATCCTGGAACTCCCGACCTAACAGCACTGTGGGAGAACCTTCACCACACGGACTGCAGCGGTTCAAGAAGGCGGCTCACCACCACCTTCTCAAGGCAATTAGGGATGGGTAATAAATGCTGGCCTTGCCAGCAATGCCCACGTCCCATGAACGAATTTTTAAAAAAAAGTTGTGGGGTTTGAGTTCAGGACTACCTGTTATTCTGAGGCTGCCACAATTAATAGGATGGAGGTTGTTCTGTTACTGCATTCTCAGTAGTTTAGAACAGTCTTTATGTTCTCCACAAATGCCTCGTTAAATTAAAATTCTGGATTTGTCAAATCATAATGAAATCAATCATGGACTGTCACATACAGTCCCAAACCTATTAGCTGTATAACCTATTGTCCGTGCATGTGTAGTGATGCTGTGAATTTGAGAAATTTGCAGCAGCCCTTATACCCTGACCAGCACATTATACTTGCTGACTGGTTGGCATATCATCTGCCAACTTGGAAAAATAGGACTTATGCTGGTAGATATAAACTTGCTGACTGGTTGGCATATCATCTGCCAACTTGAAAAATAGGACTTATGCTGGTAGGTATAAACTATTGTAAACAATTTTACAACACCAAGTTATAGTCCAACAATTTTATTTTTAATCCCACAAGCTTTCGGGGGCTTTCCCCTTCCTCAGGCGGTGTGGAAATGACATTTTCGAATCCTTCACATTTTAAGATCACATAACAATGCCTGGTGATTACTGCCCGTTGCCAAGGCAATCACAGTGAGCAGACAGAAAGGTGTCACCTAAAAAGGCCACCGAATATACAAACCCCCCAAAAAAAGAGAGAGAGATAAGGAAGACAGTCAATGACCCGTTATATTAAAAACAGATAACATTTGTTCGCTGGTGGGGTTACGTGTAGTGTGACATGAACCCAAGATCCCGGTTGAGGCCGTCCTCATGGGTGCGGAACTTGGCTATCAATTTCTGCTCGACGATTTTGCGTTGTCGTGTGTCTCGAAGGCCGCCTTGGAGTATGCTTACCCGAAGGTCGGTGGCTGAATGTCCATGACTGCTGAAGTGTTCCCCGACAGGGAGAGAACCCTCCTGTTTGGCGATTGTTGCGCGGTGTCCGTTCATCCGTTGTCGCAGCGTCTGCATGGTCTCGCCAATGTACCATGCTCTGGGGCATCCTTTCCTGCAACGTATGAGGTAGACAACGTTGGCCGAGTCACAGGAGTATGAACCGTGCACCTGGTGGGTGGTGTCCTCTCGTGTGATGGTGGTATCTGTGTCGATGATCTGGCATGTCTTGCAGAGGTTACCGTGGCAGGGTTGTGTGGTGTCGTGGACGCTGTTCTCCTGAAGGCTGGGTAATTTGCTGCGAACGATGGTTTGTTTGAGGTTGGGTGGCTGTTTAAAGGCGAGTAGTGGAGGTGTGGGGATGGCCATAGCGAGGTGTTCGTCATCATTGATGACATGTTGAAGGCTGCGGAGAACATGGCGTAGTTTCTCCGCTCCGGGGAAGTACTGGACGACGAAGGGTACTCTGTTTGTTGCGTCCCGTGTTAGTCTTCTGAGGAGGTCTACGCGATTTTTCGCTGTGGCCCGTCGGAACTGTCGATCGATGAGTCGAGCATCATATCCAGTTCTTACTAGGGCGTCTTTCAGCGTCTGTAGGTGTCCATCGTGTTCCTCCTCGTCTGAGCAGACCCTGTGTATTCGCAGGGCCTGTCCATAGGGGATGGCCTCTTTGACGTGGTTAGGGTGGAAGCTGGAAAAGTGGAGCATTGTGAGATTGTCCGTGGGCTTGCGGTAGAGTGAGGTGCTGAGGTGCCCGTCTTTGATGGAGATTCGTGTGTCCAAGAAAGAAACTGATTCTGAGGAGTAGTCCATGGTGAGCTTGATGGTGGGATGGAACTTGTTGATGTTATCGTGTAGTCTCTTTAGTGATTCCTCACCGTGGGTCCATAGAAAGAAAATGTCGTCGATGTATCTGGTGTATAGTGTTGGTTGGAGGTCCTGTGCAGTGAAGAAGTCCTGCTCGAACTTGTGCATGAAAATGTTGGCGTATTGGGGTGCGAATTTGGTCCCCATGGCTGTTCCGTGTGTTTGGGTAAAGAACTGGTTATTGAAGGTGAAGACATTGTGATCCAGGATGAAGCGGATGAGTTGTAGGATGGCGTTTGGAGATTGGCTGTTGTTGGTGTTGAGCATTGATGCTGTCGCAGCGATGCCGTCATCGTGGGGGATACTGGTGTATAGTGCCGAGACGTCCATCGTGGTGAGAAGTGTTCCTGGTTCAACAGGTCCGTGGGTACTGAGTTTTTGTAGAAAGTCTGTAGTGTCGCGACAGAAGCTGGGGGTTCCCTGCACTTTGTAGAAAGTCTGTAGTGTCACGACAGAAGCTGGGGGTTCCCTGCAACTTGGAAAAATAGGACTTATGCTGGTAGATATAAACTTGCTGACTGGTTGGCATATCATCTGCCAACTTGAAAAATAGGACTTATACTGGTAGGTATAAACTATGACATGGATGTTTTAGCTTGGGTAAGTAGGTGGCACTCTCCTCTGTGAGCTAGAAAGTTGTGAATTGAAGCTCCATTGCAGACTTGAGCATATAATCTAGGCTGACGCTTCAGTGCTGTATTGCTGATGGTGCTGTTCTTTGGATAATTGTAAAACCGAGGCTGCATCTACCTGTTCAGGTGTATGCAAAAGATCCTTTGGCACTATTTCTTTTTCTGTGTCTGTATCATTCTTTGTATCTCTATCTATATATCTAGTTAGGGTTGCCAACTCTGGCATGACGTATCTCCTCCAGCTGCCCCGCTCAGTCAAACAGCCTTTTTTACCCATCACTTATATTTTTGTAAATAATAAACTAAAGTAGTCACAGAAAATGAAAAAAGTACAATTTTTTTAATGCCCCTATGATTTTCCACAGCAGGGTCCAGGGGATTAATCTTTAATTCCTGGAGACTCCCAGGACAATCCTGGAGGGTTGGCAACCCTATGTATGGTACATGCTCATTCTTGGAGCTGATTATTTTCACCTTGTAATTCTGAAGTGAGAAAGTGATATGTGTGGTACTTGCATATTATTAACTGAACGCTAGGTGGCCCCCTGATGGCAGTCAGTACATTGTAGCAATTACACTCCAAGGTGTCTTTTGTATTGCTTTTGTAATTCTTTGATGGGAAGATTCCAGAAAGTTTGGAAATAAAAGCAGTTAGTTAATACCATACCTATACTAATGGTTATTCTCTCTTCACTCTTTTTCTCTTCTTCTTACTCTTTCTCTCCATCATGACCTCCTTTTAACTTATGGGACATTGTGTTTGCTCTTAGTATTTAGCAGGAGTTGCAGAAAGTTGCTTCCCTGCCAGACAACCACTTTGGTTGAGTTGTGATGGAAGTGACGCAGTCTGGATGGTTTGGGTTTGACAGCTGTGTAAAGGGATTTCTCTGCTGACAAATAATTTTACTGCAAAATTCATAGAAAAACAAAGCATTAGGAAGTTAAGTGTTTAGAGGGCCAAGAAGGATGACCTCATTTCACCCTTTCACCCTGGTTCTCGCTCATATTTACAAACTCTTATTACACTGATAGCTGCTGCCAACTCAAAGCAATACACAAACTGTTTGTTTTACAGACTAAAATTCAAAATATGTCATTACATCAAACCCATACACATGACCTCTTCAAAGTAATCTGTCATATGTTCTCTTTTTTTGCTTGATCTCTCTCACGCTCTCTCTCATTCTTGCTCGGCCCTCTCCCTCCCTCACTCGGCCCTCTCCCTCCCTCGCAGGAACAGGAGTAGGCCATTTAGTCCCTCAAGCCTGTTCTGCGATTCATTGAGATCATGGCTGATCTGTGACCTAACTCCATATACCTGCCTTAGCTCCATATTCCTTAATAACTTTGGTTAACAAAAATCTATCAATCTCAGATTTAAAATTAATGATTGAGCTAGCATCTTTTGCAGACGAGAGTTCCAAACTTCTGCCACCCTTTGCGTGTAGAAGTGTTTCCTAACTTCACTCCTGAAAGTCCTGGCTGTAATTTCTTGGCTATATCCCCTAGTCCTAGACTCCCCAAACAGTGGAAATAGGATAGCTAGTTTCTCCCTATCAGTTCCCCTTAATATCTTGAAAACTTCGATTAAATCATCCCTTAATCTTCAAACCCTAGTTTGTGTAATCGCTCCTCGTAATTTAACCCTTAGAGTCCAGGTATTATTCTAATAAATCTGCGCTGTGCACCCTCCAAGGCCAATATATCCTTCCTAACGTGCGCTGCCCAGAACTGAACACAGTACAGATATGGTCTAAACAGGGCTTTGTATCGCTGTAGCATAACTTCTACCCCCTTGTATTCTAGTCCTCTAGATATAAAAGCCAGCATTCCATTAGCCTTTTTGATTATTTTCTGTACCTGTCCATGACATTTTAATGATCTATGTACATGGAGCCCTAAGTGTCTTTGGACCGCCACTGTTTTGAGCTTTTCACCATTTAGAAAGTACTCTGATCTATCCTTTTTAGGTCCAAAGTGGATGACCTCAAACTTGCCTACAATGAAATCCATTTGCCACAGTTTTGCCCTTTCACTAATCTATTAATATTTCTCTGTAATTTTATGCTTCCATCTACACTGTTTACAACGCTGCCTATCTTTGTGTCATCAGCAAACTTGGATATGTGGCTCTCTATCCTGTCATCTAAGTCGTTAATAAACACAGTGAATAGTTGAGGACCCAACACAGATCCCCGTGGGACACCACTAGTCACATCCTGCCAATTTGAGTACCTACCCATTATTCCAACTCTCTGTCTCCTGCCGCTCAGCCAATTTCCTAACCAGGTCAATAATTTGCCCTCAATTCTTTTTCGCTCGCTCGCTCGCTCTTTGTCTTTCGCTCGCTCGCTCTTTGTCTTTCGCTCGCTCGCTCTTTGTCTTTCGCTCGCTCGCTCTTTGTCTTTCGCTCGCTCGCTCTTTGTCTTTCGCTCGCTCGCTCTTTGTCTTTCGCTCGCTCGCTCTTTGTCTTTCGCTCGCTCGCTCTTTGTCTTTCGCTCGCTCGCTCTTTGTCTTTCGCTCGCTCGCTCTTTGTCTTTCGCTCGCTCTTTGTCTTTCGCTCGCTCTTTGTCTTTCGCTCGCTCTTTGTCTTTCGCTCGCTCTTTGTCTTTCGCTCGCTCTTTGTCTTTCGCTCGCTCGCTCTTTGTCTTTCGCTCGCTCGCTCTTTGTCTTTCGCTCGCTCGCTCTTTGTCTTTCGCTCGCTCGCTCTTTGTCTTTCGCTCGCTCGCTCTTTGTCTTTCGCTCGCTCGCTCTTTGTCTTTCGCTCGCTCGCTCTTTGTCTTTCGCTCGCTCGCTCTTTGTCTTTCGCTCGCTCGCTCTTTGTCTTTCGCTCGCTCGCTCTTTGTCTTTCGCTCGCTCGCTCTTTGTCTTTCGCTCGCTCGCTCTTTGTCTTTCGCTCGCTCGCTCTTTGTCTTTCGCTCGCTCGCTCTTTGTCTTTCGCTCGCTCGCTCTTTGTCTTTCGCTCGCTCGCTCTTTGTCTTTCGCTCGCTCGCTCTTTGTCTTTCGCTCGCTCGCTCTTTGTCTTTCGCTCGCTCGCTCTTTGTCTTTCGCTCGCTCGCTCTTTGTCTTTCGCTCGCTCGCTCTTTGTCGCTCGCTCGCTCGCTGTCTTTCGCTCGCTCGCTCGCTGTCTTTCGCTCGCTCGCGTTCCTTTTTCACGTGCTTTTTTTTCTTTATCCTGCGCTCGCGCTCTTTTTTTTCTTGGAGAGAAAGGAGTCCTGTTGATATTACTGTAGCTACTTTTTGGCTCATAGAAATTGAAATTTGGTGAAAGATTGTGAGTTGTGTCTGGTCTTTTTGTATTTGTAAAGCTCCTCTGAAATGACCTGGGCACTTAGAATGAGCAAAACCAGTTGTACAAGTTTTGTGTCCAGCCCTATAATAAAATGCCTCCTTTTCTTAAAGCAAACAATCTTGAGATTCCATCTATTTAATAATGGCTTTTTAATACAGATTTACTTTTGACATGATGCAATCATTAGTTCACAAGTGCAGTGAATAGATTTAAAGAATGGTCTGGTGGTTATTTTTAATTGAATAATTGAAAAAATGTTTCCCTTTATTCCTCCTTTTACTTTGTGGTAAATGAGAATGGGAAAAGAGATCTTTATCAGTAAGCACCATCAGAAGTAGGTACAGTATTCAGAGAGAGTTCCTCAGCAGTGAGTTGGTGAGATAAGCTTTTATTTGGTAGACATTTTCATTTATAGGACTCACCTGCAAAACTCAGTTTTATTCCAAATGGTGGGGAAGGGAAGGAGCGAGTGAGAGGAAATAAGTTCAGGTTTACATCACCACTAGGACTGGTCTCTATGACACTGTCAAAGGAGTGGAACAAGCACACTAAAGGTGTGATGTTACCCCATGCACCTATCTGCAGGTTTCAAGGAAAACTCTAAACATAGATAACCAACAACAACAACTTGCATTTATATAGCGTTTTTAATGTAGTAAAACATCCCCAAGGCTTGTCACAGAAGCGTTATCAAACAAAATCTGAAACTGAACGACATAAGGAGATATTAGGATAGGTGACGGGTAGCTTTTAAGGAGCGTCTTAAAGGAGGAGAGAGAGGTAGAAATGCGGAGAGGTTTAGGGAGGGAATTCCAGAGCTTAGGGCCTAGACGGCTGAAAGCATGGCCACCAATGGTGGGGCGAAGGAAACCAAAACCATTTTTTCAAGCTGAGGGTACTTGCCTGAAGAGTGCTCCATATCGGAAATGATGTTTGCCTGTAGAGTTACTTTCTGATTTGAAAACTTTCACCACCATTGTTGGGAGGCCAATGCAAACTGGGCTGTAGAGTTTTGTAGATTACTGTGATCATTTAATACTGTGTTAAAATAACAGGCAGTGCCCTCGCTATGGTATAAGAACAAAGAATGTGAACATCATTTAAAATCCATTCAAAACCAAAGGATCTGTAGTTTCAATACTGAAGTTGGTGGATGAACAGAGAAGTGATTTTCCCATCCC
Organism: Heptranchias perlo; assembly: GCF_035084215.1. NCBI lineage: Eukaryota > Metazoa > Chordata > Chondrichthyes > Hexanchiformes > Hexanchidae > Heptranchias > Heptranchias perlo. The sequence continues at coordinate 28,915,530 of NC_090337.1, read as the reverse complement.
ATGCCTCAACTGTACTGCTACCAAGAATTTATGAATATACTCATTGCCCTGGTAGTTTCTCAAAGTCCTAATTATATTCTACATCCACTGGGGCACTGAACTATTGCTTTAAATGTATAATATGGAGCATGAAAGCTTTGTTTCAGCAGCTCAGACATTTATGATAACCTTTTTGGAAAGGACTGTTATCTGACAGGGCACTAAATTGGTTTCAAATTGACCACTGGCAAATCTTTGTTGCCTTGTGTGACTTTTTTAAAAAAAGGGAACGTGAGCTGTGCATTCAAATCCAAGAAGTTCTGAATTGGCCCAAATTCAGATCTTTCTCAATTTTGATTTGATTGTTAGTCTTGGTGAATCATAGAAAGTTACGGCATAGAAGTAGGCTATTCGGCCCATCGTGTCTGTGCTGGCCGAAAAAGAGCTCTCCCGCTTAATCCCACTTTCCAGCACTTGGTCCGTAGCCCTGTAGGTTACGGCACTTCAACAGCACATCCAAGTACTTCTTAAATGAGTTGAGGGATTCTGCCTCTACCACCCTTTCAGGCAGTGAGTTCCAAACCCCACCATCCTCCTGGGTGAAAAAATTTCTCATCAGCTCCTGTCTAATCCTTCTACCAGTTACTTTAAATCTATGCCCCCTGTTCACTGACCCCTCTGCTAAGGGAAACAGGTCCTCCCTATCCACTTTATCTAGTCCTGTCATAATTTTATATATCTCAATTAAATCTCCCCTCAGCCTCCTTTGTTCCAAAGAAAACAGCCCCAGCCTATCCAATCTTTTCTCATAGTGCCAGGGCTGGAGAATTTTAGCTGTCAACCACATGGCCAATTTTTGTATCACCTGCAAACACCTTGATCAAGCCCCCCACATTCAAGTTCAAATCATTAATATACCACAAAACGCAAGGGACCCCACTGGAAACAGCCTTCCAGTCGCAAAAACGCCCGTTAACTATTACCCTTTGCTTCCTGCCACTGAGCCAATTTTGGATCCAGCTTGCCACTTTCCCTTGGATCTCATGGGCTTTTACTTTTTTGACCAGTCTGCCATGTGGGACCTAGTCAAAAGCCTTGCTAAAATCCATGTACACTACATCAAACGTGTTCCCCTCATTGACCCTCCTTGTTAACTGCTCAAAAAATTCAGTCAAATTAGTCAGACATGACCTTCCCTTAAATCCCTGCTGACTGTCCTTGATTAACCCGTGCCTTTCTAAATGACAATTTATGCTGTCCCTCAGAATCGATTCCAATAATTTGCCCAGCACTGAGATAAGACTGACTGGCTTATGGTTACTCGATCTATCTCTTTTTCTCCCTTTTTAAGCAACGGTTAAACGTTAGCAGTCCTCTAATCCTCCGGCACCACGCCTGTAGCCATGGAGGATTGGAAAATGATGGTCAGAGCCTCTGCTATTTCCTCCCTTGCTTCTCTTAGCAGCCTGGGATACATTTCATCTGGGCCTGGCGATTTATCCACTTTCAAAAATGCTAAACCCCTTAATACTTCCTCTCTCACTGTGTTTATCCCATCCAATATTTCACACACCTCCTCCTTTAACCACAATCTCTGCATCGTCCCCCTCTTTTGTGAAGACAGACGCAAAGTATTCATTAAGAACCATACCCACATCTTCTGCCTCCACACATGGGTTACCTTTTTGGTTTCTAATAGGCCCTACTCTTTCCTTAGTTATCCTCTTGCTCTTTATGTATTTATAAAACATTTTTGGGTTTTCCTTAATTTTACTTGCCAGTATTTTTTCATGCCCGCTCTTTGCTTTCCTAATTTCCTTTTTAATTTCATCCCTGCACTTTCTATACTCCTCTAGGCTTTGTGCCTAGTGTGAATGTTTGAGATATAATGATCCCCTTAGCCAGCAGCAAACACGCTAAAGATAATCATGTTTAATAGGGACAAGGGTATTGGACTATTTGTAACCTTCTGGAAGGTTAGTCCAGCTCCCAGAATTTCTTTTTAATTGTATGCACAGTTAAAATTCAGTTATTGTGTTTTTAAATAAAATAGCTCAATTTGATGGTGTTCGCAGTGCTAAATCAGATGATGCTATACACATTGTGCACAGCAAACTGATGGAATGTATCCAATGCTTTACTATTGACAGCCCCAATTTTAAGCAACCTATACCAGCCATATAGACTAAAGTTTTTTGTGGGGTGGGAAACTAAGCACAATGGTTGAAACTACTTGGGCCTTTAATTAAAATTGCAAAAGAAGTCTGAGTTGAGTTATGTAATGGGCCAGAATTTACTGTCAAAATAAAGGTGGGGCTAATGGCGCTCACCGGTATTTATGCGCAAATCACACAGCAATTTCAGGCGAGGGCAGATATGAGGTTAAATGCGAAAATCCGGAAGTTGCTGTCCGAGATGCGCTGCTTCACCGATAGCTTCACGAGAATGGCATCTCGTTGCCTGACTCACCATTCAAATGCATTGAACGGCGTAATGTTCCTGTACTTGCATGGTAGATACGAACTAAACTCGCAACAGAAAGTTAGAGTTTGTATCGGTCTAACTACCCTTTTTAACAACGTGATAAGTCTTAACAACCTCTCCTGTCTCTTATTTTTCTCCCTCTCTTAATCCAATCTTTCTTGTCCCCTCTCTTTATTTTGGTTTTTGTACCTAATTTGACGTTGAATTCACTCTTCTAACTTACACTTCCTGGTTCAGACTCTGTGCTGTTCATTAACAATTCTTCAATCTGGTTAAGGAGATACTCAGTTGCTTACCCTGTTCACTCAGGTCCCAGATCCCCTGTAGAGGGCGCCGCGCCATTTCCATCTCTCACTTACAGCAATTTGCCGTGCAAAAGCTCATGGAAATTAAACGGGCGAGGGCAAGTCTAGCGAACGGTGGGTGCCATTTGTTTGCCGGCTCCAGTAAATTCTGGCCCATCATCTTTAGAAAACATCGTATATGACATGGGTTCTGGAATTAATGAGGCTATTTGAGCATTTTATTCCTGTTAATTTTTAGTACATCTGTAGAAGTTTCTGGCAATCAGCACGTAATTTTGGCCAAACTCAAAATTCAATATGGGCTTTTGAACATGAGATTACAAAAGGCCATGTTGGTTAATTGGATCTGAGAGAATGCTTAGCCTTGATGAGCCTGTCAGTCTTGTAAATGGTAGGTACTTGACCTCAGTTCAATTACTTTGATTGTAAATCTACTGGCATTCCAGTAGCTTGGGAAAATAGCATTATAAGGGCTTTTATGTAGTTATGTCCTGGATATCAGTACGCTATGTGGGTGTGGTTTATATGGTATTGGTGAGGTACAAAATTTGGAAAGCATTGCTTATTGTGGTTTTTAAGCATCTTACTGTGTTTCTGTGGAAAATACTAAAAATATAAAAACATGGAATTACAAAAGGGTATTTGTGGAATCAAGTCTGTTCAAAACATATCATATTTTAATTTGTACACTTGTTCTCCTCAATTTATTTAATCTCCTGAAGGAGATGACTAGGCATAGATAAAACTACAAAGAAAATAAAGCTATGTGAAATTTCTCCCCGATCTCCAAGGCAATGTTGTGAAACTCTTAGGCTATCAACCTAACATCACAACGTATATCTTTCCTGATCAGTTGCATTCCACAAGTGATGTTTCCATGATCTCAGAAGCACAGGGTTCCACAGAGCATTTGATCAGCTACATCTGATCTTCAATGGGTTTAGTCCTATTCTTAAACAAATAATTATCCAGTTCATTTTTTAAAGGAATTGATTTACAGAACACCAACTGCTTTTGATTGGAGTCTATTTCACATATCAAATAGTCTGGGGAGGCGGAATTTCTTTTAATTTCGTGTCTCATTTGAGGCTTGATAATTTTGTACTTGTGTCTCTTTAAATATATCCAACTGATTTTATTTTAGCTAATAAATAAATTCCTGCCTACAAGCATGGCTGGTGTGGAAAATAGAAAAATTATCACTGGTGCAGTTGGGGGTGGTGAGCGTTTTGTGTAGGAGGTGGATTCTGAATAAACCGAAGGGAGAAATTTTACCTTATAGTCTCTTCTTGCTGTTGTAGCACAGTCTCTAACTTGTTGATTTATCAACCAAGAGTTTGCTGGCTGGAATACTGCATTAGCTCTATGACCAGCTCCCTCTGATGGATACTAATGCAATTGCACCATATAGTCTTGGAACATTAATTCTTCCTTTCCTTCAAAGGTTAAATGTCCAAAGATGATGCGTTTTAATTGCTAAACACTGATTTAGTATTTGATAGATAGTAATCAACGTTAAGGTAATTAACAAAATTGTATGTATGTATTCAATATAGTGTCATTGTCAAGCTTTATGATGACAATATATAAACACCATACTTGATTTGAGAATTACTGATACACCCAGTGTCCTATCAACAGCATTATGCCTGATTTGTCATATTTAATTCATTACATTTTCCCTTCTGTTCCTCCAGTGAATGTATGACAAGCTATCTTATAATAACTCATTTCTTGAGACTGTTGACAGCCGATCCCTCCTGGTGAACAAACATTTAGCTTTGTAATGATTTTACCCATTTCTGGTGTCTTGTCACTCTTGTTTGATTGTTTTGTTTGTAGTGATGTCTACACAAAACTGGACAACAGTGGAATTTTTATGTTTAGTGCGGTAAGTATTGTTGATGCCCAAGGACAGTGACATACGTTAGTACTTTTTTATTTGCTCCAAGTAGTTACCACAAAGTGCAAAGATAATTTATCACTCTCTTTTCTGTTATATTTGTAGCTCTTTTAAAATAATTTCTGAGTTTGGTTCTTTAGTATGTTACATTAACATCCTGCATTGCCAAAGATCACAACAACAACTTGCATTATTTAGCACCTTTAACATAGTAAAATGTCCCAATGCGCTTCACAAGCGTTATCAAACAAAATTTAACCGAGCCACATAAAGAGATGGTAGGACAGGTGACCAAAACTTGGTCAAAGAGGTAGGTTTTATGGAGTTTCTTAAAGGAGTAGAGAGAGGTGGAGGGAATCCCAGAGCTTAGGGCTTAGGCAGCTGAAGGTACGGCTGCCAGTGGTGGAGTGAAGGAGGTCAGAGATGTGCAAGAGGCCAGAATTGGAGGAACGCAGAGATTTTGGAGGGTTGTAGGGCTGGAGGAGGTTACAGAGATAGGGAGGGGCGAGGCCATGGAGGGTTTTGAAAACAAGGATGAGAATTTTAAAATCGAGGCATTCCCGGACCGGGAGCCAATGTAGGTCAGCGAGCACAGGGGTGATAGGTGAGCGGGATGGTGAGGGTTAGGATATGGGCAGTAGAGTTTTGGATGCCCTCAAGCTTACAGATGTATTGTGTAAGCATTAACCTTTAAGTAAACATTTCATTTTTTAAAAACTTTTTTTCTTCGAAACTAAAAATAGAGCATCATGTTGCTGATTGTACAGATAATGTGCTGAATGATATTAATGTAAGGAATCTTACAACACCAGGTTATAGTCCAACAGTTTTATTTGAAAATCACAAGCTTTCGGAGGCTTTCTCCTTCGTCGGGTGCTTCACCTGACGAAGGAGAAAGCCTCCGAAAGCTTGTGATTTTCAAATAAAACTGTTGGACTATAACCTGGTGTTGTAAGATTCCTTACATTTGTCAACCCCAGTCCATCACCGGCATCTCCACATGAATGATATTAACACTGCTCCAGACAAATTACCTCATCACTACACTTCTGAGCTTTGCCCTTTCTAAGTAACATTTGGAGCAAATAAGATATTGAAGTATGTCACTCACTATTCTTCTACACCATCTAAACAACATGATCACTGAGTCTCTTATCCCCTCTGGCCATCCATCTCTGAGCAAGAGATATGAATTTTTCTAACACTGCAGCTCAACCTTTATGTTGCATTTTGGAATCTGCCTCTCCTCGACAGGAGACAAAAATCCCATACCTTCTCTCCAATAAAGGGACCATTTTAAGAGAGAGTTTCTGCCCCTCTTTCTCCGCACACCCACCCTTCCCCTGCCACCCACTACCACCTTTTAACCTGACAGTTTCCTAATGTGACAGGGCAATCAGATTCTATCTCCGAGCTAAGAGAGAATGATAAAGTGCTGAAATATGAATGATTGATTAGCACCAGAATTCACTTTGTGTAAGAAAAGCAAAAAGACATATCTCTAAGGCGATTCCCATATATAATGGGATTTCTGATCTATTTATGATTACTAACAAAATTTCCTATTCCCACTTAAATCTTTAAGATTTTTGGAAACTGCTTGCCGTCAAATCAGAATAGACACAGTGCCAGAACTGGTGGGCATCACCAGCTGAGTTAAAGAACATGGACTGCCATTTTTCTGGATTTTCCTTTTTTGGAGACGGCCTTGTTTTACTCTGGGTTTGATAGAGCATGCAAGGTGTCAGACAGATATCTCCTCCGCCCCCCCCCCCCCCCCCCCCACCCCCACCAAATTCACAACGGAAGCAGTGGACAAATTCTAAGAATTGAGAACCTTGGAGAAAGGATTTTGACAATGTGATGGAAACTCAGGCCCACACTTGTAAGTAAGTAAGTAAGTAAGTAAGTAAGTAAGTAAATAAATAAATAAATTCCAGGAATCAAAACACTCCCTTCCCTCTCCCCAGTGTTACCCAAGTCTAATTTAAGGTTGGTTGTGTTGCTACATAAGAGTGCTGATGTGGAACACTTGCTCAGTAAAGTGATGATGTGGAGATGCCGGTGATGGACTGTGGTTGACAATTGTAAACAATTTTACAACACCAAGTTATAGTCCAGCAATTTTATTTTAAATTCACAAGCTTTCGGAGGCTACCTCCTTCCACATCGTTCACCTGAGGAAGGAGGTAGCCTCCGAAAGCTTGTGAATTTAAAATAAAATTGCTGGACTATAACTTGGTGTTGTAAAATTGTTTACAATCAGTAAAGTGAATCAGACAAGAAGAAAAGACTCCACATGCATGAAAACAGACACCTAAATCCTTTACCGCATAAACTATTCAACAAGGCAGAGGATGACTTTTAGAACTTCAAATTCCATGGACATCATCAAACTGTGTCAGTCTTCATACAATTACTAAAATGTTGCAGGCGGTGGAATTTATGTCAAACTAACATTTGTCAAAAAGTACATTTGTTTCCTAAGTATGGATTTACATTTTGTTTTATGCAGTTGCCACATTAGCATGTTTTATTCCTGCTTTCAGTGTCGCAAAACTGATGATTGGTTTTCATGACCGGGCACATAACTGAAACAGTGCACATACTAAAAAGAGAAACGACAGATTAATGTTTTAGGTTGAACCCTTCATCAGAATTGAACTAAATTCATGAAGAATGGGTAGAAGTTATTAATATATTTTTGTGTTTTTCTTTCCTACCTTAACTCACCAAATTTTGTAAAGATACGAGTTGTAGGTTTTCAGTTGCATGAAGTGCTTTAGGAAGAAGTATTTTGTTTAATATTTTGGCTTTTCCATTGGTGGCCTTAAATTCTGTTGTTAATGATATCGAAGACTGTTCTTGAAACTGCTGAAGTGTGAACCTTACTAAGTTACTGTGGAAAAGGGGGGTACTTGCATCCCACAAATCCTGATCAAACTAGACCATCAGAGACTTGGAAGTGTCCTCTTTCTTTTCCTCCCCTTTTTCTCCTGAACTAAACTCTTGGGGATCTTCCCAACACCACAGTTACTGGACAGTCATTGAGCTTTAAAGTGAGAAGCTGGTTGGCAAATATATTGTTGCAATCTTAGATTTGCAGGTCATAAAAAGCAAATCATAAAGATGCAATTTAGGAACCAGTTTTCAAAACGGGTAAATATAGCTTATTAAAGCTGGAAGCTTTAGTGATTCTTCAGTACTTCACCAATTTGAATGTCTCTTCATAGTTTCTGTTTTATTTCTATCTCTCAACTGTGTTAAGCCAGACTCTGCACTGCATCACCCAACCAGAATTGGTATTTTCCCCTCCTTATCCCATTATTTCTTATCCCATCTCGTGTACACACCATGTGAGGTTAAGTAAATTTAAATATTGGTCCAGGCAGGAATTTTAAGCTGTCTGTTTGAGAGTCCAGCACTATTGTGTTCAAGGTAGCATGATAATGTGGACACACTTGATGGGTAGCATGTTGGTGTGGATGCGTATCATGGGGTAGATTTTATGCGATAGTGTAAAATGGGTAATAGCAAATCGGTGGCTTGTTTTACACCTCTCCTGATTTTTATTTCGATGATGACTTTACTGTACATAGTTCTTAGGAGTATGATATTATGTTCACATATTTTTGAAAACCTGCTCTAGATGGTAGATCTGCACGTCACACCCTCCACCCCATGTGCAATCTTATTTGTAAGTAGGAAACTCGTGTGCAGCAGTTGAATATAATTTTGTGGTTGCAGAGCTGTCAATTTATTATCAAAAGAAATAGTAACAGATAAATTGACTCCATTGGGATTTTCACATTAATTTCTCTGCTCCTATTTCTTTTGATGCCAATAAACTGGCAGCTTCGTGAGCCCTAATGTCACCATATAATGAATGTTTTGTAAATGCTGGGTTCTGGCATGCAAACTGGAAATCTCTGACACATGATCTTTAACCCTTTTGAGCACTGAACATACAGTCCAGGGTGAATTAAATGCCTCCTGAAATGTTTGGATTTCATTTTCCCTTTAAGTGTTGAAATCTTTAGTCTTTGATTTGGACCAGAAATAACACTTTTTAACTAGGTGTCAGCAATTTTATATAACACAATATCCATAATTGAGTAGCATTCTTTTGAAGAAAAAAGAAAATATCTGATGTCTGCAGAGCAACCTCTTTTTAGTGCAAATTGTGTTTATTTCAAAGGTCAAGCACTTCAAAGATACTGAGAAGAAACTTCTCCCTTGAGACATTGGGGTGTGGATAATTAAAACCAGTTAATTGATCCTCAATACTGCCCATTGTCATTCACTATTTGAAAATGTACAGAATTGGAGAACATTTGTCTGTTCCTCGGTTTCTCTAAATAAAATGTAACCTTGCTACACGTGAGAGGGGGGGGGGGGAAATAGTACTGAATTGGTTTATTATTTTTTCCAACTTCCTTCTCTTGAAAGAGCAGACTTGTTGGGTACAGTTCCACAATCACAGGCAGCCCTCACTCAAGTGGCCATTCTTTAGATAAATATGTATAATATCTTAAAATTCTCACATCTGCATGCACTTCCTGTCAACTTTTTTCATTATAAATTCTTATGTCCATATTTATAATGGAAATTGCTTATGTAAACTTTGAACACTGTAATTAAACCCTTTCACCAATGGTGACACTGTAGCATCTCCACTGGGTGTAATTATAGTGTGACAAGTTCATATAGGCAGTTTCCATTATAATTGTGGTTATAGGAGTTTATGATGGAAAAGTTGACAGGAAGTGCTTGTAGATGCAAGATTTTTAATAATATACTAGTTGATTTCCCAGGTGTAGTGCACAGGGAGTCGAGACCAAGTTTAGGCTTTAGATGGAATGCAACTCGAGGATGAGGAATAATTGGACCAGAGGGACAAAAATGTAATTCCTTCCCCATTTTAAAATCATATATTCTGTCCTTATTTTTGTATTTCCATTTCTGTAAATTTTTCAATAGTTTCCATGTTCCTGACTTTGCTTATGATTTAAATGGACAGTTTGCAATATAAGTTGAACATAGAGATTGTTGTGGAAATAAGACAATAACAAAAATGTGTTGCCCCAAAAACCTGCAGCCATTCTAGCATAATCCCTTTAAATCTGACGAGAGTACCAGCACAGCTGGAATCTAGGCAGTGACACAGATATATTAGTTCCTAACCTTATGGCAAACCTTCTGGGATGGCTTTGAGGAAGCAGAGCTCCACTCGCCCGTTAAGGCCAAAATGTTGAAGAGGTGAGGACTCCCTACATTGGGAGTTCTTGCGACCATGGTCCTCCAAGGGGCCCAGTGTATGGTTGGCACAGGTGTGGCTAGAGAGACCAAGTGAACCAGCCAACGTAGTGGAGGTTGTGAGGACCACCAGGAGCTTCAGGCTGTTATAGTGACCTGGACTTCTGACGATTTGGTTTAATTTTTATTTGTTTAAAATGGCCACCATGCTAAGAGGGGTGTGCGGGCGGGCAACTATACTCTGTTTCTTGGGGGATCCTGACTGGGCCATCTTCGCCACACTGGGTGCCCCAGATGCATCCCGTTGGTGGCATAGACGCCTGCCATTGGCACCAAAATGACCCGAGAATATTGGGGTCAGCATCAAAGGTCCCAAGTGGGTGCATTTCAGCACTTGTGCCAGGATTCACCTCCACTGACTTTCGAGGCCTATGATTTTAAAATGGTTACTGAATTATATTTAGCGCACCTTAGTCCAATTTAACTCTACTTCACTTGAAGATTACACTTGGTCTCGCCTCCTGTACGCAAAATGTCACTCGTCTAGCAAACTAATCCTTGCTGATCTCCATTGGCTCCCAGTTCCCCAATGTTTCAAAATCCTCATGTTTGTCTTTATGTCCTTCCATGCTTCATTTCCTCCTGTCTTTGCAATCTCTTCCAACCCTACATCAGTGCCCATACCTTCCATTGTTCCAGGTGTGGACAACTCTGTGTTCCCTCTCTTTCCCTCCACTTTACCATTAGTGGCAGAGTCCTCAGCTAACTTACACCACACTCTGGCATTCCCTCCCTATTTCTTTGTCTTGCTGCATCTCTCCCCATCCTTAAGTTCCTCAAAAACTACCGCTTTAATAGTGCCTTTGGCCACCTCAGCTAGATTACCCCCTCTATTTCAGGTCTGACCTCTAATTAATTATGAAGTGTCTTGGGATCCTTTGCTATGCTAAAGGCTCTATATAAATGCAATTATTGTTGGTTTTAATTAATAATAATGATGGATGGACATTTGGTTTTAATAGTTAACACTTATCATCTGGCGCATAGATAACCAAAGTTTCTAGTCAAGAAACATTGTTAACTAAAATTTTGTGCTTTTGTTGTTGTTCTTCTGAGGAGGTATGCTGTGATTGTTTCATTTGCTTATTTTCTGATATTTTTAATCTGTGTAGTGTTCACTTGCTTCATAGCCATCACCAGAGTTGTGCTGGCATGGATATGGTTATCAAAGTGGCATATTTTAATCTCCTGCCAAAACCACAGAACTGCCCTTTCACCTTTCTGATTCCAGATTTATTTGACAAGTTGTTTGTTTGATTAAAATTCTAACCTTAGAACAAAGTCCCCCTACATTTTATTTAACTTATCTGTTGTAGTGGAGCAATTGTTTACAATGATGTATTGTATTACTGCAGCATATTAATGGTCAATTAGGTAGATATATCATACTCTTTAAAATTGTTGAACCTTTCCAAAAATACCTGTAATTCCAGCAGAATTTACTGGCTGTAAAAGAGATAAGTCCTGTAAATGCACTTCTGTTGGAGTAAGCTTTGTTCTAAGATCTGTGTGCTGTCCTGTAGTAATGCACTCTGAATTGAATTAACAATGTGAGTTTTGTTTTAAGGACCTGGGTAGTGGAACCGGTTAGAATACTGTTTACTCACCTCCTGTAATCTTGCTTTTTGTCTCTGTTTAATTTCGATCAGTTTAAGATTGCCTTGATTTGGCAATAAATTGACACTCTGAGATTAGTTGGTATGGGGAAAGTCAAATTGCTGCAGCTGAAATTACAGCAATATAGTGGGAGCTTTATCCTGCTTCTTACTAAGAAAGGATGGACGTGCATTTATACAACTCACATTCTCAGGACAGCCAAAAGCACTAAACAGCAAATTAATTACTTTTAAAATGTTGTCACCATTGTTATTTAGGTGAATGTGCAGCCAATTTCTGCACAGCAAAGTCCCACAAATACCTTTTGAGATAAATGATCAGCTAATCTATCAGTGTTGGTGAGGACACTGGGAGAACTTTGAACAATGCCATGGAATCTTTTATATTCACCAGACAGGGCCTCGGGGTTAATGGTTCATCTCAAAGGACAGCACCTCCAACAATGCAGCGCTACCCATTACTGCACTGAAGTGTTAGCCTAGTAATGTTATGACTTTTTTGACTACTTGATACTGATGAACAGTGGACTAGTGTTCCATTCCCCAGTGGTGTCGGCCTTCACCTTAATGAGCACAAATTTACTTTTTAAAAAGAATGAAAGCATACTTGTTGCATGTTTCACATGTACTCCTCATTCCTGCCAAGTCCAACCGTACAACTCGCACTTTGCATCTCACGAATACTTTTTTTCAAAAAATATACTTTATTCATAAAATTTGCAACAATACAGTTGTCATATCACATTCCAAACATACACAATACAGATTATACAATTTGCAGGTTACATCAAGTACAGTTCAATGAACACATTGGACATAATTACAGTTCATGACACTCTAGGGTGCCTCATTGCATTACAGTCAATACAGATTATTGATTACAGATTCATTACAGGTACATTTACATCTGTTTGAATTTCACATTCTGCCTGAGGGGGCTTTTTCCTGATTGCAGCCCCTCGGTATACAATGGCGGGAAGGCTCTAACTGGTTGCCTTTCCCCACAAGCCTTTGCGGCGGCCGCACCCATCCTCAGTGCGTCCCTCAGCACATAGTCCTGGACCTTGGAATGTGCCAGTCTGCAATGCTCAGTTGAGGACAGCTCCTTGCACTGGAAGACCAGCAAGTTTCGGGCAGACCAAAGGGCATCTTTCACCGAGTTGATGGTCTTCCAGCAGCAGTTGATGTCCGTCTCGGTGTGCATCCCTGGGAACAGCCCGTAGAGCACAGAATCCTGTGTTACGGAACTGTTCGGAACGAACCTAGACAGATACCACTGCATCTCTCCAGACCTTCTTTGCAAAGGCACATTCCAGAAGGAGATGGGTGACGGTCTCGTCTCCACCGCAGCCTCCTCGGGGACAGCGTGCGGTGGCGCTGAGACTCCGGGAGTGCATGAAGGATCTGATAGGAAGGGCTCTTCTCACCACCAGCCAAGCTAGGTCTTGGTGCTTATTTGACAGCACTAGCGATGAGGCGTTCTGCCAAATGACATTGTCAGTCTGCTCGGGGAACCAACCGACAGGATCCACCATCTCCTTTTCCTGCAGGGTCTCGAGGACGTTACATGCGGACCACTTGCTGATCGCCTTGTGGTCAAAGGTGATTTTCTGCACAAACTTTTCCACGAAGGACAGGTAGGGCGGAACGGTCCAACAGGATGGAGCGTTCCGTGGCAGCGTGGCCAGGCCCATCCTTCTCAACACCAGGGACAGGTAGAACCTCAGCACGTAGTGACACTTTGTGTTTGCGTACCAAGGGTCTATGCACAGCTTGATGCAGCTGCACACAAAGGTGGCCATCAGGATGAGGGCCACGTTGGGCACGCCTTCCCCCCCCTTTCTCTGGAGATTTGTATGTCGTGTCCCTGCGGACACAGTCCATTTTAGATCTCCAGATAAAGTGGAAGATGGCTCGGGTGACTGTCACGGCGCAGGAGCGAGGTATGGGCCAGACCTGCGCCATGTACAGCAACACAGAGAGCACCTTGCACCTGATGACCAGGTTCTTGCCCACGATCAAGCGGGATCGTCGATCCCACAGTCCCAGTTTCTGCTTGACCTTGGCAATACGCTCCTCCCGGTTTTTGGTGCATGCCCCGGCCTTATGCCTCAGGAGAACACACTTCACAATGCAATGTACAATGGAAAAGTCTGCGACATGCATCTTCCAAGACCATAACCCTTCAACTTACAGTGAAGCAACCTAGCTACGTGATACGCAATCACGTATTGACATCCAAGTTGGCGTGCTGATTACATGGAATTACATAGAAATTACAACATATAAACAGCCCAGCCCATCCATGTTTGACGTTTATCCTCCACACGAGCAGTAGTCCTAATCTCACGTGCCCACCCTGTCCCCATTTCCCATTATCTCCCTTTCCTTCAACCATATATCTAATCTAGTCTTAAATATTGACCTGGACTCTGCTTCATTCATTAACTCCAATATTACATTCCACAGCCTCACAACCCTCTGTAAAAAATGTTTCTCCTGCTCTACATCCTAAATCTCTTGCATTTCATCTTATGATCATTTCTCCTTATTCTCAACCATTGGGAACAGTCTGTTTTTATCTCCCCTATCCCACTCTATCAAATCACCCCGTAATCCCCTCTGCTTTAATTAAAATAACCCCAACTTTTCAATTCTTTCTTTTGTATTTGTATTTCTTCACACCAGGCAGCTTCCTAGCGAATCTGTGCTGTACCCTCTCTCTATTGCTTCAACATTCTTCCTATAGTGTGGAATGCATAACTGCACATAGTACCCCAATTGTGGTCTTACTAAGATTTTAAATAGATTTAAATTTGATATTCTATCCCTCTTACCATAAAACCCAGAATTTCATTAGCCTTTTTTATTGTAGCCTTATCCACTTGAGGTGCAGCTTTTAATATCTTGTGAACCTGAACTCCCAAATCCCTCAACTCAAGATCCTCCATATCACCCATTCAAATTATTATTTTTTTTCAACCAAAATGTACCACCTTACTCACATTGAATTCTATCTGTCACTTCTTTGCCCAATTCCACCATCTAATCAATATCCCTTCGCAGCTTCTTTTTGTTCCTCCAGAATTATTTACTGTGCCTCCCTATTTTAGTATCATCTGCAAATTTGGATACCACTCCCTCTTGCCCTATAATCCAAATCAGTGATGTACACAGTGAACAGAAGTGGTCCCAGAACAGAACCCTGTGGGACACTGCTACCCACTTCCATTCACTTAGAAACTGACCTGAATTCCCACACTCATTCCTAACCAGTTTTGAATCTAATTTGCTCTCCTTCCCCTAATTCCATACTCCTTAGTCTCCCATGTGGTGACTTATTAGAGAAGATTATCAGTGGTTTTCTGAAAGTCCATGCACTGCACTTCTGCATTTCCTTCATCCACCATATCTGTCGCTTCCTCAAAGAACTCTATCCGGGTTGTCAAACGCCATCTTCCTTCCTGACATCTGTGTTCACTGCTAATATCTAATTAGATATTTAGTAATCTTTAATGAAAGATTCCAATATTTTCCCCACCATACATGTTAAACTGGCCTTTAATGATCCGGGTTAGCTCAGTCTGAACGAGACTCTTCATAACCATGGCGACCTATTTGGCCCTGAGCTGAGCCTCTGACCCCATATCCTCTCCCTTATCAAGACTGCCTATTTGCACCTCCGTAACATCGCCAGTCTCTGCCCCTGCATCAGCTCATCTGCAGAAATCCTCATCCATGCCCTTGTTACCTCTAGACTCGACCATTATAATGCTCACCTGGCCAGCGTCCAATCTTCCACCCTCCGTACACTTGACCTCATCCAAAACTTTGCTGCCCATATCCTAACTCACACCAAGTCCCGTTCTCCCATTGCCCCTGTGCTTCCTGATCTACATTGATTCCCGGTCCGGCAACGCCTTGATTTTCAAAATTCTCATCCTTATTTTCAAATCCTCACGCCCTTGCCCCTCCCTATCTCTGTAACCTCCTCCAGCCCTACAACCCTCCGAGATCTCTGTGCTCCTCCAATTCTGGCCTCTTGCTCATCTCCAATTTTCACCGCTCTACCTTTGGTGGCTGTGCCTTCAGTTGCCTAGGCCCTACGCTCTGGAATTCCCTCCCTAAACCTTTCTGCCTCTCTCTCCTCTTTTAAGATGCTTCTTAAAACCTATCTCTTTGACCATCACCTGTCAAAATATCGCTTTATGTGGCTTGTTGTCAAATTTTGTTTGATAACACTCCTGTGAAGCGCCTTGAGATGTTTTACTACATGAAAGGTGCTATATAAATGCAAGTTGTTGTTTGTTTCCCTTTTTGGAAATGGGTATTACACTGGTCAATTCAGTCCTCTGGTATACATCCACTCTTAATGGAACCCTGAAAAAATTATTTCTAAATCCTGTGCTGTTTTTTCTCCTATTTCTCTCTGGATCCTTGGATGTATGTCATCAGGTCCTGGAACTTTGTCCTCCTTTAGCTTAACTAACTTCTTTAATACTTTAATTATTATAATATCTCACTTTTAACCAATTCAGCATTTACCTTCTCCCAATATCCTTCTCTTTTGTAAACACTGTGCACATTTCTGTCAACGTGCATGTGCTGCTTCAATTTCCAATCTCTTGGTCTCCTTTCCTGGTGATACAACAAGATAGCATCTCAAGGACACAATCCCAACCTGGAGTAAGGTCTCCTGTGACATGCCCAAGGAGCCTTAGCAGGATCTTTTGAACCAGCCGACCCGGGTAATGGGGGATCTGTGCTATTTACTTCGAGTGCAGGGAGAACACTCTCTGATGAATCGTCTGGAAATCCTTCCTGTGCCTCAATTTCTAGAATGCCCATCCCATCAGCAGGGGCTGCTACAAATCACTGTGAAACTGCTCTGACTGGTAGGAAAGGAGGAAAAGAATAGATTGAATCGAACTGAAATGTAATTGAAAACTGCTTCTAAATAAATAAAGGAAAATGAAACCATAAAAGCTAACAATACATAAGCAAGGTACTCACCAAACCTATGGAGATACAGCTTTAAGAGGAGCAGGAAGTCTGTCCCAGTGACCTTGCGCTTGCTGAGCGGCAGCATGCTCCTGTTTATACAGAAGTACTTGCCAACTTGATATTGGTTGAACAAACCACTGGAAACTGAGTGGCAGGGAAGCCATCACTTAATTTAAATAGTTTTTGAAGATTTAATGAGGTTCATGCCCTGAAGCAGCACAAGCCACCTGCTCTCTTAGTACTGCCCAGTGAGAAAACCCTGGGCAGCATGTCCGTAACACATATCTGGCCCCCCTACTTTCTGCTCCTCAGTGCCTGTCATATGCCTACATCATTGACACACTGGTGTGGAATTTTTACCCTACAGCGCCCTTAAAGTCGCGAGTTTGGCATGGCCAAAATGTGATTCCATTTTTAAGTGGGGTCCAGGATTTTGACACTGGTTAAGTGTGAGCTTGTTCAGTTCAATCGGGGTGGGATGTGAGTGTAGTGGGGTGTGTGTGTGTGCGTGTGTGCGTGCGCGCGCGTGCATGTGGAGGGGGTGGGCGTGCACGCGTGACTGTGTTACTCCTTCCTGTATCTCATTCATATAGTTGAGATGAAAATGCCTCATTGACTCTAAAATGCTTTGGGACATCCTGAGGATGTGAAAGGTTCCATATAAATGCAAGTTTGTTCTTTCTTTATTTTGTATTGTGCCAGTGACTCTTTGCGTTCACTTACATTTTAGCAACAGCTTTTCTATTCACGTTAGTCAGTTTCTAGTTTTTAATCAATGTAAAAATGGGAAACAATCTGGGACATTCATGTAAGACTTCAGATTCCTCCTTGTTAACCTTAAAGCATTTCAAGTTTAACAGTACGTCCATGCTAACAGTAATTACGTGTACCAGAGTCTAATGCAAAACTTTTAGTTCGAGGACCCTGAACCTCAAGTTAATGGGCAAAAAAATTAAATGCAACCACAGTGGCTGGAAAAATATCAGCCTCTTCATCCATACTTTTAAGCAACCTTTAAAAAAAATATGCCATGCCAAGTAGTAATAATTGTTTTATTTTTGCTCATGGTTGTATAATGCAGGGCAATAGGTTAATTGTGGGTGGACCTTTTTTTCTGATCTCTGGAGTCTTTCTTTTATTATTTAAGCCAAAGCTTTTCAAACCAGAGGCTTAAATCTCAGATAAATATATTGCCCTAGGGACCCAATGTACCTTCATTGTTCTTGGGCCAAAGTAAATTGCTCCACACAAAAGGCTGTATTTCATTTAGAATTATAAACGTGCACTAGGAAATGAGATTAGTGATTATCATTGCTCATGCACTATCTACAGGAAGTAACCAAATATGTTGTCGTCTAGGTTTGATTTGTTAATCATTTAAACATAATAGTAATTCAAACTGTTCATGGTTGGAAATCCCTAATGATGTCCTCAGTGTTGTAAATGTATTCCATCAACCATGGTGCTATTTTCCCCTCTGCATTTACATAGTTTGCCTTGTCTGTTGGTTCTGTGCAGTGACTTTGTAACATGCATTGAGATATGTGGATTGAATTTTTGAGGACAGATGGTTTTCTGGGATGTCGTTGTCATCAAGCCATTGCCGGCGGTGGGAGTAAGCACGGTAGGTAATGACCAGAGAAAGGATAAACTGTGTGTTTATAAGGGTGCAACATAGTCCAAGAATTTCTATGGTGCCTTAATCCATGAAAACGAGACGCAAACCGTTCGGGCTATCACCAGAATGCTAGCATTGTGGGCCACACTTCAATACATGGTGACCATGTTGTTTTTTATTTTGTAATATTGTACGTACAGGGAGTATTTATAGTGTTTTTAGCCCATTATATACAGATAACTGACAAAAGATTTGTCTTTAGTGGCAAAACATTTGAAATAAAATGGAGCCAAATTTATCCTCTGTTGGGATTTGAAAAAATCTAAGATTCACACTCCCTTTGCAGTTAGGGAAACCTTTTCTGTCCGATGAATCTGCTTGAATCTGGTGCAGATTTATTTGTATCATTTACCTGGTGTTTAACAGCAGTGAGGGTGCTCTACCTCCTTTAGTGCATCATCCAAAAGGAACAGAATTCTTAATGTCTTACCAGTGTGATACAAAATGGATCATTTTGTGAAGTGAATAACTGTGGATTAATACTCTAGATTGCTTCTTTTTGCCTCTTGATTTGTGAAGTGGCCATTTCAAAATGTTGTGCTGATTTGTGTAATTCTCAGAGAGAGAGTAGACTTATTCACTGGGACAGTTTGAGTAGTTCAGTAACATTAACGTTTGTTTGACCAATTTGAGAGCAATTTCCTTGACTTGGGGTTATATAATCTGAAGACAAGCCAGCAATGTACAGCGAGAGATGTGTTGAAGGCCACTTGTCTGTGGTGACTAGTTGCGCCTGCCTCTAGCATCATTCAATGAATGTGGCTCAATAACAAGACCACTGCTTTTGCTCATTCTTATTAATTCCTTGTTTAGTTATTTGAGGAGCATTCGTTTCCTCATAAGAATGTTCATGCAGATTATCCAATTGTTTTCCTAAACTATACTATTGATGTTGCTGATTTTAAAATTCAATAATTTTTTTTGAATATTTTTGTTAAGAGCACTATGACCTCATTGGACATTCTGATGGCAAGGTGAGCCCTCGAAGTTTGAGGCAGCTGAATTCAATAGCAATCGAGGTGCAATTAATAACTCAGGTTACTTTATTGGGCACATCCCTCCCTCTGTCTAATGCAGTGACCGTTGCAGTTGCATATCCCAAAGATATCATTTGCTGTTTTAAGTATATATGCACCATCCTATCTCCTGCACCAAATTAAAACTGAAGTGCAGATCAGCGCTGTTGATTTCTTAACGATTTGAAGAATAGTCCTAATAGTAAGATCACCTGGAATGGATGACTTTGCGCCACTAGCACTACACTCTGAATGTAGCGCTTCATTTTGACATGCATGTATGTGTGTTAATGTACGATATGTACAATTAACCATGAATCCACAGGATTCCTGGATAGGTGACCTTTGCCCCTCCTCGAGCATTGTAAGGAGGCAGTATAACTCCATGCTGTCCATTCAACTGCTTCAAAAATGGTATTGGTATCACGCTGCGATGAAACCGTATAACTACATCATCAGACAATCCGAGCAAGCCAGAAAAGGGAACAAGACCTGATTAAATATCTTTCTAGGTTTCTGGAACTTAAAGGGTAAGGGAACTAAAATTAATCTTCAGTAAATATATTACCAACAAATAGTCTGTAGAAGCCCAATTTTTAATTGGATATAAAGATTCTACAATTCATGTGGAGTTGTAGATGTCTGCAGATCAGACATGAGCAATGCCCAGATGATTAGGGTGGGTTTGTCTTAACCAATGGCCTGTATTATTTTTGGGCTCTGCATCTAAACTCACTTGTAGATTGGACCCTTTACCTGAGGTGCACACCCATGAATAGAGAATGAATAAGCATTTTCAACCACTGTCTCTATTTCATAATTGGCCCATTTTAAGGTACTCATTGTTTCCCAATATGGGAAAGTCTCATTGTTTTTTTTAGTCATGTGATCTGGTGAGACATGGTTTGCTATTTTGATATTCCGTTATATCTGTCTGTTTCCTTCAGTGGAATAATCAGGAATGTCTTCCTTTAATGTTGGTGGGCTGCGGGGTTGGGGGGAAGTGTAAAAGGGGTTGTTTCTGTTTGATCCAATAATTAGGTTTCCTATAGACAAGTATTCTCTCTTAAATTGGTGACTTTGTAGATACCTCCATATCTGTAAACTGTTTCCCCCACACTAGAAGCCATACATTGGTTTCCTGCAGTCTTTATGAATGATTTGGTTGCGGAGGATGAGTTGACTTAACCGTTTTCTTGTATATTGATTTCTATGGACATGGTGAGCTTATTGTATGAGATGTGGATAGTCAATCTTAACTGTGTGATTTTTGAATAAGGATTGGAAGGTTCTTTGGTCTACAGTTCTTAGGCTCTGAACCAGCAACTGAATGGAGGAGGAACAACTGAAAATTCTTCACATCTGCAGCATGCCAGCAGAGTTAGATTTGATGGCCGGTGGTTGTGGATCAGTGGAGAGGCTGTGGAGGAGCGAGTTCCTATTCATCTATCTTCTGGACAGCCTCTTAGTCCAGTCATGTTGGACCTCCAAGATAAATCCATCACACTGCAAAAAATCAAGTCCATCATAAGTAACTCTATGGGCTCGATTTTAGGGGCGGGTTACCTGTGGGTTTCCAGCGGGGGGGCCCCGAAAATCCCGATCTCCGATCACGTGACCGGATTCGGACGAAATCCCGGCCACTTCCGGGTACCGCGCTGACGTGCGGGGCTGCGCGCGCAAGCCCCGCTGGTGGGAATCCCGCAGGCAATTAAAGCCAGCGGGGTTCCACTTGAGAGCACTTAACTTGCTCGTTGTGGTCAGTTAATGAGCTGAAGCAGCTGTCAAAAGAGGAAGTGTGGGATTTTACGTTCAAAGCAGTCAGTTTCCCACACTGGGGGAAACAGGACCCTTCAAACCAGGCGTGTTGCAGCCAGCAGCCTGTGGCAGGTGCCAAGGTGCGCTCCACGGGGGAGCGCCCTCACCCACGCAGGAGGCCACCGCGTCACATAGGGCAACCCCTGCCCTCCACCAACCCCCGCCAAGCCAGAGGACAGACCGACACGAAACCGCAGCCCCAGTCCGAGGACCCACCCACCTACCCTGCACAACCCCTCACACCAACACCTGCCAGATGGGTGGTGCGTTGACATCGTCGGAGGACGAACAGGATGACCAGCCCCAGCAGCCTCGCAGTCCACGCCGTCCGCCTCGGAGAGGTGGGGCCCCCCAACACGGTGCTGCGGCACACCCACCTGCACAGCAGGAGGGAGGGCAACCGCAGAGAGAGATGCGTCGCAGGAGGCACTACCCTCCGCACAGGGTGTACAGAGCGAGGCTCAGCTTCATGGACCTCTCCGAGGAGCAGTGCATACGGAGGCTCAGAGTCAATCGCCAGGTAGTCGCCGACATCTGCAGCCTCCTTAACGACGAGCTGCTCCCTGATGGACCAAGCAGCATCTTCTTACCTGTCGCCGTCAAAGTCACCACTGCCCTCAACTTCTTCGCATCCGGTTCCTTCCAGGGTGCCACCGGGGACATCACCGGGGTCTGTCAGTCCTCTGCACACAAGTGCATAAGGCAGGTCACCGATGGGTTGTTCCGCAGGGCCTCCCACTACATCAACTTCGCCATGGACGAGCGCAGCCAGATGGAGAGGGCGGTTGGATTCCATGCCATGGCCGGCTTCCCACGGGTGCAGGGTGTAATCGACTGCACCCACATCGCAATACGGGCACCTCCACATGAGCCAGGGCTGTTCATCAACAGGAAGGGGTATCACTCCATGAACGCCCAGCTCATCTGTGACCACCGCCAGAGATTCCTACACGTGTGCGCCAGATACCCCGGCAGCTGCCACGATGCCTTCGTCCTCAGGGAGTCCGCCGTCCCGCCCATCCTGCAGGCACCCAACGCCGGCAACGGCTGGCTCCTCGGCGACAAGGGGTATCCCCTCCACACGTGGCTCATGACACCTCTGAGGAACCCCATCACCGAGCCGGAGCGTCGGTACAATGACAGCCACACTGCTACCAGGTCTACAATTGAGCAGACCATAGGGCTTCTCAAGATGCGCTTCAGGTGCCTTGATCGTTCTGGGGGAGCGCTCCAATACACACCATTCAGAGTGGGACGAATCATAGTTGTCTGCTGTGCCCTGCACAACATGGCCCAACAGAGAGGGGTGCCGCTGGAGGAGGCCCCATCCACACCCACCACCCACATTGAGGAAGGCGAGGGCGAGGAGGAGGAGGAGGAGGAGGAGGAGGCGGAGGCGGAGGAGGAGGAGGAGGAGGCGGCGGAGGAGGATGTTGGACGACCCATGCGCCGAGCCGGGTCGCCGGGATGGTCGCCGGGCCAGGGAGGCACTCATACGTCAACGGTTCTCCTAGAGTCAGACACTGCGATGCGCTCGCATCTCCTCACCTGCACATGCGAGCGGCCATACCAGCCCCCTCCACTGAAGAGTGCTGCCAGTAATCCTGCACCCACAGCAGTGTGCCCAATGGGTGGCAGGAGGTGTTCGCCGTCATGATGGCCTCCACGGAACGCAACTATTGCACAAGCCGCGGAAGAATGGACGAGAGGTGGCAGGAGTGGTGAGAATAGACTATTTAATATCTGGAATGTGACATCATTTAAGAAACAAAGTACAAAATAATAAACACCCTGGTGTATTCCCTTTGTGATTATAAGGCCTTTGGAATTCTTCTCCGGGAACCCCTACGTGGTGCTACCCCTGTGGCTCCAGCAGAGGTAGTGGCAGGTTGCTCGTCTTCTTGCCTTGACCGGGTAGATGCTTTTGGCGGACGGCCCCTGGGTTTCGGTGCCCGTGAGGGCACCTCCACAGACTGCTCCTCCTGCACCGGGGCAGGGGCAGACTCGGCCACCTGGAGAGGAGGCACCATTGCGGGTGCTGGTTGAGAGGTGGGCGACGGGTGGGACGTGGGGACGCCTTGAGAAGCGTCCCCGCTTCCATGTCCCCGGTCACCATCATCCCTCTCTTGGCCTCGGCCCACATCACCCCTTCCACCCTGCTGGACGGCAGTTTGGATGGCATGTGTGAGGCCTTGCAAGGCCACCCCTAGTGTATCCCTCAGCCTGTTGGTGGCGTCGGAATGTTGCTCACCCTGAATCCGTACAGACGTTGTGAGGGCCTGCAAGGACTCGAAGTGGAGCTGTGCGTGACGCTCGAGGGAGGCCAGCCTGTCCTCCACCGCAGACAGTCCCGCACCTACCCGCGACACTGTGTCGCCGGTACCCTCCTGTGCCTGCGCCACCAATGCCCACATGCAGGAGGTGGACTCCTCCATCGCCTGCGCTATTGTGGACAATGCGCGCGGCACCTCTGCCAGCACCTCAGCAATTAGCTGGTGGCCCTCGACGACTCTCCTTTTCTCTGGTGGCCCCCTGGGTTCAGCAACTGGGTCCGGCTGAGCAGAGCCTGGAGATGAGTGCTCCCTCTGTCGCGGACCCTCCGCGGCTGCCCCTGCCACCAGGGTCTGCTCATGCTCACTCGTGCGCAATGACTCACCAAGTGCTACCCCAACTAGTTGGCGAGGGGGACCCACCGAGGTGCGTGTCTCTGCGCTGGTGGATGGTTGGCTCTGATGTGACGATGCACCCTCAGAGACCGCCATGTCCTCTGAGGAATCGCCCTCCACGCTCGCTTGACCCAAAGACGGACCTGCAAGAGAACAGAGGGCACTTTGAGGCATGTGGACCAACTTGACAGTGCGCCTGATGGCAGGTGATGATACGGTCACTCGCGATCATGGGTGTTGAGTGTCAGCTTTCCCTTACCGGCCGTTTCGGCAGCGACACACTCGCCATCGGCCACCGACAGGCAATGTCGCGTGCGGGCGAGGTCGAGCGCCTCCACCTCTGCGTCGGTGAGCTCCACCACTTGCGGCGGCCCACCTCCGGTGCGTGCCCTTTCGCGGTTGTTCTTGCTCCTCTTCTCCTGTGAAGGCAAAACACAGATGTGTGAGTGGGTGCGTCTTGCATCGTGAGACGCATCGAGCATCGGTGTGGTTGGGTTGAGCGTGGCGCGGAACGGATGGGAGGAAGTGTGGGCCACGTGCCCATCCCATTGCATGGGGATTGGGGTGTGTGGTAGTGTTCGGGTGGGGTCAGGGACGGTGGGTACTTGCGTGCACGGCGAGGATGGTGAATGAGTGGCTGTGAGGATTGCTGATGGAGCGCAGTGGTGGCTGTGCAGGAGGGGGTTGTGATCTGCTTGGCGTGATGGTGGGGACGGGATGTGGGAGGGTGCGTTGGTGTACTCACCTTGCCAGACCTAGTCAGGTCATTGAAGCGCTTGCGGCACTGCTCCCAAGTCCTTGGGGTGTTGCCCCTGCTGCTCACCTCCGCCGCCACCTCTGCCCATGCCTTCCTGGTTGCGGCGGCAGGGAACTTGCGCCCATCCTCAGGGAAGAGTGTTTCCCTCCTCCTCCTCACGCCATCCAGCATCAGCTGCAGTGCCAGATCTGAAAAACGGGGCGCAGCCTTTCCCCTTTGTTGAGCCATTCTCCCAGACCTCTTGCTTGCAGC
Source organism: Heptranchias perlo (assembly GCF_035084215.1). Lineage (NCBI taxonomy): Eukaryota > Metazoa > Chordata > Chondrichthyes > Hexanchiformes > Hexanchidae > Heptranchias > Heptranchias perlo. Next base: position 28,890,736 of record NC_090337.1, on the reverse strand, counting down.
AGGAGGGGCTTTGGGAGACTGCCCCTTTAACTGGAGCTCCTACATCGAGTCGACGGTACTGCGCATGCGCAGCCGGCCGGCACGCAGCTGGGGAGTGCAGAACCCGGAAGCAGGCCTTAATGGGTCCAATTATCCCGCGATCGCGTGGGGGACGCACACAATTACCCGTCCGCGTTTTCCACGCTCCCGGAGGACCACCCGCTGGGAACCCGCAGGCCTGCTAAATTCGAGCCCTATAACATCCAAGCCAGTGGAGTTTGGAATCGACCACTGTTATTCATTGTGGGCCACTACCTTCCACTTCCACGTGTCACTGCCATATCACTTGACTTGGAAGGAGTGATTGTAGAAGTTAGCTCACTCAGGCGAGATGTATTTGTGTATGGTTTGAATTTTGGAATTATTGGGCGCAATTTTAACCTAACTCATCTGGTGGGAAACCCACTGGATTGGGTGGAACACTGGTTTTACATCCCACCCAATTTTACTCTCCATGGAAGTCAATGCATTCCACCCGATCCCGTGGGTTTCCTGCCTGGCGCGAAAGGTTAAAGTTACCCCCATTGTGTACAAAGAGGATTGAGTTGTGCTTGTTTAGTTTATCAATTTACCCTTGGTTCTGCTCTAGGACTGAGCCTGATGGTGCTGGGGTTCTGGAGAGCTCTGTTTCTCCACAAATACTACCAGGATGTCCCTTCCTCTTTGCATAATAACATTTGCCGTTTTCCTCTTAAATGTTTTTAATCTTCCTGCACAGTACTAGTTTTCCCCAAATACTCATTCCTTCTTGGATTGTCAGAATCCTAAAAATCTTGCTAGGAGCTTTCCTTATGTAAATTCCTTGGCTTACTGCCTTTGGCCTTAGTCCTCTGAGTTGGGTGGGAAAAGTGATGCATATAGTGGTGTAACAGTGTTTTACGTTTGACTATTGCTTGACTCAAGCCCATGTCAGGGAACCATGTTACACTGCCACATCCGTTTCAGTGGGTTGGTACTATACATGGGTCCATTTTTACCTCTGCTACCTGCGGTGTTTGATCTAATTTGGTGCTATGTTACAAAAACAATCTAATCATTGCTTTCCATTCTTTTCCCCATAGGTCTAGTACACTGATCAGTGCAATGCAATGCATAGGCTTTCCGAAGGCTTTTTTAAAGTGATCTGGAATGTTGACACCTCATTTCTTTAAAAAAAAATGCTTAAAATAAGTAACCCATGTGCTCTGGAAGTGTTTGAGTTGTGCCATAATCAAACACCAAAAACAGTGGGTCTCACTAAGAGAATGGTACATACCAGTGATGGGTCAGAGAATGAAGCAAAGGACCGCAACACTTATCTTGAAAGATTTAAGATAATGCCAAAGCAAGCCACAAATAGTTACATATTCACAGAAGGAACAATTGCTTGTTGTTTAATTGTGAGCAAAGACAAGCTCACAAAATTCTTCAATGAGCTCTCATACTGATCTTCAGCTCTTACCACATTTTGTTCTGAACTCTACCGTGGATTCAAGAATAGAAGTCCTGTTGTGGCTAATATTTAGGACTCAGATTTTCCACTAGCAAGTAATCCTATTTCTCTATTTGGCAATGGATTGAATGGTTTTGATGGGCCAAGGTTGAAAAGAGTAGGAGGGAAGGCAAAATAAATGAACAAGCAGTGGTTAGGTGAGACCAAGATGGGGATTTAACAGCCTGTAGATTGTAGCAGCAAATGAAGATTGAGCAAGTATGTTTTATTAACCTTAGCAGAAAATTCTATAGGATTCTATAAATGTTAAAAAAAAGAAATAAAAACAGAAAATACACAGCAGGTTGGTTTATATCTCAGAGGAAGATGGCTTAATGTTTTGGGCATGATCCTAAATGAGAACTGGCAATAAATGTAGACAACTATTCATTCCAGCCATCTGTTTTCGAGAAATTTCTGACTATACTCATTCCACCACCGAAGAGACCTGGGGACAGCAAACAGCAACAGTTTGCTGTACAGGGTATAAAATAATTTTTTTTGGAAATGAATAAAGTTTTATTCAGTGTTCTCACTAAAATTTAAATAGACAATGCATTTTTGAGAAACAGGCATTTTTTTTCTGTTTGTCAAATGCTGTAACATGATGGTGCAGATCACACTCAAACATACCATTATGTCATGGAAATGTTATCCAGCCACTTACATGTAACATCATAGCATTGAAAATAACCTGCTGTTCCAGCTTCCCTCCCCCACTGCAAAGACAGTAACTTTTAAAAAGATACAAATTCCTGTTCAGATAAATGATTTTGACTTTGTGATTAATAATAGCTCAACTGGTAAGCTAATTGCTTGCAAACATGGTATTGCTTTAAAAAAAGTTTGCATTTATATAGTGCCTTTCAGGTCCTCAGGATGTCCCAAAGCACATCACAGCCAATCAAGTAGTTTTGAAGTGTAGTCACAGTTGTAATGTAGGGAAATGCGGCAGACAATTTGCACATGGCAAGGTCCCACAAACAGCATTGAGATAAATGACCAGACAACTTGTTAGTGCACTCTTTTTTAGTACTGCACTGAAGTGTCCAGCTAGATTATGTTCTCAACTTTCTGGAGTGGGGCTTGAACCCATGACCTTCTGACTCCAGTGAGAGATGCTACCACTGAGCCAATGCAACCTAGCATTGTGAATGTCACTGGATAATATTCTAGTGCTCTCCTCTCCTTCCCCTCCCCGCACATTGTCTGGCGTTGATTGCAACATAATACTTTTCTTATGTGCAGAACCTTCTCTGCCTCTATAGAACCATTTTATTATTTGTAGTACCCACCCATTAACATGTTCATTCGCAACAGCTAGGGTATGCATTTTTATCGAGTAAATGAGAATTAAAACTGGGTTTGTCCTGGTAGCTAACTGGTGTTTTGTCACAAAAAGTGATAATTTCAGTCCACAAAAAGTACAGTGGTGATGTAACTATAATCATGTATCTCACCTACATCTGTCAACAGCAAATGCAGCCGACTATTAATTAGGCATCCCTTTTTGAGAAACTATCTGCAGTCGGTTCCATTGTAGAAGAAAGTTGTCTTGGCTGAATGTTTGTCAAACCAACAGAGGTGATGTAGATAAACAGAAGTTTGAATTTTGGATGGGAATGGGACCCTTCATTATAATAATGTTAACAATGCCTCTCTTGTTTGTTATTTACTTGATTTTGTTTTTCCACTTTATTACTAGATGTATGGCAGATATACCCAAGACTTGGGTGTATTTGCCAAAGAAGAAGCAGCTCGTTTGCGCCAAGAAAAGGACCACAGAAGTATATTTTCAAGAGAGCATGTTAAGCGTGCTGAGTTGATAGAGTATGATCGAAGTCGTTGTGCTAGATGTAGAAGTAAGTAATTTTAAACCATATATGTTTGGCAGAGTGACTAAAATACAGCAGCAAATATTAATACTTGGTACAGATTATTTGACTGGCAGCTTTGTAACACAATGAAAGCTCTTAAACTGAACTGCCCTTTGCCTCAATATTTCATTGTAAAAGAACTGGGAGACAACTGTTCCATTAAGTGTGTTGAATATTTTTTTAAATGTCACTGTAGGTAAAGTTTGATTATTACTCTTTTTCATTATATGAGGGTTTCATTATTAAAAAGTAATTGTTTGACCTTTAATAGGGGTGCGCAAGCATAGATCTTTCAGTAGTTATACAGTGGTAAAGAAGCCCATGTATAAAGTTTTTAACAGGTAGACAGTATGAGTTTTTTTTGTATTACCTGAGCTTAATGCAAAATCTTTACTGGAGAAAAGTTCATCCTGTATGCAAGCAGACTCCTGTGATTAGCTGCTATTGAAACCTGTCCTGAACCAGGAAATAAAGATGCACTTTCTTTTAATATAAAACTGAATTTTTCTTTTGAATTTATTTGTTGTTTAATCTGGCCATGGACCATTTTCTCTACCAAAGGGAAGTGGGAAAGGAAGGAAAGTGATTGATCCATCCTATGCGAAAGTTAAATGAATAATCGGGAAATCCAAACAGGAAGGATGGGACAATCCCTGTGACTGGAAGAGATTTTTTTTCCCCCTCCGTAATGTGACTGTATTTCTTACTGAACATTTTTGCATGGCATCTCTTTGCAATTTATTGTTAGTTATTCTTCTCTCATTTTTGTAATTTTTATGTGTGTTTTCAAGTTATTTTTGTCTAGTAAAATTATTTTTAATGTAATGAGTTCAAACTTAAGGCTTTTTATGAAAACTTTGATTTTATTTTATGAAACCCTGACTTCAAAATTTCCATTTCCTAACATGGGTCACAATCTATGCCTCAAGTGCTTTCCTTTATACCCTGACTTTGTTCAAAGTGAATTCTGCCTGCAATTGCTCTACAGCAACCTAGGTAGCTGATCAGATAGAGCATGACTGACTGGAGCACTGATTTGCTTTGTGGTCAAGCCTAGGAAACACAGTCATTCTCCTTGGTTGCAGCTTTCAGATACCATTTGGTCCCCTAAGGCAACTATAATAAAGTTCACATTGTCAAGATCTTTGATTTTGGAGCCCTAGGCTTTCAGCCATGTTTTTATATACACCTTCTGTAGAACCTGTATGGAAAAGCTGGTAAATGACTTTAAACATTACATCAAGAGTGCCACTGGTGCATAGATAAGGGAGCCTGTTATATTTAAAAAAAAATGTACATTGCCAATTTCAGTAGTTTTCTACTGTGTTGATGTATCTGTGGCCTTGCTCAGATCACAAGTGATGGGCATGTGGTGCTAGTACAGAGAATGGTCCTTGGGTTTGACCTCAGCTCTGCCCTCGACATGTATGTCTGCTACTACAGCACAGCAGGGCATGAGAGACAATGGGAGGACTTTTAAACACCTCACTCTTTTCCCCCCCATCACCCCCACCCCCCGCGGGTGTTAAGGGTAAACGTAGGGCGGGTGTACTTACTTGTTGCTGCTCAGTTCGCATCCAGCGCCATTTGAACTTCCCAGGTCGCCGAGGCTCCTGCTACAGGCAGGCGGGCGCCTCGTGAATGGCAGGCAAATAGGGATCCTATGACGCAATTAGGACCCCGGCATCATATTAACCAAGAGAAGTTGGATGTCCTGCCAATTGCCTGGCCCGCTTGGTAAAACCTAGCGGGATTGGTTCCGGAGGCAGCAGGTTGCTGGATTTAAAGAGGTCATGAGCTCCAGGCTCAGATCATTGGCATCTGCGTGCTGGTGAGCTTGTAGGAGTTGGAGTGATTTGGCACTTTCAGTATTGCTTATTTGTTATACTTTACATTGCTTACTCATCCTCAATAAACTGTGAAAGCTTATGATGGGTGGTGCTCTTGCTGCATTGTACTGGGTGGAGGAGGAAGAGCAGTAGCAGCAACAACAGGAGCTGAGGCCTCCATATGCAGGAAGAGCTGCAGGTGGGCTTCTGAGAAGACAGCAGATGAGGGAGGCCTTATCCAACGAACAGGATCTATAGGCCAGGGGTTACTTTTCAAGATGTGTCTGAGGAGGCTACGTTTATCAAGACAGGTTGTTTTTGACCTCTGCAACTCCCTGCAAGAAGACCTGGTGCCTGCTGAACCAGGGGGCTGTGCCATGCCAGTGGCTGTAAAGGTGACAATCGCCCTGAGCTACTTCACCTCAGGAACCTTTCAGGGTGCGACTGGAGACATCTCGCGCATCTTGCAGCTGGTGGTCCACAAGTGCATCAAAGAGGTGACCAATGCACTATTTGCCAAGGTGGACCAGTATATGTCCTTTCTGATAAATGACAACAGTCAAAATGAGAGAGCCTTAAGGTTCACAGCAGTGGATGGTGCTATTGACTGCACTCGCGTTGCCATCAGGGTACCACAAAACCAGCCAGGTGGTTTTGTAATCCCCAAGGGTTTCTCTTGATTTAATGTGCAGCTTGTATGTGCTCAGAACAAAAGGATCATGCAAGTCTGCGCTAGGTTCCAAGGTAGCTATTGCGACACATTCACCTTGCAGCAGTCAGATATCCCCTCTGGTTTTCCAACTTTCCAGGAATGTTTGAGGATGGCTGTTTGGGGACAAGGGCTATCCCTTTCTATCATGGCTCATGGCTCCACAAGGAGGATCATTGAGCTCACTATCAGCAAAGGTTGAGGTGCCCTGATAGGTCAGGGGGCTTCCTGCAGTATGCCTCTTGAACCACTACAGTCCGTGTGGTGAAGGCCCACAATGTTGTGAGGGAGGGAGTTCCAGGATTTTGACCCAGCGACAAGAAATCCATGAGCTTCTCGCACTTGTAGTTAGAAGTAAGGGTGGAGGTGGCAGGGATGAGGAGTTTAAGGAGGCGGTTAGTAGTAGGGGATAGGAGACTGGGTTATCTTTGACTTCCAGGATGATCCTAGAATAGTGGGTGGTTTTGACACAAGAGGACAGGTAGGTCTTGATGTCCAGATCTAGCAATGGATGGCTAAGTGAGTTTTGCACCAGTTATGATTAAGCTTGCACCTCTCAGACTTGAGGGAGCAACGACTGCGGACATGCAGGGGCCATGGCAGGGATGGGAGATAGTGATGGTGTTGCTCAAGACAAGGGTATTAAAAGTAGAAATGAGGGAGTGGTTGAGCAAATGAACAGCTGTAGAAATATCATGGTGAATAGAAGGTCAAAGGATGGCATCTGGGAGGTTGGCAATGCAGTTGTAAATGACTAACTACTGTTAGAAGATGCATAGCTCACTCAAGTGATTGAACTATTTAACATTGGTCACTGGGCTGCCAATGACCTATTCAGAAAACTCCTAGTGACTTTTGAATCTATTTTGATTGACAGCTTTGTTGAATTGTGAAAAATATCTGTCTATCTTCTGTACTAACTTGACTTTGAAGGAAAGTAAGGCAAATAATCCGTCTGGCAGTTTAGTTTATTTACGTCCGTCTCGTGTAACAGCAATATGGGTAGAATGTTACAGGGACTCTGAAGTGTCTTTCTGAGGTAGAAGTTATTCATCAAGCATGTGTGGGAAAAGTTATAAAGGTTACTTCAGATTACTGCTAACCTTTTTAGAGTTTTATTATGTTGGAACTGCTTTTAAGTACCAATGTGAATTCATGCATTCTATCACTCTGCTAATTGAACCATTTTGCTTTTGTTATTTCTGTCTTTTAAAAGAAACAATTTAGTTTTTAGCCTGAAGCGGCTTGTCTGTGTGCTGTTTTCCACCAATTTTGAGGAGTAAACCATGTGTAACCCATACCATTCTCAGCAGTAAAAGGGTTCATTGTTTACCCCGAGGTCTGCCATCCTACATACTTTGTGCACAAGGCCAAGTTTCAGTTCACAGGAAGCACGTGCTTGTTTATGGGCATGGACTATTGCATTGAACATGAGTTTGAAAAGTAATGAGAAGTTGCTCCTAATAGGGATTTTCCTGTTGTTTTTACAGCTGTTTCACTTTCACTGAGATGAATGATAAACGAGTGGTCTAAATCCATTTGATTAACAGTAATAAAAACCTGGTTTATTATCATGTTTGACAGGCATTGACCATTAGAAGTAACAATAAATTAAAGAAAGGTTAAACTCCTCAGGTTTATCTTTTTAAACTCTATTCTGTAATGCCACTGTCTCCATGCTACACATCAGATTGAAGGAAATGCTTGTTGGAGGCCTAACATTAATGAACATTAATCACTTTGGGTGCCACTGTTAATATATTCATCCCTCATTAATTGTCAGTTGTGTGTGTATATTTAATATAAAAGAATGGAACAAAGCCATGGTTGGGGAGATATGAAGTCAAAATGTAATCCCTCAAGGAAATCTAGGAATCCGTGGTAAATTAAACAGAGCTCTGGTTAATATCATTATCCCTTTTTAAATAATAAAAATAAAGTTCCCCCCCCCCCCGATTTTTTTTTTTGTGTGTGTCTGCTTTGCATTCCTTAATTCTTTACATATATTCACATGGAGAGCTGCTCATTGATGAGACATGAACCATGTTTAACAACTGCATCAGTCTCCAGTTATTATCAATGAATGTATCCGTTTAACACACTGTCTAAAGTTTTGTCCAGACCTACAGTAGTGCAGCAAATGTGAGCTTTCTCTTCAGTCGTTTCTGAAACCATGAGGTAGATTTTCAACTTGCTGCTCGGGTGTATAACTGGCGTTATGGGTCAGCTGCCCATTTAGAAGCCATCTGATTTTCATTTCCCCACCGAGGGGGAGCGGGGAGGACTGAGATCGGACGGTTCAGACCCTCACCTGCCGGCACCAGGGAAGTCTGCCAGCTGCAAGGTAAGTGTTGGGAAGGGATTTGAACCAGGGCTCACTGGCTTTCAATCTAGAGCACAACCGACTGACACTCCTATAGAAAGGCTCAATATACTTAACTGTCAACCTGAGCCAAACAAAGTAGAACTATTTACATGGAATGAATGTAAGATTGTCTCACTCAATTGTGAATTAATGGCTTCAGTTTTTAAAAAAAATGCATGTGTACAACACTGATTTAGAAAATACGCTCTTGTAATAAACCTGTTCTATTACAGGATAACTCTGTCTAACGTGTTTCAGGGATATTTAAGAGTGACACTCTATGTTGATTTTAACCTAAATTTCCTGTAAAAAAAAAAAGAACTTGGCCTGTTTTATTTTGTTTTACTTACAGCTAAGTAAAGACTCTTAAAAATGTGTCTGAATTTACCATTGTGCTGCTAATTTTCTGCTTGTAGGAAGGTAAAGCACTTCACCTTTTGCTATTCTAGTTTCTCACTTGGATTATATATCTCTCTTCTCAAGTGTACGTAGTTTTGTATAACATAATGGACCCAAATCAAGATGGTGGGTGCATGCCATTTTGCTTCCGAAGTTTCTTTACAATCTGAATCTGTTGGTGTTTGCTGATGGAAACTGGCTGGCCATTCAGGACCCACCTGTAATGATGCTGTTGTCACACAGCTCAAGCACTTAAATTGGCACATAACCTGCCACAAATGATGAATATTTCATACGTCCAGTGTTGGAGTGCACAAAGTTTAACTGAAATAACACAACAAAAATTTTTGTAAAGCTCATTTTAGAGACATGGACATAGAGTTCCAATTAGATTGCATTATTGAAATGCATGGTGAACTTTGTGGCTGAGGATACCATCTGACAAACTTCAAAGGGAGTGGCAGATTTAGGGGAATATGGCTGCAACCCATTATTAGCCTGACTCCCACTGAGTGCTCAAACCTGGCTGCTTCTGGCTTCCACGACCAGACCCAACCTGACCTGACCCGACCCGACCCATCCCAATCTGACCTGACCTGACCTGATCCGACCCGACCCAACCCAATCTGACCTGACCTGATCCGACCCAACCCATTTCAATCTGACCTGACCCATCCTGACCTGACCCTGCTGAATTTGAATTGCATCAGGTATATAATTATCCGTCTAATCCGTCACACAACTGCTAGTTTTGTGTCTGCTGCACTGGGGTAGTTGATCGAGTAATGGTAAGCTACTTTACAACTTTCGTATTGAATATGTATCTGTCAGAAGCAGGATTTCTAGAATCATAGAATTAGAAAATCATACAGCATAGAAGGAGGCCATTCGACCCATCGTGCCTGTGCCGGATCCTTGAAAGAACTATCCAATTAGCCCCACTCTCCAGCACTGACCCCTTAGCCCTGCAGATTTTTCTTTTTCAAGTTTATATCCAATTCCTTTTTGAAAGTTACTATTGAGTCTGCTTCTACCACCCTTTTCAGGCAACTCACTGAGCAAAAATATTTCTCCTCCATCTGCAAGCTCTGTTCTGGCTTCCCTACTGTTCACACTATTCATGTTGTAAAAGTTGGTGATGATCCTAAGCCATAGGTTTTAAAACATAGGGTGCTTGCAAGGTCATCGGATTTCTTTCCTTCTGCAGTGGGCCAGGTGAGCTGCATGCAATGAGCACTGTCTTGAGAATTCTGTATTCTAGATTTCTTAGTGTATTTGTGAAGGAACTAATGTTTTTATTGTAGTGTACCAACGTAAAAACATTTTCCACAACGTGGTTTGTTTTCTTTTCGCTATCAGACTTTGTCTTTTGGAAGTTATGACACAAGAGTTTCTGGTAGAAGTGTGGGTGCCCCTGTACAAATCTACACAGAGAAGTTTGGAACCCATCACCCTCAGCTATGTGCTCAGGTGATGAGCATGAGGACAGTTGATAGCATTCAAAGGGATTGGGACAAATTCATAGTCTTTGTTCCCATTTGTAACTTCACAGATGATTTATACAAATTTACAATAATTTGTTTATACTTAGAATCAAATCCAACTAAAAATTACTCAATTACTTTCTGAAAAAATAAGTAAATTATATGCACAGGATAGCTCTTATCTACTACTTAAGTTATCTCCTCAAAAATGTTCAGTGGAATGATGAGGCTTGAAGTATTGGGTCTAGCTTCTGCTCTCATTCAATTAATGGCAATAGCAACCTGCAAAGTGGCTGTGAACATTTTCCCCACTATAGATGTTGGACTATAGTTTCCTAATTCTTGTCATGTTCCTTTTTGAAGATCAGAATAACATTTGCTATCGCCCTAGTCCTTGTGCTTGCATAATTCTAACTGTGTCTATTCCTTTGCTGTTTCCTTGTAGGTTCTGATGCAGTTGTCCTTTTATATATTTAATTCATTGAGTGAGTTTTGTTTTTCATACTGACTTCTCTCTGTCACGGATTCCCAAGCCAGTTCTAACTGGATCAAATTTGTCTGTTTGTGTCTTCATTTGTGAAAAATTCATTGCACATTTCTCATCTTACATAATAGTTCTATCTGGTTTTTTAGTGTTTTTAAAAATTCAAGTTGACAGTACTTTGCTTTGAAAGTGCTCATCCTCGCCCTCCCATTATAGTACAGTACAATTTGTACACTATCTGTTTGAAGAATGGGCCCCATGATTTGACAGTTCCTTATTGCATATACTGATGTGTTTATTCATGTGTAAAACAAAGTGCTTCCTTATTTCTGGTAAAGGCTGTGTCTTTCCTGCCACCTGCTGGCTGATTGTTATTACTACAGCAATATGAAGAACTAATGTATTATCCAGCACAGTAAAGTTTTCAGTTCTAAAATATTTACACAAATTATGCTCTTGCAATTGACATGCTGAATATTTAAGGCAATAAAAAGATAAACAACATTTACCTGTCTGTTCTACCTGTGTACTTACAGTGCATGTGTATAGAAGGAAAAAAAACTCTGGCTTTTTACTGCTATTTCAACAACTTGTATTTATATAGTGCCTTTTAATGTAGTAAAACATCCCAAGGCGCTTCACAGGAGCGTTATCAATCAAAATTTCATACTGAGCCACATAAGGAGACATTAGGACAGATGACCAAAAGCTTGTTCAAAGAGGTAGGTTGTAAGGAGTGTCTTAAAGGAGGAGAGAGAGGTAGAGATGCAGAGAGGTTTAGGGAAGGAATTCCAGAGTTTAGGGCCTAGGCAGCTGAAGGCATGGCCGCCAATGGTGGAATGATTAATATCCGGGATGTGCAAGAGGCAAGAATTGGAGGAGCGCAGAGATCTCGGAGGGTTGTAGGGCTGGAGGAGGTTACAGAGATAGGGAGGGGCAAGGCCATGGAGAGATTTGAAAACATTTCCTAGTTCTTTGAGATCTGAATGGCTTTGATTGTTAGCCTTTCAGTGATATACAGTTGATTTTAAATCAGTATTCTGCTTTAAACAAAAACTACTTATAGTATTGGAGAGCACTGTGAGAATAAAGGATAAAAATATGATGAATCCTCTCCTCTCTGGTCATGCAATCTATAGTAAACTAGTGATTGTAATCTTGCTTTAGTTTAGTAAATGGTGTAAGATATTGCAGCTGTCTTTGAATGGATAAAGTGTACAACACTGTACCTTCATAAAAGCTGTGCCTTGATTAGCTGTTGAAGTCAACCAGGTTATTAAGGGCATTGTTGGTCCTGGTGTGATACTGATGCTATTTTTTGGAGCAATGTGAGTGACAGTACAGAGTAATACTGTGCACTTTGCACTCCTCTTGAATCAGGAAAAGCAGAGTTCCATGCATGTACTTAAATGCAAGCACTGAGCTCTGCTCACTAGAACCCAACTGTTGGTGAAACTTTTAAGAATGAGAAAAGGATAGAGTATGTTGTCGGCTCTTTCTACCGTTAAAAACATTAAAAGAATCCAGGGAGTCTTCAAAACTGTCCTTAATAAAAAATTTCAAACTTTGACTTGGCGTGATTGCAGTCATGCTGCAGGTATATCACAACCTGATTTCACCCAGTCACTTTTAATTGGTGCGGTGTGAAAACCATTTGACCAATGCAAGCCGTGTGGTATAACTGATCTGTAAGTCTGTCCTGATAGGAAGTTACTTGTGTTTGACAGATTCTGTAATTCAGATGAGCACCATTAGGAAAAGGAGGTCCAATTCAGGGACTATCTGTTAATTTGGGTATCCTTTTTGAAAGAAAAATACCTGATGCTTTGACTTGTAGGGTACAGAATATCTTGGCTGTCAGCAGCAGCTAGTGCAAACAAGTAAAGAGTATGTCATTAAACTATCAGAGACAGTGGCTGTGATGGGTTTTTAATTTCATTAGTCGATAATTAAATGATCAAAAAGTAATTAGCTGCTTGAATTGAAATAGATTTGGCACATTGTTCGGCAGGAACTGATTTGTAATAGCATTGCTGTATATTGACATTTTGCTTTTCTCTGGGAGCGTTGAGGTGGAAAACTTTTTAAACCTGACTGAGCACTGCTCTGTGATGTTGAAAATGTCAGTGCAAGGATGAGCTCCCTCTAAGCTTCAGAAATAAAAATCAGTGACAGCACTAATTTGGCTGCTTTTGAGTGGCGGAAGAGAAAGTTACCCAACTCCTCCTTGTAAACAATGGAAGATGAAACATTCAGTGAACGTTGATGTTAAACAACTTTAAAAAAAAAAAATCCAATTTTAATTTGGTTAAAATTTTTTGAAGTAACTTTCAGGACACACATGCCTTTATACCAACAGCCCTGATCGTTATGCGAGTCACATCTACTCTAGTTGACAGAACTGGCTGGGTGAACGTGCTGTAAGAAAGCTAGGTTTCGGTATCCTGACAAACATGTGCTGAGGAACCAGATGAATTCTTAATTCCCCCCCCCCCCCCTTAACACCTTTCTAAGGAATTGTCTGGGGTTTTACCCCCCAGTATAGGTCTAGGGATGAATAATGCCTGACTCAGTTAGCCAAATTGTCTTACAAGTGACCCATTTAGGATCAAAATGAATTTAATTTACTAATCCTTGCTTAGTTTACCCTCAAGCTGCTGCATGAGCGAATTAACTTTTTCTTGCCAAATCGTCAAGAGGCCAGACCTCAAGTCATGTACTAAACGTTATTTTATTGGTTACAAATCACAACTTAAATTTAAAGATGGGTATACGAAAGCTTAATAGGCTTTTGTAAATGTAATCAGAGCTACGTAGCAGTTGAGTAGCAAATTATTAATGGATATAGTTACTTAATAAAATGAGTAGCAAAGGTTACGTAGGCATCACTAGCAGTGACCAGAGTCTGAGGTTATAAATTGGTGAGATTACTTTAAGAGTAATTCCTTAGATAGCTTTGAACAGCCAGTCTCTCAACTTATCAGCTATCAAATAGCTCAAGTCTAAATGTGTGAGTAACAACATTCAGAACTTATGTGACCTGGTCTTTACAAGTGGCATAGTTGACCCCTTTCAGCAGTGGGGTTATCCGTTCCACTTGAATTTTCGGTTCTGATTGAACCCACCTCGCGCATGAGTGACGATATCTGAGTTGGCTTCACACTCTCCTTTCTCTGATCTAATGGCATTTATACTTGTGCAGTCTTTAAATAATACATAATTCGCATTTACAATTTATCAGCTTCCCACTGCATCCAGGTAATGTTCTGGGCATAAACTGGAAGCATTATGACTTTTTTCCTAAAAAAAAAACCCTTGGCACAGACTTTTTCCCCACTTCTTCTCAATCTTCACTGTCTGATGCCTTCCTGTCCAATCCTTTCTCCCAGACTATGGTTTATAGGCGAGTTACCCATCCAGTTAAGTACTGTTTCTTGTCATATACAACTACTGTTGCTTGTGCCTGTCTCCATTTAAACTTTTTCTCTAGTTTCTTGTATTGTATATTTAGTCAATATCGTTTTGAATCCTTTGGGGGGAAAAAAACCTTTCTCTTGCTTTACTTCCTGTGACCAGTCCATAGCATTCACTTGTATAGATCTCGATTTGTCACAATATCCCCTTCATATAAGAGTTAATGTTTGTGATTCCATGTAGCCACTGATGCACATCATATATGTAACTGAATTATTATTGTAGGAACAGCCCTGCAGTGCTCCTTTTGAAGCCAAGCAATTCATCCAAGCCAATGTGGCAAGTAGATTTTCTTTAACTAGAAATGAAAATCACTCACTGTCCCTAACACTAATTGATCAGATCTAATTTTAAAGAAATGTTCCCCAGATTATTATCCACCATTTTGGGATGGTCAGTCAGACACCATTGTTAAGGCACGAAAGAGACATTTTCAGATCTATTTCCACTGTTCAACCCCTACCAGCCTCCTTCCCATCTCTGCTTTGCAATTAAATTTTAATTTGTGCTGTCAGGCCTCCACCAGTGTGTCACTCTAGCTGGCTGAGAGGAGGGGCATGAGAACTGCCTCACATGACTGACCTTCCGATTTTACCCTCTGTCTCAATCCCAGTGAGGAGACTTCCCTGTGAGGGGAGAACCTGGCCTTTTTTAGGTACCTCCCTGTGAGAAAGGTCCTGGCACCGCCACTCTCTCTTTCCCTCTCGCCCCCAAACCCCTACTTTGCAAAGAAGGGTCTGGCCTGTACTGACCGGTAACAGCATGGGTAAGATTGAGCAATAGTTAAGTTCCCAGAATGGTCAAGCTGCATTGTGCTGAACCAATATGCTGGTCTTTGTCTAAGCTTCCTTAGCTACCCCTTTTTATTGCAGTGTCTGTAATAATATGTAATTACTTGCATATTAAATAAAGTTTGGTATTTAGTTTGTCATTTATAATTTTTCCTAATGTACAAATAAAAATTAATGTTTTTTAATTGGCCGTGATGACATCAATAACATACAATGATATGATGTAGTTGATGTTGACGGTTGGTTCTCTGACTGTGTAAGTTAGTTTATTTTTGTTATACATCTGGGCTATGGACGATTTGTCGATGAAGGGTTTGTGCTATGAGTTGAGGACATGAAATTGCATTCGTATGGAATTCTGTGGAAAAGAGAAACCTATTTACATATTGGTGCCTTTGGAGCACTGTGGCGGTAGGTGGGAAGTGGTGTTCCATAGGCATTGGTGCTGGGACCACCGTTGTTCGCCAATTACATAAATGATTTGGAATCAGAAGTACTATATCAAAATTCGCGGACGACACCAAATTGGGAGGTATAGTTAATGCTGAGGAAATAGAAGATATTAACAAACTTGCAGAATGGGTGGGTAATTGCCAAATTAATTTCAATGTAGATACGTATGAGGTGGTGTATGTTGGTAGGAGGAATAAGAGTCTAAATGAGGTAGAGGTGCAAAGAGATCTAGGGGTACAGATTCATAAATCATTAAAAGTAGCAATGCAGGTTAACAAAGTCATAACAAAAATGCAGCCAAGCACTAGGAAAAGAGAAGACTGAGAAGTGACTTGTGAGAGGTCTTTAAAATTATGAAGGGGTTCAGTAGGGTAGACGTAGAGAAGATGTTTCCATTTGTGGGGGAATCCAAAACTAGGGGCCATAAATATAAGATAGTCACTAATCTATCCAATTGGGAATTCAGGAGAAACTTTTTTACTCAGAGAATGGTTAAAATGTGGAACTCGCTAACACAAGGAGTAGTTGAGGCGAATAGCATCGATGCATTTAAGGGGAAGCTAGATAAGTACATGAGGGAGAATGGAATAGAAGAATATTGTGATAGGATGAGATGAAGTAAGGTGGGAGGAAGCTCGTGTGACGCAATAACACTGGCATAGATGTATTGGGCTGAATGGCCTGTTCCTGTGCTGCAATTTCTATGTAATTCTATGTTTGTGAGCTGTTTCCCATCAAAGCACATTTTTTCATGGGCTTCATCATCCTGGTCTGATTTACCCCAAAAGTTGTTTGCGTATGTGCCAAGGTTGTGGGTTTCATACTATCTTACATTGGATGCGCCACTCAAACATCACACAACCTGACAGGATAATCTTTGTCAGCCTTATAAGAGAAGCTGAAAAAGTGAGTGCCTTTCTGGTATTTTTTGACTATTTAATATTTACTAAAGTTTCACTAAAGAATAATGCTACAGTACTTCCTGTCTACACTTCAATAATCAGTTAAAAGTACTTGCTCTAATTTTGGTTTTAAAAAAAATATGTTTGTTCAGTTTTCATTTTTTAAAATATAATTCACTGATCATTTGTATTTTATTGACAAAGGTTGTCCTTTCAATCCCTCTGACATAAATCCTGTTCTGCTTTGCTTGATAAAGGTCAGCGAGAGAGAGAGAGAGGTATCCTTTCATGAGGTAAAGTGTATAGGAACAGGAGTAGGCCATTTAGCCTCTTGAGCCTGTCCTGCCATTCAATGAGGTCATGGCATTGGAATCAATTGTCACTCCTCTACTGATAGGTAAACTTGTAATGTATGTGCTTGAACAAAAAAAACCCCACTCTCTGAATGGAAATTACAATTGAACATACCTGCAATCTCTCCATAACGCTGTGTGACTGTATCCTGTAAATGCGGACCTGGAATGTCTTCTTGTGTCCTTTTCTTAGCAGTGAGCCAGTGTCACTTAGATATGTATCTAAACAGCAGTCATATACATCATAGCAGCTCCCTAGGACAGTAACGCCTGCAGTGCAGCTAAGCAGAGAATGAGCCGTAACAAAACACAGGCAGAGAAAACAGCTCTGAACTCTTTACATAGAACTGTGATTGGTAACACTGTCGACTTTGGGGGGGGGGGGGAAGAAAACCCCTGGACAAAATGAATCCATGCAAAACATAAGGAAGACCAAAGTAAAATCTTAGAATGAAAAGCAGCAGCATTGACCAGTTGTTCATTTATAAGCTAGCATTTTGTGCCATGGACTGTGTTTATGCCCATGATTTTTCACAGTGATCTTGATCTCATACATTATGGGGTGTGCTGAGGACAGGTGAATCTCTTCCTCTGAAAGAGGCAAAAAACAGATGAGTGAAAACATGCCATTCTCTGGCATTAGTTGCTTTTGCTGAGAAACAGACAGCTGATTGCTTGCCAACACTCGTGGTCATGCATTGAACCCATCAAAAAATGGCGAATACATTTTTTTAAAAACTAGAAAACAGGAGGACAGTAATGATCTGTGCAATCCAATCTCGAGCCACTTCCAGTTGCGGATTAACGAAACTGTTAATTTGTGGGCCAGATGTTTGAGTCTGTCACTTTCTCCCAGCTTCTGTAATCCAAGAAGAGATCTGACAAACTGAATGTTCAATACCTGGAAGGCCCAACAGAAGAAAGGTGAGTATAAGCACAATACGTAGGAATTACATCCATCTGCCCACTCCCCTGGAATGAAAGTCCCAGCCCAGTATCCTAGTTCCCCACCTGTCACGGCACCTGCTCCTACTCAAGTTTTCACAACCATACAATGAACTGTGTGCTGCAGGAGCAGGATTTCCTGATTTTGTGAGATAATATGTATGGGGCTACTTCACAAGATGATGATAACTCAGTGCTGTAAACACAGAATAAGTGTCTGTCTGCAGGACCACAAAAGTACTTTTCCCTCGACTTGAGCAAATAAGCTCCCATTTTAACGGCACTA
This sequence comes from Heptranchias perlo, assembly GCF_035084215.1. Taxonomy (NCBI): domain Eukaryota; kingdom Metazoa; phylum Chordata; class Chondrichthyes; order Hexanchiformes; family Hexanchidae; genus Heptranchias; species Heptranchias perlo. The sequence goes on along the minus strand of NC_090337.1, from coordinate 28,872,875 downwards.
AACACACCAACCTACCTCTCCACATTTCCCTGTGCATCAGTTCCCTAGCCTGCCAAGTGATCCACTGTTGCTAAGAGTCACTACTGCTCTACTCCGAATAGCAGGCATAAATGTACCGTTTTTCAGTTGTAAACACGTTTTTTTGAGTTGTCAGATTGTTTTGGGTGCTGTGTCAGCTTTTTTTTGAAGCTGCTTGTCAGCCTTTCCAACTTTGCATGCATGCTGTTGGCAACTTTTTGGCACCAGATTAATATTCCACTGGTCTCTGCTGCTGACCAAAGCATGTGGAGGAAAAAAGTATCATTGTAAGGGGCTTTTTAAAATGGGAGATATCAGAGAAAGAGTTATGTTTGTGATTAAACAGAAGATCCTGCAATTCACTGAGATGCGAAAAAAGTTGAAAAGACCCAGAGCTTCTAACTTCTCGACTATTTCATCAGTTCGAACCCCTGTCCTCTCTGGGAACAAAAGGTTTCTCATAATCTCCCCAACACAGCTAACGGCTGCCCGCAGCGAACACTTTGAAATCTGTTTTTCACTGTAGGTGAAATGTAAGTTTGGTGTTAGGGTTTAGACATTAGGGAAATACTGCATGTTTTAAATGTAAACTGTTCGGTAGCAGGGATATTCCTTTAAGCAGTCTACAAAATTAAGTTTCTGGCAAAGCTTACTGTACAGTAAAAGCTGTCAGTTTGTTTCTGAAACAAATAAATTACTGTAAGATTTATATAATGTCAACATGGCAAGATTGCGCAATCATTCCACTTCATTATTTTGTAAGATTTAAAAATCTATGTCCCTTGTAGACTACGTTTTTGATTCTCGTTTTAGTTGATCTATTTTGTGCCTGTTTCACACCTGTGCAATTGATTGTGACCTACAATTTCTGTTTCTTTTTTGTGCTTTTTATCACTGAACTTCAGTTTTATAGATTAAAAAGGTATGGACAAGTAAAGCCTGATTTTAAAATTGTAAGTGAGTGGAGCTGAAAACTCCTGTCATGGTTGGTTGTTATATTGTGAGGCAGTTCAAAGCAGAGCATGCCCTCTGAAGACCAGACCACATTGGTTTTGCCTTTATATGGTGTTTGTCACAATCGGTTCTAAAAGTGTTTTATATCCTTCAGTAACCATGTCAAATCACAAAGGTTGTGATGCAACAAATATTCCTAAAGTATCACACTGTTGCATTGGCACATCTGAAGAAGTCAATACAATTAAACTTAGCTGTTCAACAGTTCTGTGTTCAGCATATATTCTCAAACCATCAGCTACAGTCTGATCTTCCATATTTATTGAGCTCCTCTTTTAAACAAGAACATGCTTGGGCAAATCTTTAACACATAGACTAATGACTACCTGAGAATAAATTTTCCTAATTTTGATTAATCATGATTTTTGAAACCTTAGGTTGCAATACTAAAAATGTAAATAGTTTGTAAAATCAGCCTTGTAATTTCTCCCAGAAATCTGGGCCTAGAAACTTGATAGCACAGCATCAGTTTTTCAGATAAGAAATGAGTGCTGCAGGACCCAATATAGCGTTCAACTTGCTCACACTTAGTCTGCACCGGAAGTGAGCCGCACGCCGTATTGGTTAGGGTGCCCTGTAATTGCCCAGGGCGCCCGGCAGAAACTAGTGCTAGATCACCAATTTGCTCTAGCAATGGGTCTAACCTGTGTTTCAGGCCCCGTTGTACTTCCACTGGAGCCTTGGGGGGGGGGGGGGGAAATGTTCACTGATCGAAAAGAAAACCATGTTATCTGTGACAGATAGAAAGATCTGTCATGTTTAAGATCCTTAAAAAGATATCTATTTTAAACTCTAACCTCACACTGTCTTATAGAAATTATATTGTCCAATCGAGCAATACCACAGGAGATCTGTGTGTGTTAATGTTATATAATTTATATATAACCTGCATATATATTTCTGTAAGTAGCGCTATTAGTCGAACGTGAGAAGTGTCTGTGACACATGAAATCCTGATTTGCTCCAATTTTCCAGGAACACATGTCTCTCAAACTTCTTTCCAGATCCTTTCAGCTGCCACGTGAGCCCTCACTCACTCCCACTGCCCCTTCCAACATCATAACCTCCAAACTCACCACAAGCTGCACCTTTGGAGATTTGCTAGTATTACTAAAAGTTCTCCAAACCACTTTTTCATGAGGAAAATGGCCCTTAATATAAAGCTATGACTGAACTTTCTCTATTTAGTACAATTTGTCTATTATTGATCTGTAATAATAAAGGTTGTTTGGTCATAATCTTTTCCCCCATTTGTTCTGGTTTTTATTTTGATTTAAGCCTTGAGAAGTGCAAGGGCTGCATTGTAGCTGGACAGTTGTTCTTTGCGCATGCTCCATTTATTTTCTTGCCCTCCAAATTCTGTCCCCCTCCGCCCAATTGCCCCTCTGCTCTTGTAGCCAGTGACTCATGCTGAAGTTCGGTTCCATAGACAGTGCTGACCTTCCAGTACTTTTCCCAAATAGTCATGTACGAGCTTAGAATGTGAGTGCCAGTGGGCTATTTTTCCATGGAGCCTAATCTTGTCTTCACATGGTATCCATATATACATAGTTCCAGTAGATGCTGTTGGATAATGATCAGGAGTGGGATCCCGGACGGATTCTCTGCCCCTCATTTCCAGCTTGGGGATGCTACGATTAGTTGTAGCGACCCACTGCTATCCTAGCAAGAATGAACTAGCTCAGTGGGGAGCATCTTGTCTGTGTGGCTCAGCACCACATAAAGTAGTGCATTTACCCACTGAGCCATCAGAGGGCTGTAAGACCTTCATAGAATGGATTGTAGTCTGGTAGATTCACATCCTATAGTGTTGCAGTTTGTTGAGAGGTATTGTGTGCGTGAGTTTATTCTTGTGCACTATTTGAAGCCAGTCATTGGAGAGTGCCATTTCTTTTTTGCTTTTTTGCCTATTTTTGTTTTCTTTGTCACTGAGAAAACTGCCTACATCTTCCTTTGTCACTAATTTAATATTTTGTTCAGTGGGCAATGATTGTCTCTTACCCATTCCGTGTTAGGCTCCTCATGTAGTAGCACCTTGATTTCAGTAATATGTGGGCCTCCGTCAATCAAAGATATTAGGGGCAATTTTAACCTACCCCGCCCAGTGGGAACGGGGCAGGTGGACGTTTAAAATCGCTGCAGGGTACTTACCACTCCTTTCCCGCCAACAGCCATTTTAATCGCCAGAAGTGGGCCAGGGCTTCGTGAATATTTGCAAATCGGGGTCCCATGATGTCATTAGGACCCCGCGCCATATTAAATTGAAATCATGCAAGTCTTACCCAAAGCATAACCCACTGGTAAAACCTAGCAGGATTGGTCTCTCAGAGCTACTGGTAGCAGTATTTAAAGCGGCACTAAACTGCAGGTAAAGGATCAAAGGATCTGTGTGCCTTAGAAAGAAAGAACTTGCATTTATATAGTGTCTTTCACGACCTGAGGACGTCCCAAAGTGCTTTACAGCCAATGAAGTACTTTCGATGTGGAGTCACTGTTGTAATGTAGGAAATATGCCAGCCAATTTGCAAGGTCCCACAAACAGCAATGTGATAATGACTAGATTATCTATCTATTTTTTAGTGATGTTGGTTGAGGGATAAATATTAGCCAGGGCAATGGGGAGAGCTCCCTAGCTCCTCTTCGAATATTGTAATGGGATCTTTTACATCCATCTGAGAGGGCAGATGGAGCCTTGGTTTAAAGTCTCATTTGACAGACAGCACCTCCGACAGGGCAGCACTCTCTCAGTACTGCACTAACATATCGGCCTGCATTATGTACTCAAGTCTCTGGAGTGGGACTTGAATCCACCTTCTGACTCAAAGGTGAGAGTGCTACCATTGAGCCACCGCTGACAACCACCATCGTGCTGTTTCGATTGCCAGGAGAGTTTCCAGTTTCCAGATTGCTTCTTTCTGATTTTTTTTCTTTACTTACTCTCAGCAAGCTCTATCAATTTATCATGGATGCTATTATTGCTAGTTTCATTGGGATGGATGAAGAGGTGGAACAAGAGGTGCATAAACAGCCTCAGCAAGCAGCATGAGCAGAAGCCGGGCCTATTAGAAGACAGCAGGTGAAGGACACCATCGCCTGAGCAACATGGGTATAATCGAAGCCAGTGGAGTACCAGGATCATAATTGAGCACACATTGGCCACCTCAAACAAAGGTTCAGGTGCCTCAACAGCACCCCAAGGGGCTCCCTACAACAGTCCCCACAAAGAGTCTCCTGGATCATAGTGGTGTGCTGCATGCTGCATAATCTTGCAATACAGAGAGACAGAGCAGCAGCCCTCATCGGACGAGGAAGATCAGGGTGAAGGCAAGGATGCAGCAGAAGAAGGAGGTCACAGGAGTACTATCGTCACCACACAGACTGCAGTGGTTCAAAGAGAATGCCCGCTACCAGCTACTCGGCCTAACTAGAAATGGGTAATAAATGAAGCCTTGCCAGTATCGCCCACATCCCGAATGACATTGCTAATTTTGAGATTCATAGGGTTGAAGGACGTTATTTTGTTGTTGTTTTAGATGAGGGATTAGATGGGAATGTCTTACTGTGGGTCAATGAGTAGTTGTGGAAATGATGTCAAAGCCTAGTGATTGTGGAAGAGCTATATTTACCCTGGAAAGGGTAGATGATATGTTATGATGATATAGAAGGATGTGACTTAGCATTTTGATTGGTAGAACCTTGTGTTACAGTGTTGACTGAGTAGCAGCCTTGGCATTAGAGTTTTGACTGGCTTTTGAAAGTGCTGACATTTTTTTAACCTGGTTTCTAATCTTTTGCAAGCTGAAAATTCAGATGATATCAAGCGCAGGTTAACCCCTGGTTACCCTCTTGTAGAAGTCAGAAGTGGAATTGTTGGCTAGGAACCTTTGGTTATGTCAGTTACTCAACCAGCACATCTTGTAACAAATATTCTTGTCTTGCTCAGTGTCATGAACTTGAGACTGTGAGTTGTTGGCACCAGTTACTTGTCATTGTGTGTTTTGCAATGGTGACAATTTATCTTGTGTAGTAAATTTATCTTTGTAAATGATTGTGTATCCAGCAAGCAATTTAGGAATAATATGAAGTAGAATCAGTACATCCTGCTTTTATATTTTCACTGCTTTCAATGTGAAATTAAGCTGAAACAATAGACTAAAGGGGAGTATCCTGATGGGCCATTACTGGCATATATGTATATTGGGTATAGGGAGTACAATTTTGAAGTTTGCGGATGATGCAAAACTTGGCACGGTAGTAAATAGTGGGAGGATAGTAGCAGACTTCAGGAGGATATAGACAGACTGGTGAAATGGGCAGACACACATGGCAGATGCAATTTAATGCAGCTAAGTGTGAAGTGATGCACTTTGGGAGGAACAACAGGGAGAGGCAGTATAATCTAAATGGTACTATTTTGAGGTGGTGGGGGGGTGCAAGAGCAGAGGGTCCTGGGGTTGCATATTCACAAATCTTTGAAGGTGGCAGGGCAAGTTGATAAGGCTGTTAAGAAAACTTGGGATACTTGGCTTTGTAAATAGGGCCATTGAATACAAAAACAAGGAAGTCATGCTAAACCTTTACAAAGAGGAACAGAGGAGATTCACCAGGATGATACCAGGGATGAGGAACTTCAGTTATGTGGAGAGATTGAAGAAGATGGGATTGCTCTCCTTTAGAGCAGAGAAGGTTAAGAGGCGACCTAATAGAAATATTCAAAATTATGAGGGGTTTTGATAGATCTAGTAGGGAGAAACTGTTTCTTCTGTCAAGTGGGTCGATAACCAGAGGCCATAGATTTAAAATAATTGGCAAACAAACTAGAGGGGAAATGAGGAGAATTTTTTTCATAGAGGGTTGTTAAGATCTGGAATGCACCAGCTGAAAGGGTGAAAGCAGATTCCATAGGAACTTTCAAAAGGCAATTACATAAGAACATAAGAAATAGGAGCAGGAGTAGGCCATACGGCCCCACGAGCCTGCTCCGCCCTTCAATAAGATCATGGCTGTTCTTCTACCTCAACTCCACTTTCCTGCCCTATCCCATATCCCTTGATTCCCTTTGGACATGTACTTGAAGAGGACTAATTTGCAGGGTTGTGGGAAAAAGCTGGGGCGTGGGACCAAATTGGACAGACCCAGCATGTGCACGTTGGGCCGAAAGGCCTCCTCCTGTTATATAAGATTCTATTATTAGTATCCATTGAGCATCTTGAAATATCTAATTTTCAGAGAATGAAGTGTGTGAGGGAGATCGGATAAAAGGCATAGAATATCAGATAACTGGAAACGAGTTATAAGACTGTAATTTAAATATGGAGTTCTGATGAATCCACAAACTACAAAATTTCACTGTAGCATTTTTGGAGAAAAAAGTATGTCCTGAGTAATATTAAAAAGCAATGTAACCCCCTCCCCCTACATTGTAATGTTTGTTTATTATTGGCTCTTTCTGTTCCCCCTCTCCTACCCCAAGTGCATACCCTACACTTGGGGAATCCCTTTGCATCAGCAAGCTGCTTCCATGATGGGCCAAATGGCCTCCTTCTCTGCTGTAACCATTCTATGATTCAATGGTTATAGATGCACGAAGGAGAGTCTCCACAGAGAAACAACAACTAAAACATTTATGTGATCGAATATATTACGTTGGTGCATTATTGCTTTGAAGTGTGTTTTGAGGTTTATCAATGTTATCATTGTGCTATTGACTTTTCTTGTGCTTGTGCTTGTGCTTGTGGAAGAGAGTTTTGGAACACATCGACAGCTATGTTGAGCTAATGGGCTTTGACATGTGAAAGTCAGTAATGTAACTTTATCACCACAGTATCCTGAGGGTTAAATGTAAGCTCAGCAGGATGCTTCGCTAAATGTTAAAAATTGATAGAGGTTGAAGGAATTCGACACACAGGTATTGGATACTTCTGATGCACTTACTTATGAATAGTAAAATTGGTGAAGTGTTACTTTCCATTATACAACTGCACAAAAGTTGCAAAATGTTACATATTCAGAGTATGGTGTGCACTTCACTATGTCCCTCTGTAATAAAATGTGGGAGAAGGGAACTGATGAGCACAAGCAAAGGGAAGCCTAACACTTAATAAATCATTATTAATAATGATTACACATTATTAATGTGCTTTACACATCTATTGTACATTTGCAACTATGCAACCTGCTTCTTCAAGTAGAGAACCAATAACCTGTAAATATGGAATAAAGATAATTGGTGACATTCATTGATCTCTGGTTTGTAATAAAGCAACTGCTGTTGGAAAGTGCTGTCATAGTTTATGAGCTAAAATATGTGAGTTTGTTTCTGCCATGTTAGATTACCCGCTGTTCCACTATCTCCATTGTACTTCATCTATAACGCCTTTAAATAAATAGTATTTAGACCAGAAAGATAGTCAAAATACTTGACCTTTCTGCGTTTGAAATGACTCCCAGCTTTAGTTTGACAGGATTTCTGTGTCATAGTTATTCTGTTTGTGTGTTTTGCCTCTACAATTTTCTCACCATTTCTCCCAACTTTTTGAATGTTTTTGATGGGATAAGTTCCATGGGCACTAGTGTACATCATCTCACCAAAGTGCTCATATCTCATGTAAGAGTCCAGACAGTAAGCGTCGTCAGACTATTCAACCATAGAAGACATTACAGTCCTGCATCCACTACACCATGAAGAATTTGAGCCTTATCAAGAATTTGAGCCTTGGCCATTGTCCCCCCTCCGTGAGCCCAAGAGCATTGAGACCAGTTATAGCACCCTTCCTGTCCCGGCTAAGGCCGCCTAGCTCAGCAGAGACCTAGGATTGAACCTGGGACTTTCCTTTGTCTTACTGAGCCATGAAAAGGGCAGCTTTTCCTAGCCTGTACCCATTGACTTCTGTGATGTTGCTCGTGGAGAAAAATAGGAAAAAAAATGGTTTGGAATACAGATTAAAATCTAGTGGAATAGTCTGTTATAGTTTTATAGTTAAACATATCAGGACATTTGATATCTCTCTATTGCATATAAAGGTTTAGAAAGTGTCCATCATGCTTCAAAATCATGAAGGGTCTAGACAGTGTAGATAGAGAGAAACTGTTCCCATTGGCGGAAGGGTGAAGAACCAGAGGACATCTGGTTAAGGTGATTGGTAAAAGAACCCAAAGGCGACATGAGGAAGAACTTTTTTACACAGCAAGTGGTTAAGATCTGGACTGCACTGTCTGAGGGGGTGGTGGAGGCAGATTCAATCGTGGCTTTCAAAAGGGAATTGGATAAGTACTTGAAAGGAAAAAATTTGCAGGGGTATGGGGAAAGAGCAGGGGAGTAGGACTAGCTGGATTGCTCTTGGAGAGCCGGCATGGACTCGAATGGCCTCCTTCTGTGATGTTAACCATTCTATGATTCAGACGTAGATGTTAAACTTCAAAGTATGAAAAAAGGTGCAGTCATTATTCTTCATAGTCTAAGGAGTTATGGATTGTACCCAGATGACATTGTACTCCATCATTCAATAGCACAACTTATGTCAATAGGAAAGGATTCTACTCTCTTAAAAATGCAGCAGGTTTGTAACCTCTCTGTGGTGTGAAGCGCTGATGGCATCCAATACAGAGGGGCCTGTATCTTCCTCAGGCACATCGAGGGGAAGGAGACAGTTTACAATGATGAGAGTTCACCTGTAATTTATCATAAAAGGAGTGATCTGAGAGATTCATGATATGGTTTCCTGAAAGTTAACATGAGGTATTATAGGATGAAAAGGAAGAGAAGCAAAAGTTTATCATGAACCCTCAGCATGCTTTCCTATTTCCCCTATCTCTAACATCCTCTGGCCTCCCCTTCTCCCCAGGATAGATTCTTCTACCTGGGTGAAAGGTTAGAGATTTGGGGGCTTCCACTTGTCATAGCCCTCTCTCTCAGGTGTTCTGAGCTTCGAAACAAAGAGTAAGAATTAACTTTTTGCTACCATGATATGCAGTAAAACATAAATAAAGCATACAGCCTATAATGAGTATGAGATGTAAGGAAATTACTGATGATATAAACTTAACTGTGCTTGGCTGCCATTGGAACTATTAGTGTAGCCTTTGCTATTTAATGTGCAAGCCTTTTATATTCCTTGGCTATTGCGTAGAATGTATCTACATTCATTTATCAAGCCAGACACATAAAGATAAAAAGAGTGCACAATGAATAGACATAATTTCTTTGGATCACAATGTATGCTTTATTCTTTATTTACTTATTGTTTTTGTGTCTTTGTGATGTCTGTAGTGATTCACAGAAGAATACAAAAAAGCTTCAACAACATTTGCTTTATTGCATTCTTTCTGTCCATGAGAATTGATTTATCCCCTTAGTAATAGTGACTTTCCTCACTGAGTGCCCAGTTCCTTTTGAAAATGTATTTTCTCGGAATTGTTCCTGTGTCCTGTTCGCGTGAAGAAACAAAATCGTCTCGAAAACCTCTGGGAGTCAATACCTGATTCGATCTGATTTGGTTAATACTCTCCCTCTTTACATCATAAATGCTGCCAGTGCTATTTGATCCCCATCCACTTGAGTAATGGAAGATGAAGCTGTTAGAATCATATAGTTTCATATCCTGTTCTGATTTTCTGATCAGGGTTATTTTGTTTTGTAAAACTTCACGTGATTTCTTGATATCCTTTTTGGTTTATTTTCAAATACGAACACAAAGAGTCATCAGTACATTGGACTTCTGTGCTTTAAAGCGAATTGCTCACCTCAGTAACAAGTGACAACTAAATAACCACAGGCAAGTATTGGCAGGGTGGATACTCCAGTGATGTATGTGATCAACCAAGTTAATCACTTTGTGGACAAAGATTAACAATGGCGTCATCTACTTCCATTCTCTGCAGCACAACCACAATTTGGAAAAATTCCAACTGACATTTCCCCATCTGCTTTGCCAGTCTCTGCTACTTGTCAGTTTTTTGTGGGGTGGGTTTGGTCATTGCAATCATGTGCCTTACTGCTTGCTGTTCAGATTTGTCAGTGGCCTTTGTGTGGTAAAGGACAAAATCTATTTTCTTGTTCCCATGTTACCATAGCAATAGTGCAAAACAAATGAGTCACTGAACCAATGATAGTTCATTAAACGACTGCTGAACCTTTGGAAGAAAGCAAGCTATTTCAAAACTGTTGGAAATAGGCCTGCTTTTCCAACTAAAACCTTTGCAAGCAAATAACAAGGAGCACAACCATTTCATCTCGGTACCCTATTGTGAAGTAGCCAACCTCATTACATAGTAACAAAAATGAATACTCTGGTATAACCAAATAACAAGCTATTTTAATTTGAATCATATAATTTCCTTACTGATTTCAACATGACTTGTTCATCATGACTGACATTGCTTTTTCTCAATTTATTGTATTATTTTAATTACTTCATTTCACATTTATTAATGCGATGGAAAGTTATATGTAAATAGAAAACATATTCCCAGTAACACTAATCTGTGATGTAATCATTGTACTTAGAATATAGTAATTTATCTGTTAATTTGCTGATCACTTGTTATACTGGAAACCTTTTAATCAGAACACCCTTGGGCAAGCTCAACATCTTTATCCAACTTGGTGCAGAAAATAATCAAGAAGGCTAATGGAATGCTGGCCTTTATATCTAGAGGACTGGAGTACAAGGGGGCAGAAGTTATGCTGCAGCTATACAAAACCCTGGTTAGACCGCACCTGGAGTACTGTGAGCAGTTCTGGGCATATTGGCCTTGGAGGGAGTGCAGCGTAGGTTTACTAGAATGATACCCGGACTTCAAGGGTTAAGTTACGAGGAGAGATTACACAAATTGGGGTTGTATTCTCTGGAGTTTCGAAGGTTAAGGGGTGATCTGATCGAAGTTTATAAGATATTAAGGGGAACAGATAGGGTGGATAGAGAGAAACTATTTCCACTGGTTGGGGATTCTAGGAGTAGGGGGCACAGTCTAAAAATTAGAGCCAGACCTTTCAGGAGCGAGATTAGAAAACATTTCTACGCACAAAGGGTGGTAGAAGTTTGGAACTCTCTTCCGCAAATGGCAATTGATACTAGCTCAATTGCTAAATTTAAATGTGAGATAGATAGCTTTTTGGCAACCAAAGGTATTAAGGGATATGGGCCAAAGGCAGGTATATGGAGTTAGATCACAGATCAGCCATGATCTTATCAAATGGCGGAGCAGGCACGAGGGGCTGAATGGCCTACTCCTGTTCCTATGTTCCTATGAAACAAATGCTATAAAATATATTTACAGAATTCATATTCTAGAAAAACATATTTCCCACTAATAGGGCACTTATTAACAACTTACCTAAAGCAGGTATCCTGTAACCTAAGTCAGGGTTAATGTGATCTCTTAGACTAGTTTTGATCACCTAAGGGGGTCGGAGAGGAATTTCCCATTTCCCCCTCCCCACCCCGCCCCCAATTAGAATCATAGAATGGTTACATCATGGAAGGAGGCCATTGGGCCCACCGAGTCCGTGCTGGCTCTCTGCAAGAGCAATCCAGCTAGTCCCACTCTCCTGCCCTATCCCCCCTGCCCTGCAAATTTTTTCCTTTTCAAGTACTTATCCAGTTCCCTTTTGAAAGTCATGATTGAATCTGCCTCCATCACCTCCTCAGGCAGTGCATTCCAGATCATAACCACACACTGTGTTTAAAAAAAAAGTTTTTCCTCATGTCGCCTTTGGTTCTTTTGCCAATCACCTTAAATCTTAAATTGGCCTGGGTTTCTATCTGTATTTTTGCCTTGCCCAGGAGATTATGTGGCTTTGGGGGTGGGGGGGGGGGGGGGGGGGGTGGGTGGGAGTGCAGGGAGAGCATTGTGTGCATAGGGCAGCACAACTATATAGGACAGGCTGGATGGTCCAGTAGGTCTGTTCCCGTCCGTCATTTTCGTATGTCATATTATAGTTAATAGCGGACTACTAAGTACTGCTTTGTACATTCACGTTTTGCTACTAATTTTACATTGTCTGCTTTGCAATTTTAACCTAATATAACAGCAAATTTATTTTTATTAAATTACTTTTTAAAATTGTACATAAACAATAACTGCATTTAAAGAGTAATTTGTGAATGTTAGAGGATGGTCTTTATTCATGATTAGATGTTCTGTCTATTCCTCAATCAATAAGGTGCTTCAATTGTTGTGGTCAAGCACTCATGGTTTTATTAAATGTACAGTACATACAACACTACTTGAAATATTATACTTACAACCATACCTGATGGTTGGGAACTCAAACACAATACAGTTTTGTGCTCAGTATCAGTTGAACAAACTCTACAAGTCCAAATCTAATTACAGTCTGCCACTTTTTATACCTTTATGTGAGCTACAAGTTCCTTATCAAAGTGTCCATTTCTGGCAAGCTACACAGACCTGATCATGCCTTGTTCATGTGTATAGCTTTACATCCTTAAACTACAAAGTAGTGAATAATGGGTAATTTTACAATACTTCTATTGATTGACATGGGTGAAGATGTAAACATCTTGCTTTCCATTTTCTCAGGCTTCTTATCTCTTATTCCTACAATGTGACAGTTTATTACATGATTATATCAAAAGTATAAGGAGAATTTAATTGGACCTATACCATATCAATTTCTTCAGTTTAAAATGCTGATTTCCTAGCTAACCAGCACTTTTTTCATTGGTCTCCTTCTGTGCCATGATACTTTCGGCCCATCGTGCCTGTATTGGCTCTTTGAAAGAGCTATCCAATTAGCCCCACTCCCCTGCTCTTTCCCCATAGCCCTGTAATTTTTTTCCTTTCAAGCATTTGTCCAATTCCCTTTTGAAAGTTGTTACTGAATCTGTTTCTACCACCCTTTCAGGCAGTGCATTCCAGGTCATAGTGATTCGCTGCATTAAAAAAATGTTTCTTCATGTCGCCTCTGGTTCTTTTGCCAATCACCTTAAATCTGTGTCCTCTAGTTACCGACCCTTCTGCCACTGGAAATAGTTTTTCCTTATTTACCAAACTGTTCATGATTTTGAACACCTCTATCAAATCTCCTCTTAACCTCTCTGCTCTAAGGAGAACAACCCCAGCTTTTCCAATCATTCCACATAACTGAAGTCCCCCATCCCTGGTACCATTCGAGTAAATCTCTTCTGCACCCTCTCTAAGGCCTCTAAGATCTGTATAACTCCCTTATTTTGATACCTTAGAATTTCTCTCATATATAATTGCTATTCCACCAAGTGAAATGTTTAATTATAAGTCTGTCTGATTCTGTACCATTCAGCACCAGCTTGATTTCCTCCACCCCATTCTACAGAAACCTTAATTAAATGATAATATTTACCCAGATGTTTTCCTTTTGCAGGACTAACTGTTGTCCTTGCACCCAGTTGATTACAGCTCCCTGAAACTTAGTATGCAATGGTACGTCTCCAATTAACCTATCCTAAGTATGGGCAGGATATCATGCATCCCACGTAAAGCTGTGGTGGTTGCAAGCTTTATTCAGTTTCAAACATTCAGCTCTCTGACCTGTAATCACATCTATGCAAAGAAAGTAAATGGTGAATATGGTTGAAAATGCTGGTGGAAGAGATTGCTCAAAGATTCTCACCATGGCCGCCACCTCTGCTACCATCTTTGCTAGACCTGTCTGGACACCACTACAAAGGAAATAGTTTAGGCTGTTCTGCGTTATTCCCATAATCCCATTGACTGCCTACCAGTTTACAGAAAGGGAGCACAGAATCTAAAATGTGTTATAAGTGAAAGTACTTTGTATTTCCAGAAATGAAAAGATAATTTTGGGGGGAGCAGTAGTAGAAGTATATCAAAATAGAATTTTTAAATAAACCATGAAATGTGATGTAGTTTCAAATGTCTTATTCTGGTACACTGAGGATGTAATTCACCTTGAAGCCAATGGAAAAGAAACCAGGCGGAGTGATTCACTACCACCCAAGATGCAATTCACCCACCCCGCCCCCACCATTGACTGTTAGAATCTCTCGGATGCAGTCGTCACTATTATGTCTTTGCTCTTTATATGCTTTCCTATTTTAAAACTTAGCATTTAAGTGAAATGTCTAGTATTAGCCATGATGAGTCTTTATTTAGCCTCTAATTGTAATCTTTATTAAATCTTTCACCAGCTGAAGATGCATTTCAGTGTGGAATGACTGCTTACTGGATACACTTTCATGTGTCTGTGGGAGTGATTTCAATGCTTAATGTGAAATTAGTGACTGACAGACTTCTTCTGTTGAAAGAAAAAAGCATGGTAATAGCTAACCCTTTAACTCCACGCTGTCATTTTTACAAATCTGAAATCTTGCAGTTTACTCAGACAAAAAAGCTAATAGAAATATTTTTGGTTCTGTATTCACCCCCTTTATAACGTTAATCAGGATTATTGCAGAAATTAACTTTGCAAATATAATATGGAAGCCATGTTGAATGCAGCACAGGAATACCAAAATTCTATTTCTGTTCGGTCTCCTTTTCAAACTCTTGGTAATAACATACTTTGAACATTCAGCACTAAAAGGTAAATCATTGAGAATTACTGTAAGTACACTGGCATCATCCTTATCAGGGGAAACATGTGCAAGTATGCATCAGCCATGGTTAAAAATATGGAAATGTGGGTTGTAGACATGTAGCAAAAATGACTAGTTACATTTGATCCTGCAATATATTACTTTGTTTCATTAGTCTCACAATTCAATTAAAATAAATCCCACTGTAGAATTTTAGCTGTAAATTATTTATCGGTTACCCTTGCAGCAATCTTTATGACAACCTTCACTGTATAATTTACATTTTCATAAGATATAATTGTGCTCACATGCTCATTTAAAAAAAAATATTGCCGTATTACTGGCCATCAGTAATTGGATAATTAGGAATATTGAATCAGTAGACAAATCTTTTTCTAAATATCACATTTTAGTTCTGTAAGATACATTTCTACTTTGTCCAATGTGGGTATGCATTTTCAAACTGCAAGCTGTGCAAAACTGGCCTTTCTACCTGTAATATAAATAATAGGAAAAGGATAATTTGGCCTAACTAATGATTCATACTTGAATCGTGATATCTGATAATGGAACGGCATCTGCAGTAAATAAACCACTCGTTTATTAAAACTCCTTCAAGTGTTTAAAATCAAATTGGTCATCAGATCTACTGTAGGATAATTGTTTTTTCCAAGCACAGTATTTCAATAAATGCTACAGATTCTGCTTTAAAAAAAAAATCGGATTTACACTGGATCTAGTTAGATCCTAAAATTTAAAAAAAATATGATCACTTTATCCTGTTAGACGATGTTAAATGATCTTAACTGGCCTGTTGGATCCCTGCAGTGCTTTGTGGAACTCAGGTTGTGAGATGTTTGGATAAAATGGATTGCCTTCTTGTGAGTTGTCAGAACTGTTAGGTTCTCACAAAGACCTGAATCTGTACTACTTTTACTGCCAGTGGATTTTCAGTACAGTCTATTCTTGATCATTCAAAATCATTTTTTGTGCTAAAAAATTTGAATATCCAGTAATTCAAATTAAGCTATGTAAATAATACACAAAGTGAGAATTTAGTGCTTAAAACATCTGAATTACCAGGTAGTTTGAATTATGAAGAATAGACTGTCTTTGCTTAAGATGCAATTATCTTTTGTACTTGTTCAACTCATAGAATCATAGAATGGTTACATCACAAAAGGAAGCTATTCGGCCCATCGAAACTGTGCTGGCTCTTTGTAAGAGCAATCCAGTTAGTCCCATTCCCCCGCTCTTTCCCCGTAGCCCTGCAAATTTTTTCCCCTCAAGTATTTATCCAATTCCTTTTGGAAAGCCATGATTGAATCTGCTTCCAAAACCCTTTCAGGCAGCATATTCCAGATCATAACTACTCGCAGCATAAAAAATTTTTCCACATGTCGCCTTTGGTTCTTTTGCCAATCACCTTAAATCTATGTCCTTTGGTTCTCGACCCTTCCACCAATGGGAACAATTTCTCTTTATTTACTTTCTCGCAACTCTTCATGATTTTGAACACTTCTATCAAATCTCCTCTTAACCTTCTCTGTTCTAAGAAGAACAACCCCAGCTTCTCCAGTCTATCCACGTAACTGATCCCTGGAACCATTCTAGTAAATCTTTTCTACACCCTCTCTAAGAACTTCACATCCTTCCTAAAGTGCGGTGCCCAGAATTGGACACAATACTCCAATTGCGGCTGAAGCAGAGCTTTAAAAAGGTTCAACATAACTTCCTTGCTTTTGTACTCTATGCCTCTATTTATAAAGCCCAGAATCCCATATGCTTTCTTAACCACTTTCTCAACCTGTCCTGCCACCTTCAAAGATTTGTGCACATATACCCCCAGGTCTCTCTGCTCCTGCACCCCCTTTAGAATTATACCATTTAGTTTATATTGCCTCTCCTCATTCTTCCTGCTAAAATGTATCACTTCACATTTCTGTGCCTTAAATTTCACCTGCCATATCCTCTTGAAGTCTATTACTAGCCTCCTCACTGTTTACTACACTTCCAAGTTGTATGTCATCTGCAAATTTTGAAATTGTGCCCTCTGCACCCAAGTCCATTTCATTAATATATATCAAAAGAAGCAGTGGTCCTAGTACCGACCCCTGGGGAACACCACTGTATACCTACCTCCAGTCCAAAAAAACAACAGTTCACCACTGCCCTGTTTCCTGTCACTTAGCCAGTGTCGTATCCATGCTGCCACTGCTCCTTTTATTCCATGGGCTTCAATTTTGCTGACAAGCCTATTATGTGGCACTTTATCAAACACCTTTTGAAAGCTCGTATTCACAAAATCAACTGCATTGCCCTCATCAACCCTTTCTGTTACCTCATCAAAAAACTCAATCAAGTTAATTAAACTCGATTTGCCTTTAACAAATCTGTGCTGGCTTTCCTTTTATTAATCCACACTTGGCCAAGTGACGATTAATTTTGTCCTAGATTATTGTTTCTAAAAGCTTCCCCACCACCGAGGTTAAACTGACTGGCCTGTAGTTGCTGGGTTTATCCCTACACCCTCTTTTGAACAAGAGTGTAACAATTACAATTCTTCAGTCCTCTGGCATCATCCCCATATCTAAGGAAGATTGGAAACATAGAAACATAGAAAATAGGAGCAAGAGTAGGCCATTCGGCCCTTCGGGCCTGCTCCGCCATTCAAAATGATCATGGCTGATCATCTAACTCAGTACCCTGTTCCCGCTTTTTCTCCATATCCCTTGATCCCATTAGCATTAAGAAATATATCTATCTCCTTCTTGAATACATCTAATGACTTGGCCTCCACTGCCTTCTGTGGTAGAGAATTCCACAGGTTCACCACCCTCTGAGTGAAGAAATTTCTCCTCATCTCTGTTCTAAATGGCATACCCTGTATCCTGAGACTATGACCCCTGATTCTGGACTCCCCAGCCATCGGGAACATCCTCCCTGCATCTAGTCTGTCTAGTCCTGTTAGAATTTTATATGTTTCAATGAGATCACCTCTCATTCTTCTAAACTCTAGTGAATATAGGCCCAGTCGACCCAATCTCTCCTCATACGTCAGTCCTGCTATACCAGGAATCAGGGTGGTAAACCTTCATGGCACTCCCTCCATGGCAAGGACATCCTTCCTCAGATAAGGAGACCAAAACTGCACACAATACTCCAGATGTGGTCTCACCAAGGCCCCATATAACTGCAGTAAGACAGCTCTGCTCCTGTACTCAAATCCTCTTGCAATGAAGGCCAAACATACCATTCGCCTTCCTAACTGCTTGCTGCACCTAAATGCTCACTTTCAGCGACTGGTGTACAAGGACACCCAGGTCTCGTTGCACCTCCCCTTTTCCAATCTATCACCATTCAGATAATAATCTGCCTTTCTGTTTTTACAACCAAAGTGGATAACCTCACATTTATCCACGTTATCCTGCATCTGCCATGTTCTTGCCCACTCACCCAACTTGTCTAAATCACATTGGAGCCTCTTTTTATCCTCCTCACACCTCACATTCCACCCCAGCTTTGCGTCATCTGCAAACTTGGAAATGTTACATTTAGTTCCCTCATCCAAATCATTGATATACATTGTGAATAGCTGGGGCCCAAGCATTGATCCCTGTCATACCCCATTAATCACTGCCTGCCACCCGGAAAAAGACCCATTTATTCCTACTCTGTTTCCTGTCTGTCGACCAATTCTCAATCCATGCCAGTATATTCCCCCCCAATCCCACGTGCTTTAATTTTGCACACTAACCTCTTGTGTGGGACCTTATCAAAAGCCTTCTGAAAATCCAAATACACCACATCCACTGGTTCTCCCCTATCTATTCTACTAGTTACATCCTCAAAAAACTCCAGTAGATTTGTTAAGCATGATTTCCCTTTCATAAACCCATGCTGACTTTGTCCAATCCCGTTAATGCCCTCCAAGTGTTCTGTTATCACATCTTTTATAATAGACTCTAGCATTTTCCCCACTACTGATGTTAGGCTAACTGGTCTGTAATTCCCTGTTTTTTCTCCCTCTTTTTTTAAATAGTGGGGTTACATTTACCACCCTCCAATCTGTAGGAACTGTTCCAGAGTCTATAGAATTTTGGAAGATGACCACCAATGCATCCACTATTTCCAGGGCCACTTCCTTTAGTACTCTGGGATGTAGATTATCAGGCCCTGGGGATTTGTCAGCCTTTAGCCCCATTAATTTCCCTAGCACTTTTTTTTTACTAATACTGGTTTCCTTCAGTTCCTCCCTCTCACTAGACCCTTGGTTCCCTAACATTTCTGGGAGGTTATTTGTGTCCTCCTCTGTGAAGACAGAACCAAAGTATATGTTTAATTGTTCTGCCATTTCTTTGTTCCCCATTTCTGACTGTAAGGGACCTACATTTGTTTTCACTAATCTTTTTCTCTTGACATATTTATAGAAGCTTTTACAGTCAGTTTTTATGTTCCCTGTTAATTTACTCTCATACTCTATTTTTCCCCTCTTAACCAATCTCTTTGTCCTCCTTTGCTGAATTCTGAACTGTTCCCAATCCTCAGGCTTGCCGCTTTTTCTGGCAATTTTGGCAATTGGAAGTTTATGGCCAGCATCTCTGCAATTTCCAACCTTACTTCCCTCAGCAACCTCGGATGTATCCCTTCCAGATCAGGTGACTTACCTACTTTTAAGAACAACCAGCCTTTCTTGTACCTCCTCAATCAAATTTAAGCCCATGCAGTATCTCAACTATCTCCTCTTTTACTGTGACTTTGGTAGCATCTTCTTCTTTGTTGAAGACAGATGCAAAGTACTCATTTAGTACCTCAGCCATGCCCTCTGCCTCCTTTTTGGTCCTTAATCAGCCCCACCCTCCCTCTTACTACCCGTTTACTGTTTATATGCCTATAAAAGACTTTTGGATTCCCTTTTATGTTAGCCACCAGTCTATTCTCATACTGTCTCTTTGCCCCTCTTATTTCCTTTTTCACTTCTCCTCTGTACTTTCTATATTCAGCCTAGTTCTTACTTGTACTATCAACCTGACCCCTTTTTCTGCTTCATCTTACTTTCTATCTCTTTTGTCATCCGGGGAGCTCTGGTTTTAGTTGCCCTACCTTTCCCCCTCATGGGAATGTACCTAGACTGTACCCAAACCATCTCCTGTTTGATGACAGTTTTTCCTGCCGATCTTTGATTCCAATTTACCCGGGCCAGATCTGTTCTCAACCCACTGAAATTGGCCCTCCTCCAATTCAGTATTTTTTCCCTATTGCAGTTCCACAGGAGCAAAGTGAAAACAATTTGCATGGTTTATTCTTTCTTGCACCATGCATAGACGCACAAAATTTGACAACAGCACTCAAGTCCAGGTGAAATTACCAACTTGAACCCCCGGCTCCAAACAAAAGGTTATTAGAGTGACGCTATTTTTGCCCCAAAGGATGTGTATTGCCCTGAGATGTGACACTTTTGAGGTACGAGGCAATAAATGCCTGCTTTCTTGAGATGTTTTACTACATTAAAGGCCTTATATAAATCCAAGTTTTTGTTTTTGCTAGACGCAAGACTTGTAATTATGTGGATAGATGTAGCCACCATCAAAATTACCAGCGAGTAGGAGTTGTGAATGAAGTGAGACTCCTTCAGCAGAAGTCAGGAATCCTTACAAGTTTGCAGAATTTTCCATTATTCACGTTATTGATCAAGGGTCTCTTGAAAGTTGCAGTGATCCTTTTCCAAGGCTGCTTTTGGACTGGAATTTTAAAAAAAAATTTCACAAGTGGTTTGATTTTGAATTAATGAAAGTGATAAGTGGCATGTTGAAGATTGAAGACAAATACAGGACTGTGAGTCAGTGTCTATTTCACTTTAATCTACAGCTAACCATTTTCTAACAAGTTAATATAAATGTAATGACATGAATTTTTACTCAAATAACAATGTTCTATTTAAGAATTATCATACTTTGCTGAAAGTTTTGAAGTAATTTGTTATTAATTTCTACATTTATATTTAACCTTGAGAGAAGAAATCTTTACAAATGTACATTATACCTGGATAAAATAATAATACCCGTATTTTCCTGCAGGAGGTGCAATCAGTCTTCAACACTTTACAGGTGCTGAAGTAATTGATTCTATTTTCTCCAGAGGCTGGATTTTTTTTCCAGCTGCTGCCTGCGTAAATCTCCATATAGATATTTGGCAATGGTTGAGCATATCCTGTATTTCCTGTCACTTTAGACATCGAAGAATATTTACAGTATTTCTGTTGGCTTTATATTGTAGTGTTGAATGGTTTGTTAAATTGCTTTTTTCTCCCCCCCACCCCCCCCCCCCACCCCAAATGATAGGAGCTGTACATAATTCATGTATGACTTCAGTTCCTAGAAACCTTGATCATACTGGTACTGATCTGTGAACTAATTTCAGTGTTTGAGCGCAGCAAGGAATATTGGCCGAGAAATTGCTCTGAGTGGTGAGCCAACAGTGCTGGGTGCACTTCCTCTCATAGGAAGTGGTGAAGAGCCCAGCGTCAGTTCAAGTGAAGCTAGGACCCTGGGAGAAGCAAGAGGATTAATCTCTCCCCTTGACTAATGAGATTGCAGCGTTTTTGACAAGCTGCGAAACTGTTTCTGCAGGCTTGGAACATGAAATCCAGAAAGTTTTTTCTTTATTCGTTCACGGGATGTGGGCATCGCTGGCAAGGCCAGCATTTATTGCCCATCCCTAATTGCCCATGAGAAGGTGGTGGGAGCCGCTATCTAGGAAGTGAAAGATACAACATTAAAATGAATATTTCACATCGGTATTTACGGTTGAGAAAGGCATGGATGTTAGGGAACTTGGGGAAATAAATAGTGATGTCTTGAGGAGTGTACATATTACAGAGAGGGAGGCGCTGGAAGTCTTAACGCGCATCAAGGTAGATAAATCTCCGGGACCTGATGAAACGTATCCCAGGACGTTATGGGAGGTTAGGGAGGAAATTGCGGGTCCCCTAGCAGAGATATTTGAATCATCGACAGCTACAGGTGAGGTGCCTGAAGATTGGAGGGTAGCAAATGTTGTGCCTTTGTTTAAGAAGGGCGGCAGGGAAAAGCCTGGGAGCTACAGGCCGGTGAGCCTGACATCTGTAGTGGGTAAGTTGTTAGAGGGTATTCTAAGAGACAGGATCTACAGGCATTTGGAGAGGCAGGGACTGATGAGGAACAGTCAGCATGGTTTTGTGAGAGGAAAATCATTTCTCACGAATTTGATTGAATTTTTTGAAGGGGTAACCAAGAAGATAGATGAAGGCTGTGCAGTAGACGTGGTCTACATGGACTTTAACAAAGCCTTTGACAAGGTACCGCATGGTAGGTTGTTACATAAGGTTAAATCTCACGGGATCCAAGGTGAGGTAGCCAATTGGATACAAAATTGGATTGACGACAGAAGACAGAGGGTGGTTGTAGAGGGTTGTTTTTCAAACTGGAGGCCTGTGACCAGCGGTGTGCCTCAGGGATCGGTGCTGGGTCCGCTGTTATTTGTTATTTATATTAATGATTTGGATGAGAATTTAGGAGGCATGGTTAGTAAGTTTGCAGATGACACCAAGATTGGTGGCATTGTGGACAGTGAAGAAGGTTATCTAGGATTGCAACTGGATCTTGATAAATTGGGCCAGTGGGCCGATGAATGGCAGATGGAGTTTAATTTAGATAAATGTGAGGTGATGCATTTTGGTAGATCGAATCGGGCCAGGACCTACTCCGTTAATGGTAGGGCGTTGGGGAGAGTTATAGAACAAAGAGATCTGGGAGTACAGGTTCATAGCTCCTTGACAGTGGAGTCACAGGTGGATAGGGTGGTGAAGAAGGCATTCAGCATGCTTGGTTTCATTGGTCAGAACATTGAATACAGGAGTTGGGATGTCTTGTCGAAGTTGTACAAGACATTAGTAAGGCCACACTTGGAATAATGTGTACAGTTCTGGTCACCCTATTATAGAAAGGATATTATTAAACTAGAAAGAGTGCAGAAAAGATTTACTAGGATGCTACCGGGACTTGATGGTTTGACTTATAGGGAGAGGTTGGATAGACTGAGACTTTTTTCCCTGGAGAGTAGGAGGTTTAGGGGTGATCTTATAGAAGTCTATAAAATAATGAGGGGCATAGATAAGGTAGATAGTCAAAATCTTTTCCCAAAGGTAGGGGAGTCTATAACGAGGGGGCATAGATTTAAGGTGAGAGGGGAGAGATACAAAAGGGTCCAGAGGGGCAATTTTTTCACTCAAAGGGTGGTGAGTGTCTGGAACGAGCTGCCAGAGGCAGTAGTCGAGGCGGGTACAATTTTGTCTTTTAAAAAGCATTTGGACAGTTACATGGGTAAGATGGGTATAGAGGAATATGGGCCAAGTGCAGGCAATTGGGACCAGCTTAGTGGTATAAACTGGGCGACATGGACATGTTGGGCCGAAGGGCCTGTTTCCATGTTGTAAACTTCTATGATTCTATGATTCTATTCTAAAATAATTGAAAACAGTTATGGACAGCAAAATAAAGGGGCACATAAGAAATAATCGAATTAAAGAGTCAAAAGGGAAAAGTTTATGTAAAAAAAACATTTTTTATAACCAAAAACTATTAAGATAAGGAGTAATGAGCCTATATTTTTAAAAGTTAATTTTTAGCTGTTTGGCAGTCAATAAGACTTACGGTGCTATTAAAACTTAGTTTAGACCTGGAATTTTTAAGTGTATCTGTTTTGTGACGATATTACTTACTTTCCAGCAGATGAGCAAGTTGGCACTTTTACAATGATTTCACCGATTCCAGCTGGCGATATACCTTTTAATTTGAAGCTATCATTGCTGGTGAACTAGGAGGAGCAAATTCCGGATTTCCGCATTTCACTGCGCACGTGCGAGCACCGGAACTTGCTCCTCCATTTCGCCACTATCAACGGTGAGCACTGTTGAGTTCTCTGTTCTTTTCTAAGCAATTTCTGCCCCAATATATTTCAGCAGGTGGAAATCTGAAAGGTCTGTTATACAGATTTAGTGCCAAACATTGTTTGAGATTTATAAGAATGATGTAGGTTCATTAGTTTGTGTGTATATGTTAATACATTCCATCGGCATTACTGATCTTTTACATTTTTCATATCTGTTGTATGTTGCTATTGGTGACATTCTGTCTCAGTTGCTGGGATTGTGCTCAAGGAAATAATGTGAAATTCCAAACAGTAATGGTTTTGCACATGTTAGAAACTAGTTTCCCTTATGCTAAGGAGCATGGGGGTAGATTTTCAATTTGCCGCCTGGGTATAAAAGTGGTGTTACTGATTGGCCATCCGTTCTAGAAACCACCCGATTTTTATTTCCAAGTTGGAAAATCTATCCCATGGTTAACAACTACTATCATTAATGGATGAAGTAAAGAAACAATGAAGGGAAAAGCATGCACAGAATGATGAAAAGCAGAAGAAATGCATGGTGAAAACAAAAGCGATTAGAAAGAGTGATTAAACATAACTTGAAAGGGGTTTGAGGAACACGCGGCTTGCTGCCGGGGTGACTTTCACCCGGATGACGTCACATTACCAGTGTGCACTAGTCATTTTTAAGTTGCACGGTGAAAAATATGATATAACCAATAGTCCATGTGGAAACAAAGGGATATGGAAGAAGGTACTTTCTAAATGGTAAAAAGTTTAAAAACAGCGGATGTCCAAAGGGACTTAGGGGTTCAGGTGCATAGATCATTGAAGTGTCATGAACAGGTGCAGAAAATAATCATTAAGGCTAATGGAATGCTGTCCTTTATATCTAGAGGACTGGAGTACAAGGGGGCAGAAGTTATGCTGCAGCTATACAAAACCCTGGTTAGACCGCACCTGGAGTACTGTGAGCAGTTCTGGGCACCGCACCTTCGGAAGGACATATTGGCCTTGGAGGGAGTGCAGTGTAGGTTTACTCGAATGATACCCGGACTTCAAGGGTTAAGTTACGAGGAGAGATTACACAAATTGGGGCTGTATTCTCTGGAGTTTCGAAGGTTAAGGGGTGATCTGATCGAAGTTTATATGATATTAAGGGGAACAGATAGGGTGGATAGAGAGAAACTATTTCCGCTGGTTGGGGATTCCAGGAGTAGGGGGCACAGTCTAAAAATTAGAGCCAGACCTTTCAGGAGCGAGATTAGAAAACATTTCTACACACAAAGGGTGGTAGAAGTTTGGAACTTTCTTCCGCAAAAGGCAATTGATGCTAGCTCAATTGCTAATTTTAAATGTGAGATAGATAGCTTTTTGGCAACCAAAGGTATTAAGGGATATGGGCCAAAGGCAGGTATATGGAGTTAGATCACAGATCAGCCATGATCTTATCAAATGGCGGAGCAGGCTCGAAGGGCTGCATGGTCTACTCTTGTTCCTATGTTCCTAAGGTACTGCATCTGGGAATGCCTAAGAATAGATGTTCTTCCATAATGATTAAAAACGGGAATTTTTGAATACACAATAAATTTACTCCCTTTTTTGCTTTAAATTTGCCCACACTTTATAGAATCATAGAAAGTTATGGCACAGAAGGAGGTCATTCAGCCCATCGTTTCCGTGCCGGCCAAAAAAGAGCTATCCAGCTTAATCCCACTTTCCAGCACTTGGTCCGTTGTCCTGTAGGTTACAGCACTTCAAGTGTTCATCCAAGGACTTTTTAAATGAGTTGAGTGTTTCTGCCTCTACCACCTTTTCATGCAGTGAGTTCCAGACTCCCACCACTCTCTGGGCGAAAAAAAATTCTCTTCAGCTCCCGTCTAATCCTTCTACCAATTACTTTAAATCTATGCCCCATGGTCACTGACCCCTCTGGTAAGGGAAATAGGTCCTCCCTAGCCACACTATCTAGTCCCATCATAATTTTATATACCTCAATTAAATCTCCCCTCAGCCTCCATTGTTCCAAAGAAAACAGCCTCAGCCTATCCAATTTTTTCTTATACACAGTTACCTGTTAAATTATGTGTGTGTAACAGACCAGAATATAGTGATCTTATATTGTCCACTTGTCCCTTTTGAACTTTTGCTTTCCCCTCCAGTCCCAATACTTTTCAATAGATGCCAGCAGTACTTTACCTGGTACTTCTGTTTATTGTCTCTTTTATGCAGGATCTATTCATGCATTTCCATTACATTTACATTAGTTATAAGTACTTATAGCTTCCTCTAAATGAGTGATGTAATCATGATCTCCATCCCACAATTCCTGTTTTTCTTTGAAGCACATTACATGTTATTTCACCCTTATTTCCTCTCCTTCTCTTGAACATGTGTATTTTCCCTTTCCCTCCCCCTCCCTTTGTTCTGATTCGATTTGAATGCTGTTCATTTTTCCAGTTCTGATGAAAAGTTACATCCAAAATGTTATCTTGTCTGTTCTCTCCAAAGATGCTGTGTGCTTCCAGCATTTTAAGTTTTTGTTTCAGACTTCCAGCATTTACGGGTTTTCTCCGAATTGAAATTTATCAAGAAACTGAGTGACACAATGGGTTAGCAACTGTCCTTTTTATCTTTTTGGGACCCAGCCTTTGTTGAAATTCCCATTCTTTCTGCCAGATGTCTAGGTCCTAATTGAAATTAGTTTGGACAGTTAATAACAGGCATGGGCCCATAATCTCCAAACTGACAACTATCAACACAAATTTTACTAAGTTGGTATTCACCCGCAGACATTCTGTAAGAATATTTTAATGTGGAAAATGGAAATGATCATCTGAAGTTAAACTTGAGGCTCATTTTGGGGGCAGAGTAAAGGGAACTTTACTTTGGAGATGTCCATGCCAGAAATCTGATTTGGGAGAACTGGGTTCTGTCACTGGTGCCCAAAATGGGAATATGTGCCATTCACCAGCACTATCATGAACTCAATAATCCACCATGTTAAAAAAAAAATGCTTACAATAATGGTTCTTATTCATAGACCTCACCCTCCCAATTTGTGATGCAGATTAGAGCAGAGAAAGTTCACCGTCGTGTTTAGTCACGCAAAATGGAGTTTTTGTTGTGAATAATTTGGTGTATGGGATTATTTTAGAAATGCTGAAACGAATGTATTTTTGACGCTGAGATTCTTATTCACTAAGAAACACATTTTAATATGCAGGCTCCAGGAGGTATCAGCAGAAGAATGTGTATCATTATCTATTTATTACGCTCTTTCATTGGTTACATGTCTGGAGAGGGGTTTCATTTCATGATCTGTTTTTTTTCTAGATATATTTCCCAAGTGAGAGCAGCAGATATCTTTACAATTGAAACACACATTAATGACAATCTGCATTGTACATTGGAGCAGAGACTGGTTTAATGCAAAGTGTTAATTATTCTGTGAAAAGTGGCATTAGTTCCCTGTTGTTTTGGTTTGCAAAATCATTATCATAAAACCGAGTATGAAAAGAAGTGCTGATTTTAAGTTTTGAGCTGGCTGTGTATAAGGTAACAGATAATTATTGAAGACCAGTATTATGCAGGGTTCTACCTTTCTACCCAAAGATAGAAATGTTGACCCAATGCCCTGTCACTGGGGGAGGGGTAATCTACCTCTCACTGAAGATTCCAGCACTGCTCATAGTGCAAATAGATGAACTAAATCCCTTCGAGTATCAGAAATGAACTTTTTCTCCAGAGCTGCAGACCTTAATTAATAACATTATTAACTGCATTCAGGGCTAACATTAATATAAAAGTGTGGTAAACTTATCCCTGTGGGAAGCTTCATAATATGTATTACAGGAGCACTTTCACTGAAATAAGTGGAAATTGTTTATTTTCTTTTACATTGCTCAGTACCAGATGTGAACTGACACCTTCTGCAGGTGTACAGTAATTGGAATCCAAATTCAGCGGAACTCTTTGGATGCTATAAGTGCAGAGAAAATCACTGGCCCGGATTTTAATCTAGCGTGAACGGGGCGGGCGGGTTGTTAAATTGGTGGTCAGCGGTTCGAGCTGCATTCCCAATAGGACAGGCTGGATGGACCAGTTTTTCTTGCGCTGTCCTTTGCTCATATGTTTGTATGTGATACTCCAGCTGTTCCAAAGCTGAAATAGTGAGAAACCACCTTCTGACGGATGGTCTCAGATCACTTCTGATGAATTGATTTGCTCTCAGACTGGTTGCCTTAAGCTGCATTTATACTACAGATTTCATGCAACACAAAAACTCCTTTGCGTCAACATAGAATCTGTAGCATTATTGGCCAATCAAAGGAAAATATATTTTATGATAAAACTTTCATCCTTGAACAGACAAGAAATTGATGTTTATTTTCTAAAATCTCAACCTCTTCAAAACCTGTTGATACTTTGGAGAGAAGGATGGTCTTCCATTGACTTGTGTGTAGCTCGTCTTCCCCTATGTAACTTGAAAATGGCTTCAGCAACAGGCACCTCAATACAGGGTAAATTCCACGATCCTGTACTCTCAGCGGGGAAACTGTACTTGAATGGCTACAATACTGTATTCCTGATTTTCCGATCCATGCTCGCTGTAAGCGTGATTCCTCGCTGGGAACACGGAAAGTACCCTTCTATTCCCTCGTTTGAAAATGAAAATGCTACTGTTTAAAGCTACCACATGTTTCTCTCTGAGATGCGCTGGAGAGTTCTTTTTGATTTTAAGTTTTAACATTAATGAGAGCTATAAATCCAAGCCCATTATTTTAACTTTGAGAATAATTTGTCTCTAAATATTTAATGTTGAAGATCATAAAGAAGGATTAAAGAAATATACGGAACATAATATTAACAAATGCAAAAAAAATTGGGTAAGAGTCACTGAAGGTATCAATATGGGTACGTAAAGTGAATGCAAACTACTCTTTCTTTAAACTCTCCTTTCATCACTATGCCAGACAAGGAAGAACCGAAGTTACAGCCCTATTGATGTGTGGGCTAATGGTTCAGTAATTAAACCCAGCACTTCAACACTAACAAATATGTTGGTTTGTACATTTCTCTGTCCCTTAATGGGAAACCTTCTTTGGAAAAAAAAATTAGCTTATGCAGAACAGAAGGATTGAAAGCCTTTATAAAAGACCATGTTCCTCAAGTTATTTAAACTGAATATTAAATACCCTCTGTCACTGTTCTATATGTATCTGGCTTTGGTGCATTTTAATGGACTTGGATGAATTTCATTCATGTCATTTTGCAGGCAGTGGTGTATACCATGTAACGTAATGATGTTGATAAATTAAAGTGTGCAGTGGATTTCTCAGAGGCTTTATGGTACCCCCTGTCAGGTTTGCAATTAGAATTTTTGAAACATCAGTTATAATTTGCAATGGATCATTTCCTAAGAATTCCCTTAAAGCACAATAAAATGGGATTTGAGGGAATGTCATTTACAATGGAATATTTGATATCAACACTTTTTAAAAATAGAAAACATTGTGTGAATTTAGTTAGCTAATTAATTTGTTAATGCAGGATGGATTCACGCTCCCATGTAGATAGGTTTGTAGAACAACATGTTTCTATTCTCAATATACAGGAAAATCACTGAGAAAGCCTCTTACCATCCTAGAATAAGCTACCTTGTGTCAACAGCATCTAGTTACTGATCTTGACAGAGAGTGCTTTATTTCTCAGTAAATCACTGTTTGCTGTTGTTTAGCTGCCATTTCTTTAATGTTTAAGATTAAGTTAACCTTGGAAGAGATGTACTGATCTATGGCTCTGTCAGTTGTCCATACGAACAGGTTGCAATTCTTTGGCAGGTGAAACTTTTTCTGCAGGCCTAATGTCATTAATAAAGCAACATGGAATCTGATGCAACCATGGCAACTTCTGTGCCCCACAGTTAATTCTTTCATGCCTCAAGGTGACAGAGATTGAAGCCACTTTGGAGAGGAAAAAAAAACGCAGGCAGTAGTCACGGTCTCCATAGCAACTAAAAGGACATGATGACAAGGTCCAAGTGTGATTAATTTGTCAGCTGCCAATTTATAAAAAGAAATGTTACTGGGCATGCATTACTTTCTCAGAATTGTAAATATTTATGATTTTTTCCCCTTTGGTTTATTATGGTGTACAGTGTGTCAGTCGTAGTGTTTTGTGTTTTTGAAGTTTGAAATAGGCAGCCTGAGCGTCTCTGTCACAGCCTGCAGCGGTATTGGACCTTGCTGTAGAGATGGAAGATCTGAAAGGGCAAAAGGGTTAAACTATCTGATTGCCTATGACTAATCAATGTGTGGAATTCACTAAGTGAATTGCATTGGAATGTTTTTATCATGTCTGAATAAACCCTGTTCTCACAACACAAAACCTATCCTACCTAGGTGTTAGTGGTGAAAGCAATACTACTCCTCTCCCTGTCCCTGAAATGGCCATAAACCTGCTGTGGTGGGACCCTGTATGGTAATTAGCTGATACATTGAAGTACAATGCACTTCAATTTGTGTAAGTCAAGTTGAAATCATTATCAGTTTTAGATTTTTAGTGTGCAAATGTTCACTGTTCTTATCTGAATAATATATAATTTGCTGCCTTTATTTAAAGTTTTGGATCATTAATGATTGATTTTTAATTTATAACTTTTGTTAGTTAAACCATAAAAAATAAAATTAAGATTAAGCTGTCATTTTTTTTACCCCTCCTGTTGGCGCCAGGTGGTACAGCCTTTAACACAGTCATCAGACAATATGTTATGGAAGCCAAACCACTTCCAACCACAAAACATCGATGCAGAAAAGCATCTCCACTTACTCTGGCATGATATCTCAACCCTCATGTATTCTTTCCAGGCTTCTTATAGATATAAGAAAGTGGCTTTCATGTTTCTAATTGACCCAGATTAAAATCTTAGTCCAGAGCATTTGGGTCTTCCTGAATTTCTAAAAAATAAGGGTAGAAATTCTTCATCGTTGCATCCATTTTCCGGATGGAAAATGTTGGGGGGAGAAAAACAATTTTCCAGGGCTATCCCCTGTGCCTAAGTGCGCCTGAAAATCATCCAAAGCTATATTGGCCTCTTAAAACAGGCATTAGCAAAGGGCCTAAAACCTGTTTAAGATCCTCTGAGAAATTGTGCTGCATTGAGTGAAGCAGGCATTGGGCCTGCTCCGCTCAGATTTTCTGGGCATGGACGTGGCCTAGCAAATGACTGCCACCAAAAAGATAGGCAATTTTTTTTTTAACTTCGGTGTGGAGCCAGGAGGAGCATGCCACTCCCAAGGGCCACTGCCAAACTGCAATCAGCACCTGCCCCATTCTCTTTCCTCCTCTCTCTGCGACATACCCAAGAGGCACTGTTGGTGAGGCAAGTGGCTCAAAATTCAGCTGCTGAAATGGGCGAGCTGCCTGTGGAGGCGCAACAGGTACTGGCAGCTCGCCTAAATTATTGAAATGAGGCCTGAGGTGCAATTTCAGGCTAGCTTCAGAATTCCCAACTGGGGCACGCTGCTTGTGCCCAGGTGAATTTCTGCCCCATCTTGTTCTTAAAAAAAACACATTTACTTGGTATACTTAATATAATCTTGTTTGTAGATCCAATTGATTGTTGCTCAAACAGAGTGTACAGCTTCATGGCTTTAGCTTCATTGATACTACTGGGAATGGTGTTGTACGGAGCATCAAAAGATTCAATAAAAAGCTCAGATAAGCTGCTTGTACATGTGTAGTGATAGCCAAAACTGACAGGGCAAAACTGCACAGACCTTTACCATTGGGCCCTGTGTGCTTCAGTACAGATGCTAATTATGAGTTTATTTCATGAAGTCACGGTTATATTGGGAATGTGCATCGGATGTAAATTTGCAGAGTTCATAAAGCTCTGGGTCTTAGATAAAAGGAATGAAACTGCAAAGAGCCTGATCTAATTTGGGCTTTCTTAATTTTCCCACCACTTAAATTGAAACCGTGATTTAAGGAGGTAATTTAACTTGAGACTATAGGATCGCTGATTGTCTCATGGTTAACACAAAGACTTGATGGAACAAAGCATCTGTCTGGCACAAGGAACACAACTTTAACTGATTGCACTTGTCTGGTTCAGATTTAGTTTCATAAATACTTGGATTTTGAGTCTGAATTGTCAAGCACTGTCACTTCTACTCAAGAAATCAGCAAGATTGTATGTTACTTGCTGGAAAAGTCCTCACAACATTTTGAATTACTGGAAGAGGTGACTGCCATTATCTGTGTGAGTGATACTGAAATGTAACGGCTCACTGGCCTTGCCTTGAGCCATCTCACCAACCACTTTTCTAATTTCATACACAAAAGAAACTAAACCACGGCTCGTGACATCTGGGTTTAAGGTTGGCAATTGATAAACCATTCCCTCCTCCAGATTTTCTCTACAAACTGAACTACCTAATAATCCTCAAAGGTCACTATCGCTCGACCTGACTTGACCAAAGATTAAGGGGTGAATTTTAACCCCACGAACGGGTGGGTTGGGGGTGGGTGGGAAGGTAAAAATTGTGAAAAAAAAACTAAAACCCAGCCCCAACTTGCCTCCAACCTGCCCGCTTTCGATTTTAACGGAGGTGGGTCAAGGGGCAGGCGACCAACCTGCTCTCAGGAGGTGGGTTAGTCAGTGAAAGCTGTTAAGGAGGCTGCGAGTCTCCATTTTGACAGCTTTTCAGCTTTTTTATTTTTAACTCCTGGTGGGGGGCCCGGATTCCCGAGCCTTCTGCTTCACGCCACGTAAGAGGAGGCAAGAAGGCCCAGCCCAGCAGGTAAGTGCCTTTATTGCACTGCTTATAGGCCAGGAGCAGCAGAAATGCTCTTCCCAGGCCCAACAAGCCGGCCTGCCGCGACCTTGCAAACGTGATCGACCGACCCCAACCCCTCCCCCCCCCCGCCGCACGATCTCCGACCCCCCCCCCCCCCCCCCCCCGGCACGATCTCCGACACCCCCCCCCCCCCCCCCCCCCGGCACGATCTCCGACCCCCCCCCCACCCCGGCAGGCTCTCCGACCGCCCACCCCCCCCCGGCACGCTCTCCGACCACCCCCCCACCGCCCCCCCGGCACGCTCTCCGACCGCACCCCCCTCCCCACCACCCCGCACGGTCTCTGACCCACCCACCCAACGATCCCCAACCCCCCCTCCACTGTCTCCGACCCCCCCCCCCCCCCCCCCCCCCAACGGTCTCCGACCCCCTCCTCCTCCCCGGCACGATCACCGACCCCCCCCCCCCCCCCCCCCGCTCACTATCTCCAAGCCCGCCCCCTATCCTGTCCGATGGGAAACCTGAAAAAAATAGAAAGATATCCTTACGTCCAAATCGTAAGAACGTCCGGGAAACCCGTACTTCCGGCCCTCCTCCTGGCTCCCAGTTAAAATCTACCCCCAAGTGTCGTGGGATATTTTAGGGTACTATATAAACGCAAGATGTTGGCATAATCCCATGAAGTAAGAGTTCTCTTCAGCTTTGGAAGAATTTCCCTCAGTTATGTTTCAAGGCACATATGTTTTACAGTGAGTTTAAAAAAGCTTTAGTTGTAATGAATGCAAATCAAAAATATGATGATCAGATTCACTAAAGATTGGGTATACATGTTGAGATCAATATAAAATATTTAAATAAACACAAGTTCACTTCTATTCATTGGTATGCTTGCAGTAGTTTCTGCAAGGCCTTCAGCAGGTACCCTAGGGGAGTGATTTAATATTTGTTTTACAAATTGCTGATGCCCTTCAATCCATCAGATCTGATTAAGAGAAAATTTTAAGCATCTGCTACATTTTTCAGCTTAACGAATACAACAACAACTTGCATTTCTATAGCACCTTTCAATGTAGAAAAATTTCACAGAGGTGTAATCAGACAAAATTGGACTCCGAGCCAAAGAAGGAGATATTAGGAGGGTCGAGGAGGTGAGTTTTAAGGAGGACCCCCAAGGAGGAGAGGGGGGCAGAGGGGTTTAGGGAGGGAATTCCAGAGTGTGGGGGTCTAGATGGCTGAAGGCACGGCTACCAATGGTGAGGCGACGAAATGGGATGTGGGGGTTTGCACTAGAGGACAGAGTCAGAGGAACAGTGGGAGGTTGTAGGGCTGGAAAGGTTTCAGAGATTTGGAGGGGCAAGGCCATGAAGGGCCATATCGTTCATTATTCTTCCATTCCATCTGACAAGAGGTCCTAATACTTCTTTAACAGCTGGTATAATTAACCAGGTGATATAGTGACTTGACACTGGGAATATCAGTACTCTTGTGTTTTGTGACTAATCTGACTGCCTTCCGACTCTAAACAAGTATAAAATAATCATTCTGTTCAGTTACAGAGCTTCAAACAGGCTCTTGAAATCCACTTCCATATTTTTCTCTGCCTAGCAACCATAGACACCCATTTTCAACGTGTGGAACATGATTCAGGAATTATGCGAGCGGGCATTCTGGAAAAACGTGTTGCCATCTATTTGATATCATAAGGATTTCATTTCAGTATTAGAATGAAGTTGCCGCGTGTTTCAGATGGGAACTTACTGTACCCGTGTAACCCAGAACTCGAAATGTGCAAAACCGGTGGAGATCTAGTGAGCCTGATCTCTCCTCCTCTCCCTCTTTCCCCCCCCCCCCCCCCATTTTCTGATGGGTAACGTCCATGTCATGCCCAAAAGTTGGGCATTACCCTCCAATGTTGTGGAATGTTTATAATTTAAAGTATTTAAGGAGTTGATTAACTAGGATGATAAAATTGCTGGGATAACCCACATAAAATTTTTTTGCTATCATCTATATGAAATTCTGACTTTTTTAAAAGCTAGGTCAATGGAATACTCCACAAGATACTTTCAAATTTCAATTAAAAATAAAACTTACTATGTCACCTGAATAATTAATGTCTCTGTGAGGCACATCATGTTTGGATTGTATCTGCCATGGGTAACATTAAGTCCACTTCATTCAAATTGCCTCAAAGTACCTTTGGATGACAAGTCAGTGCCTTGTAATTACTTATCTACCAATCAAAGGTGTGAAAAGCAGCTGGAAGGCCCTTGCACAGCGTGCATTGTCTGATAGCCATTTTTGGGAGATAACTCAAGCAAGTGTATCTAACAGTGCAGCCTACTGTGTACATGATTGACTTGTGAAAATAATTTTTGTGTCGCAATGTTGAGCTACATGTCTTTGATCCATCAGTAATTTTAGAACTTCACTAATTCCTTACAAACAAATTAATTCTGTCCTTTTACATTTTGTTGCAGCTTTCCTGAGAAAACTAGTTGCTATCATGTATACCATTATTTAATGATTTTACAACCCAATTCGCCATCAAGCTAAATCATCAACTCCAAACTGCTAGATCCTGCCTTTATCTCAAATTGTACTATATACCCTTTTCCTCTGCACTTCTATATGTCTAATATTCTATGAACTTTGAGTCATGGACACTCAACTGCCCTGAATAAGTAATTCATTAATCTCATTCTGGGATCCTCACAGAAAAGGAATTTCTGTCTGTGCAAGGCACAGTGTAATTAGGCAGTTCATGTCCCTGCTTAATCTTTTAGCCACAAGTAAAGACATGAATCCAGCATTTTAACACTGGTGTAAAATGACTTATTGATTATTTAGGTTTAAAAATTGTTTGTCGTTGTGTCCGATATGTGAATATTGCTTACAATTTCAACATGTTTTTGCTAAATTTGAACATTTATGGAATTCCATTTAAATGTGATTAGAGATAATGAAGATGTACAATTCTTGTCCTGAATATTTGATGATGTATGTGTTGCGAGACCCATATTCCTTCCACTAGTTGAAACCTGGTGTATTTGCTAAGTTCAGTGTAAATGGTAACTGTTTTGAGGCCAGCTCCAACTTCCACTCGCCAAACTGTTGGATTTTTCCATTGGTGTAGAACGGAATTTGCGTGCAAATAAATGAAACATATCACTAGCTGTGTGCTGTGCCGTGTTGGAGGAACAATTACAGGGAATACTTTATTGCTCTAATTTCTTTTTAAATTTAGATTTTGATTATTTCTCCCTTGGAGACAGGAATCTGTTTCTAGATTTCTCCCTTTGAATTTTACTTTTGTCTTATTGCATTCTGCCCCATGCCACAAAGGAACTGAACTATCTAGCATCAGTGACACAGTCAAGATAGCAATAGCTGCTTGGGGAATTTAGTTACATTGTTCTCCCCTGTTCAGGCCAGCCTTTTTAATCTGTGCTCCTTCTAAAATGGCAGTGTTAATTTCCTAGCACCAGCAGATGAAGTATTAGCAAAATGATTTTCTGGCACAATACTCATTTCAAATTGCATGTGTGCCAGGTACAAATGGTGACAGTGCCAATGTGATAATTAGGGCTAGCACATCTCTGAAACCCTCTGTTGCATTTTATTACATTATGTTTTATTATAGATAGTGACAGTGTTTGCTTCAGAACTAATTCACTACATTTGCATCCACAAAAGAACAGTCAAATTAGGTGTGATGTTAGGCTGAAAATCTTTGCTTTAAACATATTACAACCAAAGTTTAGTGTGCCAGCAATTTGATATTTGCTATAATCTACCTGTGCAGGAATGTTTCCTTCCTGTGTAATTTTACATTGAATGAACCAGTCACTATCTATATATGAGGTGATTTGAAGAGCAATCAGTACAGGGCTGTACAATACATTTCTATATTCTTTCACTGGTGCTCGGTTTCCTGTTAACTTGAAATATTAAATATTTATTTAAGGAGGGAAATTTTCCTTTTTTAAAAAATCAAAATGCTATTAAGAAATATGTTAATGCTAACATTTTTTTATTTTGCCCTTCCCATTTTTCTGACTGGTGATATTATTGGTGGTAATGATGTGAATAATTTCCATACTTGCCAACCTGGAAAATTCACTAACATCTCAAAAAAAAGTAGACAATTCAAGAACAGCCTTGCAGATAAGCTCATGACTTCCAATAGCATTATAAATGCAGCGGGCCATGGGCTTATCACTTACTTTTATCGTGGAAGAATGAGACACAAAATTGCAGGGAATTTTCCTCATTTCTAGTGGAGAAAATGTACGCGATTGAATATGTTTGAAACTTGCAGTTGCTAAATCAGACAGATAATTTGAAAATTATTTATATGGTTTTTACGTAGAGGCAAGGCACTCTTCTCTACCTTCTCCCAGTTCACTGACTCACTCCTCTCTCCTCACGAGGTCATGCTGGCACTTTTCATCTTCACCCACCTAGTTCATGCTGACACTTTTCATCCTTTCCCCTCAGTTCATGCCGGCATTCTTCTTTCCTCCCCACTCTAGTCCATGTTCACTGTTTCTGATGGAAGGTGGCACACTCAGTTCATGTTGGCACTCGTTTCTCTTAGCCAGTTCATGCTCACATTCTGATCTTTTCCCTTCCCATTTCCTGCAGGCACTCTTCTGGCCCCTTCCACACTTTTCTTTCTTCTCTTATCCAGCACTGCTCCTGGCTCCTCCCAACTGCTACTCCATGGGAGTGAACACTGCTGCTTGCCATGGGTGGGAATTTCTGATCCTGTGAGAATTCCGGCCTACAGGAGGAACTGGGAGTGGTCCTGATGGGTTGAGCTGGGAGCAATGCTGAATTCCTCTGTCAATGTGGACAGACAGATAGTGCCCCAAAAACTCTGTCTGTCCATCTGGAAAAACTGGATAGTTTTCAGATATGGAATTACGGTGCCCAACAGTACAAAGGAGCTGAATTAAAATCAGTGGAGAAACCATCGTTTAATTTAAGGGTGCTTCAGCATTAACTTTGTTTTAGTTCAGTTTCCATAATAATGTTGGGCTCAGTATGCTTCCATAAATCAATCATCGTAACCAGGCTAACTGTAGATGCCACAGTTCTCTTTCATATCCTCTTTTCTACTTGTTCCCATATCTGTCGCCTATTAGCCTTTTGCATTTAAGTCTCATAGTCTCACCAACTTTGGCTTCCACGTGCGATTTCCCAGCTGGGACCTATTCCATCACCTTCTGACAATATTCTGCCACATGGTTCATATTCCCTGCCATTGCAATCTTCTCACTTTAATATTCTATTACTGAATGGAGACCTTGTAACTACAGTGCACAGTACAAGGGAAAGAAACACATACACAACTGTGAAACTCCTTAAATATATACGGTAAATTTTATGATTTAGCTCTCCCGTCAGTGTTTCACACAGTGGGAGCTGATATCAGGAATTTAAACTTGGAGGTCAGTGTCTCTGATTCTCATCGAGCACAAGTTTTTATCAATTAATTTTAATGTCTGCAGAATCATGCAGACTACAAATCGAGCGTTAAGTTTAGGGCTAGCCTCTCGTGTCTCATTTCACCTTCTCTCTCCATTTCATTTTAATCCCCAATGTCTGTGGAATTAAAACTCCTCCCACCCTGCTGCTAATTCACCAAATAGGTTCAACTTTCGATGCAAGTGGACCCGATTGCCACCTCTATAAATTGGAGAGGAGGATTCTGGCAAGAATTGGAGTTCCTATCTGCAATATTCAGAGGCAGCAGTCTGGGCCATAAATAGTGGAAGTCTACAGGGAGGACCACACTTTTTGGTGCCTTAGCCAGAGGGCTCCAGTAGGAGCAGGCAGAGAGGCAGGCTTAAATGCCAAGGAGAGTGGGGGTAATGTATGATGTAGCAGAGGGAAATAATGTAAGGGAAAGGTTGGGTCAGAACGCAAAGGAGAGGAGGCGGCATATTCATGATGAGGGGAAAATGGATTGTGAGAGGAGAG
Source organism: Heptranchias perlo (assembly GCF_035084215.1). NCBI lineage: Eukaryota > Metazoa > Chordata > Chondrichthyes > Hexanchiformes > Hexanchidae > Heptranchias > Heptranchias perlo. The sequence continues at coordinate 28,834,604 of NC_090337.1, read as the reverse complement.
TAGATGGCAGTAAATGGGGGGATTGAATGGGCGCAGTGTCTCTATGAACATCTGGAGGGATTAGTGCCTTTGTGAACTGGGGGGGGGGTTAGTGGGTTGGAAGTGGAAGTGGGAGTGTGACTGTTGAAAAAGTTCAAAGCTTACTTTGTGCTCCCATGCCATAATTTATTAAAGTGCAATGAGACATCTTCCTGCATTTGAGGAATGCTATGAAAATGCACATTGTTATTATGTTCTTTACATCAATGCTTTTTGCATTAAAAATGTTCTATTATTTATGGCAATTTCAATAATATTAAGATAGCAGTAAGCCTGCAGATCATTATTAACTTAATTATGATCTCATTCTGTCATGACACCAACATACACATCGGCCTACTATGTTATAGTCTGAGTATTAGCTTCAGTTGGTGTAAAAATCAAGTCAATTGTGACCATAACTACTTTTAATATTTATCATTAAAAATGGTGAGTCATTGCAATATTCTATTGGTGTGCCCCCTGTAGGTGTTGCTGTGAGGGTCACATTATGTGACTCATGAACTAAAGTGGGACCCCCCCAGTGTTACATAGGTGGCTGTGTAGATCAGAGTGGCCTTTGGAAAGTGCCACACGAGGTGGTTATACAAGATTAGGGCTCATGGGATTGGGGGCAATATATTAGCATGGATTGAGAATTAATTAACAGACATAAAACAGAGTAGGAATAAACGGGCCATTTTCGGGTTGGTGGTTTGTAACTAGTGGGGTGTCGCAAGGATCAGTGGTTGGGCCTCAGCTGTTTACAATATACATCAATGACTTAGACGAGGGGGTCGAATGTAAAGTATTCAAGTATGCCTGATGATATAAAGCTAGGTGGAAAAGTAAGCTGTGAGGAGGATGCAAAGAGGCTGCAAAGGGATATAGACAGGTTTAGTGAGTGGGCGAGAAGGTGGCAGATGGTGTATAATGTGGAGAAATGTGAAATTACCCACTTTGGTAGGAAAAATAGAAAAGCAGAATATTTTTAAAAAGGTGAGAGACTAAGAAATGTTGGTAGTCAGGGGGATTTGGGTGTTCTTGTACAAGAATCACAGAAAGTTAACATGCAGGTACAGCAAGCAATTAGGAAGGCAAATGGTATGTTAGTCTTTATTGCAAGGGAGTTGGAGTATAAGAGTAAGGAGGTCTTCTTGCAATTTTATATAGGGCTCTGGTGAGACCACACCTGGAGCACTGTACAGTTTTGGTCTCCTTCCCTAAAGAAGAATATAATTAGAGGGGGTGCAATGAAGGTTCACTAGATTGATCCTGCGATGAGAAGGTTGTCCTATGAAGACACATTGTGTAGAATGGGCCTATATTCTGTGGAGTTTACAAGAATGAGAGGTGATCTCATTGAAACGTATAAAATTCTTAGAGGGCTTGATAGAGTAGATGCTAAGAGGTCGTTGCCCCAGGCTGGAGAGTCAAGAACTATGTGTCATAGTCTCAAGATAAGGGGTCGGCCGTTTAGGACCGAGATGAGGAAAAATTTCTTCACTCAGAGGGTTGTGAATCTTTGGAATTCTCTACCCCAGTGGGCTGTGGATGCTCAGTCATTTGAGTATATTCAAGACAGTTGATAGATTTTTGGACGCTAAGGGAATCAAGGGATTTGGGGGTAGGGCGGGCAAGTGGAGTTGAGGTAGAAGATCATCCATGATCTTATCGAATGGCGGAGCAGGCTCAAGGGGCCATGTGGTCTACTCCTCTTCCTATTTATTATGTTCTTACATTCATTGTGGAGTACAGTAAGAGGTAAAAATCATGTGGGGTAAGAGAAAAAGATACTTGAATTTAAAGATGTAAATGTTTTGAATTTTTTTTGTCTTATCAACCCTGTATTTGTTCTTAAAAGTTGTGATCTTTCTTTTGTATTGGGCCATAATTTGCTGTGGCAGAGCATCTAATGGCGTCTGCAGTTAGTTAGACTTGCCCTTGCACGTTGTGGTCTTTACATTTTTTTGCGTGGCAAGTTGCAGAAAGTGCAAGCTGATAACCAGCGCTGTGAGGGAAACAGGGCAAGCAACAGGGTATCTCCTTAACCAATCAAATTGAAGGATTGTGAAATAAACAACTGAGAAGGAAGTGTAAATTAGAATGGGTGAATTCAATGTCAAATCAGGTACAGAAAGAGAAATAAAGAGGGAAAGAAAGACTGGATTAAGAGTGAGAAAAAAGAGACAGAAAAGAAAAGTTCAAAAAAAATTTGTAATTGAAAATTTTACATTTTTAAAATCTCCAACAACAATTAAAACCTGAAGGAATGAGACTTCACACTTGTAACAGTTAATTTTCAGTGCCAGAGAGTTTGATTGGCAGTAATTAAAAATTGTCACATTGTTAAAAGGGTACTCAGACTGGAATAGACAAGACTTAACTTTCTGTGGCAAATTTAGTTTGTATCTACCGCCCAAAAACAGCAACTTCATGCCATTCAATGTATTTCAATGGTGTGCCAGACAACAGGATGCAGTTTTTGCGAAGCTAACAGTGGAGCAATGCAACTCGGACAGCAACTTTTCAATATTTGAGTTAACCGTGCATCATTTGCGCATAAATAACAGCAAGTGCTATTAGCCTCACTGTTATTTTGACAGCAAATTATGGCCCATTATATTTACAGTATTGTGTTGGGAGAACTTCACTGGTACATATTATTTCAGTCATATAGAAAATATTTCTATGCATGTAGGTTAAACTGGCTGCTGGACTGGAAACTTGGCTAAAACTTGTGGAAGAAGTTAGTTTAAGTTTAAATTTAATTTTCTTAATTTGTGTGGCAAACCACTGAAGACTCTTTGAATGTTTTGCTACTTGCTGTTTAACATGGGTGGCCATCGGTTCAACGGTGCATGCTGTTTAAAAACTGTTGGAAATATTTCTCATGTCTGTGGTTCAAGCCAGCTAGGTACATTGTAAACCAGGCTAAGATATATCCAGCAGGCAAGTTTAGCACTGTTTTTTTTTGGTTTAATTAATTGACCCAGTGAGGAGAGCTTCTAGAGGGCTGTTTGAACCCTCTGTTACCAGCTGTGGGTCCCAGCATGTACTGTTGTCCTGTTGGAAATATTTCTCATGTCTGTCAGTTGAGCTAGCTAGCTGCACTGCAAATTTCTATATTCACATTTATAATGGAAACTGTCTGCATAAAACTTGTCAGGCTATAATTACATCGTCCACCCCCAGTGGACAGAATATATGATTTTAAAATGGGGACTGAATTACATCTGCAGGTTAGTCCAATTATCTCCTGCACTCTAACCCCCACTTCACCTGAAGACTACACGTGGTCTTCACCCCCTGTGTGTACTGTCATGGGAGATTGACTAATTACATATGAATCACTGATGAATAAATAATTTTTGACTTCAAATGCTAAATCACAGTACACTTTCAAATACTGGAAAATACAACAAAAAGTATCAAAAATCTAAATTTGCCGAGGAATGGAGGCAAGACCCCCCCCAGACTGCTGTCGGAAAAAACTTTGCACTATCAAAAATGTCTAAATCCACCACTGCAAAAATTGTGCCCTTTAGTTCTTTTATTCCTATAATAGAATTAATGGAATACTGGATATAGCTGCAGCTTAAGTCATGACCGATTCATGTCCCACTGCATTCCTATTGGAAATTCTTTTTATATGTCATATGTGAGGCCGTTGAGTTTCCGTTTTCACTGAAAAACAAATTCAATTGTGGAATGTCATCCCAAAATGGTGATAGAAATCTGAAATCTAACGTAATTACAAAGAACTGAACTTATTCAATCACCTTGAAGATATGACCCTAGTCATGGGCCTTTATTCAGAGCTGTTTTTCAATTGTGTGTATTTTGAGTTGTCAGCTTTTCTAAGGCTGTGTCAGCTTTTTTTGTACCTGTTCATCAGGTTTTCTGAGTTTTGTAGGTTGTCATGTATGAATGGCTTCTCTTCCCACACTTGCACAATCACCTAGTGAATACCCAAAATCCCTTCCTCTTTCTTGTCACCAAAGAGCGTAATACAGACATCACCTAGAGGCTTGGGGTCATTTTCCATAAGTATAGTGAAGACACTCCGCTCTATTCTCTGACATTACTGTCAACTTTATAACTACCACTGTGCTTTCTGATTGCTCATCCAAAACTAAGCCGTCCACTTTTCTGACCCTGGCCTCCTTTGCAATTGCCCCTCATTCCATTCCATTCCATTCCATTCCACCTTCAATGCCACAGCCCTCAGCCACATATTCTGGAATCATCTTCTAAACCCCTCTGTCTTGCTATATCTCTTTCCTCCTTCGAAAAGCTCCTCAAAACCTACCTGCTCGACTGTGTCTTCAATCACATTCCCTAATTCTTCTCTACATCTGGATTCACCTCTGAACCGCTTTGGAATGTTTTGTTATGTTAAAGGTGCTGTGTAATGTTCTAGTTCTTACTCTTATTGTAATATGGTTTGAGATTAGCCAATTAAAGTTGTGATATCTTTGAAATGCACCTTTTCTTCAGACATAAGCGCAGAAATAAAGTTTATTTTGGAAACAAAAAATAAAAATAAACTGCACTAATCAAAAGTCAAGCACACACCTCAGGAAGTGTTGAAAAAGTTATCTCAGGAACAGCTCTAAAAAGGAAAAGCAAAAAGTATATTAATCCTTTTGAGTTCAGAAACTCTGCCATGCAATTCATCACATCAGCAGGTGTTGCAACACAAACTCTTGCAACACAAACAGAAGCTAAGGTATGTCACTTTATTATTATGAAGGCCTCTGGGATTCTATGGTTGTAAAACTTGTCACCGAATTTAAAGTCTGCTGTGAAAATTGTTTGTTGTATTTGTCCTCCTAGTGTGCTTTTTACATATTACTTACTCATGGTGCTTTACATCGGTGAAACTTCTAATGAGGTTTCTAAACTTCATCTGTGCTAAGATGAGCATAGTGCAGCAGTCAAAATGGCAGAATTTATTACTCATTATACATGTATAGGTGACCTGGCTTATCTCCACTTTGCATAGTTTCACCATAATGATGCACCTATACACTGATTTGGTGCAATATTTCAAGAAAATTTCTATATATTTTTTAAAGGTAGTCCAAGATCACTAGCTTGGCTTTTTTACCTGGATGAAAAAATCTCTCTAGAAAATGAAGTTATTGATTTACATAATGTGCTAATTGACTATTATACTTCCTTAAACGAATCACGTATAATCACATATCACCTATGTGTGAGCCTTGATAGCACGTGTCAGCGGGCTGTTACGCTGTTTGACTGTGCAGTCATGAGATGTTTCTTCAATTAGACCATAATATTTTGTCTGTGGTTTAAAATGCTTCCGACCAAAAACATGTTTGGACCAATTGCACGTCCACTGAGCTTTGTCAAGCAACAAGAAAGAAATTGAAGGGGAAGGATTATTTTTTCTGATAATAAATGGGAGTTACAAAGCAGGTGATAATTCAGAGTGTCATTAGGTGCACTCCTATATTTGCTAACATGTTTTATGCACAAAAAAATTCAAGTGTCTAGTGACGTATTTGAATGTGCTATGAAACTTGTGTTCTGATGTACAAATTAGTTTTTGAGATGTAACCATACAAAAGCCTGCTTTCATGGTCATTCATTCTGGTGCTAGCCCACAAATTACTAGAGATGTTGAATTCACTTTCCATGGTGAGATTTCAACTCACAACCTCTGGGTTCCTTGTCCAATACTATAACCACTATGTGGAGATGCCAGTGACGGACTGGGGTTGACAATTGTAAACAATTTTACAACACCAAGTTATAGTCCAGCAATTTTATTTGAAATTCACAAGCTTTCGGAGGCTTCCTCCTTCCTCAGGTGAATGTGGAAATGAAATCCTCGAACCCTTCGCATTTATAAATCACAGAACAATACCTGGTGATTACAGACAGTCCTTTCAACTGCCCGTTGCCAAGGCAATCAGTGTGCAGACAGACAGGTGTTACCTACAAGGTCTCCGAATATACATGATGTGGAGATGCCGGTGATGGACTGGGGTTGATAATTGTAAACAACTTTACAACACCAAGCTATAGTCCAACAAATCTACCCTAAACCTCACAAGCCCTCGGAGGCCCCCTCCCCCCCCCCCCCCCCCCCAGGCGAATGCCGCGGAAAATCCACAACATTCACCTGAGGAAGGAGGAAGCCTCCGAAAGCCCGCGAAATCCAAAATAAACCTGCTGGACCACAACTTGGTGCTGCAAAATTGCTCCGAATATACAAACCACCAAAAAAAAACAGAGATAGAGAGGCAGAAACATAGAAAAGACAGCAACTGACCCGTTATATTAAAAACAGATAACATTTGTTCGCTGGTGGGGTAACGTGTAGCGTGACATGAACCCAAGATCCCGGTTGAGGCCGTCCTCATGGGTGCGGAACTTGGCTATCAATTTCTGCTCGACGATTTTGCATTGTCGTGTGTCTCGAAGGCCGCTTGGAGTACGCTTACCCGAAGGTCGGTGGCTGAATGTCCTTGACTGCTGAAGTGTTCCCCAACTGGGAGGGAACCCTCCTGTCTGGCGATTGTTGCGCGGTGTCCGTTCATCCGTTGTCGCAGCGTCTGCATGGTCTCGCCAATGTACCATGCTCTGGGGCATCCTTTCCTGCAATGTATGAGGTAGACAACGTTGGCCGAGTCACAGGAGTATGAACCATGCACCTGGTGGGTGGTGTCCTCTCGTGTGATGGTGGTATCTGTGTCGATGATCTGGCATGTCTTGCAGAGGTTACCGTGGCAGGGTTGTGTGGTGTCGTGGACGCTGTTCTCCTGAAAGCTAGGTAATTTGCTGCGAACGATGGTCTGTTTGAGGTTGGGTGGCTGTTTAAAGGCGAGTAGTGGAGGTGTGGGGATGGCCATAGCGAGGTGCTCGTCGTCATTGATGACATGTTGAAGACTGCGGAGAACATGCCGTAGTTTCTCCGCTCCGGGGAAGTACTGGATGACAAAGGGTACTCTGTTGGTTGCGTCCCGTGTTAGTCTCCTGAGGAGGTCTATGCGATTTTTCGCTGTGGCCCGTTGGAACTGTCGATCGATGAGTCGAGCGTCATATCCCGTTCTTACTAGGGCGTCTTTCAGCGTCTGTAGGTGTCCATCGTGTTCCTCCTCGTCTGAGCAGACCCTGTGTATTCGCAGGGCCTGTCCATAGGGGATGGCCTCTTTGACGTGGTTGGGGTGGAAGCTGGAAAAGTGGAGCATCGTGAGGTTATCCATGGGCTTGCGGTAGAGTGAGGTGCTGAGGTGCCCGTCTTTGATGGAGATTCGTGTGTCCTATAATCTTTGATGGAGATTCGTGTGTCCTATAATCTATGTGCCCGTCGTGTGTCCTATAATCTATGTGCCTGTCTTTGATGGAGATTCATGTGTCCTATAATCTATAACCACTACATTACTGTACACTATTTCACAAGGAAAATAAACTTTATTCACTGGGATTAGAGGCTGTCAATCACAGATAATTTGGAAGGCAGGTCTGGAGACTGCCACAGTGGTATATGGTGTGGTACAATAGTATAATATTTGTGACTGGACTAGTAATCCAGAGGTAAAAACAGAAAATGCTGGAAATACTCACTAAGTCAGGCAGTGTCCGTGGAGAAAGAAACAGTTAACATTTCAGGTCTATGACCTTTTGTCAGAACTGGAAGAAGTGAAAGATTTAATAGTTTTTAAGCAAGTACAGAGCCAGGCAAAGGGTTGGGTGGGGGGGGCGGGTGCGGAGTGGGGAGGAGAGGAAAGAACAAAAGGAAAGGTCTATGATAGGGTGGAGGGCAGTAGTGATTAAATGACAAAAGGATGATAGTGCAAGGCAAGGAGGGTGGTAATGGGACAAGTAAAGAAACAACAGAATGGGTCTAAAGGAGCTGTAAATGGCAACAGCAGAGCCATTACCAGCGCCTGCTGTCCGAAAAAATGGGAGCAGTGGTTATGATCTGGAGTTATTGAAATCAATGTTGAGTCCAGAAGGTTGTAAAGTGCCTAATCGAAAGATGAGGTGCTGTTCCTTGAGCTTACATTGGGCTTCTTTGGAACTGTGTAGGAGGCTGAAGTCAGAGTGGGAGAGGGAGTGGGATGGAGAATTGAAATGGCAAGCGACCGGAAGTTCAGGGTCATGTTGCGGACTGAGCGGAGGTGTTCAGCAAAGCGATCACCCAATCTGCGTTTGGTCTCCCCAATGTAGAGGAGACCTCATCATTAGCAGCGACTACAATATGCTAAATTGAAGAAGTACAAGTAAATTGCTGTTTCACCTGGAAGGGGTGTTTGGGTATCAGAAACCAGCATAACAAAGAGTTTTTGTCTTGTGGCAAATAAGGAAATTTGGGGTTAAATTGATCTACGCCAGTAGTGCCAAACAGGCTCATAGCGAATCAAAAAGGATGTTTTAAACTGTGACCGATTTTTGTTTTCCATTGACTGCAGTGGGCGGCTGATTCGTGCGACTGGCCAATTTCACCTTCATGCTTTTACTCCAGACACTTCAAAATAGCTAGAGCTAAAATAAATGCCAAATTTCAAGATGGAGGTCTGGAAATGAATTGTCTGTGGGGAGCCAAGTCAAGTTCTTGGCTCTGGAGATCAGTTAGTATACAGGGGCTTTGTTTATAGGTGCTAATCAAACTATACATGATCAAATCATTAATAGATATGCAAGTCCTTCATGAAGTGTGAGCATTTATTTATTAGCACGGTATCCATTCCATCCCCTAACATTGTGCCGTTAATTAAGCATGATTGATGCAAGGTCTGGTTTTGTAGGCTTTTGGATTATTCCATTCTTGGGATTACTACAATAGGCTTTTGTTCTGACTGAAGATCTGAACATGGAGGGGGGTGGGGCCTGGAATTTTGCTGCCCAGGTGAAGGTCGATAAAGGACTCTTTCAGCCAAAAGTCCTGCCATAATCAAACTGTGTAAAAAATGACACCTTAAAAGGGGTATTTTGCTTTCTTGGCAACTTGTTCTATCTTTATTTTCAAATTGTAGTAATATTTGTATCTTGCTGTGTCTTTATTTCCTCATGTAAATAAATGTGACTGTTAGTTTTGACCTGTAATGTCTGTGATGTGGTAATTTCTGTCTTTTGAAAGAGACTGCAGACATAGTAGGCATCCCACGCGATCTCTAGTGGTTAAGTCCACGACTAAGGATCAATTGTTAATCCTGGGCATGCAATCCCACTCATGGCATGTATACAGATCCAGGTTTCAGTTCATGGGAAACTCGGCCTGCTTATGAAAGCAGCCTTTGCAAGAGGTGTGAGGGCGAAAAGAAAGAACGAACTTGCATTCATAGAACCCCATAATCACTTCCTCAGGATGTCCAAGGTGCTTTGCATTCAATGAATTGCTTTTGATACGTAGGAAATTACAGTATTAAAGAAAAACCAGACCTTTTATTTGCCTTGCTTCAAAATGGATGTATTTCCTGTGAGCCAGGAAAATAGCAACACAATGAAAAGTGAGGAGATCAGCACTACAGCGAGCAATAAAAATGGAGTTTAAAAAATTCAAAGCAAGGATTTCTTGCTACTGGTCTAGGCAGATACTGCATAAACAATTGTTCGTACAACATGTGCCCAGTCCAGTAATGTCACTGCTGTGCTTGAACTGTATATTGTCAGCATTCTTGCTTGAGCTTTTTGTTACAGGCTTTTTATTCTATTAGAATTCCTTAAAGAATATTGAAATTAACGTCCGACCATTGCAGTTATGTTTGTGCACACCCATCAAAGGTAATAAGATTAATGGTCATCAGTCTCTAGTTTAAATTGGGTTCATGCCATTTTATGCAGTTACTCGTAAACTCGAATAACCTTGTCCCACCTGTTGGTTGACCGGTCACATTAAGTTGTTTTACAAAATAAACAGTATCACTGCCAACATATGCATTATATTTTATTGATATGTATATTGCAGCCAGTGTTTGGTGAGTGAAGACTTGGCAGGTATGTAAACACTTCTAATGTAATCTTCTAAATGGGTGCTGATGTAAGTGATGGACCTCAAGGACCAAGACCTTACTGAAGGCCAGTTTATTAAACTCATATAATTTAATTCTGTAAGTAATAGCATCTTTGTGGCCATTGTGCATATAGGTAGCACAGCATCAAATTTACACCAAAATTTGCTGGAAAACTGATTAGATTACATCGCAACGAGTATATCGATGAATCAGTAGAAGCGCACCCAATGGCTGTTGTACTTTCTGTCACTCCGTAGATGATTCTTGATACTCTCATTCAAAACTGATACTTTAATGTTAATAGTTTATATCTATTTACAATTAGGGATGGGCAATAAATGCCGGCCTTGCCAGCGACGCCCACATCCCGTGAACGAATAAAAAAAAAAACAACAATAAGTAATTTTCTCTCAGTTGGGGCTTCAGTTAATTCCAGGTATTTTCTAATGTTGAGCAAAAGTATTCAATAGTAACTTTCAAAAGGGAATTGGATAAATACTCGAAGGGAAAAAATTTACAGGGCTATGGGGAAAGAGCAGGGGAATGGGAATAATTGGATAGCTCATTCACAGAGCTGGCACAGGCATGTTGTACCTACTCTGATACTATGAAAAGTGAAGCAAATTTTATTAGATTAACAGAGCCATAAAACTGGCATACCATACAGATACAGAATATTTGAATCTAAATATGAGGGAAGAGCTGGACCCAGTGTCATCAAATAGTCCTTCAACTTTGTGACTTCAGGGACTTTGTCAGAGGAATATAGGAACAGGAGTAGACATTCAGTCCTTTGAGCCTGTCCCACCATTCAATTAGATCATGGCTTATCTGTATCTTAACTCCATTTATCCACCTTGGTTCCATATCCCTTACCTACCAAAAATCTATCAATTTCAGGTTTGAAATTTTCAATTGACCCAGCCTCAACAGCTATTTGAGGGAGAGAGTTCCAGACTCCCACTACGCTTTTGTGAGAAGAAGTGCTTCCTGACATCACCGTTGAACAGCCTAACTCTAATTTTAAGGTTATGCCCTCTTGTTCTGGACTCTCCCACCAGAGGAACTAGTTTCTCTCTACCCTTTCAAATTCTTTAATCATCTTCAACACCTCAATTAGATCATCCCTTAATCTTCTATACTCAAGGGAATACAATGCTAGTCTATGCAACCTGTCTTCATAATTTAACTCTTTTAGCCTTGGTGTCATTCAGGTGAATCCATGCTACCAAGACCAATATATCCTTCCTGAGGTGTGGTGCCCAAAACTGAATGCAGTACACCAGATACAGTCTAACCAGAGCTTTATATAACCGTAGCATAACTTCCACCCCTTTGTATTCCAGCCCCCTTGAGATGAAGGCTAACATTCCAATAGCCATTTAAATTATTTTTTGTACCTGGCCATTAGTTTTTAGTGATTTCTGTACATGGACCCCTAAATCTCTCTGCTCCTCTACAGTTGCTAGCTTCTCACCATTTAGAAAATACTCTGATCTATCTTAAGTCCAAAGTGGATGACCTTGCACTTCCCCAGATTGAACTCCACCTGCCACAGTTTTGCCCACTCATTTAATCTATCAATGTCCCTTTGCAACTTTCTGCTCTCATCTACACTATTTACTGTCCCTCCCAACTTAATGTCATATGATTCTTTGGATGGTGGTGGCCTGTTGGTTTCTCGTCCAAGGTCATTCTGCATTTTTAAAAATTCATTCATGGGACGTGGGCGACGCTGGCAAGGCCAGCATTTATTGCCCATCCCTAATTGCCCTTGAGAAGGTGGTGGTGAGCTGCCTTCTTGAACCGCTTCAGTCCGTGTGGTGAAGGTTGTCCCACAGTGCTGTTAGGTAGGGAGTTCCAGGATTTTGACCCAGCGATGATGAAGGAACGGCGATATATTTCCAAGCTATTTGATATGGCTAATACAGCTGAGCACAATGCTGTACTTACTCAGTGCCTATACCTGCTCAGTTCTAAAAGGGATTGTCACATCGCGAAAGAGAATGCGAACCATGCTTTTTTTTTTCTCCCTGACTCAGATGTCTTGGCCAATCATACTGCTGCCCAGCCCAGATCCAATAACTCGACACCACCTATGCATTAAATCTATTTGCCTTCCTACTTTTTATGCCATGTTGTACAGTTATTCACTGAACTATTGGGGGTGGGTGTCTTAGCAATTTTGTATATTTATGCGTTAAGACACCGATAATGCAATTATCTCAATTACAGAAATGCTTCTGCGGGCCCCACAAGGAAAGTTTAGGCCTTCCTTGTCCCGGCCTCCACCCATCCTTCCTCTAAGACCCATCCGAACTCTTCTCCCTATGACTTAACTTGTTGCTGGCAACCATTCCTTTGGTGTCAGCCGGTGGCCACCTGTTGCCCAAAGGTCCGCTCTTGCCTGTTGGACAGTTGCCGCTTCCTGCCCATTTTGGGCAGGTAGCTGATCGGCGACACGCAGATGAGGCTTGTGATTTAAAATCGCCCAGGTCCCACACTGCCAAGGTGAGGGGGTTTGGCACTCGCCTCGCCGCCTGCTCGAATCCCACTCCCTGGTTAAAATTAGGGCTTGTGTGTCTCTGGTGCTTTTCTGATGAGACCAATGTGAGGGCTTTTTGAAAGTCTGATTGATTTTTTTGAATGTACTTGTAACAGTTAGACGGTCACATCTTTACAGTTAATAATGGTGGATCACAACATGAACGATATCAACAACCGGCTGAAAACATGTTGGCAAATTGTGCTGCAATTCAGAGACTCCAGTGAAATGTACTCAGACTTCCTGGGACAGGCCACTGAAGCAGCATGGAGTTGTCCTGGCAATTGCCATGACTTCTCAAGTAGGCAGCTTGATCATTATTTGTATCTGACAATCCTTTGTACTATGTTGAAACTGTCAGACCTTTTAGGTTACGCAATCATCTTCAGCACAGTTGTCTGAATAAAAACTGCACTTTGCCACATCTCGACTGCCAAACTTTAAAATGTTGCCAACTTTTCATAACGTGACATTTGAAATTTGGTTTGTGATTGAACACTATTGCGATGCTGAGTTGGAATTTGAAAATGGCTTGGCAACACAGTAACTGTTTCAGAAATTGGACTGCAATACTATCGCACACATTGAAGAGTGTTTGCAGGATTTGTGGCAAGTTGGTGCAACTTGCATCATTGGCATCTGTAGTCACCTTCAGCGCATTGATACGGTCCACTATTCCTGAAGGTACAAAAGTTCTATGATTTAAAAAAAAATCAACCTCCCTAAGATCCTTTATTTTTAAAAGTGACAATTTGGTTAATAAGTGCTATGTCATTCAATGCTTCACTTGTGTTGAAACCACATGTATTTGAATGTTGCGCACAGCATTGTCCTTGTCATCATCTCATTTACATCCTGCTCTTGCACCCGGTCCTGGTATCAGCAATGAAAATCATTTGTTAGCATTCAAACACAACTGAGGCATGATAGTTGATTGTGGTTGAGTTTAAAATTGTGCCAAAGGCATTGAAAATCTGATCCAATATCTCAGAAGGGCACTGGTGGCCATCCCTTCCAAACCGATTCTTCAGAGCTCTTCATGAGTTATAAGGTAATTAATGTCTGCTCGTTAATCATTAATGAAAAATCCATCAGCACATATGTTTCTTCAACAGTTTCCTTTCATCTTCTATTATTCTTGCATTAAGAATACCACTCCCTCAGGCTTTTTGTAATTCAAGTAATTCTTTACATTTTCATTTATCATGTCATGTTGCCACTCAGAGGTCCTGGGGTTTTTGTGTATTAATTCCCAATCTAAAACTTTAACCTGCTGTTAATGTGATTTGTTCTCTTTCTCACAGACCTGGGTGTTCTAAATTGCAATGGTAATGTAAACAGCTATGAGACTCTTTTTTAATGTGTCTGTCTTTATTATTAAATAAAATCTTTAACTCAGACAGGTTGATTACCTAAAACTGTACAAACCAGCTACATTTCAGGGAAACTTTCTCATGTGTGAAGTTTGACTTATCCTCTCCAGACGGTTAGCCATAGATGCTAAGGGGCCAATAAACAAACAAGCTCAACAGTAAGGGCTTGCTTCTTATGAAATATTGCTAGAATTACAGATCAGTATCAGCAAGCCAATGGAACAAGATAGAACAGTTTTTTTTTGTTGGAAAGTTTGGAAAGGCCACTTGGAACACAAAGATCCATTACCTAGCCGCCTTACATGAACGACAGGAAAAGACTGACTGGTCCATCAAGTCCATCCCATCTAGACATGCACGTACCATCAACCCCTTCCTCCCTCCAGTCATGCAATTTCATGAGAAAGGTGAAAAAACCCAAAGCCAATTTAGGAAAAAAAACTCTGGGAAATTCTTCTTTGACCCCCGAAGGCGATTGAGTAAATTACCGCAGCTCCTCAAAAAAGAACAAATCAGGAAGCATCTCATATAAGTGTGACATGTAGTTCAGGAATTTCTTCCTTTTATCCTGCATCGCTTTTCATGACACCTTAATTTAAAATATAGAAAAACAAACGTGATCACAAATGTCTACAATATGCCTGTGAGTTCAGCTGTAAATGGAAACGTTAAAATAATTTTCAAACAAGCCCTATATGTTCCAATCCATGCATGCAGAATTTACAATATGTTGATTATCGATCCTATACCACCCCCTCTCCTGCTCTTATAAGTATCTTTTTCACACAGCCTTCCTCAAGCAGAGTGGTGCCTGAATGGATACAGAGAAGTGTCGATCGAGGACAGAGAACTAAACCCATTCAAATTTGTTAGATTCATTTGAATTGTACCAAATCACTAGCCAAAAATAGAGTTGTTAATGCAATGTCCTGCACATATGCAGTGATCCCAAAAAATCACAACATAGCAAGGCTGTAAAACAGTTAATTGATGAATAGAATATTCCACAGCAATCTTAAATTGCAACTTCATGTGTGCAAATCCCCCAAAATGCTTAATTGTTTTTTTTTGGGGGGGGGTGTTGGGGGGAGGAAGGGTGGAGGGAAGGGAGAATGAAGGAAGATGGACATCAAGGACACATTAAGAACCCATGGGGTATGATTTGTATTCCCTTTGTAAACTGACCTGATAACTTTGTGGAAATCAAAGCATTACAAAAAGTACATTTTTCAAGAGCACAAGTACATATTCTTGATACATTTGTGGGACTTTACACAGATGTATTTATTTTTAATTTGCCCTTTTGGATGGGTAGGGGGAGCATGCAAAGAGACTTTTGAAATATTTTTAATTTTGCCTGTTTTGGCTCAGTTTGCATAATCTCAACTTTACATGTTTCAGCAGAGTTGGATATCTGAATGTTCAGATGCAATGCTGTTCATTCATCACTGATGCTATGGGGGAGATCCAACCCTACTTTATGGCTCAGCTGCTGAGAGAAGTAGAGCAAGATCTTATTTTTTATGTTTTAGACTAGCATGATGTGAAATTCTGCACCACCAGATGAATAATTAAATCTTAATTAAAAGTCTACTTCTGTTGTCTTTTAGTGTTGCTGTTGCTGTCCTGGGGAGAAATGGCCACACAGAATTTCACTGTTTAAAATCACTATTCCCCCAGCTAGGCTCATTTTAGTGGGGGAAAAAAGGTTGATTTGTGGGAGGAGCTGCCACATGTTACTTTTAGGACCTCTGCCCAATCTTGGTGTTATTTCGGACAGTAAAACTGTTAAATGCAACCACATCACTGTGCCACCTCCGGTGTGGGCTTACCAGTGTTGACAGTGGATGCCTGTGCAGCGCTGCTACCTTCATCATATTAAAAGGACCCGTTCCTGCCGCTTTGGGATGATGCGCGATGTTAACAATATCAGATTTGATCTCTGGTATGCAATCCCAGACTGAGCCAGGTGGAGTCAATTTGTGCCATCTGCAGTTCTGTAGCTGACTCACCCTGCCCCTTTGATAGCAGCTGTGTGAAGATCCTGTGCTGCTGCCAATGGGGGCGACATAGGGATGAAATGCATTGCTTTTTGCATATTGCTAAACAACATTAGTAACAGATTGTTTTTTTTTAAATGTACTTCAGATGGCATAACAACAGGGTGCTTACGGAAGTAACTGTAACCGGGACAGATGTCTAATACATTTGACCCTCTTGGCTGCTGAGAGCACAGACAGATTTAGAGAAATTGTACAGGGGGTGCAACTGGCAGGCCACATTTCCCATATCCTAGTGTGTGATCAGCAAGTTAACTCTTGTGTTTGAATTTCTGCATACAAGGAACAGGGTTCCAGGACACTGGCAGCAGAAAGGGTGTCTGAAATTTTAATGCTGCTATTTCTGTATTGATTAAGAGTTTTGAGGTATAGCTTTAGTAAAATTCGTCTTAGCAGAGACATGGAAGGTTTAGAAATACTTGATTGTAGAGAACTGATAGATGGGTCCCGTCTCTTCAGTGTTGTGGTGGGTGGACTGTGGCATATGGTAGATTGCCCTCATTAAGTCCACTGAACTGTATGATTTTTGGATTGTACTGAACATAGGAGCAAGCAACCTGCTAAACATTTAATCACCTGTCTGGATGTATAGTTAACAGAACACTGAGGTTGATGGTGCTGACCAGAATGGTGTTTTTTTTTAGTATTCTCACCTTTCTCCTATTTTTTCTGGCTACCTTTGCAAAGAAGCTGAATGTTTGTTACTTGAAAAAAGTTTGTAGTCATTATAGAGTAGGGGTTGGCATGCTATCCAGAGTGGGCGTGATCACATGTGTATGCTTATGCAATTACATTAGATGGGAATAATACTTTGGCCTGAATGCATACAAGGATATAGGTGAAGGAATGCTTCCAGGGGAAGGCTTGTGATACTTACTAAGTGCATCTTGTAGTTAATGGGCAGTCATAGCGATCATTGAACATAATTTAAGATAGTGTGAGTGTTCACTGAATTATTGCCATGGAAGTGTTTCCTTTTGCCTTAACTGCCTTAGTAAGGTCACTAAACTTCCTACATTGTTTCCAGGTGCACAGTACATTCCTCTTGCATACCATTGGTTGCCATACCCTGCTGTTCTTGTTGGATAGCTTGCCTAGGGGCCTGTCTCACATCCTCCATTAGAATTGTCATGTTCTGTTAGAGAAAAGGTGCACTCTGAAGTGCTTGCAGACATGTTTCCAAATACAGTGCTTCTGCCTTACTAACCATAATGCCTACCCCTTTAAGGTACTGCAGCAGCACTTGAATCACCATCTTCCAGTGGACGAACTCCCAATAATGGGCATTGTTCACAATGAGAGTTTGCCTCCATTATACAAATGCTGCTGACCCCAGAAATCTGTTTGGGTCAGGCAGGTGGTCTTCTCAAACTGCTCTGCGTATGCCCATTCCAAAAATCTAGGCTGATGGGTTTGTACAAGAACATGCATACTTCCAAAAGAAATGGGTTCAAGATCCAATTGATTTTCATTTTGAATCTTGTATGTGTAACCTTCCACCAAGTTTGAACCTCTGCCGATGAAATGATAACAGCTTATAGCTTTGAGATATGAAGATTCTTTGCCAAGGACAACATTGATCAGGACAGGGTTCTGAGCTACTTTGACTCCTTCTGTTTGAGACCTGGACAAATTAAAGTATTTTCCATCTGTAACACAAAAGATTTATTCCACAGCGTGGATTTGGCTGTGCAAATTATAGCCGTGCCAATGGTTCTTAATGAAATTTAATAAAACAACGTCATAGATAACCCACACTAATTCCAAGACAAATGAATATTAGTATGTTTCTCAGAATTAACTTATTCGGTGAAATGGGGAATAGATGTTACCCAATAAACACATTTTAGAGGCTGCATCTTTCAACATAATTAGACTGGATTTTTATTTGTTCTCTGGAAATAGGCGATGCTGGCAAATCTGCATTTATTGCCCATCCCTAGTTGTCATGAGAAGCTGGTGAAGGGCCTTTTTGAACTGCTGCAGGCCTGTGGTGGTGGTGCTCCCACAATAATGTTAGGTAGGGAATTCCAGAATATTGACCCAGCAACAATGAAGGAACTACAATGTATGTCAAAGTCAGGATAGTGTGCAACTTGGAGGTGATGGTTTTCCCAGGACATTGCTGCTCATGAAATTAGGGGTTATGGGGAGCGGGCAGGAAATTGGACATGAAGCTGAGTTCGGATCGGTCAATGCCCTGTGGGTGGCGGAGAGGGCCCAGGGGCTATGTGGCCGGGTCCTGCTCCGACTTCTTGTGTTCTTTAGATTTATGGTTGGGATCAGATCAGCCATGATCTTATTGAATGGCGGAGCAGGCTCGAGGGGCCGATTGGCCTACTCCTGCTCCAATTTCTTATGTTCTTATGTTCTTATGAGGAAAAACTTTTTTATGCAGCGAGTAGTTCTGATCTGGAATGCATTGCCTGAAAGGATGGTGGATGCAGATTCAATCGTGGCTTTCAAGAAGGAATTGGATAAATATTTGAAGGGAAAAAATTTGCAGGGCTACAGGGGAAAAAGGCGGGGGAATGGGACTAAATGAATTGTTCTTACGAAGAGCCGGCACAGGCTCGATGGGCCAAATGGCCTCCTTCTGTGCTGTAACGATTCTATGATTATCCTTCTTGTTGGTAGAGGTCACATAGGAATGGAAGTGCTGTTGAAGTAACCTTGGTGAAATGCTGTAGTGCATCCTGTAGGGAGTGAATATTGAGTCCTGTGGCAGGGGGAGGTGGATCAAGCAAACTTCTCCCTGCTCTTTGCATAGTGACATGGAATTTTCAACATCCCTCTGAACCACCAGAACAGGCAAATGGGGCCTGAGTTTGATGTCTCATCTGAAGGACAGCATCTCCAACAATAAAACACTCCCTCAGTACAGTCTGAGGTGCCAGCTTAGACCTTTTGACTGGAGGTGAAAATGCTTTCACTTGAGCCACGTTGACCCCAAGTAAATAAAATTGTTGGACTATAACCTGGTGTTGTAAGATTCCTTACATTTGTCCACCCCAGTCCATCACCGGCATCTCCACACCCAAGTACAGAAGTCAGACCTTGAATTCTGAATCTTACTGCTAACATCATCTTGCTGGCAGAACTCTTAACATTGACCAGTTTCAAAGGTGTTTCAAAATAAACTAGCACATGCTTTTATTGATGAGTTTCAATGATTCCAAATACCAACCTGAGACCAGCAGTTCCCCATCTACAATTTACATATATGTAAAGATGAACTTTGTGAGTTGCAGTATGCTGGTGGCATCCTTGCAGCTGTTCAGGCAGTGGGAGTTTCTGTGAACATTGAAAATAAATACATTGAAATAGGATAATTAGATTTAAATTATTCTTCTGTTACATAATATTAATTTTCTGTCTTTGAAACTTTTTAAACTTTTATGTACAGAAATGGTTGCAAAATTCCTGGGTCTGGGAGAGTGGTACAGGGACAAGAACTGGGAGGGTGAGGGGCACATGGCGATCAAAGGCCCTGGTGGGAGGGGGCAGGTGCAAGAAAGATGAAACTGGCTGGATGACGTCTTCGCCCCCCCCAGTTCTGCCTTTACTGCAGCCAATATAAAGTATGCCTGCATGAAGCATGTATATTTACTATATTAATGCGGAAATGGGGGCCAAATGCTGAGTGACAACATGGTTCATTTTTGTTCATGAAAGTTATTAGGTAGAATTAAGAAATGTTCGAACACTTGACTCAATATTTTTTTTGAATATTAAAAACATTGTCATCTGCAGCTTCAGTGCTGTAGAGGCACCAGAAAGTGACCATGCCTCGGGATTTAGTGACAGATTTGAAAACTGCAGTACTCAAAGTCATTAATTGTGTGAAGCATTTTGAGACATTTCAATCTGAAAGGTGCTATATAAATGCAAGTATTATCTGTAAGTCCCTCTGTTTTGCCTTTTTTTTTTACAGTCATTCATTGATGTGACTGTCTGTCATATATATCAACAACAATTTGCATTTATATAGCACCTTCAACATAGTTTAAACATCCCAAGGTGCTTCACAGGAGCTTTGTCAAACAATATTGGTGTTGCCTCATAATTTTTGGCACAAGTGCACCAGTTAAAGGATTAACACGGTGGTGGTAAAACAGCATGCAGCAAATCACAACAATATGAATCTTTCTTAAAAATCAATACTAACCTGTGTCTTAAATCAAATCTGCTTAAGATCCTCTTCATCTCCTTCTGGCGAATTGAAATTGATCATTAGGGCTCTGCTACACACACTTTGCATCAACCACTTGGATAATGAAAGACCTTGTCAGATATCAACATACACACGATTGGCTTTCATGCAACAGCTGCAACATCCACATCTGTGAGCTAATATTGTATAATGTAGATCGAGCTGTACAGAACTGTGGAATAATCAAAGTCACTAATTTTTAAAATCATTTTAACTTTGGTGCAGAATTGCTAGTGTTTAACGACAGGGTGTAATTGATGTACTGCAAGAAAATCATTGCATGTGCTATCAATTTCTAAATGTGCTACAACATTTAAAAAGCATTTGCAATGGAATTCTATCAAAGGTGGTGCAGATTTGACTTTGGCTGTGCAATGTAGGCTAGGTACACTTTTTCTTGGTTTGTTGAAAGAAAATATGTTTCATAGTCTGAATGCTGCAGATCACGGTTGTGTACATTATGGGTAACTGCTCCTCATTCCCCTGTACTGTACATGTTTGAACTGGAAGCAAATGAAATCGGAGTGGTGTAATTCATCATGTTGTCACTGCTTGCTGCAACAGGCTCTCTAGTGTATCTATTGGCCTAAAAAGTTCAATAAATGAGTGCCGGCTGAACAGATTGCAGCCAGTGCAGCTTCTGTCATGTGACTCTGGCCTTACTCAATAATGTGCACCTTCTATAATGAGAAGTGATTGCAATCTAGGCCATCTCAAGTCCTGGGGAGAAATTCACGCCAGAAGAGATTTACAAAACAAGCTCCATAAGAGGCAAACAGTATGTGGATGTATAGTTTACAATTCATCTGTGGCCAAAGCTGGCATTTGTCTTCAGGGGGGGTTTTCACCAATATATTTGAAGCACATAGGCCATTCATTTACATCTTTAATTTTCTTTATTTTATACATTTCCTTTTGTTAATCTGGGCTGTTGTCTTGGTGGAGAACTGTACAACAAGTTACAAGACATCACTAAATTAACAGCAAGGTTTAATATGTGGAGGCGTTTCATTAAAAGGTCGTCCCTATGACAACTGAAGTAGTTGCCAGGGAGAGGGATGTCCGTAGGAGCTGTCTCTTTTCGAGATTTAAAGAAATGATCCCAGTCTGCCACACTTGAGGTCAGGTGATTGTGGCAACTGAGAGTTGATGTCTGCCGCTGCTATGGGAATGGGAGTCTACCCAAAGAATAATACTAAGCAATAGATGTTTAGTCTCCATGGCAACAAATGCGGGTGCTCCAGGGAAATCAGGCTAATCACAGTCGACTGTTTTTTCATGCTTGAGCTCAGCAGATAAAAGGGTTGCTGCATTATAAATTTGTTGAGAATTACAATCACCATTTCTAACACACTCTGATATTTGGGTGAACAGTATTTTACATGAGGTACTTGTGAAGTACCAGAGACACAACTAGCAGTTTGATGAATTAACACATTCTGTTCACTCTGGGCAAGCATGTATTCCACATGGCCTCATAGGTTATTTGTGTACATAACTTAAATGCTTTAATGCATATTGTGAAATTTTATGCATTTGTAGCTAACTATGCCTATCTTTTTGAATAGAATACTCCACTTTAAAACAAGCATCCATTTTAGTGACTAAATTTTAGTAAAATATATGGGCCATGCATAACTTTAACATCTTTTTCACGAGTAAAAAGAGTTGATTTACCTCCGCACCCAGAAGCACAATGCACAGAATGCCAATTGATCCTCAAATACATTGCCTTGTTTTCTACAACTACAAGAAAACTTGCTATTGTTTTGCTAGTTGTACCTTGCTATATACCTTCAGGTTTGCAACTTTTATCCATGTTACCCCATCATTTACATTGTTTATGGGTTTCATTCTGCAGTGGAGGCCAAACAGTGCCACGACAAAAACTACAATGGTATCTCAAATCAGATTTATTAACACTATCTGGAACTTATAGTGAAGTATAACAAGTGTCCAGTAGATATTACAACTGCTCTTTGTATTCCTCTGAAAATTGCAACCATTATTATGGATTGCCTAGAATGTTTAACTTTTTTTCTATTGGTCAGAAGGTTTATACTATTGGCCATAGTGATCTTAGGTGACTTCTCCCTTTTGTTCCGTAAATCTGTTACATTGTGACCCAATAACAATCCATTGTTATGTATCAGAAGCCTCGGAACGTGCTTATAATCTGTTCTTATGGGCTGATATAGGCAGTGTTCTTTCAGGCTTTTCTGGCAGCACTTTTTCTCTCGTTAGTAGATGGCAAAAATACCGGTGAGTGAAATGATACCAGTAAAGGAACATTAAAAACAGACACATCATAGTCTTGTGTCTGCCATCGGAGAAAATTATTGACCGTAAAGAAAACTGAACTGATAAACCTTTGAATGTTGATTCTGGAAACTCCATTTTCAGAGCTTTTGTGCTTGATTGAATTTGTTAGTTTGCCTCAGTGGCAAAGGTTCTAATTACATAATATACAGTTAGTATAGAATTTTTTTTGACTTTGTGTCAATGTACTGGTCTGAGGACAAATTTACCCCTAGATACCAATTTTTATATCTGGTGGAAGTAATGGGAAAGGTGAGGTTCCAATTTAGAGCACACTTTTGGTTTTCATTTTTGGTCCGGTTGCAAAAAATCTATTTTTAAACAGATTTTGCTGCGCTACTGTGTTTTGCACTTGCCTAGTCAACAAAGATCTTTCTTCAAATCGTATTTCATCACCCTGGACTCCCTTGGGAGTTTGTGTTGAAGTCAGAAGCTGACATACCTTTCATTCACTTCAAAAAAAGACAATAACTAACAGAATCTTTAGGAACCATCTGAAGAATTTATTTCTGGTAAGGTACATAATGGTCTGTTTATTCCCTTCACTGGTGATGGGCACAGATCATACAGTTACTTCACAATCTCTGCGCTGTAATGGAATCTCACTCACTGAGACTTGTAATTGTGAGGCACCATGGGATCGAGCAGTAAAAAGGCTAATGGAGAAACTAACATGGCAGGACTAGGGATAAAGGTTGCTTATTATACTACTAATAATTTCCAGTTCTCCTGCGAATGTCCAGTACAACAGATCAAAAGAAAAATTGGACAAAGAAAAACAATATTATTGACCCTCAATGTACTTTAGCCCTACTTTCCTCCTTATTTTGATATCCAGTTCATTGAATAGCGAGATGTCAATTTAGAGCACTTTTTTGATGGCGGACGCCATCTGTTTTTAGTGTTCCTTTTCTGGTATCATTTCACTCACCAGTAATCTTGCCATCCACTAATAAAGAGCATGAACTGAAAATTAAGCAAGCAAAAAGCAGCAATTTAGAAAGACTGAAGCCTGTTGGTCTAGGCTACACTTTTAGGTATTGTTTCTATATTTTGTAACTTGAGAAATGTGTTCGAAAATATTTGGTCCAGGCTTCTTTCTATGGGTCATGCTTCATGATATTGTACCCTGTTTTAAAATAGTGCCATCTGTGACTAAATTTTGGCAAGGCCACCACCTGTTTCAGCATTCCTGGCAAAACAGAGATGCTCAGAAACTAAGTTGAAAGCACAAGAGACTTCAGGTTCTGCATAAAGGAAAAGGAATGGGCAACAAAGATAATAGATTGGAAGAACTTGTGAAAATACCATATGCCCACGTACTTTCAAGAAGATTAGTGCAAATGATGTTCTGCAAGTGAGATTAATGGAGTGGATTTAAAAGGCAATAAAATTGTTTTCTCTTATGTGCCACGTTTCTAAGCCCATAACGGCATAGACTCCAGCTGTTATGTGCTTAGGCTTTGCTGGTATCGCTCACCACCTGGACTCAATGTTTTTGTGGGTTCCAAATGAAATGTGAACAATTTCTGGAAAAGGTACCATTACATTTTTGTGGCAGTGATGTAAGCCATTAACCTCTTGATGCAGGTTGATACAAAATACATTTGCAATTTTCTTAGTTTTCTTACTTAATTTATGCTCAGTAATATTATGCATTCTGTATGATAGGTCTCTCAGTGTAGATACTCAGTCGATCACTGAGCAAAGAGTAGCAGAGAATAAAGATGGTTGATCACACAACATCATAAGATAAATACAAATGTGGGAGGCCATCTTAGCTGATCTGTTTAGGGGGAAAACTAATAGTTTTCCACTCCTTCACCCTCATCTCCAAACCAACACATCATCCAACTACATCTTGAATGAACTTAAGGTCTTCACCCTCACTCCCCTACCAGGAGACAATTTAAAATGTTGGTCACTTTTAGCGTGAAAGAATTCTTCCTCACTTCAGTCCTAAATTGTCCTTTCATCTGTCTTGGCTAATGCTACCTTTTTCTACTGTCATGGCTTACTTCTTCCATATTATTTAATATCTTATATCTGCTCTAAGTTCCCCTGTTAATCAACTAAAGGTCTAATGAGCTCCAGTTTCTCTTTTCTCAACTTCATTAGCTGATACTTGGCATCAGCCTTGAGGATCTTCTCTGCATCCCCTGTGGGGCTTGAATGTTTCCCTTGTGCCTTGAAGACCAAAACTGGACAAAACCCTTCAGGGTGCATTCAGATCAGAGCATGTACAGGTTTATCATCACACCCTCTGACATATGTCTTGCTGATTTAGGTCAGCATTCAATTCATTTTGTTTATTGCTGCTCTGCAAAATTTGGCATGCTAAGCTTGAGTCTATTGCCCCCAGATTTCTTTCAATTAGTTCTAAACCATCCATCGTCTACATATGATACTTGTTTTCCCTGTGCCACTGTTCTGCTCATTTACAGATTTAACAAAAGATATAGGTGAAAGTTGTAAATCCAGACTGACCACAACTTCAGTAGAAAATATAAAAACAGCTGTTGCTTTAAAGAAAGTTTCTGTCCAAAACTAATTGTCAAAACTACCATCTTCAAACAAATGTAAGGAGTCTTACAACACCAGGTTATGGTCCAACAGCTTTATTTGAAATCACAAGCTTTTGGAGGCTTCCTCCTTCGTCAGGAGGAAGCCTCCGAAAGCTTGTGATTTCAAATAAAGCTGTTGGACTATAACCTGGTGTTGTAAGACTCCTTTCATTTGTCCACCCCAGTCCATCACCGGCATCTCCACATCACATCTTCAAACAAGATTAAGCTACGGTGAATTAAAAATAAACCTGCCTGGAAATTGCCTTTTCTCTTGCATGTCCTCAACTGAGTACTGTACACATCTGGAGCCAGACTATTTCACAATGTTTAGGTATAGAGATCAATTATACAGATTGCCATTCTTAATTAGATAAGCTCTACATAAGTAATTAATATTTCTTATTGGCAGAAACTGAATATTAAAAGCCTGCAACACAATACATCATTTCCTCCAGGCAGTTACACTTTAGACACAGATTTTCAGATCCAAAAAGTAGGTCATGGATTTTCGAATGGAAAAATATTTGATCTCATAGTTCTGGCTTCCTTCTCGATGGTTATTGGAAGTGTGTATGTGCTGATAGCCCCACTACTGTGGAAGAACATAAGGTCAGGAGCTAACATGAGATTTGGGAAGTCCTCAGTCCTCTTAAAAGTTGTGAACAATGCTGGTGTTTGCATAACTGTTGTCATCCAGTAATGGATCTAATGTATTCTAAGTGGCTGATTGTTTCACATGAGTTTTCAGGAATAATCTACAAAGCAAGGTAATATAGGCACAGAAAATGGAGTTAATAAAGAAGAAGGATGAGCTTTGATGGGCTGAATGACTTGTTCTCATCCCTGACTTTTTTGTGTTCTTTTGAGTTTTCATATTCAAAATAAAACTCCCAGCCATCATTTTTTAAGTGGTGTTTTATTTTGTGATTAGAACATAAATAATTCTGTATGAAAAGACTATGGTGAGAATAGAAAATACAGGCAGAAACATTGCTGTCAGTTGGCTGTGGTGCAAATTATAAGATTTGTTCCAAATCATTAAACCTCCAGCTAAATGGAAATTTACTCAGCATTTTTTTTTTAAAAAGACCATTTCTAAACCTGTCCATGTTTTCGCATTTCCTATTTATTTAATCTTGTTAATGAAAAAAACATTCTATTTATATATCTTTCATGAAGAATTCCATTAAGTTCCACCAAAAATATCTTTTTTTTGTTTTATTATCTTTTTAGAAAATCATAGATTATATGATTTTGCATCCATAGTTTGTGTTTCACTTCGATTATGTTGCATACTGGAAATAGTTTTCCCCAGCTCGGACTGTTTCTCAATCTACTATTTCTCATTTTTATGGACCATTAGGAGGATTTCCCTGATGTTCCAACATGCTGCCTACCTGTCTCCATCCTGGTAACCAGAATTACCCAACTAGCCTCCTCTGGGTTTCCCTGCCCCTGCTTGCTCTGACTGGTATTAAGAAAATGTTTGAGATGGGATTTTTTGGCCTGTTTCGCAAAAGGATGCGAAGACTTAAATTCTAGCCACTGAAGTGCTTCTTCAGCCAGTGTGTGTGAACAAGAGTGAGTTATTCCAGTTGGCTGGGTAGATGGTGATTTTTAAATTTATTTTACACTAATAGTGTTTACATGAAATTGTCACATTATCTGCTGGCAGTATGGCCTTACGACAAAACAATGTTCAGACATTCTTGTCCATGAAGCATGATTGAAAGGGAAGGTCTGGTGCATTAGCAAAGTGCGGGCAAGAAAAAAAAAAGTGGTTTCATTAAAACACAAATGCACAACTGAAGTCCAGCTAGCAAAGGGCATAATTCCTGGCCTTTTTAAAAAAAAAAACTAAAAGCAGCTGATTCTATTTTGCCATTTTCATTGTTGAATCAGACATGGGTGGAAACTCTACAGATTTGTCTGTTATGCCGAGAAAGGACAATATGCCCTTGTTGCTACGTTGGGTGACAATGGGAAAATGGCCCTACCTGTTGGTTGCTATTACAGGCAAATAAAACCCATAAGAAATAGAGCTCAGCTACTGCCCCCCGCATTGGCAATTCTATCAATACTGTACTAATTTGTATGCAGCATTGATGTTTGCAAAAGGAATTCCGAAAATAAAGAATGCTTACTTTGAAGCGTGCAGTGTGATGCATTGCATTGCTTTCCGCGTCACTCTAAAATTGTTTTAATTTTTACCAAACTATAATGAAAATAAATTTTTAGAAACTGTTGCACTACAGGAGACATTGCAATCTGCAAGATGTGAGGAACGCTCTATAAATACAAATTATTGAACCATATGTCTGATTCAATAATGGTTTTCTATTGTATGTATGATAATATACAATGTTTCCAGTTTTACTTTTCATTTATGACCAATCTGTACGTGTAATTCAATTTGACTTTAGGTTCTGCATGATGTGGCACTGCCAGAGAGTGGCACTACAGAGCTCTTGGCTCTTCACTCTATCATCATGGGCTGTAAAGTAAGTTAGCCTATAACAGCAGGAGTTAACCCCAGTACTGGCTCCAGTGCAATAGGAAATTATTCGAAGAGTGTGGTGCAATTGTTGATGACATCTTGTTGATTAGAGTATAATGGGCCATTGATCCATGGTACACATAGCTAACACTGAAAGGTACTGCAAATTAATACCAAAGAAGAGATGTGATTTGACAGTAACTGCCTGCTACGAGCTTCTAAACCATTTATAGGTCTAATGAGAAAAATAAACAATGATACACACTAAAAGAATGGTACTTGTGCAGATATATATTTTAAGGAACTGTTGTTGCAGTTGGTTAATATTCATGTTTCACTTCTGGGTGCTCATAGTGTAGCACAGAAGGAGGCCATTTGGCTCATCGTGTCTGTGCTGGCTTTTTGAAAGAGCTATGCAATTAGTCCCACTCCTCTGCTCTTTCTCCATAGCCCTGCAAATTTCTCCGTTTCAAGTATATATCCAATTCCCTTTTGAAAGTTACTGTTGAATCTGCTTCCAACGCCTTTTCAGGTAGTCCATTTCAGATCATAACAACTCGCTGTGTAAAAAAAAATTCTCATCCTCCCCATCCCCCCTTAGATTTT
Organism: Heptranchias perlo; assembly: GCF_035084215.1. NCBI lineage: Eukaryota > Metazoa > Chordata > Chondrichthyes > Hexanchiformes > Hexanchidae > Heptranchias > Heptranchias perlo. The sequence continues at coordinate 28,806,417 of NC_090337.1, read as the reverse complement.
TTTGTCAATTATCTTAAATCTGTGTCCTCTGTCCTCTGGTTACCATCCCTCCTGCCAGTAGAAACAGTTTTTTTCCCCCATCTACTCTATCAAAACTCTTCATGATTTTGAACACCTATATCAAATCTCCGCTTATCCTTCCCTGCTCTAAGGAGAACAATCCCACCTTCTCCAGTCTCTCCACATAACTAAAGTCCCTCATCCTAGTAAATCTCTTCTGCACCCTCTCTAAGGCCAGGACATCCTTCCTAAATTGTGGTGCCCAGAATTGAACACAATTCTCTAGCTGAAGCCTAACCCCTTTTAAAATTGTACCATTTAGTTTACAATACCTCTCCTCATTCTTCCTACCAAAATGTATCACTTCACACTTCTCTGCGTTAAATTTCACCTGTATGTGTCTGCCCATTTCACCAGTCTGTCTGTCCTCCAGAAGTCTGCTACTATCCTCCTCACTGTTTACTACATTTCCAAGCTTTCTGTCATCTGCAAACTTTGAAATTATGCCCCCTATACACGTTCAGGTCATTAATAAATATGAAAAAGAGTAATGGTCCCAATACCGACCTCTGGGGACCACTGTATACTTCCCTCCAGTATGATAAGCAACCATTCAGCATTACTCTCTGCTTTCTGTCTCTGAGCCAATTTCATAGCCATGCTGCCAATGCCTCTTTAATCCTATGGGCTTCAATCTTGCTAACAAGTCTATTATGTCACACTTTATCAAACGCCTTCTGAAAGTCCATATACACAGCATCAACTGCATTTCCTTCATCTCCGATATTTCATTGAAGTACTCAATCAAATTTGTCAGACATGATTTGCCTTGAACATATCTATGTTAGTGACAATTAAGTTTGTTTGGTACTATGGAGTCTGGTGGAAGTCTTCCCACCATCGATATTAGGCTGACTGGCCTGACCTTACCTGGTTTATCTTGCTCCGCTTTTCTGAGTAGGGTTGTCAATGACTGCACCCGTGCCACCCTGGGCCTCTCTCACACAACCCAGCCGCCTGCATGAATCACAAGGCTTGCACTTCTGATGGACACAATAAAACTTGTCTGATCTGGCATTTTTCTGAATTGATATTATGCTCTGCTTAACCAGTTGAGTTATGAAGTCCAATATAATCTCTATATTACATAGCAGGCCATGAGTTACAATGGACACTCTAAACCCAGATAATGTTAATTCTCGCAGATCTAAAGATTTTATTAAATTAAAACTTCTGCTGAGAAGTAAAGAGTTGAAACAATTCCAGTGTACCAGCCTGACAGTTAGCAATTAAGGAGTGAGGCCCAAATCAAATGTTGCTAGAGGTGGCAAAACAGAGATAAAACCCTGCCTAATGATTATGAATCTGTCTGCAACTGAACTGAGCAAAGATATCCTTTCTCCTTCAGAGCTTAATTTTATATTGATTTAGAAATTTAATAAACAATCTTAAATCAGCAGTGCCTTATGAAAATGTTCATTTGTATTCTCTAGCTGTTGTTCATTTTGTTTTCATCCATAAGCAAAGAGGATGGACTCTATAGTACAGGCTCATTACTAGTAATGGCTCAATGTCATCCCAATACAAATAGAAGCTATTTTTAAGTAAAACCATCATAAAAAAGTATTTATTATACATTAATTCAATTTTCACATTTGTCATAAACCCAGACATTTAATTATTATACATGAAATAGGACAACAGGACCATCGAATCACAGCTTTATAACCGTAAAGGTGGATCCCATGCTCCAAGCAGAAAAGCTACAATCGCAGGGAGTGCAGGTTCAAAATAGGATTACATTGGGGCAGAAATTGCTCAGAGCGGCAAGCCAACAGTGCTCACCACTCCTCGAATAGGAAGCGGTGAAGAGCCCAGCGTCAGTTCAGGTGAAACTAGGACCCTGGGAGAAGCGAGAGGATCGATCTCTCTCCTTGACCAATCAGGTCACAGCATTTTTGACAAGTCGCAAAACTGTTTCTGCAGGCTTCCAATGTGAAAACCAGGAATTGAAAGGTACAACATTAAAATCATTGTAAAAACAGTTATAGATAGCCAAAAAAACAGAGGGTAAGAAATAATTGATTTAAATAAGAGGCAAAAGGGAAAAGTAAAAAAAAAAATTTTTTTAATGACCAGAACTATTTAAATAAGGAGTAATGAGACTACACATTTTTAAAAGTTAATTTTTAGTTGTTTGGCAGTCATTAAGACTTAGTTTAGATGTGTTTTTTTTTTAAAGAGTGAACCTGTTTTGTGGCAATGTTAGTTACTTTCCAGCTGAGCAGATGAGCAAGTTGGCGCCTTTTCAGTGACTTCACTGATTCCAGCCGTCAATATACCTTTAATTCGAAGCTTTCGTATTGCTGGCAAGCCAGGAGGAGCAAGTTCTGGATTTCTGAGTATCACTGTGCATGTGCAAACGCTGGAAATTGCTCCTCCATTTCGCCACTAAGAACGGTGAGCACTGTTGAGCTCACCATTATTTTGCAAGCAATTTCTGCCCCATTATTGTAGCCCTGATTTTCCACCCACAAACCCTGTGACTCATCTCTCCACTGGAAACATGGGATTGCACAATCATCCCCTTAATTTTGTACGGTGGTAATATTTTAAAACCAGCCACTCAAAATAAACTTTCTTAGCTGACACCTACCAGCAATTACAAAATGTGGCATGTCCCATCTGTCAATATTCCATTCTAAAAACATTGTAAAATGGTACCTGATTCAATATAGCGTCAAACTGGCCGAATCTTTTTGAACAGTATACTGGCAAACTCCTGTCACACATCAAAATGAAATGATGCAGCATATTTACAGTATATGTTGGAGTTGCCAAATTGACTCAATAGACATGGTGTCCACACAATAATTAGAAAATAAGCTTGCTGGCTTATCATTTATTTAATGCATGGGAACTGTTCATAACTCAGTGACTTGGCTGTTCTCATACAAAAAAATGTCTGAATTCTAATCCTGAGCATACAGCATAGGTGTGCTAGCTTAATTAAAAGAAAAGGAATACTGTTCCTTTTAAGCACATTGGCTTTTGGTTTGGAAATGTAAATAAAACTAGCAATGAATACCTTTCAACGACAGCAATAACTTACATTTATGTAGTGTCTTTCACCAAAGGCTCTTTACAAGAGATCAGAGAATGCCATGCAGCAAGTGTGAAGAAAGTTACAGATGGCGACTGATGTTCTTTTCAAATAGGTAGATTTTTGAGGAGGCCTTTAAAGGTGAAGGGAGTGATGGCAAGAAATAAGAGATTTTGGAAGCGAGTTTCACAGTGCAAGTGATTGGTTAAAGGCTTTGCCACTAACAATGGAGCAAAAACGGGGTGGTGGATAAACACTGTGTACTAGAGTTGAAAGACCATATTCGAACACGGGAGAATTATACCATCTCATCCATTTTTCTGTAAGATCTGTAAATCAAAACATTCTTTGCCTCCGGTGCTGAATATGCAGATAACACTGTAACAACGCCAAGTCTCTATCTTAAAACTGCAAAGATACATCCCTTGGCTTAAATCACAGTGGCATTATAATTTTATTGATCAGAGAGGATTTTTGCAGCACAGAGAGGATTACTGCCTTCTGGATCGTACTGTCCACAATATGGGCACCCAAGAGACAGTCCTAGACAGTTCAGGACATAGGGGTCATGTAGGAAGAGAGAAGTGGGTGACCATTCAGAAGGGCACTTGAGGAAGATGGGTCTCATAGGTGTGAGAAATTGCAGAATTACAGGTATTGTCCATAGAATACTTAGGGGGTGATTTTAACCCCCAAGAACGGGTGGGAGTTGAAAATAGTTGTTTTTTGGGTCGTGACCGCGACCCGGGTTTAATGTGGGCGCGTAAAAGTACAGGCTTCCCACTGGAAATGCAAAGTCTGAAAATTTTATGGTTGCAACCCAAAAAACCCAATAATTTTCAACTCTCACCTGCTGCCAAGCCACCCATTCTTGGGGGTTAAAATTACCCCCTTAGTGTTTGACAAGTATGAGATGGACAGTGATAGCGACTCAAAGGAATGTGGTCCTGAGCAAGATTGCAGTGCCGTGGAGCAAGGGACAATCCAGGCAGGGGAGAGATAATTAGACTACAAGAACAAGCAAGTGGTAGTAGTGGGAGACAGTATAGTCAAGGGTATGAACAGAGTTTTTTTGTGGGAGATCAGAGTAGCAATTGTCAAAAATCATAAGCTAAAGCAATATCACAATGGTCACAAAAATTCTAAACTGAAATTAGAAAGCTCTATTGAAAGGTTGAAGAAAGAACAATATTTGAAGTAGCTCCTGGATCTGCTGCAGTGTAAATGTGGCAAGGCAATCAAGTTGCCAGCTTCATACTGATTTTTTGAGAAGGTTGTTCCAGCCTATTCCATGAACTGAAAATCACTGAGATTTCTTTGCTCTTCCTTTGACACTAAACAGAATTATAAATCAATAAATCAAGTATGGGAAGCGACCAGATCAAAAATAAAGGCCAAGGAAAATAATCCAATTGGTAGAGATAAGTGTTCTGTGAAGAGGCAGAGAAAGAAACAAGGAAGAGGAGACTTTCAAAAATGATGCAAAATGTATATAAATGAAATAAAACATGAAGACAATGCTCAGAGCTAGTTGCATGTTATTGTTTACATGATAATGGTAGGGCCATTTCCACCAAGCTTCGGTGCTTGAATGTTTAACTTGTGTGGCGTGCGAAGGTAATATAATCTAGTGACTATCTGAAAACAGTGAACTCGTGTGGATGGCTAATTATTGCTTACATAGCTGCTCCAAGCCTAAAACTAACTACGTAATGGCCAATTTGCAAGTGCAATCACTGTAAGCCATGTATTACCACCAGCAGAAAGGTACTTGATCATTAATTTGGGGGTGAACTTTAACCCTACCCACCCGGTGGAAATTGGGCGGGTGGGCAGTTAAGAACGAGTAGATTACCTACGTGCTCAGATCCCGACCATTTCCGATTTTAACCTGCAATGTTTTGCAGGCAGACGAGACGCCCAACTAAAGCAGGAGGGAGCCTCGTATATTTATGCAAATCGGGATCCTATTATGTCAGTAGGATCCTGGTGCAGTATTAACTGGGGCCTGAGTGGAGAAGCCAAGCCGGTTTTGCCACTAAGCAGCAGAAAGTCTGAAGACAGAACAGGCCCTGTCAGGTATGTGTAAAACTTTCCTTTGTGGGGTCAGGAGGAGCAGGTGTGCACCCCCATGCCCCGGAAGGAAAGTTGCAGCTTCCACTGCTCTGGAGTCCCCCCATTCTGCAAGACTCTCCTGGAATCCCCCTCCTCGCTACTTACCTGGAATGCATCAGTGCACCAAAGGTTGCCCGATCTTCGCCTGCCAGCCGCCACTCTGCGCCCTTCCAACATCCATTCCAGGCAGGAAGTGGACCGGCGATATTTAAATGAGGTCCAGGAGTTAAAATGCCACTGGTTTTAAATTTAGGCCAGTGAGTGCATTTCACAATCACCCCGCCCCCGTCTGCTCGCATCCCATTCTGGTTTGAAATCATACCCTCTGGTGTTCAATTATCCAGCTCACTACAGCAGTGATAAAGGCATGACACAACTGACAGTGTTAATATTCTGGCAAAGGTGTTGTGCATTCAGCTGAGTTTTTGTTCAGATTTTACTGCTGATAGCAACATTGTTTTCTTCTCAAATAACTTGTTTTTGTATTTATGCTGCTTTCTTTTCTTCCCCCATCTTGCATAGAATATGCATGTTTAAGAGACAAGCTGATTTTTTTTTTGCGGGGGAGGGAAATTTCCAAGAAAACATTGACTTTTTCATTTGGATTTTTATTTGAAAGTCTAGCACATTAGTAAGCAGATTGAAGAGGAGCATTTGGCAGCTAATGAATTGATGAAACCAAAAGTAATTTTGCACGCTCTGGGGTTGAGATAGGCACTAATAATAACTATAGTAACTGCCTTTAATATTCCCAGAGAGGCCAAGATCTAATGAATTCTGGAGTGAGTTTCCTATGTTATTCAACAAAATGGAGAAATCCTAATAATAAATGAAATATGTTTTTTAATAAAATGGATATGAGTGTGTGTTTATTATAATAAATTTGACGGAGAATTAAATTGATTGAGCGGAAAGCCATAACAGAAGTTTTTACAGCTTTCCTCTGTTCTCAACTCTATCATACTGAACATCCCATCATAAATCAAGTATTCAAAGTGTATTGCTTACCCACAGTGAAAGCACACAATGGAGAGAGGGAAATTTACTATTTTGATATATAGAGCTGGTTCCTATTCATTAATCACTAAGAAGCTACTTTGAAAATACTGAAATGATGTCATTTGAAAAGACGTGTAGCTGTCTATATTCAATGTTGGTAGATTGCTGTTTTCTTAAGCAGACTTGCTCACGTCTTTTACAAATAGACCAGAAAACCTCCCCTCCAAAATGGGAAGCAGGAATAGGGAGGTTAAAAAAGAAGTAATTTATAGATACTAAATTTCAAACATTGAGCATAACAGTTGGAAAAAAGGTAATATAAAAAATGGGAGAGTGAAAGAAACCATGGATGAGATAAAGTGAAAAAGGTAGTGTTTTAATGTTTTTATTTTTATGCAAAATTGTATCTTAGCTGTTTAACTTGCTAATTCAGGATTAATATTACAGTAATAGCTAATATTACAGTAATAAAGCTTTATTACTGTGACTTTGATATATTTGGCACTGCAATGTGTGAGCTGAAAACAAAACCAGTCAGCCCAGGGTGATGGGAGTTTCCCTGAACCAGTCATTGGTGTAATGGTTAAAGGTGTTGTTGGTGATGCCAACTGTTCTGAGTGCATAACATTTCAGTTCCCAATATGAGACAAATGTCTTTATAATAATAAAAGGCGAAGCCTGCTGTTGAAACTACACAGGTATCTACTTTTATTCATGAAACTCTTAATAAGGTAAGGGTCAACTGATTATTGTATCTAGATCATTTTTGGTGAATTACAGGGTATGTATTAATTCAACGTTGGATATATGACAGAATATTAATATATTATCCAAGTGGAAGTGATAGACCTGTCATCACAAGATACTTGCGGATAAAGAAGGCCATTCAGTGCATCTGAATTCACCCATCCAGAATAACGCTACATCCCCATCCCCCACACCATTGCTGCATGGAGGGAGGGTGGAGGGAGGCCACAAGTTTCCTTGTGAGACCCAGAGGAGCAAAGGAAATTTTTTCCACTCACTTGGAGGGCCTCTTCGTCCTTCCCAGCAGCTGTGAATCTGCTTCAGGCTGGAGGTAAAGCCGCAGCAGCTCCGCACTCGGGCCCTGGTTAAAATGCCATTCATAGGACCCTGAGTAACATTTACGCATGAGGCTCCCGTCTGAGTCCGGTGGGCACTTATAGAACTGGAGATGCTCCACTTTAACTGCTTCCTCACTCCATTCCCAGCAAGCGGGGAGAGTGAAAATTCCCCTCAAAGTTTCTCCAGGTCTCACAACTCAGACCCCTGACATTAGGGATCAGTCTCATGGCTCTTTGCACTTTTTTCAATGCTTGTTTAGTCTGAGTTTGATCAGGACTTCCTCCAATTTGAACTATATAGCCAAAACAATAGAGTACAACATCCTATTGGTTTTATTGATTGCTGCACTCTATTGGTTGGACATGCTTAGTGTTGCATCTACTCAGACTCCTGGGTCTCTTTCAACTTCATCCCTAGCTATTTCAACACATTCATGGAGTGTATATGTTGTTCATTTTTCCTTCCATTGTGCAATGTTTTACACTTGGCTGCATTAAATTTCATCTGCCGTTGTTCAGTCCAATTACACATTTTGTTTAAGTCGATCTGTTATTTCTGGGCTGTCTCCTTTGATTCCAGTACCCCTCCTAGTTTGCTATTTTCTGCATATTTGATCAATTTGCATTGGATTTTTGAATCCAAGTCATTGATATAAATTAGAAACAGTAGTGGTCCCGACACTGTGCTCTGGGGTCCTCCACGTGGGACCTCCTCCACCCTGAGATGACTTCTCGTTGTTTTCCACCCTTCAGCCGATTTCTTATCCATTCCCTTGTTGCCCTGAATCCTAACAGCATTGAACTTAACTCGAAGCCTTTTGTGCGGAACTTCATCAACTTTATCAAATACTTTTTAGAAGTCTAAGTACATAACATCACATGGTTTACCACAGTCCACTTGGGTTGTCACTTCCTCAAAGAAGTCAGAGGTTGTTAGGCAGGATCTTCTCTGTCAAAATATTAGGTTGTTGTTGTACAGATAATCTTCAAGTTTACTCCTGAAAATTGATTTTTTTTTATTCGTTCATGGGATGTGGGCGTCGCTGGTGAGGCCGGCATTTATTGCCCATCCCCAATTGCCATTGAGAAGGTGGTGGTGAGCCGCCGCCTTGAACCGCTGCAGTCTGTGTGGTGAAGGTTCTCCCACAGTGCTGTTAGGAAGGGAGTTCCAGGATTTTGACCCAGCGACGATGAAGGAACGGCGATATATTTCCAAGTCGGGATGGTGTGTGACTTGGAGGGGAACATGCAGGTGGTGTTGTTCCCATGTACCTGCTGCTCTTGTCCTTCTAAATGGTAGAGGTCGCGGGTTCGGGAGGTACTGTTGAAGAAGCCTTGGCGAGTTACTGCAATGCATCCCGTGGATGGTACACACTGCAGCCACAGTGCGCCGGTGGTGAAGGGAGTGAATGTTTATGGTGCTGGATGGGGTGCCAATCAAGCGGGCTGCTTTGTCCTGGATGGTGTCAAGCTTCTTGAGTGTTGTTGGAGCTGCACTCATCCAAGCAAGTGGAGAGTATTCCATCACACTCCTGACTTGTGCCTTGTAGATGGTGGAAAGGCTTTGGGGAGTCAGGAGGTGAGTCACTCGCCACAGAATACCCAGCCTCTGATCTGCTCTTGTGGCCACAGTATTTATGTGGCTGGTCCAGTTAAGTTTCTGGTGAATGGTGACCCCCAGGATGTTGATGGTGGGAGATTTGGTGATGGTAATGCCGTTGAATGGCAAGGGGAGATGGTTAGACTCTCTCTTGTTGGAGATGCTCATTGCCTGGCACTTGTCTGGCGCGAATGTCACTTGCCACTTATGAGCCGAAACCTGGAAGTTGTCCAAGTCTCGCTGCATGCGGGCTCGGACTGCTTCATTATCTGAGGGGTTGCGAATGGAACTGAACACTGTGCAATATCAGCGAGCATCCCCATTTCTGACCTTATGATGGAGGGAAGGTCATTGATGAAGCAGCTGAAGATGGTTGGGCCTAGGACACTGCCTTAAGGAAATCCTGCAGCAATGCCTGGGGCTGAGATGATTGGCCTCCACCAACCACTACCATCTTCCTTTGTGCTAGGTATGACTCCAGCCACTGGAGAGTTTTCCCCCTGATTCCCATTGACTTCAATTTTACTAGGGCTCCTTGGTGTCACACTCGGTCAAATGCTGCCTTGATGTCAAGGGCAGTGCCTCTCACCTCACCTCTGGAATTCAGCTCTTTTGTCCATGTTTGGACCTAGGCTGTAATGAGGTCTGGAGCTGAGTGGTCCTGGCGGAACCCAAACTGAGCATCAGTGAGCAGGTTATTGGTGAGTAAGTGCCGCTTGATAGCACTGTCGACAACACCTTCCATCACTTTGCTGATGATTGAGAGTAGACTGATGGGACGGTAATTGGCCGGATTGGATTTGTCCTGCTTTTTGTGGACAGCACATTCCTGGGCAATTTTCCACATTGTCGGGTAGATGCCGGTGTTGTAGCTGTACTGGAACAGCTTGGCTAGAGGCACAGCTAGTTCTGGAGCACAAGTCTTCAGCACTACAGCCGGGGTGTTGTCGGGGCCCACAGCCTTTACTGTATCCAGTGCACTCAGCCGCTTCTTGCTATCACGTGGAGTGAATCGAATTGGCTGAAGACTGGCTTCTGTGATGGTGGGGATATCGGGAGGAAGCCGAGATGGATGATCCACTCGTCACTTCTGGCTGAAGATGGTTGCAAACGCTTGCAAATTGATTTCCATTATTTTACATTGAATGGAAGTAAGCCTAATGCATCTGTATTTGTAATAAAAACAGAAAATGCTGGAGAAGCTCAGCAAGTCGGGCAGCATCTGTGGAGAAAGAAATAGAGTTAACGTTTCAGGTCGAGAGCCTGGGGGGGGTGATTTTAAACCTATACTGTTTACTATCTTGTATATTTCTTTGAGGTCCTATTTTAAAGGTTGAAAAGTATGTTCTCTCACTCAGTTCTCTGGCACTAGTGGCTCTTCTCTGCATTGAAGATCGATGCTACTTGGACACTACATTCTTTTGCACTAACAATAAAGCATACCAAAGAGACATATGCTGAAACATGTGTAGAATATTTCTTGCATGTGGCAAAAGAGTGGGATATAAAAGGCAAGGTAACAACAATTGGTACTGACAATGCACACTATGATAGCAGCAGCCAATCTTTTGCCATTTGAACACATGCATTGATCACAGTAGCGCTTAACGCTGCTGGATTCAAACACTTGCTGGCAACATATAGAAAACCCGTGGGCCATTTCAAATATAGTCCAGCTAATCGTGCAGAACTAGAAATACAACAGGCCGCAAATGGACAGAAACAAGAATCTCTTTTACAAGATGTTTCAACTGGATGGAACTCCACATTGCAGATGGTTCATGACTAAGCTCCTTCGGGGAAAGATGTATGTTTCCAGTTCCATGGTTTTGCCTGCATTGTGCCATTTATTTCATGTTCTGGCTGTCTCATGACCCAGTGTATGTTGTTTAGTTTAAGAACCCTTTCACTGCAGACGTAACTAAATGCAAAGAAAGCACCAGTCTCACAAGCATAAAGATATGTAAGAAGCAAGCAGCATTATTGCCTGAAAATGTAATCAATCTTGTTGATCTAAGCAACTGGCTAAATGGCAGCAAGAAATAAAACTGAAGTTCTTTTTAGATTCGTAGGCTGTGTTGCATTTTTTTTTGGCTGTGTAGCTATGCAAACCTGGAATTTTAAAAAATTTACACTTTCGGATCTGATGACTTAAAATGTTTTTGATGTTCTCTTTACAATAAACAGTTCAATTTATGAATTTCTATATATAATTCCATGCAAATAAATATGAAACTATAAAGAGGAACCAACAATATGAATCCAGAAATAGGAGAATAGGGTTTTTAAGCTGGGTTGTTTTATAGATGATAATAGCATTAGTTATGAAACAAAGTTGATTGACTTGGATGCAGTAATTGTATCAGTTTAATGTGCGATTAAAACAAAGGTTAACAAATTAAAATTTTTAATCGTGAAATTAATCATGATTAATTTTTTAAATCGCTTTACAGGCCTAATTTTGTAATTCAATAAATTGGTGTCTAAATTTTATAATTTATTAAGTTGGTCATTAAATTTCATAATTCAGTAGTTCAGTAATTACATTTAATAATGACATTACTGCATATATTAATAATCAAGTTACCCATTACATTTATTAAATAACTAACTGCCTGTATTTGATAATTAAATTACCACAGTATATTTTATAAATTGGTGACAATTCACAATAGAATTGAAAATGAATTCTGTCTGAATGTATTAATTTATAACTTCAGGTCTGTTATTCTGATCCTGCGCATTGTCTATGAACAATGCCATAGGGATCAATTAATTTTGTAATTTGTTGAAGAGAATGGTGGAAGGAGCTTCCCATATGTGTTATCACACAATAGGTGTTTTCTTCTGTTTTCTGTCAAATTCTTTGCCATGGGTTGATGTGCACAGCATGTACATTTCCTCTTTGACCATTTTATTCATTATTCATACATTCAACAGTGCCAAAGTCAATGAAAGGAGTGATGATTAGTTTCATCAAGGTTTTTTCTCTATTAAAATATCAAATAAATTTGATCACAAGACTGTGTGTTTTTGCAGGCTCTCACTTATACCTAACTAGTCTATTGAGCACCCATTAACTTTCATGGTTTAACAGGAATTAAGAAGTTGGAAAGTAAATACCAATATCTTGTACTAATGTCCGACCCCAAATTGGGTCAGACAATTTTTCAGGCGTGCCTGGCAGTTGCCTAAATCGGGCTTTAGGCCCGTACCTATGTAAATAAGGGGCATAATGCCTGTCTGCTAAATTGGCCAAGCTCAGCATAACACGCGCTCAGGCCTACTCTGCTCAGAAATCTTCAGCAATGGCCAACAAAACAGCAAGTACTCCACAGCAGTCCTGAGGGCCATTGACAGCCTGCGATTGGCCCCCTCACGTTGTTGTTCCCTCCCTGGGACTTACCTAAGGGCAGCTGCCGGCAAGACGAGTGACCTGAAATTCATTCTTTTGAAAGGAGCAAGCTGCCTCAGGAGGTGCAACATGCGCTGGCATTTCACCCAAATTATTGAAATGAGGCCCAAGGCCCAATTTTGGGTGAGCCGAGGGCCTCCCAGTTGAGGTGTGCACTGTTGGTTTTGCACCCAAAAACGGATCCTAGCCAATTTCTACCCCTATGTGTTTTTACAAGTCTGGTTCTGGAAAGTTAGATGAGGCTATTGTCCTAATCCAGCCTTGGATTGAGTGATGTAGAGCACTTTGCACTGGTTACTGTTACAATCACTGAAATGAATTCTGGAAATGTCTGTCTCTAACAGACATAAATTTACCATATCACTCAGAAGTCTCAAAAAAAGCTAGATATTCCTTTCCAATGTCAAATATTATTTTCATGATCATTTTCTCTGCTTTATTTTCCCTAATAAATTAATAATGGTAATGCAATAAAGATCATCAGTATTGTATGTGGCAAAATGTTGTAGGTCACTAACAAAAGTAAAATCTGTAAAACCTGATGTATCTCGGGCACTAGCAGAGAAGCAGCATTTAATGTTAAATCCCACACGTGCATTTGAGGCTCTGGGTTCTGTTGTTCCAGCCCAGCACATTAGTGCCCACAGACACATGTTACATAGAATTACATAGAATGTACAGCACAGAAACAGGCCATTTGACCCAATAGGTCCATGCTGGTGTTTATGCTCCACACGAGCCTCCTCCCTCCCTCCTTCATCTAACCCTATCAGCATATCCTTCCATTCCTATCCCCCTCATGTTTATCTAGCTTCCCCTTAAATGTATCTATGCTAGTTGCCTCAACTCCTCCTTATGGTAGCAAGTTCCACATTATAACCACTCTATAGGTAAAGAAGTTTCTCCTGAATTCCCTATTGGATTTATTAGTGACTATCTTATATTTATGGCCCCTAGTTCTGGTCTCCCCCGCAAGTGGAAACATCTTCTCTACATTGAATCACTAAAAGAGCACTGCTGTACTTTATCTCCTTTATAGGTAGCCACATAACATTTGTACAGCTGGAAAATAATGCTAAGTCATTTACAGTAAATAAATTTTAAAATACATATCTTCCAGCTTTGGCTGTTTCCAAACAAAAGGCATTGAAGGGAAATATCATTCTGGATAAATTTTGTATTACAAAGAAAAGATCATTTGCCAGCAGTTTGAAAAAAAAAAGTCGAGACTAAATTAGCAGGATTTTCATTAATGTTGCTGGTTCTAGTAAATATGTATCGCCATGCAAGGGTTTCTTTTATGCTACATCTGTGCTTGGCAGCTGCTATTGTACAACAGGCACCCAGCAAGATGGCACCTTAACCACTACTTTGTGCGAGTCACTCTCCTGCCAAGGATAATGAGGACAGAGACACCCACCAGTACTTAAACTAGTTTTAGTAACAAAGTTTAGCAAACTATACCATATACCCAGTGCCAAAAGTTTACTGCAAAAAGGGCATTGGATTATGGACAGAGATCATAGAGAGAATTCATCAATATGCTTCCAGTTTAGTTCAATCTCCCAATCTGTCATTGTTCTGCACCAGAGCTGTAGATTTCATGTAAACTTTCTGGGTGTTTTAAAGGATATTATCAACTCGAGGGGTTTTCAGCAGGTTTAGTTCAGAGAACAGTCAGGATCATCTGGTCAGAAAGCTTTGCTATTGCAAATAGATTTGCTGCACTTTTTAAAAATCTTAGTTTGAATAAAAAGGCATACTGGTATTTATTCTGATTGGTGCCCCATTGGCAACTTTGTATTCCTGATGGCATCATCCCACCTTTCTCCATTTATATTAGTCAGTGTCTTGCTGGGACACGTCGTCATGACTATGCTGTCCCATTAAATAATGGCCATGCATATGTTGGAAAATAGGGGAATTTTGCACTCATTTTTTCTCAACACTGTTATAAGCTATGGAAGCTAGTGAAGCTGTTCTCTGCTGAAAGTGTAAATAATGAATAAAGACTTTATTACTTGCTGCCTGGTTGGCAGGCCACCTATTAAATCTGTAGAAGCAAATTGTCCCATTGACTATCCATTATGTTCTATAATAATTTCCATTTCTTTTTTTGTCTGCAGTATGTAGTGTTCGATGTCAGACGTTCCTCATCTCGAAAGTGGGGGAAGACTGGATTTTTCTGATTCTGCTGGGATTGTTGATGGCTTTGGTCAGCTGGGCCATGGACTTTGCTATCGCTATGTGCTTGCAAGGTAAGATTAGAACAGTGCTAATGATGAATGAAAATATTGAGCTCCACAGAAACACACTCACCTAAAAATGCTACCAACCTTTCCACCGCCTGATTTGTTCTGACCACTTTGATATATCTGCAGATGTTATCCTACCACGAGTTCACAGAAACCAAAGAGAATCTGCTTCCAATCGGAAGCAGTAGGCTTTCTGTGCACTTTTGTTAGTGGGTGGTTGGTTTGCAATAGACACAGCATCTACTAAAATAGACTAAAAAAAAGTTGGGTAAATCAGGCAAATTTAGCTGTTTCCAACCCTTTCTGAATCTGCCGTGTTTGAATCTGTTTGGACTTCAGATGACACACATGCACATCAGGCAGCTCAGGAAAGTGTAAATTCAGGATTTTTAATATGGCTCCATAATAGCGAGACTGGAGTAGAAATGCAGCTATAATGTGAAAGAATCTGTATCCAAATCCCGTATTTGATTTTGGACAACCCAAAGTGACTTTCTAATTCAAATCTGAAATTGAGATTTGGATTCTTCTGACTGTACTCAATCCTGTTTGGAACCCTCTACATTACAGCAAGCTGGCAGTGGCCAAATGATTATTTGGCGATGATTAAGGCTATTAGTGATGCTTATAACTTGCTGTAATACAACAATCATTCTTCCTCAGTAAAATACACATCTTCAGTCTCTGAAAACTTATTTTGCTTCTTTTAAAAAAAATAATCTGTTCAACATTACACATTTCAATGTGCTCTGTCCTTTTGAGGCTTATCAAGCTGTTCCTTATACCTCTCCCCCTGACAGTCTGAATCAGCCTGTGAAATATCTCTTAAAATTATAAAGAATTGGTTGGAAAGAGACTGAACAAACGTTAACTACTGGGATATTGCGTACGTGCCAAGGTTATTAAAGGCAAATGGGAATTCTAGGCCACTGAGATAATGATTGCACATCATCAGAGTTATGTGGTACAATGAATGGCAAAAAGTGAGAGAGTGCTGGACCCTGATTCCGTAGACATTGACAGGTTTAAGCCAACATGGCAAATGTCAACCTCTTGGGAGCAAAGCATTTCAGCTTGGGGTACCAGAACAAAGGGAGAGGAGAACATAAGAACATAAGAAATAGGAGCAGGAGTAGGCCAATCGGCCCCTCGAGCCTGCTCCGCCATTCAATAAGATCATGGCTGATCTGATCCTAACCTCAAATCTAAATTCATGTCCAATTTCCTGCCCGCTCCCCGTAACCCCTAATTCCCTTTACTTCTAGGAAACTGTCTATTTCTGTTTTAAATTTATTTAATGATGTAGCTTCCACAGCTTCCTGGGGCAGCAAATTCCACAGACCTACCACCCTCTGAGTGAAGAAGTTTCTCCTCATCTCAGTTTTGAAAGAGCAGCCACTTATTCTAAGATTATGCCCCCTAGTTCTAGTTTCACCCATCCTTGGGAACATCCTTACCGCATCCACCCGATCAAGCCCCTTCACAATCTTATATGTTTCAATAAGATCGCCTCTCATTCTTCTGAACTCCAATGAGTAGAGTCCCAATCTACTCAACCTCTCCTCATATGTCCACCCCCTCATCCCCGGGATTAACCGAGTGAACCTTCTTTGTACTGCCTCGAGAGCAAGTATGTCTTTTCTTAAGTATGGAGGCCAAAACTGTATGCAGTATTCCAGGTGCGGTCTCACCAATACTTATATAACTGCAGCAATACCTCCCTGTTTTTATATTCTATCCCCCTAGCAATAAAAGCCAACATTCTGTTGGCCTTCTTGATCACCTGCTGCACCTGCAAACTAACGTTTTGATTTTCTTGCACTAGGACCCCCAGATCCCTTTGTACTGCAGTACTTTCCAGTTTCTCGCCATTAAGATAATAACTTGTTCTCCGATTTTTCCTGCCAAAGTGCATAACCTCACATTTTCCAATATTGTATTGAATCTGCCAAATCTCCGCCCACTCACCCAGCCTGTCTATATCCCCTTGTAGGTTTTTTATGTCCTCCTCACTCTCTACTTTCCCTCCCATCTTTGTATCATCTGCAAACTTTGATATGTTACACTCGGTCCCCTCCTCCAAATCGTTAATATAGATTGTAAAGAGTTGGGGACCCAGCACCGACCCCTGCGGAACACCACTGGCTACAGGTTGCCAGTCCGAGAATGTACCATTTATCTTAACTCTCTGCTTCCTGTTAGATAACCAATCCTCCACCCATGCCAGAATATTACCCCCAATCCAGTGATTCTTTATCTTGAGCAATAATCTTTTATGTGGCATCTTGTCGAATGCCTTCTGGAAGTCCAAATACACTACGTCCACTGGTTCCCCTTTATCCACCCTGTACGTTATATCCTCAAAGAACTCAAGCAAATTTGTCAGACATGACTTCCCCTTCGTAAAGCCATGCTGACTTTGTCCTATTAAATTATGTTTATCCAAATGTTCTGCTACTGTCTCCTTAATAATAGACTCCAAAATTTTACCCACCACAGATGTTAAGCTAACTGGTCTATAATTTCCAGCCTTCTGCCTATTACCCTTTTTAAATAAGGGTGTTACATTGGCAGTTTTCCAATCTGCTGGGACCTTTGCCGAGTCCAGAGAATTTTGGAAAATTATTACCAAAGCATCCCCGAGAGAAAGCCTCCAGCATGACTTGTGTTGCCCTTCAAGGAACACATTCTCTGTGCCAGTCCACTGCAACACTGATGGTAAATAAATTCATGGACTGGTATCTCCCATCCTCTCAACTGAAGGAAGACAGTACAGTAAAGAAGCATTCAAAAGGATTAGAATAACTGAAAAGTGAATAAAACAACAAATTGGACTTTGCCTGATAATTCTCAGCATGTTTTGCTCAACAGATATAAATGTCTCACAGTACAAGGTAAGTATATCTTCTGCTGCTCGTCCAGAAATATTTTATAACTGTGTTTAAAAACTTATTTTGTACAGTGTATATCCTTGGAAAATTGGAATATATTGGCAAATTTATTTTTCCTCTGTAAATCTGAAAGCCCTGATAGAGTGATAGGTCCAATCTTGGTTTTGACAGCAAGCTGCACCTGCTCTTTATAACACTGAACTTGGTTTTAAGCTGAAATCTGATATTTTTCTAAAACTTCCATTACTATTCCTCTGCGGTGCTTCTACATGACATTGTAAATGTCATGGAAATGAAAGACAACTTTCTGCTAATAAAGTCTCAAGTCCATTAAGGCATCAAAGAATGGAACATATTGATTTCATTATAAACCAAGCTGTAAAAATGAAGAAGTGCCAGTAACAGTTCAGTAAACAGCTGCACTGTACCACTGTGTAAACTGACTTTCTATAACTGGTCTGACATGTTTTACTATTTTAGCATTAATTTTTCTTTTAGCATTCCTCGTCCTGGTTTATAAATAATTCTTCACTTTGGTTACCAAAAATATGAAAACTATAAAGTTCTTAGCAAAGCACTTATTTTAGGTGATAAATCATTTTAAACATTATGTTCATTTATGTTAGAAGTAGTTGTTCTGCCTTAAGTTGTGCTGCGTTAAAATTATTTAATTTAGAATCTTCTCGGGAAAAATGACTTCAGAAGCTAAAGTCATGTTATTGCCGTCAGTATCATGATGACTCAGTTAACCTGTTGTTTTGGAGAAAAAGCTTAACTTCAGTTTAATTCACCTTAATACTTCAGATTTTTGCACTTCACTGGTATTTTCAATACAATGAAGCTTTGAAGGAGCATAGGATGAGTACTTCAACATGTTAAACATTCATATACTAATATCCCTACAGTGAAACTTCAAAGCTTTTGCCTCCACTTCTCAATGTGATTTTCCCCCCGCCCCCCAAAAATAAAATAGTTCTAAGCTACATTTTTTTGTTCTGACGTTCCAAAATTGGATTGAAGACAGCAGGTGGTTGTAGAGGGTTGTTTTTCAAACTGGAGGCCTGTGACCAGCGGTGTGCCTCAGGGATTGGTGCTGGGTCCGCTGTTATTTGTTATTTATATTAATGATTTGGATGAGAATTTAGGAGGCATGGTTAGTAAGTTTGCAGATGACACCAAGATTGGTGGCATTGTGGACAGTGAAGAAGGTTATCTAGGATTGCAACGGGATCTTGATAAATTGGGCCAGTGGGCCGATGAATGGCAGATGGAGTTTAATTTAGATAAATGTGAGGTGATGCATTTTGGTAGATCGAATCGAGCCAGGACCTACTCCGTTAATGGTAGGGCTTTGGGGAGAGTTATAGAACAAAGAGATCTAGGAGTACAGGTTCATAGCTCCTTGAAAGTGGAGTCACAGGTGGATAGGGTGGTGAAGATGGCATTCAGCATGCTTGGTTTCATTGGTCAGAACATTGAATACAGGGAGTTGGGATGTCTTGTTGAAGTTGTACAAGACATTAGTAAGGCCACACTTGGAATACTGTGTACAGTTCTGGTCACCCTATTATAGAAAGGATATTATTAAATTAGAAAGAGTGCAGAAAGGATTTACTAGGATGCTACCGGGACTTGATGGTTTGACTTCTAGGGAGAGGTTGGATAGACTGAGACTTTTTTCCCTGGAGAGTAGGAGGTTTAGGGTTGATCTTATAGAGGTCTATAAAATAATGAGGGGCATAGATAAGGTAGATAGTCAAAATCTTTTCCCAAAGGTAGGGGAGTCTATAATGAGGGTGCATAGATTTAAGGTGAGAGGGGAGAGATACAAAAGGGTCCAGAGGGGCAATTTTTTCACTCAAAGGGTGGTGAGTGTCTGGAACGAGCTGCCAGAGGCAGTAGTAGAGGCAGGTACAATTTTGTCTTTTAAAAAGCATTTGGATAGTTACATGGGTAAGATGGGTATAGAGGGATATGGGCCAAGTGCAGGCAATTGGGACTAGCTTAGTGGTATAAACTGGGCGACATGGACATGTTGGGCCGAAGGGCCTGTTTCCATGTTGTAAACTTCTATGATTCTATGATTATGAAAATCTGGATTTTCACTCTGGACTCAGCACTTCTGAGAAATGCAGCAGTAAGACAGTTTGGATGGAGTTCTATGTGGTACTAGAGATATAGGTGTTGATTTGAGGCAAGTTTTTTTTGAGGGGGGAGGAACTTAAAACGTAACCTGAAGCTAACATGAATATATTTAGTTTGAACATTTTTAATATTTCATGTACTAAGAGTACAGAGCTGTATGCTGCTCTTGAGATTTTATTCAATTTATCTTTGGGGTAGTTTACATTCTAATTAAAAGACAAGGGTTGGCAGTGCTGGGGAATGGAACAAACATGTGCTTTCAGTCTGCACACAGCGATTGCATCAAGCATTCTCCATTCAGATTTTGGACAAGTCAGATGTACTAAGCAGTGCTATATTAATGGGCTTCGGGCCTCAACCTCAGAAATGCATCATTATTGGACAAGCATGACATTTTCATTTGTTGCTTCGCCTAACCTTTATGGCCACTGAGTGAGATTGACAAATTAGTTCTGAAATATGAATAATCCTGTACTTTGAACTTCTGTCCACTGGGACCAGATTCAGATTGCCCAAAATGAATTTCATTTACAAGCCATCCATAATTGTCATACTTTGTACATGAGTTTGAAAACTTTACTTGGCTTCACTCCAAAATGCACATTGGAAAGATGATATACATTAACTCCCTCCATTGACCCTAAAATATTAAACATACCATGGTAGACATTAACAATTATGGCTGGATGTTTAGTACCCTCGCAGTTTGACATGACATTTTGTCCTGTATTCTGGACTGAAATTTGATCCCAGGTTCCAGAGGTGGATGGATAGTCACATCATAGCTGTTAAGTGAGATTGAAAAATTACTTTTTTTTAATCTCTGGGCTGAATTGGAACCCAGTTCATACTTTTAGAATGATAATATTATAACCTGCTGCCGCACTTCAGCCCCCTTGGTGTCAATAGTTTGTAAACTTAACAATTTTTATTTCAGTAGTTAGTTATAAAGCTATTGTTGCAAAATCAAAACAGAATTTTTACCACATATGAATGGATAAGTGGGACTGAATGGATAGCTCCTTCAAAGTGGGCACAGGCACAATGGGCCGAATGGCCTTCATCTGTGCTCTATGATTCTATGAAGTAGGTGAAAGGAGGAGGGAGATAGAAGAATGTGGGACAAGCTGTAGTGATACTATACACTTAAAAATCTCTTATTGTTTGCACTCTACACCCAAAAAACTTGGATGATGTGTAGTCCTGAGTTTTGAAGGTTGTTTGAAGGGAAAGTTCTTACACAAGAACAAATGCATTTTATAAATCAACCCTGCAGGGTTGTTGATATTAGTTTATTTATTTTAAAACATTCCAGTCAATATTTGTGGTCTGTCTAGCCTCAAGCATTGCAGTATACCATCAATCAGACTGTTTAACCCATAAGTCACCTTTCAGATAAGCTTTCCTGAATATTCAGTAAATTAGAATAACATAACAGAATTATGTCGTCACAAAGTTATTCCCTTCCAATGGTTATTTTGCTGAAAAAATATTTATTTTCTTCCTCATTCACTGATTTCTTCTAAAGTTGTCCTTGGATATATCTTAAAAGGGGTGTCACAGACCAGTCTTCAAATCTATCTTGCTTCTCATCAGCAGTATAGTATTGCTGTAAATCCCTGATAAGAAAAAAAAAGGTTATCAAATAATTTTCTGTTTCTGAACTGCCTCATATGATGCCTGTGAAGCTTTGTAACTATTCTTGCTTTGACTCAGTTTTAATATTGATTAAATACCCCTACTGGAACATGTAGTTATTTTTGTTCGTATTAAAATTGTGCTAAATGTCCATTCTGGGCTTCATATTTTGTATATCCTGTCACTAGGCTTTTGCTTGAAATCTTTCACTCAACGTACTCTCATTTACTGGAACCTAGTCTTTGGAGCTGGCTCTGCAGTCCAGTTGATTGTGCTAACACTCCAGGTGATAGAGAAATTCATCCAGCACAGAAGATTATAGTTGGTCTTGAGACTGATTCATTTTAAGAGACCCAATTGTCGTTTGCTTTGAATTATCCCATATGGTCCTGAGAAAGCAGTGAGCTTCTCTGACTTGTCAGTGTTGTTTTCCAGCTCTTGCCCTCAAATGCTGGCATCAGCAGGCACCAAATGGACCAACTTAAGTTTAACTGGTAATACATGTTAAACTTTGGGTGGTCTGTTTGTACTCAGTACTATTCAGGGGGACTTATGGAACTTCTGTGTTACAAATTTTTTATTGTATGCTGCCGCTTTTAATCTTAAGAATACATCAGTTTGACAGATCTTTATTTCTCATCTGATAATTGGTTATCAGCATCTACCATCATAGATGGCATCGTGTTTTTAAATAGTTGCTTTGGAAAATTCAATCTATTTTATTCGGTGAGGAAGTAGTTGCTGTTGTTTGATGAATATGTGATGCATATCATTATTCAAGATATGAGATATCTAATTGTATGAATATTATCAACTTCTCTATGGGCAATTTCCTAGTGTCTTTTTTATTGAGGATGTAGTCCTTTTATCCTATACCTGTTCTTCTGGATAGAAAGCAGAACCTGCAAAACTACTGCTTACACAAACAGGCTTTACAAAGCTGCCCTTTTTTTTCACTCCGTCTTTTATCTGCTAATTGCAAGCCCTCTTCAGCAGGCCTTCACCAGAATTGAAATCACAAGGCTTTGTCACGATAATTATTTTTAGATTCAGATTTTGATTAGGTTTACAGCAGCTGACCACAAATGGCATAGTTAAAGCTGACTGCTTTTTATAAATTATTTCAGCAATTGTGGTGCAATTTGAACAGTATTTGTCAAATTGGTCATTATACATAAAAAGGTGATAATCTTCAGCAATGCCATGTTTTTGTTTTGATTTCAAGAGTTTGTCCTCTGACTAAAATAACAGGACGTGTGTAGCTAAAGCTGTAGCAAATCTGTCACTGTGGGGTTAACTTCACTACAAGATGTTGATACCCTATCCTGCTGGTACACCTAACCTGAAGACCTAAATAAGCCACTGATAAGAAAATTATTTAATCAGACAAAGAACCTTTCTCTGTCTATGCATGGATTGACACAAGTGAGCACGTGGACCCAAGCCTTGGGGACAATATGGTAGTAATAATATATACCTTGTTAACGTTTAATGAAGTGATGTGAAGAATCTTCCAAAGTAAAATTGGTTGGACAATTAAATTTTATGTATATGTTTCTGCAAGTTTTAATTGCAAACCTAATCTTAATGGAGTGATTAGTCAGACTACCTGAACTAATGCTTTAGTACTGACGAATTAAGGTGGTACTTTTGTTTTCAGAATATTTGGAGAAGTGTGAAGAATGCTAGAAATATATAGATTCATATTGAAGTTTGAAGAAGGTAAGGAGAAGCAGAAGTATGTAATGTAGAGTGGGGTCTATTCCAATAGTTAACTCAGAAGGATAAGTTAGTAGAAGCACAAGAAATATAGTGTGACAATTTAAGTATGTGCAAGGACTTAATTCTGTTGCATTCTGTGTAAATATCAGATATGGTTGGATCTTTTGTTCCTCCTTATAAACATCTTCTGGTTCTGACCACGGATCATAGACCTGAAATGCCAACTCTGCAGTGTATGCAGGACTGAAATCTTGTACTGCAGTCTACTATTTTCTAGGACTAGATCCATTACCTATATCTCTCCAGTTTTACATAAGTTGGATTGGCCAGTGTTAGTTTCAAGTGGAAAGATTGTTTTCTAATGAATCCAATTTGTATATACAAATTGTGCCCAATTATTACACCTGCTACCTGCAATAATATAGTATGTCTTTCAAGTTTCATAAAGAATTACTTTAAGGAGGGGCAGTATTTTCCGTACAAGGTACCCTTTACATACATTATTTAAAAACCGCACATCTCCTTTTTGATATATATTAATGACCTGGACTTGGATATGCAGGACATAATTTCAAAGTCTTCAGATGACATGAAACTCACAAATGTAGTGAACAATGAGAAGGATAATAACAGACTTTAGGAGGACTTATACACACTGGTGAAATGGGAAGACAAATGGTAGATGAAATTTAATGCAGAGAAGTGTGAAGTGATACATTTTGGTAGGAAGAATGAGGAGAGGCAATATAAACTAAATGGTACAATTTTAAAGAGGGTGCAGGAACAGAGAGACCTGAGGGTGTACAAGTTGAGAAGGCTGTTAAAAAGGCATGTGGGATCCTTGGCTTTATAAATAGGGGCATAGAGTACAAAAGGAAGTAAGTTGTGCTAAACCTTTATAAAACACTGGTTAGGCCTCAGCTGGAGTATTGTGTCCAATTCTGGGCACCACACTTTAGGAATGATGTCCAGGCCCTAGAGAGGGTGCTGAAGAGATTTACTAGAATGATAATAGGAATGAGGGACTTCAGTTATGGACTGGGGTTGTTCTCCTTAGAGCAGAGAAGGTTAAGAGGAGATTTGATAGAGATGTTCAAAATCATGAGCAGTTTTGACAGAGTAAATAAGAAGAAACTGTTTCCAGTGGCAGAAGGGTCAGTAACCAGAGGACACAGATTTAAGGTGATTGGTAAAAGAACCAGAGGTGAGTTGTTCTGAAATGTCTGAAGGGGTGGTGGAAGCAGATTCAATAGTAACTTTCAAAAGGGAATTGGATAAATACTTGAAGGGAATAAACGTATAGGGCTATGGGGAAAGAGCAGTGGAGTGGGACTTATTGGATAGCTCTATCAGTGTTGGTTTCAAGTGGAAAGATTGTTTTCCAATGAATCCACGATGGGCCGAATGGTGGTCTCCTGTGCTGTATCATTCTATGATTATACAAAGCAGGTGATCAGTTCATACGTTATTTAAGTAATGCAGATTGGGAGTACTTGATTAGTACTCCAATGAATCCTATTTTTCTTTTTCTGAGTGTTAAGGAAATATGACTGAGTTATAGCTGTAGTTACCTTGTTCCCCTTTGGTACTTTGCTCTGTTGCATAAAGTAAACATGAAGTTCTAGATATTTCTTTTACATGTTTCAGTTGTCAAGTAAATTAAAATCTAATATTTTAAGTTATGAACAAAGTCCCTTTTCTGGCTGCAGTGCATATATCAGTGAGTCATCCACAATAGCAGAATGGGCTGTCTAACTCATACACGCCAACTATCAGTTTTTCAACTTGACAGTAGCATTTCGATCCATGCGTCAGCCTTTCAACATTTCACAGGAAAGATTAGCTTTTTTTTTCCACTGGGATTGGAGGTCATCAAACAAAGAGATCAGTTGGAGGGCAATACTGGAGGCTATCATCGCAACTGTTTACTTTAATTAGCTTAATGCTTCTGTTAAAATATGAAATAGAG
Organism: Heptranchias perlo; assembly: GCF_035084215.1. Taxonomy (NCBI): domain Eukaryota; kingdom Metazoa; phylum Chordata; class Chondrichthyes; order Hexanchiformes; family Hexanchidae; genus Heptranchias; species Heptranchias perlo. The sequence goes on along the minus strand of NC_090337.1, from coordinate 28,781,480 downwards.
GAATGTCATACGAGAGCATTAAACATCATCTGTGATTATCACCAATGTGTTTTAAGGTTTTAAATACAGAAAATGTTTGAAATGCACAGCAGTTTCATCAACATGTAAAAGAGGAAAAGAAAGGTTAATTTTTGGGTGTGACCTTTTATCAGTACTCAATTCTAAGGTATTGTTTCAATGATTTCAAGTTGTCCTTCTTGAAGCCACTTTAAAATGTATGGTGTTTGTTTAAAAGTTAAATCAGCATAACTTCAATCCAGGTACCTGCCTCTAGCCTGCCATGGGTGTGGGACAGGGATGGATGTGATAATGAACCAGGTTACTGGTGAATGTAAATTGCATTGGTGGTTGAGATTATTGTAGGTGTGTGTTTTAAAAACTTTGAATTCATAAATTAACATGATCCATCTGAGGTTAGGTTCCCAATAAAAAGAACCAGACATGGTAAAGTTGTATTGATGTTCCTGCGACTGCTTTTATTTTCATACTTAAAATAGCTGTAACCTTTCCAGGATAAAGGAATTTTGGCTTGCAAGGTAGAATTACAGTAGGTTCCAAAATGCTGGAAACTGCATCAATTGAAGTGTCAAAAAAAACAATTTTTGATGGGGGAGGGGGGGAATGCATGCCACAAACACCCCTGCCCCCTCCCCAGCCACCACCAGAAACGAAATCTACCACTTCTGCAAACTGTGCTCTTGTGTACTTTTGTTTTTTTTGTCCTTCTGCAAAAAAAGTGATGGAAGTTGGGTACACCTGCAATTTAAATTATGACAATCCTGCGTCCCACCACTTTCAGTGTGACTCCTTGACCTAGAAATTTGAACGTGCAGCACTCATTATTCAGGCACTAAGCAGCCTCCTAAGCCTACAATATGGCAGGCAGGAAGCGCATGCAAAATTCGAGCCAGAAGTGCACTGCCCGCCATTTTGGTGTAGGCAAAATAATCGGCATTCAGCCCTTCACATATTCAAATAAAGGGCCAATCGCCTGTTTGAAGCTCCCTCTACAATATTGGGTTTCCCTGTAAAACCCGGAAAACCAGGTCTACATTTGGCCTAATAAGCGATTCTTAAAGGGACCGTTGCAAGCTGCAACCAAAAAAAAAGTGCTTAAAATATACTTACCTGAATATGGAGCCCGGAGGCGCAGGTGTACTTTTCCCGACCTCACATTAAAACCTCGTGGGCCAGCGCCAGCCACTGCTCTTTATCCCCCCCCCCCCCCCCCCCCAAATCGTGAGCTTGATATCCTCTAACCTCCCCGATCGCTGCCGACTGCTACCCACCCTTCCCAGCCATGCTATTCCCACCCACCACCACGATCACTGCAACCCATCGACCCGATCGCTTGGTCACCCTTTAAGGCTGTTGTTGGCGTTGCACATGTAACTTTGAACTTAGAGGGAGGGTGAAAAGATGGTTTAGATTTAATTGCTTCGCACAGAAGATCGTCAATGTATGGAATGGACCATCAAGAGAGATGGTGAGGGCTGATTGCATCAGCAGATTCAAGAGAGTGTTGAATACCTGCTAAGATTTGGTAGAGGGGTATCAGAGGTATGGTGGGATGTTGTATATCCTATACAAATTAGATTGGCCAGGTAGACTTCAGTGGTCTTTTCTGGTCTTGAACATTTCCAAGTTATTATGTAGTTAGAGAAGGAACAAAGTGGAGAAAATAACATGCCCTTAAGCTATGTAAATACTAAAGATATGTGATCTATTTTGCTAGTTTCCACTTAAAATCATTTATAAAAAAAATGCTCCTAAAGTTGTGTTACTTGAAAGCTATTTTTCTAAAGGCCTGATTTTAACCCCCTGCAAACCTGACAAGCATAGGACGTGCAGAGGGTTAAAATATCGACAATGTGGTACTCACACCCTCGTGCCAATTCAACGGGGGTGCTTTGGGCAGTGTCAGAGACCCTGGCATGGGTAGGGTTGCCAACTCTGGTTAGAGACATTCCTGGAGGTTTGATCACATGGCATTCGGTCATTCCAGGAGGGTAGGGAACCGTAGGCATGGGCCTCACTAAGATGTAAAAGTCGGGGCCTGATAACTCAGACCCCGACGTTATCTTAACCCCGGGGGCACACAACAGTGTCGATCAGACCTGGAAAACTGGTGTGACATGGCTCCAGGGGCAGAAAAGGCTCAGGTAAGTAAAAATGTTTAATTTCTACCCTGACTGCATCCAGAGCTCCCCTCCCACCACCCCATCCCCCCCCCCCCCACCACCCCCCGGTCCACTTACCTGACTGGTTGGACTGTTCCCATGGGTCTCCGGCAACGGCCTCCTGCTGCGTCACCTCGCTCCTAGCCGCCGGCTCCTCGTCATTCCCACCAGGTTCAGGCAGGAGTTGGGCCTACACTATGTTAACAAGGCCCGAGTGTTAAAATGGCCCAGGCCTCATATCGATGAATCAGGCGAGCCTGCTTTTCGCCCCATCACCCCCGCGCTAACCTCCTTCCCCAGCAGTTAATCAATGTCATGACACTATTCTTTGGAAATGTGAGTTTACATTTATGTCAAGCATTAAATAATTGTTTAATACAGTGAAAATGCAACTGCTCACATAAATGGTTGTTGACAGATGAACTAAACAATTTCTTTGAGCATGTCAATTCACAGGGCAGCACAAAAAGCCTTATTAATGTGCATTTTTAAATGAAATTACCACATTAGTTATGATATATATCGCAGCCTATTAAAGAAGTATGGTGAACAGAAGTAAAGATACATGCACTGAGGACTCCCTGGACTTCAGTTTAACATTAATTATAATTGCTTGTTTCCACAGCTCAGAAATGGATGTATGGTGGCCTGGAGCACAATGTCTTTCTGCAGTACTTGGCCTGGGTCACTTACCCTGTTGTCCTTATAACCTTCTCAGCAGGATTTGTCCAGATCATTGCTCCTCAGGCTGTAGGTATGTGGCACTTTTCATAATATGAAAGATCTAAAAGGTATTAATGTTTATGCTGCAATGATTAAAAGTTACACAGAATTGATCATTTCTGTGTTGTGGCTCGTATAAATCGTTTATACCTTTTCCTTTCATCAACACAGCTCAATCCTTTTTTCCTGAAGGACACTGCCCTTGAAGATGACTTTCAGCTAATGAATGCTTGCTTCTGTGATCTGAACTGTAAAGTGTCAATGAAGAATTGTCTCACATACTTTTTAATACAGCATTTTATACATAAAATAACTTTAAAAAAAATCAGGTGCGCTTTTAATTCAAATAAATTTCAGAATAATTATAAGCTCGTGCTGTAGTGAGAAATGGAAGGACTGATGAAAGAATCATACGCCGCATTAACTCAGATGGGTGTTGCTGGTCAAGGCTCTGCTTTGCTACTATTTCTATCCGTCTCAAACAAGGCTAAAAGTCACATTAACCCTAGGTGACCAAAATGTTTACTACTAAATTAAAAATGGTTGGCAGCTCAGTTGGCTACCTGTGTACGTGTTTTTTTGGAGGAGATTCCCTCTGTTTTTGAAAGTGTATTCACATTTGCGATAAATAGCAAACAAAGGAAATCTTACTTTGTGGAGATCCTCACTGAAATTACCACATTAGTTATGATATATATCACAGCCTAGTTGTGCATAGTTGTAATTGCCATTAACCTTCTGTTCTCACTCATTAGGAGCACCACTCACTCTTTTGGCTTGATAATACATATGACTATTAAAAATAAACACAGCTCCCTTTGTTTAAATGGGTTTGTGATCTCTGAACAATCACCCATCATAAATATCACTCCTAACATCGCCTTGATGCTGACACAATGCTGTAAAACTTGCTGAGGCTAATTCAGAATAAGTATTATAATCCGTAGATCAAGTGGGTACTACTGCTGTTCTTCCCTCCCCTCCCCCCCCCCGCCCCCCCCCCACCAAAAAAAATAATTTTACACCTTGCCTTAAATAAAAATCGATACACAAAGCAGAATGTACAGTCTTGCCAACTCCAAAAAGAAAAGACTCTGGAGATTGTAAGAATAATAGTGTTCAGATCTTACCTTAATGGCCAAAAGTTGTTTGTTAGATTATGTTGGGTTTTATACAAGTCAATCACTGTTCTGTCTCACCAATTTGGTTGAATGTTTTGAGGAAGTTACAGGTTGGTGGATGTTGGATGACATGTTTCAGTGTCATGCTTTGTGAGAACTTTACAAATGACCAACACGGGGAACTTGGATGTTCCTAGCGCCTGCTGGCAGTCGAAGAGGTAAAGTGCTTTATTCACAACGAGAAAAATATAAAATAACATAAAGTAACATTCTGATACAAACTTAAATAGGCTTTCATACACTGACATGCTTGAATGTACTTGCAAGCAGAGGCCCTGTGATGAAGAGTATTGGTGTAACAATTGCATTGATCAACACATTTTGACATGGATCAGTGGGAAGTGATTTTGTATCATGATTTACTGATCTCAGCTGACGTGTCAGGGGCGACCCCGTGAAAAGAAAAGGCACCTCTCCACAAGAAAAGAGGGAAAACTGGAGATAGAATCTACTGTTCTACATCTTTTAATGCTGACTGCAGAGCACAATTAACAAGGCCCAGCAGTGGATTGACTAGCCACTTTCATGAAGGAAATTGCTTATGGAAGTGGAAGGAGAGGAACTTACCTTTAATATTTTCGGTGGGCTACCAGTGGTCCCTTTAAGGACTGCTGGTTATGTTCAGTTCCACTGGGCAGAAGAACCGAATTGCATCAGGGTCCTAAATACATTATAGGATCCTGATTTAAATATGTTAATGAAGCGCTCGCCTGTTTCTGGCCGCCTAAGTCGAGGCCTGCTCAAAAATCGCATCAGGTGGGCCTTAGACAGCAAGTCAGTGGTAAGTTATTTTAAAAAAAAGTTTTCTTGCTACCATCTCATTCAGGCTGAAAAAAGGGGTAATTTTGAGACCAAAGTTGCTCCCTATATTTTTCTCTGTACAGCTGTCAGAGATGACAAGGAATAAAGAGTCCATTCTCTTCTAGTAGATCAAATGTAAGTGTCAAATGTTTCAAAAATTATACATATCTGAAGGAATGACATGGAATAAAACAATCAGTACCATAAAGTGGGAAGGTCACAAATTCAACCCCATATTCCACTCAATTCCACATCAAACTGGGATATCCTGTTTGGGCAGTGCCATGTCTTCCTAGCAGGCTGCCCAAGAGCATTTGTAGAAGTTTGGGATCAGATGGCCTACCTTCTTAGTAGCAGAGAGGTGCACGCCTTAGATAAAAACACATAACTGATTTTTTAAAAAAATTACATGTTGAGGTGGCACCAAATGGCATTTGTGCTATAGCAACTTTGTGTAATATGAAGTAAAATCACTGCATGGCCAGGGAAAGCTGGTTGCTCTTCAAACACACATGGAAAGACTGAACTGATGGAGGAGTATAGTCAAAATAAAAGAGCTAAGCTTACACCTTAGATCAGAGTGTCTAAATCCATTATAATTGCACCTTTTAGATTCAAACTTTGACATTGTTTCAATCATGTGAACCACTGGAAGACTTATTTAGTCATCCTGATTGATTGAGCTATTGGTTCTTGCCAGTCTCTCCAGCCCAGCACACTGCACTTCTTCCCTGCAATACCATTTCATTCCTCTCTGCCCACCTGTTATATCAGTGGAATATCATAAGCCACCTTCCACGCTTTGTTCCATATAGTCCATGCATCACAAGCATAACCCATACCTAAATATTTGATTAACTTCGAAAGAACACCTTACTTTAAAACAAAATGATGAACTATAGTATAAGTACATTTAACAAATCTCATGCTTTTATCTTGGTTAAATAACTTATCCAACAGCATGTCCTCTACTTCTTTAAGAACACTGCCATTCAAATAGTATCCAAAATGAAGTAACATTCCAAAGCAAAAGATTGATGCTAATTTTTTTTTTGCTAAAATAATTACATTGTTCTGCTCTTAAATACATGCACAGACCACCTACCACACCCAGGCTGAGAGAGTCAGTAGGCATCTTCATCCCAGGCTTCTGCCACTCATGATCTAATTGTTGACAAGTGTGTAAGAGGAGCCAAGGATGTCAGTCCTTCAGATATTCCCCCCCCCGCCCACTTCATGTTGGAAAGCACCAGGCCTCTGCAATACTCAGCCTTCACCTCCAACGTCACAGCTGCGATCGCAAACACAGTCATAGGCAAAAAGTTAAGTGCACCGTGTTGTGCCATTGGATCACTTTTGAGGCTGGGTGAAATGTGAATTAAATTGTGTGCCGTTACATTAAATTTAAATCGCACTCCCAATAAGTGAATATGGTTAAAACAATATTATTCCGATTTGGCCATCCTGCCTGGGTAGTGCATTTGCCCCCCTAGGGCGGCACTGGAGTGTGGATATAACTGTTCTGTATTTGTTGCAGCAAGTTAATGAAGCAAAGCCTGCTTGAAAACAAAAAGACATGAATGCCAATTATGCTTCTGACACACACCACAAGAAGGTTGCAAATTATTATTGGGTATAAGCTCAAGATATATTTTTGGAATGTTTCCATTTCTGCTGCACTTTGTTGGTTCATTAATCTTGAATGCACAGGCCATATTGTTTTCTTGCTGTTGTGACAGTGTGTGACTGATGAAGAGTGGCAGCCCGGGGTCTTGCTCAAGTAATGTCTTATTGATCCTATTTGGAAAAGAAATGAAAATTGAATCTTAATAATGCAGTTTACGTGGCTTGTACTGTATGTCCCATTAAGCAAGAGGTTAGATTAACAGAGGTTCTGCACCATAGTCTACATTAACAAAATGTGTTGTCTGTAAATTCCAAATCTGTGGAATAGTCTGGTACTGAAAGTTAACTGTTGCATGAAGTGAGAGGAACAAACCACATGCCAATACATTTAATTGGATAGCTGTAAAATAAAAAGAAAAACCTGCAAATGCTGGAAATCTGAAATAAAAAGAGAAAAAGCTGGAAATAAACAGCAGTTCAGTTAGCATCTGTTAAGAGAAAAGGCAAGTTATGATGTACACCCTTCAACAGAACAGATGATGAAGGCTACACACCTGGAATGTCATAACCTGTCTTTTCTCTTTACAGATGCTAACTGACCTAAATATATGTTGCTTTATTTTGCGCTTGTAATTATATGTTGTGCTCACTTATTTTTGATAGAGTAAGATTATTTTGGAATCTCTTTTCATGCATGTTTATAAGAATCTATGTTGCTGTTCAGGCTTTTCTCTCTCTTCAGAATCCACTCTGTTATCTTGAATATTATACTGAAAAGGGCACGGGCATAACAACCTTTCCAATTAATATCACCACAATGCATGGGTAAATTGGAAACTTGTTTATTTTATAAGAATGTACTAAGTGAAACTTGTTGCTCAAAAGTAATGATGTTTGTAAAATATTCCATGCAGTATTAACCTATTTACATCCACAAACTTGTTAACAGAGCTTGCCTGTGTGAAATTGTCCCTTCTGAGCTTAAAATCTACATTGGCTAAAGTAAAGGTTTTGTGTTTGTAAACTGTAGTTGACTTAATACAAACCAATGGTTAACTTTTTGTTATCCTATTGCACTGTTGAACACACTTTAAATAACGAGCAGATTATTTCCCAATAATCAACTGTGCATTATCCTTCAAGAATCTCTTTGTGATGGTGTATGACTATGTTACATATTTCAGTGATGTACAGTGCAGTGCCCATCAGTATCTGGCATGATGTCCACTTACAGCAAAAACTAAGGGGGACATTCTCTTTGAGGCAGAGTTTCAATAGGGCGGTACTTCAATCCTCTCTTCCATGTCCACCCCAGCCCCAACACATTTTCCTGGGTCAGGGCTCATTACAGATGCACGACAGGCTCCCAGTATGATTCCAACTGTCAAGAGGGAGCCCACCAGTGCAAAAAGCAGAATTTCGATGGTGCTGCAGAAGAGGCAGATGGGACCTTAAATGGGCAAAAGCACCCAGAGATTGGAAAGAAAACTCCCACTGAAGGCCTTCAGCAGTTAAGTCCCTTGGGCCAACTGGTGGTAGAGAAGGCTGTGACCAGGCTCCCTACTTCCATTTGGTGAACACTGGGCATTTAACGCTGCTTCCCTAGGCCTATAGCCACAAGGTGGCCCTGGGAAGTGGTTGTAAATGGGGTGGAAAGAAGGAAAATCCACTGGAAAACTGGGCCTGACTCCCCTGCCACCAATTACATGAAGCAGGTGTGGAATCAGCAGGCAGTTCTAACGGGGGCTGGAGGAGGGAAATCCCAGTTGGGGTGGTACAGGCCACGCTAGTTGAATTTTCTCACATTCTCTGCTGTGATCTTACCTATTTTGGCCAGATCACTGAGCAGAATTTCCCCCATTAGATTGAAAGCCAGATAAAACTACCCTGTGAATTCCATAATATCTTAAGAATAAAGTTTCTGTGCCTATCATAGCAAAAAAAGAAATTCTTCCCACTCACATTACAGTTTAAAAAAATCTCCTGGATGCCGTTGTCATGACAGTTGCTCATCCACGCTACTATGCACCCTTGAAAATAACATTTAGAATATAATAAGGTCTTATTATACCTTATTAGAATAATAAAAAAAATTCAACAATTCAAATAAAATCTTGTCTTGCCATTAGCCCATCCTATCTTGCAATAGCCCCACTAGCCTTCTCGTACACCGCCTCATGCACCTTGCCAGACCTCTTGTACATCTTTAGCATTCCCCGGTATTTCCTGGGCCAGTGAAGACCACCAAGTTGAGCCCCAATATTACCAATGCATGCAAGAAAGTGCATGTATAATGCGATGTCATTATTCCTTTTCTCTTAGCTTTTGCAAGTCTTTTGCACTTGCATGAGTAAGTATCAAGCAAATTGCCTCTACGGTCTGTTTGCTCCCTCGTTCCTGTATTCCAGATGCACTTCACTTTCAGAAAACAATTAAATAATAAGCTTTTTATGAAATTGGCATTCCCAAGCAGCAACAATGAGTTGAGAACTATCGCCTACATAAAGCTCACTCAGCCTCGTGATTTAGAGTCCACAGCACAGGAAAAGGCTATTAGGCCCAACTTGTCTATGCAGCGTTTATGCTCCACATGAGCCTCCTCCCATTCCTCTTCATCTAACCCTATCAGCATATCCTTCTATTCCTTTCTCCCTCATGTGCTTATCTGGCTTCCTCTTAAATGCATCTATGCTATTTTTCTCAACAACTCCTTGTGGTAATGAGTTCTGCACTCTTACCACTCTTTTTGGGTAAAGAAGTTTCTCCTGAATTCCCTATTGGATTTATTAGTAACTATCTTATATTAATGACCTCTAGTTTTGGACACCCCCAAAGTAGAAACATTTTCTCTACATCTACCCTATCAAACCCTTTCATTATCTTAAAGACCTCTATCAGGTCATTCCTCAGCCTTCTCTTTTCTAAAGAAAAGAGCCCCAGCTTGTTCAGCCTTTCTTGATAAGTATATTCACTCAGTTCTAGTATCATCCTTGTGAATCTTTTTTGCATCTTCTCCAATGCCTCTATATCCTTTTTTATAATATGGAGACCAGAACTGTTCACAGTACTCTGTGTGGTCTAACCAAGGTTTTATACAAGTTTAACATAACTTCTCTGCTGATCAATTCTATCCCTCTAGAAATTATCCCAGTGCTTGCTTTGCTGTTTTTATGGCCTTATTAACCTGCGTCGCTACTTTTAGTGATTTATGTATCTGTACCTCTGGATCCCTTTGCTCCTCTACCCCATTTATGTGGCCTCCTTATTCTTCCTACTAGAATGTACCACCTTACACTTATCTATATTGAAATTCATTTGCCATTTACATGCCCATTCTGCAAGTTTATTAATGTCTTCCTGTATGTTGTATTTTGTTGTATTCTTCCTTTGTATTAATTATACCTCCCAATTTGGTGTCATCTGCAAATTTTGAAATTGTACTTCTGATTCCCAAGTCCAAATCATTAATGTAAATTGTGAACAACAGTGGTCCCAGCAATTTGGAACACCACGTCCCACCATTTGCTAGTCTGAGTAGCTACCCTTAACCCCTACTCTCTGTTTTCTGTTTTGTAGCCAGTTTGTTATCCATCCTTCTACCTGTCCCTTGACTCCATATGCTCTGATCTTAGTCATGAGTCTAATATGTGCTACCTTATCAAAGGTCTTTTGAAAACCCAAATATGTTGCATCTACTACATTACCCTTGTCTACTCTTTTTGTTACTTCATAGAATTCAATAAGGTTGGTCAAGCATGACCTTCCCTTCTGAAATTCATGCTGACTATTCTTTATTATATTTTCGGTTTCTAGGTGGTTTTCTGTTACATCTTTGAGTAAAGATTCCATTATCTTTCCTACCACTGATGTTAAACTAACTGGTCTATTGTTCCCTGGACTTGTTCTATCTCCCTTTTTAAATATAGGAACCACATTAGCTGTCTTTTTTTTATTCGTTCTCGGGATGTGGGCGTCACTGGCAAGGCCAGCATTTATTGCCCATCCCTAATTGCCCTTGAGAAGGTGGTGGTGAGCCGCCACCTTGAACCGCTGCAGTCCGTGTGGTGAAGGTTCTCCCACAGTCCACCAGTCCTCTGGCACAATTCCTTTTTCTAATGGATTTTTATATATACGTAATAGTGCCTCTGCTATCTTTTCCCTAGTTTCTTTTAATATTCGCGGATACAATCCAGGGGTTTTATCCTCTCTAAGTTTGATTAGTTTATAAATTATCTCCCCCCTTGCTATCTTAAATGTCTTTATATCTGTTTTGATCTCTTCTAACTTCATACCCACCTTGTTACTCTTCCTGGTAAATACTGAGGCAAAGTAACTATTCAATATTTCTGCTATTTCTCTGTCATTACCTGTGAGTTTATCATGTGCATTCCTTACTGGCCCTATCCCAATCCTGATTTTTCTTTTGTTATTTATGTATCTGTAGAATACTTTACTATTTCTATATTCCTTAATAATCTTTGCTTTCCTAATTGTTTTTTGACTTCTTTCCTAACCTCTTCATATTCCCTTTTGTCATCCTCTCCTTTATTGTCTATGTACTTAGTGTATGCCATTTTATTTTAAATTTTACCCATATCTCTTTATTCATCCATGGTGTGTCATTATTGGCTGGTTTGTTCTTGTTCTTTGGAGGCATATATTTCTCCTGAACTATCTTAATCAGTTTTAAATATTTCCCACTGCTGTTCTATCTCTTTGTCAATTTTTTTTCTAGTTTACCTTCCCTACTTCCATTCTCAGCCCCATAAAATTAGATTTTTTTTCAATCTATTACTTTGATCTTTGTCTTGCTTATGTCTTTCTCAATAATTATTTTAAACCTTATGATATTGCTATTGCTTAAATGTTCCCCTACACTTCCTACACTTCCTTCTCTTAACTGCTGTGGTTCATTTCCCACTATTGCATTTAAAGCCACATATCTGCCAGTCAGGTGAATTGGCTCTCCCGCTGTCCATATTGCTGTGGGGTTTTAAATGCATTACCCCACCCTCCACAAATCAGTAACATTGCAGAGAAACAGGTAGCTGTGACCTTGTCTTGTGATTTTATTTCGCTTCCCCAATGTTTTACAGCATGCTTAGCTATCACCTTTGCCCTGGCCTTGTAGCCTAATAAAATCCATCATTCAGCGGCCAGACACAGCTCTGCAAAACACATCTGCGACACCCTAGCTAGACTATGCCTGCACTTGTTCAATGACAGGACATCCCTGTCAACTGACAGTAATTTTTATTAAGAATGTCACTATTTTTTCCATTTCCCTCTGTGAAGAGCCTTACTACATTTTTCTACATTAAAGTTGCTGTATAATTGTGAGTTGCATACTTGCCCCAATGAATTAATTATTTTTAAAGTGTTTGAAATCACTGTTGTTCTGTTGCTAAATGCAGCAGCCAAATGTACACAGCAAGGTCCCATGAACAGATGAGATGAATGACTAGTTAATCTGGCTTTCTTGTGTTGTTGGCTATGGGAGAAATGTTGGCGAGGACACTGGGAGAGCTATCAGTTCTTTGATAGTGCAGTGTAATCGTCACATCAGGGATGTGATATTATCTGAAATCTGCTGGAGTGTGAACATTTTCAAAGACTTTCGTAAAACAGAGATAGCTCAAAAAAAGAGCGAACACGATAATGGACTCTTGCGATACAAACTTTCATGAGGCCTTAGGGAACGACAAGGTATTAAAGTGAAGATTCCCGTGAAAGTCGGCAAGTCAAGCATTGGGTTGGTTTTGAAGTATCACAAATATACTATTTCATGATTGAAATGGTAGAAGATGAAAGAAGAGGCAAAGAACGAGGAAAATCAGCAAGCACCAGAGCCAGATTGTTCACACCTGGTGGTTACACCACCAATCATATCTGTAGTGCCTGGAACACTTCCTCACATCCACCTTATATAGTCACACCTCCCTTTCACCAGCATCAAGGGTTTGGGTGTTCCATCACTTGCTCACAGACTCCATTTCTTATTTCATATGTTTATTTTGCCAGTCACTTTTTTGCCCAGGCTGAAATATGAAGGTAAATTCATTGATCCCATACTCTGTGAGAAGCTGTGTTGAAGGTTATGTGGGTCAGAGAATCAGCACTATATATTGTAGCCCTACAATGTCGATTGTGTTCTTTTTACAAAGCAAGATGAACCCACTCAGGGTGCAGAATCAGTGAATTTGCACAATACTTTTATTTACAGCCTTTAGTTGCCGTACCCCTTTAAATTTTAGCTTTCCCTTTGGTAAATTCCCAGCTCCAAGACTAATTTGTCAGAATATCCCCTGTGATCTATGAAGTGTTGTGTTGTGTTGGCTAATGTTATGACTACAAAAGAGCCAACTCCTTTTTTTAAAAAAAAAAGGTATGAAAAGGTTTAAAAGGGCTTGAATTATGGAAACGTGTATTTTCCAAGAAAATCTAATCCAAATGCCAGAGAAAGGTAGGTCAAAATACCATCTGTGGTTTTTGCAGAGGAGCCTTCGTCTGAATGTTTTACAGGAAATGATGAGTTATTAGCCAATAAAAAAATCCTAATTAGGACCTTAATTAAGAAGTTAATTTTTCATATTTGCCATGCATCAGGGAAATAATATTGTGTATAGATAATTGGAGAATTTTACAACAAAAGGGAGTGAGTATTACAATGGAAAATCCAAGCTGTTTCAACTTCATCCTTTGAGAAGTAATGAGATTTGCAAAACATATTCTGAGATAATGATGAGCAATGGATTTTTTTATCACATGATTTCTTTTAATTGAAAGTAATATCACATGGGCAAGCCAGTTATTGTACAATGTTTTACCAGTATCCTTCGAAACTGTTTCCAGTAACAGAAAGGCCAGTAATCAGATGATGCCAATTTAAGGTAATTGGCAAAAGAACCAGAGGCGAGATGAGGAGAATTTCTTTTACACAGCGAGTTGTTATGATCTGGAATGCGCTACCTGAAAGGATGGTGGAAGCAGGTTCAGTTATAACTTTCAAAAGGGAATTGGATAAATATTTGAAGGGGAAAAATTTGCAGGGCTATGGGGAAAGGGTAAGGGGATGGGACTAATTGTATAGCACTTTCCAAGAGCTGGCACAGGCACAATGGGCTGAATGGCCCCCTTCTATGCTGTATCATTCTATGATTCTATAATATTTCTTGTCACTACTAATGGTGCTTTAATATTAATGCAACTATTACTTTCTGTAAAATTTAAGGGAATGTGATGCAGATGTGTCAGCTGGGTTCAGTGGCAGTATTATATTGCCTTTGAGTCTGAAGGTTGTGAATTCAAGCTCCACTGTGGGACTTGAGCATATAATCTCGGCTGACACTTTAGTATAATACTGAGGGAGTTCTGCATTATCATTGGTGCCATCTTTCATATGAGATGTTAAATTGAGGCCCCATGTGCCTGTTCAGGTGGATGTAAAAGATTCCATGGCACTACAGAATTCAAAGGAGAGCAGGAGTGTTCTCCCAGTGTCCAGACCAACATTTATCCCTCAAGCAATATCACCAAAACAGATTAACCACATTTCAAAAATAATCCATTAGCTATAAAGCATGGGATGTCCTGAGGGTATGAAAGGCCTATCTGTGTAAATTGGCTTTAAAATATATATATATATATATATATATATATATATATACACACACACACAATTGGAACATTAGAACATTGTATGTTTCTTTACCTGGGTGAAAAACAGATTTGAAGTAATATATCCAAGTGTGAGTAAAAAGTTTGTGCCAATAATTAGTGCCTGGTGTAGGGGAACTTTCTAATAAGTTAACTCTGGTTGCTGTATATTTTATTAGTCAATCTACTGCCTTTTTTAATTCAAAGGTATTTCTTTTCCAATTTGGGGTTATGATCTTTATTTTTCAAGTCTATAATGAAAAGTGCAGTAACAACAAAAACATGCATTTATAAGAACATAAGAAATAGGAGCAGGAGTAGGCCAGACGGCCCCTCGAGCCTGCTCCGCCATTCAATAAGATCATGGCTGATCTTCCACCTCAACTCCAGCTAGCCACCCTATCCCCTTATCCCTTGATTCCCTTAGTGTCCAAAAATCTATCTATCTCCGTTTTGAATATACTTGACGACTGAACATCCACAGCCTTCTGGGGTAGAGAATTCCAAATATTCAGAACCCTCTGTGTGAAGAAATTTTTCCTCATCTCAGTCCTAAATGGCCGACTCCTTATCCTGAGACTATGACCCCTAGTTCTATATTCCCCAGCCAGAGGAAACAGCCTCTCAGCATCTACCCTGTCAAGCCCTCCAAGAATTTTATACGTTTCAATGAGATCATCCCTCATTCTTCTAAACTCCACAGAATATAGGCCCATTCTACTCAACCTCTCCTCATAGGACAACCCTCTCATCCCAGGAATCAATATAGTGAGCCTTTGTTGCACTGCCTCTATATTCGAGGCTGAGATCGATAGATTTTTGGACTCTAAGAGAATCAAGGGATATGGGATAGGGCGGGAAAGTGGAGTTGAGGTAGAAGATCAGCCATGATCTTATTGAATGGCGGAGCAGGCTCGAGGGGCCGTCTGGCCTACTCCTGCTCCTATTTCTTATGTTCTTATAAATGCATGTTTTTGTTGTTACTGCACTTTTCATTATAGACTTGAAAAATAAAGATCATAACCCCAAATTGGAAAAGAAACCTATTTCTTATGTTCTAAGCCAAACATATCCTTCCTCAGTTAAGGAGACCAAAACTGTACACAGTACTCCCGGTGTAGTCTCACCAAAGCCCTGTCGAATTGCAGCAAGACTTCCTTTCTCTTATACTCCAACCCCTTGCAATAAAGGCCAACATACCATTTGCTTTCCTAATTGTTTGCTGTATCTGCGTATTAACTTTGTGATTTGTGTACAAGGAGACTCAAATGGCTCTGAATACCAACATTTACTAGTCTCTCACCTTTTCTGCTTTTCTATTCTTCCTACCAAAGTGGATAATTTCACACTTCCCCACATTACACTCCATCTGGCACCTTCTTACCCAATCACTTAACCTGTCTATATCCCTTTATAGCTGCTCTAATGTAGAAAAACATCCCAAGGCACTTCACAGAGGAGCGATGAAAAAAATGAATGCTGAGCCAAAGAAGGAGATATTAGGAGGGGTGACAAACTTGGTCAAAGAGGTGGATTTTGAGGAGGAGAAAGAGGTAGAGAGCCAAAGAGGATTAGGAAAGGAATTCCAAAGTTTGGAGCCTCAGCAGCTGAAGGCACACTGACAATGGTGGGACAAATAGAGGAGGTGATGCACAAGAGGCCAGATTTGGAGGAACAGAGAGTTCAGGCGGGTTACAGTTAGGGAGGTGTAAGACTGTGGAGGGATTTAAACACAAGGATGGGAATTTTAAATCTGAGACATTGGAGGACCAGACCAGACGAGACCATTGGAGCCAATGTAGATCAGTGATGACAAAGGTGATGGGCAAGCGGGACTTGGTATTGGGT
This sequence comes from Heptranchias perlo, assembly GCF_035084215.1. Taxonomy (NCBI): domain Eukaryota; kingdom Metazoa; phylum Chordata; class Chondrichthyes; order Hexanchiformes; family Hexanchidae; genus Heptranchias; species Heptranchias perlo. The sequence continues at coordinate 28,765,465 of NC_090337.1, read as the reverse complement.
AGGATATGGACATCAGAGTTTTGGCTGAGCTGGAAGTTTATGGAAAGTGGAGGATGGGAGGCCGGCCAAAAGAGCATTGGAATGATCAAGTCTCAAGGTTACATAGGCATGGATGAGGGTTTCGGTGGCAGGTGGGCTGAGATAGAGGTGTAAGTAATGTTAAAGGTGGAAGTAGGTGATCTTTGTGATAGAAAGGATTATGGGTTCAGAATCTTAGATTGGGTCATATAGGATGCCAATTGTGAACAGTCTAGTTCAGCCTGAGACAGTGGCTGAGGAGGGGGATGGAGTCGATGGCGAGAGCTTGTGGCAGGGGCTGAAGAAAATGGCTTTGGTCTTCCCGATATTTAATTGGAGGAAATTACAACTCATCCAAAAATTAATGTTGGACAAGCAATCTGCCAGCACAGAGGTAGTGGAGAAGTTGAGAAATGTGGAGGAAAGATGGAGCTGGGTGTCATTAATGTAAAGTGGTTGGGGAGGTGGGGTGGTGGGGTGAAGTCCCAAGGTGATGGTGCAGGCTGAGAAGAGAAGCTTTTGATAGAGATGCTTGAGCTACAATTGGATAGGTAAGAATGGAACCAAGTGAGGGCAATCTTACTGAGCTGGACAGTGGAGGGGACGCATTGGAAAAGGATGCTGTGGTCAACCATATAAAGGGCTGCAGAGATGTCGAGGAGGATCAGGAGAGATAATCCACCACGGCCACAGTCGGAGAGAATGTTGTTTGTGACATTGGTTAGGGGTATAGCTAAGTAAATCGGGGTTAATGAGGGTTGCGGTTCAGGCTTTAGCCCAACACTTTTGTGATTAGTTCATGGCAAAAAGGCTGTTTCCATTAACAGATTGAGTATCCTATAATCTGAAACGTGCCCTTGTGCTATGTCTGAAATAGTGTGGCCAGGATTCACAGATAGCTCCTAATTATAGCTTATGGTGGAGTGGCGATCATGTCAAAGGCCTATATTTTGTTTTGAAAGGTGGAAAATACCATGCTGTCAGATTTTTATGGGTTGAAGTTAGAAAATTATCCTCAACATGAAACAAGAAAAGGTCATCACAAATTCTTATAATTCTTTTCAGTTGATTCTTTGAGTCTATGTTGGAAGTTGCATGGGAACTGAGCCTCAACTCTCACAGACCCTCTTCCCCTCATGCTGTATGAGACAGATCACATGTAGCCAGTACAGTGAGTGAATGATCCACCTCCAGGCATCAGACAATACTTCTTAGTTAATAGCTGCATGAAATTTGCCTCCTCTTTCCCTGGCACATGCTTCCACTGTTTGCCTCCTTCATTATCATTCTTGAAGCATTTACTGGGGGTAATTTTGACTTTGTGTAAAACGGGTGATAGCGAATCGGCAGCCTGTTTTACATCTCTCCCCGTTTTTATTTCCATTCGAATCAATGGTTCGGCTTCCATGTTTCGAAAGGTTTTGTAGGTTCAACAGTTAGACGAATCGAAAAAAAAACTACTACTAAGGTCATTTTACAGGGCCAAAAATATTTTAAAATACAGTAGTGTGATGTCCACTCAATGCAAATTGAAAGGTTAAATTAACCTGTGTCCCCTGTGCTCTCTTCCCCCTCCCCCCACTAAATGTAACTTCTTCCAATGCAGTGTTAGATCTGTTCACTCCTGGAGAATGATGCACATGTTTTCTTTTAACTGTGCATTTGGCTGGTTTTGCCCACTGCTTCTGTAATTATAATTGTTGATGTTGGAATTAATGCTACTGCTTCAATGCAGAGAAAGTATTAGCTTAATGAGAAATCTCTTTTAATCTGTCCTTTCTGAACATCTTTTTTCTGAATTTCTCTTAGCTTGCAGACCATCTGTAATGAGAAAACTCTTTTTAAATGTTAGACTCCATAACTCCTGTGCATGTTCTACCTGTTCACTCTGAACCCTTGAGTCCTTTGCTGTTTGCCCTTTAAGTCACAGGATATGTACAAGAATCCTGAATTATGGATGGAATAGACTTTGTAAACCATTGCTAGACCATCAACTACCACGGCAATGTAATAAAATTCTCATCTTTCTGTTCGATCTCTAGTATTTTTTTTCTAACAGTTGATGCCTTCTTATCTGGCTATAATCTAATGTTTCATGATGAGAAAATATTGATAAATAAAGTGAAAATTTAAAACAAATAATCTTTTGACACTGCATATGGTGAACACTGGAATTTTGAGCCAGCATAGTGGAGTGCCTCCAGTCCCTTGTGTTCTCCATTTGTGTCGGTAATAATGCCCATGTTAATAAGATATGTTGAATCTTGCCCTCTACATCAAACTTCTTCATCTTTTTATCAATTGTTAAATAGAAAACAAATTATGTCAGCCAGAGTGCATTGTGTCCTTTACTGCACAAAGGAAATTATTCTCCAACTATCAGTGTCAATACAATAATTACATAGATGCATCACTAATCAATTAAGTGATTCCAATAAATTCACAATTGAGGGTAAGGATCACTAAGTCCCCACTGCTATTGGGAAACCTACTTGCTGCACTTTCTCCCTTTGAGTTTTTAAAAGCTAATTACAGCATGCTGGTGAAAATGGAAACTTGCATTTTTGCTATTGAATGTTCTCTGTATACTGCATTTAAAAAGCTCCAAATGTGCAGCAAGTAGTGAAGCAAAAATTACCAGTCATAAATGTTATGAACTGGATTGCAATAGAAGTCCTACTTTTTTTAAAACAGAGTTCTGAATGTCCATTGGCACTAACACAAAAGATGGCAAAAATTTAAATGGAAGAAAAATTGGGCAGGCTATATCTATTACGAGCGTGTAATCCTCCCTGACTTCTTTTCCTTCCTGCGATCCAGCCAGGCAATACTTTACACCCAAGTGCTATAAACTGAAAAACTACCACATTAACTTATGGAATGGACTGCTGCCAGTTCGGTAAATACTAACCCTGTTTAAAGTACTTGGAAGAGAACTGGATCAGTTTCTGATTCAGCAAATAGTAGGGGAGGGATATTGATCTGGGTTAGGATAAAGATAAAAATTGGTCAGACTGAGTTTTAAAACAGGACCTGGATAATAAGTGAGACAGGGCGGCAAAATAACTAATATCTTATGATATTGCGATAATGACCACATGTTAAAGATTGCATGTTACAGCGAAGAACTGATGATTCAGTTGCAAGCACTTGAGAAGGATTTGCATGTTTTCACTCCATGCATATGTGGCCAGAATACTACAGATATAAATACCACTCTTACACATTGCTAAATAGCATTAATGCCACATTTCAAAGCATTAATGCTATTTAAAAACAGTATATCAGTCATACAGTCTTTTAGAAAGGTAAACATTATGTTTAATTTATCTTGCACTTTTGGCAAACAGTCATTACAGATGAAAAACACAGACCAGTACCTCTACCTTGTGCATTTTTCAAACATTTGATGTATGTTTTTTCATAGGTTCTGGGATACCTGAGATGAAGACAATCCTACGTGGGGTGGTGCTAAAAGAATACCTCACCTTAAAAACTTTTGTAGCCAAAGTGATTGGCTTAACTTGTGCATTAGGAAGTGGCATGCCATTAGGTAAAGAGGTAAGAGAATTGATCAGTTATTCGTGTTTTGGGTCTTTTGATTATTTGGCCAACAAATGATTTTTGGTTCAAACAATTGATTTAATGTTAGATTCAGTATTCTTAAGGATTAATTCCGAAAGGTACCGCATCCTCTTTTTTTACTTGACGGGGGTTAAAACAAGGTTAGAGCTGCTGGAACATGAGGGAGACTAGATATTTGGATAAGATCTTCCTAAAGGAAATGGTCCAGTTATCAAAACTGTTATCCGTATCAGTTTGAGACAATGGGTGGGGTGTATTAACACATTCCAACATCTCCTAGTAATATTTATACATATAGGCTTGGGTTTTTCCCATGATCCCACTGTAACCCTGATCTGCCTGCCAGAAGTGCACCCCTCTGCATTTAAATGAAGTTGGGGTCAGTGGCCAAGTGGCCCCTGCGATTTCCCTGCATTTCTGCCCAATGCCACTGTAAAGTTGAGCCTGTATGGTGCCCCACAGTGGGGGAAGAGTTCAGGAAGGTCAAAGGCTACACAGGTGTGCAATTCTTCAAAACTAGTTTAGTTGGGAGTTACTTCCATTACTTTGAAGCCGCAGTTTCTGAGCATTTAAAGGTACTTTGAGAAACCTGCTGAAAATTTTAAGCAGATCTTAGCATGGTGAAATAATGCATTTTGGCCTGGAGATTCCATTGCTCGTGTGCTTTGAGGAGGATGAGGACATGGAGGAGAAAAAGATGGAAGCGAGGATAATGCAGAGAATACCCATAGGTATCTGCGCCACAGTGTCTACAGACCACAGAAGATCCATTTAATTTTTCTAATAGGCAGTGTCTGAAAAGGCTGCGATTTCCTCCTGAAGTCGTAATAGAGATATGTCAGCTGTTCAAACCTGACTTGCAGTCTCTTTCCTCAGGGGCACTGCCTTGTGTGTGGCTGGATGATGACAACAGCACTTAACTTTTATGCATCCGGATGCTTTTAGGCGATCTCTGACATTAGTTACATCAGTCAGTCAAGTCTTCTGATAAAGAGGGTGCCCTCCATCTATGTGATGCAATAAAGCCCTTCACAATCTCTTGCCTTTCTATCAGACAACCATTCAGCTAATCTGTAATACTTCTAATATCCTCTCTAGAAGAGGACAGTTAATTGCCATATAAGAAGGATAACACCCTGGAAAAAATACACAAGCACATCGAATTGCCAGAAATGTACATTTTTACTACTATCTTGTCCCTTCATTGTACCATACTACCACTGCTATCTCATCACTGTGACTATCCCTTGAGCCCAAATTTTTTAAATGCATGATCCTAAGTAATAGATTGGGAAAAAAACTAACTTTGAGGGGATGAAAATGCAACTAGGGCAGGTAAACTGGAAAAAAATGTTGACAAAGAAATAGAACAGCAGTGGGTAATATTTAAAATAGTTATCAAGAGAGTTCAGGAGAAATATGTTCCTCTAAAAAGCAAGGACAAACTAGCCAATAATGAAATACCATGGATGAATAAAGAAATAAGGGTAAAATTGAAACTAAAGAAAAAGGCATACACTAAGTAAATAGACAACAAAGGAGAGGGTGAGAAAAGGGAATACGAAAAGGTTAGGAAAGAAGTCAAAAACATTTAGGAAAGCAAAGAGGAGCTACGAGATTAAATTATCAAGGAATATAAAAAGAAATAGTAAAGCATTCTACAGACACATGAATAGCAAAAGAAAAATCAGAATAGGGTTAGGGCCACTCAGGGATACACACGATAAACTCACAGGTAACGACAGCAAAATGGCAGAAATATTGAATAATTAGTTTGCCTCTGTATTTACCAAGGAGACTAACAAGGTAGGCAGGACATTAGAAGAAGAGATCAAAAAAGATATTAAAATATTTAGGATAGAAAAGGGGGAGATAATTAATAAAATAATCAAACTTAAGGCCGATAAAACCCCTGGTTCGATTGGATTGTATCCGCAAATATTAGAAGAAGTTAGGGAGGAGATAGCAGAGGCCCTATTCATAGAATCATAGAAGTTTACAACATGGAAACAGGCCCTTCGGCCCAACATGTCCATGTCACCCAGTTTATACCACTAAGCTAGTCCCAATTGCCCACAATTGGCCCATATCCCTCTATACCCATCTTACCCATGTAACTGTCCAAATGCTTTTTAAAAGACAAAATTGTACCCGCCTCTACTACTGCCTCTGGCAGCTCGTTCCAGACACTCACCACCCTTTGAGTGAAAAAATTGCCTCTCTGGACCCTTTTGTATCTCTCCCCTCTCACCTTAAATCTATGCCCCCTCGTTATAGACTCCCCTACCTTTGGGAAAAGATTTTGACTATCTACCTTATCTATGCCCCTCATTATTTTATAGACTTCTATAAGATCACCCCTAAACCTCCTACTCTCCAGGGAAAAAAGTCTCAGTCTATCCAACCTCTCCCTATAAGTCAAACCATCAAGTCCCGGTAGCATCCTAGTAAATCTTTTCTGCACTCTTTCTAGTTTAATAATATCCTTTCTATAATAGGGTGACCAAAACTGTACACAGTATTCCAAGTGTGGCCTTACTAATGTCTTTGAACAACTTCAACAAGACATCCCAACTCCTGTATTCATTGTTCTGACCAATGAAACCAAGCATGCTGAATGCCTTCTTCACCACCCTATCCACCTGTGACTCCACTTTCAATGAGCTATGAACCTGTACTCCTAGATCTCTTTGCTCTATAACTCTCCCCAACGCCCTACCATTAACGAGTAGGTCCTGGCCCAATTCGATCTACCAAAATGCATCACCTCACATTTATCTAAATTAAACTCCATCTGCCATTCATCGGCCCACCGGCCCAATTTATCAAGATCCCGTTGCAATCCTAGATAACCTTCTTCACTGTCCACAATGCCACCAATCTTGGTGTCATCTGCAAACTTACTAACCATGCCTCCTAAATTCTCATCCAAATCATTAATATAAATAACAAATAACAGCGGACCCAGCACCGATCCCTGAGGCACACCGCTGGTCACAGGCCTCCAGTTTGAAAAACAACCCTCTACCACCACCCTCTGTCTTCTGTCGTCAATCCAATTTTGTATTACATACATACATATATATATATATATATATATAACATCACTAGAACAGCGAATAGTGCCAGAGGACTGGCGAACAGCTAATGTTATTCCTATATTTAAAAAGGGAGATAGAACAAGTCCGGGAACAATAGCCCAATTAGCTTAACGTCAGTGGTAGGAAAGATAATGGAATCTTTATTCAAAGATGAAATAGAAAAACACCTAGAGAATGAAAATATAGTAAAAAGTAGTCAGCATGGATTTCAGAAGGGAAAGTTATGCTTGACCAACCTTATTGAATTCTTTGAAGAAATAACAGAAAGAGTAGACGAGGTTAATGCAGTAGATGTAATAGATTTGGATTTTCAAAAGGCCTTCGATAAGGTACGGCATTGTAGACTCATGGATAAGGTCAGAGCGTGTGGAGTCAGGAGACAAGTAGCAGAAAGGATAGCAAGTTGGCTACAAAACAGAAAATAGAGTCTAGGGGTTAAGGGTAGCTATTCAGACTGGCAAAAGGTGGGAAGTGATGTTCCACAGGGATCGGTGCTGGGACCACTGTTGTTAACAATTTAATTAACGATTTGGACTCCGGAATCAGAAGTACAATTTCAAAATTTGCAGACGACACCAAATTGGGGGATGTAGTTAATACAAAGGAAGAATGTGTCAGAATGCAAGAGGACATTAATAAACTTGCGGAATGGGTGTGTAATTGGCAAATGAATTTCAATATAGATAATTGTGAGGTGGTACATTTTGGTAGGAAGAATAAAGAGGCCACGTACTGCTTGGATAATAAAAGTCTAAAAGGGATGGAGCAGCAAAGCGATCTAGGGGTACAGATACTAAAAGTAGCAACGCAGGTTAATAAGGCCATAAAAAGGCACTAAAGTTAATTTCTAGAGGGGTGGAATTGAAAAACAGAGAAGTTATGTTAAACTTTTATCGGACTTTGGCTAGACCACACTTGGAATATTGTGCATAGTTCTGGTCTCCATATTATAGAAAGGATATAGAAGCATTGGAGAGGGTGCAAAAAAGATTCACAAGGTTGATACCAGAATTGGGAGGATATCAGGAAAGGCTGAACAGGCTGGGACTCTTCTCTGGAAAAGAAAAGGCTGGGGGGTGACCTGATAGAGATCTTTAATGATAGGGTTCGATAGGGTAGATGAAGAGAAAATGTTTCCACTGTCGGGATTCTAAAACTAGAGGTCATAAATATAAAATAGTTGCTAATAAATCCAATAGGGAATTCAGGAGAAACTTCTTTATCCGGAGAGTGGTAAGAATGTGGAACGTGCTACCACAATGAGTAGTGGAGGCAAATAGCAGAGATACATTTAAGGGAAAGCTAGATAAGCACATGAGGGAGAAAGGAATAGAAGGATATCCTGATAGGGTTAGATGAAGTAAGGAGGGAGGAGGCTCGTGAGGAGCATAAACGCCAGCGTAGACCTGTTGGGCCGAATGGCCTGTTTCTATGCTGTAGTTTTGATGTAACTCAATGTAACTTATCCTACATGATGTTACCTCAATATCAGGAGGTTGTGAGCTTTGTGGCTGGGACTCTACCAATGGAGCCCTCAAGGACTAAGGTGGCACTCATCTCGGTGAAGCCGATGCCCTTCGAAAAATTTGCTTCCAGTGTCACGTCACTTGCATGTCCAATGCCTACTGGGCCTAGACCAGAAGCTCCCTTTCATGCTGACTTTACATAGGGCTGTATTGATTGACGCAGGCGCATTGTCACTATCATGAGAAGCAGTAAACTCAGCATCCATTCCTTGGAGTCCACTTGCACTGGACACAAGATTGGGATTCTCGCTGAAATCCTGCCCTGTGTGTTAAATGAGGCCCCAAAGGAAAATGAAGTCAGCATTGGTCTCATCCCACTACTTCACTAATGATGCCAGGAAAATGCAGACCATAATGTCAGTATGGCTTCCTTTTCACTCAGCATAGCAGGGGCTTGCCTGAATGGACCATATAGGTACTGGGAGAAGGGGAGGCTTCTGATCCAACGTAAGTTTAATTGGCAGCTCAACTGGCATCGCTGAATAAGGGATGCTGGGGAAGGGTCTGAGATCAAGTCTTAGTCTTCCTGTCAATCAGGAAAGGACTTAGAAACAGACCATCTGGAGAGATCTGAAAAGGGGAAGATAGTGAGCATATTGCTGACCTGTTTCAGAGAAATTACTGATCCACTAAAATAGATAGTGTGGCATGCTTTGTTATTTTCTATTTGATGAGCACTATGTAATAGATTAAAATTCACTGTAAACATTACTTTGTTTATTCCTTTTATTATATGTAAAATAAAGCAGCCTGACTTATAGTTGGCACTGTCGCACTAGAGTATTCATCAATCTGCTTTCTGGAAGATAGGAGAAATGCACATGGGGATGTGTGTGAGATTATGGTACCCAATTCATGTAACAGAGATTTCCATTGTTATGACCCCCAGGTCATGCTATTGCACGACCAGATATTAAGCAATAAATGTAAACGCCTGATCATAAGGGCTGTCGGGTCTGCTTAAAGGAGAGATGGATGAACCTGAGATTATCTAGTGCAGACCCGAGATTTGTAACAGAGATCAATTTTATAGACTGTGAATAAATCTTGCAGTAATTGTACTTACTTAAAAAGACAGTTTAGAAATGGCTTCTCTCTCCATCCACCTGTCAGAATATTCCAGGTTACATATATTAAATGTTTAAGCACTATTTACCTGTTTTCTTGGTTTTGCTAGCTTCTGTTAATTTAAATTTCTCCAAGTAACTTTTTTTAAATGCTGGAGTGTTTTAAAAATGTGAAGTGCAATGGAAAATCCAATTGAAATGCTGAAATGTAATCTTTGTATATTTCTATAAAACTGCAGCAGTTTTTTTTTTGTTTTAGTTGAATAGAATATTGTGAGAGAATTATTTATGTATTCGACCCTATCATTGTAACACATCTGAATGTCCCTTAGGCTTAGAGATGTTTGACTACAGGTCTCATCACATCCTACTCAGGATGCCTTTGATGCTATGGGATTAAGCAGGCTATACAAGTGATACAAAAGTAAATGTACTTAGTGCAGTGCCGACCTGTTTCTGAGAAAGTGGTGGTCATAAAAGTGTATTTAGTCCATTAATAGGGATACTGTGGTGCTTGACTGATGAAATCTACCAGCATTTCCCCTTCACTATCATAATTGACTCTAAGGCTTAGAACATTTATGGAGTACTGGAGAGTGGCAATAAGAATAATATTTCAATCTGTCAGAAAAATGCTGAGATGCATAACTAGTCAATCAATGAATGGAAAAATTGCTTGAATTTTACAAGTCCATATACATTGTTTGCAAATGTAATACAGCACATCTTTAAAATATGAGTCATGTGTGGTTATGGCCACTAATGGTTTTATTCCCCAGGATCAACACAATTAAGTAATTGCAATTCAATTTACTGTCTCTGAAATAGGTAAACAATGTATGCTGTAACTCTAAAAAGAGACCATGTTCTAACAATTTCTTCAGCTAATTTTCTGAAAGATAAAGTATTATCTGCCCACTTAGTTTATTTGCTGAACATTGCAGTACTAGAAACCATTACATCAATAGTGACAGCTTGCAGGCATCTGTTATGTTTGATATTACATGAGCCAGAGCCAGGAACTAAAGGTGAAGGTTAAATATCAGTAGCATGAGTAAACAATCCATGCAACTCCCAATCTCAATCTCCACTGCAAATAAAATCTTTGTAAAAGCCCTAATGTTAAAATTGCAATTTGTAGGAAGTAGGCTTTAATTAAAGTTTCCTACGAGGATGAACCAATAATGGGACAGTGCAACTCGGGTTCTACCTTTTGCCAAACCGAAAAGCAGACAGGACTGGGCAGTTGGTGGGGTGATGGGCGATTGGCAGGAGTGTGGTTTCAGGAGAACCCAACTGATGACAACAATGTAGCTGCTTGACACACATTACATTTAGCATCTTATTTTACAATGCTATCAAATATTGTAACTAATAATTTTGAACAAGTAATATTTTACAGGCACAACATACATAGGAACATCCATTCAGCCCCTCGAGCGTGCTCCGCCATTCAGTTAGATCATGGCTGATCTGCACCTCAGCTGCATTTACCTGCCTTTGCTCCACATCCCTTAATACCCTTATCTAATAAAAATCTATCTATCTGTGTATTATAAGTGCAAGTTTGTTCTTTTGTTCTTGGGCATTACTTCTGTACCTTTGCTTCAGAATGAGGCTGCCGCATAGCTATACCAACTCTGGAGGCCAACCTGCAGACAACCGGTTCCATAGGGATGGCTGTTGCCATAGGAATTCATAACATTTTATTGTCATCAGATCTTTCCACATCACTGGTGACGTATGCCAAATCAATCAGTTGACTGTCTAGATCCATCAAGCAAGTGACAAAAGACTTGCAAGGAGCAACATGTTCATAATTTTCCCTGTGGAAAGGAGGCATCAGTTCAACAGAGCACGGAGCATTTCCTGGGTGCCAGGATCTGAAGAGGACACAGCATAATAGATGGCACCTATATACTGTGCTGACCACTGCGCTGGCCGTCACCTCCTGATAAGCAAGGTGCACTGTAGTGCCAAACAGGGCAACCTTCCTCACAGCCACCTCTTGCAGCAGCAAGTTTACTTTCCCAGCCATCAAACAGGGGGAGGTCAAAGTCACTTACCACAGATTTTCTTTAATGTCTCTCTTAAGTGTGCAAATCCCTTTAAATTTAAACTGCTGCTCAGATTTTGCACACAAAAGCAATGTTGCGAGCTTCTGCTAATTATTTAAATGAACTTATCATGCAAAGTGGGCGTAGTCACTTCATTGGGCTGTGGGTTTGTTGGGGTCAACCAGCCATTCCCAGCACAGATTTTGTCAGTCTTTGAAAATCGGGTATTATGAGTCCATTTGGATTCCCGTGTCTCATCAATTTGCAGTCCAATATTGGATTCTTGGGCCCAATATTAGGAGGGCAGCGGGTTCGCAGCAGGGGGGTCGGCTGGGTGCGTGGGTAACGCGCCCAGTGAAATCGGGGTGCTCCGCACGGAATCCCAGGCTAATTGGATCCACTTACTTGTGCTTCCAGGTTTCGCGCTGGAAAGCTGCGCGGCGGGCGGACTGCGCATGCACAGCATGGTCCGTCAGCTGGAGGAACCCTATTTAAAGGGGCAGTCCTCCACTGACTGATGCCGCAGGAAATAGGAAAAATTACAGCATGGAGCAGCCCAGGGGGAAGGCTGCTCCCAGGTTTAATGATGCCTCACTCCAGGTATTATTGGTTGTGGTGAGGAGGAGGGGGAGGACAGAGATCTTCCCCCCCCCCGGCGGGCGGGAGGAAACGGCTTGCCTCTGCCACCAAGAAGGCCTGGCTCGAGGTGGCAGAGGAGGTCACCTGCACCACCAACATATCGCGCACCTGCATACAGTGTAGGAGGCGCTTCAATGACCTAAGTAGGCCAGCTGAAGTGAGTACACTTACTCATTCCCCTACACTCTGTCTGCCACATCACCGCCCTCACCCCACATCTCCTTCTGCACTGCCAACACTACTCTATCACATCACCCCTCACACCCACTCAAACGTCATCCTCATCTTACCTGCACTTACTCACCTCGCCAGTACTCATCCCACCACTACCACTCAACCCAATCCTCATACAATCTCATGGCTCCATCTCATACTCACGCTCTCATGCATCTCTTTCACGATCAGCCTCACTCAACCTGCCACTACCTGTGCTGCAGCCACAGGGCATGCATCACATATGTGCAGTAGGAAGCGTAAGGCAAACGTGTCGTGAGCATGAAGGGGATGCACAAGGGTGTTTGAGGGTTTGTCATGGTTTTTCCTTATATTTAATTTGTGATCAACTCACATTACATATTATATTGTCACCACTACTGCCACGTCTTTGTGAATCTTGTCTGGTTTGTGCAATAATGCCCTTTCCTGAGGATCACAATGAAGACCCACAACTGATGCCACTCATTGTGTCACTGCAGAGTGGGTGTAGGTGTATTTGCAGGGCTCTTTTGTGCAGACGTGGCACCCTGGAAGGATGCGAAGGAGAAGTTGTTGAGGGCAGTGGTGACTTTTGACAGCGACAGGTAAGAAGATGGTGCTCGGGCCAGCCGGGAGCAGCTCGGCATGAATGAGGCTGCAGATGTCTACGACTACATATCGAGTGACTCCGAGCCTCCGTATGCACTGCTGCTCAGAGAGGTCCAGGAAGCTGAGCCTCGGTCTGTAGACCCTGTGGCGAGGGTAGTGCCTTCTGCGATGCATCTTGCTCTGCGGTTGCCCTCCCTCCTGCTGTGCAGGTGGATGTGTCACAGCACTGTGTTGTGGGGCTCCACGTGTCAGAGGCATGGCCGGCGAGGCTGGTGATGCTGTTCGTCCTCCGAGGAGGTCATGACTGCAGCTACGGCGGCCCCATCCGGAAGATGTACATCTGAGGGGGTCCGCAAGGTAGGTAAATGTGTCTGGACACCGGGGTAAGTGTGCAAGTTTGTAAATTTTATTGTTAGGAGGAGGGTGGTGGAGGCCAAACTTTGTCCAAAGTGACAGAGTGGCCTCCTGCAATGAGTGAGGGTCTCCCCCCACCCCACCTGTCAAATGGACCTTTGCAGCTGCCACATGCTGATGGCTGCAACACATCCATTTCAACTGGGAGTGTTTTCCCCAGTATGGGAAACAGTCCCAGTTGTTTCTAAAATCCCATCCCTCCTAAAATGTCATGTTAATCAGGTCTCTAAACGACCTGAAATACCTTAATGATTTCCTTAAGTGGCACCCCACCGGCTTTAATTGCCGGCGGGAGTCCCACATGTGGGGGCTGCACGTGCATGTCAGTGCGTCACTGGGGAACCTGGAAGTGGGCGGGTTGGAGCCGGATTCCGGACCCGCCACGGGAATCCCCGATTTTCGCAGCCCCCCCTGCCACAAACGCACACGCTCAGGGGTGCGAAAATCGAGCCCTTGGAGTCAGTTGGAGAAAAAGGTCTGTGACGTAGTGATTTTCTGACTCTTTATGACCTTTGGCAGATAAGGCAAAGGATAATCCAAAGAGCTTCTACAAATACATAAGGGGCAAAAGAGTAACTAGAGAGAGAGTAGGGCCTCTTAAGGATCAACAAGGTCATCTTGTGGCAGAACCAAAGGAGATGGGTGAGATCCTTAATGAATATTTCGCATCGGTATTTACGGTTGAGAAAGGCATGGATATTAGGGAACTTGGGGAAATAAATAGTGATGTCTTGAGGAGTGTACATATTACAGAGAGGGAGGTGCTGGAAGTCTTAACGCGCATCAAGGTAGATAAATCTCCGGGACCTGATGAAATGTATCCCAGGACGTTATGGGAGTTTAGGGAGGAAATTGCGGGTCCCCTAGCAGAGATATTTGAATCATCCACCGCTACAAGTGAGGTGCCTGAAGATTGGAAGGTAGCAAATGTTGTGCCTTTGTTTAAGAAGGGCGGCATGGAAAATCCTGGGAACTACAGACCGGTGAGCCTGACATCTGTAGTGGGTAAGTTGTTAGAGTGTATTCTGAGAGACAGGATATACGGGCATTTGGAGAGGCAGGGACTGATTAGGAATAGTCAGCGTGGTTTTGTGAGAGGAAAATCATGTCTCACAAATTTGATTGAGTTTTTTGAAGGGGTAACCAAAAAGATAGATGAGGGCTGTGCAGTAGACGTGGTCTACGTGGACTTTAGCAAAGCCTTTGACAAGGTACCGCATGGTCGGTTGTTACATAAGGTTAAATCTCATGGGATCCAAGGTGAGGTAGCCAATTGGATACAAAATTGGATTGACGGCAGAAGACAGAGGGTGGTTGTAGAGAGTTGTTTTTCAAACTGGAGGCCTGTAACCAGCGGTGTGCCTCAGGGATCGGTGCTGGGTCCGCTGTTATTTGTTATTTATATTAATGATTTGGATGAGAATTTAGGAGGCATGGTTAGTAAGTTTGCAGATGACACCAAGATTGGTGGAATTGTGGACAGTGAAGAAGGTTATCTAGGATTGCAACTGAATCTTGATAAATTGGGCCAGTGGGCTGATGAATGGCAGATGGAGTTTAATTTAGATAAATGTGAGGTGATGCATTTTGGCAGATCAAATCGGGCCAGGACCTACTCCGTTAATGGTAGGGCGTTGGGGAGAGTTATAGAACAAAGAGATCTGGGAGTACAGGTTCATAGCTCCTTGAAAGTGGAGTCACAGGTGGATAGGGTGGTGAAGAAGGCATTCAGCATGCTTGGTTTCATTGGTCAGAACATTGAATACAGGAGTTGGGATGTCTTGTTGAAGTTGTTCAAAGACATTAGTAAGGCCACACTTGGAATACTGTGTACAGTTCTGGTCACCCTATTATAGAAAAGATATTATTAAACTAGAAAGAGTGCAGAAAAGATTTACTAGGATGCTACCGGGACTTGATGGTTTGACTTATAGGGAGAGGTTGGATAGACTGAGACTTTTTTCCCTGGAGAGTAGGAGGTTTAGGGGTGATCTTATAGAAGTCTATAAAATAATGAGGGGCATAGATAAGGTAGATAGTCAAAATCTTTTCCCAAAGGTAGGGGAGTCTATAACGAGGGGGCATAGATTTAAGGTGAGAGGGGAGAGATACAAAAGGGTCCAGAGGGGCAATTTTTTCACTCAAAGGGTGGTGAGTGTCTGGAACGAGCTGCCAGAGGCAGTAGTAGAGGCGGGTACAATTTTGTCTTTTAAAAAGCATTTGGACAGTTACATGGGTAAGATGGGTATAGAGGGATATGGGCCAAGTGCAGGCAACTGGGACTAGCTTAGTGGTATAAACTGGGCGACATGGGCATGTTGGGCCGAAGGGCCTGTTTCCATGTTGTAAACTTCTATGACTCTATGACCTTTAAATATCAAATGATACAGTATTTGCTAAATATGCTATTGATATCTAAGAGGGTGAATATCCTGATACGGCTCACCACCACCTTCTCAAGGGCAATTAGGGATGGGCAATAAATGCTGGCCTCGCTAGTGACGCCCACATCCCATGAACGAAAAAAAAAAGCTAAAGTAGCAAGACCATGGAGCAGCGAGCTTAGAGCTCACCACTATCTTGCTGACCTGACCTTGTGAGTTTTTTTGAGATAGACCTCATTGCCTATTCATAGCAAGCTCTCACCCAAAATTGGGCCTGCTGGTCAATAACTTCAGGAAGTCTGCCAAGGTAAGAATGGTCAACATAATAGTGTACAGATAGATGGGCAAAGTATGCAGGCCACTAATCATTTCCTCTCACCTTTTTATACACTGATTTAGGCTGTGTGCTAAGTCTTCACAAAAAAAGCTCTTTCCAAGATTCACATGTCCATACCACAGCAGAGCATACTTTATTGCTACTACTTCAAACCTGACCATTTGGAAGTGTCTCCCCCACAAAGTGAACTTACTAGAAAATTACCCTGCATGATGCATCTTCATCAACATACACACAAGCTGGGAAACATAGTGGCTATTTGAATGTCACTCATCTATTCTCCAAATTTTTTACATCTCAGCACTACTTCCCTGTTCCCAGGACAAATCATGGTATAACAGAACAGAGCAGACCATAACCAGTGCCGGTGGTCCTCATTTTAGTCCCCTCAATCGATTGATACAGGTCATGCTGAGAACATAAAGTGAATGTTGATGGAACTGATAGCTCTCCTATCATTCTTTTCTTGTAATTTTTCCTCCACTCACCGCACTCACTCACTCACATGCATACTTTGCTGCAAACCAACATGGTGCATTTTAGCTACGTGAGCTGTTTCAGGAGGGATAGTTCAGCCACCAATTTTCCTTCATTTTCTCCTACCATACTGCCCGATGTCAGGCGGAATATTGGAGGAAAATCGGGCCCATGAAGTTCAAGGGCCTGACGGTGGGTTCCTCTCAGGAGTCAGTTGTCCTGAACTTTAAGGTATTCTGCACACCAGGCAACCTTTGTTTTCTCTCATTAAATCTGGAAGTGGATGAACACTTTGAGAAACATAAACCTGTGCTCATACCTCTGGAATATGGAATCACCAGGGAAGAGAGGAGTTAATGTAAGAGCATACGAATTTCCACAGCATTCATGTCAAAATAAGATTGAAATATAATGGCCTATTTTTGTAATATCTCTATTGAAATGGTATTATTCATTTCACTCATTTTAATTTAGTCACAATAATCACCTATACTATGGTAAAAATCTTAAGTCTGTGTACATTTCCTGTCAATTTTTTCCATTATAAATTCTTATACCCGCATTTATAATAGAAGCTGTTCATGTAAAAATGGACAGGGACCCATTATGCTGGATCAACATTGTCAGCTATTTCATCTCTTTTGCTACTGATGAGTACCAGGAGTAGGATCTAAATGCCAACTGCCACGGGGATTGCTACATTTCCTAAAGTACAGGGGGCTAGAATTTAATGTGCAACAGATTGCCGAGCTGCATTTTTGTGGAGCGCATACTTGGACCATGTGCTTGGCAAGTGATACTATTCAGAGGCTTCCTTAATATTTGCCATCTTCTTCTGCATCTATTCCCAGCTGTTGTGGATAATGGACAGATCTAACCCCCTACCAGCCATGCTGCATTGCTTTCCTCTGGGGAGAATGTGAAACAGAGCCATCCGCTTCACATCCTCCTCACGTGTGCTTCAGATGCTGCACCCCTTCTATCCATTGGCCACAGACTCCCATTTTTTGTTTTCATATATATTTTGTCTACCATTGGTTTTTGGAAGTGAATGCTTTGCCTCATATCTGAATCTAAATAAAAGAAATTACAGAAGTATGAGGTCCGAGTTGGCTATGATAGATTGGGGAACTTTACTGAAAGGGATGACGGTGGATAGGCAATGGCTAATATTTAAAGAACATGTGCAGGAATTACAACAATTATTCATTCCTGTCTGGTGCAAAAATAAAATGGGAAAGGTGGCTCAACCGTGGCTTACAAAAGAAATTAGGGATAGTATTAGATCCAAAGAGGAGACATAAAATTGCCAGAAAAAGCGGCAAGCCTGAGGATTGGGAACAGTTCAGAATTCAGCAGAGGAGGACAAAGAGATTCAGTAAGAGGGGAAAAATAGAGTGAGAGAGTAAACTAGCAGGGAACATAAAAACTGACTGTAAAAGCTTCTATAAATATGTCAAGAGAAAAAGATTAGTGAAGACAAATGTAGGTCCCTTACAGTCAGAAATGGGGGAAATTATAATGGGGAACAAAGAAATGGCAGAACAATTAAACACATACTTTGGTTCTGTCTTCACAAAGGAGGACACAAATAACCTCCCAGAAATGTTAGGGAACCAAGGGTCTAGTGAGAGGGAGGAACTGAAGGAAATCAGTATTAGTAAAATAGGGAAATTAATGGGACTAAAGGCTGACAAATCCCCAGGGCCTGATAATCTACATCCCAGAGTACTAAAGGAAGTGGCCCTGGAAATAGTGGATGCATTGGTGGTCATCTTCCAAAATTCTATAGACTCTGGAACAGTTCCTACAGATTGGAGGGTGGCAAATGTAACCCCACTATTTAAAAAAGGAGGGAGAGAAACAACAGGGAATTACAGACCAGTTAGCCTAACATCAGTAGTGGGGAAAATGCTAGAGTCTATTATAAAAGATGTGATAACAGGACCTTGGAGGGCATTAATGGGATTGGACAAAGTCAGCATGGGTTTATGAAAGGGAAATCATGCTTAACAAATCTACTGGAGTTTTTTGAGGATGTAACTAGTAGAATAGATAGGGGAGAACCAGTGGATATGGTGTATTTGGATTTTCAGAAGGCTTTTGATAAGGTCCAACAAAAGAGGTTAGTGTGCAAAATTAAAGCACATGGGATTGTGGGGAATAGACTGGCATGGATTGAGAATTCATTGACAGACAAGAAACAGAGTAGGAATAAATGGGTCTTTTTCTGGGTGGGAGGCAGTGACTAGTGGGGTGCCACAGGGATCAGTGCTTGGGCCCCAGCTATTCACAATATATATCAATGATTTGGATGAGGGAACTAAATGTGACATTTCCAAGTTTGCAGATGACACAAAGCTGGGGTGGAATGTGAGCTGTGAGGAGGATGCAAAGAGGCTCCAATGTGATTTAGACAAGTTGGGTGAGTGGGCGAGAACATGGCAGATGCAGTATAACGTGGATAAATGTGAGGTTATCCACTTTGGTTGTAAAAACAGAAAGGCAAATTATTATCTGAATGGTGATAGATTGGGAAAAGGGGAGGTGCAGTGAGACCTGGGTGTCCTTGTACACCAGTCGCTGAAAGCGAGCATTCAGGTGCAGCAAGCAGTTAGGAAGGCGAATGGTATGTTGGCCTTCATTGCAAGAGGATTTGAGTACAGGCGCAGGGATGTCTTACTGCAGTTATACGGGGCCTTGGTGAGACCACATCTGGAGTATTGTGTGCAGTTTTGGTCTCCTTATCTGAGGAAGGATGTCCTTGCCGTGGAGGGAGTGCAACGAAGGTTTACCGGACTGATTCCTGGGATGGCAGGACTGACGTATGAGGAGAGATTGGGTTGACTCGGCCTATATTCACTAGAGTTTAGAAGAATGAGAGGTGATCTCATTGAAATATATAAAATTCTAACAGGACTAGACAGACTAGATGCAGGGAGGATGTTCCCGATGGCTGGGGAGTCCAGAACCAGGGGTCACAGTCTCAGGATAGAGGGTATGCCATTTAGAACCGAGATGAGGAGAAATTTCTTCACTCAGAGGGTGATGAACCTGTGGAATTCTCTACCACAGAAGGTAGTGGAGGCCAAGTCATTAGATGTATTCAAGAAGGAGATAGATATATTTCTTAATGCTAAAGGGATCAAGGGATATGGGGAAAAAGTGGGAACAGGGTACTGAGTTAGACGATCAGCCATGATCATTTTGAATGGCGGAGCAGGCCCGAAGGGCCAAATAGCTTTCTCTTGCTCCTATTTTCTATGTTTCTATGTTTACCTTTTTATAAAGGCTTTTCAAAAAAATTACCTTCCATCAGTACAGCTTTTATAAAGGCTCTACAAATTCGTCTCCATATATGTTGCCACTTACCTTTAAGTTGCTGCAACCTTTATAATTTTTCCACGATGAAATGTGAGCTGCTGACATTTCCTGCACCTCTTTGGCGAGCTCCCAGAGCCAGGCCCATTTGGGCTAGGAGCTTGCCTATATAAAAATATATTGGCCAACCACGAGAACTCGCTGCAAGTTAATTGGCAGCTTTAGCAATTTGTAAGCTTCAATCAGCTAAGCTTGTAGAACTTCTGACCTTAAGGAAACTTTGTCAGATTAAGAATTCATGATTAGTCTTAAATGTTAGCAAAAACCAATCTTAAATGTTGGCTCATCATGAGCTTGCTGTGAGTTCGAAAGCTTGGATTATGGTAAGCTTGCAGTATTAGTGCATATGTTTTAACTTCGTCACAAGCCTTTTGTTTGTGAAACCAATATTATAACTGTTCCTCTACTAAACCAGCAAATATCTTAGTACGATCATTTGCTATCGGAAGCTAAAATTGCTGTGTAATTGGTTAATATTATTTATAAATCATTGTGATTGTAGGAATACAGTGCAGCTTCATTGTGGAATTGAGTGATGGATGTTTGGAGCTATTATTAGCTGTAGGATTTCTTTTCTAGTGATCTGCTTGCCAATTTTCATCAATACAAAAATCAATGAGGCAGAACCATCCCTGAATAAATTACTGCATTAAAGTGTTTTTTAAGTTTCTTTTAATGCTCAAGTTGAAATGATTACAGGAATTCAATCACCTAACCAAATACGATCCATCTCCCCCGCCCCCCCCTCTTCCCACCCCCACCAAAGACAAACTGTTTGGAAAATCTCTTATTTATTTGGATAGGGAGATGAGCTGTTTGGCATTTTCATTCTGATATCATTCACAAGTGATGCATTTCAACAACAACTTGAATTTATATTGAGCCTTTAGCACAGAAAAATATCCCAAGGCCCTTCATAAAAGCGTAGTCAGACAAAAATGGATGCCGAGACAAAGAAGGATATATTAAGAAGGTGACCAAAGGCTTGTTTAAAGAGATGGGTTTTAAAGAGGGTCCTAAAGGCGGAAAGGAAAGTGGAGAGGAAGATGGGCTTAGAGAGGAATTCCAGAGCATATGGCCTAAACGGCTGAGAAATGTCACTAATAGTAGGGTGAATGAGGAGGGTCGGCACAAGAGCCAGAGTCGGAGGATTGGAGTGGTGAGAGGTAAGTCTGGAGAAAGGTACAGAGATGGGGAAGGGCAAAGCCATAACGGGGATGTGAACTTTAAATTGGTGGCATTGAGGGACCAGGAGGTTATGTAGGTCATAAGGGATGGGGTGATGGGTGAGCAGTACTTGGTGTGAGATAGGATACGGACAACAGAGTTTTGTTGAGTTAAGATTTACAGAGGGTGGAGAATCACAGGCTGCCCAGGAGAGCATTGGATTGGTCGAGTCTGCAAGCGACAAAGGCACAGATGACATTTTCAGCAACAGATAAGCTGAGGCGGGGTGGAGGCAAGCAATGTTACGGAGGTGGAAGTAGGCAGTCTTTGTGATGGAGAGGATATAGTGTTGGAAACTCGGCTCGAGGTCGTATCGGACATCAAGGTTGGAAACTGTCTGGTTCAACCTGAGACAGTTGCTGAGGAGGGGAATGGAATTGGTGGCAAGGGCATGGAGCTTCCCAGTGTTTAGCTGGAGGAAATATGCAGCTCAGCCAAGTCTGAATGTTGGCAAGCAGTCTGAAAACACCAAGGCAGTGGAGTGGTTGAGAGAGAAAGTGAAAAGGTAGAGCTGGGTGTTGTCAGCATACATGTGAAATCTGACCCCATGTCTTTGGATGATGTCACCAAGGGGCAGCATATAGACGAGAGATAGAAGTGGGCCAAGGATAAATCCTTGGGGGAACCCCAGAGTTAACAGTGCAGGGGTGGGAGGGGAAGCCAATTCTGGAGATGCTCTGCCTATGATTGGATGGGTGGGACTGCAACCAGGTGAGAACAACCCTGCTGAACCAGACAACGGAGGAGAGACATTGGAGAAGGATGGTGTGGTTGACCATATGAAAGACTGCAGAAATATCAGAGGACAAAGAAGGATTATGCACCATGGACACAGTCACAGAGGATGTAGTTGTGACTCTGATAAGGGCTGTTTCGGTGCTATGGCAGGTGCAGAAACAGAAACCTGATTGGAGATATTCAAATATGGAATTACGGGAAAGATGGGCACCGATTTGGAAGGGGACAACATGTTTTCAGACTTTGAAGAGGAAAGTGAGGTTGGAGATCGGGTGATAGTTTGTAAGGACAGAAGGGTAGAGGGTGTTATTTTTGAGGAAAGGAATGATGGTGGTTTTAAAAGGGAAGGAACAGTAGCTGAGGAGAAGGAACTATTTATAATTCCAGCTGGCAGGGAGACCAGGAAGGGAAGTCGGGTGGACAGCAATTTGGTGGGAATGGTTTCAAGGCAGCAGGAGGTGGGTCCCCTGGACAAAATGAGCTCAGTGGGGAGATAGGAGATAAACTAGAGAAAGATGTGGGTTCAGGGCTAGGACAGGGGAAGCTGGGAAAGGTTTGGTTTGGTAGGCAAGGGAGAAGGGAGGAAAGCAGCAAATGATCTCAATCTTAGTGACAAAATAGTCACAAAAAGTCTTCACGCTTGTTGGAAGTGAGGGTGGAGGGGGCAAGGGAGACAGGTTTAAGAAGATGGTTGATAGTGGAGAAAAGAAGCCAGGGTTTTCTTGGCTCTCCAGGATGATCCTGGAGTAGTGTGATTGTCATGATGTGGAGATGCCGGTGATGGACTGGGGTTGACAATTGTAAACAATTTTACAACACCAAGTTATAGTCCAGCAATTTTATTTTAAATTCACAAGCTTTCGGAGATTTCCTCCTTCCTCAGGTAAACGTTTGCCTGAGGAAGGAGGAAATCTCCGAAAGCTTGTGAATTTAAAATAAAATTGCTGGACTATAACTTGGTGTTGTAAAATTGTTTACTAGTGTGATTGTGTCATCTGCTTACCAACAAATACATGTTCTTTCATGAAGCAGTGGCCTTTAAAATAAAGTGTTTGGGGAGACAAATCAGTTCTAATTTACTTGTGAAAGGATGGATAAAATATTCGAAGAAGTATATATTTCAAAAATTAAACCCTTGGATGCAAACAATCAGCATGATGTACTTTTTAATGTATAAACTGAGCTCAAAATTTAAATGTCATGATGTTAGTATGCTTCATTCAACATTTTTAAGTTCAAAATCCTTACAATAGTTGTGATATTTTGTTTTAGAATTTTGATAATTACATAGACCTGGATACTATATTTAAGAAATTCCCTCAAGCTGTACTAACATCTTTATAAATAGGTTTTTCTGTTCACTTGCTTGTAATATGGGCATCCAGCCTTTGGTGTGGCTCTAAATGACGTGACACCTTCTTGATTTTTTAACTTGGTAATTTTGCATTGTTTGACCTCTACTTCTAGACTGGGTGCATGGTTAGTCTTACTTATATCTCATTTTTGTTCTTCCTCCATTCCACAGGGACCTTTTGTTCACATTGCAAGTATGTGTGCTGCATTGCTGAGTAAATTCATGTCACTGTTTGGTGGGATTTATGAGGTAAGTCTTCTTACATATTCAGAAGTACTGATTGAAGCAAGAGAGTCATGTCCTGTTTTATTTACATTATTGTGCACCCTTGCTTGTACACATTCTTCTTTGTCTTCCTTGTATCTCACCATCTCCGACTAGGCCTTTTGCATTCGAAAGACTTTTGAAATCTAAGCTTGATGTCACTTAACTACAATTTCCTGATTTATCTCCTCTTCTCTCCTAGTTTTCTTAACCTTGGTGGTGTCTTGCACTATGAGCCTTGCACTTTCACCTTGGTTTCCTAATAATACAAAAAGATACATTAGTATTTTTTTGGAATCCAGGAAAAGGCATCTCTAAAAGTGTGTGCCATTGTTCTGTGTATTCATACCCTGGGTAGAGTGCGAGACTGATGGGCTACTCTTCAAAATTAGGGAGTGGATTCATAGGCTAAGTCTTGAGGGGAGCGAGACTGGATATGGGAGCGATAGACCAGGTAGCAGGAGTGTATGTCCGAGGACAGGGCCATCATGGGCTGCAAAGCAAGGGACAGGAGCAAGGCCACTTTGTCCAGTGAGGTTGAGGAGAAGAGCCAGCGGGGAAGCGAGGCTCAAGGTTGCCATGGGCAGCAAGGTCAAAGACAGGAGCCAGTGAGGCCTGAGGCCACCATAATAGCTGTTTTGGTACATATACAATATATAATGCAACCAAAGGAGGACCAACAGAGCCAGAATAGACTGAAGAGTTCTTTAGACATACATTATACAAAAATACTTTAAACCTAAGATGACAAACTTACCATTGGTTTGTAAAGCAGGGGCTGAAGAGTCTGAGGGGTTTCTCGCACAGATTGAATAGCTAGGAGAGACAAGAAAGCAGCACTACAAGGCCACCAGTGGTGGGAGACCTTAAACTACATTGTGGTAGGCTGGGAGAAATGTTCACATGTTTAGAAAGGGTTTCCAATTTCACTTTATCTTTATCTATTTTCAATGTGAACCTACTTTTAGGTAATTGTCACCATTTCCCAGTGTTCTCCTACTTTCAGGTTGCTTAGTTGCCCTCCTTGGTCACTCCACCTGTCAGAAAGATCAACTGCTTATGGTAAACCCTTTACTATTTCCGGTGCATACCTCAAGGATTCATTGTTCACCATGCGGTCTGCTATCCAAAAGAATATCACGTGTAAGGTCACATTTTGGATCATAAGGAGCGTGAGTTTGCTTTTGGAAGTGGACTTCTGCACTGGGCAGAAGAAAAAGTATCTGGAGTATGCCCAATTTATAACACCTTAGTTATAGCACAAATTAACTGGTCATTAAATGGATTGGCATAAGAAATGTGCTGAATATGGTTTGCTCTTGTTCTTGAAGGAGCCAAATAACCCATGTTTCAGTAAACATAGATATGGACTTTGCTAATGCAAGTTGTTCACTATGAGAAAAGATTCAAATACCAATGGAGACAAGTTTAAAAATTAGGAAGTTTCGAGTAAGAAGGGAAGTTAGCCTAAAATTTTTTTAGTGTAAAGAGTAATAGCCTTGAGGCACAAGTTTACAGGGAAGACCATTGAATCAAATAGTATAGATGGCTTCCAGAGACAGAGGAGGCTGGTTGGGTTGAGATCAAACAAAAAAGATAGACTTAATGGATGTAATGATCTTTTCTTGTTCTTGCAAATTCTCACGTTTTAGTCATCTGTAACATTGTTTTACTATTTTTCATTTTTGGAACATGCAGCAAGACCCATTGTTACTGTTTCAGTGCAGAATGGCTGTGGAATGCCAAGACAGGACAAACTTGATAAAAACTACAAAAGAACACTTTTACCGACACCATATAGGGCCTTTGCAAAAGTGATTAATTATCTCTTTATTCCATTTATATTGTTTGACGTAACAGAACCCTGATTAAGAGGTTCTATTTTTAGAGAGTACTTTTGATCATATACATAAAATCATAGAATAGTTACAGCACAGAAGGAGGCCATTCAGTCCATCGAGCCCGTGCCAGCTCTTTGTAAGAGCAATCCAGTTAGTCCCATTCCCCTGCTCTTTCCCTGTAGTCTCGTGTCCTCTGGTTCTCGACCCTTCCGCCAGTGGGAAGAGTTTCTCTTTGTTTACCTTATCTAAGCCCTTCATGATTTTGAACACTTCTATCGAATCTCCTCTCAACCTTCTCTGCTCTAAGGAGAACAACCCCAGCTTCTCCAGTCTATCCATGTAACTGAAGTCCCTCATTCCTGGAACCATTCTAGTAAATCTTTTCTGCATCCTCTCCAAGGCCTTCACATCCTTTCTAAAGTGCGGTGCCCAGAATGGGACACAATACTCCAGTTGTGGCCGAACCAGTATTTTATAAAGGTTCAAAATAAATTCCTTGCATTTGTACTCTAAGCCTCTATTTCTAAAACCCTGGATCCCATATGCTTTTTTAACCGATTTCTCAACCTGTCCTGCCACCTTCAAAGATTTGTGCACATTTACCCCCAGGTCTCTCTGTTCCTGCATCCTCTTTAGAATTGTACCGTTTAGTTTATATTGCCTTTCCTCATTCTTCCTGCCAAAATGTATTCTTCGTACTTCTCTGCATTAAATTTCACCTGCCATGTGTCTGCCCATTCCACCAGCCTGTCTATGTCCTCTTGAAGTCTATTACTAGCCTCCTCACTGTTTACTACACTTCCAAGTTTTGTGTCGTCTGCAAGTTTTGAAATTGTGCCCTGTACGCCCAAGTCCAAGTCATTAATATATATCAAAAAAGCAGTGGTCCTAGTACCAACCCCTGGGGAACACCACTGTATACCTCCCTCCAGTCCAAAAAACAACCATTCACCACTACTCTCTGTTTCCTGTCACTTAGCCAATTTCGTATCCATGCAGCCACAGACCCTTTTATTCCATGGGCTTCAATTTTGCTGACAAGCCTATTATGTGCCACTTTATCAAATGCCTTTTGAAAGTCCATATACACAACATCAACTGCATTGCCCTCATCAACCCTCTCTGTTATTTCATCCAAAAACTCAATCAAGTTAGTTAAACTGGATTTGCCTTTAACAAATCCATGCTGGTTTTCCTTTATTAATCCACACTTGTCCAAGTGACTATTAATTTTGTCCCGAATTATCATTTCTAAAAGCTTCCCCACCACCAAGGTTAAACTGACTGGCCTGAAGTTGCCGGGTTTATCCTTACACCCTTTTTTGAACAAGGGTGTAAATTTACAATTCTCCAGTCCCGTAGTACCACCCCCGTATCTAAGGAGGATTGGAAGATTATGGCCAGAACCGTTGCAATTTCCACCCTTACTTCCCTCAGCATCCCATCTGGACCGGGTGACTTATCAACTTTAAGTACAGCCAGCCTTTCTAGTACCTTCTCTTTATCAATTTTTAGCCCATCCAGTATCCCAACTATCTCCTCTTTTACTGTGACTTTGGCAGCATCTTCTTCCTTGGTAAAGACAGATGGAAAGTACTCATTTAGTACCTCAGCCATGCCCTCTGCTTCCATGCGTAGATCTCCTTTTTGGCTCCTAATCGGCCCCATCCTTCCTCTTACTACCCGTTTACTGTTTATTATGCCTATGGAAGACTTTTGGATTCCCTTTTATGTTAGCCACCAGGCTATTCTCATATTTTCTCTTTGTCTCTCTTATTTCCTTTTTTACTCCTCCTCTGTACTTTCTATTTTTGGCCTGGTTCTCACTTGTGTTATCAACCTAACATCTGTCATATGCCCCCTTTTTCTGCTTCATCTTACTCTCTAGCTCTTTCTCTTTTGTCATCCAGGGAGCTCTGGCTTTGGTTGCCCTACCTTTCTCCCTCGTGAGAATGTACCTAGACTGTACCTGAACCACCTCCTCTTTAAAGGCTGCTATTGTTCAATTACAGTTTTGCCTGCCAGTCTTTGATTCCAATTTACCTGGGCCAGATCCGTTTTCAACCCACTGAAATTGGCCCTCCTCCAATTCAATATTTTTACTCTAAATTGCTCCTTGTCCTTTTCCGTAACTAATCTAAACCTTATAATACTATGATCGCTATTTCCTAACTGTTCCCCCATTGTATGCCAGTATGCCCCAATGTATATAAGACAGCGGGATTGTCGATGTTGCACACCAAGTACCAGAATACTGTTGCTTGGTTACAGCTGCAAGACCACTTAGTATTAGATGACTCTTGCTAATATTTGTTTATACAGTGACTGTGTAAAACTGTCCTTGTTGGATCACAGCACCTTGATTTAGCAAAAGTAACCTGCTGCTTCCAGCTAACATTTCATTTGGCTCTGACAGCCTCTTTAGAATGTGGCTGTGTTTACTCAGTTTTGCAGAATTGCTCTGAATTTTAATTGTAGTTCTGAAGAATTTTAATTGTAGTTCTGAAACATTATGTTGGTGGACTCACTGGGATCAAGCTTTCATTAAAATTCTGTTACTGTCTTCTCTGTTTTATGCTAGATTTGAGATTGACAGGATGTAGTCATTGGGACAAGTGAAATATACAAAATAATGTTTTGCTATGTCTGTCTCAATGCCAAGAGAGTGCTTAAGGAATGTGAACCTTGGAGAGATGAGTGCGTGTTCTGAATGAAAGATTATACAGTACTTGGGATCAGATTTCTCTTTTCTCCTAATAGTTGCACAATGTTTGTTTTAAAATAGCAAAACAAAACTTTAATGTGATTAATTACTGTAACACTGAGCTCTAATTTGTCCTCTTTCAGCTGACAGTTAGTGGCACTAAATGCTATATTTTTTTTTGCAGCAGTGCTTATCTGCACTGCAGTGCAAATATGTTTTTTATGCCAGCATTAATATAAATTTAAAAATAAATGGCTTACTGTAGGCATTAAAATAATGTTGATCAGAAAATCTGGACTGTTGTGTCAATACAAACGTGACAAACTACCCAATTTAGGTAATCTACAAAGGATTTGACTCTGAATTTATTTAAACCAAAAGCTAGTGCCATGGATCTGGAATTTATCATTAAATGACTGAGGAAAAATTTGGAAAAGAATGCAACTTTAATTCACCAGAATGTCTGATCATTCCTCTTGAGCACAATATACAAATGTGTGCCTTTGCCATCTGTTATTCCCCCAACAGTACATTAGGATATAATTTGCATGTAATGCTTGATTAGTCCAGCAAAATAATGCACCAGGCTATCTGCCATAATATAAAATATCTATACAGGCGCATGGATAAGCACAACCTTACCACTGCACATACTGAGGTTAAATGGGACAAGAAACAGTTAAATATGTTATTATATGGGATATTTTGCTGTATTTAAGATGTATATATGATGCAAATTTTTGCTCTGAAATCTTACTTTTATTACTCTTACAACCTATTTATTCAGCATAATCTTTTATGCAAGGGGACTGTGTACAAGAGTTTTGGGGATTTTAGTCTGTTTGATACAATGGGATTCTGGATAGAAACAGATGAATGGCCAAGGGGGTTTAATGTGAAGGCAACCAGGATTGCTGAATGATTTAAATGAATTTAGCGAGTCGGTAAAGGTACCTTGGGCAGGGTGTAATGAGAAAAGCTGATATGGAAAGGGTATTCATTTGAAGGTAAACGAGGCAGTTTTTGCTACGTTTAAAAATGTCGGTGGAGATAAGAGCTGGAATGGATAGAAGTACAGAAAATGTTAAAAGATATAAAATGTAATGGAAAATCTACTCTTGTGTTCTATGTACAATGTGTGAATGCTGCATACATTTGACAGATTGCAAGATCATGAATGGATGGCTCAATCTGGTGTGGTTATGGTGACCGTTCATGCATAGCACAATACTGCATACATGGTGCCACTTTGTTTTCAAAGTGTATAGTTCTATTCTACTCTTTTTCTGTGAATATGGCACTCTACTTTGCCAAGTGCCTGGTGTTGCAATCCTGGAATTTCTGCAGGGATTCCCCCGATCTCCTGGCATAACCGGCAGAAAAGTGGTGAAGAGAGCCATTTATGCCGTTTCTCTGGGATTTCTACCGAAGTCATGGTGGGAAATCAGGACAGCCACAACAGAAATTCTACCCCACATTTCTACAGATTACACTGTATAGGATTACTTCAGAGAATACTGAGCTGTGGCACAGATGCTTGAAGTCAATGGATTGCAACACTAGGCCTAATGATTTCCCTTGGAACCAATATTACTGAAATTAGTCATAGTACAAATCATCATGAAAGATATGACCCATTTACTTTCTGAAGAAAAACAGCATGATGTAACTCTTCAGTGTTCCTAGGAACACTCTGACTTTCACAATAAACATTCACACAGGAGCACAAATTAGTTGTTCTACCTGAAGCCTGAGAATGAGCTTTCTGAAAACCAAGCACCTGTCTTTCCTATGGGCTCTTCACCCAAATCAGAATTATAGTCTTGTTTTGGTAATATCCTTAGCGATGTATATCAATGTGAGAAGTGTGAACAGATTGCTAGCAAGTAATGAGGTCTGAATATCTGAGTTAACATAAAATAACTTTCTGAATACGGAGAGTGCTGGACTCCATCCTGCACTGTACTGACTTGATCGGTATTTGAACTAAGGTTTTAAAAAAAAAAGGAAGTGATCCAAATGTTTTATTATCAGTTATAAAGAAATACCGGGGTCATTTTTCGTCTTCACCACCTGGGCGGTAATCTGGTGAAGCAGATTGCCCGCCTGTTGTAGAACTTGCCTGATCGGACATGATTTCAGCCATGTGAGATAATAGCGACTAGGAGGCTGTTTACATCTTTTTTTAAAAAAACAAATTGATTCCATGCCATACGTTGTCGGACGAGATAGCCCTCTGTTCATTTTCTGGCAGCAGTTTTCATTACTTCTAGTGTAACATGCTAGGGTGGAAGCCTTGTCTTATTTTGGTAGGTTATGAGGCCATATGCAACAATAACAATGCACATTTATATAGCACCTTTAATGTGGAAAAACATTCCAAGGCACTTAACAGATGCTGAGCCAAAGAAAGAGATATTAGGCGGGATGACCAAATGCTTGGTCAAAGAGGTGAGTTTTAAAGAGGGTCTTAAAGGACGAGAGGGAGGTGGAGTGGCAGGGGTGGTTTAGGAAGGTAATTGGAGACTGGGGGGCCTGAGCAGCTGAAGCCACAGCCACCAGTGCTGGGCAAGGGGAGAGGGGGATGTATAAGAGGCCAGAGTCAGACAAAAGGAAAGCTCAGGGGGTTTATAAGGCAGGAGGAGGTTAGAGATGGGGAAGTGGCGAGACCATAAATGGATTTAAACATTAGGATGAGAATTTTAAATTTGAGTCATTGGAGGAACCGGGCGCTAATGTAGGTCAGTGAGGACAGGGGTGAGCAGGATTTGGTGTAGGCTAGGATATGGACAACAGAATGTTGGATGAGCTGAAATCGACAAGAGGGTGGAGGTTCAACTCTGCTCCTGCCTCAGCCCATCAGCTGTCGAAACTCTCATTCAAGCTTTTTTCACCACCAGACTCAACTATTTTAATACTCTCCTGGCTGGCCTTCTCCACTCTTCATAAACTTCAGCTTATTAAAAACTCTGCTGCCCATATCCATTAAGATTCTTGTTCAAGCTCCATCGCTGGCATCTCTTTTTTTTTTCTCCCAACTCCACATGAGAATGGAGCCTGGGCCCCCAGCTGATACCCCCACTTCCCATGGCAACCACGTGGAATGTAGCTCTAGGCCCTGAGAAAAGGCAGTAACAAGGCACTGAGGTCGCCCCATGAAGGGACTTGTAGTGGCTGCTTCTCCCTCTATTCTGGCCCTCATTTACCTTGCTTTAGGGGCCTTGATAGACAAAATTGTGACACATGCAGTAAGGTCTGTGGACAGGTGCCATACGCAAGGTTTTAATAATATGTAGACACAGATTGACTTGGACAAGGATATCATGAATACAATTTCCAGATTTGTAGATGTAAAAACAATAGACCGAGCAAATGAGGAGGCACAATGAACTAGACTCAGAGGGATTTTAGGTAACTGGAACGACAGGTGCCAGATGGAGTTCAATTTGGATAGGTGTAAACTAATTAATATGGGAGCAAGGTACCAAAAGAGGAAAAATGTGTTCGATAGAACATGCTGATCCGAAATGAGATTCTAGGGATTATAATGGCTAAATCAATTATGCATAATCCCAGTGTTTATAACTGCAATTAAAAAGGCAAGTAAGAAAGTGGATTCGATTAACACGGGGGTAGAGCATTAATCAAAAGATTGTGTTGTTTCTGTTCCATTTGGAGTCCTGCATGCAACTAAGGATAACTTATTTATAGGAAGAATATTATTGCCCTTGAGCAGGTACGAATACAAGTAACAGATGATTCTGAGTATCAAGAATTTAAGTTAAGAAGAAAGTTTAACAAAGTTGGAGTTGTTTTCTTTGGAAAAGTGAAAATTTCAAAGTATCATAATTGAAGATTGTGAAGAAATGACAAAAGTTGATCCAGGCAAATTGTGCAATATGGTGACGGGATCAAAAATCGGGGACGCAAGTTAAAAATGATGGAGTAAGAAGGGGAGTCAAGTTTCACCCAAATATAAGATTTGTGGAATAAGTTAACAGGGAAGGTTATTGAACAGTAAGTTTAAAAGACATTTACAGAAGGGATTAAGAGCTCTAGTTAGAAGATTGATTGGTTTAGCTGATCTATGAAAAGGGACTAGATCTGTTAGGCCTAATGGTCTTTCTCGCCTCCTAAAAGTCCTTACATTATGTATTTCTTCCTATCAGCCCTTACATTTTTCACTTTTTGCCTCTCTTCCCATATTATGAGACAATAATAGGATTTATGCAGCAGGTATCCACAGCTGAGAAAATTGGTCTCCACTGTCAATGATCTGAATGCCTGGTTGTGTAGACAGGTTGAAGCTTCTCTGAGCAGCAATGGATGGCTTCGCCATATTCAAGCAGTCTTCAAATAACAACCATCTCAATTCTGCAAAATCAATTGATGAGAGCAGGTTTCCATACATTTAACAGTAGGAATGTGATGTACAGATGAGATTGTATATAAATGCATTTAAAAAGTTCTTGATAATGAAGCATATTACCAACATCTTATTCAAACATGTTGAAATGCAACCTAATGTTTCTCATAGATATACTTTTCACTTCCACTTTATTCTTTTTAAAAAAATCTAAAACTACATTGTACAAAATTTCCATGCATGGATAGTATTAAACTGCAGTATTAAATGTAAACACTTGGGGTCAATTTTGATGTGACCTCTTGTCGGGCGGAGTGAACCCAACCGATGAAAATGGTCAGACACGAACCATTTTGATGGTTGGGCCTCATTACCATATTTGTGTAGAACTGCCCTCCCTTTTGAATTTGCCAATTGGTGGTGGTGGTGGTGGTGGGGGGGGGGTACGGGAATTCCAGCGGCTGCTCTATGGAACTGAGCCGGTCAGGTTATGTTAAATATGGGGGAAGATGCCACGGGAAGGCCGCAGAGGGTTCGGCATCAGGTAGGCCAATTTCTGTGGAGCCAGATGGAGCATGAATTCTCCTAGCTCCACAAAAATTGCTTAAAAATCCTTGCTACCCTGTGTTTTAAATGACCTCCAATGGTCCTTTTAAGGTCCGCTGCTTAGGCTGCACTTTGTTCAATATTGTTAGGCGGAGCCCATGCAGTACATGCTCCGCCCATTGGTACTTGCTAATTGCGTCACAGGACCTTGATTTGCATTGCATAATGAGGCTCCTGCCTGTTTCTGGTGGGAGCCTCGGCCACCTGTGGGAACGCCCCAATTAAAATGGCAGCGTGTGGAACAACGGCGGGAATGGGGCTCCAGTTTTGAGTGAACTACTGTTCCGTTCCCACTGGAAAATGGGGGTGAAAATTGGTCCCATGCAGTCCGACCCTTTTTAAAGCTTGATCAGCATATCAAGAATATATTACTGCCACTCAAGTTTTATTAATAAGTCATGTACTGAAGCAAATCAGGAAATGCACTGTATAGTCATCATCAACTCCTATGCTCTAGGATAGTCATCATGGGGTGGGATTTTATGTGGGGCATAATCAGGAAGTTATACCTGAAATTACATCTACTCGTGCGCTCATTTTGACTATGTCTATTTATTTACACCCAAATATCCTGTAATTCAGGCGTGGCGTAATTATGTATGTAACACATTTATGCCTAGGTTTCCTTGATCATTTATGCTGGGTATTTGCTTTACGCCCTGATTACACCTGTCACAGGAAATTCCGCCCCTCATTATATGTTTAGACAACATCTTGATACATTTGCAAAGCCTGCATGTACACACTACAAATCTCATCTATCGTGGAAATGGCAGTTCTTTAATTCTTTTTATAGTATTGTAATTTACAAAAATGAAGCTTCGACACCCTGGATGTTTGTCTGAAGCTGTTATGATTGTAATTTACTGTGTATTATCTGAAACTAAAGGTCGCTGGAAATCTGTCAATAATGCTGAAGAAACTAGAAAATGCTCAGTCACACAAATCTGTTTGTTACAGATGGCTGTTTTATTCTGAAAAAAACCTTTGACTTATTGATTAATACATGCACGAAGGTTGATAATTGATCAGGCTGAAAGGGGATTAAATGTTTACAAAGAGATGAAGATACAGGAGGTCTATCTAACTGAACTGAAACCTTTTCAGTACAAAATATTCTAGTCCTCTGTATGAAAGTAGTGCAAATGATAATTGCACTACTGCATCATTTCGATAAATATGAATTTTTTTTTGATTCTCCTATGTTTTCACTATGCTTAAAATATTCTTTATTTTGTTCACTTTATTCCTCTGTAAAAAGAAAAACTAGTACTATATTGTACAAAATTTCCTTGTTCTTTTAAACAATGACAAGTCCATCTTTTTACCAACAGGCAGAAAATAACCTGTTTTAATTACAGCTTTATTTACTCTTCTGTTAGAATGAATCTAGAAACATTGAGATGCTGGCAGCTGCCTGTGCTGTAGGAGTTGGCTGTTGCTTTGCTGCACCGATAGGAGGTAAGAAAATTACGGTTTTCGAAGAGTAAAAAGTATCTAAAATGCATGGACTCCTTTACAAGAAATCTAGTCTGCATATTAATGCTAACAACACTATTTTTGGAATATGTATTCTAATTTCACAGTTTTAAAAAAAATCAATTTACTAAAGTGGAATTTGGCTTAGTCTTTAGGCAGAGGTAGTTGTGGCATTTGGTTGCCTAATGAGACACTTGATGTAAGATACCAACACTTTAATTCATTAGGAATAAAACTCTTATTCAAAAATTCATTTTTATAATAAAAAAATATTAAACCAGCTAATCATTTAATACATTTTTCTAAGACAAAGGAAAATTGATCCATGGAGGAATTCATAATTGGATCCAGTATTAAAAATATATAAGGAAAGCAATTGCAGTGAATTAAAGGTGATTAAATAATAACAGTGCAAATTACATTATTAAAAGTGAAGAAGGTTGAGGTAAGCAACCTATTTTCCCATTTCCACCAGGAGGGGCTAACTTTGACACCACAGAACCCTCCTGATTTGCACAATGGTTGTGCTAAGGATCAGTGAATGATTTATGCTATATGTCTAACCAATGAATCACGAAAACTGAAGAAATTCACAGAAATCTTCAAATGAGGGAGGTAAATGAAGAACACTTCATCTGCCATTTTATAGATTTATTAAAATTAATAGTACACCTCAGTTACAGATTAACTAATATTTTGATTCTCTTAGCAATTCAAAATATAGAATTTAAAATTTTTGAAAATAAAGTTGCCTTCTAGTACAGAAACACACTTGTTGCCTCTGCTGAAACCAGTATTTAATTTTTGGCTAATGAATGGCATAACAGGATGAAGCTATAGGCAGCTGTTACAACAGGTGTCTCACAACAACCTTGGCTGTTGCTGAGAGCAGGAAGACTTGGTGAAATTAGGCTTAAATGCCAACTGGCAAGCCGGAGATTGTTTGTTACTTAATACATGATCCAGCAACTCTGCTTCATTAGGTGATGGTTAGCTTTGCATTTGAACTGCTGCATACAAGAGGCAGAGTTCCAGGAAATAACACCGTCTAGGAGATAGCTTCACAGGCAGTGGAAGTTTTATCTAAAGCTTCACAACAAGTATTCTGTATGCAGTTTTCAAACGTTGTGGTACTGCTGCAGCAGCTTTTATGTTTCTGGCATAAACATTAAAATTTTGCTTAAGCACTAACAATTAGTGTACTGCTCCAGTTATACACTTGTAGACAACTGACAACCTGAATGTTGTAGAGGGTGGGCCCTGGCATTAAATTCTCATCAAGTCCAGGAGGGCTTTGGACTGTACTAATATTTGTCCACTTCCTTTTTAAAAGCTAATATGGATTCTGCTTCCATCATTGTTTCTTGAAGGGCATTCTCTCTAACCTTTTTACTACAACTTGCTGAATAGGGTCACAATTTTCACTGGTATGTACAAATTGTAAAACGCTGAAGTTACTAACAGCAACAAATAGGACCAAGCTTTCTTGGGGGTTTCCACTCTTATTAGCTTTTCCAACCATCTTTGCTGCTTATTTGCCCCAGAATAGATCAAATGTGACTGCCACGTTTCTTGATTATGGTCTTCTTAAAGCTGAAGATAACACACTATAGCCTATCTTTTCTGTAGGCACAATTCAGAATGGTTAGAAGCAGGTTTTAAACAGACTGACATTGATAGGTTACTGTTTGCGCACAATTTTCTGAAGTCAGCTGATTAGCATAGTTCCAAGTGCAGCTTTGGACATATGCTTATGCAGGTACTAGTTGTGGGAGTGGAAAATTGCCTGTAGGTATGGGAACAATTAAAGAATAGGCTTCTGAACCCATTGAGTCTTTCCCATGGCTGAGGCAGAAGACAATTACATAGAATTTACAGCACAAACAGGTCATTCAGCCCAATCGGTCTATGCCGGTGTTTATGCTCCAGATGAGCCTCCTCCCACTCCATTTACTTCATCTCACCCTATTAACATATTAAGAAGATTAAGAAGTGATGAGCAAAACTTGAGTGAAAGGAAACCCAAGGTGCAAGCAAGTAATGGTACAGTCCAGCACAGATCCTCTGTTTGATGACTGCTGAGGTGAAGGTGGTAATGCATGAGGTGGCTCATGGGAGGATGGCCCTTTTTGTCACTGCTATCCGCAGTCCCCATAGGCCAACATTGCAACATAAGTGGAAGGAAGTGAAGATAGGCTGGAGGCAACAGCAGATACTGCCACTAGCTGTGCCAGACATATGGTGCATCTGGCTGCCTGCTGACTGGACCTGTTAATATTGTTCTCCATGGCTGTTGCTGGGTAGGTGTCACAAGGTCTGCACTTACAGTTGGCAGTATCTTGATAGATGCAACAAATTAGGCTCTGCTGGCTGTTGATCATCCTTCTTTCACGATGTACCATGATCAGAGTGCGTTCGAGGAAGCATCCAACATTATCTATCGTCAAGCAGTCACAAATCTTAGTGATGCCATCGGGTTTGCTGTGCCAGATTCTTTTGGGAATAAGAACATCCACATCCACTAATTATCTGCCAAAGTGATGTATGTTCACCTCTGTTTGCAGATGTGGTTAAACAGATACCGACAGATGATCACAGAGCGCCTCTGGTACAGCCTGACCTTTCTGGGGGGGCGGGGGGGTTGGGGGTCTTCTCATTAGGAAACCTATTTGTGCCGGTTTGGAACTGGAGGGAAAAAAATTAGGACAATTGGAGCCATTGTTGGATATTGATCAAGGAATGGGAATCCTGGCTGATTTTTAACCTCCTAAATCCAAAAGCATCGAGGCCAATTGTAACACTGTTATCACTGCCAGGCTGAGCTCAACCGACTCCGTGTCACCACAGGATCAAATTGGCAGCCTTCCTGATTGATATGACTCTGATAATCACTTTGTCATGAATCCGGGACGACAGGCTATTTTCCCCATGATCTCACGCAGAGTGGTGGCAGTGTTTTGTTCTGATGGCTAGGCCGGAAATTATTGCCCATCCCCAGTTGCCCTAAAGAAGGTGGTGGTGGGGCTTCTATATAACTGAGTTACTTCAGAGGGTAGTTAAGATTCAACCTCGGTGTAGCATTGGAGTCATGTATAGGTAAGAACCTCAGGTGTTCTTCCATGAAGGACATTAGTGCACCTGCTGGGCTTTTATGACAACCCGACAGCTTCATGGTCACTTTTACCGGTATAAGCTTTTTATTTCCAATTTTTTGGTCATTTGAACTCATGTTCTCCTGGATTGATCCAAGCCTCTGGATTACTAGTCCAGTAACATAACCACTATGCTACCATACCCGTGTTGCAATTGACCAGGACATTTGGGTTAGCACACTTGGAGTACTGTGAACAGTTCTGGTCTCCATATTATAAAATGGATGTAGAGGCACTGGAGAAGGTGCAAAAAAGATTTACAGGATAATACCATAATTGAGAGATTATACCTATCAGGAAAGATTGAACAGGCTGGGACTCTTTTCTCTAGAAAAGGGAAGACTGAGAGGTGACCTGATCGAGATCTTTAAGGTTATAAAAGGGTTTGATAGGATAAACTTAGAGAAGATGTTTCCACTTGTGGGGGAGACCAAAACTAGGGGCCATAAATATAAGATAGTCACTCAAAAATCCAATAGGGAATTCAAGAGAAACTTCTTTCATAGAATTATAGAATGGTTACAGCATAGAAGGAGGCCATTCAGCCCATTGAGCCCGTGCCGGCTCTTTGTAAGAGCAATCCAGTTAGTCCCATTCCCCCGCCCTTTCCCCATAGCCCTGCAAATTTTTTCACTTCAAGTATTTATCCAATTCCTTTGTGAAAGCCATGATTGAATCTGCTTCCACCACCCTTTCAGGCAGCATATTCCAGATCATAACTACTCGTGGCGTAAAAAAGCTTTCCCTCATGTCGCCTTTGGTTCTTTTGCCAATCACCTTAATTCTGTGTCTTCTGGTTCTTGACCCTTCCGCCAATGGGAACAGTTTCTCTTTATTTACTTTATCTAAACTGTTCATGATTTTGAACACGTCTATCAAATCTCCTCTCAACCTTCTCTACTCTAAGGAGAAAAACCTCAGCTTCTCCAGCCTATCCATGTAACTGAAGTCCCTCATCCCTGGAACCATTCTAGTAAATCTTTTCTGCACCTTCTCTAAGGCTTTCACATCCTTCCTAAATTGTGGTGCCTAGAATTGGACACAGTACTCCAGTTGTGGCCTAACCAGTGTTTTATAAAGGTTAAACATAAATTCCTTGGCTTTATACTCTATTTATAAAACTCAGGATCCCGTATGTTTTTTCAACCTGTCCTGCCACCTTCAAACACTTGTGCACATATATCCCTAGGTTTCTCTGTTCCTGCACCCCCTTTAGAATTGTACTCTTTGGTTTATATTGTCTCTCCTCGTACATCCTGCCAAAATGTATCACTTCGCACTTCTCTGCGTTAAATTTCATCTGCTATGTGTCCACCCATTTCACCAGCCTGTCTGTGTCTTCTTGAAGTCTATTACTATCCTCCCCACGGTTTACTACACTTCCAAGTTTTGTGTCAACTGCAAATTTTGAAATTTTGCCCTGTACAACCAAGTCCAAGTCATTAATATATATCAAAAAAGCAGTGGTCCTGGTACCCACCCCTGGGGAACACTACTGTATACCTTCCTCCAGTCCTAAAAACAACTATTCATCACTACTCTCTGTTTCCTGTCACTTACCCAATTTTGTATCCATGCTGCTACTGCCCCTTTTATCCCATGGGCTTTGATTTTGCTGACAAGCCTATTATGCGGCACTTTATCAAACGTCTTTTGAAAGTCCATATACACCACATCAACGGCATTGCCTTCATCAACCCTCTCTGTTACCTCATCAAAAAACTCAATCAAGTTAATTAAACACGAATTGCCTTTAACAACCCAGAGAGTGGTTAGAATGTGAAACTCACTACCACAAGGAGTAGTTGAGGCGACTAACATTGATGCATTTAAGGGGAAGATAGATAAACACATGAGGGAGATAGGAATAGAAGGATATGCTGATCGGGTTAGATGAAGTAGGGAGGGAGGAGGCTCGTGTGGAGCATAAACACCGGCATTGACCTGTTGGGCCCAATCGCTTGTTTCTGTACTGTACATTCTACGTAATGCTATGTACGAAAAGGAAGAAGCCTCTCCTATGGATTGCTATCCCGTGACTCCTGCTAGAAAGTAAATGAAGACGGGGAGAGCATAGCTGTGAGGCCCCACATAAAAAATAGCCTGTGAATATTCACTTTCCAAGTTCACACCTGAAGAATAGCCACTTGAGCTCTGCCTCATTATAAGTCATTGCCTAAAGAAGAGGTAGGGAGAACATTAGAAAAAATGAGCGAAAAGGTTAGTCCTCTTAAAGGATAGAGAAAAGAGTCTGAAAGTGCGGTTACAGACAAGGTTTTATATTTTCAAGTTTACAGCAGATTTAGTGCCACTAATTGTCAACTAAAAATGTAGCCCATTTAAGCTGTATTTAGCTGAAGTTGATAGAACAATTTAGTCACCGGTTAATATTACTTTTCTCTTTCTGACTCTTTTCCCTTTTTCATTTTTTAACAGATTAACAACCGCAATGACTTACTTACCATACTGATTTCTTAATTCATTTGGCAAAGTCAGTATTTTTAATCCCTTCATTTAACCTCTTTGCAATCCTTACTAATGGCTACAGATAGTGATCTTGTGGCTTTCTCTGATCTTGCAGCTTATGCTTTTAGGTTAGGAGTGCCAAGCTGTCCCTTTATTTGATTTGGCAATGTTTTCCCTTTGACCTGTGCTGCTGTGACTGCTCTGCTGCTGTGGCTGCTCACAACCTTATTTGCATGAGTTTGCAATAGTCCTTGAAAAGGGCAAGTTACATGTTTGCCTTAGATTTTATTTTATTTTTACATTGTTTCTTTCCTGAATGTTTGTCCCATACCTAAATTTATATTAAAAAATAGAATTAGTTTTCATTTTGTTAATTGTTAATAAGTTTGTTCTGACTTCCTTCCAATAGGTGTCCTTTTCAGTATTGAAGTAACATCAACATTTTTTGCTGTCAGAAATTACTGGCGTGGCTTCTTCGCTGCTACTTTCAGTGCTTTTATTTTCCGAGTCCTGGCTGTCTGGAACAAGGATGAAGGTACATGAAAGCAGACACTAGATGATGAAAACATAATAATGTCCTATTCTAGAGAAACATTGCTCTATCTTTCCCTAAATATTTTGGTACCTAATAAGTTGTGAACTTTCATGCATCTTTTGCAGAAACCATCACTGCCTTGTTTAAAACTCGATTTCGTCTAGACTTTCCATTCGATCTTCAAGAACTGCCAGCTTTTGCAGTAATTGGGTATGTTTTTGTACCTGAGGCAAATATAACTCCTACAAATATTGTATTATCATTTTTTAAACTATATAATTAATATTATAAATATAAGAGTGTGTGGGGATTAGGTAACTGAGTGTGTAAATTACAATGTTTTATCATACAATATGGGAATAGTGTCCTTTGTAACTGTATAGGATAGAATCCAGGCGATTATAGCAATGGGACGCCATTACTACAATTGGCTTCCAACAGCACATTTGTAAAATTTGGGCTGTCCGACTGTGGAAATGGAAAATTTAAAAAGAGCAATTACATCTGTGAAATGAATTGCAAACCT
Source organism: Heptranchias perlo (assembly GCF_035084215.1). Classification (NCBI taxonomy): domain Eukaryota; kingdom Metazoa; phylum Chordata; class Chondrichthyes; order Hexanchiformes; family Hexanchidae; genus Heptranchias; species Heptranchias perlo. The sequence continues at coordinate 28,724,417 of NC_090337.1, read as the reverse complement.
TGTTGGAGAAAATTCAAAGTCTTGTGAAAAGTGTGGAGATGAACATAGGGTAAAATCCATTTTAGTGTGAGAAAATATGCTCTGTAAAGTATCAGTTTTTACATAAGAACATAAGAAATAGGAGCAGGAGTAGGCCATACGGCCCCTCGAGCCTTCTCTGCCATAAGATCATGCCTGATCTTCTACCTCCACTCCACTTTCCTGCCCTATCCCCATATCCCTTGATTCCCTTAGTGTCCAAATAGCCATCTAGCTCAGTCTTGAATATACTCAACAACTGAGCGTCCACAGCCCTCTGGGGTAGAGAATTCCAATTTTGACAGTTTATTATGATACCTTTCCAAAATGAGAATGATCAGCCTGTGGGATCCTAGTGCTTCAATTTTCACCAGATTTCATAATTCCAATCGTCGGGTGAGAAACCAGAAGCAGCACACAGTTCCAATTATTAATGAATGTGACACTGCTGACTCCAACGATTGGGACCATGTTCTCTGTTCATTATTGTAAACACGCTCTTTAAAACACCTACTCCCAGAAATTTCATGTATTATGGTAGATGGAGATATTTATCCTCTTTATTGAGCATTTCTTCTCTGGATTCCCTCTGACACATTAGAATGGTTCCATTGTATAGTGTGGGAATAAGCCTCAAGAAGTTGCGAACCACTGTAATATGTAACATTTGAAAAGATAATTTTAGAACTTTGTAAACCAGTTTTAGAATTTAGTCTATCTGCACAAAACTATTAACAATGAATAATTCTGCTGGCTAACAAAAAATGACTTGGATGAAGCCCATTTGGTTTTGGACTAGGTGGTAGGTTTTTGAGTTGCCTGTTCGAAAATTTCTAAAATTTATACTAGACCTCAATAGTCTGCTCTTAAAACAGGCCCATTTGATTCTGACTTATGATCTGGAAACAATGGCTATTCAGATGTTCAATAAATGTTCAATATCAGCAGAGCATACCTCAGTATTCCTGCCGTCTGTGTAAGCTTGGCTCAGCCAATCTTCTCTCCTAAGGTGTTGACTCATGTTGCAGTACAGTTCCTCTCTCGGAAATTTATCAACGTTGACAAGAGTGTTAATACCTCCTGTGTCAACTTGGCTTAGTTGGTGGCACTCCTGGCTCTGGGTCAGAATGTTGTGGGTTGAAGCTGTACTCCAGGACTTCAGCATATGATTTTGACTGCCACCCTGGACCATAACTGAAGGAATGCTACATTGTTAGAGGTGACATTGTTTGTGTGAAATGTTAACTAAGACCCTGTCTGTCTGTTCTAATGGATCAGATGGATGTTTAAAGATCGCATGGCACTATTTGAAAAAAAGCAGGGCATTTTCCCACTGGTCTGGCCAGCATTCCTCCCTCAACCAACACCAACCAAAATATGCAAATATAATTGGTCATTCAACTTATTACTATGTGAAAAATGGCAGCAGGGTCAGTGGCCTGGGGTAGAAGGGGATAATAGCAGCGAAGGTTCCCCCTTCCAAAAGCCATCCTATTCCCTGTGTGTGTGTGTGGATGTCAATATAGGATGGGATGGAGCTGTTATGTCCCTCACCATTGAATAGACTGACTCCCATAGTTTAAGCTGACACATGGCCACTTGGGTATCCGTGAAACTGTATTGCAACTTAATCAGCACCTTGGGAGAAGATAAAATTGGGGGGGAAAGTACACCAGCTAAATGTGATAGTGTCATCACTTTTTGAAAAGATGTGCATTGTGCAATTTGTTTTTATCAGTTCCTCCCCAAGGTGTTGACAGCTCCAGAATCAGTGCCTTCTACTTAGAAAAGTGTTTCTTCTCTTGCCTGTGGGGTATATTCAGAAACCATGACAGCCAAGCAGCTTGAGGACTTGTGGTCTTAGGCACAATGTGCAAACAAGTCCCTCATCCATCAGTCCATATCTTCCCACTACCCTCCAGTCAACATTGTAGATATAACTCAAGGCATCAAATAAACATTCCATTTCACTGTCAAAGATGGCACACAATCTGTTTAATTCTCAGTTTATTACAAAACTATCAAATAATCAAAACAATAAAATTATCAAATAATAAATGTTATCACAAAACAAATTGCATAATGCAATACATGAGTATCTAAAAACAAAACGCAGAGCAGCACTCGAGTATCTAAAAATAAAACTGAACAGTTATCAAGCATCGAAAACAGAAGATGAAGCTGATATCCAAAAACAAAAGATAAAGTGCAGCTCTGCAAATAAGCATCTAGAATAAAATGTGTAGTACAATATGAGCATTTAAATATATTGCGGTGTTTTTTTCCATGTCTTTCACCAAAGACAGCAATAGGCTTTTATTTGTTTTCAACATAACCACCACAAGCCACCTGCTTTTTTAAAAAAAGGTAAAAATTAAACACAGTAGCATGCTTTATTTTTTTTAAACAATCATTTAAGCCGGTGAATGGCCTGGCCTGTTTCTATTAAAGCCACTTTTTGGGTGCAAAGGCAGTGGAAACATTTGTTGGCTATCTCAGACATCAATGTCAGGGCAGGAAATCACAAGAGCCAGGAGACATCAATGGCAAGGTAGGGGCTCAACTATGGGAGGTATTGATGACGGGGTCTGCAGGAGAGATTGATGGTATAATGTGGGACTGTCAAAGAGATCAGCATGGGGGAAGCTGAGGGAGAAGCAAGGCTATTGGTAGTACTGTTTTGGCAGTAAACAGTTTAAATAGCCCATCAGATTTTACTTGTGAAAATATGTATGAAATTACAGGCATAGTCAGCCAGTAAAGAAAATGTGTGCTAATTTGATGCATACATGGCAACCATCAAAACTCAGAAAAAAACTGATGAACACCTTCAAAAACAGCTGATGCAGCCCCAAAAAAAGCTGACAATTCAAGAAATAACGTGCAACTGAACATAACCCTGAATAAAGGCCTATAACAACAGCCAATGCTTCAACGTGATTGAATGAGTTAAACTCCTTTATGTTACATTGGATTTCAGGATTTTTATATTGGTATTTTAGGATCCCATTCCACAATTCAGTTTGTTTTACTATGAAAAATAAAACCTAATGGCCTCACCTATGACATATGAAAACAATTAATGACAATGGGACTGCTGTGGGACATGAACTCTCCATGACTTGTGCTGCATCTATACCCAATATTCCATCAGTTGTATTATTGGGGGAAAATATAATTTTTACAGTGGTGGGTTTAGAAATGTTTAAAGGAGAAAATGGGCTGTGATGGTGCAGAATTTATTTTCTAGGGGTGGAGAGTGGTCTGGGGACATCTCCCCAGGAATGTTTGATTTTTGATCCTTGGTGCATTTTCTAGCGGTTTAAGTGTACTGTGGCTCTTTTCCGCCAATTATGATTTTTTTTTGGTAAAGAAGAAGATGTTAATAGAAATTTTAAAAATTCCTGTACGTAACAGAAAGTTACTGCAATGCAAAACTTATATCCTTAGTTACTACAAGCTCCAACAACAAAACAGCATAAGGGGGATGGCAGTTGTTTTTTTAAAAAAAATTAAATTGAATGAGATCCAGTTTATAGTCTGAATTCAGCAGGTGATAGACATGGCTATCTCTCAGCTTGTGATCGTTTATAATTTAATTTTAGCTCTCCTTTAATAAAATATTGATGATCAAAGCAAAAGTACAGGCGGCAGCACATAGTCAACAAATACAGTGTTAATCTTACATGAAAAGTTAGTCTGTCAGGCGTGTCAGAGCATATCTAGGCAATGAGCGACAGCAAACAGCTCCCCTTCCAAATCATACAAGTTATAAATAAAGTTTTTTTTAAATTTCCGATTGCTTGGAATTTTGGTTCTTTAATTCCAGTTAGAAAGGTTTAAAGTCACAAGCTGCCTCCTCGTTTGTTCACTAGGGTCATGTTTTCTATTTTGCAAATGAAGTTAGCAATAAAAGCAAAACTATTATGTATTATACCGAATTATTTGTTTAGATTTTTAAATAAATCTATAAATAGAAATACAGAGAAATCACAACACAGTAATAGGCCATTTGGCCCAACCAATACATGTCAACATTTCGCGTCCACGTGAGCAAATAGTCCCAATCACATTTACCCACCCTGTTCCCATATCCCTTCAATCCCTTTTTCTTCATCCACCTATCAAATCGAATCTTGAATGTTGACCTAGTTTCTGTCTTAACCAGTAATGCTAGAAATGAATTCCACAGCCTGCGTAAAGAAGTTTCTTTTGCTCTACCACAGATGTAAGCTAATTGGCCTATGTTTACCCAAATTTACCCTGTCTCCATTTTTAAAAAATTGGTACAACATTGGCCACTTTCCAGTCCTTAGACACACATTGACACTCAATAGAGCCCTGATTTATAAGGCCCTGGTGCTTTGTCATCCTTTGGCCTAATTAACTTATCTAAAATGTTACTTTTTTCCATCATTATATCACTCATCTTGCTCTCAAACCCTTCAGGATTCACCATCTCTCTGATATTCTCTTTAGTAAATGACTTGGTCAATGAGTTGGGAGTGGTGAAAGCCCAAGTGAAAGAATCAGAGTTGTCAGAATTCCTAGGGAGGAAGTGAATTAAACTTCAAAGATGACTTGAAAAAGCTGAAATCATTTATAGCTATGTTGGTAGATGAGAGAAGTATGACATAAAAGTTAATGACCTGATAAGTTGAAGCTGGAACAAGGTAAAATGATAGAGCAACGTAGAAACTGATAAATGACAGCACGAAACTTCTAAAAATTGAAATCCAAGATGGAAAAAGTATTGACCTTCTCAATAAAAGGGTAAAACTAAAGAAGAAAAATAGTTATTAAATCCTATCTACGGGGCTGAGTCAACATGGGATCCATAAGTGCTTGGAACTACACATGTCTGCCCAAAGTGCTGCTGGAGAAGATAACAGTGAGGACTTTGGGTTGCAAACACTAACACACACACAGCACCTCAAAAAAAGCTGGCAGTCTGTGAAAAAACATTGACAGCAGACGTCTATGTTGATGCTGGATGAGGAGGGAATGGGAAGAGCCCACAGTGGCGATGCTGCTGGCATTGACACGCAGAAAAAGTTCATTTTAAACTGCAAACTTTTACATGATCTTTAAACTTTGCATGATATATGTCTAATATTGCAATATCATAACTTTTGTAGGTTGATTTTGGTGGCACCACCTTATTGTGGTTTGCCTGGCATATGCATAGGTTGCCAGTGCCTTAATCTGGCTTGACTTCTTCAGATAGTGATCAACATCAACAGGAAAGAACCAGCCAAAGACTTCATACAGTGCAACAAATAAACCGTTTAGTATAAAATGTAAATAATTTGCTGGAGAGTTCAATGGCAGCTGATGAAATAGCGCTGGCAGCCTGAACAGTGTTAGTGCTCAGAAGTCTTGGTGATGGGGAGTATGTGATTCGGGTATGGTAGTGTAGTGGTTGTGTTACTGGACTAGTAATCCAGAGGCCTGGACTAATAATGAGTTCAAATGAGTGACAGATGCCATTACTTACACCACACCATAAATTCCTGGGCCTTCTGCACTGCTTTACCATTACTTCTCGCCAAAATCGGCTAGACGGTAATTATCATAGCACTACCTCCTTTAAAATCAATGCAATTGAAAATTTGCTGCATTTAAGCCGTTCTTCACAACGCTACCACTTGGACTGAAAAGTAATGGTGCTTGAGAATTGGCAGTGGTGTGATTTATGGACTTGTATTGGAGGAAGCAGATTGTTTTATTTCCCAGGCTTTGAGGGTAGAAATTAGAAATAATTTTAGAAACAGAAACATTGAAAATAGGAGCAGGAGTAGGCCATTCGGCCCTTCAAGCCTGCTCTGCCATTCAATATGACCATGGCTGATCCTCTATCTCAATACCATATTCCCGCTCTCTCCCCATACCCCTTGATGCCTTCCTTCTGTGTCTAGAATTTTACACCTGTAAAACAGGCGCAGCAAGGCCCAATTTTGGGAACCAATGTCCTGTGCTCCAAAAAAATGTTCTTATGAAGCCAGGAGGAGCAGGAATACTGCTGACACCTGCTGCAAGCCCCCAACAGGCCCCTCTTCTCCACCCCCCCCACCCCCCTCAGTGCTTCCCTGAGGGTCGCTGCTGGTGAGGCAGGTGACCAAAATTTCAAAAATTCGACAGGTGCTGGCAGTTCGCCCACATTATTTAAATGAGGCCCAAGGCCCAATTTCGGGCCGGCCTCTGGCCTCCTGGTTCAGGCGCGCAACATCACCTTCGCCCCCGAAACCGGATGCTGACGAATTTCCGCCCTGGGAGTCTTTGCAAAACATGGCACACGCCGCACACAGACTCTTGCCTATTGACCCAAATTAGCAGGTAATGAACATTATTTGGAAACGATCTACACAATTCGGATTTATTAATTAATTTCCCTTAATCAATACAAAGCTGTCGACTTGGGAAGTAGCCTGATCCTTTGTGAGATATATGCATGTCTCCTGACTCCATTAATCCAAGCAAAACCCTGATCACAGTCGCTTTTAGATGAGAGGCCACTTAAAACCCTGCCCTTAAAGAGTCTGTAGCCAATGGGCATGGAGACCGAGATACTTGAAATTAAAAGTACGCACAAATGAATAATCGTTTTTGTTAATTGGGAATTGAGGTATTAGTCCAACCAAGATCCTCTGAAAATAGAAAAAAATATTAGAAATATTATTATAACAGTCTCTGGATATTGGGACTGGCCTGCCCACCATTAGCAGGGGGATCAATACATTGATCATTGGCTGCACCACTTCTGATTTGCCGCTATGTTTGCCTCAGCACATTCTAATCAGTTCTTCAGCAAATTATGGCGTGAATTTGCCACGGGGATCAGGGCGCACAACGAACTGACTTATAGCCTTCATCGCTAATATCACCGTTGCAGCAAATTCCGGACCAATATCTCCTGGCTGTTCAACAACTGAAACATGATCGGTGGGTATTCCACACTTAAAGGAGACTGTCTTCATTCTCAATAGTAAGAAGATGATCAAATATTGTTTTCATTACCTAGGAATATGTAACATTTGCCAAGGAAAGTTACTATAGAGACCCAGAAGTGAAGGTGGGAGTTTGTGGAGTGTTGTCCTGGTGAGCAAGCGGGGGAGAAACTCAATGTCTCAGCTGTGCTAATGCTAGCTGTAATTAACTCTAAGGAGTGAATTGAAAAATTAGGCAATTAATCATCCTTTAGTATTTGTAGCCTTTTGTGTTAGGTGATGGTATTCTAAGCAATATAGATTTTCTCCTTGACTGTAATCGGGCTTTTCCTTTTTACTGTACAGTTTTCCTGTATTTTTCCTGAAAGTCTTTGATCAGCTGCTTTGCTATATTCACCTTAGTGAAAATACTTTTAACAAAATAAGGAGACAACAAAATTGCTGACAGTTGCCCAATTGCAGTCTACTTAATGTAATCAGCCTGTGAAAACATTAGAATGGTGCATAGAATTCTCAGTGGTGGTTCAAACACTGCAACATGTCAGACATCATTTTCCCTTTCCATCTCATTTACATCTTCCTATAGAATTATTAATAATGGTTTTGTCCGAGATCTCTTTCAGCTATTCCATTTTTCATCATTAATTTGCTTTTGAATATTTTCTTGATGAATATTGAAACTTAAAAGCCTCCGAATTCAGTACAGTGGTTCAAAATAAAAATGTAAATTGAGGTGGTTGTGGGGGAGTAACCATTATAATTGTGGAAGATTTCTTGTCATGTATTCCAGGTATCTCTTTTTTCTGCCCATAGTCTCACCCCTTCAATAAGTAATTACAATCAAAACACATGGCCAAGTGTTTTGGGATCGAGCCCCAGATCTGAGCTACTAGGTGAGATAAAATGCAGAGTTCCCAGGTGAATTTGTTTTCACCCCTTCACCTTTTTGCCTGTTTTTCTTTATTTGTCTTTTCTTCTGTCATTCTCTTATCTGTTCCTGATCACCTCACGACAGAGTCTCAACGTATTTTTGTTTTGAAGATGGCTGCCAAGATTCTGAAGTAACATGGGAATCTATAATAACTTATTGAGGACTGGAAGATCTGATGTTATCTTGGAGACTCTTGAAGAATCTAATTTTAAAATGAAAGACTCGTCCACTGCGCCTCTCGTCTTTCCATTTTAGGGACTGTACCTTTTGTTTTTGCCATTTAAAAAAAAACACAGATTACTGCTAGTGTAAGAATAGAATATTCAAAAACGGGCCTTACTGACAGGAGCTGAAACTAGCTATCAGTAAGAAATATTCAAATTTACCACCAGCGGTAAACTTTTTCTGGCTGCACATTGGAAAATTCAGCCAGTGTACATGACCTGCAAATCAGCAAGTTTATGGAAATAAAAGTCACATTAATAGGGCCTGGACTGATAAATTAGATAGTCCATAACTGTATTTTAGACCAAACAGTAATGAATGGTGATTTGGATCGATTAGATTATTACATGACAACAAGTAGAGAAGTGGGTGGAAGGAACCCCTACACTATCCACCACTGACTTGCCTGCTTCTTATGTAGCTCCCTAATACTGAAACTGATATGGGACAAAAAAACCTTGAATATGCTGATGGAAAACTCCATTTGCACAAACATGAAAGACTCAAGTACATTTGAGCCCATTTGTCATGATAGTTTAGCTCAGTGTGACTTAGCTCAGGCTTTTAGATTTTTTTTTAAAGTTTCTTTGATCCTTCTCTCATCAGAGAAATTCATACTATATCCTGTATACCATGGTACCAGGCAGCAAGTTTCAGTCGGAAGAATGCTGCTTCTGTAATGGCTTGAGCTAAACTCAAACACAAGTGTGTATTGCCAGCAGTAGTCATCTATGTGATTCACAGTAATCCTGATTTCATTCTCGTTTCAGCAGTTACACGGGTCGTCAGCTGTCCAAATGCAATTAAAGATGCATGTTTTGTTGAAATGGGGTTAGTCATTTCATTTTGAAGTAGGCCACTTCAGATATAGTGAGGAATTCTAAATGCAGTGGTAAAATCCCATAGGATGATGTTGATGAAGGTTTTAACAATCTGTTCTGGTTATTTTCTTTTTTGTCCTTTGTTAAATTAAGAGCAAAGTTTAAAATGAACAAGCGTGTCAATTACCAAAATAAACACATCAGTGGAGATTGTTTGAGCATATTGGTTCATAATAAGAATATAAACACAATGCAAGAAAATAGCTGTAAACTGAATTCTATTAATTTATGACTGAAATACTGTACAATGCTTGGGCAATAATAAACAGCAATCTGATAAGATTGCTACCATGTCAGATCCAGGATAGAGCTGAGTGCTAAAACGAACTCTAAATAATAAAATGTTGAAACAAACAAACAAATAACTGCAAGAAGGTGTACAGAGAGAAGAACTGGAATTTGACTAGAGCATTTGAACCAAATGTTTTGACCCTGTGTCCAAAGGCCTTCACAAAACCAATAGCCAATTGTAGTTTTGCTATTCTTTCACCTGCATTAAAACAAGCATTAAATTGACACGGTATAAATCACCATAGTCCTGCAGTAAAAGTGAACTCTGTGAAACCTTATGAATGTTACAATGACATCTAGTATAGATGTTGATGGACAATGGACACATGGATATGGTGACTCAGTGTCAATGCTTCACCATCCAGAGACGTCAGATTCAAATCCCAAGGGTGCATCTACAGACGTCTTCTTTTAAGTAGTATGTTTATCACCTGGGACCAGAATGGCATTATTCAGATAGAAGAACACCTAATTGTGTACATCTCAGGGTAAGTTAATCTACATTAGCATCTCAGTGTGTCAGTGGAGGAAATTGAATTGTAAAGTCCTGAAACACCAATATTCTGATATATAGTTTTTTTATATATACATATAATATCTTATTGTGTTGACTTCTGGAGTGGATAGATAGCTTTTTGGCAACCAAAGGTATTAAGGGATATGGGCCAAAGGCAGGTATATGGAGCTAGATCACAGATCAGCCATGATCTTATCAAATGGCGGAGCAGGCACGAGGGGCTGAATGGCCTACTCCTGTTCCTATGTTCCTATGACACGGTTACTCAGCTCTGTCTGAATAGAATCATGTACTTGGACTGAAGGCAGAGTTGAATTTGAAGCAGATACTCTAAACTCAACATAATTTGCCAAGCAATTGAGAAGTGTTTTCTCAGGTCTTGACCAGATAGAGCACCTTGCAATGACATGGCATTCCACTTAAGGAGGCTAACAAAGTACAGTTTTTGTCATACAGAAGCTTGAAGCTGCTATATCCTGCCACAGATGTATATTTTCAATGAGCATGTTAGGTCAAAATGACTTCTCTGCAATATATGAGAAATTCATGAAAGAAGCAAGTTAAATTTGAATTTTCCCATTCATGTGCAAGTCTTCTTGAGGTTGAAGGAGAACTTAAAGCTTATGAAGGATCTTTTAAAAAAAAATCCACTTATTAACAAACGTGATAAGTGAAGGCAGGCATAGCACAGAAAATCTTGTGTATCGGGGTTTGAAAATAGGCACAGCAATGCACACTTGACTGTGCTCCTAATCGCTTTGCTTTTATGTTAAAATACATTGGGCCCAATTTTCCTCTCTTGGTGACATCACAGTTTTGTTAATGCGGATACCATCCAGACATTCATGCCAGAGTCTGTAGAAATCAAGTTAGTGCTACAATATAGGGCCGATTTTAACCCGGGAGAACATGTGGGCAGGTGGTTGAATTTGCAGTGCACTCCCGCCCACCGCCATCTTAACTGCGCAATTTTCAGAGTCGGTTGAGGTCCCCGCCAGATGCAGGCGCAAGCCTCACGAATACATGTAAATCAGGGTCTTGTGATGCAATTAGGACCCTAAAGTCATTTTAACATGAAATTGCGGAAGTAACGCTCGGCACCCATCCCGCCAGTAAAACCAAGTTTGATTGGCCTTTCGGAGCCACTGAATAAGTACTTAAAGGGGCACTCACCTACAGGTAACTGGATCATAGGATGTATGTGCTTTTGTGTTGTTTGGTTGCCAGGAGAGTTTACAGCTTCTAGATCTCTTCTTTCTGAGATTTTTTTGCCTTACTTACCCTCAGTAAGCTTTATCCACTTATAATGGGTGCTATTATTGCCAGTTGGATGGGAGAACAGTTGGAGGAAGAGAAGCAGCAGGAGCAGCTTCAACAACCAGCAGGAGCAACAGTTGGTGAGGGGTGCTGTTTGTAGCAGGCCATACCCAGCACACAGGGTGTACAGACCAAGAGTCGTTTTCTTGGATCTATCAGGAGGCTGTGTTTCACCAGATAGGCTGTTGCAGACCCCTGCAGCTTCCTGCCAAATTACCTGCTGCCTGCTCGACCAGAGAGCCAGTGCCTCTCAAAGTCACCACTGCCCTTAACTTCTTTGCCACTGGCTCCTTCCCCAGTCTACTAAGGGGGACATCACCCACATCTCCATGTTTGTAGTACACAGTACATTAAGCAGATCACCAATGCCTTGTTCGTCAGGGCTAACCAGTACATCACCTTCCATATTGACCTCAACTTTCAACGGGAGAGAGCTCAGGGATTTGCAGCAGTGACCGGCTTCCCTCGTGTCCAGGGCATCGTTGACTGCACACATGATACCATCAGCGCACCAGAACATCAGCCAGCAGCCTTTGTGAATAGGAAAGATTTGGAAGCAGAGAGGGAGAGTTAATGGTGTTTGAGTTTGTCAGGATTGATCCGGCAGTGGAGGACCAGACCTCAGAGATAGTGATGCCTTGGGTGACGATGAGATTGAGGGGATCACTGTGGGCGTGTGGGAGACCTGATGTGCAGAGTAAAAGCAGGAAGGTGGAGGAGGAGAGGGAATGGGACGTCTTTTCGTAGGTTGAAATCAGAGTGAGGAGTCTTTTCATATAGAGAGGCTAAATGAGGAGAGTAGGGAAGAGATTTTGATGAAGAAGCTGCTGGGGCCTTGAATGTGCAGTAAAATTGAGGAGTGTGAAGGAAAGCTAAGAGGGGTTGTAGAGGGTGAGGTGCTCAAAACAAGAGTGAAGTTATGGAGGAATATGGAGGTAGATCAAGATGGGATCTGGAGATGACAGCCAATTCATTACCATGGCAGTTTGTGAGGAACATGGTGGAATGTGTAGCCAGGTGGCACAGCCTCAGAGAGGAAAGAAATCACCCATAAAGTGAGCTAGGTTTCAGTCAGGCTGAGTATGTCATGGATTCATTCAGGATAACGGGGAGAGCCTTGTTCACAAGGGAGCTGATGCTACAGAGTGAATGGATGATTATAACTGAATGTTTTACTTCCATCATTGTTCTACACATCCCTTTCAAAAGTCGAATTTACAGCATGCTGGTTGTTGAGATTATTGTGCAAATCCATGCTGTGGGTGGAGAGTTTCGCCCACCAACTGCACATATCATAAATTCACCAGTTACAATGCCATCAGAGTCCCATGTATGTCATAAGACCCTGATTTTCATAAATGTTTGAGGCTCCTGCCTGATTCAGGTGGGAGCCTTAGCCTCCTGAAAAAACTGCAGCTTTGAAATCACTCCATTTTAACTCCCACTCCACCTGATTCCTGCTGGATGGGGAGAGTTAAAATTCCTCCTTTTGAGTCAAATTCATATATTTATTGTCCAGACTGAGCAAATTGGTTTTAGTTTCTGGTGAACTGTTCTGCACCAAGTCACACATCTTTAAATATTTCTTCGACCGTAGCCATATCTATTAATGGCAGCAATGGTTAACTGCGTGATTGGGGTGCGTAGACACGTCTTCACAAACAATGATCATTCCTCTTATTTCTGAAATTGGTTAAAAGGCTTGTTTTTAAAATAGAACAACTTCTGCTATGACATGACTTCAATCCTGAAAGGGATTGGAACCTGTTCCTGCAATTTTCTATTGATTTTAGACAGAGCTGCTGTCAAATTCACAGGTACAACCCAAGTACATCGAGATTTTCATGCACTTTGAGCTCTCAAAGAATTTAATGCCAGTGAACATTGCAGATAAAATCCATTTGATGCATTTTTTTCATATTCACTCAAAAGAAAAATTGATAAAGAGGAGGTACTAGAAAGACTGGCTGTACTTAAAAGTAGATATGTCACCCTGTCCAGATGGGATGCATCCTAAGTTGCTGAGGGAAGTAAGGGTGGAAATTACAGAGGTGTTGGCCATAATCCTCCAATCCTCCTTAGATAGGGGAGTGGTGCCAGAGGACTGGAGAATTGCAAATGTTTTTTCAAAAAAGGGTGTAAGGATAAACCCGGCAACTACAGGCCAGTCGGTTTAACCTCGGTGGTGGGGAAGCCTTTAGAAATGGTAATCCGGGACAAGTGTGGATTAATAAAGGAATGCCAGCATGGATTTGCTAAAGGCAAATCGAGTTAAACTAACTTGATTGAGTTTTTTATTGAGGTAACAGAGAGGGTTGATGAGGGTAATGTGGTTGATACTGTGTATATGGACTTTCAAAAGGCATTTGATAAAGTGCCACATAATAGGCTTGTCAGCAAAATTGAAGCCCATGGAATAAAAGGGGCAGTGGCAGCATGGATACGAAATTGGATAATTGAGAGGAAACAGAGAGTAGTGGTGAACGGTTGTTTTTCAGACTGGAGGAAGGTATACAGTGGTGTTCCACAGGGGTCGGTACTAGGACCACTGCTTTTTTGATATATATTAATGACTTGGACTTGGGTGTATGGGGCACAATTTCAAAATTTGCAGATAACATAAAACTTGGAAGTGTAGTGATTAGTGAGGAGGATAGTGATAGACTTTACGAGGACACAGACAGGCTGGTAGAATGGGCGGACACGTGGCAAAGAAGTGCAAAGTGATACATTTTGGCAGGAAGAATGAGGAGAGGCAATATAAACTAAATGGTACAATTCTAAAGGGGTGCAGGAACAGAAAGACCTCAGGATATATGTGCACAAATCTTTGAAGATGGCAGGACAGGCTGAGAAAGTGGTTAAAAAAGCATATGGGAACCTGGGCTTTATAAATAGAGGCACGGAGTACAAAAGCAAGGAAGTTATGTTGAACATTTATAAAACACTGGTTCAGCCACAACTGGAGTATTGGGCTTCGTTTTAGCACCCGCTATCGGGTGCGTTCTTGGCGGGGGGGGGGCTCCGAAAATCGGGGAATCCCGGAGCGGGTCTGGAGCCCGGCTCCAACCCGCCCACTTCCGGGTTCCCCACAGACGCGCTGACGTGCACGCGCAGCCCCCGCGTGTGGGACTCCCGCAGGCAATTAAAGCCAGCGGGGTGCCACTTGACAATATTTATCTAGCTATTTCAGGTCATTAACAGACCTGATTAAGGGATTATGTGAGGAGGGGTGGGATTTTAGAAACAACTGGGACTGTTTCCCATACTGTGGGAAACACTCCCAGTTGAAATGGACGTGTTGCAGCCATCAGCCTGTGGCAACTGCAAAGGTCCATTTGATGGGGGGGGGGGGAGACCCTCACTCATTGCAGGAGGCCACTCTGTCACTTGGGACAAAGTTTGGCCTCCACCACCCTCGCCCTAACGAGAAAATTCACCAACTTGCACACTTACCCCGGGGTCCAGAGACATGTACCTACCTTGCGGACCCCCTCAGATGTACATCTTTCGGATGGGGGCCGCCATAGCTGCAGTCATGACCTCCTCGGAGGGCGAACAGCATCACCAGCCTCGCCGGCCACACCGTCCACCTCTGACACATGGAGCTCCACAACACAGTGCTGTGACACATCCACCTGCACAGCAGGAGGGAGGGCAACCGCAGAGAGAGATGCGTCGCAGAGGGCACTACCCTCGCCACACGCCAGCAGTGCACACGGAGGCCCAGAGTCACTCGACATGTAGTCGTGGACATATGCAGCCTCCTTCATGCCGAGCTGCTCCCGGCTGGCCCGAGCACCATCTTCTTACTTGTCGCTGTCAAAGTCACCACTACCCTCAACAACTTCTCCTCTGCATCCTTCCAGGGTGCCACCGGGGACATCGCCGACGTCTCTCAGTCGTCTGCACAAAAGAGCCCTGCAAATACACCTACACCCACTCTGCAGTGACACAATGGGTGTCATCAGTTGTGGGTCTTCAGTGTGATCCTCAGGAAATGGCATTATTGCGCAAACCAGAAAGATTCGCAAAGACGTGGCAGTAGTGGTGCCAATATAATATGTAATGTGAGTTGGTCAGAAATTCAATAGAAGTAAAAACCATGACAAACCCTCAAACACCCTTGTGCATCCCCTTCATGCTCACGACATGTTTGCCTTACGCTGCCTACTGCACATATGTGATGCATGCCTTGTGGCTGCAGCACAGGTAGTGGCAGGTTGAGTGAGGCTGACTGTGAAAGAGATGCACGAGAGGGTGAGTATGAGATAGAGCCATGAGATTGTAGGAGGTTTGGGTTGAGTGGTAGTGGCGGGATGAGTACTGGCGAGGTGAGTAAGTACAGGTAAGATGAGGATGAGCTTTGAGTGGGTATGAGGGGTGATGTGACAGAGTAGTGTTGGCAGTGCAGAAGGAGATGTGGGGTGGGGGCGGTGATGTGGCAGACGGAGTGTAGGGGAATGTGTACGTGTACTCACTTTGGCTGACCTACTTAGGTCATTGGAGCGCCTCCTGCATTGTATGCAGGTGGGCGATATGTTGGTGGTGCAGGCGACCTCCTCTGCCACCTCGAGCCAGGCCTTCGTGGTGGCAGAGGCAGGCCGCTTCCTCCCGCCCGCCGGGGGGAAGATCTCTGTCCTCCCCCTCCTCCTCACCCCATCTAATAATACCTGGAGTGAGGCATCATTAAACTGGGAGCAGCCTTCCCCCTGGGCTGCTCCATGCTGTAATTTTTGCTATTTGTTGCAGCATCGGTCAGTGGAGGACTGCCCCTTTAAATAGAGCTCCTCCAGCTGACAGACCTTACTGCGCATGCGCAGCCCGCCCGACGTGCAGATCAGCAGTGGGGAACCCGGAAGACCAGGTAAGTGGATCCAATTAGGCTGCGATTACGCAGGGGGCAGACTGATTTCGCCGGGCGCGTTACCCACGCACCCAATAGCCCCCCCGCCGCAAACCCGCAGCCCTGGTAACATCGAGCCCATTGTGTCCAATTCTGGACACCGCACTTTAGGAAGGATGTGAAGAGGGTGCAGAAAAGATTTACTAGCATGGTTCCAGGGATGAGGAACTTCAGTTATGTGGATAGACTGCAGAAGCTGGGGTTGTTCTCCTTAGAGCAGAGAAGGTTAAGAGGAGTGTTCAAAATCATGAAGGTTTTAGATAAAGTAAACGAAGAGAAATTGTTCCCATTGGTGGAAGGGTCGAGAACCAGAAGACACAGATTTAAGGTGATTGGCAAAAGAACCAAAGGTGACATGAGGAAAAGCTTTTTTACACAGCAAGCAAATGGATAAATGCTTGAAGTGAAAAAATTTGTACGGCTACAGGGAATGTGACTAACTGGATTGCTCTTACAAAGAGCCGGCACGGGTTCAATGGGCCGAATGACTTCCTTCCGTGCTGCAACCGTTCTATGATTCTAAGTCCTAATTATTATAACATACGATTGCAACATATTAAATGTTTGGTAAATTGCACTAACATTGTCCAATAAGTTAATGCCTCTGCTCATAACAGAATCCAGCCTAAGACTGAGGAACATTTGCCATGGCTGGGAAAGTGAAATGAGAGCAGTGTTGTGGCAAGCTGAACAACCTTTATCTCAAATATAATGCATTTTTGGCCAGAGTGCAAAACCCACTTTGATTTGATTGTCTTTTTACAAGAGGTTGACATGAATGTGTTGACTTGAGAATGAGTCACTTGGCACAACAATCTGAGCCTAGGATACATTAATTTAAGTAACACTACCAGTGACTGCCATTCCCATGCTGACCATATCATGCCTGATTTAGTAGCATTGCTTTGTCCTTCACAGTCACCTGTGGCACTATCTAGTTATTTATGTTGTAATGCTGATAATCAATGTATCTGAAGTTTAGATGTTTCAACTTGTGCACATTTTCTTTTTTGAAGAATTGAAGATTTTATTGAATTATGTTGACTGCTTTGGTAATTTCTGCAACCTGAAGTGTTTATATGAGGAAGGACATTGATGCTGGTTGAAACTTTGGCTCGAGTACTATTGAAGGCGCCAAAGTATACTGAAAGATTCACTGCTGATTTTGACAAATCTAAATCAATTCTATCAATAAAGATCATTCATCTATCTCAGTATCTACTGAAATATTTGCAAATTGTCCATTCCTAAAATTATTGCATATCACTGTTTCTTTGACATTTTTTCTGATAGTTTGCATAACAATGTCTGTAAATAGCCTTTAGATGCCAAGTGGAAGGGGCTTGTACCCAAAAGTGCAGGAGGTAATAACCACCAATTTTGGGATCATAGGTGTCAGCCTTGGCCCAGTGGTAGCAGTCTTGCCTCAGAGTCAGAAGGGCATGGGTTCATGCCCCACTTCAGCACATAATCTGGGCTACCACTTCAGTGCAGAACTGAGGGAGTGCTGACGGAGGTACCATTTTTTAGATGAGTCGTTAAATCCAACCCCCGTCTACCTTCTGAGGTGGGAGTAAAAGATCCCATGGCACTAAGCGGGGATGAGAAGGGGAGTCTTCCCAAAGTCCTGGCCAACATTTATCTATCAACCAATATCACTAAGAGAAACAAATTATCTGGTCATTCATCTTCTTGCTATTTGTAGGACTTTGCTGTGTGCAAATTGACTGTGTTTCCCTATGTTATAACATTAACTACACTTCAAAAAGTAATTCATTAGTTCTGAAGGACTTAGGGATGTCCTGAAGTCATGAAAGGCACTATATGAATACAAGTTTGTTCTTTCTCTTTTCCTTCCTTCCTTCCTTCCTTCCTTCTTTTTCTGTCCAAAAGTAGAAACTAGTGGGCCTCAAGTCCTTATGATCCTTCTGCAGCCCCTGAAGTAAAAAACACTTTACATGGGTGGAAGTTTCTGTCAACTCCTTCTTGGATCCTTCAATCTGAGTGTGGTGTGTGAAACCTCAATGGATTTCAGTGGACCTTCTGCTGCTTGGGCCTCTACCAGGTGATTGCTTCCAGCTGTTCTGGGCGAAAACACTCTTGCCTCCACACCAAGGGAAATCCGTGGAAATGAGCATGAAGCACAAATGGGGCAGAGGCTTGGTGTAATGGATCTCTGCCACTTTTTCTTTAGCTTTGCCTTTGTGTCACGAGAGCAAAGGAAAATCAGTTGCCGCGTATTACAGAAATAAATAATTTTAAAAATAATAATGTCCCCCTTCCTGTTCCTTGCAGGATTGCTAGTGGATTTGGTGGTGCCCTGTTTGTCTTCTTCCACAGGAAGATAGTGGCAATCATGAGAAAACAAAAAACCATCAACAAGTTTTTGATGAAGAAGTAAGTAGTAAATGATGTTTCTTTTCTTAGATTATTACGGCTTGTTTAAATTTTCAACATTAGTTCAATTTTCCCCTCATGGTAGTGACACTAATGCTAGCTCCACCAGCAAGCACAGCTTTCCCCAGGTGCAAATGGAGAGGGTGTGCCAATGGTGCTAGCCAAGTATTTTGTTTCTCCAAACCTGCTTTGTCACTCAGCTATGTCAGCAGCAGAGCTAAGGGAAGTTGTTCAAATTCAGATCGGGTCAGCAGTCATTTTCATCTCATGTCCACCCACAACCGCATTGCAAGTACTACGAAAAAGGGCCTGTGTAACTGTTTGGGCCAAAAAGAAGAAAATGTACTTTTTAAGGTTTTACTTAAGTTTTCTCTTTTTAATTCGACAAGACTCCTGCTACTCCAGACATCCATAAATGTGAGGAATTGCCACTTATTGTTTTAACACAGGCTCCAAAATGGTCCATAATCTGATGCAAATATCAGACTGAATAAATTACCAAAGACTTATTTAATTCTAAATATGCATTTACCAATTGCAAGTGAGAAAATATCTATTTAGCTTGTAGGTTCAGTTTAGGCACAATTTGCATAGAACTGGTGTTTAAAAAATAAACCTAATGCCAGTGAAAGGGCACTTTTACATGTGTGTCATATATGGCTTTTATACCATCTGGCCAGTTTAGCCAACTTGCAGCTTTGTCAGCTGTTCAATATGTGGTCAACTGTGTATCTTCTATTTCTGTCTAATATAAGTGCAAGAATAAATTAAATCAAACATACTGAAGGGAGAATTAAGCCAAATTGTCCATCAAGTTTCAAATTTAATGCCTATGTTAGTCACTGTACTGGAAGCCATCTAAGAAAACCTTTAGACCATTTAGAGTTGGTGAAATGCTTGAATTATTTTGCCTCTGTACGGTTCTTTTTTAATCAGATCTTTTGAGTACGCTCCTGTTCTGAGTTGGCTTGTGGAGCTAGAGTTAATCTAAAACCAACTGAAAAGCAGCTGCTAGAGATGCTGGAGCGCTATAATAATTTTTGTGAAAGCCATTTGCAATCTGATTTGTGGTGCCAAGTATATTCAATTTATAATAAATGATTTTTCTTTTGGAAAACAAAAGAATGTTGACTGCTCTGGTAGATATTTTCAAAGTACACTACTAAATTGGACCAAATTTCAAATATTAATATTAGTTTTGTGTAGGCTGCCAAGATCCAGGGACAAAGTAGTGGGTGTGGAGGTTTTTGGTCGGAGGATAAAGTCTGGTTAAATACTTACAAACATTGGTGGTTTATATGGTGTCAAATGAAACTGTTTTCTTTTTCTTAGGCGGTTGCTTTATCCAGCAGTGGTGACTTTGCTTATTTCCACTCTCTCATTTCCTCCAGGGTTTGGCCAGTTCATGGCTGGAGAGGTACATTTTATTTTTACTTACATTGTACGTACAGATCTTTGATTCAAAGCTGATTGATTGATTTATAATCATGAATTTTGAAAGCAAGCAGGGCACCATGGCTATATTTCTGTTGTAGTAGAGGGATATGATTGCATTCATCATGATGGAATTCTGAATGACAGTGTTGTGTAATATCAACCTGGGGAGTGAGAAATATAACAAACCAGCCAAAGCATTAATCGTGACAGGGAGAGAAAGGAGAGGTTGGGTAAAAGGACTTCCAGACTTTCCAACCTAAGGAAGGTTTACTGAGGGTGAAGATATTGGCAGATGATTAAGGTGCAAAATGTAATGTTTGAGGTCAGAGGGATTTGGCCGTTCAACACCCTCAAATTTCTGGTATTTCACATGACCTTAGATGCAATCTAGCTACATCTGAGACACTGATGCATGGAATTGAAAAGGCCTGGATTTGCTGTAGATAATATAGAAAATAAAAAGCAGGATCAGAATGGTGGCAGAAAGAATTGTTCATTTGAGGGAGGACATAGGTCTGCAATTTTCAAGATTTCAAAACCTGGATGGACTCGTTGTGGTATTATTACAACAAAGATTAAAATTGAGCCTGAAATTTAATAGCCAAATCTTGAGAGTTGCAAACTAGTGATATTTGACTATTTAAGCGGTCAGTTGGGCAAAAGTGCATGTGAATGAGTTTGAAGTGCATTATGCAGCCTCCAATACCACCCATATATTGTGGCCGAGTTGGAATCTCCGGATTTCCATGACCCCCATGTTGATTCAACAAGCACACTTCCCTCATAACTGGGGACGGTATAAATGTAGGAAGAGGATTGAGGTGTCTCAGATACCTTTGCATCTGAGGTTGTTTAGAACAGTAGAGCTTTTAGAACCACTGGTTAGGTCACAAAGAAACCTGAAAAACTGAGAGGACCATGTCAGGCGCATGCTCCACTGAGTTTCTGACCAATTTTGGAGACGGGTCCTTAAGCACATATTAGGCCCCTCATTAGCATTTGCAAGGGGGCTGTTAAAGGCGGCTGTCAGGGATGCCTGAATATCGCCTGAGCCAATATGGTGTCAAACATATTTCAGGCACCCTTGGAGTTGGACCCTTTTGTCCCCGTTTCTTGCCAAAAAACAGGTGATACAAGATCCAATTTCTCTCCCTGAATTACTTTTTAAAGTAATTTAAATTGCTTTTCCAGGAAATTTTGGAGTAAGTTTGCAACGCTCAAAACAGCGTCATTTACAGCATAAATCGCCGATCACGATGTTCCAGGAAATTCTGGGCTGACAACTTGCATTGATATAATGGCTATCGTGTAGGTGCTTTACAGGGATATGATTGCATTCATATGGATGTCAAACAGTAGTAAAAGTCAAGAAAGATGATTAAAAGCATGGTCAAAAGCTAAGTTTCAAGGGAGCATTTAAAGGTACTGGCAGAAAGCAAGGCGGAAGGGCATAGGGAAAAATCTCCACAGAGGGGCTGAGACGGCTGAAGGCTTTGGTGGAATAGAGGAAGAGGTCAGAGTTAGAGGACTAAAGGGCATGGACTGGGTCATAGGACTGGAGGAAGTTGCAGAAGTAGGGTATTGGTAAATAAGGATGAGGATTTTGAATATCATGCATTTGAGTAGGGGGAGCTAACGGTCAGTTAGAATAGGAGTGATGGGAGACCGAAACTTAATGAAGATCAGGATGGAAACAGCCGGCTTTTGGACGAATTGGAGTTTGTGTAGGCTGGATAGTGGTCGAGAAGTAAAGTATAAAGGTAATGAAAGCCACAATGTAATGTCAAAGTTACTTAGCAGAAATATAGGTCTACCATAGAATTAAGAGGCTTTAAAGATTGAAATATTCATAAGCTTTTCTCAAACAAATAGTCCTTCAAAGCTCTATGTATTTCAATATTGTGGTAGACCTTTCTACTAACTTATCTGACACTCCAATCTGGCTGCTGTTTGTATACCGTAATCTTAGGGTGCATTTGCACTGCCGTTACAGGTCTGATACTGTTGGCTGTAGTTCAGATTTCAGGCAACCAGTACCCTATTTACAGTGCTTGGCTCCTGTACTTCTGAACTCCTGTTTAGGAGACAGCATGTGCTGAACTCTCTCTCAACAGCTACAGATTTAAATGTTGAGATTTGAGAAGGGAGAATCCCAACTCTTCAAACATTTGAATTGAGGTAAGGTAGGTTTAAAAGGTGCCCAAGAGGACCAATGGCTCCCTTAAGCACTTTGCAAACCAGGTTTGACACCACATTGGATTTACATTCCATGCCATGTCAAAACCAAAGTGTAAACAATTTTACAACACCAAGTTATAGTCCAACAAATTTATTTTAAATTCCACAAGCTTTCGGAGGCTTCCTCCTTCGTCAGGTGAACGGTATGGAAATGACATTTTCGAATCCTTCGCATTTTAAAATCACAGAACAATGCCTGGTGATTACTGCCCGTTGCCAAGGCAATCACAGTGAGCAGACAGAAAGGTGTCACCTAAAAAGGCCACCGAATATGCAAACCCCCCAAAAAAAAAGAGAGAGAGAGAAGGAAGACAGTCAATGACCCGTTATATTAAAAACAGATAACATTTGTTCGCTGGTGGGGTTACGTGTAGTGTGACATGAACCCAAGATCCCGGTTGAGGCCGTCCTCATGGGTGCGGAACTTGGCTATCAATTTCTGCTCGACGATTTTGCGTTGTCGTGTGTCTCTTGGTGTTGTAAAATTGTTTACAATTGTCAACCCCACTCCACATCATGAAAACCAAAGTGATGTAAGACTCCCCCCTCCAGAGAGTCCGTATCTGCTTTGCTCTGGAGTCAGGTTTGACCTCGACTCTGGTTTAACATGCCAGTGTAATATTGATGCAAAGCAGAAATTGCTTCACACTAACGCTAAACTGACAGTTTAAGTGCACCCTCAAAGACCAGAACCAAGCCTTGTGAAAAATTTCATGTAGTTAAATGTTGCCAGTTTTTGCCCACCTGGAATTAAAATTAGTTAATTTTAAACAGAACATCTATTCAAACCAAATTATCTGTGGTGCCTTGAACATTGGGGATGAAATGTGCAAAAGAGGACAGTTTACAGCTCAGATTGTTGATAACTTTCTTAAGTTAAAATCCAATCTGTGTAAACCACCAAAAGAGCTAGTATCTCTTTAGTTCATAAAATGTTCTGCTATTCCTTTCATTTTTTTTTGATATTTCGGATGAATATTATGCAAAGTCCAGGTGTTTAATACAAGTGCCGAAAATATATCTGCAGCTATAGGCTGCCAACAAGGAGACTTTAATGATTTCCTTTGCAGCTTTTGGAAGGAAACATAGCCAGCTTTTAAATTCCAAATATATAAACTATTAAAATCCTGCTTGACTTGTCTGGAAGAAATTAATTAGTGCCCTTACTTCCCATGCATTTGACATTTGTATATATGAACGATATACTACCGGCCGGAATGAAGGATTTTCCTAAGCCTTTAATCTATCATTGCAATAAACATGGGGTATGTCAGCTGGCTAGTTGGCAGCCTATTCCTTAATTATCTGCCCGGTGACTCATCACTGCAGTGCCCTTTCTTGCAATCCCTTTCACAGATTGCCTTGGGCACTATTTTAATCAAATCGGCTTTAAACCCATATTCTTTCATGACTGCTAACATTTTGAAACTCACTAATAAATGCATATTTCTTGCAAATTGGAGCAGATGGCTGCAATCCCATTATTACATTGTTTCCTAATTAAGCATTTTATAGAAGAGAATTCAAAACAATGAGTTGAGATTGCCCAGCACCATCTATCTGGTTCTCATGTCAGTACAGCATTGCTCATGAAGGGTTGATAAGGCTATCACTCAGACTAAACTATTGATCAACAGAAGGAAATTTTCACGTTGTTATAGTTACAAAAATCCAATTATTCCGAGTAAAAGGTGAAAATTAAGACTGTTTATTCTCCAAAAATGGAATATATGCAGTGATCTTTGAAATGCCATTGTATTTGTTAAACAGTCGGAGTAGAACAAGGTTATGTACCAATTTGCAATTTGGAAATTGCCTACAGAGAAGGCAGTGCTTCCACACTGGTCTAAAAATATGCATGTGAAGAATTTGAAAGTTGGGAGCCATGCTTATAAAGCGAGATATTATTGTTGATGCGCTATGCATGGGTAAACTGTACATAACAAAGTTTCTGGGAGGATTTACTCTTGCTGGCTTTCAGTCTATGGGGAAAATTGTGGGATTTCTAATGCAAAGGTACATAGAAACAGGGGTAGGTCATTTAGCCTCTCAAGCCTGTTCCGCCATTGAATTAGATCATGGCTGATCACGAGAGCATTGTGTCTTTTGTCACAATTGCTACTCCTCCTTTCCAATTTACGTGTCCTTTCTGAAGATTCTATAGCCTGGAATATTTAGCTCCCAGTCCTGCCCAGGGATAGCTACTACATCATATCCTTTATGCTGAATTTGTGCTTTTAATGGCTTCTCCATGCAGGTCTCCGGTTAAATAGCAGTCAGGCCTGATGATGTAATCAGAGCTTGATCCACATATTTAAAAAAGAAATCCGCTGCCATCCGGCAGGTAACACCACTTGCCTACTCAGAAGAGCATGTTAAGATCGGAACCTGCCGGATGGCAGTGGGTCCAAATGGGTAGACCCACTTGCCATTTTAACTGTCTACATACCCAATTTCAACCGTGCAGGTTTAAAATCAGCCCTACAATCCTTTTGAAAGAGTCAGAAACAAGACTACTGGTATTAGCAAGTTATATTTTTGACAGAATAGATTTGATGTGCAAGAAAATCCAAAATACTTAAGGTGTGTGTATATATAAAATGAGGATACGTCCTAACCAGCAGTCGTCATCACTTATTAATGGAAATCTAACTTTTATATCCACTGGCATTTCTTCACACGCACATTATAAATACATAATGGGCCAGAAATCGCTCCCGAAATAACGGAGGAGCTCAACAGCGCGCTCAACTTTTAGTGGAAAATTGAAGGAGCAAGTTCTCACGTTTGCACATGTGCAGTGAAACGCCGAACTTTCTCCTAGTGGTTTGCTGGTGATGTGACAGCTTCAAATTAAAGGGACATCGCATGCTGGAATCAGGAAAATCATTGAAAAAGCACCAACTTGCTTATCTGCCCAGCTGGAAAGTAACTAATAACGCCATCAAACAGGCACGCTTAAAAATACCAGGTCCAAACTAAATTTTAACAGCGCAGTTAGTCTTAATGACTGCCAAACAACTAAAAATTAACTTTTAAAAATGTGGAGCCTCATTACTCCTTATTTTAATAGTTTTTGGTCACTTAAAAAAAAAATTTAAAATTTTTAAAATTAAGAATTTTTTTTTACTTTTCCCTTCTGTAACTTTAATTTAATTCAATTATTTTGATGCCACAGTAAGTATATTCGTTAACTTAATTCGCAGGAGCTGCGGTGAGCATTGCCTCGCTGCTCTGCGCAATTTCTGGCCCAATGTTGTGCTGCTCAAGGTTAGCGATATTGCTGCTGGAGAACTGAATGTTTTTTTAAGGTTTAGAATCCAATGTCAACATTGATCACTTCCACTTCAGATATAACTTGAATTCCAGTGTTCCCTGTAGAATACACCAAGGGATAAAATGAAGATTTGAAATAATTGAGATAAATAATATTTGTGGTTTTGAAAAGATATGTGGGGCATATTTTCTTCATGTGTTCTCCATTTTACATTTACATTTAATGTTTTATAGAATTAATGAACAGAGGAGGATATAGCCCAATATTTTAAAATAGTAAAATATTTACTTTGGAAATAATTATTATGCAGTCATGCAGCTTTGCATGTTAATTGTTGCATTTTAAAGTGATGCTGTTAAGTTGATTTTAATTTATTTTAATTTATTTTAATCAGTGTCCAGTTGTTAAACAGCCGAAGGACTACTGTTCAATCTATTGGTCAATTTATCTGGTTCCTCAGCTGCCAGGTGTCTTGAGCAGAATCTATTAGTTTACTCTTCATCTGTTTGTTTTTCATTTGTTGGTATGTTTTTGTAAAATCTATTAATTGAATTCACTGTGTTTGGCCCATAGCTCACCCAGAAGGAAACACTGGTCACCCTTTTTGACAACAGGACCTGGGCAAAGCAAGGAATAGCTGAGGAATTTGACTACATTGGGATTTCAGAGGCCTGGAAGAATCCTCAAGCAAATGTCTTTGTAACCCTAGTAATATTCATCCTGATGAAGGTAGGCCATTACTATTTACTTTTAGAAATAATATTAACAAAAATGGAGCAGCATTGTTTTTTCAGTTCAAGAACAAAACCTTTATTTAATCTTTGATGTCCTGGTTAGTCTTTAAAATGTTGTTTTGGGTACAGTTTGCCATTAGATTTTGTACAACTGAGTGAAAAATAAGGCATTAGTATCACTGTTACATTAATAAAGAAGGTTACATATTGAACCTTAACAGTAAATGTACAGAAATAAGAACCCATTATAAATATACATTGATGATCCTGTGCCCCCTGTTCTTTCTAATTCCTATTTAAATTACATTATAATCCCTGCCTCTGAAAGGATCTTACCTTAACAGACAGATCTATGGAAACAGATAGAAAGATATTTAAAGGTGAAAATGCAGATAGAAAGATTATAAAAAGGTAAATAGGATTTTGTATTTTATATATGAGACACTGAATACAAAAACAAGGAAATGCAATTGAAGTCAATGGGAATCGGAGGGAAAACTCTCCAGTGGCTGGAGTCATACCTAGCACAAAGGAAGATGGTAGTGGTTGTTGGAGGCCAATCATCTCAGGCCTAGGACAATGCTGCATGAGTTCCTCAGGGCAGTGTCTTGGCCCAACCATCTTCAGCTGCTTCATCAATGACCTTCCCTCCATCATAAGGTCAGAAATGGGGATGTTCGCTGATGATTGCACAGTGTTCAGTTCCATTCGCAACCCCTCAGATAATGAAGCAGTCCATGCCCGCATGCAGCAAGACCTGGACAACATCCAGGCTTGGGCTCATAAGTGGCAAGTAACATTCACGCCAGACAAGTGCCAGGCAATTACCATCTCCAACAAGAGAGAGTCTAACCACCTCACCTTGACATTCAACGGCATTACCATTGCCGAATCCCCCACCATCAACATTCTGGGGGTCACCATTGACCAGAAACTTAACTGGACCAGCCATATAAATACTGTGGCTACAAGAGCAGGTCAGAGGCTGGGTATTCTGCGACGAGTGACTCACTTCCTGACTCCCCAAAGCCTTTCCACCATCTACAAGGCACAAGTCAGGAGTGTGATGGAATACTCTCCACTTGCTTGGATGAGTGCAGCTCCAACAACACTCAAGAAGCTCCACACCATCCAGGACAAAGCAGCCCGCTTGATTGGCACCCCATCCACCACCCTAAACATTCACTCCTTTCACCACCGGCGCACAGTGGCTGCAGTGTGTACCATCCACAGGATGCACTGCAGCAACTGTGGGAGAACCTTCACCGCATGGACTGCAGTGGTTCAAGAAGGCGGCTCACCACCACCTTCTCAAGGCCAATTAGGGATGGGCAATAAATGCTGGCCTTGCCAGCGACGCCCACATACCATGAACGAATTTTTAAAAACCAAGGAAATTATGTTGAATTTGTACAAGACACTAGTTGGACCAAGTTCGGAGCATTGTATGAAGTTCTGGGCATCCCATTATAGGAAGGACATGGAAAGAGTACAGTGATGATTCACCAGAATGATACCAGGAATGAATGGTTATAGTTATGAAGAAAGGGTTAAAAAAATGAGAGTTTTTCACTGGAACAGAGCAGTTTCAGCAGGGGTCTAATAGAGCTTTTCAAAAATTCTGCAAGGTTTTAAGGGTAAAAGGTGAAAGATTGTTTCAACTAGTTGGCAAATTGGTAACGAGGGACGGAGTGGATTTTCTACTTAAATCAATGGAAATGAAAATCATATGGTTTATATACCAAGTGGCTGATCCACAATACCAGTTTTACACCCAGATGACAAGCTGAGATCATACCCCTTAGACTCAGGATTAACAGTAAAAGAATGAAGGGGGATGTGAGAAGAATTTTCTCCATTAAGAGGATTATTTAACATGAAATCTTTATCGCAAATAGCCAACAAGACAGAGACCATAACAGAATTGAAAGTAAGAATATTAAAAGATACAGGGTCAGGGTAGAGAAATTAAATGATAGTAGATAGCTCCAGTTGAGGAACTAACACAGGCACTGGTAAGATGGGATGAGTAGCCTCTGTGTCTGTGCTGTAATTCCAATGATTTCATGACCTGGTACAGGCCTTCAGAATAACAAAAGATAATAGATATGGTCAACGATTTAAACATATTCGACAATAATGTTGTGGGACCTTGCTGTGTGCAAATTGGCTGCAGTGTTTCCTACATTCCATAAGTAACTATACTTCAAAACGTACTTCATTGGCTATAAAGCACTTTTGGACGTCCTGGGGATGTGATCAAATGCTTTATAAATGCAAGTTCCTTTCTCTATTCTTTCCTCTCTTTCCTCTCTCTCTCTCGCTCTCGCTCTCTTTTTATCTCTCTCTATAGTTCTTTCCAAATAGTATCTAGTTCAATCACACAAATAAGAACCAGCTCTAATGAATCTACATCAAAACATAGTGATATCAACAGTTTAATGCATTAATGGCCTTCAGATTAACTGTGGCTTTTTAAACAGAATGAAAATTTCCTACTGATTTATTGTAAATAATCTGCTGGCCCTGATTCTTCTTAAGTTATAATGAAATGTACAGCATTAATACTACATTGAGTAGTATATTAAGATAGAAGATTCCATGCCCGAAATGTAAATATGATGTGCAACAAACACACTTACACATGCTAGCAGATGCCCAATGGCATTGCTCACCTGAGTCAGAGGATGTGCTGTTTTATAACAAAAGAGATGTTAGGCCATATAATACACAATGTGTTGTCAGGGCCACTTACAGTGACTGAATAAGCCCAATTATGTTTTATTACACAGTATCCTGAGCTATCAGTGCTTTGGGGATTGAATTCCAAAACTGTTCATTAGTCTGTGTAAACTGAATTGATGGCCTGGATTATTGTTATATTCATAAATGTGTAGCCTTTATTTCATATACATTCCTTTATCTGTGAATTTAATTTTTAACCCATACCTTTTTAAAGCTAAGGGTGAACAGCAGGATGTACCAGGTTGGAGGGAGGTACCTGTTTAGCAGCACTGAAGGGTGATCCTCAGCTTTGGCAGTGGAGGTATGGTCCTGAGATTTGGCAGCACTGGGTAGACCTGCTTCGGGTTTTTAATTGTATTAGTTCTGGGAAATGTGATTCCCCTAAATACATAAAGTTGCACTTTGGGGGAATTGAGCCAATTGGTTCAAATTTAAGAATGCTGAGTGCAAAACACCCTGCAAAAAGAATTTCCTGAGTTTCAACTCTCCTCCCCAGTTCTGTTCCAAAATAATAAACCCTGGATGGATTTTGAATCCAACTACTACTTCTCAGTGTCATTTTTGCAGATAATATTTATATATCTACTGCCTAACTCTCAATGTTGAGAACCTTCTGCGGTTTGTTATTATTATCCCTCAAGATCCATATCCATTAACACCAATCTCATGTAAATTACACATTGAAGACTGTTTGCATCAAAGCTGTCTGGTCACACAAATAAGTAAAAGTAGGCATACTTGCTGCTTCAGTGGCTGCAAGTTCATGGCTTCAATCAGATTGTTCAAATGATTTGTGTCCTAGACAGACGAAAATAGCAATCTAATTTTTTTGTATTAAATATATATGCCAAGATTTGTGGGTGAAATTGATGCGTCACTTTATTAAAAGTGAAAACCATCTTAAGCTGGTGATATTTTTAAGAAGCAGAGAGGTGCCATAATTCAGATAAGGTTTTTTGTTTGCCACGAACAGTTTGAAAAGAGTGCAAACTGGCCAGCAGAAAGTGAAAACGGGTAACTGCTTTAGCTTTACCCATGGAACTAGCAATGATTTGTATTGTTTTTGTACATCAAAGGCACTATATATAAATGCCAGTAGTTGTTGTTACGGAGTCTATTTTTAATTATACTTTCTTCAGTAAGTATTGATGGCATTGGTCTAAAGTATCCTGTAGTATTTCAAATATACTGCCTCCAGTATACTCCTCAAAAGAAACAAAATGATTAATATATTTCAGTAAATGAACATTATATAAGTCTTTGCTCACTCTGGCATTCACAGTATGAAAAGTGCTATTTCCCATTCAAGATCTGTAAATTATATATGATGACCATATTCCCAATGACCATTGATTGATAGTTCTCTTCTAGAAAGCAAATTGTCTACAGCTACCAAAATGTAATTGACTATTAGGTATATTTTAGTACATTTTCACTGTGAATTAAATTCTGCTTTATCCACACAGTACTGTCTCCCCATGAGTTTAAGTCCAGACCAATGCACAATATTAAGGCTACTTTTATACTGGCACAGTTTTAATTCAGATTCCCAGAGACCAGCATCAAAAAACTGTGTGTTTTCCCATCTAAAGCAAGCTCCCTTATCCAGGAACAGACTTGTAGACTCTTTTTCATGGATCTGTGAGTCTGTTGCTGGTTTCAAGGCTTACTTTGCTGTTGTATTGGCTCCTGGGCAGAAGTCTATTGCTCCACTCAATCTGCAGGTTTCCTGGGTTGAGTGCCACCATGCCACTGGTTTCCCGGACTGTACTTTCTTCTGGGCTGGTCTCTGCTCCTGATTTCCTAGGCTTCATTCTGCTGCTCCACTGTTTCCCTGGATCGAATTTCCCTCGACAATAATCACCTCTGCACTCTCAGTCATGAAGTTGTAGTCAAATTTCTTCCAGCTGAACATTGGGGACACCGAAGCCATTATTTTTGGCTCCACTATAATCTCTGCTTCCTTGCTACTGATTGCACCCATCGCTTGCTCAGGCTGAAGTATACCACACAAAACTTTGATATCCTGTTTGATCAAGAGCTGAACTTCAAACTCCCGTCCTATCCATCACCAAGACCACCTACTTCCATCCCTGCAACATCACTTGCCTGCGCCCCCATCTCACCTCTGTTGCCACTGAAACACATCTGTCACCTCTTAACTGGATTTCTCTGATGTACTCTTTGTCAGTCTCCTGTACTTCATCCTTCATAAACTCCAACTTGTTCAAAATTCAGCTGCCCATGCCCCTGTCCTGCATTAAATTCCACTCGCTCACTACTCCTATCCACTCTGAACTACATTGGCTCCTATCCCCCAAAACTTTGAATTTAAATCCTCATCCTCACCACCCAATCTCTCCAAAACCTCACCATCTATCTCTGTAACCCCCTCCAGCTTTACGCTCCCTCCTGTACCCTTCGGTCCTCCAACTTTGACCTTTTGTGCGTCCCCTCCTTCCTTTATCCATCATTGATGGTAGAGCCTTCAATTGCCTCAGCCCTACTCTCTGAAATTCTGTCTCTAAATCACTCCCCTCTCCAAATCTCTTTCCACTTTTAAAAATTTTCTCAACACCCATCTTTTTAATCAAACTTTTGGTAACCTTTCCTAATTCATACCATGACTGGTTATCCATTCCTTTTATTTCTTCTATCATGTTTTTTTCACTTCCTCTGTTTTAAGCACCCTTGCATATTTTGTACATTAAAGACATTAAATAAATGCAAATGTTTGATTCCAGTTGGGATAAATGAGCTGGAGTTAGCAGTGGAAGTGCAGGGATTCAGATCATTGATGCTGGAATCCGAACATAAACAGCAGCAGAGGCTGCAGGAAGCAATCTAAATTTCCATACTTTCTGTTAAATTGTGCTTTCTTGTGTCTAAATTTTAATCTCCCCTTATTATACTTTGTAGGAAGTGTCAATATAAGCTGATCTGCTCCTATTGTGTTTTCTAAGATGAGAAATGCTGTACTACATCAATTACTTTTGCTACTGCCCACTTGATTAATCAAACTTCTCCCAGGAAAATGTCTCAAATGTGTCTCAGCAAAATTACTGGCAGCCTCGAGTTATACAAAATATTCCTTGGGCTACTATTTCATTGATTAATAGTAAATAGATGCACAAAATTACCTCTGAAAGGCCTGACTAGTGTTACTTATTTGAAGAAAAAGTTTGTACTTTATTAAAAAGGGAAGAAAGCCTTAATCTTAGACTATAATTTTAATTCAGTTTTAAGATCAGCTTTGAGATCACCTATTTATTCGTCAATCTTGACTTGGCTCAGGTTCTCAGTTGTATAATTGGGAGTATTTGAGAATTTAAATGTCCTCCCTAAAATGAAGCTAATTATACATGCCCCTGATTTACCGCTAGCTCATACTGACGTCAGTCACAGCAGGGCTGTAACTATCTAATTATTGCAGCCCTAGTATTAATACTCTGTCAGATTTCAGAGCTTGTGTGAAGCAACCCTGCAGGTTGAGCTTATAATTAGACAAGGCTTGAAGCATGAGTTTAAGACCAATAAATGAAAGTAGCTTAACACATGCAGTTATCAAGGACCCCTAACAGGCGGTGAAGTGCTAAGGCTAATTATACAGAAGGACAATATACCTGTTGAAAGACAATATATTTGTACATTAAGAAGGTCCAAATTTAGCATGTGTTGTGGATGGAGTGCAGAAAAATTACACAATTTCACTAATATAGCTGCTCCCATAAAACCACTTAAAATTTAGTTTGCAAAGCATTTATATTTGTAGTTGTTGTATTCACCTTCCCTCTGGAAAACAATATATAATATTCATACAGCATCTTTCATATAGAAAAACATTCCAGGAACTTCGCACAAGCATAAGGAAAAACATACACCGAGATGAAGAAAAAAAGATTTGGAAGAGTTACCAAAAGTTTGATCAAATAGTTAGATTTTAAGGAGGGTCTTAAAGGAGGCGAGGCAGAGGGGTTTAGACTGGAAACTCCAGAGCATGGAGCCTAGATTGCTATATTCACGATCAGCAGTGACAAGGCGAAGGGAGAGAATACACCTGAGGTACAGAGAGTTCGGGGGATTGCAGCACTGGAGGAGATTATAGAGATAGGAAGTGGCAAAGAATTGAGGTGATTTAAACACAAGGAAGAAAATTTAAAATTTGAGGTATTGGGGGACCGAAAGCCAACATTGGTCAGTGAAGACAGGGGTCATGGGTGGGCAGGACTTGGTGCACGATAGTATATGAGCAACAAAGTTTTGAATGAGCTGAAGTTTATGGAGTGCAAAGGATCAGAGGCTGGCCAGGAGTCTAGAGGTGACAAATGCATGAATGAAGGTTTCAGGAAGAAATGACCTGAGGTAGGGCCAAAGGTGGATGATGTTACCGAGGTGGTAGTAGAGGACTTTGTGATGGAAAGTATATGATTTGGGTACGGTAGTGTAGTGGTTGTTACTGGACTAGTAATCCAGAGGCCTAAACTAATAATCCAGAGAACATGAGTTTTTTTTTATTCGTTCATGGGATGTGGGCGTCTGGCGAGGCCGGCATTTATTGCCAATCCCTAATTGCCCTTGAGAAGGTGGTGGTGAACCGCTGCAGTCCGTGTGGTGAAGGTTCTCCCACAGTGCTGTTCGGAAGGGAGTTCCAGGATTTTGACCCAGCAACAATGAAGGAACGGCGATATATTTCCAAGTCGGAATGGTGTGTGACTTGGAGGGGAACGTGCAGGTGGTGGTGTTCCCATGTACCTGCTGCTGTTGTCCTTCTAGGTGGTAGAGGTTGCGGGTTTGGAAGGTGCTGTTGAAGAAGCCTTGGCGAGTTGCTGCAGTGCATCCTGTGGATGGTACACACTGCAGCCACTGTGCGCCGATGGTGAAGGGAATGAATGTTTAGGGTGGTGGATGGGGAGCCAGTCAAGCGGGCTGCTTTGTCCTGGAGCTTCTTGAGTGTTGTTGGAGCTGCACTCATCCAGGCAAGTGGAGAGTATTCCATCACACTCCTGACTTGTGCCTTGTAGATGGTGGACAGGCTTTGGGGAGTCAGGAGGTGAGTCACTCACCACAGAATACCCAGCCTCTGACCTGCTCTTGTAGCCACAGTATTTATATGGCTGGTCCAGTTAAGTTTCTGGTCAATGGTGGCCCCCAGGATGTTGATGGTGGGGGATTCGGCGATGGTAATGCCGTTGAATGTCAAGGGGAGGTGGTTAGACTCTCTCTTGTTGGAGATGGTCATTGCCTGGCACTTGTCTGGCACGAATGTTACTTGCCACTTATGAGCCCAAGCCTGGATGTTGTCCAGGTCTTGCTGCATGCGGGCTCAGACTGCTTCATTATCTGAGGGGTTGCGAGTGGAACTGAACACTGTGCAATATCAGCGAGCATCCCCATTTCTGACCTTATGATGGAGGGAAGGTCATTGATGAAGCAGCTGAAGATGGTTGGGCCTAGGACACTGCCTTGAGGAATGTCCTGGGGCTAAGATGATTGGCCTCCAACAACCACTACCATCTTCCTTTGTGCTAGGTATGACTCCAGCCACTGGAGAGTTTTCCCCCTCATTCCCATTGATTTCAATTTTACCAGGGCTCCTTGGTGCCACGCTCGGTCAAATGCTGCCTTGATGTCAAGGGCAATCACTCTCATCTCACCTCTGGAATTCAGCTCTTTTGTCCATGTTTGGACCAAGGCTGTAATGAGGTCTGGAGCCGAGTGGTCCTGGCGGAACCCAAACTGAGCATCGGTGAGGAGGTTATTGGTGAGTAAGTGCCGCTTGATAGCACTGTCGACGACACCTTCCATCACTGCTGCTGATTGAGAGTAGACTGATGGGGCGGTAATTGGCTGGATTGGATTTGTGCTGCTTTTTGTGGACAGGACATTCCTGGGCAATTTTCCACATTATCGGGTAGATGCCAGTGTTGTAGTTTACTGGAACAGCTTGGCTAGAGGCGTAGCTAGTTCTGGAGCACAAGTCTTCAGCACTACAGCCAGGATGTTGTCGGGACCCATAGCCTTTGCTGTATCCAGTGCACTCAGCCGTTTCTTGATATCACGTGGAGTGAATCGAATTGGCTGAAGACTGGCTTCTGTGATGGTGGGGATATGGATCATCCACTCGGCACTTCTGGCTGAAGATGGTTACAAATGCTTCAGCCTTGTCTTTTGCACTCACGTGTTGGACTCTGCCATCGTTGAGGATGGGGATGTTGACAGAGCCTCCTCCTCCCGTTAGTTGTTTAATTGTCCACCACCATTCACGATTGGATGTGGCAGGACTGCAGAGTTTTGATCTGATCCGTTGGTTATGGAATCGCTTAGCTCTGTCTATAGCATGTTGCTTCTGCTGTTTAGCATGCATGTAGTCCTGAGTTGTCACTTCACCAGGTTGGCACCTCATTTTTAGGTGCTGCTCCTGGCATGCTCTTCTACACTCCTCATTGAACCAGGGTTGATCCCCTGGCTTGTTGGTAATAAGTTGGTTACAAGTTCAAATCCCACCAAGGCGGTTTTAAAAAAATTCTGGAAATAAAAAACTGGTATCCGTAATAGTGATCAGGAAGCTATCAGATTGCAGTGAAAACCCAACTCGTTTACTAATCTCTTGTAGGGAAGGAAACCTGACGTCCTTACCTGGTCTGGCCTATGTGTGACTCCAGTCCCTCACCAATACGGTTGATTCTTAACTGCCCTCTGAAGTGGCTTAACAAGTAGCTTTACCCTCAACATGTCTCGAAGCATACATAACTTTTTAGATATACGTAGGCTATTTTCATGGAGGCTACTGAATCTCTGTTCTCCTTGGGGCTAATAACATACTGAAATACTTTCTTACAGTGTGGAGGTTATTATGGGCAGTCTTGTAAGCAACAGAAATTAAACTGCTCTGAATTGGGCTATAAACACTGCAGATGAAAGGATCAAATAGTTCTATCAGCTACTAACATTTTTTTAAAAATCTATCCCAATAAAGTGTTGTGATGGAAAAGGCC
This sequence comes from Heptranchias perlo, assembly GCF_035084215.1. NCBI lineage: Eukaryota > Metazoa > Chordata > Chondrichthyes > Hexanchiformes > Hexanchidae > Heptranchias > Heptranchias perlo. Next base: position 28,688,561 of record NC_090337.1, on the reverse strand, counting down.
AAGAAAAATCAAAACATTTTGTTCTCCTTTCTCAATTAACTGTCATTCTTTACTGTTGAGTCAAATTCACTCAATGATATGTGAAGCAGTCCCAGAGCATTGTCATGGGAGCAAGCCTTTGTTTTAGTGGTAGCAATCCCGCCTCTAAGCCAGAAGGTGCAAGGTTTGAACCCTGCTCCAGATAATGGAGACCAGAGCTCTGGCTCTGAATTCTGGGTTGACATCCAGTGGTGAGTATAGGTTGCCCACCCCACCATTGTATGGGTTGTGGAAGCCTATAATACTCTTTCGCTGTATAGAACTAACCATCCTACCCTATCAGCAGGTATAAAGATAGTTACGGCCATGAAAGGGGCATTCACGTTGTGGCCTGTCAGATTGTTAATCAGCTTGTGAATCCTTCCACTACTTTACACTATTCTCCAAGGGAAGAATGTGAAGATACAACAACACAGTGACATGGAGTCAGTGCTCCAACGTGTAGTGCAAGGGGAGCCAGCATGCAGACTTAGCCTTGTGATTCTCCGCACGCTGAGTTAGCCTTGACATCAGAAGATGCACGAAACAGAGACCCAGGCACTCCCCACAGTAATTAGCTCAAGAAGAACATTGGCCGAGGGATGGGTATTGGGTGGGTTCTTGAACCACGGACTGGGGAATAGAGCATGGAGGGGGGTAATTATAAAGGGGCAAAGAATATAACTTGAAAATGGAGCAGAAAATAGGTTACCATTTTCCAATTCTAACTATGGATTTGAATCAGCCTAAGGGCTGATTTTAACTCCTGGGAACGATCAGGAATCTTGTGTAGGATATTAACTGCTCACTTGTTTCGGACAAAAAGCAGCAGCAGGAAGGTCAATCTGGGAGGGGGAGTATTGTGAAGGTGTCGTGGCTGGGTGTAGGGTGGAAGAACCAAAGGCAGCAGAGGCCCGGACTGTCCTTGTGTGGCCCAGAGGAGCACTGGTGTTCCTCCTGGTCCTACAAACAATTTTTTTAACTTACCTTAAAGGGACTCACTGGCTTCCCGATGGCTTTACCTGGTGGGGCGGCCACGCCGGGAGCCTTGTCCACCGCCAAAACGGGGTGTTAAAATGGGGAATTGGCAAGAACGGAGCGGGAAATGGAGCCAGTCCATTTGAACTGATCCCCTACTTTCCTACCGATTTGGGAGAGTTAAAATTCCCCTTCTTGTGTCATCCGACAAATTTTGAATTCTAGCAGTTTGCTATATGGAAGCTTCACAGATGAGAAATGCTGCAACTCAGAAAGGCTGTGATTGTATCCACCTTATCCAGCAGTCAGTAGCTCTACTATTATTTAAACAAAGCAGCTCAATTCAGGTGCCAGTCATGGAGAAGACCGTTGCCAATTTGTCCATCTTTTCCATTCCCCCTGCCTCCATCCTGCAGCTAGAAAATCATAGAATGTAGCAGAACAGAAACAGCCCAATCAGCCCATCAAAGCCAGCACTAATGTTTTTTTAAAAAATGAGCTGCCTAGACTCATTCTGACCTATTCACTACTGATACGAGCAACCCTTTTGAAGGAAAAAACCTTTGTGAGTTTCTGTTATGTTGCATGAAAAATGAATTCTATACACTAAGTACTGAGTGTATCTAGTAACATTTTCAGTTATTATATATTACTGTATAGCATAACTACAGAACATACTCTTCAGTGAATTGATCAAAAACAGCTAAAAGCTGACATGGCTCCCTTCTGTTGTATGTTGTATGAATACCACACTGTGTGCTGTAAACCGGTAAGCTTTTTGCTGGCTCCCACTGTATTGTGACAAACTGTTTTAATAGCTTCATAGCAAAAATGCCTGTCTTGTGGTTGCCATCTATTTCCTAAAGCATGCTCGACTCTCTTATCACTGATAAATGTAATTCAGCTACAATGTTATGAAACCTAAGTGGATGTGGCAAATTGTGAAGTATTATATTTAACTCCTTACTAAAGAATTAGTATCTTCTTTTGTTATCCTTCTTTAAGGTAATATCATTCCATCGTTCATTTATTTACAAGGACTATTGATAATCTACTGAATCAACAATGTAAAGCTCCTGTTCGATGTGCGCACGTACACTTAGGATACAAATGCCATTTTCAGCTATTACTTTAATATGTACTACAAGTGAGGCTTACTGTTAGAGCCAAAATCTGAATATACAATATGAAACAAATGATCAGAAGCTTAATGGTGAACACAAACCATCCAGAAAATAAGATTTTTGAGGATATTGTACTCATCATGAAGGACTTGCAATGATAGTAGAATTAAACATGGTCATGACTGAAGAATGCCAAATTTTTAAAGACATTTGAAAGGTGATTGCAGCTATATGTTACTAACTCCACCTTCTCCTCAGCTTTGATTTAGTGAAGGGACAGGCACTGCCTGTTTTTATTTGACTCTGTGAACAGTCTTCTGCATCACTGGGATGATAGTGAAAGAAAATTGAGATTTTAGTATTGGTCTACTTCAAACCCCTTTTTAAAAAAAATGACAACACCTAATTTCAAGGTGTTGTATAAATGCAATGTAAAAAAAATGACAAGTAATCATCAATGTCAACCCATTCTGATTTATTGAAATGTTATTGAACTTGTCCTCTAAAGCCTCCAAAATTCCATAGGAAAATAGTAGTACACAGGACGAGAAAAGACCATTTCCATCCATTGAGGCAGTCCCACAGACTTCTTACCCCACATTATGGGCTCAATTTTCGGACCCCGGAGCCGGCGGTTTCGTGGAGGGGGGGGCTCCAAAAATCGGGGATTCCCGGGGCGGGTCCGGAGCCTGGCTCCAACCCGCCCACTTCCAGGTTCCCCAGTGCCGCGCTTACAGGCGCGCGCAGCCCCCGCGTGCGGGACTCCCACCGGCAATTAATGCCGGCGGGGTGCTACTTAAAGAAATTATTTTGATACTTCTGGTCGTTAGCAGACCTGATTGACATGATATTTTAGGAGGGGTGGGATTTTCATCGCAACTGAGACTGATTCCCGTACTGGGGGAAACGCTCCCAGTTGAAATGGACGTGTTGCAGCCATCAGCCTGTGGCAGCTGCAAAGGTCCATTTGACAGGTGGGGGGTGGGGGGGAGGGGAGACCCTAACTCATTGCAGGAGGCCACTCTGTCACCTTGGACAAAGTTTGGCCTCCACCACCCTCCTCCTAACAATAAAATTCACAAACTTGCACACTTACCCCGGTGTGCAGACACATGTACCTACCTTGCGGACCCCCTCAGATGTACATCTTCCGGATGGGGGCCGCCGTAGCTGCGGTCATGACCTCCTCAGAGGACGAACAGCATCACCAGCCTTGCCATCCACCTCTGACACGTGGAGCTCCACAACACGGTACTGTGACACATCCACCTGCACAGCAGGAGGGAGGGCAACCGCAGAGAGAGATGCGTCACAGAAGGCACTACCCTCGCCACAGGGTCTACAGGCTCAGGTTCCTGGACCTCTCTGAGCAGCAGTGCACACGGAGGCTCAGAGTCACTCGACATGTAGTCGTGGACATCTGCAGCCTCCTTCATGCCGAGCTGCTCCCGGCTGGCCCGAGCACCATCTTCTTACCTGTCGCTGTCAAAGTCACCACTGCCCTCAACAACTTCTCCTCCGCATCCTTCCAGGGTGCCAACGGGGACATTGCCGTCGTCTGCACAAAAGAGCTCTGCAAATACACCTGCACCCACTCTGCAGTGACACAATGGGTGGCATCAGTTGTGGGTCTTCATCGTGATCCTCAGGAAAAGGCATTATTGCACAAACCAGACAAGATTCACAAAGACGTGGCAGTAGTGGTGACAATATAATATGTAATGTGAGTTAATCAGAAATCAAATATAAGTAAAAACTATGACAAACTCTCAAACACCCTTGTGTATCCCCTTCATGTTCATGACACCTTTGCCTTACGCTTCCTACTACACATATGTGATGCATGCCCTGTGGCTGCAGCACAGGTAATGGCAGGTTGAGTTAGGCTGACAATGAAAGAGATGCATGAGAGGGTGAGTATGAGATAGAGCCATGAGATTGTATGAGGATTGGGTTGAGTGGTAGTGGTGGGATGAGTACTGGCAAGGTGAGTAAGTGCAGGTAAGATGAGGATGAGCTTTGAGTGGGTGTGAGAAGTGACATGATAGAGTAGTGTTGGCAGCGCAGAAGGAGATGTGGGGTGAGGGCGGCGATGTGGCAGATGGAGTGTAGGGGAATGAGTAAGTGTACTCACTTCGGCTGACCTACTTAGGTTATTGAAGCGCCTCCTGCACTGTATGCAGGTGCGCGATATGTTGGTGGTGCTGGTGACCTCCTCTGCCACCTCGAGCCAGGCCTTCTTGGTGGCAGAGGCAGGCCACTTCCTCCCGCCCGCCGGGGAGAAGATCTCTGTCCTCCCCCTCCTCCTCACCCCATCCAATAAGACCTGGAGTGAGGCATCATTAAACCTGGCAGCAGCCTTTCCCCTGGGCTGCTCCATGCTGTAATTTTGCCTATTTTCTGCAGCATCAGTCAGTGGAGGACTGCCCCTTTAAATAGGGCTCCTCCAGCTAACAGCCTGTGCTGCGCCTGCGCAGTCCGCCCGCTGCGCAGCTTTCCAGCGCGAAACCCAGAAGCAAAGGTAAGTACCTTCAATCAAGCTGCGATTGCGTGTGGAGCACCCCAATTTCACTGGGCGCGTTACCCACGCGCCCAGTCGACCCCACCCCCCCGCTGCCAACCCGCCTCCCTCCTAATATCGGGCCCAATATCTCACTCCCCTCATTAGATCTGTCTGCCAAAAATTGTATCCATTACTTTCTTGAAATTTATAGCATCCTCTATTTCCACTGTGCTCCTGAAGTGGCTATTCCACATAATCTCCACCCTCAGTATGAAGAAGTTTTATCTTAATTTTAACTTAGACCTGTGAGCTTGACATCACTGATAGGTAAAATAATAGAAAGCAACTTGAAAGAGGCGATAGTAAGACTTTACGCGTCTAAGCTTGAATCCATGTCTGCTTGTCCTACAGCTAGTATTAGTTTTGAACATTGCTGTGGGGATTCCCTTTATCTATTCCCAGTAATTTTCTGAGTATTGCGGTGAGTGCACACCTGGTGGTAGGGTGAGATGAAGTAAGGTGGGAGGAGGCGCGTGTGGAGCATAAGCACCAAATGGCCTGTTTCTGTGCTGTAAATATTATGCAATCTTCACCAGTGGCACTGCTCTCTTTTGCACTGTCCAGGAAGATTGTTCAATTGCCAACACAGGAATAGGTGATCATTCACCTTGGCCTGGCTAGCTGACTGACTCCTGCTATCTATGTCCAAAGTTAGTATCAAACTATCTTCTAGCTCTGGTACAAACAACAATTCCCCTCAGTGACACAAAAAACTCTCATCCCCAACATTATCATTAGCTCAGAATAATGACTTAATTGCTTAAACTATACAAACCCTGAAATAAATGAAATCTTTTCATTTTTGAGTGTTTGCAGACAATTGAGCCTCGCAGTTATTATTCATAAATTTTCTGCCTGGTTGCCACAGTAACACTGCAAATTGTGGTTCCAATGGTGCAGAGTTAAAATTGCCACTTCCAAGACATACCTCTCTCCAACTGACGCACATAATTTGTTATGAGGAGCCATTGCTCCCTAATCCTTTCCACCTGGTTGCCATGTGGCATAAGTTATTGTGGTGCACTCTTGAGTATTCTAGACCCACTTTAGCAGGGTGAAAACTACAATTCCCGTGGTGCATCTCACCATTACACATTGAATCAGATGGGCAATCCACTTTGCCAGATTACTGCCCAGGTGGTGAAGGTGAAAATTACCCCCAATATCTCATCTAAGCTTAATGCCCTTTCGGACACAAAATAAAAGTTACCACAAGTATGTAATCAGTAGCCTGTCTCTTTTTTTAATCACTCACACACAGTCTCTCTATTTAAGTAAAAAACACACAGCCTTTCAATTTCAAAGAAAAATACTCAATATAAATTTTCTCTGAATAAAGATTTTGAAATTTGTCCTTTAGCTTTTCCTCAAATAATTTTGAAAAACCTTTGGGCAGAACCTGCTAGAATATTCCATCAGTACAACTGACTGAACAGTACTGATGCAACCTTGGAAATTAGGTACACTGCACATGTTCAGCCTGCACAACCCAAATTCAGTTCAGAGTCTGTGCCCAGGCCTTTGGAAGAGGCTGAGGTCATCAAGTAAAAAACAAAGCTATTAAAATACACAAAGGACAATTCAATGAATAAACTTAAACAAGCTATTGTGAAATATGTAATTTGTTGACTTTGTAAAATGTTGTTTAAACCCTTATTTTGGCCATTAGAACTTTCAATTACTGAGGGGGAAGAGAGTTGAAAAAATGTTCAGAAAGCATTTTGAACGATTTGTGGGAACCCAGTGGCCAACCTGCACAGAGTGATAAAAGTTTACATAGGCAAAATTAATAATAAACGTGGACATAGAAATTTATAACGGTAAAAAGTTGACACAAAAAATGTGTCAAAAACATGACAGTGGGGAGGCTAGTTGTGCAGATGTAAGATTTTTAATAGACATAGATATTAAAAATTATGTATATAATATGAAGTATTGGGCCATCATTTGCTGTTAGTGAGACTTGCCCTTGCACTTTTAGGTTTTAAAAATGTTTGCATAGCAAGTTGCTGAAAGTGCGAGCTGATAACAGCGCAGTGAGGAAATCAAGGCATTTGAGACCTGAGTTGAAGGATTGTGAAATTAACAGCGCAAGGACTGAAAAGGAAGTGTAAATTAGAGTGGGTGAATTCAATGTCAAATCAGGAACAGAAAGAAAGATTGGATTAAGGGAGAGAGAAAATAAAAGAGAAAGGAAAAGTAAAATTTTACATTTTTAAAATCTCCAACAACAATTAAAACCTGAAGGAATGGGACTCCACACTTGAAATAGTGAATTTTCAGTCCCTGAGAGGTTGATTGGCAGTAATTAACACTTAGAATGTCGTTGAAAGGGTACTTAGACTGAAATGGACAAGACTTAACTTTCTGTGGCGAGTTTAGTTCATATCTACCGTGCAAATACAGCAACTTCACGCCATTTCAATGGTGAGGCAATAGGCGAGATGCTGTTTTTGCGAAGCTAATGGCGGAGCAGGGCAACTTGGACAGCAACTTTTGGATATCCATGTTTAACCGTGCATCTGCCCCTCGCTTGAAGTTGCTGTAGCATTTGCACATAAATAACGGCGAGCACCATTAGCCTCCCTATTATTTTGACATCAAATTCTGGCCCAATGTGTAGTGGTTGTAACAGAAGAACCATGAAACTATGCATTTTGAGGAAAATTATTTACTTTCACATATTTGTAATATTAATGTCCACATAGCACTGGTGATTGAAATGACTATTATAAGTAGTCTGGACTGCACTTAACGCTGTATATTACGAAGAGAAGGTAAAACTATTTTGATTGTTTTGCATGATAAACTGCAATTAGAATTACTAATTGGAATAGCTAATACGTCATAGCAGCAAATTTCAGCACAGAAAACCTGCAGGGATCAGCTTCCACAGGAAATGAATTTTCATGTATATGATTATAGTTGTTGAACTTGGCACCTAAACTGTTCCAACCACAGGATAGCTGTGTGTTGATGCATCTTTGTCTTGCCTAATAATGAAATCCAACACTGTGAAGCTGAAGCAATGGACACTGTCCATCATTAACCCTTACCATACAGATTATAAATATGTCTGAATCAGTTGGGCTGATATATTATGAGATAAAATATCTTGGCCCTGTTGTCCTCAGACTGACTTTGACAAAAAGCTATTTTGTTGTTGTTAACTGTAGACATTCATTCAAATTCACTTTAACAGTCTGGTATAAGCAAGTGCAATTATTCAGCTGTTCATCCAAATTCCAAAACTGAGCTCTCTATTCCAAAATTGTCAGCAACTATAACATTATATTTTTTTAAAGTGTGGAGAGAGAAGAATGTAGGTGGCTCTGAACTCATGGGAGTTTGAGCATCATCTATTGAACTCAAAATCTCACACAGCAATACTTGCTGAGTGAGGTCTTATTCAGCGAGGACAGGCTAATACTTTGCAGAGCATGATTACAGTACTCCTAAATATATTTGTGGGCAACAGTAAGCAGCTGCTAAAACATGGATGTAAGGCTGCATTTATACTATAACTGTAATGTTAGCGTGCAATGATTTTGCTTTGCACCAACACTAAAGTTGCAGTGTAAACCTGGGGTCAGGGCTGATTCCAGAGCAAAATAGGGTGTGATTTAATATTGGTCTCAAGTCAGGTCAGACCCTAATTCCTGGTTTACACTGCAATTTTGAGAGTCTATGCAAAGCAAAACCACTTTGCCGTGATGCTACAATTGTAGTGCAAATTTAGCATAAATCATACAGCACAGAAGGAGGCTATTTGGCCCATCGTGCCTGTGCCGGTTTGCTGAAAGAGCTATAAATTAGTCCCATTCCCCTGCTCTTTCCTTTTTAAATAGAGATCCAATTCCCTTTTGAAAGTTACTATAAAATCTGCTTCCTCCATTCTTTCAGGCAATGCATTCCATATCATAACAACTCGCTGAGTAAAAATATTTTACCTAGAGTTACATAGAATGTTCAGCACAAAAACAGGCCATTCGGCCCAACAGGTCCATGCCGGTGTTTATGCCCATGAGCCTCCTCCCTCCCTACTTCATCTAACCCTATCAGCATATCCTTCTATTCCTTTCCCCCTCACGTGTTTATCTAACTTCTTAAATGCAGCTATGCCAGGCGCCTCAACTATTCCTTGTGGTAGCGAGTTCCAAATTCTAATCACTCTCTGGGTTTCAGCTTCTCCTGAATTCCCTAATCAATTTATTAATGACTATCTTATATTTATGGCCCCTGGTTCTATTTCTCCTCATCTCTCTCCTGGCTTTTTTGCCAACTATTTTAAATCTGTGTCATCTGGTTACCGACCCTCCTGCCGGTGGAAACATAATCAAAGTAATATTAAAGTTTCAAATTAAAATATTGATGGATTAAAATGTCAATTTGTATGCGATCTCCCAACTGCATGTCACTGTTCTAAGTATCGTACAGAAGTAATAACCCGTGGTAATATATTTCAGAAAAAGAATCCATTCATTGTCATCCAATCAAATTGCCTGAATGTCAGTATAGCTGTATAACATTGCAATCCTGGAACATGAATAAATCTTTAGGAATTGCCTATAGGGTTACCAATAATATTAAAAGGTATTAATTAGAGCTGGAAAAAGACACTGAATCTTAGGGTGAGCTACTTGCCAGTTGGAAGCTGAAAAACAAAGCACCTGTTCATCCGTTGCCAATCTTTTATTGCTTGGCTTTCTCATTTCCAACTGCATCTGATATGTTTAGAGTCTTTTGCAGCTCTTCCATAGCCTGCTGACTAGCTTGATCCCAAAAATATTATGTTTATCCTTTCTAGGGTTAATTTGAATACAAGTACTGGTTTTTGATAGTGAAAAGTTGACTGATGTAAATTGAAGTCTTACTTGCCAAGTGGACTTGGTAATAATCGGCATTTAAAGAGTTCATATATGAACATACTAATTAAGAGCAGGAGTAGGCCATTCAGCCCTTCGAGCCTGCTCTGCCATTTGATAAGATCATGGCTGATCTGATTGTGACCTCAACCCTACTTTCCCGTCTACCTACTATAACCTATGACTCCCCTGTTAATCAAGAATCTATCTAACTTAGCCTTAAAAATATTCAATGACCCTGCCTCCACCACTGTCTTGGGGAAGGGAGTTCCACAGACTCACGGCCGTCTGAGAGAAAACATTTCTCCTCATCTCCTTATTTTTAAATTGCGTCCCCTAGTTCTAGTCTCTCCCACAAGGGGAAACATCCTTTCAGCATCTACCCATCTAGTCCCCTCAGGATCTTATGTTTCATTAAGATCACCTCTCATTCTTCTAAACTCCAGTGTATACAGGCCCAACTTGTCCAACCTTTCCTCATAAGATAACCCCTCATCCCAGGAATCAGTCAAGTGAACCTTCTCTGAACCGCCTCCAAAGCAATTGTGTCCTTTCTTAAATAAGGAGACCAAAACTGCACACAGTATTCTAGATGTGGTCTCACCAATGCCCTGTATAACTGTAGCAAAACATCTCGACTTTTATATTCCATTCACCTTGCAATAAATATCAACATTCCATTTGCCTTCCTAATCACCTGATGTACCTGCGTACTAATTTTTTGTGATTCATGTACTGGGACACCCTGATCCTTCTGTGCAAACACACTTACCTACTTTGCGCACCCCCTCAAACTAACACCATCAGGATGGCGGGCGCCATGGCTGCATTCATCACTTCATCCAAGGACGAGCAACATCACCAGCCTCGCCAGGCAAGCCGTCCACCTCCGCCATGTGGAGCTCCACAACACAGTGCTGCTTCACAGGCACCTGCACAAAATAGTCGTGAAACTACACATACACCCACTGTAGGGTGACCCAATGGGTGGCATCAAGTGTGGGTGTTCATGGTGAACCTCATGAAAGGGACTTATTGCACAAGCCAGTCAAGAATGGGCAAGACGTGGCAGTAGTGGTGATGATAATAATAAGATTTATTGTGAACGGAAAACAAAACAAATATAAATAAAAAACATGACAAAGCGTCGAACACCCTTGTGCATCCCCTTTGTGCTCACAAAACCTTTGGCTGAAGCTTCCCACTACTCCTACGTGGTGCTTTTCCTGTGGCTGCAGCAGAGGTAGTGGCAGGTTGCTCTTGTTCATGCCCTGACCGATTAAATGCTTTGGGCCGACGCCCTCTGGGTTTCGGTGCCCATGAGGGCCCCTCCAAAAACTGCTCCTCCTGCACCTGTGCAGGGGCAGACTCGGCCACCTGGAGAGGAGGCAGCATTGTGGGTACTGGTTGAGAGGGAGGCAAAGGGTGAGACGTGGAAGCGCTTTGAGTGGCGCCTCACTTCCATGTCCCCTTTCGCCATCATCCCTCTCCTGGGCAAGGCCCACATCACTCCTACCACTCTGCTGGTCAACAGTTTGGAGGACATGTGTGAAGCCTTGTAAGGCCAGTGCTCTCAGGTCCCTGTGACAGTATCTGAGATTCCCTCCTGTACCTGTGCCACCATTCCACTCATGCAGGAGTTGGACTCCTCCACCCTCTGCGTGATTATGGAGAGTGCGTGTGGCACCTGTTCCAGCACCTTGCAAATATGCTGCTGCCCCTCGATCATTCTCCTCTTAAAGGATGGCCCCCAGGGTTCAGCATCTGTGTCCAGCTGAGCAAAGCCTGGAGAAGAATGCTTCCACCGACACAGACTCTCCACAGCTGCCCCTGCCACCACTGTCTGCTTGTGCTCACTTGTGTGTGGTGACTCACCATATGCACCTCAACTAAATGACGACAGGGACCCACCGAGGTTTGTGTATCTGCGCTGGTGGATGGCTCGCTCAGATGTGACTGTGCCCCCTCAGAGGCCGACAGGTCCTCTGAGGAACCGTCACGGCAGTCACTGAAGTCCCTGTAAGAGAACAGAAGGCAATATTAAGCATGATGACAGATGTTGAGGTGCTGTAGATGGCAAGGCATATTAACATCATTTGCTATTGTGAATGCTGAATGTTAAAGTTCTGTCACCAGCCGTTTGTCGGGTGCCAGTCTCTGCGTCCCCCACGGACAGGCACTCAAGGGTGCGGCTCAATTCGAGAGCCTCCTGCTCCGCGTCAGTGAGGACCACCAGATGTTGCGGCCCCCCTCCGGTCTTCATCCTCTCCCGTGCATCCTGGGCTGTCTTCTCCTATAAGGGGAGAAAGTAGAGAGGCGTGAGTAAGTGATGGTGACGTGGCCAACTGCTGAATGCATTGGTTTGGGTGAGGCTGACCGTGAAAGAGATGCATCAGAGGGTGAGTATGAGACACAGCCATGAGATTGTACGAGGATTGGGTTGTGTGGTAGTGGTGGGATGAGTACTGGCGAGGTGAGTAAGTGCAGGTAAGATGAGGATGAGGTTTGAGTGGGTGTGAGGAGTGATGTGATGGAGTAGTGTTGGCAGTGCAGAAGGAGTTGTGGGGTGGGAGCGGTGATGTGGAAGATGGAGTGTACTCGCTTTGGCTGACCTAGTTAGGTCATTGAAGCGCTTCCTGCTCTGTATCCAGGTGCAGGAGATGTTGCTGCTGCTGGTGACCTCCTCTGCCACCTCGAGCCAGGCCTTGGTGGCAGAGGGAGGCCACTTCCTCCCATTGGCTGGATAGAATATATCCCTCATCCTCCTCACCCCATCCAGTAACACCTGGAGTGAGGCATCACTAAACCTGGGAGCAGCCTTTCTCCTGGGCTGCTCCATGCTGCTGTTTTGGTTCTTTGATCCAGGAGCAACATTGGAGGACTGCCCCTTTAAATAGGGCTCCTCCAGCTAACAGCCTGTGATGCAGGTGCACAGTCCGCCCACTGCACAGGTTTCTAACTCGGAAGCCAAGGTAAGTGGCTTCAATTTACTTGCGATCGTGTGGGGAACCCACCGATTTTACTGGGCGGGTTACCCACCGCCGCTGCCAACCTGCCTCCCTGGTAATATCGGGCCCTTATGTCCTCTTCACAACTTACTTTCCTACCTACCTTTGTGTCATCAGCAAATTTAGCAACCATACATTTGGCCCCTTCATCCAAGTCATTGATATAAATTGTAAATAGTTGAGGCCCAAGCACTGATCCCTGTGGCACTCCACTCGTTACATCTTGCCAACCTGAAAATGACCCATTTATGCCTACTCTCTGTTTCCTGTTAGCTAACCAATCCTTTACCCATGCTAATATGTTACCCCCCACACCATGAGCTTTAATTTTGTGTAGTAACCATTCACATCCCAAATCGGTTCCTATCATTTATTTGTCTGTACTTGTATGGACAAACTTGGTGAGTAATAAATGTTTTCCTTTTCATTGACTAACTTACTGAGTTACTGATTTGTTTATAAAGAAAGATTATTAAAATGGTTGGTAAGTATTAGTAGTAAAAGTGGTAAGAAAGTAACTGTGGGCATGGTTGATGCAGTAGGTTTTGAAGCTGAGGAGAGAGGTAGGAAAATGGAGTGGCTTAGAGAGAGAGTTCCAGAGTGTAGGGCCAAGATAGCTGAAATCTCTACCACAGAAGATGGAGTGAGGGGGAGGGGAGTAATGCAAAGGAAGCTAGAGTTGAAGAGCCGAGAACATGCACTGGCACATAAGGTTGGAAGAGGTTACAAAGGTACATCAAAATTTATTTTTATTGGTAGTCTATATTAGCCCACCAAAACCTGAGTATTAAAATCTTAACCAGTAAATGAAGGGTGCAGAATCAGAACTCTGCATGGCTGATACAGCTGGCACGGATGTGTTTACAGAAAGTATCGTAGCAAATTATCTGGCTCAGATTTAATAGCTTCATGCTTTCAAGGCCTCATTCACATAATTAAATGAAATATAAATTGGAAAAGCTGACAGTTGATTGAACATTTAAGCTAACTAATTCAGTTTTTCAATAAATTAGCAACAGTTTGATCTGATTTTAAAGCCAAGGAATTGTTTTTGTCATTGTCACGTAACTCCATTCCAAGATTTTAGAGTAGAAGCTTTGTAATATTGAGTCCTTGAATGGGGATTTTAGATTAGAAGTTGGGGATTCAATGCTGAAAAAGGGTCCAAACCAATTCTTTAATGCTTTAACTAGATCAAACTTCCTTATTTTTCAGTACAGTTTGTGTTTGCAGATAGCTCAGCATGTTCCAGTTAAGAATTATAGGGTTCAGATGCTGCTTTAATTCCCTGAAGCCGGAGTCTGAATCCATCTTATTATAAAAGTCTCCTTTACTAACTATGAGGGTCCTACGTGAAATCAATTTGGATAGTCTTAAGCCAGTTTCCAATCGGCGTGAAAGGGCACAATCTCGACTCCTGTGATGTTGAGGGAGCACCCCATCTCCTCCTAGCTCCACAGGTTGGTGTTTCTTTTTTAAAAAAAAGCTAAATTTTAAGTACTTGCCTTTGTTTGGCGACTGTGGGGGCCACTGAAGAATCCCAACGCTTGTCCCGCTCATCGGTGGCTAATTTCTCAACTGGTCCTTCAACAGGTGTTAGGCCCCTAATTTGCATATTCAAGGGGCCGAACGCCTGTTTAGGTGTCCGCCCGAGCACCTTAAAAAAAAAAGGGCCCCACTAGTTTGGTAGAGGGACCAATGCTTGCGCAGGTTGGGTCCCACTGCTGAATTGATATGCTTTGCACCCTTTAGCAGAACACAATTTTTGATGCGAGGTCTTCGACTTGAAACATTACCTCTGTTTCTCTCCCCACAGATGCTGTTTGACACGTTGAGTGTTTCCAGCATTTTCTGTTTTTATTTCAGATTTCCAACATCTGCAGTATTTTGCTGATGCTTTGCACCCATTTTGCACCCGAAAATCAGGCGCAATGCATACCTATTTCTACCCCATTATGTTTTGCTGTTAAGTTTTCAATATTTGGGAATCTACAAGAAATTAGTGTCCACTGGACAGCCAGTCAGTAATATTCATTAGTCAACAGATTATGCATTTGTGTTCTGAGTCTGATGAAACCCTTTTTCCAAAGAAATTTCTTTGAATGTGAAAGCAACACCAGGAACTATTCCCCCCTCCCCCGTCATAGCACTCCAGAATGATCTGCTGTGCAGACTCAGTTTTCCACTATCCATCATAATAATACTGCTTTGACGTCATAAAGTACTCCGTCATTGCAGCTATAAATGTCCTTTTTTTCTAAATAACCACTAGTCAGCTAATCAGACTTAGGCATGTCATGATGATAAAAATATTTTAAAAAGGCAGATCCTGGTTACCTAATTAGGACTATAATGCAACTCTATACTAGAACAGAGAAGTTTGTCTCATAAATACATTATGCTGCTGCCTTAGATTTAATTAGTTTGCTCCATTCCTGACTGAACATGCTGAAGGCTGCAATGTTGTCATATTACCGAGAATTTGTAGAAAGACGCTTTTTTCTTTGCCATGGTAGAAGGAATACACGGATTGACTGTGTGGAATACTAGTAACATAGGCAGTGGATACTGGATTTTCTACAGAAAGGGCAAGGGAAAATTAGGAGTTATTTTTTAAATTAGTCTGTGCTAGAGACGAGCATCCGCATTAGTTTTTACTTCAAAGTTTGGATTGTTTTCAGTCCACAAGAGTTTGTTCATTTCTCTGATTAGTTCAACTGTATGTAGTTTAAAAATTTTGTAGTTGGTGGATCTAGGGACAGAGATCCAATATCATGATGGAGGCTGAGCATTCTCTTTACTGAGAATTATATGGTCTCTGATCTGGTTGCAGGCAGTATTAGGGAATATTTTGCTGACAACTTGAATCAGTGCAGTTATTCTACTCCAGCTACTGGAGATTTTCTCCCTGATTCCCATTGACTTCAATTTTACTAGGGCTCCTTGGTGCCACACTCGGTCAAATGCTGCCTTGATGTTGAGGGCAATCACTCTCACCTCACCTCTGGAATTCAGCTCTTTTGTCCATGTTTGGACCAAGGCTGTAATGAGGTTTGGAGCCGAGTGGTCCTGGCGGAACCCAAACTGAGCATTGGTGAGCAGGTTATTGGTGAGTAAGTGCCGCTTGACAGCACTGTCGATGACACCTTCCATCACTTTGCTGAGGATTGAAAGTAGATTGATGGGGCCGTACTTGGCCAGATTGGATTTGTCCTGCTTTTTGTGGACAGAACATACCTGGGCAATTTTCCACATTGGCTGGTACATGCTAGTGTTATAGCTGTACTGGAACAGCTTGGCTAGAGGTTCGGCTAGTTCTGAAGCACAAGTCTCCAGCACTACAGCTGGGATGTTGTCTGGGCCCATAGCCTTTGCTGTATCTAGTGCACTCAGCCATTTCTTGATATCACGTGGAGTGAATCGAATTGGCTGAAGACCGGCTTCTGTGATGGTGGGGCTCTTGGGAGGAGGCCAAGATGGATCATCCACTCGGCACTTCTGGCTGAAGATGGCCTTGTCTTTTGCACTCACGTGCTGGGCTCCGCCATCATTGAGGATGGGGATGTTCACGGAGCCTCATCCTCCCGTTAGTTGTTTAATTGTGCACCACCATTCACGACTGGATGTGGCAGGACTGCAGAGCTTTAATCTGATCCGTTGGTTGTGGAATCGCTTGGCTCTGTCTATAGCATGCTGCTTCTACTCTTTAGCATGTATGTAGTCCTGTGTTGTAGCTTCACCAGATTGGCACCTCATTTTTAGGTATGCCTGGTGCTGCTCCTGGCATGCTTTTCTACACCCCTCATTAAACCAAAGTTGATCCCCTGGCTTGTTGGTAATGGTAAAGTGAGGGATATGTCAGGCCATGAGGTTACAGATTATGGTGGAATAAAATTCTGCTGCTGATGGCCCACAGCACCTCAAAAGAGCCCAGTTTTGAGCTGCTAGATCTGTTCTGAATCTACCCCATTTAGCACGGTGGTAGTGCCACACACCACGATGGATGGTGTCTTCAGTGTGAAGACGGGACTTCGTCTCCACAAGGACTCTGTGGTGGTCACTCCTACCAATACTGTCATGGACAGATGCGTCTGCGACAGGTAGATTGGTGAGGACGAGGTCAAGTAGTTTGTCCCTTGTGTTGGTTCTCTCACCACTTGCCGCAGGCCCACTCTGGCAGCTATATCCTTCAGGACTCGGCCAGCTCGGTCAGTAGTGGTGCTACTGAGCCACTCTTGATGGGCATTGAAGTCCCCCACCCAGAGAACATTCTGTGCCCTTGCTACCCTCAATGTTTCCTCCAAGTGGTGCTCAACATGGAGAAGTACTGATTCATCAGCTGAGGGAGGGGTGGTAGGTGGTAATCAGCAGGAGGTTTCCTTGCCCTGTTTGACCTGATGCCATGAAACTTCATGGGGTCCTGAGTTAATGTTCAGTTATCCCAGGGCCACTCCCTCCTGACTGTATACCACTGTACTGCCACCTCTGGTGGGTCTGCCCTGCCGGTTGGACAGGACATACCCAGGAATGGTGATGGAGGAGTCTGGGATGTTGGCTGAAAGGTGTGATTCTGTGAGTATGGCTATGTCAGGCTGTTGCTTGACTAGACTGTGGGACAGCTCTCCCAATTTTGGCACAAGTGCCCTCATGTTAGTGAGGAGAACTTTGCAGGGTCGACTGGGCCCAACCATCTTCAGCTGCTACGTCAATGACCTTCCCTCCATCATAAGGTCAGAAGTGGGGATGTTCGCTGATGATTACACAGTATTCAGTTCCATTTATAACCCCTCAGATAATGAAGCAGTCTGTGCCCGCATTCAGCAAGAACTGGACAACATCCAGGCTTAGGCTGATAAGTGGCAAGTAACATTCGCGCCAGACAAGTGCCAGGCAATGACTATCACCAATAAGAGAGAATCTAACCACCTCCCCTTGACATTCAACGGTATTACCATTGCCGAATCCCCCACCATCAACATCTTGGGGGTCACCATTGACCAGAAACTTAGCAGGACCAGTACATAAATACTGTAGCTACAAGAGCATGTCAGAGGCTGGGTATTCTGCAGCGAGTGACGCACCTCCTGACTCCCCAAAGCCTTTCCACCATCTACAAGGCACAAGTCAGGAGTGTGATGGAATACTCTCCACTTGCCTGGATGAGTGCAGCTCCAACAACACTCAAGAAGCTGAATACCACCCAGGACAAAGCAGCCCACTTGATTGGCACCCCATCCACCACCTTAAACATTCACTCCCTCCACCATCAGCGCACTGTGGCTGCAGTGTGTACCATCCACAGGATGCACTGCAGCAACTCGCCAAGGCTTCTTCGACAGCACCTCCCAGACCCGCGACCTTTACCACCTAAATGGACAAGGTGAACATGCAGGTGCATGGGAAAACCACCACCTGCATGTTCCCCTCCAAGTCACACACCATTCTGACTTGGAAATATATCGCCGTTCCTTCATCGTCGCTGGGTCAAAATCCTGGAACTCCCTACATAACAGCACTGTGGGAGAACCTTCACCACACAGACTGCAGCGGTAGAAGAAGGCGGTTCACCACCACCTTCTCAAGGGCAATTAGGGATGGGCAATAAATACTGGCCTTGCCAGCGATGCCCACATTCCATGAATGAATTTTTAAAAAGCATTGCTTTACAGAGGTAGATCCCAGTAGAAGAGTTTGTGAATGTTAATCTAACAAGTTGACAGCATATGCCTTGTGGCATTTGACATTATTTAACTAGTGGGGAAAAAAACCACTATGATATAACCACAGCAATATTGAGGTGACCACTGCATGCATACTCTACCTTTCTTTTCCATTTCGGAACTAGGCATTCATGGTGGGTAAAACTAAATGTAAATCAGAAATCATCTAAAATCCAATTACTTTATATTTATCTGAAACAGCTGAATTTGAGCGATTTAGGATTGGTAATTTTGGTTTGGACTTATCTCTAGTGGGTAGTTTGTAAGAATATTTTCCGGATAAATGCATTGCAGTGTAACATTTCTGCTTCAGCCCTTCGATTTTTTTTTCTTCTTAGCCTGAGGGGCTTAAAGGTTGTTAATTTTCAGGAACCCAAAATGCACTTTAGCTTCACTCTCATTTGTTCTCTACAAGGACAATTGAGTCAGATGCCTCAGAACCCGTGAGAAACCATTACATTCCTGCTTAGACAGCTAATTTTGCTCTACGAAATTTTCCCCCTTTTGACATCAATGTTGTTTTCGCCAAAGACGCATTTGTGATCCAAGTCGCCGCAGGAGCAGCATGTCTTGCATTTTAAACATTTCTGCTGGAGTGAGATATTATTGAATTTGGATTTGATCCCCCCCGTCACAACTGCCAACAACATTGAAAAATCAATTTGCCATGAGCCTATTCCATTGCATAGTCTCTTCCTGACTATTTTGAAGCAGTGTACTTGCTCTATAGCACGTGTTATTGTTATTTGCATTTTATTGAATTTTATGTGACCAGAGTTTAAACATTAGCTGTGTTATTTATAATCTTTGCACAGGGGACCAATTGAGGTGCATCCATATATAAAAATAATTTTCAACATCTGCTGCAGTGTTGTTTTTCTTGCATATGTTAGAATTTCTGCAGACCTGAGGTCGTTTAATATCTTTTTTACACCCCTGATCAGTGTAGTTTGCAGTGTAGAGCATTAAAAATCAATTATTAATTAGGTCAAAAGCCATTCTTCTTTATTTAATTTCCTGAAGAGTTAATTATGGTATTGTACGTTACAGGAATCCATTGTGGTACAAAAATAGTGCATACAGTTTCTAATTGAATTTTTAAATGCTAAAACATTTTGTAAATCTGTGGAGTGATTGGTGTCAAATATTATCCCAAATGTTATAGCAGTAATTCTATTTGTGAGCAAATTATTTTCAACCTAATTAATAACAGAGTTATTAAATTTGTCTTTATAACCTATCAATCTCTCTCTCACACACACACACACACACACACACTTTTATTTATATATATATATATATCCGGAAGGTAATACAAAGAGCCCTGCAAGGAGATTAGCAGCACAATCTTTAGTTCATTACTCAAAACATTTTTTTTTGCGGCTGCCAGTAAGTGTTCAGCCAGTTTTCCCCAACAGGGCCACAATGGTTTCCCCAAGGATAACCCTCCATATCTGTACTTTTTAAGAAGAGGCGGGCTAACAAAAGGATGCAAGGCAGGTCAGGCTGGACCAGATGTGCTCTGCACCCACTCTCATTTACAGACTGAAGTGCACTACCTGCAACTGTTAGAAAAGCTGCCACTCACAAGGGAGGATGTGAATGAGTTGTGCCATGTGATGTAAAGTGACTTGAGATCAAACTCGTCTACAGGAACAGCACTGCTAATGGCTGTAAAGGTCACAACAGCTGCTCATGGACTTAACGCTGGTTTTGGGATCTCAATGCCAAATTCGGCAAAATCAGCTCTGCTCAGTTTTTCTGGTTCTACAGTGGCCTAACCAGTGGTGCTTAAAGGGACTGCAGGAGGCTACCAAAGCACAAGTAAATTTTCATTTATCAATTTACCTTAATGTGGAGACAGGAGAAGGAGTGCTCCTCCTGCCTACAATACTGCAGGTCGCTGCCAACCCGCGCTGCCAACAGCTGCATCGTGACTCCATCAATGCATTGACATCAAGATCCTCATCATTACTTAAAATCCTTTCCACAAGCTCGCTCCGCTCTACCCTTGCAATTTCATCCAGGCGTACATCCCAGCTCACGTCACCTGCTCTTTTCAAACTAGTCTACTGTGTATCAGCTCCACTATCAGAAACCTTCAGCCTTCATGACTTTACATTCTGGAACTCTCTTCCAAAACCTTTTCACTCTAATTAGTGGAAATAGGCAGACCTGCTATCTGAGGGATGTGATGATTAATGAAATATATATAAGATTATTTATAATTAACAGAAAAATAAATCCATCCATCGTCCAGTCAATTGGTCCTGGGTTGGTATTGTTGAGACCTTTTATAGAAATCTGCTAACATCACTAGGACGGCAAAACAAGTACTGAAATTGAGTTTACTATTTTGTTTAAACATCAAATTAAATTCTATATTTTCAGCAATTAAAGAGGAAACAATGTGAAAATGTTCGTGTCTCTACAGTAACATATTGTGTTGTGAGAAAGGATGCAGTTCTGATGCTCACCGCTTAGTGTAACAGGTTTTCTGCAGGAATACAGAAATTGTTTACTTTGACTCCAGGATTGATGATAAACTCATCACTATGATGACCCACTTCTGTTACCCTTGTCAACTATTTCGAGCTGGCTAAGCTCCGTCCCCATTACAACAGGTTATTCATGGTTAACAAATCTGAAATTGCACACATGATAAATGTGCATCATTTCTCCTATTCATGCATATGGATGTAAAAATATTTAATTTACACTGATCAGTCCACAATATTTTTATTATATGATTCTCTACTCTTGTTTATTGTGGCTTGATTAATTAAAATTAAATCATAAATGTATCATTAATGCACGTATATATACCCTTAATACCTCTGAGCTGCTGTTTGTATTACCACTTTTGTATCGATGTAAAGTGCTTCCAGATGCACATTGCCACAAAAGTGGCAGAATGAGCTAGAAATGGGAAGCTGATGTGACTTCCAAGTACACTGAAGCCAAGAGTTGTGAGACCACCTCTAGTAGGTAGTTTCAAACTGCTTGGGATTTGCATCCGTTGTAGTGTAACATCTGTTTGGTGCAAAGTCGCATTGTAAAAGTGCCCAGGTAGTTCATTAGATCTTCTGGGAACACTTATCCTTAGTGTGGGACTTTTGTAGTGAAACATGCACATGCAGATCTCTTTTGTCACTAAGCTCAGAGTGATCTATAATGAGGTTCAGTTGGAAAATTACTCAAGTCTACCAGCTGTGGATCGCCCTATACACATACCAGTCTCTGGCCATTATCTGTAACGTAACATCAGCCTTGAATACTGGCGTATTTAAAGATTCAATATTTCCATATTTTCCATCTTTCTTCCTGTTAACGCATAATTCCTTTGCAAATTTTTTTATACTGATATCTGAATACCTTGCATTTTTCATCAGCGACAGCAAGTATATATACTCTTTTCACAATGTGCTGGATGTGTAAGCTGTCAAACTATGATGAATCTGCATCTACTGCCATTTTAAATGCACTATTTAGTTCCATTTTCAAAAGGTACTCCTGGAAAAACAGCACATGCTATTTTGACTAATCAGTGACTGGGTTTTTTTTTACTTGCCGATTCTATGCACTGTATTACTTTAATACAGTGTAAGGAACCCGCAAGTCAAAAGAAATATTTGTTTTAGGCTTGGCTTTAACCACTGCCATACACGTCATGAAAGACTGAATTTAAAAACATACCTGTGAAATCAATATTAGAGTTTGTACATTGTTCCTTAGTTCCTCAATGATTTGTCCAAACAGTGGTTCATTTTTACGGAAATACCTTTTGTAAGTGGAAATAAATAGTGCAATTATAGTAGCAATCAGTGAATGCTCGCTGTATTTTGATGGTCTTTGTAGCAATCTTTTGAATACGACCTTCTGTCAAAATAGATATCATCAAAGCTTCAGTGCATGATCATGCATTAGGAAATTATTCACCCTTCTTAAAATGATCTAATGCTTTAACATATGTTGATGTATGCACTATCCACAAATTGAAGGCAACACATTGTTGTCAAATGATCTCCTGCAAAAAACCTTAAACGTGAACAATCTACAGATCTCTCTAAGCTTTATTTTCAAATCTGCCGATTGCTAATGGCAGGAGATGCCCTCTATCTCTCTCTATTTATAGAAGTGCAATATACAGCTTAACCAGTCAGACATTGAATATTTAATATTGAAATAGCGTCACACTGATGCATTTGGCATGATCAGCAACTACTTAGGTCAGTCAGAATTGTGCGATCAGCCAAGAGACTATTTTTGTTACCTAATTAATTGTAAGTTATTGGAACATACCCTTTGCCCCTTGTGAAAAAAAAACAGTCCTAACTTCCTCCATTTTCGGGTGAAAGAATTGTGTTGAAAATCACTGCCCTCCCTTGGTTCAGTCACACTTTTCATTTATTTATGTTTTAGGTGGAGGGGGAAAGAGGGAGAGGGAGCACTTGCACCAAGTTTATGACAGCATGGCAAAAGTTGTTAGTTTATGCCGTTTCAGAAGTTTTGCAATTACAACTGAATGGAGACTATTTGTACTAGAATTCTCCCTCTTTGTGTTGCTAACCAATAGGTCGATCTGAGCAAAGACCAGGGCCTTGAATTTCTGCAGGATGTCCCGATTCCCCACCAAAGTTATGATGGGAGATCAGAACAACCCCTGTAGAAATTTGGGGCAACGTATTTTCTTGTGGGGAAAACTCAGAGAGGGAGTCAACCTGCTCACCTCCTAGTGGCTGACTTAAGCAGTACTAGCAAAGACCAGGGAGTTATAACCGGGGAACAATGAATTGATGGTAATGGAGAAAATAATATTTAGAATGGGTATGAGGAGAAGAGATGCACAAATACATTTTGTTAGTCCCCACGTTCCTCCAACACTGAATATAAAATATCCTTTTCTTTTATTCCTCCAATGGCTCACCACACTCTGGGGGTGATTTTAAACTCCAAGAACGGGTGGGTTGGGGGCGGATGGGAGTTGAAAATAATTGTTTTTTTGGGTCGCAACCGCAAAATTTTCGGACTTTGCATTCCCAGTGGGAAGCTTGTACTTTTACGTACCGACGTTAAACCTGGAAATAAAGCCGGGCTGCGGTCGCGGCCCAAAAAGCAACTATTTTCAACTCCCACCCCAACCCACCCGTTCTTGGGGTTTAAAATCATCCCCTCTATCTCTACAACCTCCTCCAGCCCTATATCCCCTCCCTGAACACTCTGTTCCTTTAACTCCAGCCTCCATTCCCTCTCCCTTTACCTCACCATCCAATTGCTTGGATCCTACCTTCAGGCATTCTCTGTGTAAACCTCTCTCTCCCTCCTCTGAAAACCCTTCCAAACTGATCTCTTCGACCAAGCTTTCAGTCACCCCACTTAGTTTCTCCTTTCCTGGCACAGCACCTTTTTTCCATATGCTTATTCTGTGACGTGCCTTGGGACATAATTTATTTTGAAGGCACTATATAAATGTATCATGTTGTTGCATCAATTAATCTTTTGAAAATATAAAAAAAGCGAGGAAGCGATGTATCTAGAAAATGCTACGAAAAGAAAACTTTTAATGTTTCAACAGATTTTATAGTTGGGTTATTTGCCTTCTCAATGCATCAGCTTCATTTTACTTGTTCACAGCTAGCTCATAGGACTGGTCATAAGTGGAGATGCAATTTTGAGACATTTGCTATAAATCATGAGGGAGAACATTACACCACAGATACATGTCATAACAATTTAATGTTAAGTGACTTCAATTAACTTTTTGATGCAATACCAGTGCTAGAATTAAATATGTACAGAGAAGATTTAATGGATTCAGTGGGGTTCCACTGGATTTGTTCCAGCTTGTCTGTTTCTAAAGGCATTATCCATTTAAAATGCATTCATTAATAATTAAGTGTTTATTATCCAAAAGACAGTGAGATTTTTAAAACACTGGGTCTTAATAAAATGTTAAGCTACGGTAACTACTGTGTTATACGATACGGTAATGAGTATAAGTTGTTCAAATCATTTCAGCTGTAATTATAGAAACAAATAATTTAACGTCAATTTTAGTAAACACGATGCTGCATCTGGTGCTCTGAAAGGTTGTTCTTGATGGTAAAACAAAGAGAAGGCATATTACTTCTAACTTTTGTAATAATTAAGGCACCCTCATCTCTCTACATAGCATAATTTTTTTATTTCTACTTTCGAATTGCACTAACACAACCTAATCCAGTCGACCTCATCTTCCAATACCCTGTCTCCAGGTTTTGCCTATCACGTGCTGCCTGAGAAAGGGAAATGTGCTGAACATGGATCTAAATGATAGGGCAAGCTAGACTGGCTCAGTCACCTTTTCTTCTTCCTGTCTTCTAGTGTTGTGGTTTTTGGATCACACTTCACTCCTGGAGCTACCCTAATAGCTTTTGCTGGCCTGCTGGTGGATACTGCCTTTTCTCCTGTTGCTTGCTGACTTTTTTCCTGGCTTGTTCTTTTCATGCATGCAAGTGCCTGTCTTAAGATTTTTCTTTTTTTTAAAATCACTCAACAACAACAACAACAACTTGTGTTTATATAGCACCTTTAATGTAGAAAATTGTACCAAGGTGCTTCACAGAGGCATAATCAAAAACGAAAATACCTTTTTCACCTTAGCTCTTCATTCTTGTTTCACTTTATGACGATCCCTGATGTGAACAGAGCCAGTTGTAACCATAGATGCTGATGATGCTAACCTCGAGCACATTTTAAATAAGAACCCACCAACATTAGCAGCTTCCCACAATACAGGGCAACGCAAAAATCTTAAACTTTTGAGTAAAAAGCAACTAATAGAATCTACTCTTGATAATTCATTTTTGCGGTAAAAATTTTGAATTATCCAAAACTTGAAATTAAGCAATGTAAATAACATGGCAAAGTGGAAACTTAGTGCCGAGAAAATTGATTTATCAGATTTTTGAATTGGGTAACATCGGCCGAGAAATTGCTTAAAAAAGAACGGTGAGCTCAACAGCGTTGTTAGTGGCAAAATCGAGGAGCAAGTTCCAGCGTTCACACATGCGCAGTGGAACGCAGAAATCCGGAACTCGTTCCTCCTGGTTCATCGTCAATATGACAGCTTTGAATTAAAGGGATATCGCCGGCAATCAGTGAAATCATTAAACCAGCGCCAACTTGCTCATCAAACAAAATATAAACAAAATAAATATTGGAGTAGTGATGAATTACAGAAATAAGGTACTTGTGTCAAGGCTGACAAAACCTGTTGGTATGTGTTGAGACCTGGCTTGTTCCATTTTTGTACTTTTGTCTTGTTGAGGACGATGTAGAAACCGATAACATGGTTCTGTTACGGTACCACAAAAAGCAGAACTGCTCTTCAGGATAGTGGTTTGGGATGGCCCAAAAATATCGAATATTTAATGAAGCACATGTAATGTCATCAGCTCCACTCCCACTTCTAGATGCTTGAATTATGTGTTATTAAATTAATTTATAAAGTAACAGCTTGGTTTATCATGTTATTAAAGAGCACTAGTCCTACATTTTTTTTGGCCCAAATACAATTTAACAGCATTGCCAAACAATATATCAATTCAGAGTTTCTGCCTCACCAACACAGGCTTGTTGCTTGACAGAAATGTTATCAATAAGACCTTATAGCAGATTTTCATTCTATATTGCATTTGAATCTTGTATTTATTTTCAAAAATACAGAAGCATGCAAGCAGATTCTACTGAAATTTTCAATTATGAACAGAAAGACAGCAATATAAAGCTTTCATTACTTTGTGTAACTATCCACCTAAATTATATGGTCACAGTTAAAATGAGAGCTTTGTTTTCATCTCAGTCTTCTGGTTTTATCTACCTGATGATGGATCAACAGATTAGGAGCCTGTTATTTAATCTGATAAATATGTCTGTGAATTTCCTATTATACGTCTGACCACAGTGACATTCGATTTATTTATTGGCTTATTTAATGTTACTTGTATTGTTTGCCTTTAAGCTCTTTTTTCATTTTTTAAATGTAATGAAACCATTTCTTTCTTTCAGTTCTGGATGTCTGCGCTGGCCACAACTATTCCTGTACCATGTGGGGCCTTCATGCCAGTCTTTGTTATTGGTGAGCTGATGAGTGTCTATTCTCTCTGATGGATTGGATTCTTTAGAAAGATTTTTTAACTATGTAAAGTGCGTGCGCTATCTAATTGCATTTTTTCCTTTTTATTTATCCCTAATTTTATCCATTTCCTCTTCAATTTATCACTTTGGACCATCCTTCATTTTAGCTATGATTCCACATGTCCTTCCTTCAATTGAGATGAATGGTATGTGGAGTCCTCCTTGATTTCTGTCACCATTGCTGGTTCATGGCTGGTTATCTTGCTATCTCATTACGTTACGGTTGGCAGCTCCGAGTATCAGTGGATCTCTAGCTCTGAAATAACAAGCATCATAATCACAACATATTCCTAACTATTTAAACCAGCTGTAGGTCTGTTACCCTTTACCATTATTGTAATCAGTAAACATGATAAATATAAGAACTGATTTTTACTGACTGTATATACCCTTCTGTATTTCAGACTTCTTCTGCCTTTTGTTTTGTCCAGAAGTGTATATTTGGAATCTCCGTACTCCAATATAAATTTAAATGATATAATTATTACAATCTGTTTTCTAAATAAAACATCCCCACCGAGCAAGTTTCTCTGTGGAGCTCTGCACTTTATCCATTTCAACAGCTATACCATACAGTGTATGAGCCGGGTGTGATGTAAGCCAGGTTTCCCTTTTGGAGTGCATGCACTTATATTGGTATCTGTATGATTGAATAGTTGTGTTTTAGCCAATAGTTAGTGGGGGTAAAAAGAGGACAGCCAATGATCTGTCTGAGAACAGACCGACTGTCATTGCGAAACGGGCACACTCCAAATGGATCCCAACTCAGTTTACATTACGCCCAGAATGTCAGCTTCACTATCTTGCTGCTGCGAGGATATAAAGGGCTCCATGGAGGAGCACTGAAATGAAAATAATTAGAAAACCAAGGGGCGATTTTGGTGTGTGCACATTAATCACTTGAGCAGTGGGCGGGACAGCTACCCAGAGGAGTCAGCGTGGGACCTAATCGATTTTCGTGGTGGGCCCACACTATAACGCAGTTGTCGAGCTGCCAGTACAAAATGCGCTACCCAATAAGCAGCTCATTGATTTGGAGGTGGAAAATTGGGCAGAGCAGCCGTTCTTACAGGGCCTGCAGCAGCAGCGTAAAGGGGAGGTGTATTTATCAGGATCGAAACGAAGCAGCAGGCAATATGTGTACAGAATCTACGACAGCAATTGCACAACATTTCAGATGTGTTAAGTGCAAAACCCACAAGGGACTATCAGAAAAATATCTCATAAAGCTCCATCCAGCTTTTTCTGACAGCTGAGGATCCCTTCAATTATCACGACCTGCTGACTTGTACTGCCAATGGTTGGTGAGTAGAAGCAAGAACTAGCAGTAGTCAGCAGGCAGAGACAAAATGGTGTTAATGTCTTAATTGCATCACTTGACACCTGTTTGCAGACATTTATGAGGCTCCCACCTGTTTCCGATGGAAGCCCCAGCTACCAAGATGTAGATCCACCTGAAAACCGGATGGACACCAACACAGGGGTGAGTCGGTGTGATTACCCACCGCTTGATTTTGGTTCCACTGCTGCCATATTTTTAAGCACAAATGAGGCAGTAGCTACACAAAAATCACACCCCTGTGTTTTTTTTTAAAAGGAGAAAGTACTTGGGATTCATCCAGCGGTAAATACTTATCATACCATTCCAAGTACTTAACGCACAAGGTACATTGCCCTTTAACCTATGTGGTTCCAGAATTTGCTTTATTTTTGATAAAATAGCAAGTCTCTGTTTACAGAAGAGTTGAAATATTATCAGATTAAATTCTATATAACCAACTCATTCAATATACCTCAAAGCAGATACATTTATTAAATACTCTTCAATTTAGTGAGCTATTGCTGCTGAGTTTTCCAGTGCTTGTTTGCAGCATCACGTTCTGTGTATAAATTAAACTTCAACGGTTGAATTCCTTGTATGCCAGAACTTCCCAGCACTTCCTTTCTTGGCTGTTTTCCATCAAAGTTTTCTGTATACTAAAACATCCTCACTTCATCTAAATGTGTCTATGGACAGCATTTAAACTGAAACTCATTTTTAATGCCACCAGTATAGGTTGGTTCTTTGTTTATATTGAGCCTCTGGTATGACACTTAACAATAAATGATTGACTCTGTCTTGAAGTTCTAACATGAGCCTCGAAATACCTATTTAGACTATAGAGAAGGGAGGGGCGGGGGTGGGTAGCAGACAGCCATCGGGGACCTATCGAAATGGTCCCCAGCAAGATAAGTCAAAAAGGAGAGGAGGTTAGGAATGATTGTGTTTGGGGGATGGGGTGAAGCTGGAGCAGAGAAGGCCCAAGGTACTGTCTTGGGGCCAGGAGGAGCACACCTGCTCCTCCTGGCCCACAAGGAGCCTTTTTTAAAAACACATTTTAAAAAACACTTACCTGGGCCTCCTCTGGCCACGACACTGCCTGCCACCTACTTTCGCTGGTAACCTGCGATTGTGCGGCCCTTAGTCGTCCCGCACTTAAAATGGCGTGCACATCCAAATGATGTAATCTCATCCCAATTTTGCCACTTAAATTATGCTCCCACCTCTCATGTGCAGGTGGCCCTCCCATGCCTGGTCTGAGGTAAGTTAAGATAGTACAGGGCCTGTAACCTGTACCCATCGGACGGACAGGGGGTTGGGGTTTAAAAACGATCTTTTATTGTCTGTGAACTGTTTAGATAATTGTGAGTTATCATTTAGCTTAACTGTACTTTGGTAGTACCTTGCTTGGTTTCTTGAGGTTTGATGCTGTTCAAAATAGTAACTGATATTCACTGATTTTCTCCAAATTTACCTGTTTTTTTGGGGCTTTTTCCCCCCTAATTTTCTCCCAGTTTTTGATGCGAAAAATAAAAACTGAAAAAAACCTGGACAAATCCAGCTTTTTAAATTTTAAAGGTCCTTATTTATAATAAAAGATTGATGTTAAACATAAAGAAATGCATCAACAGAAGCAGGCCTGTAGAAACATACTATAAACAAAAATTTATATGCACTTTGGGAGTATTTTGTTCACATTCTCACACTCACATATACCCTTTTAATACATTGAGATCATCTCTTTATAACCCAGATCTATAGATCAAATGTCACAAGTAATCATTTCTAATTTATCTTTCTTACCACTTCTGGTCCTCAGGCTTCACAGTTAACACAGTGCGGATATTATAAACTCCAATATTAAAGTTTAAATGTAGAACATGGGGACATGAATTAAACATTATTATCCTGTGGTTGAAATAAAAGCCTATACCTTCCAATTTTCTCCTGGTTGTGAAAATGGGTCTGTTTTTATTAATAACTCACTGTTTTAATCTTCAGTGCAATTGATGGTAAATGTATGCCTCAATTTAAAAGCCTTCTGAGCGACAAAGTTTTTCTTAGTCCTTATTCTATCAGTGATTTTTGAGTCATCTTACCTAGTTCTATATTCCAGATTTAATATAAAGAACATATTAGTGTCCTGTCCAATATTTCCTTTTGTTTTAAATATTTAGAGCTTGTTTTCCCACAATCTTTCCTTAACAGAATAATCCAAAATTGCCTTAGCCAGCAATTCAGGAATTACTTTGTCACCTTATTCTATACCGTTTCTCTGACTGTTGTATATAATTTTTCAAGTTGCTTCTCTAGATGGCTTACAGAGAGGTCTTATTTCATCTCTGAATACATTGGATTAAATTTTTGTCCTATCTTGTACATTGTTTGTGACAGTATAAAACTGGAGTGTGTTAGATTGGTGAATGTGCAGAGCTGATGATGGTCTGTGAGCATACAGAGCTGGTGCCTGTTGGTGTGTGTGTGTCTGTGTGTCTGTGTGCGCGCGCGCAGAGCTGGTGTGTGTGTGTGCGTCTGTGTGTGCGCGCAGAGCTGGTGTGTGTGTGTGTGTGTGCGCGCGCGCAGAGCTGGTGTGTGTGTGTGCGCGCGCGCGCAGAGCTGGTGTGTGTGTGTGTGTGTGCGCAGAGCTGGTGTGTGTGTGTGTGTGTGTGTGTGTGCGCGCGCAGAGCTGGTGTGTGTGTGTGTGTGTGTGTGTGCGCGCGCAGAGCTGGTGTGTGTGTGTGTGTGTGTGTGTGTGTGCGCGCGCAGAGCTGGTGTGTGTGTGTGTGCGCGCGCAGAGCTGGTGTGTGTGTGTGTGCGCGCGCGCAGAGCTGGTGCTTGTTGGGGTGTGTGTGTGTGTGCGCAGAGCTGGTGCTTGTTGGGGTGTGTGTGTGTGTGCGCAGAGCTGGTGCCTTTTGGGGGGTGGTTGTGTGTGTGTGTGTGTGTGCCCGCGCGCGCAGAGCTGGTGTGTGTGTGTGTGTGTGTGTGTGTGTGTGCGTGTGCAGAGCTGGTGCCTGTTGGGGGGTGTGTGTGTGCGCAGAGCTGGTGCCTGTTGTGGGGGGTGTGTGTGTGCGCAGAGCTGGTGCCTGTTGTGGGGGGGGGGTGTGTGCGCAGAGCTGGTGCCTGTTGGGTGTGTGTGTGTGCAGAGCTGGTGCCTGTTGGGGGGGTGTGCGTGTGTGCAGAGCTGGTGCCTGTTGGGGTGTGTGTGTGTGCGCAGAGCTGGTGCCTGTTGGGGGGTGGTTGTGTGTGTGTGTGTGCACGCGCGCAGAGCTGGTGTGTGTGTGCAGAGCTGGTGCCTGTTGGGGGGGTGTGTGTGTGCGCAGAGCTGGTGCCTGTTGGGGGGGGGTGTGTGTGTGCGCAGAGCTGGTGCCTGTTGGGGGTGTGTGTGTGTGTGTGTGTGTGTGTGTGCAGAGCTGGTGCCTGTTGGGGGTGTGTGTGTGTGTGTGTGTGTGTGTGTGCAGAGCTGGTGCCTGTTGGGGGTGTGTGTGTGTGTGCAGAGCTGGTGCCTGTTGGGGTGTGTGTGTGTGTGCGCAGAGCTGGTGCCTGTTGGGGGGTGTGTGTGTGCGCAGAGCTGGTGCCTGTTGGCGGTGTGTGTGTGTGCAGAGCTGGTGCCTGTTGGGGGCGTGTGTGTGTGCCCAGAGCTGGTGCCTGTTGGGATGTGTGTGTGTGCAGAGCTGGTGCCTGTTTGTGTGTGTGTGTGTGTGTGTGTTTGTGTGCGCAGAGCTGGTGCCTGTTGGGGGTGTGTGTGTGTGCGCAGAGCTGGTGCCTGTTGGGGGGGTGTGTGTGCGCAGAGCTGGTGCCTGGGGGCGGGGGTGTGTGTGCAGAGCTGGTGCCTGTTGGGGGGTGTGTGTGCGCGCAGAGCTGGTGCCTGTTGGGGGGTGTGTGTGTGTGCGCAGAGCTGGTGCCTGTTGGGGGGTGTGTGTGCGCGCAGAGCTGGTGCCTGTTGGGGGGTGTGTGTGTGTGCGCAGAGCTGGTGCCTGTTGGGGGGTGTGTGTGCGCGCAGAGCTGGTGCCTGTTGGGGGGTGTGTGTGCGCGCAGAGCTGGTGCCTGTTGGGGGGTGTGTGTGTGTGCGCAGAGCTGGTGCCTGTTGGGGCATAGGTGGGTGTGTGTGTGCAGAGCTGGTGCCTGTTGGGGGGGTGCGTGTGTGTGCAGAGCTGGTGCCTGTTGGGGGGGTGCGTGTGTGTGCAGAGCTGGTGCCTGTTGGGGGGGGGTGGGTGTGTACAGAGCTGGTGCCTGTTGGGGGGGGTGGGTGTGTACAGAGCTGGTGCCTGTTGGGGGGGGTGGGTGTGTGTGTATACAGAGGTGGTGCTTGTTAGGGGGGCGGGTGTGTGTGCGCAGAGCTAGTGCCTGTTGGGGTGCATGGCCCTACGTTTATCTACAGCAAGAAGATAATTTTCCAAGTCTGTACTGCTGGGAGGGGGCCTTAGTTGTCCATATCAAGGAATTGTGGTTGTGCTCCCCACAATTGGATCGGATTTTGCTGTGAGCGCCAAACGAATGGCTGTTCATCAGACTTGCACTTTCCCATAGACTTTCTGTGAGCTTTTGCACGGCAAGTTCCTGAAAATTAGAAATCTAAAAAGCACGGTGCCCTCTACAGGGCATCTGGGACCTGTGTGAACAGCGCAAGCAACTGTGTATCTCCTTAACCAATCAGATTGAAGCATCGTTAATAACAGCGCAGAGTCAGAATCAGGAAGTGTAAGTTAAAATAGTGAATTCAATGTCAAATCAGGTATAGAAAACAAAATAAAGAGAGGGTAAGAAAGATTGGTTTAAAAGACTGAGATAAAAGAGACTGAAAGAAAAAGTATAAAAAATGTATTTACATATTTTTTTAATGCCCAACAATAATTAAAATCTGAAGGAATGAGACTCCACACTTGTAAAATTGTCAGTGCAGGAGAGGTAGTTTGGCAGTAATTAAGACTTACCATGCCATTAAAATGGTACTGAGACTTGAAATGACTTGACTTAACATTTTCTGATGAGTTTAGTCTGTATCTACGATGTCAGTACAGGAACTTCACGCCATTCAATACATTGGAACGGCGAGTCAGCCAGCAAGATGCCGTTTTCATGCAGCTTTTGGAGGAGCATCGCGTCTCGGACAGCAACTTCCAGATTTCTACGTTTAACTGCCCATGTGAGGTCACCGGAAGCTATTGTCCAATTTGCACATGAATAACGGTGAGCGCTGTTAGCCTCACCATTATTTTTACAGCAAAATCTGGGCCATTAAATTTAATGGATAGAAAATCATGGGCAGCATGCCTGCAATTTCCTGATATGTGTGGCCTGTAGGTGAGGCTCCTCATCAATAGCACAAACAGAAAGTCTGCCCTTGTCATTTTTGGAATCATCTGTCCAGTTGCTAAGTCTCTGTAAATCCACTTTGCATAATCTCCACCATTCCGATACATTTCGGCTTCCCACAAAAATTTTGTATTGTCAGCAAATTTTGGAATGTGCTTTTTATTCACTTCTGCAGCTTGTAGATAAAGAAAGGCAGAGAGGCGAGGACTAATCACGAGAACTCCACTAAACACTGCTTCAAAAGATGTCATTCACCAATTTACAACCACGTACTTCCTCCAATTTAAGTTTTTCTAGGCAACTTTAAATTTCATGAACCAAAAAAGTTATTTGTGCTTTGTTTTAAAAGTCCAAATAAATAATACTGATTGTATTGGCTTTATCTGTCAATGCTGTGACATTCTTAGAAAGATCTAATACATTTCTGAGTTATGACCTTTCTTTACTAAAGTCACATGGCCCTTTACTTATCAAATTTAATCCACCTGAAAGCTCAGTAATTCATCCCCTATAATCACTGTTAAAACATTCCCTACTGCTGATATTCACCTCCATCATTCTTTAGACTTTTCTATTATCCAGGCCTCTCGTATCCTTCAGATTTCTGCCAAGCCTCCTATTTCATATTTTCTTCAGTGTTTTGCTGTAAAGGCCTTGCTGTACAAAATGTTTCAGTTGTAATTCAGTGTTAGGATAAAACACTTAGATCCAGAAGAGATAGCAATTGCTGTTCAGTGACTGCTGGCTAGAGGCAAACCTGCCCAGATGGTTGTCCAAGCAGATCTCTTCCAGCTGAAGCCTTCATGTAGGGCTGTCACTTTTTGCCAAGTTCAAAACTGGACAGAGGGTAGGGCTGGATGTGGCGCTTAGAAAGATACTTTAAAAAATGTATTAAGCCAAATTATTTCAATTCTTGTGAGGCTTCAGCATTCATCTGGTATAAAGGGTACAATTATTTCAACATTTTCTCTCTCTCTCTCTCACACTCACTCACTCAGAGTTCCTCAGCTTCGACCTTTTTTCCAGCTCTTTGTTTAGGTTCTACAGATTTAGATGCAGTGTCTCTGAGTCCTTAGTTTATGTATTCATTTTTGCACACTGATTTTAAATTAATTTTTTGCCCACTTTTTGTCCTAATGTCAATACACATTTGAAGGCATTCCCTTGTTTGTAGTTATAGTGTAAAGTATTTATTTGAACACTCGCATATACTTCGATTTTTTATAGCTAAGACCAGCCCGTGGTTGGTGGCACTGAACTTCATTTCAAGGCCATGGTGATTTTTGCATCCACTGGGATAGTTTGAATTGGCCCGGTTTGAACTTTTACTGTGAACCTTTCAACACCAGGCAAAAAAAACTGCCAAAAATGGAGAAAAACCTAGGAAACTGGACTTTTACATTTATATAAAAAAAAAATTGATGGGAGGCAACTCTCACTCAATGAGAACACACTGTGACTTCAAAAATAAATAGCAATTTTATGATTACTTTTTCCCCCTTCCACCCCCTTCTTCCCTAGGGGGAAGTGGGAAAAAGTAACAAACTGTATTGTGGTCACTATCCCCAGTATGATCACCCAATGTCACTCCACCCACTTGCCCATCTTCATTTCCCAGGACTAAATCTAGAATTGCATCCCCTCTTGTTGGGCTGGTCACGTACTGGCTAAAAAAGTTCTCCTGGACACCGATGTCTGGGGCACTGCTTCAGATTCAAAGTAGTTTTCCCCCCTCTAGCGTTTAATATGGTAGCTCTTCAATCAATCTTAGGGCTGAGTGAAACGTTTTAAATTTTTTTTTTATTTTGGTGAATGGCCAAAGCCCACTGTGTTGCACACTACCAAAGTTGAAAAGACTAAGAGAGAAGTAAAGCCAAATCTAGAAATGGTAGTTCAGAGATGGCCACCTTAGGTTTTAAAATTCTGTAGACTATTGGTAGAGGGGAAGCCTTAGGATGAGATAGCCAGCACTCTACTATCATTTGAATGATTTTTTTCAACTCTGTTTTGCACAGATTCCAGATACATCACAGCCAGTGTGAAGTCAAAGTGGTGAAAACTACTTCCTGAATGTGGCCTTATACCACGAATTCAGGGAACTTACACACACAGATCGCACTGATGCAAACCGGTCTAAAACGCGCACACACGAGTTCCCCATGCGTTCTATCCGCCGCTTTATATCCAATAAATATTGAACAATGCTCTTTCTGAAAAGCTCACTTCTAATAAGACCTAAATTGAGCTTTGTGTGCCTATAGTAGCCTTCTATAATGCAATTCACCCAGCACCCAGACTTAGTGATTTCTTTGCTTCTCAAGTCATTTCTTTTGTGATTCATATGGCGTTTCTCAGACTTACCTGCTCTTGATCTCTCATTCCCAATATCATAATATAATTTATACTTTAGGGTAGGGACTTCAACTACCCTAACATCAACTGGGATTCAAACTGTGTGAGGGGCACAGAGGGCACAAAATTCTTGATCGGTGTCCAGGAGAACTTTTTTAGCCAGTATGTGACCAGCCCAACAAGAGGGGATGCAATTCTAGATTTAGTCGTGTATCCAGTGAACTTGGCTGTTTCTTGATATCACATGGAGTGAATCGAATTGGCTGAAGACTGGCTTCTGTGATGGTGGGAATTTCGGGAGGAGGCCGAGATGGATCATCCACTCGGCACTTCTGGCTGAAGATGGTTGCAAACGCTTCAGCCTTGTCTTTTGCACTCACGTGCTGGACTCCGCCATCATTGAGGATGTGGATGTTTGCAGAGTCTCCTCCTCCGTTAGTTGTTTAATTGTCCACCACCATTCACGACTGGATGTGGCAGGACTGCAGAGCTTTGATCTGATCCGTTGGTTGTGGAATCGCTTAGCTCTGTCTATAGCATGTTGCTTCAGCTGTTTAGCATGCATGAAGTCCTGAGTTGTAGCTTCACCAGGTTGGCACCTCATTTTTAGGTACACCTGGTGCTGCTCCTGGCATTCTCTTCTACACTCCTCATTGAACCAGGTTGATCCCCTGGCTTGTTGATAATGGTAGAGTGAGGAATATGCCAGGCCATGAGGTTACAGATTGTGCTGGAATACAATTCTGCTGCTGCTGATGGCCCTCAGCGCCTTATGGATGCCCAGTTTTGAGCTGCTAGATCGGTTCTGAATCTATCCCATTTAGCACGGTGGTAGTGCCACACAACACGTTGGATGGTGTCCTCAGTGCGAAAACGGGACTTCGTCTCCACGAGGACTGTGCGGTGGTCACTCCTACCAATACTGTCATGGACAGATGCATTTGCGACAGGTAGATTGCTGAGGACAAGGTCGAGTAAGTTTTCCCTCATGTTGGTTCGCTCACCACCTGCCACAGGCCCAGTCTGGCAGCTCTGTCCTTCAGGACTCTGCCAGCTCGGTCAGTAGTGGTGCTACCGAGCCACTCTTGGTGATGGACATTGAAGTCACCCAACCAGAGTACATTCTGAAGAAGGTATACGGAATGCTCTCCGTTATGAACCAAGGTATAGCATACAAAAGCAGGAATGTAATGATGGAACTGTATAAAACACTGGTAAGGCCACAGATGGAGTATTGTGCACAGTTCTGGTCACCACATTACAGGAAGGACGTAATTGCTCTGGAGAGAGTGCAGAGAAGATTTACAAGAATGTTGCCAGGGCTTGAAAATTGCAGCTACGAGGAGAGATTGGATAGGCTGAGGTTGTTTTCCTTGGAGCAGAGGAGGCTAAGGACTGACTTGATTGAGATGTACAAAATTTTGAGGGCCCAGATAAAGTAGACATGAAGTACCTGTTTCCCCTAGCGGAGAGTTCAAGAACTAAAAGACATAAATTTAACTGATTGGCGGAAGGATTAGAGGGGACATGAGGGAAAACCTTTTTTACCCAGAGGGTGGTGGGTGTATGGAATTCACTGCCCGAATTGGTGGTGGAGGCATGGACCCTCAACTCTTTTAAAAAGTACCTGGACCTGCACCTCAAGTGCTGTGAGCTGCAGGGCAACGGACTGGGTGCTAGAAGGTGGGATTAGAATGGGCACCTGGTTGTTCTTCGAGCCGGCGCGGACACGATGGACCGAATGGTCCCCTTCTGTGCTGTATCTTTTCTATGGTTCTAATTTCATATTAATGCTGATTTACTGATTTCCCACACTTTCTCAACTGTTGTCTCATGATTTCTCACCTGCATTGATTCACTGATTGCTTTCGTTCTTACTGTTTGCAGTTGCATTCTGATTGTTTTAAATCCATAGAACATAATTAATTAAAAATTGCAGGATGAAAATGATCAACATGAAACTGGCAACTAGTTAGGACAAAATCAATCAGAGTAACTGTTAGCTAAAAAAAAAATTACTGAAGAAAAAACAATTATTGACACGAGCAAAATCAGCATGATCAGTGAGTAACTGTTAAACAAGACACTGGAGTGGAAATGGGAGGGGAGGACTTTGCTTGGACTGATTTCAGTTTTGGGTGTATCAGGGATGACATCTGTGGGGTATTCCAGAGATCTACATCCAATCTGGTCCTACAGGGAGGTGTGCAATCTGGAAAAAGTCAGTTCCAGTTGAGCATTATGAGGTATCATGAGTGGCTTCCAAAAACACTAACTAGTGTCAGCTAATATCAGTAAAGTGTCTTCCTCCTATGTCGGCTCAAAGTGGTGGGATTTAATCAGCGGGAAAATTAATAATTAAAAATGATTAAAGATTTTTTGAACTATGTTTTAGTCCCACATAGTATAGAATTTTTATATGGTGAGTGCTCACCTTCTTGTTTAAAGCAAAAATGTTATAAACATATTTATTGCCGGAAAGGTTTTGATAAAATGTTATGGATGGATGGATGGAATGAGTGTTCGGCATTTATTGTTTCCCATAGTCTTGTCAGGAAGCTTTTTATCTCTTAATGAGTATATTGATATATTATATTTTATAATATGGCCAATCACAGCCCGAAGGGTCTAAGTATTTTCCTTATGATGGATTAGCACTTTCCAAAATTAGAAAGTTAGACTCAAAACAGTTTCTAAACAAAATGTGAATGTTAAATGCTAAATTTGAAAGAAATGCTGGTATTTACAGCATTTGTACATCACAGGCATCTATCAGTATAAACAGGATCCAAATGTTCCCTTTTGGGTCAGAATTCTGGTGGAACAAATAAAGGGGGAAGAATTGCTCTGGTTGTGATGTGTAGCAAAAAGTGTTTCGGATTATGCTATACATAGTGATCAGGCAAATCTTCCTTCAGTGTTGGATTTGAACAATTATATATATGTTTCTTTGTCAGTGAACAGTGGTTGCTTTTCTCACTTCAGCCATTTGTGTTGGCTTTTTTTTTTTCAGGTGCTGCATTTGGTCGCCTTGTTGGAGAAAGCATGGCAGCTTGGTTTCCTGATGGCATCCATGCAGATGGTAGTATTTATCGTATTGTGCCAGGTGGATATGCTGTTGTAGGTGAGGCTTTTTGTTGTCTTCCATCACTATTTTTGGCTACCATAGAAGAATGAATGAGCACAGTTTATGCCAAATGAATCTGGGCTTTCCTGCCAGGTGCTTAATTCACCGATTTTCCCTGCAGGTGCTGCAGCATTGTCAGGTGCTGTGACTCACACGATTTCCACCTCAGTGATTGTTTTCGAGCTCACGGGCCAGATCTCCCACATCCTGCCAGTTATGATAGCAGTCATCCTAGCCAATGCTGTTTCCCAAAGTCTGCAGCCCTCTGTCTATGACAGCATCATTCGCATCAAGAAACTTCCGTACCTTCCTGAGCTTGGTTGGGGACACCTTGAGTGAGTAGTCTTACTAATTACTACTGTTTAAAGCTTCAATGAGTTAATATTTTAATTCCAGAATTTAAAGAAGTAATTTGGCAGGCTATCGGTAAATTAGTAGTAAGCACTCTATATCCTGATCATGGCATTTTCTAATGTTGCCCAAGGAGGAACAAGACTGGAATTCTGAGGCTGAAGGGTGGAAGAAATGCATTTTGCAGAACTTTGAAGGGAATACCAGCTTCATACCCATGGTTAAAACCATTGACAGCCATGCCAGCACTAAATTTCAAAGCTTAGTTAATTTTTAATTTTAGGTCAGAACCTAAACCATTTCCATAATGGAATCATTAAAAACATATTTGTACAAAACCTGTAATGAGGCCTGGTGTCGAGTGGCCCTGGCAGAACACAAACTGAGCATTGGAGAGCAGGTTTTTGCTGACAAGCTGTTTTTAATCTTTGAGCTCCAATCATATTGACTCTGTCTGTACCTCTTTCTTGTCTACATCAACCCTCTCTACTCTACAGCATGTATTCCCTCTTTTAACAATATTACCACTCTGCCCCCTTTCTTATCTCTTCTATCTCCCCGTAATATTTTAATCCCAATATGTTTATTTTCCGTTCTAGTCCAGTTTGCAGGCAGATTTCTGTTAATGCCAATAAGTTTAGATCTTCCTGTAAAATAATGCCTTCCACTTCTCCCAGTTTAATTTTCATACTCTGTATTTAACCTTTTTTTCCTTTTTTTTAAACACTACTCCTTTTCCCATTACTGCTTTTGTCGATGATATCCCCTACCTTTTACTCCAGTCTTTTTCCCCATTTATAACTCATCTCTGATGTTGATAATTTATTTAATTTGTCTGTGATGCCCCTGTTAGACGAATAGCCTGACATGCACTGCTTGAACTCAACCTTGAAGAATGGCAAGGAGAAGGTACTGAAGGGCTGCCAGCACCATGGAGCCATTCCCCAGTATGAGTCACCATCTTCATTGAGGCGATGCATTATTTTATCAATATAGAATCTTGCCAGCCAGCATCAAGGGTGTTAACTGAGGAGTTATTGAATCTTGTGGTGTATACGCACAGCTGAAGTTTCAGGATAAATGAAGCACTTTACGTTGATGGCTGCATTTCTACTGATATCAATTCTGTTCTCTCACAATATTAAGACAATAGCTTTTTTGAACCAGTTCCCCGATGATGCCATCAGTGCCTAAAAACCAAAGTGTGAAAAAAATGAATAACGAAAATAACACACAAAAAGCTGTTAATTATAATAATTCCTTTTAAAGGGGATACAGACGGGAAGGAAGACGATGGGAAGTATTTTTTTTGGGTGATTTTGTTCTCGCTACCGCCCTACTCCTGCTGGAAAGTAGAGTAATACAGAGACCAAAATCATCTCCTGAAGTCCAGCAAACATCTTTATCCTAGCAGCTCTTCATAAGAAACATTAAAAGCATACATTCTTTCAAATCTCTCGGAACCTACAGTCTCAGGGTAGATTGCACTGTTTTATTCACTACTTGTCTTAAAATAATAAAAGTTGGCAGCCTGTGTCTGCCACAGTATGTTCAGTTCTCAACCCCTCAGTGATCTATCACA
This sequence comes from Heptranchias perlo, assembly GCF_035084215.1. Lineage (NCBI taxonomy): Eukaryota > Metazoa > Chordata > Chondrichthyes > Hexanchiformes > Hexanchidae > Heptranchias > Heptranchias perlo. The sequence goes on along the minus strand of NC_090337.1, from coordinate 28,648,061 downwards.
TATCACATTTGCTGCCACTTAGAATTGGTGCCTTACTGAGTGAACATCAGTGTCACTGAATAGAAACAGTGGGTGATGCAGTGACAATGTACAGATTTGTGTGTTACAAGAAACACAAATCAATTCACAGGAGTGTCCTTGGGGTCTTGTATGCTTTCTGATTAGTCTTTCTTGGTCATGGCATCTCTGTAGAAGACCGAATTGCACTCCACATCCTAGATTGTAGTAAATATAACTTCCAAGTGGAAGGGAAGAGACTACAGCCTAGATTTTCCAAATGGGTCTACTCAATTGGAAAAATGGGTGGAAATTCATTATGCCAGACCTCTGCTCACTTTGCTTCACACAAAATTTCCTATGGGCTGGTATAATTACACACCTTAAACAGCAGGAACTTTAATTAAATAATAATTTGAACCCAGGATGTCCTGCATGCCATTTCCCAATATTCTGACATGCAGGATATTCATTTCTAAATCATGCCCATGTGAAAAGGGCGTCCAGGGTGGTTAGGTTTTGGTAAATATATCAAAAGTCATAGGAAGGATGCAATAATATTTGGTAAGTGGATTTTCCTTGTTAGGAAGAAGAGGAGCAACAGAGGAAGGTGTTCTGTGGCCACCCATTGGTACTGGACCACTTGCATCTAAAAGTAGAGGTGAACATACCTTGCTTTGCCAGATGATTAGTTCATGCTGTAGTCAATTTGACTCTTTTTCAATTGGTCGAGGGTGACACTGTAATGGTTAATAGCCATATGACTTTATTTAGCACACGCAGGAATCAATACCTTACAGTATTTATGTAAAGAATCTTACAACACCAGGTTATAGTCCAACAATTTTATTTGAAAATCACAAGCTTTCGGAGGCTTTCTCCTTCGTCAGGTGAATGTGGGAATCCTTGAACGTTTCGCATTTATATTCAGAGAACAATACCTGGTGATTACAGATAATCGTTCCAACTGCCCGTTGTCAAGGCAATCAAAGTGTTCAGACAGAGAGGTGTTACCTACAGGACCACCGAATATACAAACGGCCAGAACACAAAACAGAGAGAGAGAGGGAGAAACATCCGAAAGGAAGAGAAAGACAGAAAATGACCCATTGTATTAAAAACAGATAACTTTTATTCGCTGGTGGGGTTACGTGTAGCGTGACATGAACCCAAGATCCTGGTTGAGGCCGTCCTCATGGGTGCGGAACTTGGCTATCATTTTCTGCTTGACGATTTTACGTTGTCGTGTGTCTCTAAGGCCGCCTTGGAGAACGCTGACCCGAAGATCGGTGGCTGAATGTCCTTGACTGCTGAAGTGTTCCCCGACTGGGAGGGAACCCTCCTGTCTGGCGATTGTTGCGCGGTGTCCGTTCATCCGTTGTCGCAGCCAGACAGGAGGGTTCCCTCCCAGTCGGGGAACACTTCAGCAGTCAAGGACATTCAGCCACCGATCTTCGGGTAAGCGTTCTCCAAGGCGGCCTTCGAGACACACGACAACGCAAAATTGTCGAGCAGAAATTGATAGCCAAGTTCCGCACCCATGAGGACGGCCTCAACCAGGATCTTGGGTTCATGTCACGCTACACGTAACCCCACCAGCGAATAAAAGTTATCTGTTTTTAATACAACGGGTCATTTTCTGTCTTTCTCTTCCTTTCGGATGTTACTCCCTCTCTCTCTCTGTTTTGTGTTCTGGCCGTTTGTATATTCGGCGGTCCTGTAGGTAACACCTCTCTGTCTGAACACTTTGATTGCCTTGACAACGGGCAGTTGGAAAGATTATCTGTAATCACCAGGTATTGTTCTCTGAATATAAATGCGAAACGTTCATGGATTCCCACATTCACCTGACGAAGGAGAAAGCCTCCGAAAGCTTGTGATTTTCAAATAAAATTGTTGGACTATAACCTGGTGTTGTAAGATTCTTTACATTTGTCAACCCCAGTCCATTACCGGCATCTCCACATCATAGTTACAGTATTTAAGCAGTAGTTTATAAAGCACAAATGACAATTATATTACCCTGTTGTCCTTTGGGTAGAAGCTGCGACCTCGTTCCCCGTTCCTTCATGCACGTACTCTCGTTCTCATTTACCTGCCTGGTACTTTCTTTTCTGTCCTCTACACTTAACAAAGGCTCAGACTCCCCAGTTATACCCCAAAAAATGGAACAGCGGCAAAATCCATCCAATCAGGTATTTTCCAAAATACTCCCCTTAACTTACCCATCATATAGACAATGCGTATTTGTCCAGTAGAGACGGTGCCTTGTAGCCCCCCCCCCCCCCCCCCTTATCACTCCTTATCCTTAGCACAATGTTCCTCAGACCTGCAGTTGACAAATCACCCTATAGGCCTCGAAGGTAACAGGAGATGGCTAGCTTCAGCATTCCACTATGTCTGAAGGAGTGGGGGGTACCATTATGTTCCTCCCTTAGTTTGTAATAACACGATTCTCATGGCTGTTAGTGCCTGGAGCTAATTTAAAAGCAGTCCATTTTACGGTACAGTAGTTTCAGCTAAAGCCTTGACTAATTAACTCATTCGGGCCGGGTACCCCTTCATACCTTAACCTATATTTCCTTACATTGCAGAGATTCCTATTCCCAAAGGAAGCTGGGACAGCAGACCTGATGGCACCACTAAGATGTGAATGCCAAAATAATAGTAATGCTGGATGCTTCCCAATCACAGTATGTTATACTTTCAGTGGTAATGCACGAAAGAAAACATGCCAGGGCAATCAAAAGCTAGCAAGATGCCAGCAATCAAATCTGCTGGCACTGGCAGACCAACCTCACAATGACTGTGGGGAACTGTCTTTTCAGGGTTTAACTTATCACAAAGCTAGATGTAGAACAATGCGGTCTGCTGTAAGGACATCTTCAGCTAACATGCAGCATAGGGGTGGTATATCTAGTGACCATGATGTGGAGATGCCGGTGATGGACTGGGGTTGACAAATGTAAAGAATCTTACAACACCAGGTTATAGTCTAACAATTTTATTTGAAAATCACAAGCTTTCGGAGATTATCTCCTTTGTCAGGTGAGCGTGGGACTCCTTGAACGTTTCCCATTTATAGTCAGAGAACAATACCTGGTGATTACAGATAATCTTTCCAACTGCCCGTTGTCAAGGCAATCAAAGTGTTCAGACAGAGAGGTGTTACCTACAGGACCACCGAATATACAAACGGCCAGAACACAAGACAGAGAGAGGGAGAAACATCCGAAAGGAAGAGAAAGACAGAGAATGACCCATTGTATTAAAAACAGATAACCTTCATTCGCTGGTGGGGTTACGTGTAGCGTGACATGAACCCAAGATCCCGGTTGAGGCCGTCCTCATGGGTGCGGAACTTGGCTATCAATTGGCAGAAATTGATAGCCAAGTTCCGCACCCATGAGGACGGCCTCAACCGGGATCTTGGGTTCATGTCACGCTACACGTAACCCCACCAGCGAATAAAGTTTATCTGTTTTTAATACAACGGGTCATTCTCTGTCTTTCTCTTCCTTTCGGATGTTTCTCCCTCTCTCTCTCTGTCTTGTGTTCTGGCCGTTTGTATATTCGGTGGTCCTGTCGGTAACACCTCTCTGTCTGAACACTTTGATTGCCTTGACAACGGGCAGTTGGAAAGATTATCTGTAATCACCAGGTATTGTTCTCTGACTATAAATGCGAAACGTTCAAGGAGTCCCACGCTCACCTGACGAAGGAGATAATCTCCGAAAGCTTGTGATTTTCAAATAAAATTGTTGGACTATAACCTGGTGTTGTAAGATTCTTTACATATATCTAGTGACAATCATGGTCTAATCACCCACCATCCACCCCTCTGTCCTTACAAACTACCACCCCATCTCCAAACTAAAGTTAGGCTGATTTTTTAAAAATAATTTTGGCAGTGTAAAACTTGTACATTTTACAAATCTGTCAAAATATGCAGTGATAATTTAGCCAAAGTCCTGAAAGTTCACAAAAACTAGATGTGATTGTTGGAGGTGTTTCTTGACAGTTCACAGGAGTACTGTGTTAAATTGCTCTTTGTTAATATGCAAATCGTACATCGAATGACCTGCTGTCACAAGCTTTCTCATTCTGCTGAGATACACAAAAGATGAACAATATGCAGAATGGCGATGGAAGTTTAAAAGCTTTCTGCTACATGGAAGTTAAACACAGCTTTCAGAAAAGAGAAGAGGAAATGAGGACAAATATGCCATTAAATTGCCCTTTCATAGAAAACCTGCAGTCCTTTCAAAATGATATCCCTTCAGGACATGTTAGGCAATATAAAGCTACATCATTGATAAATTTACTACTCTGCCTCATGGATTTAATAATATTTAATATTAAATATTAAAATTCAATCAAAATAATCATCTCTAAGATATATTGAATCTCTTAAGGCAGCATCTTTAGTTTATACATATATATTAAAGAAAGGTTAAAATGTTCAATTTTAAAGGTTTTTTAAGATTCTGTAGATCCAGACCAGGAAACCCCAGGTTTAGTCCACTGTCTGAATTACCTCTATGGCACTGCCCTAGCCTGGGGTTCAGTGCCCACCCGTTCCAACAAAGCTAGCACATCTCCTGCAATGGCTTCTCCTCCCACCACCCCGCCCCTTCCACACAGTCACCTTCGGTATGACCCAAGGCCCTATCCTTGACACCCTTCTTTTCCTCATCTACATGCTATTCATTCGCATGTGATCAGCTTTTACATGTATGCTGATAACTTTTCATTTACTTCTGACACCACCATTCTCTTTCCCCCCCCCCTCAACTCGGTTTCCCCTCTCTGTTTCCCCCCCCTCAGTTTCCCCTCTCTTCCCCCCCTTCAGTTTCCCCTCTCTTCCCCCCCTTCAGTTTCCCCTCTCTTCCCCCCCTTCAGTTTCCCCTCTCTCCCCCCCCCTCATTTTCCCCTCTCTTCCCCCCCTCAGTTTCCCCTCTCTTCCCCCCCTTCAGTTTCCCCTCTCTTCCCCCCCTTCAGTTTCCCCTCTCTTCCCCCCCTTCAGTTTCCCCTCTCTCCCCCCCCTCATTTTCCCCTCTCTTCCCCCCCTCAGTTTCCCCTCTCTTCCCCCCCTCAATTTCCCCTCTCTTCCCCCCCTCAATTTCCCCTCTCTTCCCCCCTCAGTTTCCCCTCTCTTTCCCCCCCTCAGTTTCCCCTCTCTTTCCCCCCCTCAGTTTCCCCTCTCTTTCCCCCCCTCAGTTTCCCCTCTCTTTCCCCCCCTCAGTTTCCCCTCTCTACCCCCCTCAATTTCCCCTCTCTACCCCCCTCAGTTTCCCCGCTCTACCCCCCTCAGTTTCCCCGCTCTACCCCCCTCAGTTTCCCCGCTCTACCCCCCTCAGTTTCCCCGCTCTACCCCCCTCAGTTTCCCCGCTCTACCCCCCTCAGTTTCCCCGCTCTACCCCCCTCAGTTTCCCCGCTCTACCCCCCTCAGTTTCCCCTCTCTTCCCCCCCTCAATTTCCCCTCTCTTCCCCCCCTCAATTTCCCCTCTCTTCCCCCCCTCAATTTCCCCTCTCTTCCCCCCTCAGTTTCCCCTCTCTTTCCCCCCTCAGTTTCCCCTCCCTTTCCCCCCCTCAGTTTCCCCTCTCTACCCCCCTCAATTTCCCCTCTCTACCCCCCTCAGTTTCCCCGCTCTACCCCCCTCAGTTTCCCCGCTCTACCCCCCTCAGTTTCCCCGCTCTACCTCCCTCAGTTTCCCCGCTCTACCCCCCTCAGTTTCCCCGCTCTACCCCCCTCAGTTTCCCCGCTCTACCCCCCTCAGTTTCCCCGCTCTACCCCCCTCAGTTTCCCCGCTCTACCCCCCTCAGTTTCCCCGCTCTACCCCCCTCAGTTTCCCCGCTCTACCCCCCTCAGTTTCCCCGCTCTACCCCCCTCAGTTTCCCCGCTCTACCCCCCTCAGTTTCCCCGCTCTACCCCCCTCAGTTTCCCCGCTCTACCCCCCTCAGTTTCCCCGCTCTACCCCCCTCAGTTTCCCCGCTCTACCCCCCTCAGTTTCCCCGCTCTACCCCCCTCAGTTTCCCCGCTCTACCCCCCTCAGTTTCCCCGCTCTACCCCCCTCAGTTTCCCCGCTCTACCCCCCTCAGTTTCCCCGCTCTACCCCCCTCAGTTTCCCCGCTCTACCCCCCTCAGTTTCCCCGCTCTACCCCCCTCAGTTTCCCCGCTCTACCCCCCTCAGTTTCCCCGCTCTACCCCCCTCAGTTTCCCCGCTCTACCCCCCTCAGTTTCCCCTCGCTACCCCCCTCAGTTTCCCCTCGCTACCCCCCTCAGATTCCCATCTCTACCCCTCCCCCTCAGTTTCCCCTCTCTCTCTGCCCCCCTTCAGTTTCCTCTCTCTCTTTCCCCCACCCCCCCTCCCCATCTCGGTTTCCCCTCATCCCCTGCTCACGGGCCTCCTGGTTCTTGGAACTCGTCAAACAACAGCTGCTGGCACGAAAACACGAGCAAAAATACTCAACCATAGGGGACCCAACCTTTATACAGTAAATGCAATAACATATGTGGACGTCACATGATCAGAATGTCACTTGACTAAACCTCCAGGGATGCCTCCAACCAGAGTTGGCAACCCCCTGTCCCCTCCAAAGCCCCTTCTGAATTACACTTCTGTGGCACAGAACGAGAGCAGTCAACTATTACTCCCACTTGAGGTTGAGTGCTGTGCATTGCTCCATCTAGAGGGCCTGCAGTGAATTGGCCAAGCTCATTGAGTGAGATTAGGCAAGTTTGAAGTTCAGTTTAGATCCAGCCAAACAAATTGAAAACCCCAGCAGATTGGAACAGATGCCTGTATAGCGGAGCAAAATATAGGATTGGAAAGAGGAAGATAGTGTCACCATTGCTAATCTAAACTCTCTGGAAATACTTACAAATCCTGTTTTTTCAAAATTTCACCTGATTTAAAAATGCAAATATGGTCAATTAGGAAATAAGACTGACTTTGTAAGTCAAAGCACAAATATGCCTTACCCATTATATGAAATAGTTTGAAAATAAAAATTAATAGGGTTGCAAGAAACATTTTCCTTTCACTATTCAGGTAAAATATAATTCATTTCAATATAACATATTTAAAAAGTGTAACATTGACTTTTAGACCTGAAGTTTCTGTATATTTTATACCAGAGCAAACAGGCTAAATTAATGGATGATTTTTGAGTCTCATTTGGCAGTGTAAACAACACAATTCAACCTACCTGACTTACTGTGGTGACTGGGCAAATGACTTCTACGTTACTCCCCCATCACCATAAACTGTGGTGTAGTGAAACTGAACATGGGAACCTCTCCCTATACTGCAAGAGAAGTGGTTTGGGATGACTTAGTAGTTCCTTGTTTTTTTACTTTAACTGCCCAACTTAAAAATGCAAACATAATTTTGTTTTGTTTTAAAAACTGCACAGACATTCCTATCAAGCTGCGCACTCAAGGGGACAGATTGTCTAGCAGTTCTTGTACTAGATGCACGTACAAGAGGGCTTGAGGTGGCAGGGAGGCACTCAGTTTTTGCTATCTCTTTCTTGCTGGTAAAATTGCCCTGAATTATAAGTAGGGCTGTTCTATCACTCAGAGGACAAAATTACTTTCAGAAGAAGCTGTGTATTATATTGAAGCATTAGGTTTGGGCCACTTTAAAATGCAACTTCACACTGACTGAAATTATACAGCAGCCAGTGCAAAGTTGAAGCAGTGGGAGATGGCCTTTTAGAGTGGGCTTATACCACTTGGCTTTATTGCCCTCGAGTGCCTGATCGAGAACAAGTGATATTGCTGCTTTTTGCATTCATGTGTATCCAAAACCAGATTGTGTTGACACGAAAGTGCAACATGTCGTTACCCTTAGAAATGAAAGGCCCAATTTTGCAAACCTGGTAAAATTGTGCTGTGCACTTCAGTGGCACAGATGCACCTGTGTCTGTAGTGCAGGGAGTGTGCCAGTCCAATTTTTCTGACAGAAGTCCCTCCCCCTAACTTGAATACAGTATAGACACATGAAAATCTTATTCAGAGAGCTTGGCCTTCAGCATACTTGGCAGTGAAGCACAAAATCCAGCAAGACAGCAGCTTTCAAAGGGCTGCAACCCCCTATAAATGGGGAAGTTGTGATGTTGGCAGAAATTTGTACTAATTGTTCATAATGGCACAGTGGAGCCATGGGCTCCCTTTGATGCTGTAAAGTTAGCGATGCTACTTCAGAAAGTAGCTCTATTTGGGGCAGAAGCCAATAAATGCACAGGTGCAAGCTACACGGAGGAAGGTCACCGACCAATTCAATGCAGTGGCAAAGGTCCTACGTATCTGTCTGCAAATAAGAAAGAGGTGTGCTGGTGTTAGGAGCAAAGAGGAGGTAAGTGCGCTTCCCATTTTTGCACACATTTCTTATGGGACCCATCAAATATGGCGCAGTTTAAGTTGGGAATTGCCACACCCCTGGGAGGTGCTATTTGAAGCATTGTGTAGAAACATTGCCCTTTTTGCACATAGCTTGTATTGTGATTGAACCACTTTTCTTTAAGATGGAAGTGGCAGCCAAGGAAAAGCAGGTGTCAAAGTGTCCAGGCTGAGGTGCATTTTAGCTGCAGTTAGCAGCTAAGGTTTCAGAGAGTAATTCTATTCTCCAAAGAACCATTAATCCCATGTTCTTCTTCAAATAATGCAGGCATGATGATGTTTCTGTGGTCAAATTCCACTTGGACATTAATTGAGTACAAATACTTTCTGTTCATGAAGGTCATGGGGTTGATAAGAAGAACGCTGATGCCCACATAGGTACCACATGTGTCTCTTTGGTCTCCAGGGATTCTACCTGTGTGTCCTGCCCAGCTGATGACTCCTTTCCACAGGACAATTGATGAAGGTGTTGCTACTTGCAAGCATAGTGGGATTCCCATGGGAACAAGTAAATGGAGTTATTTGGGAGAACAATTTCATAAATACAGATTGTAGCCATGTTGATTTATTCAAAAAATGCAATGTTTGTCAGAGTTTAAATTAAACTGAATTGAGGTGCTGAACATTACTGTTTATTAATGAGGGAGAGGCTGTTACCCTTGTAAATATAGTCAATGTATAGAACTCACCTCACAAAAGAGTTCCAATAAATCCTTCACTAAAACAAAAGATGCAGTTCCCCACCCCCCAGGTGAAAATAGATTTAATAATCTAAAAATGAAATCTGGAACTACAGTTAAATGAAATTACAATTGAAAAATGTTAAATGATTTTGTATTAAGTCACTTCTGTTTACTTTTTTCTTCAGATTATATTTGTAATCACATTTAAGAACAGACACTCCAGGCTTTAGGAAAGGAGTCTGGGCTCCACAGAAATGAATTTATTAATATTCCTGAATATTTAATATCTTTCAGTCTGTGATTTTGTTTTGTTGCAAGGCTTGAAAATTGTGCAAATTTCAGATCAAAATATTTCAGTTATAAATCCATACAAACAGTTTTAATAAATGACAGAAGTCACAAATTGACTTCATATGTAACAGTTTTAATGTTGGAAATAAGTAATGGAGTAAGTAATAAGAATAAGTAAAGATCTCCATTTTCTATATATTTATATTTGATTTTAAATTGTCCAAACACATTTTCAGAATCTAAACCTGGTTTAATATGGTGGACCATGTGAAATCTGCCAGAACATCTGTTTTTGGCCTGAAGGTTTGCTGTAGCATTGTGGATTTGATTTGAGACAAAGTGCTGTCAGTTATGTTGAACTGCACAGCAGGAAAATTTATAATGAACATTGCATAAGTGAGCAGTCATTTATGTAAGACTCAATACTAATTTGTAAACATCCATCAAATAGCACTTTAAAGAAGCAGTGCATTTGCAAGTTAAAAACTGTCCCTGGAGTTGATGATTGGTCATTTGTGTGAACTAATGGCAAAATAAGGTATCCAGATTTTTCACATGATATTTCACCAATGTATTGTTAGAAATAAATGTTCATTGTGCTTTAAAGAAAAACAAAGCCACGGACAGATATCGTATGGTAATTGGATATATAAAAAAGCAATCCCATATTTAACCAGAGAGTGCTTACAATGTGGAACATGGAGTAGTTGAGGCGAATAGCATAGATGCCTTTAAGGGGAAGCTAGATAAGTACATGAGGGAGAAAAGAATAGAAGGATATGCAGATAAGGTTAGATGAAGTAGGGTGTGAGGAGGCTCATGTGGAGCATAAACACTGGCACAGACCAGTTGGGCCGAATGGCCTGTTCCTGTGCTGTAAATTCTATGTAATTCTATGTATTGTAATATTGGACTAGAGTTTCAATAAGACTTCAGAAAAATCAAATCATGAAAGAATTCACCAGGTTGTTTTCTAGTCCTGCTTTTCTTTCCATTTTTCTCAAGGAACTTTGTAATTAAACACAGTTCTGACCCCATTGCACTGTGCTACTGAAAATCCATTCACACTAAAGGTTTTCACCTTTTTGCTCATTTATCCTCTGTTTCAATCATTTCACCTTCAGTACTCTGTCTTTAATTATTCCTACTTTTAGTCTTTTATTTACATCAGTTATTTTCTTTTGTAACAGTCTTTCCTTGCGCAGATCTCTTCACTTTCTGTTGGAATAACCTTTGGAACTTGCTTTTGTTCTTCTTAGTGTTCATTTTTGCTGCACATCCCAACTCAATACATTAGTTCTAAATCTTTTCTCTTTAGAGGTTCCATCTGCTACTAACCCTTTTCTGATTTCTTGCTTTCCTTTGCGATTTTTCTTCGTAAAGTTAAATGTTGTTATTGGGCTAAATATTACAGGTGAGGAGACCAATTTCGTGTCACGATCGGTTTTCCCCGGAATTGCGACGGCTGCCAAATTTGAAGCCGGCGACCGCCAAGTGTGCAGGGCGCCGCCTGAAACGGGTTTTGGGCACCTTGAATATGCAAATTCTAATATGCGGGATCCTAACACCGGTTTTAAGATCCTGATGCAAAAGTGGTTGTCAACTGGGAGGAACATATGCTGTGCATGCTTTGCCCAGTACTTCCAGGTCTTCCGTGGCCTAAACAGCAGTCCTTAAAGAGACCACTAGAGGCCACCCATGAAAAGATAACTTTAAAAAAAATTCATTCTCATTTCTGTGGCGCAATGAGGAGCAAGAGTGCTCCTCCCGCCTCCACCAAAGTACTGTGGGCTCGCCCCACTCCACATCGCCTCTGCTTCTCCCCCCCCCCCCTCCCCCCCACCACAAACCGGCTTGACATCAGAGACGGCCGAAATTTCTACGGCCCCGACCAGCGAGCTGAATCGGGACACCCAATTGACACCCACAGCTCTCCGTTTTCATGCAGGCGAGACCGAATCCCCAATTTTGTTCGGGCCTCTGGCTTTAGTTTAATTTCATGTTATTAAATCAAAAATGAAAATAGAGATAGAAACAGAAAAATAGGATGAAGCCAGTAAGACTTCAGTGTGTTGAAGTTGGTTTTGGTGAAAAGGTTAGATACACATTTCTTCAAACAGTGACAGGCAAATATGAAGATGAAAAATGTCTATAGACCTACTTCTAATAAAGCATCATTAATCATATTGATAATGATATTCTGAGGTAGTACGTGTCTGGCTAGCATTAACTCCTGAGTGTTTCTATCTAAAGAAAGGGGATTGGATTGTATTAGTGGTAGTGATCTGACAACTGTGGCAGAGTGACCCAGTGACCATCTGTGGACCGACTGGGACTCAGAATGGATCTTTTTAAAAGCAATTGAGCCGCAGGTTAAGACGTCCTGTTGCTTTGCATATTAATAATTCTAGGCACAGTGAAAAAACATGCTGTTATTCGATTCCAGCGTTTAATGATATTTGGGTAGGCTTCTCATCAATTCTGGCTGAGGCAGTTTTTCCATCATCTGGAATAGGAACACATGTACAGTTTGACTTTGTTGTCTGACTATCCTAGTAAGGTGGTCTTCCTGTAAAATGACTATCATTTATTTTAAGGAGAGTTCAATCCTATTTTTTTTAAGTTACTCACAAACATAGTGCTTTGCTAAGTGTTTGACACGTTTGTAGTGCAGCAATATGGAAAGACCAGCAAAAACCAGTAGATTGTTCATCACCAGGAAAATACTTTTCATTCTCCTTCCTTCAGTGCATTGTGGGAAACCTTACATTGCTGTGTATTATTTTTATTCTGTAGCTACATTATATAATGTTGAACATTATCTGTTCTTTTTATAAATGCCTATTAAGTCTAACAGAGCTATGGATCCCAAGCAATCCTCAGCAGTGTAATATTATGCTCCTTCCATATTTTATTTTTCAGAAGTCTTCTGTATTTCAGTCTCGCATTAGTGATCTGTAATCTCTTAAGATCCTTGACACAGCTTAGACCTCGGAGAACTGTCAGCAAAATATTGTGGTTCCAAACAGCAATATCTGCCAAGAGCATTGTTCTGAAATGATGGCTGTTGATGAGTTTTCCAGCTGTATATCACAAACTGATGGACCAGTAGAATAGCTCACATTGAACTCCGAGGTCTGATCTGAGAAAGTTCTAGACTTATGAAGAGAAGAAAATGATCTATTCATTTTTCCCCTTATGTGCTAGAACATTTCTGTCTGATAGCTACCAAACCAATTAGAAACAGCACATTAGTTTTGGGGAATAACAGCAACTGTATGTCAATGGTGTTTTCTAATGACTCAAATCTGTGCTAATTGCAGATTACTGAAGTACTTTATACTTGGTGCCTATATTGTGACTTTCATTGATTTAAAGATCCTCTGTGTCAGGAATACAAGCACACTCATAAGTAGATCTTTAAATAGGTTGTCAAATGTTAAAGCATCCATGAGTATCAGTGGCCAAATGCTGTAAGAATTGGTTGATTGTTGCCAGGGTGTGGTATACCTGACAGAGTTAGAGTTATATAATTCCACGTGAATGTGTTGAGTGACTATTTGTTTTCTGACTGTCAGTAAGAGCAGCATCAATAACAAAATATGCAGGTGATATACAGAAGCCAAATGACCTGAATTCTGAAGAAAGGATAACTGACTGTCAAAGCTCACTAGGGTAGAAATGCGAAATGACGAACTTCACATGCAAATGCTTAACACACCCATACTGCATTGCTATGTGTGATACTTTTAAGCAGACGTTAACCCATTTAATGCACTTCCCAAAAGTTATGCTATGGAATACAGATCTATAATGTGTTAGAGAAACATACGGGGTAGAAATTAGTCTGTGCCCGTTTTCGGCAATTCGGAGGCAGCGGGTGCCCAAACTAAGAGGCCCGAAGGTCAATAGGAATTGGTCTCCTAGCCTCATCTGAATAGTTGGGGCGAGCTGCTGCAGCTGGTCACACCTCCCCAGGCAGCTCGGCCGAAAGGGAAGAAGAATTTTGGGCCACCTACCTTGCTAGCAGCAGCCCTCAGGTAAGTCCCGGGAGGTGGGTTGGATCGAGCTTCAGGAGGTGGGGCGATTGCAATGCCTCTGGAGTTGGGAAAGCACTCTTGCTCCTCGCTCCACAGGAAGGGTTCTTAAAATAAAAAATTCTCAAACTTACCTTTTGTTGGCGGCTGCGAGGACTGCTGAAGAATCCTGAGCGAGGCATGCCTGATGCCTGTCCCGCTCATCGGGAACTCATTTTAAAAATTAGCATATTCAAGGCCCTGACACCTATTTTAGACTTCCACCAGGACACCTAAAAGATGGGACCCACGAATTCAGTAGTGGGACCAACGCCTGCGCAGATTGGATGCAATCCGTCCCACTGCTAAATTGGTATGCTTAGCGTCTGTTTTACGCCTGGAAAATGGATGCATCGCATACTAATTTCCACCCCATAGGAACATAAGAACAGGAGTAGGCCATTCAGCCCCTCGACCCAGTTCTGCCATTCAATTAGATCATGGCTGTTCTGTACCTCAACTCCATTTTCCAGCCTTTGTTCCATATCCTTTGATACCCTTACCCAACAAAAATCTATCAATCTTAGTCTTGAAAATTTAAATTAACCCAGCACGCACAGCCTTTTGGAGGGAGGGAGGTCCAGATTTGTGTGAAAAAATATTTCCTGATTTCACTCCTAAATGGCCTAGCTCTAATTTTAAGATTATGCCTTGAGGAAATTCAGGCAAACACATTAAACATTTGAATAGTAGTATCCTATGGGGTAATTTCAAGGTCATATTATTGCTGTCACCAGCCATAAACATGCTAAGTTCTATTGACCTAAAACAGAAAGAATATTGTTATTGAATATTCTTATTGAAATATTCTTTTTCAGGAAATATAACATCCGTGTGGAAGATATCATGGTAAGAGACATTCGCTTTGTCATTGTAAACTGCAAGTATAGGGAGCTGCAAGATCTTCTTCACTGCACAAAACTTAAACACCTTCCTCTTGTTGAGTCAGCAGGTAAGAAAAAGAACAGCATTGTGCGATTAGTGTTATAAGGTTAAGAATCAGAGACACCTCTATGCTAATAGGGCCCAGCTTTATCTGAAGAATACTAAAGTCAGGACAAATTATTTTCTCACTTGTCAGCTTTGATTTGCTTTAACATTCTTTCAAGAAGTACAATTCATCAGTGCGTTCATCATCCACGCTTGTCAATCTGGAAATCACTTTGTCCAGGATAGATAATTAGAAGACAACAAAAAAAGATTTTTATCGAATAAGATTTTTATTTCAAGGCAACAACATGGTAAGCAAATGGAGATACTTAAGAAATATGTTCGTTCTCTAACATCAATTTCTGAAATATTTTGCTTCGCACAGTACAACAAATGTATGCTGGATGCCTATGTGTCTACATGCATATTTACCTTAAATACTATGGGGTAATTTTAACTTTTGGCGATAGTATAAAACGGCCATTATATGATCGGACACCCGTTATGCACCTCATATATAACATGTATATCCAGTATTAGATCCAATTTTGCCCATTTTACAATATTACCAAAAGTTAAAATGACCCCCTATAGATAAAATGTTTTAAATCCTATTTGCTGGTTGCACCAATTGTGTGCAGTTCTGTTCACAGTGGAGCTTCCTTAGCATGAGCAGGAGTAATTGGGACACAAATATTGAAATTTCCATTTATATATTTTACGATATTTTTGAGTTCAATTTACTTCATTTTAGCTACTCAATACTAGGAGCTGTTTAAAGTTGTTTACTTGGTGCCTTAACTGTGGGCCAGATTGAGCCAGTAATAGGTAATTAATTGGTTACAAGAGAGGTATGATTAGCTGTTCTCTGGCTGTCTTCTCCTGCGGCAGTTGGGCTATTGTGGTAATTAAGACAGTATAAATTTGAATTGAGTAGCAAGAGCTCAATCTTGAGCTGCAAGAAGCTAGTGGAGTATGAAGTTTAGCCTCGGGGAGTTCAGTCTTGAGGTGCCATTAGACAGTAGTTTTTTTTACTATAATTAATAGTTGTGTGAAGTGAGTAAGAGGAGCTTGATCCTTGCGAGTTTGGTGCTCGCAGGGGTTCAGGCTACATTTTAGACACAGAGATGGCAATGCTAGCAACCTTTGTGATGTGTGTGGAGTACAATATGTGGATGTTCATGAATCCTCAGTGTATCCAGGGATATCACATTTGCACTAAGTCAGAAAATGGAATCTCTAGAACAGAGCAGCATCATTGAGGATGGGGGGCTTCTAGATCATTGGGATAGTGTAGAAAAATAAGTGGGTGACCATCCAAACGGCAGTAGAGGGAGACAGGATTCACAGCAACAGGGAATCCCTGAGTTAATGGAATTGTCTAATAGATGCTTAGTGTTCGACCAGTATGAGATGGACGGTGACCACAACTCAGACGAGGGTGGTCATGAGCATCATTGTGACACCGTTGAGCAAGGAACTTAGGCTTTCCTCACATAATTTAATCAAGGACAGCCAGTACAGATTTGTTAAAAGCAAGCTGCAATATGAGTTTTTTTTGAAGAAATGAATGGTTAGATAAAGGAAATTCAGTAATAATATTGTATATTAATTTTCAGAGGACATTTAATAAGATACCTCACAAGAGGCTTGTTAGAAAAAAGTCAGGTGTTTAATACAAGGGAAAATGTAGCACCATGGATAGAAAGTAGGTTGACAGACAGAAAGCAAAGAGTTAATGTAAATGGTTGTTGTTTGGATTGGAGAAGAGTTGGAAGTGGTGTACCCCAGGGGTCAGTGATGGGTTCACTTATGTTCTCGGTATACATAAATGATTTGGACTTGGGTATAGGGTGCAGATTCTTGATATTTGCTATCAGCACAAAAGTAGGAGATTTGGCAAACAACAAGGAAGACTTCAGGACAACATAGCCAGATTAGCATAATGAGTAGACAGATGGTAGATGCAGTTTAATGTGAATAAGTGCGAGGTAATAAATTTTGAGAGGAAAAAGCAAAGAATAGGAGTATACACTCAATGGAAAGATACTGAAGGCTGTGGATGGAGAGAGCAATAGGTTCAAATACATAATTTTCTGAAAGTGTAAATGCAGGTAGATAAAACCATAAAAAAGGCCATTAGCATTTTAGGTTTTATAAACAGGAGCATAGAGATCAAGAGTAAAGCGGAAATTATAAATTTATGCACAGCACTGGTTAGGCCACAGAGTCCTGTGTGCAGTTTTGGGCATCCCATTATAGAAAAGACATAAATGCCATAGAGTATGTCCGGCATTCATTTACCATGATGATGCCAGGAATGGGAAACTATAATTATGAGAGACTTGAGATATAAAAGCCCTTATTTTAACTGGGAACGGGAATCGGTCAGGCGGAGGGGGCGGGGGGGGGGGGGTAGTGAGGAAAGCGCCAAATCCCTCTAACTTTGGCAGCGTGAGGCCTGGGTGTTAAAATCGCCCAGGCCTTCTCTGCATGCTACCAGTCAGTTGCCCACTCAAAACGGGCATGATGCGGCAGCTAGCCAACTGACATGACTGGAGTTTCGGGCGGCAGAAGGCTGCCAGCCGGCACCCAAAGAACAGTCGATGGCAAGAAGCTAAGTTACAGGGAGGAGGTTTTGGGAGGGTGTCGGGGGAGGGAAGGCTGAGAGCCGAGGAAGGGGAGTCCTAAACTTTCCTAGTGGGACCTGAAGGAGCACTCCTGCTTCTCCTTGCCCCACAAGGGAAGGAAAATAACGTACCTGCTTAGGCCTGTTCTGATCCCGGATCCTCTTCCCACTCTCTTAACCTGGCTGGAAAGTCACAATGCATCATCAGTCCCTGATCTGCATATTTAAAGAAGAACCCCGCCAACTTCAGGCAAGCATCCTTGCTGCCTAGTTAGAAGAGCAGGTTAAAATTGAAGCCAAAACAGAAAATGCTGGAAACACTCTGCAGGTCAGGCACCACCTGTGGAGAGAGAAACAGAGTCAATGTTTCAGGTCGATTACTTTTCATCAGAATTGGAAGGTTAGAGATTTAACAGTTTATAAGCAAGTACAGAGCCAGGGAAAAGTGGGGGGGGGGGAGGGAGAGGGAACAAAGGGGAATGTCTGTGATAGGGTGGAGGACAGGAGTAATTATATGATAAACGGAATGATGGTGCAAGGCAAAAGGGGGTGGTAATGGGACAATAAAGAAACAAAAGATGGGTCCAGAGGAGGTGTAAATGATTACAGCAGAACCACAGCAGTGCTGGACTGGAAAATGACAACATTCAGTGAGGAAAAAGAGGCATTAGTCCAAATTACTGTATTTATCTGATGACCTCACTTCTCATTATAAGTTTTTTAAGATTCTCTGTTTCTTGCATTATAGTGTTGAGTACAGAAAGTTCTTTGATAAATTAATTGCATTTTAAACAGGAAACAATGATTACTGCAGAAGTGAATGCAGTATTTACATTTAGGAACAAAGTTTGTCAAGCACAGATTTCCAGTACATACATCAAAGAGTGCAATGAATTTGGGAATTGTAGTTATTTTCATACTTGAACTTGTTAAACAAATGTGGAAGTAAAGTGTATGTTCCATCTCGTTTTCTTCCTCCTGTTGTAAATGTTTATTCTATTCTCACTGGCCTGGATTTTCCAATTGGCATTATTTTAACACCAGCATTAACTCACTTAAATGAAATGGGTTCATATTGGAGATAAAATAACATTGATTGGGAAATCTGTTCTTTCTGCTCTTTCCTCTTCGACTTTTCCCTTTAAGTACTTCACTCAGTGTTTTTTTCTCTCAGTACTTCCTCACTCTTTCAATCTCTTCTTTTTTTCTCTCTTTGTTCTTTCCTATAGTATTTTTGATTTTCTTGTTTTGCACCATTGTACCTATGCATTTGATATCTATTCTCCCCCTTTTCCTGGGTCAGTCCTGGCATCTCTGCTTAGGTTTTCCCTTGTCTTTTATACAGATTGAGTACAACATATATAACTCTGCCATCTGTAGTCCTTGATAATTGGTATCAATTTGTGTTGTTCATATTGTAACCTTTGCTCAGAATGGTGCAAAGTCTGATCAGCAGCGACTATTTCCAAAACAGCTCCAATTCAATTTACTTTTCTGGTGTTTGCATACAACCGTAGCAGATGGTATTGTGTTTTCAAAAACATTAACATTAAGATTCTTACAAGACTTTTGATGTGGAGAGATGATTTTAAATAATTCAGAAGAACAGCAAGTTTTGAACACTAGTAGGTAATTTGATAAATCACTGTTGGTGTTCTTCTAGGAGGTAGACAAACTGATCTGCTGGTGAGTGTAAATTAAACTGTTCTTAACCACTGCAGGTTGCCAGTTTATGCATTCCTTAATGTTGCAATGATTAATAAACTTGGTATTCCAAAAAGAACAAGTGACCCCACCGATTCCAACACCTGCGTTTTTCATTATTTTTGCCATGATAAAAGAACCCATACCCACCTTTGAAAGCTGCACATTGCATAGAGCTACTGTTTCTGTGTGTCCCCAAATGGTTTTTGTAAGCTTATTACAGTATAAGGCCCATCCAGCTGGGAAGTAGTCCTAGAATTGCCCAATGTAACACTCGGTAAATATTGCTATGCCTGAAAATGCATTTTTTTTTCATTCTGAATAAGGTATACTCTAAATTACTGTGGAATCCAAGTGCATTCTGTGAAAGCCTTTCACCTTTCATTTAATAACTCGAAAGCACTCTGAACACACTGGCTGTTGAAATGACCTCTATTTTCTTGGATATTGATCTTTTTGCCTATCTTCTGGATTATGTTGGTAAAACAAATGTGAAAGCAGGAAGCAGGTGAGCACAGATGCCTATCTGTAACAAGTATAGATTATTCAAGCCAATCAAGAGTGGTACTGTGATGAATTGACAGGTGGTTCTGGCCTTTATTTAGTGCTGACTTCATATTCTGTAAATACCTAACAAACTTTTGGGGCTGGTTTTGCCCCTAGATTCCATGATTCTGCTGGGCTCCATTGAAAGGGCTCAGCTGCAAGCTCTTGTTGATAATCAGCTGAGCAGGCAGCGGAGGATGGACTACCTTAAGCAGAAAGCTCAGGTCGAGAAGAAAGTGGATGGTGACAGCCACAACGTTATTGATGAAGGAAATAAAGATGCCCATGACTCTGGAGTCAGATTTGAGGTGAGGATTTGCAGCAGCAATAAAGGAACTTTCTAATCACTAAATACTTAAGAATGCAAATAACAACAATCCATTCATTTCTGAATTTCATTTTATTTCAGATGTACTGTTTAATTTTAACCAGCTGTAAAAACAAAGTAGTGAAATTGACTGGAAAGGGACAATAGGGGTACATTTCACCCTCGCCGCATGGATGGTAAACTGGTGGGATGGATCAGTGGCAATGAAAATCGGGCGGGTTCTATAACGGGTGGCCAATCCGCAACGCCACCAGTTTTATGCCCGAGCGGCAAGTTGAAAATGTACCCCAGTGTGTTTTTTGGTTCGTCCATGGAGGCTGAATTTTTAATTATCAGCAACAAAATCTCCTCACAAGGAATGAGCAGTGAACCTTAACTCCGACTCCAAAATATTCCAATTAGAGTAGACTTTTCTGGAAATGTTTGTGTGTGGGAGCAGGAACACTGGTTACCCGGCCTTGGGTGTCACACTTGGCTCAATGATAGCACACTCGCCTCTGAGTCAGAAGTTTGTGAATTTAAGCTCCATTCCAGAGACTTGAGCAGAAAATCTAGGCTGACACTTCAGTGTAGCGCTGAAGGAGTGCTGCATTGTCAGAGGAGCTGTCTTTTGGCTAAGATGTTAAACTGAGGTCCTGTCTGCCTTC
Organism: Heptranchias perlo; assembly: GCF_035084215.1. Taxonomy (NCBI): domain Eukaryota; kingdom Metazoa; phylum Chordata; class Chondrichthyes; order Hexanchiformes; family Hexanchidae; genus Heptranchias; species Heptranchias perlo. The sequence goes on along the minus strand of NC_090337.1, from coordinate 28,627,823 downwards.
TCAGGTGAATGTAAAAGATCCCATTTGAAGAAGAGCAAAGGAGTTCTCCCAGGCCAATATTTATCCCTCAATCAACATCAGCAAAACAGATTATCTAGTCATTTATCTCAGTGCTGTTTGTGGGACCTTGCTGTGCGCAAATTGGCTGCCGTATTTCCCTACATTACAACAGTGACTATACTTCAAAAAGTACTTCATCGGAAGAGGCATGTTAATTGGAACAGTTTGCCAATGTTGATACATTTTATACACATGAGATGCCACTTTCTACTGAACCCAAAGTCTCACACCTCCAACATGGTGGATGTTGTTGCTTGGAATTGGCAGTGAATTCCTCAAACTTGCCCTTAATTATCCTATTCCACCCACAGTCACAGGAAACTGTTTTACCAATGTCAGCAAATTGCTTTACCTGGAAGAAAGTATTGCTACCAGGTAAAACCCTTGTGGAATTGGGAAGCAATTATACCACCCAGTGGAATATCCAGCTGAAGAGTTAGGACAAGGGATGCAAATATATTGATGTTTAAGAAAAAAGCAATATTGTGGTGCTAATCAAGCTGCAGAATAATTCAGTGATGACACTGACAAAACCCTGTGTAGAAATCTTTATAGTTCTGTTATATGACACTAATAGGACTGAAGATTTGCAGAGATCTATACATGTTTCTTTCATTTAGTAATAGAATTTTAAGTTTCATCACTAAGTAGTGTAATCCTTAATGGGTTGTGAACTGTTTGAATGAGCAGGTTGGCAAGCACCAGGAGAAGAAGTTAAATCTCATTTTACTGAAGCTGTGACCACTGGAGCAGCCAGTGTCACTCTAGACTACATTTTATGATAGTCTTATGGAGCTACCATTATCTCTTTACTAAACATCATTGCCTGAGAGTATCATAGTACAGTAGTAGTATCATAGTATGGTACGTAACAGAATGAGGCTATTCAACCCATCGTGCCATTCGGCCTATTGTGCTTGTGCTGGCTCTTTGGTAGAGCTATCCAGTTCGTCCCACTCCCCTGCTCTTTCCCCATAGCCCGGTAAATTTTTTACCTTCAAGTATTTATCCAATTCCCTTTGGAAAGTTATTATCAAATCTGTTTCCATCACCATTTCAGGCAGTGCATTCCACATCATCATAACTCACTGCATAAAAAAATGTTTCCTCATGTCACCTTTGGTTCTTTTGCCAATCACCTTAAATCTGTATCTTCCGGTTACCAACCCTTCTGCCACTGGAAACAGTTTCTTCTTATTTACTCTATCAAAACCGTTCATGGTTTTGAAAACCTCTATCAAATCTCCTCTTAACCTTCTCTGCTCTAAGGAGAACAACACTAGCTACTCCAGTCTCTCCATATAACTGAAGTCCCTCGTCCCTGGTAACAATCTAGTAAACCTTTTCTGCACCCTCTCTAAGGCCTTGACATCCCTTTCTAAAAAATTGAACACAATACTCCAGCTGAGGCCTAGCCAGTGTTTTACAAAGTTTTAGCATAATTCCTTGTTTTTGTGCTCTATGCCTCTATTAATAAAGCCAAGGATCCCATATGCTTTTTTAACAGCCTTCTCAACTTGTCCTGTCACCTTCAAAGATTTGTGTACATACACCCCCGGTTCTCTATGTTCCTGCACCCCCCCCTTAAAATTGTACCATTTAGTTCATATTGCCTCGCCTTGTTCTTTCTACCAAAATGTATCACTTCACACATCTCTACGTAAAATTTCATCTGCCATGTGTCTGCCCATTTCACCAGTATGTATATGTCCTCCTGAAGTCTATTACTATCCTCCATGTTGTTTACCACATTTCTGAGTTCCGTGACATCAGCAGAATTTGAAATTATACCCTCTATACCCAAGTCCAGATCATTAATATATATCAAAAAGAGCAGTGGTCCTAATTCCAACCCTTGGAGAACACCACTGTATACACCACAGTCTGAAAATCAACCATTCAGCACCACTCTCTGCTTTCTGTCCTTAACCAATTTTGTATCCATGCTGCCACTGTCCCTTTGATCCCATGGGCTTTAATTTTGCTTACAAGTCTATTATGTGGTACTTTATCAAATGCCTTTTGAAAGTCCATATACACAACATCAACCACACTACCCTCATCGACCCTCTCCATTACTTCTCAAAGAACTCAATCAAGTTAGTCAAATACGATTTTCATTTAACAAATTCATGCTGACTTTCATTTATTAGCTCATACTTTTCCAAGTGCCAATTAATTTTGTCCCGGATTATTGTCTCTAAATTTTCCCACCACCGACGTTCGGCTGACTGGTCTGTAATTGCCAAGTTTATCCTTCTCCCCTTTTTTGAACGGGGGGTTAATATTTGTAGTCTCTGGCACCACTCCCATATCTAGGGAGGATTGGACGATTGTGGCCAGAGCCTCTGCAATTTCTACCCTTACTTCCCTCAGTAACTTAGGATGCATCCCATCTGAACCACATGATTTTTCTTATTTTGAGTACTGCCAATCATTTAAGTACCTCCTCTTTATCTATTTTTATCCGATCCTCTTCCTTTACTGCTACATTGGCAGCATCCTCTTCGCTAGTGAAGACCAATGCGAAGTATTCATTTATTACCTCCGCCATTCCCTCTGCCTCCACAAGATCTCTTTTTTGTCCCTAATCAGCCCCACCCTTCCTTTGACTACCCTTTTACTATTTATATGTTTATAAAAGACTTCAGCGGCTAACATAAAAGGGAACCCAAACCTATTCTCATACTCTCTCTTTGGCCCCTCTTATTTTCTTTTTTTAGATCACCTCTGTACTTTCTGTATTTAGCTTGGTTCTCTACTATATTATGAACCTTACATTTGTCATAAGCCTTCTTTGTCTGTCTCATTTTAATCTCTATATCTTTAGTCATCCTGGGAGCTCTTGCTTTGGATGCCTTTCCTTTCCCCCTCATGGGAATGTGTCTACTCTGTACCTGAACCATCTCCTCCTTGAAGGCCTCCCATTGTTCAATTACTGTTTTGCCTACCAATTTCTGATTCCAATCCACCAGGGCAAGATCCCTTTTTAACTCACTGAAATTAGTCCTGCTATATTTGAGTATTTTTATACTTAATTGTTCCCCGTCTTTTTCCTTAACTATTCCAAACCTGATGATGTTATGATCACTGTTCCCCAAATGCTCCCCACTGAAACATACTTCACTTGCCCCACTTCATTTCCCAGAACTAGATCCAGCACTGCTTCCTTCCTCTTTGGGCAGAAACACACTGATCAAGAAAACGCTTTTCTACACATTTCAGGAATTCCTCCCCCTCTTTGCCCTTTACACTGTTATTATCCCCGTCTATGTTGGGATAATTGAAATCCCCCATTATCACTACTCTATAGTTCTTGCATCTTTTTGTAATTTGCCTGCTAATTTGCTCCTCTATCCCCTTGCCACTATTTGGTGGCCTATAGTATACACCCAATAGTGTAATAATACCTCTATTGTTCCTTAATTCTAACCAAATAGATTCTGTCTTTGACCCCTCAACTACATCATCCCTTTCCAGTGCCATAATAGTTTTTGATCAATACTGCCACCCTCTCCTTTCTTCCCTTCCCTATCAATCCTGAATACCTTGTAGCCAGGAGTATTAAGTTCCCAATCCTCCCCTCCTTTGAACCAGGTCTCGGGTATTGCCACTATATCATAGTCCCATGTGACAACTTATGCCTAAACTCACCAACCTTATTTACCACGCTACGAGCATTTACACACATGCACTCCAAACTCATCTTCGACTGCCTCGCATATGCCCCCTATCTGATCCCTCCTATTTCTGAACTATTCTTTACTCTAATGCTATTTGTCTCTCCCAATCCTCTGTACACCTTGTTTCTCTTCGCTAATGTTTCATCCTGGTGCCCATCCCCCTGCCAAATTAGTTTAAACCGTCCCCTGCAATATCTTTCAAAGGAGACTAGCTTTCTTGGTGCATTAACTTTTAAGGAAAGCCTTTACGTTGAATTATAGTTAGCCTATCCCTGTTTTTTGACGTTATTGCGTAATACTGTAGAGAAAAATAAATAAGGACGGTGAGTGTGTCTATCCTAAGTGTGATCTTTCTCATTCTTTAAATTTAGTTTATTTTCCACATAATTTGCTCCCAACCCCTTTCCCACTGTTTCTGACTCTAATTTAGGGTGCTTGATCATCATTATTTAAACTTAAGTTGATTCTTCTGCTATGTCTGCATAGACTGCACTATAGCTATCTGCTTTGAAAAGAAGTGAGGACTAGTTATGAGTAAGGCTTGTGCTCAATTTGTTAGAGAGAAAGATTGCATGACTCTGTGAATTCCCCTTGGCTAGATGATAGGCCAAGTATGTAGAGAATAAACAATATTGAAAGATTGTCGAAGGCATTAACAATTTAAGTTTTCATATTTCTGAATTGAAGCTTGGATATTTTCAAACTTTATATTATGACTAAAGATAATTAGCTTACTTGAAATAGCTGTAGAAGTCTTTTCTGCTGTAAAACACTTATTATGAATTATGGATTTCTGTTGACCTTGTCCATAAAGTGACATTAGAAAATGTTGGAACAATAGGTCTTTCTCACTTGCTATGTTGTTGCAATGTGTTATAACAGTTTGAATCTAGCTCAATGGTAATTGGTGCTGCTTTCATTATTTTTGCACTGACATCTCAGCTTGGTGAGTGTGATTATCAAATGTACAATATTTTAAATCAATATTGCAGCTCTTTCTGCTACCTAGTGTTGTCAAGTCGGTCCAAGGTCAACTCAACACTGCCCAGGAACAAATCAGTTTTTAAAAGGAAGGAAACCTCCTCTAAGGTTGAATTGCATTAGATATGCAAGATGAAGACTCATAAAATGGGTTTTCAGGCATGTGATTACATTAGGTCACAAGATTGGACTTAGAGAATCGATGGTTTTAAGAGTGCTGCGTTAACACGTGCTTTTCTGAAAACCTAATTTTTGTTTCTCCCAAGGTTGGCACTGAGCAGCCATCATTTTCTCCAACTCGAAGTGGGTCACAGAAGCCACTGAAACCAGCATTAAAACGAGTGCCAAGCAGTTCTCATGATATTACATCAGGAACAGGTAAGCATAAACTGGAGATGGGCAAATAGTAGAAATGATAAAGCTCTTAGAGACCATTTTGTTTCCTTGGAAACAGTTCATTGGCTGTTACAGCTTTGGATTTTTCTCAAATGCTTACTCTTTAAGACTACACATACCTACAGTAACACAGGGTACTGATTTCTGTGCTTTGTGGGAAATTGTGCAAAAGTATTCATCACGCTGATGTACATCAGTTAACTAGGTCACGTTCAGAAATTTGACGTTCAGTTCAATAATCTCATGCATGTTTAAAAGACTTATTTTCTTTGAGATTAACCTTGGTTAAAATTAACCTGTTTCTGACCATCTTGAAAGCCACTGCTGGAAATATGTACAGCATATCTATATATATATATATATATATATATATATATATATATCAAATAAATTATGTCTGCACACATTTCCTGGTGAACTGTTTCCATTATGAACTCTTGTGTCCACAATTTTAATGGAAACTGCTAACGTAAAATGTGTCGGGATGTAATTATATCCTAACCCTAGGGGAGGCACTGCAACAGGGTGTAACTACAGCATGCATAGGCAGTTTCTATTATAAATGTGGTAGTAGTAATTTATAAAGGAAATACAAAAATATGGTCAGAATGTATGACTTTAAAATGGGGACTGAATCATATCTGCATGCCTTGGTCCTCACCCTCCAAACCTGCTTCACCTGAAGACTATACTTGTTCTTGACTGTGTGTGCAATGCCACAGGAGATCGTCCAGAATAACTTAATAACTTAATTTGTCATTCAATCTGCTTATAAAATCCTGAGGTCTTGATCATCACCAGTCTTAGTTAAAAAGAATGTCAATAATCCATAGGAAAGTGAAATGCTAATCAATAATAAAATTGGGTAGCAAAACAATAATACACAAACTCTTCATTTCAGTACTTTCTTGATAGCTACCCTAAATGGAAATTTTATGAATAAAATGAGTACAAATATATTAATATACCGAAGTTAAGCATAAACATTCAGTGCTATTTCATATTTGAGACTTTGATACTTCATGAATTATTGGTTATAAATATTTTTAGTTAGTATATGTGTCTTAGATATTGCCTAAGAAAATCTTAAGAATCGTACATCAGAATCAGTCTGAGCAAAAACTCACACTACCTGATTGATATTGATAAATGTTCTTTATAGATCACTTTACATTATTTATTTTATCTTTGTTTGTAAATATGACAATAAGAATTCCTCTATTTTTCTACACATGTCATGCACCAGCTGGGACTGAGAGACCATATGGGCAGAAAACCAATACTGATCTGACCCACCCATTAGGGAGTATGAAAGAGTAGCCAGGGGATAAATCATTTCAGTTCTCCCACCTCTCTCTGAGAAGCATATTGCAGCTTCATGATGATTCCTCACAACAATACAACTGAGATTGGCAACTGAGTAGGTTGGGGATCATAGTTGCCAAACCACATCCCATCACTTCAAGGTGCAGTGCAATGTTCCTGCATTACTTGTCACTCCAAACTTTCCTTTAAAAATATATAGCCAGATAATTGCTGCTAATCAAGAATATTTCCACAACAGTCAATATCCACAGCTAGTTAAGAGTTGAAATTATTGAAACTGAAAAGCAATCCATAACATTGGTCTAATAACTGTAAATGTCCTGAAGAGGTGTGTACTGCCCCATAAACGACCTGACACCCCTCTATCCAAAAGACACCATGGTGACTGAAGCCACCACATTGGACGATACTGGTAACCAAGGCATTATGCTTAACAAATCTACTGGAGTTTTTTGAGGATGTAACTAGTAGAATAGATAGGGGAGAACCAGTGGATGTGGTGTACTTGGATTTTCAGAAGGCTTTTGATAAGGTCCCACACAAGAGGTTAGTGTGCAAAATTAAAGCACATGGGATTGGGGGGAATATACTGGCATGGATTGAGAATTGGTTGACAGACAGGAAACAGAGAGTAGGAATAAACGGGTCTTTTTCCGGGTGGCAGGCAGTGACTAGTAGGGTACCGCAGGGATCAGTGCTTAGGCCCCAGCTATGCACAATATATATCAATGATTTGGTTGAGGGAACTAAATGTAATATTTCCAAGTTTGCAGACGACACAAAGCTGGGGTGGAATGTGAGCTGTGAGGAGGATGCAAAGAGGCTCCAATGTGATTTAGACAAGTTAGGTGAGTGGGCAAGAACATGGCAGATGCAGTATAATGTGGATAAATGTGAGGTTATCCACTTTGGTTGTAAAAACAGAAAGGCAGATTATTATCTGAATGGTGATAGATTGGGAAAAGGGGAGGTGCAACGAGACCTGGATGTCCTTGTACACCAGTCGCTGAAAGCGAGCATTCAGGTGCAGCAAGCAGTTAGGAAGGTGAATGGTATGTTGGAAATGTGAGGTCGAGGGGGACCTGACCGCAGTTCTGTGCAGGGGGGGTGGTGGTTCTAAAATGTGAGAGCAGAAGAACAGGAAATGGAACAGATGGGGTTGAGGGCCCTGTCTACCAAGGTGGAGGGGAATCGTTAGCTGAGGAAAAGGGAGGATATATCAGATGCTCTGGTGTGGAAAGTGACAACATCAGAGCAGATGGCAAAACTGACAGAAGAGAATGGAGTCCTTACAGGAAGCGGTGTAGGAAGAAATATAATCCAGGTAGTTGTGGGAGTTGGTGAGCTTGCAATAGATATCAATTGAAAGTCCATCCCAGAGGTAGAGAGAGAAAGAAGTCCAGGAAGGGAAGATCACTTAAAGGTGTGGGATGGGTGGAAATGTGATGCATAATTAATGAAATTCTCGCGATCAGGCAAGAGCAGGAAGCAGCACTGATGCAGGCCCTTACGATGAGAGATGGAAAGAAGGATCACACAGCCACATCTTTTTTCTCCGCACCAGACTCCAGCTCCGACTCATTCCACATGGATTCTGGCTAAAATTTCACCCTTCCTGTTTCAGATTCACTAATGATCAGCATTAGCTCCATGATATTCAACATACCTCTAACCACTTTATGAAATTCACCCACTCCACCATGTGCTGCCGGCATGCTTGCTCACAACCTTTCCTTCCACATCATCGACTCATTCACAGCCAGATTTTCTACCTTCATAGCTCAATGATCTCAAGCCAGGGGATCATCTTTGCTGCCCTTCTATTACCTTCTCCAGAATCACAGTGTTCTTTCTAATATGGGGAGATCAAAACTTAATGTTGTAAGATTGAAGGGGGCTGCCTACAGCAGGGAGCACATGATTGACTGAGAGCTGTTGGATATTTCAAGCCATATTAATTCTTTACAAAATCAGATTTTCTTTTAGATGTCACTTTTATTCACAATTGCAATATAATTTAAAATATTGTAGAAAACAAGTCAGATAACATAGTTGTTGTTCAAATTAAATGCTGTTCATTCTAATTTTCCAGTTACACTATGCTTTGCCATAATGTCAAACCTGGAATTTCTGAAGCATCTAAAATCAACTTGGCTTTTATCTGTTGATTTTCTGCCTTCTAATGTCTAATGTAAATGTAGCTTTTATTCTGCTCAACCTTTCAAACAAAATTTAATAAGTTTTCAGATGATTTGTAATTCAATCAAATCACAACATTGCAGCTGTACAGACAGCAGTAATATATTTGGTAACTGTCAGATGAATCTGTAATAGGTTTAGACTTGTAATTTAAATGTCAAGTAGTTTAAAAGGTAATACAGTGAAATTCAGCTCCATGCAGATCCGATAAATGTTAACTCATCTCAAATGAAAAAAAAATTCAAATCCCAGTTTTCCTTTATTTGTTGTTGTGGTGTTTAGTCTGTTAATATATACATTCTTTTTGTATACAAGAGCAAGGTTTACAGCCTACTGTTAACCTCCCTGGAATATTTTAATGTGAAAGAACGAGTGTTATGCAAACTTCTTTCCATTAGAATGAAGTATGAGCCAGGTTCTAATTATACCAGGATTTTAACACCTACACTCTCCAATCTATTGTAGGAGAGCATAAGGGCATATGGTTCTGTGGAACAACAGAAGGCAATGTAGAGTGTCAAGGAGGATGATTGCTATCAGGAGAGAGTTGAGTTATAAAAAAAACAACTTGAGATTTTCAGTTTTGAAAGCAAGTGCGAAGAGGGGACCTCGGAAGTATATAAGATAGTAAACAATATAGGAAAGGTAAATCTAGAAAACTGTGGCTAGTTAAACCATTACAATAGGTCAAGGGGCACAGGTTCAAACTGGGGATAAGTAAATTTAAGACTAATGTCAGGAAGTTCTTAATACTTAGAGTGAACTTCTGGGAAGGGTGCTCGAGGCAAAAGCCCTGGAACCAGTTAAACAGTTGGGTGCTGTGATGGGGTTAGGTTCTTTCTGCTTGGATGAGTGAGAAAAAGCTGAATATACTTTCTTATGCAGATCAATCTTATGCTGCATTCCAAATAATAGATTAATGCTGCAGGCAGACCTCTCCTCTCATTTGCTAAAATCCAATTGCAAACTATTACTAACTTGCACTAGACTTCTAAATTGGAAAACCTGTCCAGTTCCCCTTTTAAACAATTTACGGACCTAACATTCTCTGCTCTGTATAAAAAAATATTTAACTAGTATTTCATAACCCTGTACAAGAAGAAGCCCCTAAACTCTTTGCTCTATCAATACCTTCTTAAAGCTAATCCTCTTCTCCTACAATCCAGATTCAGTTCAAAGAATTAATTACTTTCAATTTTATCTCTTCCCTTTTTTTGGAAACCTGAATCCTTCCTTATTTCACTCTTCATTTTGCTGAATAGAATAACCTTGTATCCCTCAGTAGGTTTGGTAGGACTGTTGTATATTCAGGACTGCCATAGATACTTCCTGTGTCAATGGTGTCAGTCGCCTCTTAAGCAGTTTGAGCATTTTGTTAGTTGCTCCTATTAATTCTTATCATCCTAGGAAATGATATCAATGTCTAACTTTATTATACATTCAGCAGCCTGTAACCTTCCTTTTTAAACTTACGCAAATCCAGTTTTTATTTTAAAATTCAACACCTAAACATAACCTTTTTCCAAATTCTTTCTGTAGATCAATGGTCAAAATAATCCTGAAGCATGACAAGGACACTGATTTAAGTCCTGATAGGAAGATTTCCTTTGTGTGCTGTGCATAATGAAATTGTCAATATGTTCCTTATAATTGCGGTTATGACGGCACTACACAGCGCAGGGGAAATCTTCCCGCATCATTTGTCTTTGTTCCTTTCTTAATGCATATATGTCCATTTGGAAGCACAGTAAAATTGAATACATTGTAAGTGTTATTCAGCAATGTTTATTATACATAGTTAATACCCAATCCTCGAGCCTGTGCTCATAGCTTCCAATAATGCAGTTAATGTCTGTTTTGCTGATTACTTTATCTCACACCACAAAGAGAATCCTCGCACCATATTTTGTAAGTTATTTTCTCACGTCTTTAAGGCTTTGCACAATTAGCTATCAAAGAAGCCAGTTAGGCAGTCTGATCCTATGCTTTTGCTAGTGCTACTCTGATCTGCTCATTTGATAGTACATGAGACCATGAGACTGCTTTTCCAAATACAGATCTGCAACCACTGAAATTATTTCTCTTGAATAACCTCCATCAAAGTTCTGCCATGCATCTTGTAATCACAGTTAATTTGATTTGTATCTACATGCACCACTTTCATTTATCTGCATTAAACAGCATTAGCTCAACAGCTGAGGCTCTCCAGATCCCTTTGAATTATCTCTAAGTGCCATGCATTTTGACATCCCACGCCATTTTGTATCAACAATAAGCTTTAACGTTGTGCTTTTGGTCCCTCATAACATCTAGATCATGTATTCTGCCATCCCCTTTGAACTAAGGCACATTAATAAATGTCAATTAGAAATCATTTTTCTCTCTTTTAATTTTAGGATATGTTTTCCAGTTAGTGAATGCGTACCTCCCTCATACTATTTCAGGTTAACACCTGCTTAAAAATAGCTCACAGAGCAACATAACACAAGTATGCGAAGCAATTGTGGCTGCATTTCGCCAAGCAGAACGTATATTCCCCTTTTTGTTTCCCTGCCCTATATAACCAACCCACCCTCCAGCCATCACCTACCATTTTCTAGCCATTAGAAGATGCAAGAGAGAAGGCATGGGGTGACCCAATCTCCAGTTTTTATTTCCTGTGAAAACAAATTAGCCAAAATTAAAAACTTGTGTGAAGCATCGTGGGCATGAAATTTCAACCCCCAATTTATTGCTTCACTGGTCCAATACCTGGCACAGTCAGAAAATCATATGTAATGGAGCACATTACCTGCTAATTTTATCATTTATGTTCAAAATCATCTATGTTCAAAATCATCTCGTAGTCTTGTAAGATATGATGATTTTCCAGCTTTAAATCTGTACTGGATTTCACTGATCATGTGTTTTCAGCGATCCCATTTAATGTCCCTCAAAACATTCAAGTGTCTTCACTATTGCTGAAATCAGATTATTGCTGGTCAGTAAACCCCAGGGTTTTGTCTCTTTGCTATAAGTTGTTGCCGCATTAATCAACTTCCACTCCTCTCAGCGCCTATAATGAAGTGTAGGTCTCACCAATGTCTCTTTTATTTCTTGTAAACAATTTTACAACACCAAGTTATAGTCCAGCAATTTTATTTTAAATTTTAAATTCACAAGCTTTCGGAGATTTTCTCCTTCCTCAGGAAGGAGAAAATCTCCGAAAGCTTGTGAATTTAAAATTTAAAATAAAATTGCTGGACTATAACTTGGTGTTGTAAAATTGTTTACAATTGTCAACCCCAGTCCATCACCGGCATCTCCACATCTTTTATTTCTCTTTTCAAACCTGCAAGCCTGATTATTATTATATGTAATATTTACGCAGTACATCACTGTGATACTGAACTGCAATAATGATATCAAATGGAAGTGTTAGCAAAACTTTACACAGCATCTATAGTGAGGATGATTTTGGAGTTATAATTTCTCTTTCATGTAGGTCTCTACATGTTGACCATGGCTAGCTGGCGCATTTACTTTGTGTTTGACCAATAAAGGCAATTTTAGTCTATGCAACTATATTCTCTATCATAACCAATTACACATAATAGTATTGTATTGTGTGTAGTTCCACTTACAACAGTTATTGTGCATTTTGCTTACCAATTTGATCATTCTTTTCTCATGTATTTGATCATCTTTGCTGAAAACATACCAAAAGCTCGTAGGTGGTAAAATGATGGAAGCATCACATAATTTACTCATTCAGTCCAAGTAACAAATACAGAATGTTGTGACAAACCCAAATTGAAATGTATTATGTTTAGCTCCAATTTGTTAGGGTGTGCCCTGGTAACAAACTATATAGAGTTAGCTGAAGGAGAATCAGATGGCTGGGAGTTTGATTCCCAAGACTGCCTTTTACTTATGCTTGCCTGCTGCTGTTGACCAAGCCTATATCAATTCTCCACCGATGACCTATCAATAGGTCACTGACCTGAAACGTTAATTCTGTTTCTTTCTCCACAGATGCGGCCTGACTTTCTGAATATTTCCAGCATTTTCTGTTTTTCTTTCTATAGTTCTTATGTCGCGAATTCATTAAAAGCTAAGAATGGATGATAAAGGAGACTATTAAGATTTAAAACAACTCTATATTCAGCAGCTCTTGCTAGCTTACAAAACTCCATTGCACATGACTTCTCCAGCCTAATTCTGGAATTAATACATTGTCCAATACTGATTGTTAAATGACTGCCTATAAATGCCTAAACTTAAAAGCCTGTAGGAACAGGCAAGCAAGGACGGGATGGACTATTGTTACTATTGTGGAAAAGAAGTGGAAACTTTTTTTTGTACAATAACATCTTCAAGGAAGAAGAAGAAAATAGAGCGATGAACTCAGTTTTACATTTGCACTGTTAAAGCAGTAAAGAGAGAGAAAGAAGAGGAGGGTAAAGGAAGTGGACTGATTTGCAATTTAAGACTTTTATTTTCTGCTTTTAAAAGAAGCACCGCAATAACATGTAGCTGCTTGTGTTCGCTGTGGCCAGACTTATTGCACATCAAGGAGATAGTGCCAGGTCCAATCCTCCATCTTCCCTTTCATCATGGGTCATGCTGTTTCACTTGTACGCATATACCCCGTGCAATGGCACAGAACGAGGATGCTTCTTTGACTAGGCATTCATCCATCCCAGTACCATGTGTGATCCTCAGCAGAAATTTCAACTGCTGCCTTGAAGTTCAGGGCCACAGGGGCACGCAGCATCAGTGGAAAGGTTGAGGGACCTAAGTCCTCCTCCTTCACTTATGTATGAGGTCTGAGGCTAGTCAGAGCAATCAGTCCAAAATTGACTGCATTTGCATTTTTTAACTATTTGTTTCCTGCACCCTATTTTCTGGGATGTGCCTGGTGCTGTACATGGATCACCACCGTTTGTGAGGGAAGTTTGCTATGCTTCAAATTCGGGTGGGGTCCATGCATTGGTGTTTTAACAATGAAGACAGAAGCTTCTAGGATTAATTTAGTCTTTTTGGAACAACTTGAAGAGGATTGCAGGGGACTTCCCCTCCTTGGGTCTATGTTAGAATGTGGGAAAAGCAGTATTTTCTATCGCGAGCACACGAAGGAGATCTCCAAAATCAGATGATTTGAGATCTGGAGTCTCATTTGACCATTACTTTTGGACATCTGGCCCTGCAATGAACATACAAAGAGAAGCATATGCTGAAGGACCTGTGACTTGTTGGGTCCAAAGGCATGTTCATTAGGTCTCAACTTTGAGTTCTTCATGACCGGGAACACAGCTTGCCCTTCTTGCTGGAAAAGAGGTGTGAGACCTGCAAGTAACGCACTGGATTGCTCTCTGAAGACACATTCCTTTCCTCTGATTTGGAATTAATTAACAACAGTGCTCATGCTTTTTAAAAGGTATTTTTCTCTCCCGATCCAACCAGTGAGGGTGCCTGCAGAGTTTTATAAAAGAACCTATTGAAGGTCAATGCGGAGAGCATCAGGTGGTTTGAGGGACCGCTAGCCCTAAGGGAGCTGTACACTTAACACCAACAGATCAATGCTCTGAGCCTTCAACAGTTGATCGCGGAGTTCTACAGGGCATTCTGTTAAGTCCTGGGAAATGACTACATGCAGATTTTGAGGGAAGCACTGACAACTGTAGAGATGACACAGGACTGTCATTGGTCTACAGCCCAAGAAGGAGACCTGCAAAACTTCAAAAAACTGGTGCTCGATCGCCCTCTTCAGCACAGACTATAAAATGTTTGCAAAAATCTGTCCACCAGTTTCATTCAGTGCTGGTCCACATGATCCACCCTGATCAGTCCAACAGGGTCCCCCCCACCACCACCTTTTAAAATCAGGGACATGGTGTTCACAAATGTCTGTTTGGAATTCTGTGGGCTTTCTGGTTCAGGACAAATTTTGTCATCCAGATCTCACTTTGTATGCAAGCACAAAATGTTTAAAATGAATGGACATTTGATGGCCTTCCTCTGCTTTCAGAGTAGAGTGTGTCAGGGATGTCTCATATACAGTCAATTGTATTTCATCTGCCTGGAACCTTTCTTCCACTGCTTTCACCTGTGGGTTGGGCATGGAGGCCATTCTTTCAGCTCACACCGGTAACTTGCTTCTCATGGTGACCGTTCCGGTTGACCTGCGGAGAATGCACGAGTGCCAATGGGTGTATCTACCACATCCTCCACAAGGATCAATTGGGTTAAGTGTTCTTGACTTTTAGTAGGCCAGTGGCAGGAGCACTCCTTATCAAAAAATCTCCTTGTTCAGCTAGAGAACCACCCATCTATTATACCTTGGAGTTTATCGAAGTCCCACTGAGGACGCCAGGCCAGCAAATTGGACCAAACTGGAGTTGAAAGTCTCCACATGGCTCAGATGCTAGATAGGATTGTTCTGAGTGCTTTCCTATGGGTCAATATCTATCCAGGTGTTCAGGAGCATTTTCTGATACCAGTTAGTCAATTTGATTGCTCCTCTTGAATTTGTCACCAATATAAGAACATAAGAAATTTTTTTTTATTCGTTCATGGGATGTGGGCGTCGCTGGCGAGGTCGGCATTTATTGCCCATCCCTAATTGCCCTCGAGAAGGTGGTGGTGAGCCGCCTTCTTGAACCGCTGCAGTCCATGTGAAATAGGAACAGGAGTAGGCCATACGGTCCCTCGAGCCTGCTCTGCCATTCAATAAGATCATGGCTGATCTTCAACCTCAACTCCACTTTCCTGCCTGACCCCCATATCCCTTGATTTCCCCTAGATTCCAAAAATCTGTCTATCTCAGCCTTGAATATACTCAACGACTCAGCATCCACAGCCCTCTGGGGTAGAGAATTCCAAAGATTCACAACCCTCTGAGTGAGGAAATTCCTTCTCATCTCAGTCTTAAGTGGCCGACCCCTTATCCTATGACTGTGCCGTCAAGTTCTAGACTCTCCAGCCAGGGGAAACAACCTCTCAGCATCTACCCTGTCAAGCCCCCTCAGAATCTTATATGTTCCAATGAGACCACCTCTCATTCTTCTAAACGCCAGAGAGTATAGGCCCAGTCTACTCAATCTCTCTTCATAGGACAACCCTCTCATCCAGGAATTAATCTAGTGAAACTTCGTTGCACCGCCTCCAAGGCAAGTATATCCTTCCTTAGATAAGGAGACCAAAACTGTACACAGTACTCCAGGTGTGGTCTCACCAAAGCCCTGCACAATTGTAGTAAGACTTCCTTACTCTTGTACTCCAAGCCCCTTGCAATAAACATCCTGACAAAAACTGTTTGATTTCTCCTGATCTCTGTGGGAGTTCTGATCTCCTCCTCAGGGAAGGTGGTTAGTCACTAGTGTGCCTGCGCATCCTGTTAGTGACTTTCCACCTTGACTCCCTGCATATCTATACATTGAGAATCCTTTGAAGTGTGACTGCTGGTGAAGTTTTTCCTTTGTTAGTTGCACATTCTGAATTACAATGGATAGCTCTTCTACTTCAACTTAAAAGAGCTCTCTCTCTCTCTCCAACTTGCTTGTCACCTATCAGGAACTGCTGAAAGTTTGGAGCTTGGTCTTTAGCAGCTGGGACCGTCTCCAAACCAAGTTTGTAGGCCTTTACGAACATGTAGGTAAGAGAGAGAGATGAGCCCTTGGTGCAATGTTCAATAGAATGAAGAACAAGCTGGATATTGTTGGAGATGTTAGTCTTGACACTAAATCCGTCATGCTGCAAATGCCATCTGTGAAATAAAATCTGCACTTGACCTTGACTCTGTTAAGTGCACTAAGATGGTTCAAGGGTGTAAAGTGCTTCTGTTTGATCCCACTCCATTCAGATGGTGCAGCTCATGGGCGCAAGGCCCCGAAGTCCCTGCTTGATCATGTCCACCCCAACTTGAGCTGCCCCTCAGAAATTCCTTATGTACCATTCCACTTTGCATGGAAGGATCTCTTGTACTCATAACTGCTGCACACTCTCTATTTCCTCACCTTTGTCTTCTGTTGGGATACTTCCTGACGGAATATGTTATCAACTTATATGGACGGACGTCCCCAGTGGAAGACTTTGTATTCACAAATCCTTTGCTGCACCAATGGGGGACCTGGGACAGAGTGTGCTGCTTAGCACAGAGGCATAAAACATGTATTTGGGCCTTCTTATGGACGTC
This sequence comes from Heptranchias perlo, assembly GCF_035084215.1. Classification (NCBI taxonomy): domain Eukaryota; kingdom Metazoa; phylum Chordata; class Chondrichthyes; order Hexanchiformes; family Hexanchidae; genus Heptranchias; species Heptranchias perlo. The sequence continues at coordinate 28,611,002 of NC_090337.1, read as the reverse complement.
CTGGCTGCATGTCCATTCTGCAATCGGACAAAGCCATTTTCCACATTTATGCAGTGCTAGAGGTTGCAGCCCATATTCCATTATCTGAAAGTGCTGTTCCTCAGCTTTTGATTGCACTTCTTCACCCAATTGTTTATTATTGGTCACCTAATGCACAGGGCAAGCAGTTGAGAAGACTCCACAGTTTCAAGATCACCAGGGAGGGTCTCCCCAAGTCCTAACCCGTGTTCCAACCTTTAGTATATGCCTGAATGGCCATTGACTACAACACAGTGTCCGGTGGTTCATCTGAAGCCTTCTGTGACTAGTAGGCACTGCAGGGCATGTATTGTTTTATAGATCCAAATTGAACAATTGTTATTTAAAAGATTTTAACTAATCTACATTTTTAGTTTGGACAAGACTACCTTTCATTCATTGGTGATGGCCTCCTTCCATGGGTATAAAATCATAGAATGGTTACAGCACAGAAGAAAGCCATTCGGCCAATCGAGCCCAAGCCGGCTCTTTGTAAGAGCAATCCAGTTAGCCCCATTCTCCTGCTCTTTCCCCGTAGCCCTGCAGATTTTTTCCCTGAGAACTACGTGGATAGCACGTTTGAGGAGGTGGTCACCCGGCAGCTTAAGAGAAGGAATGGGTGACTGCCAGACAGACAAGGAGGACCAGGCAGGTAGCTCAGGAATCCCCTGAGTGCATCTCGCTCTCTAATCAGTATTCAGTTCTGAATACTGGTGAGGGAGAAGGTTCCTCTTGGGAGTGCAGCCAGAGCCGAGTCCACAGCACCATGAGTGGCTCAGCTGTACAGTGGGGGGAGGATGAAGGTCAGGAAAGCAAGAGTGATAGGGGATTCAATAGTTAGGGAGCAGACAGGTGTTTCTGCGGCCGCATACGTGATTCCAGGTTGGTATGTTGCCTCCCTGGTTTCAGGGTTAAGGATGTCACTGAGCGGCTGCAGAACATCCTGAAGGGGGAGGGTGAACAGCCAGAGGTCATGGTCCATTTCGGTACCAACAACATAGGTAGAAAGAGGGATGAGGTCCTGCAGGCAGATTTTTAGGAAAGAAATTAATAAGCAGGACCTCAAAGGAAGTAATCTCCGGATTACTCCCAGTGCCACACGCTAGTGAGTATAGAAATAGGAGGATAGAGCAGATGAATGCGTGGCTGGAGAGATGGTGCAGGAGGGTGGGCTTTTAGATTCCTGGGCAATTGGGACCAGTTCTGGGTGAGGTGGGACCTGTACAAGCCAAACGGGGTGCACCTCCACAGGGCCATGACCAATATCCTCGCAGGGAGGTTTGCTAGTGCTATTGGGGAAGGTTGAAACTAGCTTGGCAGGGGGATGGGAACCTGAGCGTAGATTCAGAAGGGAGAGAAGCAGAGCTGGAAATGGAAGACAAAAAGTTAGTAAGTGAGTTTGGAAGACAGAGGAAACAAAGGTTAGAAAATAGACAACAAAAGAGTTGGCCGTGCCTAATGGTATATACGTCAATGCAAGGAGTCTAGTGAATAAGGCAGATGAGCTAAGGGCACAGATTGACATGTGGAAGTACGATTATCTTAGCTATTACATAAACATGGCTTGAAGAGGGGCAAGATTTGCAGCTCAACGTTCCTAGTTACAGAGTTTTCAGACGAGATAGAGAGGGGGATAAAAAAGAAGGGGGGAGTGGCAATATTAGTTAAAGAAAGAATTGCATCTGTGAGGAGGGATGATATGTGAGAAGGATCATCAAATGAGGCCATATGGGTTCAGCTAAAGAACAAAAAAGGAGCAATCGCACTGCTGGGAGTGTACTACAGACCCCCAAAACAGTCAGAGGGAGATTGAAGAGCAAATATGTAGGCAAATTTCTGAGAAGTGCAAAAACAATAGGGCAGTAATAGTAGGGGATTTCAACTATCCTAATATTAACTGGAATACAATCCATGTAAAAGGTATAGAGGGTGCAGAATTCTTCAGTTGCATTCAAGAGAACTTTTTTAGCAAGCTCAACAAGAGAGGGGCAGTTCTGGATTTAGTTTTAGGAAATGATGCTGGGCAGGTGGAAGGAGTATCAGTGGGAGAGCATTTTGGTGGTAATGATCATAATTCAGTTAAATTTAGCATAGTTGTGGAAAAGGACAAAAATAGAACAGGAGTAAAAGCTCTCAATTGGGGAAAAGCCAATTTTACTAAGCTGAGAAGTGATTTCGCAAAAGTGGACTGGAAACAGCTACTTGAAGGTAAATTAGTGTCAGAACAGTGGGAGGCATTCAAGGGAGAGGTAGTGAGGGTTCAGAACAAACATGTTCCCACAATTAAAAAGGGTGGGACTGCCAAATCTAGAGCCCCCTAGATGACGAGGAACATACAGGGTAAGATACGGCAAAAAAGGAAAACTTATGTCAGATACCGAGAGCTCAATACTGCAGAAAGCCTAGAGGAGTATAGAAAGTGCAGGGGTGAAATTAAAAAGGAAATTGGGAAAGCAAAGAGAGGGCATGAAAAAATACTGACAAGTAAAATCAAGGAAAACCCAAAGGTGTTTTATAAATACATAAAGAGCAAGAGAATAACTAAGGAAAGAGTAGGGCCTATTAGAAACCAAAAAGGTAACCTATGTGTGGAGGTGGAAGATGTGGGTATGGTTCTTAATGAATACTTTGCGTCTGACTTCACAAAATAGAGGGGGACTTTGTAGTTGATTGTAGTTAAGGAGGAGGAGTGTGAAATATTGGATGGGATAAACATCGTGAGAGAGGAAGTATTAAGGGGTTTAGCATCATTCAAAGTAGATAAATCGCCAGGCCCGGATGAAATGTATCCCAGGCTGTTAAAAGAAGCAAGGGAGGAAATAGCGGAGGCTCTGACCATCATTTTCCAATCATCCCTGGCTACAGGCGTGGTATCGGACGATTGGAGGACTGCTAACGTTGTTTAAGAAGGGAGAAAGGGATAAACCGAGTAATTATAGGCCAGTCAGTCTAACCTTGGTGGTGGGCAAATTATTGGAATTGATTCTGAGGGACAGCATAAATCATCATTTAGAAAGGCACAGGTTAATCAAGGACAGTCAGCATGGATTTGTTAAGGGAAGGTCATGTCTCACTAACTTGATTGAATTTTTTGAGGAGGTAACAAGGAGGTTCGATAAAGGTTACGTGTTTGATGTAGTCTGCATGGATTTTTGACAAGGTCCCACATGGAAGACTGGTCAAAAAGTAAAAGCCCATGGGATCCAAGGGAAAGTGGCAAGTTGGATCCAAAATTGGCTCAGCAGCAGGAAGCAAAGTGTAATGGTTGACTGGTATTTTTGTGACTGGAAGGCTGTTCCAATGGGGTTCTGCAGGGCTCAGTAATGTGGTATATATTAATGATTTGGACTTGAATTTAGAGGGCATGATCAAGAAGTTTGCAGATGATACAAAAATTGGCCGTGAGGTTGATAGTGAGGAGGAATGCTGTGGACTGCAAGAAGATATCAATGGACTGGTCAGGTGGGCAGATAACAGGACAGGTAGATAAGGTGGTTAAGAAGGCATATGGGATACTTTATTAGCCGAGGCATAGAATATAAGAGCAGGGAGGTTATGCTAGAACTGTATAAAACACTAGTTAGGCCACGACTTGAGTACTGCGTACAGTTCTGGTCACCAAATTACAGGAAAGATGTGATTGCACTGGAGAGGGTACAGAGGAGATTTACGAGGATGTTGCCAGGGCTGGAGAATTTTAGCTATGAGAAATGATTGGATAGGCTGGGGTTGTTTTCTTTGGATCAAAGGAGGCTATGGGGAGATTTAAAATTATGAGGGGCCTAGATAGAGTGGATAGGGAGGACCTAATTCCCTTAGCAGAGGGGTCAGTGATCAGGAGGCATAGATTTAAAGTAATTAGAGGGGAGCTGAGGTGAAATTTTTTTAACCAGAGGGTGGTGGGGTTCTGGAACTCACTGCCTGAAAGGATGGTAGAGGCAGAAACCCTCAACTCATTTAAAAAGTACTTGGATGTGCACTTGAAGTGCTGTAACCTACAGGGCTATGGACCAAGTGCTGGAAAGTGAGATTAAGCTGGATAGCTCTTTTTTGTCCGGCATGGACACGATGGGCTGAATGGCCTCCTTCTGTGCCGTAACTTTCTATGATTCTTTGATTCTAAGTATTTATCCAAAACCTTTTTGAAAGCCACACTTGAACCTGCTTCCACCACCCTTTCAGGCAGCGCATTCCATATCATAAATATGCGCTGTGTAAATAAGTTTTTTCTCATGTTGCAAATCACCTTAAATCTGTGTCCTCTGGTTCTCGACCCTTCTGCCAATGGGGACAGTTACTCTTTAATTACTTTATCTAAACCCTTCATGATTTTGAACACTTCTATCAAATCTCCTCTTAACCTTCTCTGCTCTAAGAAGAACAACCCCAGCTTCTCCAGTCTATCCACGTAACTGAAGTCCCTCATCCCTGGAACCATTCTAGTAAATCTTTTCTACACTCTCTGTAAAGCCATCATGTCCTTCCTAAAGTGCAGCGCCCAGAATTGGACACAATACTCCAGTTGTAGCCGAACCAGTGTTTTATAAAGATTCAACTCTATGCCTCTATTTATAAAGCCCAGAATCCCATATGCTTTTTTAATCGCTTTCTCAACCTGTCCTGCCACCTTCAAAGATTTGTGCACATATACCCCCAGGTCTCTCTGATCCTGTACCCCCTTTAGAAGTGTACCATTTAGTTTATATTGTCTCTCCTCGTTCTTCCTGCCAAAATGTATCACTTCGCACTTCTCTGAGTTAAATTTCATCTGCTATGTGTTCACCCATTCCACCGGCCTGTCTATGTCCTCTTGAAGCCTATTACTATCTTCCTCACTGCTGACTTCTAAGTTTTGTGTCATCTGCAAATTTTGAAATTGTGCCTTGTACACCCAAGTCCAAGTTATTAATATATATCAAAAAAAGGGTTGGTCACAGTACCGACCCCTGGGGAACACCACTATATACCTTCCTCCAGTCCAAAAAACAACCATTCACCACTACTCTCTGTTTCCTGTCACTTAGCCGATGTCGTATCCATGCTGCCACTGTTCATTTTATTCCATGGTCTTCAATTTTGCTGACAAGCCTATTATGTGGCACTTTATCAAATGCCTTTTGAAAGTCCATGTACACATCAATCATATTGCCCTCATCAACCCTCTCTGTTACCTCATCAAAAAAACTCACTCAAGCTAGTTAAACACGATTTGCCTTCAACATATCCGTGCTAGCTTTCCTTTATTAATCCACACTTGTCCAAATGACTTTAATTTTATCCCGGATTATCGTTTCTAAAAGTTTCCCCACCACCGGGGTTAAACTGACTGGCCGAAAGTTGCTGGGTTTATCCTTACACCCTTTTTTGAACAAGGGTGTAACATTTGCATTTCTCCAGTCCTTTGGCACCACCCCCTATCTAAGGAGGATTGGAAGATTATGGCCAGCACCTCAGCAATTTCCAACCTTGCGTCCCTCAGCAACCCAGGAGGCATTCCATCTGGACCGGGTGACTTATCTACTTTAAGAACAGTCAGACTATTTCAGATTGTCCTTGTAGCTTTGCTCAAAACCATCCTCTTGGCCTGAACAAAACAAGATCTTACTGAAATAAAAGAATGTCCATAAATGTTCATACTATATCATTACAATATCGTTTGGCCTTAAGTTCTCCCCACATGTTAGACTCACTGGTCGGGAAGTAGACAACTCCAGTAAACTCTACATTAATACATTTCAGTAGTTAATGGGAACTTAAGGGTGACCCTTAGACCTACATTATTTTGGAAAGGGCTAAAATGGCTCTTGGTGTGAAAATCTGGAATTTTTCACAGTCTTTTCAAAAAGTTTATTGTGAAAAAGGTTTGATTTTTGATTATTTTAACATCCAGGACTTTGCTTTGCAAGCTAAAGATGCACATTGAAAAGGAAAATTAAATGTCTGCATGTGGTTATCGAATCTGGGTTTGGGTAGGTGCTGCTCAGAATACTGATCCACACTTTTAATCATTTCATTGCCAACAACTCTGCTGCTTAACTTGCCTCCAGTCGCCATCAGTCATCATGGGTTCCCCAGATTCAAAGATTGTTTGAAAAACACACAACCTTAGTTTTAATTCTGCTCAGTGTCCAGTTCATTGACTTAGAACTTGATTTTAAACTAAAACTATCTGCAGCAGTGAATGTTGTATTCAGTAATGTCGTCTGTGCAGAGGTCATTGACGACTAAATTAGATTTCTGTTTTTGTTTCAATATAACCTTTTAATACAATAATGACTAGGGCGTATGGACAACAATGTTTGCTGCTGCACAAAGGAAATACGTATGCTGCAAATTTAGTGTCAGTGTGAAATGATTTCTGCTTTGATCACTGTTAAGCATGCAGGAGGGAGTTTTAACCATGCCCCCACCTGGTGGAAATAGGTGGGGTGGAGGGGGGGGAAGGTGATAGCAATTAAAATGGAGTGAATGACTTACCCACTGGTTTCCTGCCCTGATCTTGACAACTGCAATTTTAAAGAATGAGTTAATTAAGGTTTTCACAGTGGAATTTTAATCAACGTGAATTTCTTTTCTTCAGGCCCCCTGGATCAAACAGGAATTGCACTAAAAAGCCTGTTCTGTGTGAACCCAATGGATGAACCAGGGGAGGTACGTGTCTCCGTCATTATCTGTAGCTATATATTCAATCTTACCAATTTTGCTGTACCATTCAAAGCACATATAAATCTGAGGGATTCTGGAAAATATCATCTGTCAATCTTGTTTGAGAAGGCTGTGTTTTTCCCACTAGCAATGAAAATGATTTCCAGCATAAAGTGAGCAAAGCCTTGTGCCTCATCTCCTGATGCAAGCTTTGCTACAAATTTGCAAGTGCTTTTCGTCCTATGATATTGATGATCCATGTAGTGGATTTTTGCTGTCACTTTGCCATTTTATGATGAAACCCTTTACCTTGTCGATAATTTGAATATATGCTGGAATATAATAAATGTTTGCTAATTGTAGGTTATAGGTTAACATCAACATATCTCATCCAACACTAAGTTTGTTAGCAGCAGAAAATGAAGTATGCATGATTGATACTGAACAAAGCTACAGAAAAATGTTATTCTACCTTCTCCAGTTCATCTCTGAACATAATAGCTATCAACTAGTAATTAAGATAACCATATTCAGCTATTAGTTGGCTTCTCTTTGGTAGACGAGAATTTTGAATGGAATTGTGCAAATTCGATGAATATAACATTGCAACATTGGACTTCTTTACATTATGACATATCCAACCTTTTCTAAATCAATTAATAAGTTTGTAGTTACACAATAACTTCCATTTAAAAGATGCTAACATATCAGGAAACCTGCTGTATCTTTTGATTCACTGTTCTCTAATGGGTGTGGAGTTGATTAACAGTCTTACTGGTATTAAGGGCTAAGTGATAAGCCGGATAGCTGAATAGTACTGGATAATATTTTCTGAAGTTTTTGGGAATGATGAACAGCGCTGTCCTTATCACACTGAAAATTAATCATATGCATTGTTCTAAAGGAGATGGAAAGAAGTCATCCAGATGGGTTTTGTTTCTTCCATTCTTGTTAAGATCAGTTTTGCAAAACCAGAGGTAGCTCCTCAGTATAAAAAAGGATGCGGTAGAAATTAGTCATGTCCCGAAAAGCCGACACAACACGTACCCATTTCTATCCCAGTAATTCTATTTTGGAGTCATACTTCATGAATCGAGCCCTAATTTTTTTTCCACAAATGAAGTGATGAAATTGACAGGACTACTGGAGCAGGCCGAGTCCTGAAGGACATAGCTGCCAGACTGGGCCTGCAGCAGGTGGTGAGCGAACCAATACGAGGGAAAAACCTACTTGACCTCGTCTTCACCAATCTACCTGTCGCAGATGCATCTGTCCATGATAGTATTGGTAGGAGTGACCATCGCACAGTCCTTGTGGAGATGAAGTCCCATCTTCACACTGAGGACACCATGCAATGTGTTGTGTGGCACTACCACCGTGTTAAATGGGATAGATTCAGAACAGATCTAGCAGCTCAAAACTGGGTATCCATAATGTGCTGTGGGCCATCAGCAGCAGCAGAATTGTATTCCAGCACAATCTGTAACCTCATGGCCTGGCATATTCCTCACTCTACCATTACCAACAAGCCAGGGGATCAAACCTGGTTCAATGAGGAGTGTAGAAGAGCATGCCAGGAGCAGCACCTGGTGAAGCTAGAACACAGGACTGCATGCATGCCGAACAGCGGAAGCAACATGTTATAGACAGAGCTAAGCGATTTCACAACCAAAGCTCTGCAGTCCTGCCACATCCAGTCATGAATGGTGGTGGACAATTAAACAACTAACGAGAGGAGGAGCTCCGTTACCATCCCCATTCTCAATGATGGCAGAGTCCAGCACGTGAGTGCAAAAGACAAGGCTGATACGTTTCCACCCATCTTCAGCCAGAAGTGCGGAATGGATGATCTATCTTGGCCTCCTCCCGAGATCTCCACCTTCACAGAAGTCAGTCTTCATCCAATTCAATTTACTCCAAGTGATACAAAGAAATGGCTGAATGCACTGGATACAACAAAGGCTGTGGGCCCCGACAACATCCCGGCTGTAGTGCTGAAGACTTGTGCTCCAGAACTGGCCACACCTCTAGCCAAACTGTTCCAGTACAACTACAACACTGGCATTTACCCGACAATGTGGAAAATTGCCCAGGTGTGTCCTGTCCACAAAAAGCAGGACAAATCCAATCCGGCCAATTACCGCCCCATCAGTCTACTCTCAATCCATCAGCAAAGTGATGGAAGGTGTCGTCAATAGTGCTATCAAGCGGCACTTACTCACCAATAACCTGCTCACCGATGCACAGTTTGGGTTCCGCCAGGACCACTCGGCTCCAGACCTCATTACAGTCTTGGTCCAAACATGGACAAAAGAGCTGAATTCCAGAGGTGAGGTGAGAGTGACTGCTCTTGACATCAAGGCAGCATTTGACCGAGTGTGGCACCAAGGAGCCCTAGTAAAATTGAAGTCAGTGGGAATCAGGGGGAAAACGCTCCAGTGGCTGGAGTCATACCTAACACAAAGGAAGATGGTAGTGTTGGAGGCCAATCATCTCAGCCCCAGGACATTGCTGCAGGAGTTCCTCAGGGCAGTGTCCTAGGCCCAACCATCTTCAGCTGCTTCATCAATGACCTTCCCTCCATCATAAGGTCAGAAATGGGGATGTTCGCTGATGATTGCATAGTATTCAGTTCCATTCGCAACCCCTCAGATAATGAAGCAGTCCGTGCCAGCATGCAGCATGACCTGGACAACATCCAGGCTTGGGCTCATAAGTGCAAGTCACATTTGTGTCAGACAAGTGCCAGGCAATGACCATGTCCAACAAGAGAATGTCTAACCACCTCCCCTTGACATTCAACGGCATTTCCATCGCCGAATCCCCCACCATCAACAGACCAGAAACTTAACTGGACCAGCCACATAAATAATGTGGCTGCAAGAACAGGTCAGAGGCTGGGTATTCTGCAGCGAGTGACTCACCTCCTGACTCCCCAAAGCCTTTCCACCATCTACAAGGCACAAGTCAGGAGTGTGATGGAATACTCTCCACTTGCCTGGATGAGTGCAGCTCCAACAACACTCAAGAAGCTCGACACCATCCAGGACAAAGCAGCCCTCTCGATTGGTACCACATCCACCACCCTAAACATTCACTCTCTTCACCACCAGTGGCTGCAGTGTGTACCATCTACAGGATGCATTGCAGCAACTCGCCAAGGCTTCTTCGACAGTACTCCCAAACCCACAACCTCTACCACCTAGAAGGACAAGGGCAGCAAGTACATGGGAACAACACCACCTGCACGTTCCCCTCCAAGTCACAAACCATCCCTGCTTGGAAGTATATCGGCGTTCCTTCATCGTCGCTGGGTCAAAATCCTGGAACTCCCTACCTAACAGCACTGTGGGAGAACCTTCACCACACGGACTGCAGCGGTTCAAGAAGGCGGCTCACCACCACCTTCTCAAGGGCAATTAGGGATGGGCAATAAATGCTGGCCTTGCCAGCGACGCCCACATCTCATGATCAAATAAAAAAAATAAGACCGCTGTTAAGAGGTTGAGTTATTGAGATCACTGACAAAATTTCCAATGAATAGGGTGTGACTTTCATTTCATCTGATTTTGCTTTAAGTTCTTCCCCTAATGTGAAGAATTAAGGTAAGCAAACTGCTGTAAATACTGTGAATTAATGTTCTCTCTTGATAAAATCATGCTGCTTTCCATTCTGTGAAAGCAGTTAGTGAATGACAAGTAAAAAGCTCCATCCACTCCTCCTCATGCAATGTGTCGTGTTTTTATTATGTAATATATCTTCTGTGCTGCTATATTTGTATCACGTCTGTCATTTTTCATAAATTGTAGCAGAAAAGCTAACCGATCCTGTTGTGGCATGCTGTCATATTGCGCCTTAACCTCCAGTGACGAGAGACATTCAGAGAAGGGCTTCGCTACTAAATACTAGTTTTTTTTTAAGCACAGACAACGGACTATTATTAAAAAATAATTTAAAAATTATGATTGGTAGATTGAGGGGAAATAGACCTTTTGGAAAATCAACTGTTAAAAGAAAACATCTGTTGACCGTAAATGTCATAGTTAGTTTTAAGCAGATGTAAAGCTTCTCCCTGGATGGTGCTACATGAGATGTATAACCTGCATTATCCTATCTTTCTATCAAAGAATCATGCAATGTCAGCCACTGTTGACCAAAGAAAGTCGAAACGTGTGCGAATATCAATAGTGGTAAGTGAGGAAATGACATGCGGTCAAACCATTATCATCAATATATAACCGCATTGTCCAATCAAAATTAATTCAGATTTCTTTTACTTTGCTCAGGGCATCATGCAAAATCATTTAAATTTTATCCTTTGAGCTCAAAAGAGAGATAAAGAGATAGAGCGGTGCAGTTGAGCTGCCATATTGCTGGCCTCCTCTAGATATTTGCTTTCTGATAGGACTTGAGGCAGTTGGGAGTTTATGGTACACAATGCAGAACTTGTTTCATCTACAGAACATTCTGTAAATAGTTTTGTGACAGTAATTCTACAGCAAAATTCTCATTTTCATAATGTATTGATATATTTGCTTTCAATCAAGATGGCTGACATAGTCATTGAAAATCAGTTTAAGCAACAAAAACTGTACTCCCCCTCCTCAGAATAATCGAACCATTTTCACAAAGTTCTATGCACACCAATTTAAGGACAATTATATGTAATGTAATTATTTATCCTTTTTAAATTGACTTTATACTTAAAAGCTAGTGTTTGGAAAAACAAGGAAAATGTCACGCTTTCTTAAATCTAGTAGAAAAAGCCATAGTACTGAAAACCACCCCCACAATGTCTGAGAATGTCAGTTAATCACGATCTCCAAATGCAACAAAGGTTATTGCACTGTTGAAATAGATTGTCAAATTGCTAACTACATCAGCCCAACTGTAATGGTATGTTACGCATTTCAATAATCATCAAAAGGATTAGCTACCCCATCTGAGGCACCTAATTGGTTAGAATATATCTACCAACTACAAAAAGATTCTCTTTTGAGCTCAAGCGATAACCATTTCAATAAATACTTACACACATGAAAATCATTTTCATACTGAAAGAGACATTTGGTATTGCACTGCAACGGAAGGAGAGGAGAGATGTTATTCAGCACAGTAATACTTTTAAAAGGAATTATCTACAGCTGAATTCAAGCTGTGGAAACAGCAGCACTGGAGCTGGCAGTCGTCCTCATTAGTGCTGACTGTTGAAATGCTGATGCTTCCATCTAAAATAACCATACAACCAATCAATGTATAAGCAAATTCAGTCAATTATAAAAGTATGACCAGTTTTGACCATGGCTGATTTGTCAATTTTTTTGATCTGATCTATTTGTACCTGACTGTTTCTAAATCATATATTCACATAGTTACTAACATGTTTTGATTTCATTTGGCTTTGAAGCATTCGATGAAAGAATTCATGCAAATTTTCTGTATTATTTTCTGTACCCGTGTTGATGATCTTTTGGTACTCTCTTATTTATTGCTTTCAGTCCCTAGCCACCACCATTTGCTACCATATTTTTTTCCTGTGGCATAGAAACAGAATTGTCTGGACTGCAGTCTCCTCCGTAGCCACTCCAAATAGCGATTGGCCACTAAGTTTGCTTCAGGAGGATGAGATTTGACCATTTTATCTTGCTAGATTTCCCCATTTACAACGGAGTGTTCCACTGCTGCACAATGCTCCAATTAGCAACCCTACCAACAACTGGGAGAGTTTGAATACCGATCAGGGCTGGGTTTTAGTCTCAACTGCAATGGTTGGGAGCTCAAACATGTCACTAGCTGTTGTGTTTGTGTTTTTGAATTCTAGCTGGGCCCTGGGTCTGTGGGCTTTATATATACGGGCAATGAATACCAAAGCAAGAAGGCAATGTATGTAGTTTTGAACACCCCATCATAGAAAGGAATTGGAGAGATGAAAAAGGTGCAACGTAGATTCGCTAGGGTGATATCAGGGATGGGAAATACATACAAAGTGATTCTGTGATCACACACTCCTATTCAGGAAGCCTCGCTTGTATGAAGTATGGGTCAGAGATGGGGCTACAACATTAAAGCCATTAAATATGCCTTCCCACCAGGAGCATGAAATCCCCCAGATAGCTGTGATTGAGAAACTTTGGAAAAATTAGGGCTTATTCACTGCAGCACAAAGTTATGGGGGGGAATCTAATAAAAGTGTTCATAATTTTGGAAGGATACAAGACTGTAATAGGTGAAAGATGACTACCGGTTATCAATGAATTGGAAATAAGAGGGAGTTAACTAAGGGTTGGTACTAGAAGCATGTAGGGGGAAGTTAGAAGATGGTTTTTATGCAAAGGGACTACTAGAATACAGGATGGATTTTAATGCGGTTATTGAACTCAAGTCAGTTAACATGTAAGAGAGAATTAGATAAATATTTGAAGAAAATAAAACATTTGATATGAAGCTCGTAACAGAACTGGCATGATGGGCCATGGTCTCCTCCTGCGATCACATTTCTATGATTTTACAATGCGACCTGACAGCAGTTGTCACACCTTGATGATCATTTAAAAGATTTGTTTTCAGCTTGTCATATGGATTTTATTTTGCTTTTAACAAGAGTTTCCAGCGACTGGTTAGAATAATTCTGTAGCAATGAGCCACCCATTTATGCCCATGTTACTTCTGTAACAAAACAACAATTTGTGTCTGGCTTTTGTCAGTTGGATTCAGTTCTTCCACTTGAGTGCTTGGAGTCTTCTAACAATTTCAGAACTTTGAAATGGCTTGTATAAAACAAACTAAAATACAGTCATTTAAAACCTGTTAGACATATCATGGACACCATGGCCTAGAAATTCGATCACGCCCGAAAATAGGCAGCAGAGGGTGAGGCAGCTCAGTATCGTGGATCAGGCGTGCAGTCAGCGCTGCTTATTGATCCCACGCCTGTTTGGGAGTGGCAGGAAATTGGGCATATCTGACCCGACTTAAAGGCAGCCAGCACCTCTTACAGGAGAGGTGCACTGTGAAGAGAGAAATGACTGCAAGACTTGTAGATTGGGCCCCCAGGTTCTGCAATGCCGCTTTGGAGGCCCTGACTAGTAATCGAGCACATCAGGCAGGCACTAGGGGCTTGCACAAGCATGATTCTTAATTCTTCCAGTTAACCGTTATTCAAATCTGAAGTGGGTTGTTGAATTAAAGTTTCAGTTTTCTGCATTTGGTGTTGGTGTTCATATTTGTAGTCAGTTGAAGGCAAGACCCATGAGGCTGGACTGAAGGAAGGCAATCAGGTGGTGGTAGTATGAATGGTGGTGATAAGGATTATGATACTGTTGGTGTACTGGGGATGGGAGGGATGATTCAAGTGGAACGCTCTTGGATGAGTAGCTTTGAGAGCTCTGGCAGATAGGGGCACTGGTGGTTGATGCTGCTCATGCTCTTCCTCCTCCTCATGCTGCTTTTCCTCCTCTTCCGGCCCCTCCTCCTCCTCCACTTGTTGTAAGAGCTTAGTATAACAAAGTTATACAACACATGACCACAAATCTGGAAACGCAGTCAGGGGTGTAATGCAGTGCTCCTCCTGAATGGTCCAGGCAGCAGAAATGTTGCTTAAGCTACTCATCCAAGAGCGTTCCACTTGAATCATCCCTCCCATCCCCAGTCCATAATCTGCTGTGATATTTCTGGCGGTGACATGGCTCTCGTTGCAGGCATGCACTGCCCATGTGCCCAGGTTCCTGACAGGAGTCGTGAGCCATGTCCGGAAAGTCCGGCTGGTTACTGCTAAGTAACCAGCATCTGACTTAACAGCCTGGTTGGAATAAAGGCAGCGCAAAGGACTGATGCAGGATGAATGAATCATGACTGCTGCCAAGAAGCTGGGTAAAGACCTGCGCTGCCTGAGATCGTAAACAAGCTGCACATTCAGGCAATGGTATCCCTTTCTATTGATAAAGATGTCAGGCTGATGATGGGGACCAAGGAGGGCAATGTGGGTGCAGTCTATGGCACCTTGGACCCTGGGGAAGCCTGCAATGCAGACAAAGCCTAGTCCTGTCTCGTCCTGCTTCACACTACTTCCATGGGGAATGCAACGTGTGTATTCCTCCTGGTGTACCAAACCTCGGTCGCCTCCCTGATACAGCAGCGTGCAACAAACTGTGATGTGTCATTGATGTCACCTGCTGCAGCCTGTAACAACCCCATGGCTTAAAAGTTAAGGGGTCACTGTGATCTTGGCAGCCACAGGCAGTGCTGTTCGTGCCCTGGTTTGGGGCCCCAATTGAGGCTGCAGCAGGTGACCCAGCTCCGTGACAGCCTCCTTAGTGAAGCACAGGCATCTCAGACTGCTCCTCGGTGAAGTTGAAGTGCTCCCTGAAAACCCGCTGTGGGTATGGCCTCCTTTGCAGTGCCCTCCTCCTACCTCTTCTCCCAACTGCTCTTCCTCTCTCCAGTCTGCTTTGCTGCTCCTCCTTGTCCACCAGCCCCAAAACCAGACCGCCCGTGACTGGAATAAACTGTTTCCAAAGCAGTCCAGCACCAGCACAAAGTTGTTCCCAGAAATCAGAATTCAATTATGGAATGCAAAAATTAGCCCAAAAAAGGCCCTAAAGTTAACTAGCAGCCTAAGAGGACAAGCCAGCAACTAATCTGTGTGGAGTGCATGGGCCCTTTAAATAGAGCTGCTGCAGGGTTCTTGCTGACTGTTAAACTTGCCCAGCAACTCATGACTTTATCACGTGGCAAGTCAGCCACTGGGGCAGACCAAATTCACAAAAGGGTCCTATAACCAGCTTAGGACGCTTATTGAAATATTATAATGAGCTTCTTGAATCGCTCTGGCATACGTCCTCGAAGCCTGCAGAGCAGCCTGATCCAATATGGCGATGGTGTGGAATGGGCGTGCGAGCCCTTAGCCATATTGGACCCTTAGGCACCCGTTTTAGGCCTGAAAAATGGGCACGGAATGATCGAATTTCTCGGCCCATATATGTCGCAATCTGTTTTAGTTGCAGCGAAATGCATTAGTAATACCTGTTTTGAATTGTAGAGCTGAACTGGGGTTAATCTGACAATGACAGCAACTTTGGAAAAGAATACAAACTTCACAAGATGTTAGCATTTTCTAAATAACCTTAATGGTATTTGATAAACATATGCTATGCCTTTGAGTGGGCAAGCAGGTGGCAGATGGAGTATAATGTGGGGAAATGTGAGATTATTCACTTTTGGTAGGAAGAATAGAAAATCAGAACATTTTTTAAATGGTGAGAAACTATTAAATGTTGGTGTTCAGAGAGACTTGGGTGTCCTTGTACAAGAAACACAAAAAGTTAGCATGCAGGTACTAGCAAGCAATTAGGAAAGCAAATGGAATGTTGGCCTTTATTACAAAGAGGTTGGAGTATATGAGTAAGAAAGTCTTACTACAATTGTACAGGGCTTTGGTGAGACCTCACCTGGAGCAATGTGTACAGTTTTGGTCTCCTTATCTAAGGAAGGATATACTCGCCTTAGAGGCGGTGCAGCGAAGGTTCACTAGATTAATTCCTGGGATGAGAGGGTTGTCCTGTGAGGAGAGAATGAGTAGAATGGGCCTATACTCTCTGGAGTTTAGAAGAATGAGAGGTGATCTAATTGAAACATATAAGATTATGTGGGGGCTTGACAGGGTAGATGCTGAGAGGTTGTTTCCCCTGGCTGGAGAGTCTAGAACTAGGGGGCATAGTCGCAGGATAAGTGGTCGGCCATTTAAGACTGAGATGAGGAGGAATTTCTTCACTCAGAGGGTTGTGAATCTTTGGAATTCTCTACCCCAGAGGGCTGTGGATGCTGAGTTGTTGAATATATTCAAGGCTGAAATAGACAGATTTCTGGACTAGGGGAATCAAGGGATATGGGGGTCGGGCAGGAACATCGAGTTGAGGTTGAAGATCAGCCATGATCTTATTGAATGGCGGAGCAGGCTTGAGGAGCCATGTGGCCTACTCCTGCTCCTATTTCTTATGTCCTTTGCTGTTTTGGATTAGGCTGAACTTCCTCCTTATGCTCAAGCGTAGGTCTCTAAAGTATGAGTCTAGTTGAAGGCTCTGATCTAATCAAGGGCTCCAGAGCCTGATTTAAGCACTGGGGATATTCAGGTGCTGAAGTGATGTTGAGTTCCACTACTTCACTAAAATAGTTGACAATAAGCTGTTCCTCCCTGGCATCAGTTGAAAGGCAGGATCAAAGCAGAAATGAAGAAGAGTAGATTTAGGCTGACAGCTAGTATGAGACAAGCCTTCGGCAAGGGGCTTCCAAGGGAAAATAGCTAAGTCAGTAATGAATTATGTCATAGTACATATTAAAGCTAAATTTAGGTATAAATTGATATTGTCACCAGTACATTCTGCAATATGCTGTAATTATAGCTAACTCTGTTTGAAATTGAAAAGTATAATATACATCGAGTGAAATAACACATACTATCAACTACCACAGTGTAAATCAGGCGATATTGGATCAGCAGTCCCTTATAGGCCTCGTCTGATTTTTCTTTCCAGTGAAATCAATGGAAAGCAAAATGGGTCAGAGTGTGTAACAGGCGGCTGATCCAATATCATCCACTTTATAATCCCGCCAAAGTTGAAAGTTTTGCGAAGTTAGTTTAGCTATTAATCACTTGGTTGAACACCAAGTCCTGAGACTTCCTGCAGAACACATAATAGTGACAGCTCATTTTTTTGTTGTGTGTTTCACTTTCCCTAAAGCAATGTAATACTTTCAGGAGCCTCTGATTTATTTTCTACCATACAAGAAAAAAATGAGCTTGTTAAAGATGGTGTAGTCTGCCTCCAGTAGAACCAAATTGTGACACTACTGGCAAGTGGCCCAGACAACAGCCGCCTTGTATATTAAGCCCACAAAATTGGGATTCAAGTTGGGTCATGCCACCAGTGAAAACCAATGAAAAAGTTATAAACTTTAGAGCTGAAACTTTATGACCTGTATAGCAGCCTTACAGATAGAAACTTTTGTATTTCTTTTGTGTTCATTCAAAAGCATTCAGGAGTGACTACTACATCCTTCGGCCTTAGGATATTACAATAAGAAGTGTCAAATAGGCCATGTCCTAAAAGTGGGGGATGGATGGCACAGTACTGAACATAGCCTATATCACTAATTGCATGAGACCACCAGCATTCAGCAACAAATTCTGAAGCAATAAAACCATTTTCTATTCAAAATGCGAAAAATGAAGCCCTTTCTTCACAATGCCAGCCTGTCACTTTAAACCCCAAAATATCTAATGGCAGTTTAGGATGCGAAGGTGCTAGGTTTTTATGGGGGTAGTCTGCCCCTGATTTGCGCCTCGCGTTTTTAGAGGAAATCTGTGAGCAAACCCATCTGACACTCAGTTGTATGTAATTTACATTGCATCATCCTCTTCAAGCACAGTCAGGTGCATACACCAGAAAAGCCTGTGAGAAAATTCAGGTTTAGCACCATACAGGTGAGAACAGGGAGAATGGATTAGCACTCAATTTTCCTGTGTTGCACCCATTTTTCAGGTGCTGTTTTTCAGGTACTATTTTCCGACCAGGGTGAAGGAAAATATACCCTTTATACTCCAATGTGACTGACACGAGACTGCTCTTTCAAGAAAACTTACCCACAAAAATATGATCTATACCCTTTGAAGTTATACAGAAACAAAAGGCAATAGACAATGGCATCTCTCATAATTACATTAGATCAAAAGGTGTCCATCAATATTGAATGCATAGTCCACCTTAAACAGTGGCAAAGAAGTCAGTGTTTGAATGTGATCGTTCCAGCCATGTAAGCTTTTAACACCTTGGACTCCCTATTGTACTTTCCCCTAAACTTTGTATCTTGCAAGCAATCTGCCTGGTCTGAGCTGATACTAGCCATAAAGAATTCAAATCAGAAATTTAATACAGACGAAAAGTACATGAACTGTCACAGGCATTTCGTTGGCAACATATATTTAGCAGACTTTGTGCTGGGGCGACTATAAAATTTATTTGAAATTGTTTTCTATTAAACATTGCCAGATTTGTCATCCTGCCTGCAACTGGCAACTCTTCAACTTCATGCTCATTGTCTTCAGGGCTTCCCTAACTGTCCACTTCCACTTGCTTCATGGTGCCTTCTCTTCTGAGAGCAAAATTGTGAAGCATGCAGCACATCATAATCACTTTGGATGTCACTATGGGGCTGTATAATGGGACACTCCCAGATCTGTCCAAGTGGTGAATTCTTTCCTTCTGCATGCCTATGGTGTGTTGTATTTGTATCCTTGTGGAGACATGTGCCTCATTATATTTTATCTAGCTGCAATTCTTGAATTTCAATTTATGGCTGACTGAGTACAGCAAAAAGCAACTCATACTGTTTTTAAAAAAATATATATAATCTCTCAAAACTCGTTCTCAAAAGCCCATTATGGATTTCAAAATGTGCTATCTTGTTACTTGTCAATAGCGATGATGTTTCCCCGGGGTAAACCATGCAAAATGAAGAATAGGGAAGCCCCGTCCTCAGTAACCTAACTTTGGAGCCTCTAATGTGCCATCATCAAGAGCCTCCAGCAGTAGTATAGCCTGATCACAAAAATTCGGCTGCACGACCCCGGTGTTGAATAGGCACAAAGCCTGTCCTGATATGAAAAAGGGGTATTTCTGGTCAATTTTCATCAAATTATTGTGACACCAAGCTATATAGTTCAGTAATGAATATAAAGTAAATTGAAAACATTCAAAGGAATTTGGGCGAGCAAGGCTAAAGGAAAGGGGGAAAAATTGGGACCGGGAAGCATACAACATTGATGTTAAGAAGAAGCCCTATTTTGAGATAGGTGGATGGAATTGTGGGTTTGGACAAAGCACAACCCCACAGCGCTATATAGTGTGCCCTTAAAGGGAGGGCAGCACTACAATTTCAGGGAAGATTGTCCACCCAAACTAACAAAAATATTGTCATCATGGCAGGACAGTTGGAACACAAAAGCAACTGGGCAGCTAACTCCAGCAGTTCACTAATGTCCTTTAGGGAAGGAAACCTGCCGTCCTTACCCGGTCTGGCCTATATGTGACTCCAGACCCACAGCAATGTGGTTGATTCTTAATTGCCCTCTGAAATGGCCTGGCAAGCCACTCAGTTGTAAAATCTCGCTACGAAAAGTCATAATAAGAATAAAACCGTCGGACCACCCGGCGTCCGACCACTAGGCACCGGACACGACAACAGCAAAACACCAAGCCCAGTCGACCCTGTAAAGTCCTCGTTACTAACATCTGGGGACTTGTGCCAAAATTGGGACAGCTGTCCCACAGACTAGTCAAGCAACAGCCTGACATAGCCATACTCACAGAATCATACCTTTCAGCCAACGTCCCAGACTCTTCCATCACCATCCCTGGGTATGTCCTGTCCCACCGGCAGGACAGACCCACCAGAGGTGGCGGTACAGTGATATACAGTCAGGATGGAGTGGCCCTGGGAATCCTCAACATTGACTCTGGACCCCATGAAATCTCATGGCATCAGGTCAAACATGGGCAAGGAAACCTCCTGCTGATTACCACCTACCGTCCTCCCTCAGCTGATGAATCAGTCCTCCTCCATGTTGAGCACCACTTGGAGGAAGCACTGAGGGTAGCAAGGGCACAAAACGTACTCTGGGTGGGGGACTTCAATGTCCATCACCAAGAGTGGCTCGGTAGCACCATTACTGACCGAGCTGGCCGAGTCCTAAAGGACATAGCTGCTAGACTGGGCCTGCGGCAGGTGGTGAGCGAACCAACACGAGAGCAAAACTTACTTGACCTCGTCCTCACCAATCTACCTGTCGCAAATGCATCTGTCCATGACAGTATTGGTAGAAGTGACCACCGCACAGTCCTCGTGGAGATGAAGTCCCGTCTTCGCACTGAGGACACCATCCAACGTGTTGTGTGGCACTACCACCGTGCTAAATGGGATAGATTCAGTACAGATCTAGCAGCTCAAAACTGGGCATCCATGAGGCATTGTGGGCCATCAGCAGCAGCAGAATTGTATTCCAGCACAATCTGTAACCTCATGGCCCGGCATATTCCTCACTCTACCATTACCAACAAGCCAGGAGATCAGCCCTGGTTCAATGAGGAGTGTAGAAGAGCATGCCAGGAGCAGCACCAGACGTACCTAAAACCTGGTGAAGCTACAACTCAGGACTACATGCGTGCTAAACAGCGGAAGCAACATGCTATAGAACTATATAGCTTGGTGTCACAACCTGGTGAAGCTACAACTCAGGACTACATGCGTGCTAAACAGCGGAAGCAACATGCTATAGACAGAGCTAAGCGATTCCACAACCAACGGATCAGATCAAAGCTCTGCAGTCCTGCCACATCCAGTCGTGAATGGTGGTGGATAATTAAACAACTAACGGGAGGAGAAGGCTCTGCAAACATCCCCATCCTCAATGATGGCGGAGTCCAGCACGTGAGTGCAAAAGACAAGGCTAAAGCGTTTGCAACCATCTTCAGCCAGAAGTGCCGAGTGGATGATCCATCTCGGCCTCCTCCCGATATCCCCACCATCACAGAAGCCAGTCTTCAGCCAATTCGATTCACTCCATGTGATATCAAGAAACGGCTGAGTGCACTGGATACAGCAAAGACTATGGGCCCCAACAACATCCCAGCTGTAGTGCTAAAGACTTGTGCTCCAGAACGAGTTGCGCCTCTAGCCAAGCTGTTCCAGTACAACTACAACACTGGCATCTACCAGACAATGTGGAAAATTGCCCAGGTATGTCCTGTCCACAAAAAACAGGACAAATCCAATCTGGCCAATTACCGCCCCATCAGTCTACTCTCAATCATCAGCAAAGTGATGGAAGGTGTCGTCAATAGTGCTATCAAGCAGCACTTACTCACCAATAACCTGCTCACCGATGCTCAGTTTGGGTTCCGCCAGGACCACTCGGCTCCAGAACTCATTACAGCCTTGGTCCAAACATGGACAAAAGAGCTGAATTCCAGAGGTGAGGTGAGAGTGACTGCCCTTGACATCAAGGCAGCATTTGACCGAGTGTGGCACCAAGGAGCCCTAGTAAAATTGAAGTCAATGGGAATCAGGGGGAAAACTCTCCAGTGGCTGGAGTCATACCTAACACAAAGGAAGATGGTAGTGGTTGTTGGAGGCCAATCATCTCAGCCCCAGGAGTTCCTCAAGGCAGTGTCCTCGGCCCAACCATCTTCAGCTGCTTCATCAATGACCTTCCCTCCATCATAAAGTCAGAAATGGGGATGTTCGCTGATGATTGCACAGTGTTCAGTTCAATTCGCAACCCCTCAAATAATGAAGCAGTCCGAGCCCGCATGCAGCAAGACCTGGACAACATCCAGGCTTGGGCTCATAAGTGGCAAGTAACATTCGCGCCAGATAAGTGCCAGGCAATGACCATCTCCAACAAGAGAGAGTCTAACCACCTCCCCTTGACATTCAACGGCATTACCATCGCCGAATCCCCCACCATCAACATCCTGGGGGTCACCATTGACCAGAAACTTAACTGAACCAGCCATATATATACTGTGGCTAGGAGAGCAGGTCAGAGGCTGGGTATTCTGTGGCGAGTGACTCACCTCCTGACTCCCCAAAGCCTTTCCACCATCTACAAGACACAAGTCAGGAGTGTGATGGAATACTCACCACTTGCTTGGATGAGTGCAGCTCCAACAACACTCAAGAAGCTCGACACCATCCAAGATAAAGCAGCCCGCTTGATTGGCACCCCATCCACCACCCTAAACATTTACTCCCTTCACCACCGGCGCACTGTGGCTGCAGTGTGCACCATCCACAGGATGCACTGCAGCAACTCGCCAAGGCTTCTTCGACAGCACCTCCCAAACCCGCGACCTCTACCACCTAGAAGGACAAGAGCAGCAAGCACATGGGAACAACACCACCTGCACATTCCCCTCCAAGTCACACACCATCCCGACTTGGAAATATATCGCCGTTCCTTCATCGTTGCTGGGTCAAAATCCTGGAACTCCCTTCCTAACAGCACTGTGGGAGAACCGTCACCACATGGACTGCAGCGGTTCAAGAAGGCGGCTCACCACCACCTTCTCAAGGGCAATTAGGGATGGGCAATAAATGCCGGCCTCACCAGCAACGCCCACATCCCATGAATGAATAAAAAAAAGCATTCAGTCCAACATCCAATACGTCACTGGCTCTGGTCACTCTGTAGCAGGCTATGTCTCACATGCTTATATGTTAGTCAAACAGGTCGAATGCACATGGGGATTGAGAATCAGCGAGCCATTGATTAAGGCCAGTCTTCGGTTGGAGGAGTATCTTCGCTGAAGGATATCAAGTTCCAGACTTTCAGCAGATACAAATAAAAGTACCTCAGTCAGGGACAACAGCTGCCTGTTGTATACCAGGCTGTGCAGCTCGTGGAAGAAATATGTTGCCAGTGCTATAGAGACTGCTTATGTACTATTATCCCTGTAGACTATGCAGATGTGACTGTACAGCCTCCTCAAAGGATAATCTCAGAAGACCTACAGAAACCAAGTACCTTTCTTGGGCCCAGAAGAAATCAGTCAACTTCCTCTGGAACCTGATGACAAAACCTGAGGGAGGAATCAATAGCTTGTACCAGATGATGATGGAGACGAACTGGTTGATTACCAAGACCCTGCCCTAGTATGAAAGCATTCACAAGATGCCTGATCACCTCCTAAAATGAGCAACGGCCTTCTCTTCTAACTCAATCAAGTTCATTGGCCAGGATGCTTCCATGGGACACACATACTCCAGTCAACCAAGTGAAGATCTGCCAGCAAGAAATCAACTTGTCAAGGACTCACTAAAAGTCCACAGCACTTGATCCAGTTGATCTTTGCAGAGGATGCCACTGAGTACACCCACTGACGTGTACATGCTCCACACATCAAAACGAGTACATTGTTGGCATACCTTCATGTCCATTCACGGATGAGCCACCTCTGACATCCTGAAACATAATAAGTGTAGCAATGGCTCAAAGGAAAAGGAATAAAGCTGACCCATGGTGTTTTCTTTTTATTAATTGATGGGATGTGGGCAACGCTGGCAAGGCCAGCATTTATTACCCATCCCTAATTGCCCTTGTAATCCTCATGATCAGATAACAAGATCTTTCTTGTATGTTATCCAAGAGTGTAAGTGTGGCACTAGAGAAGCCTCCCCAGATATGGAAGAAGTTTTTAAATCTTGGATGGATTTCAGCTTTGTATGTTGAAAGTTGTTGAGAGGAAAAGAAATGTTGACACAAGAGATAAAAATGTTTCTTGGAAGCAGTTTTTGCAATGGAGAAGATCAGGGAATAAATTTCGAGATGGTGAGGCCAAGAATGTGGGTGGATGAAGAAGGCCTAAAGATGGATCCATCAAAGTTAAGAAGTGGTAGTTGTTGGTTAGACTTCCGAGAGACATGAGAAACGCTGTTTTTGACAAATTCAGCGGAACAGGATCTTAACTTGGCACAGGCAGGGCGTGGAGGGGGAGTGCCGGGCGATAAGCTCGCACTACCACACCAGCAAGAGCTCCGGCCCATTTTAACTCCTGGGCCTCATTTTAAGTTTTCAAATCGGACTTCTGCCCACAGCTGGTGGGAACGATAAGGTGGCCGACGGGCGGAAGCGGGAAGTCACGCAGCAGCAGGCTGCTGCCAAGGACCCGAGGAAATGGTTCCGGCAAGGTGAGTGATGGGGTCACGGAAAAGGGAACGAAAGCATGGAGCAGGGGAGGCCCAAGGTTTCCCTGTGGGGTCAGGAGGAGTACTCGTTTTCCTCCTGGCGCACAAGAAACCTTTTATGTATAAAGCACTTACATAGGCCTCTTCTTGCCCTGGATCAATTTTATGGCAGCTTTCCTTGACACAGTCGGTACTGTGCCACCCAGGCTTAAAATCCTGAGGGGGTCCAAATTACGCTATCGGGCCCTGACTTATGAATGTTATTGCCTGCCTGCGGTGAGGGCCTCGCAAAATTCTGGAGTAACAGTCGTGGTCGGCATGAGTGCATCACAGACGTGGAAGTAAGGGCGCTGCTGCGATTTTAACCATCCGGTATGTCCTGTTCTCGTCGAATGTGGGGGGGAGGTTAAAATTGCGGCTAAGGTTTTCATTGCTCCATTGCAGGGCTCGGAAGAAATCAAAACGTAGTGAGTCAGCCACTGCAGTGAGAGGACTTAAAAGACAGCCGCATAAATACTTAGAATCAAGATGATCAAATACTGTATGGAACACGTTGGTCCCTGAATTGGGTGAACTATAGAAATGCCTTGTCATTGAAAGCGACCATAGTTGAATAATGTAGTTTGTAAGATAAGAAAACTACCCTGGATCTTTTACCTCAGTTACCTTTTGAGCTGTCAGGGAAAAACCTTTCTTCAGGAGATTAAATAAGTTGGGTAGTGCAAATTAAAATGATCTGAGGAAGAGCTTTATGGGTCAAATTTCCTTTTCTCATTGCTTATTTTTCTAATGTTGCTTTGCATGTCCGTGCTTTTAATCAGCAACAACTTCCTTTTATATCATACCTTTTAATGGAGAAAAATTTCTAATTTCCATCATCTCTGAAGTGCTTTTTGAGTTGCGTCTGAGTGCTATAACTTCAGACACCTGTAACAATCTGAAATATGTGTAAAATTCAGTATGACCTCATACTGCATGCAGTAACCAATCATTAACACGCACACCTTGAAGCATCTGAAGTGCGTTGATACAAATCAGACTGAGGTGGATAAGTGACAAAAGCTACACATCTCCATCTCACTTTTGCTCAGTAAATTAGTTCATCAATCTTAAGAAAATGTTAATTACATTTTAAATATAGAATGCGGTGAGATGAATGGGATGTCCAGGAGACTGCAGAACACTATTATATTATTCATTTCAATAGACTACATTTTTCCTTTGGATGACACAGTATCTATTCTTATATCATTGTCAAAGGAAGAATTTATAAAAGGAGAATTCATATGATAATAGATTGAGCTATCATTACCTCTCGAACAAGTGTTCTTGACCTAATATCATATCATCGGTGTTAAACCTACTACAAGGAGGGATAAAGATTTTTTCCATGCTTCCCTTTAAAGTGTTGTGAATTTACCTAAATATTTAGCAAAGATATAATCAACTTTCATCAAAAACAATGTGCATTTGTAGTGATTAATGAAGTATTAATGTAAAAATACTGCTTCAAAATCAGTCCTAGAATTTAAGCACGATAATAGAAATATCTAATTTAGTGAAGTTCAAGGTGACTCATTTCACATCACGGATCACTTTTTGAATAATACATCCTGAATTGAATAATGCACCCATCACCCCTGTGCTCGCTGACCTACATTGGCTCCCGGTCCGGGAATGCCTCGATTTTAAAATACTCATCCTTGTTTTCAAATCTCTCCATGGCCTAGCCCCTCCCTTACTCTGTAACCTCCTCCAGCCCTACAACCCTCCAAGATCTCTGTGCCCCTCCAATTCTGGCCTCTTGCGCATCCCCGATTTTATTACCTTCACTTTTGGCGGCTGTGCCTTCAGCTACCTAGACCCTAAGCTCTGGAATTCCCTCCCTAAGCCTCTCCACCTCTCTCTCCTCCTTTAAGCCACTTCTCAAAACCTACCTCTTTGACCAAGCTTTTGGTCACCTGTCCTGATACCTCCTTATGTGGCTCGGTGTCAATTTTTTTTTTGATAGCGTTCCTGTGAAGCGCCTTGTGACATTTTACTACGTTAAAGGCGTTATATAAATGCAACTTGTTGTCAGACATGTTCTCCAACTATTTACTACTGATAAGTAAGCATGTCATTGCTTTGTGGATTAGGATATAGTTATGTGGAATGCAAAGCATTTGATCTTTAGACTTCTTGGAGTAGACTTTCTCTGTGAGCACCCATTGTGCGCCCGGGAGGAGACAGCTGCTTGTATTTTTCTCCCCCCACCCGCTAGATAAGTGGGCTCTTTCTGAATTGAGCATTGCCATGTATATTTTTTAATGTTTTTTTTTCCTCTCTCTTTCTGATTCTTTCGACCACATAACAGCTTTTCAGCCCCGGATAGTAAGGAGACTGACTGAAAGTACATGGTAAATTTGAGCGTGCCATCAAAAAATTTACCCCTATGTGGACCTTTTCTCTTTTTTTTTTCTAATTTTATGTTCATTAAGGTGAGAGATGTTAGTGCTGGGGAATGGAACTCGTCCCAAAACATATTGGCCTGATTATCATGAAGGACATGAAAATATTGAATTTCCTCCATTCTATCAAATTTCACATATAACAAAGATTTGACCCCTTTTGGAACGTTCACAAAAATTTATCTTTCAAAAATCAGATTCCATGTGCTACCTTTTTTTATTCCTGGATAGTATCTTTTTTTCTAATTGAAGATCAGATTTTTATGTTCCATTGCTCCAGATTTTGGCCAATATCTTATCTTAAAAATAAACAATAGACTTAAGAACACCTTCAGAGTTTAGTAGGGATACTTCATAATTCTTAACAGTAATTTCCAGCCCCAGCAATAACCATTCCATTTCATCCCCACCCCTTCATACCCAATATTTAATTTTGGCCTGCAAGTATAAGAGCTCCCTTCTGTACAGTTTTTGTTCACAGCCTGACATCTACCAATTACATCAAAGGCCATCACCTGATTAATGTCTTCCACATGGACTATATGGCCTTTTCTGTAATAAATTTGTCTTTTGTCTCCTTCTCTTACTAGAAAAAACTTTTCCCCTGAAGTTTCATATCCAGGTTGCATCCTTGGTCCCTTCAGTTTTTGTCATTTATGTTCTACCCCCTCAGCGATGTCATTCAGAAGCAGGGGGGTCAGCTTACATATATACGCTAACAACATTGAGTTCTATCTCAGCACCTTCATTGATCCAAAGGCTGTTGTTACACTCTCCAACTGTCTATCTGACATTAAGACCTGGGTTAGAAAAACATTTCCTGCAGCCACTTCCAGTTTCCAGCCATGTGCCTCTGGCCTTGGCTCCAATTACTTCTCAGGTGGCCATCTCAGGCTAAGTACAGGAGGTGCAAAACCTTGGTATGCTGCTTGACCCCCAAGCTGTGCTTGCTTCCCTCCATCCATTCTATTATCAAGACTCCATTCTTCCACTTCTCAACATTGGCTGCCTTTACCCCATCTCCCACTGTGACCAAAACACTAGTCTGTATCTACATCATTTCAAGGTTTAACTACTCCCAAAACTTTCCTAACTAGCCTCCACCCTATACAAATGACAACTCATTGAGGACACTGCAGCCCGCATCTTCACCCACACAAAGATCCGCTCTCCTACCACCACCTCCTTTCTGTCCCAGCAATTTGGCCTCAAGATCTTTGCTCACTTTCAAGTCCATTCATGGCTTTACCCACCCGATCTCCATCCAGATATCCATTCCTTACACCTGGTTGTCCAGTCCCTCCACAACACCATTGATGGCCACTCTTTCAGCCACTGTTCCCCAGCCCTCTGGAATTCGCTTCCTATGTCCCTCTACCTTGCAACCTCCCTCCCTACTTTCAAAAGCCTCTTCAAAGCTCTTTTCTTCACCCAGGCCTTGAGCTCTCTCCTAACCTTCACCATTTTCCCTTTTTACATCCTCCTCGGCATCCCTCATTTTTGCTCCTCTTTGAGATGTCTTCCTCAATGCCCTACAAAAATTATGTTGTCCAATCATTACTAACCTGGTACCTGACCTTTTTGAAAAGGTACATTCACTCCATCTGTGGAATACAGCTCAAAATGTTAGTGATTCTTACACATATCCCTTGGCAGAGTAAAAATCACCAACATTTTGTATACATTACAGACAGTTTCACACAATCTAAAGAGCATGGTGAAGAACATCCTTACAGAGTTCTACTCTAACATTGAAATACATTGGAATGGAGTTTGGCTTCACATATATCTGAATTTTGGACCTTCAGAACTGAGTTTGAAAGTTAATGCTGAAGAACATTAATTGTTAGTCCCAATGACTTTTACTTTCTAGAGTATGTGCTGGCAGTTTCTTCTGGAGTTCAGAATATTCTGTGTTTAGTTTCACAAGCTATGCAAGTGATTTCCCAGCAGTGTGCTCTCTGATGTACCAGGTTGTCTGTCAGAGATTAGATTATAGAGCTGTGAGCAATTATGTAGTTGCAGCCACTCCAAATTAAAATCAAGGTTTTGAACTAACCTCCCACTGAAACCTTTAAGGTTTATTAAGTCTGCCATGTACTCCACTTACACTGTCAATTCAAAGCTGAAATGATAACGGTATTTCCTAGAATTCACACCTAATTGCACAGAAGAATAGTATGGTTGCTGGGCTCTGGGTTTATTGCATTATTAACAAAAACATCTTCCAAGGTAGGTTTCATGCATTTGGAGGCGCAGTAATGTAAATCAGATCATACAGTAATACAAATGAGGACGGCCATTCCGCTCATTTTCATTCATCCATCTGGACAGACCTTTAAGTCTCTATATCGCAGCATTTAATTGTTTCTTAAATGATTCCAGGGTATTCGCCTCCACTACTCTATTTATTACTTACTCTTTGTGTGAAGAATTTCCTGTTATCAGTTCTAAACTTGTCTTTTAATAGTTTAAACCTGTGTCCCTTTGACATATTCGTGAATATAGTTTAAAGTAATTTTTCAGATATACCTTTTCCATACTGTTTGCTATCTTACATACCTCTATAAAATCAGCTCTCAAACTCCTCCTTCCAATGCTAAAAAGCCCAAGTTTCTCACTCCTTGGGCATGATTTTGACCCCGAGCCGGGAAGGGGGTGGGGTGGGTCAAATTGCAGATGGGAAACCTGGAGACCAGCCAGGGAGAGGACGTGTTCAGTTATGTCTTTGTTTGTATGGATGGGGGGGGGAGGCATGGGGGCATAAGTTGGCATGGGGCACAGGTTGGCATGGGGTCATCAGTCATGGGGGGAGGGATCGGAGGTCAATCACGGGGGTTGGGGGTGTCGGGATTAGGGTCATCGCGGGAGTCTGGGACCGGGTTCGGGGGTCAACGATCGGTGTCGGGGATCAGTGATCATTGGCGGCTAGGATCGGGGTCTGGGGGTCCATGATCGTGGGTCCGCGATCAGGGATCGGAGGTGGGGGAGGGGCAGTTCTTTCATGAGGCGTAAAAGAGAAGGCCCGGGAATCCCTGCCCCCCGGGTTTGAAATCGGAACCTGTGGGGAATATGGAGGCCCAAAGTCTCCTTGAAAGGTTTTAAGGCCCGATCCGTCTCCTGGGAGCGGGTTGGTCGCCCTCCTCTTGTCCCGCTCTGGCGAAAACCGGAAATGAGCAGGTTGGGGGTGGGCCTAAAATTGTTGCAAGTTTGAATGCCTCCACATCCCCAACCCACCTGTTTTTCACTTAAAATCGTGCCCCTTATAACTCAGATCTTTTATACGAGGGGCTCGATTTTCGCACTCGCGATCGGGTGCATTCCTGGCGGGGGGGGGGGGGGGGGCTACGAAAATTGGGGATTCCCGGGGCGGGTCGGGAGCCCGGCTCCAACCCGCCCCATTTCCGGGTTCCCCACTGACACGCTGACATGCGCGCGCAGCCCCCGCATGTGGGACTCCCGCCAGCAATTAAAGCCGGCGGGGTGCCACTTAAGGTATTTATCTAGGTATTTCAGGTCGTTTAGAGACCTGATTAACGTGATATTTTAGGAGGGTTGGGATTTTACAAACAACTGAGACTATTTCCCGTACTGGGGGAAACACTCCCAGTTCAAATGGTCGTGTTGCAGCCATTAGCATGTGGCAGCTGCAAAGGTCCATTTGACAGGTGGGGGAGGGAGACCCTCACTCATTGCAGGAGGCCACTCTGTCACTTGGGACAAAGTTTGGCCTCCACCACCCTCCTCCTAACAATAAAATTCACCAACTTGCACACTTACCCCGGTGTCCAGACACATGTACCTACCTTGCGGACCCCCTCAGATGTATATCTTCCGGATGGGGGCCGCCGCAGCTGCAGTCATGACCTCCTCGGAGGGCGAACAGCATCACCAGCCTCACCGGCCACGCCGTCCACCTCTGACACGTGGAGCTCCACAACACAGTGCTGTGACACATCCACCTGCACAGCAGGAGGGAGGGCAACCGCAGAGAGAGATGCGTCGCAGAGGGCACTACCCTCGCCACAGGGTCCACAGACCGAGGCTCAGCTTCCTGGACCTCTCTGAGCAGCAGTGCACACGGAGGCTCAGAGTCACTCGACGTGTAGTCATGGACATCTGCAGCCTCCTTCATGCCGAGCTGCTGGCCCGAGCACCATCTTCTTACCTGTTGCTGTCAAAGTCACCACTGCCCTCAACAACTTCTCCTCCGCATCCTTCCAGGGTACCACCGGGGACATCGCCGACTTCTCTCAGTCGTCTGCACAAAAGAACCCTGCAAATACACCTACACCCACTTTGCAGTGACACAATGGGTGTCATCAGTTGTGGGTCTTCATTGTGATCCTCAGGAAAGGGCATTATTGCACAAACCAGACGAGATTCACATAGACGTGACAGTAGTGGTGACAATATAATATGTAATGTGAGTTGCTCAGAGATTAAATATAAGTAAAAACCATGACAAACCCTCAAACACCCTTGTGCATCCCCCTTCATGCTCACGACACGTTTGCCTTATGCTGCCAACTGCACATGTGTGATGCATGCCTTGTGGCTGCAGCACAGGTAGTGGCAGGTTGAGTGAGGCTGGCTGTGAAAGAGATGCATGAGAGGGTGAGTATGAGATAGAGCCATGAGATTGTATAAGGATTGGGTTGAGTGGTAGTGGCAGGATGAGTACTGTCAAGGTGAGTAAGTGCAGGTAAGATGAGGATGAGGTTTGAGTGGGTGTGAGGGGTGACGTGACAGAGTAGTGTTGGCTGTGCAGAAGGAGATGTGGGGTGGGGGCAGTGAAGTGGCAGACAGAGTGTAGGGGAATGAGTAAGTGTACTCACTTTGGCTGACCTACTTAGGTCATTGCAGCGCCTCCTGCACTGTATGCAGGTGGGCGATATGTTGGTGGTGCAGATGACCTCCTCTGCCACCTCGAGCCAGGCCTTCTTGGTGGCAGATTCAGGCCGCTTCCTCCCGCCCGCCAGGGGGAAGATCTCTGTCCTCCCCCTCCTCCTCACCCCATCCAATAAGAGCTGGAGTGAGGCATCATTAAACCTGGGAGCAGCCTTCCCCCTGGGCTGCTCCATGCTGTAATTTTTCCTATTTCTTGCAGCATCAGTCAGTGGAGGACTGCCCCTTTAAATAGAGCTCCTCCAGCTGACAGACCTTACTGTGCATGCGCAGTCTGCCCGCCGTGCAGCTTAGCAGCGGGGAACCCGGAACAACAGGTAAGTGGATCCAATCAGCCTGCGATTGCGCGCGGGGCAGACTGATTTCACCGGGCGCGTTACCCACGTGTCCAGTCGACCCCCCCCCCCCCCCCGCCGCCATGGTAATATCGGGCCCTAGGGATCAGCCTTGTGGCTCTTCTGTGCACTGCATCCAGCACTTAAATGTCTTCCTTGCATCTCAGTAACCACACCTGGCCACAGTAATCATAGTGTGGTCTAGTCAGAGCATTATACGGTTTGATGATGACTTTGTTTGACTTATATTCTACTTACAATGTTTTGGCTATATTTGTTCAACGTTCTATTCACTTTGTTGAATGATGCTCTGCATTGGTTGGACATGTTGAACGTTGAGTTTATTAAGATTCCTAGGTCTCTTTTAACTTCATCCGTAGCTATTTCAGTAACATTCATGGAATGTGTATGTTGCTAACTTTTCCTTCCTATATGCTACTTTACACTTGTCTATATTACATTTCATCTGCCATTTTTCTGTCCATTTTATATATGTTTTCCAACTCACTTTGTAATTTCTGAGCTGCTTCCTTATCCAAAGCAATCTTTTAGGTGATATTTGGTTCATAGCAGTCTTTGCTGTTACATCCTGGATCTTCACACTAGCATCTGGCCTTGGGGCCTATTAAAACTGATAATGATGTCAGCACAACGGGAGATGCCAGCACAGCGAGCTACTGTGAATGCATGTGCACTATGTAGGTCAGTAAAGGAGGCTCATTATTGGGGCCATATTAAATAAATGGAGTCATTGTACTAAAATCAACATACACACCTCAACTTGAAGAATCAGAATCTTAACCAGGAGCCACACTATAAATGAGATCAGATTTGTATTTTGTACTGTATTAAGCTATTTCATCCTTGGCTTTCACAGTTTGGTTTGGAGGAATTGATGTAATCAATTTCAAGAAGGACAAAGATGAATTGATTACTTTCTGGAGTGGAAGCATTTAGTAATTTTGACAAAATGTCTGTTTTTAGTGTCTTGCAGCAGTTCAGTTATCATTATCTACACAATGAGCAAAGAATCATATTTCCACACGCTTACCAGTGTTTGGTTTGGACTTCACCCTAACACTTCTGCCTTGTGTTCATAGTGAGAGGGTGGTTTTCATAAATAGACTGAGTCTCTTATAAACAAATACATGCATCTGTGTGGAGTAGCACGTCCATGGTTAACAATTACCCCTTATTATAGTATACAGTGCACCAAAGATCATGGGGGATGGATCTCCTGTGTCCTTCAAAAGGCAGAAAATACTATTTCATTAGACCAATGCATACAGGCTAATATTAATGAGTTATTTACAGGTTGAATAATCTTGGACTAGATGTTCAATCCATTGACTGCAGAGCAGTGAGACATTGAGATTGGGCCAGAATTTGCTGAAAAAAATGGCGTGTGAGTTGTGAATCTCGAGAATTTGCTGGTTGATTTACGCCGCTCCACCGTTTGCTTCGCACAAACAACTTCTCAGCCTTAACCTCCTCGTTATTTTTAAGAATTTGCCGGATTTGCACATTAATTGCCCATTAAACTTGCCACAGAAAATTAAGTCTAGTAATTAATATCATATGTACCCTTTTGACAAAGTAACAATTTTAATGACTGCCAATCAACCTCTTTGGCCAGAAAATGAACAGTTTGAACAGTGCAGTCTCATTCCTTCAGGTAGTGAATTGTTGGAGATTTTAAAAATGTCTAATTTTAAATTTTTACATTTTTTTTTCTTACTCTTCCTTTCTGTCTGTTTTCTCTCTCTCTCTTAATCCAATCTTTCTTTCCTCTCTTTTTATCTCTTTCTGTACCTGATTTAACTCTAATTCACCCTCCTTCTCAGTCGTTCCTCTATTTATTTCTCAATTTTATTGGTTAAGGAGATACGCTGTTTATCCCGCTGTTCACTAAGCTCCCAGTTGTCTTGTTGCCCTCCCCGTTCCAATATCAGCCCGCACTTCCAGCAAGTTGAGGCGCAAAACATTTTCGAGCTGAAGGGTACAGAAACAAATCAGGCATGCCCTCCTCCAGCAACATCTGGCTCAATGTAATACTTTTTTTTAAGTAAATTTAGCCCATAATTGGTTAAAGTACCCTTTTTGGACTCTAGTTCTTACACAACATGATGAGCAATAGGACTTTTGGATGAATCAGTCTGTCATAGACCTTCATGGATGTTACACCAACAAAGTTCAGATCTCTAGCCAGAACTAAAAATCTAAGAAATATGAGCAGTGATTTAAGCTATGGAATTATTTGAAATTGTAGTCATTGCATGGCAGTCAGCAAACAAAAGTACAACAGCTCTCCCATCTTTTGAGGTGATGTCAATATTCCCATCTTCCTCCCATCCTTTCCCTTGAGATATAGATAGATAAAGTATTTTCTGTGGTCTTAGTTACAGTTAATTGGAGGAAATGTTACTTTTTTTTAAGCTGTATTTGTTGTAACAAGACAAAATGCCAGGCAGGTTTGGGTGACTCGCGTCACCTGTGATGGGACGATTGACTAGTAGGCATATCAATGTTAAATATTGAAAGCAATAGAAGTAGGAGTCAACATTATGCTTCAGGCATTAACCTCTAAGTGTTGCCAATGCCATCAAAGTTTTAGTAAATCATAATAGGAAATAGGCGTGACTAAGAGGAATCGCGTATAATATATTTAAAAATTTACATCTGCCTGCACTTCTTGCCTATAAAACTTATTCCTGTTGCATTGTTTTTGTTAAACCTTGATAGTTAGAATTGTGCCCGTTAATCTGAAATGAAATAGAAGATCAGCTGCATAAATAATGAACTCATTTTAATAAAGGTGAATAATTTGTGTTAATATGGAGGTTTCTTTTTTCATATTGATTGGCAAATGGCAAGTTTTACAATATAATGTTTTAATTGAACACTGAATTGTAAATTTTGTTCATGATATATCCCATTGCATACGGGCAACAAAAAGGATCACACTCATTACAGAGACTGCAGTTCTATAGTACTAGCTTAACGTGTTGATGATGGGAATAGTATTTAGCTTCAACAGGATTTTAATTAGTATTAACAATTTGAATTTGTTATATTTTGAAATAATACAGCATTTTGATTTTGATATGTTCTCAATTCTCAGTAGTGGTGGGCTTTGATCATGCCAGGTAAATATGGGTAGCTGAAGTCCTAGTTAGACACCACAGATGGGAACAAAGCTATCCAGATTGGACTGACTGTCAAAGTGAAAGGGTTGACTTTTCTTTGTGTCAACAGTGCATTAAGTGGATAGCTATATAATGTGGCAAAGATATCTGGGGCAGAACACCATTACTGTACCAACATATATTTTCCCTTTTATGCCTTGGGTATATTGAAGTGCTAAAAATTGGGCACATTGAAAGAACAAATAGACTTTGAGTTGCAGAATCCCAGATCAAACCATTGGGCCAGAAATTGCTCATAAAATAACGGTGAGCCTAACGGCGCTCACTGTTATTAATGGGCAAATCGAAGAGTAAGTTCCGGTGACCGCACATGCCCAGTCACATGCGGAAATCCGGAACTTGCTCTTCCCGAGTCACCGGTGATCTGACAGCTTCATGTTAAAGGGACCTTGCCAGCTGCAATCATTGGACAAAGGCGAACTTGCTGCACTGCCCAGCTGGAAACTAACTAATCTCGGCACAAAACAGGTACGCTGAGTTTTTTAGGTCGAAACTAACTTTTAATAGCGTGGAATTAATGACTGCTAAACAACCTCTATGGCACTAAAAATTAACTTAAAAATGTGGAGTCTCATTACTCCTGATGTTAATAGTTTTTGGATATTTTAAAAGAAAATTTTAATTAAAGATTTTTTTCTTTTACTTTTTCTTTCTGTCTCTTTTATATCAGTCTTTTAATCTCACCCTCTCTCTATTTCGCTTTCTCTATCATTTTTTAATAGTAAATTTACTAACCTTATCGGCACTTCCTGGTTTTTAGTCTGCGCGGCTAGTGAAGGCTGCTTCACTTCCTGGTTCTCACTGTGTGGCTTGCTTCAAGCTGATTGGTTGAGGGGAGAGACCGATCCTTTCGCCTCTCCCACGGTTTCTAGGTTCCCGGGAGTTAACACTGGACAGTTTTCGGCTCATCATTCAAGGAAGTTGCCGCACAAAAGCCTGCGGTAAGTTTGCGGGTGAGTATAAATCTATGGAGCGGCAAGTGCTGTTCATTCGCCGCTCGGAACAATTTACGGGCCATTATTCTTATTACTAAAAATAGCATTACCGTTGTACTCCCTGATCCGAAGAAGCTGCCAGAGGTTCTCTTTATTTCAATTGTGCAGCGGGACTTTGGGATGTGTGAAGAACATGACATGGTTTGTGCACCAATGGATGAATTAATGGCCAATCTGTTGTTCATTGCCCTCTAACTTTATTTTTAATTCAGGACATTTTTGCTTGGAAGGTCCTAGATTGAATGTGTCTCAATTTTCACGTGACTGTTGTAAGAGGCCACTTACATCTTACAGATATGAAATTGTCATATATTGATCAACATTTGTTTCTTTTGGTTCAGGATCAATATGAAATTGAAGATGACATGACTGCATCAGAGGTAAGTTAGCCCTCTATAAAGTTTTAACGGTGGGTTATATTTTCCTCCATTTTTTTTTGCTAAAATTAGCAAATGAAGAAAGCTATATACACACTTCCCTTAAGGGTTTATCCCAGATGTCTTTATTCCACCATATTTATTTGAAGGTATAATATTTTTTTCAGCCATATTTGATGCCTTTCAATAAATTGCTGAGGAGCCTGGATAATGTCGATGCAAACTTAATTAACTTAAACTGTGATTGCAGCACTAGAGGTAAAGCCTCCAGAGAGAGTAGTGATTAAAGAATTTTCCCGCTTCCACTTGCAAATTGTTGAATATGTGGAATAGAGCTCCAGCAAAATCAGTTAATGCTGTTAATTAATTTTTTTAAGTAACTGAATCAGTACCTGTTGAAGAACAAGATAGAAGGCTATAAAGGTGAAGATAGACCAGAATGAATAAATTCTCTTCTAAGTTATTAGGGGTGGGGTAACACATTTGCTTGGCAGGACCAAGAAAATGTTACCCTTACAATGCAGCTGGTTAGGGCTGGATATTGCAGTCTATAATATTAGATTGATACCTCCCTCAGGAGACTAAATATGTTGATGGCGTTCACCATAGAGCAAATTGTGTATGATCTATGCAAAGAATTGGTTTGATTTGTCCAATAGTCTTCATTCATGCTTTGTTTTCTTATGTTCTCAATGATTACTAATGAAACCAACATACTTTTAATATGTTTAATCCTCTACAAGGATTGCAAACTCTCTTCAATTACAAACATTCAATTCTTTGACTTGTTAATCACATCTGACCAGCACTGATCAAACAAGTGACAAAGGTAACTGGAAAAGCTCATAGAAGAATAGGAATCCTCAAAAAATCTTGGCCCTTCTTGTCATTATCAACAACTTTGCTGTTCTAAAAAGACTAAATTCACCCAGTGATGGAATATTGTTGCCTTGTTTGACAGGTTGCAAAACACTAATCTAACTCTTTGATTCAGGGCACCCCTAAGCAATTGCAGACCAGCAGACTTGGTCAGCATGCTTTCTGTATGCCAGAATACCTCCTCCACAATGCTTGAGAGATGTGGCTGGGTTGTCAGTCCTAAGCAAGATTTACTACTGAAGAAACACTGAGTTGTTAGTGCTTTAAACCAAGTCTCCATCGTTCTGCAATATCAGCATCAAAACTTCACGCAGCTTTCGTCTGGGAGACAGCTTCAAGGCAACAAAAGCTGTGTGTTCACAGCATATGTCAGGTTAAATTTGAGACATCTGCTCTTGTTACAGTTATATCTGACTGCACACTGTTATGCCACCTATTATCCAAAAAAGGATATCGGCAAGAAACTCCTCAGGGTTTCTTCCACTCCACTGCTGTAACTGCGGCAGAAGTTTGGTGGAAACTATATTAATGCACATTCATTTAAAAATTTGGCCCTTTAACAATTTCTTAGACATTCTTAACAATTAGAGGCATTGATCGGCAAAGTAGAGCCAGCGCTTTGGATGAGTTGAACGATGGAAGATTAGCATCTTAAATTTTCGTAAGTGGACAGTCAGTTATCTAATAAATAAATTGGATTACTGGGACTTTTCGATGCATTCAGATTTACTATAATTGAGTATCTCTGTACTTAATAAGGTGACATGTTTTGAATGCACGTATATTGTGCTTGCCATCATGCCATATTGGGAGGAGGAGTTAAGTGGAGTCTGCAGAGCTCAGTACTTGGACCCCTATTGTTTTTAATCTATGAAAATGACCTGAAAATCAAAATTAACTAGAAGCTTGTCAGATTTGCTGATGATATCCTAATAAGGAAAGCAGAAGAGACCGAGAATGCAGCTAAAGGTTTGCAAAAGGATGTAAGTTGCTTATGCAGTAAATTTAACATTAGTAAAAGTAAAGTATAGCAAACAGATCAAAAAGATGAGAGACCTAAATATGCAATGGATGGAATTGAATTAGTACAAGGAGATTTATAAAGGAACTTGGGAGTAATAATAGGCATGTCACTTTCAATGTCTGGATAATGTGACAAAGTAATTAAAAATGCTGGGATATGTATCCAGAACACTGGGATTAAAGTCTAGAAAAGTAATGTTAAGTTGTACTAGTCAGTATACATTTTTAGAGTATTGTGTTCAGTTTTGGGTTTTTTTGCCACAAAAAAAAATTGAATACATACTGAGCTCTGATGGGATTCACTCTTGACTATTGAAAGACGTCAGCAAGGAGAGAGCAGAAACTCTGGCCACAATTTTTCAATCTTCCTTAAATATGAAAACTGTGCCATGAGTCTACCGAGTAATCAATGTAACATTTTTGTTCAAGAAGGAAGAAAAAACTAAGGTGATTACGAGTCTAATGACAGTTGTGGGCAAACTCTGAGATAAAATAGTGAACATTTAGAAATACGTGGGTTAATGAAGGAAAGCCACCACTGATTAGTTAAAGGCAAATTGTGTTTGACAAATTTAGTAGAGTTTGGATTTCCAGAAGGATTCAATAAGGTGTCATAGAAGAAGCTTGATAGAAAAATTCAGGAATATGGTATAAAGGGAAATGTTGTAGTATGGGCAGAAAGTTGGTTAACAGGCAAGAAATAAAGTGTTACAGTACATAAGTGTTGCTCAGATTGGAGAAAACTGGAAGTGATGTACTCCAGAATTTAGTCCTGGGTCCAATCTTATTCTTGGTATATATGGATAATTTGGATTTGGGCATAAGGCTCACAATCTAAAAATTTGCTGATGACATAAAAGTAGGTGGCTTGACAAATAATGAGGTGGACTGTAAAAGACTTCAGGAAGACATAGGTTAGCAGAATGGGCAGACAGGTGGAAGATGCAATTAATGTGAATGTATGAGGTAATATATTTTGGGAGGAAAAACAAGCAATGGGAGAATACGTTCAATGGAAAGCTTGTGAAGGATGTGGACAAACAGAGAGACTTAGGGGGTTCATATACATAATTCCCTAAAAGTACAAATACGGGTGGTTAAAAACCAATAAAAAATGCCAACAGCATTTTTTGTTTCATAAATAGGATTTAGGATACAAGATTAAAGTAATGGTAAATCTGTACAAAACATTAGTTAGGCCACAGTTAGAGTACTGTGTTCAGTTTTGGGTACCCCATTATAGAAAGGACATTAAAGCCATGTGGAACATTCAGCGTAGATTCACCTGGATAATGCCAGGAGTGGGAAACTATTCCCACTGGATGCAGAGAAGGCTAAGAAGAAATTTAATTGAGATTTTTAAAATTATAAAGGGTTCTGATAAACAGACTAGGGAAAGACTATTTCCTCTGGTTGGGGAGTCACTTAAATAGCAGAGTTTAGGAAAAATTTCTTTATGCAGCAGGTTGTTGAAGCATGATTGTGTTGCCACAGGAAGTGGTTGAGGCAAAGAATTGGCTTGGAATTTCCTGGAACGTTTTAGTCAAACTATGGTATAAGAGCAGAGTGGTGCTGTTTTTTCTTGAAGAAAATTTGCACGCCACTGAAACAGCGCTACATGAAAATTTCCTTGATCATGTGCACCGCTTCCGAGATACGTCCGGTGAAACCCTTTGCTGCTTGTTTACATAGCACCACCCCCATCCAAAGACCAGCTCGCACAAG
Organism: Heptranchias perlo; assembly: GCF_035084215.1. Lineage (NCBI taxonomy): Eukaryota > Metazoa > Chordata > Chondrichthyes > Hexanchiformes > Hexanchidae > Heptranchias > Heptranchias perlo. The sequence goes on along the minus strand of NC_090337.1, from coordinate 28,570,702 downwards.
TCTCCTGGATTTACGCAAATAATGCGCTGGCGTAGATTTACACCCAAACATTTAGGCACAGCTTGACCCGAAGTCTCGTGATATTGGCGTAACTGAGATTTCTGAAGTTTGTTTGTGGTTTTTCTCACAATTTTTTAAAAAATTGTTACTGAAATCTGCACTATAATTAACCAAAATGCATCCTAAATATTTCAGACCCCAACACCCTGCATATGTTCAGCAGGACTAAGTAGTTAGAATGGCCTTCTCAATAGGCATGCCCCTGTTCTGCATAATACTGGAAGGCGAAGAGGAGCAGCAGAGGCAAGAGGCACTGAATGAGGGGTCACGGCAGAAGATAGCAGTTCTGTATATTTCCCTTATTGGTGGCACTGCTTTTGCAATTGTTTTACACTGACTTTACATTCTGGCATAGGCAAACGATCGGCAATATCGGCTCATAAACCAGCGTAAATTTCAGTGTAATTTCTGCGTAACTACAATCCAAGAAATTCCGGTCCATTGCATCCTTTAAGGGAATATTGGCAAAATGTTTGAAGCAGAGAAAGATACAGAACTGTGGGGAGAGAGCAGAGAAGTGGGATTAGTTCTGGATTGCTCTAGCAAGGAGTCCACAGATACACTGGAACGAATGGCTTCCTTCTGTGGTGTAACTTCAATGGTTTTTTTAAAAAAAAGTGATAAATGTTTGGACTAATCTTTAAGAAGTTAGTAGAGGCACAAGCATTCAGGTTGTTCAAAATATAGTTGGCTGCGATGGGAGTTGGGGTAATAGATGACTTTGATGAACCAAATGACCTTTTCTTGTCTATGATTGCTTCATGTCATGTCACATACATACCCATATTCAGTTTCCTTTCAGTGGAAGTTAAATTTCCCGAGGGAATATTTTACTTCCAGTGGAAGTGCAATTTCCTGAGGGCATATTTTAAATGGTACCAAGTTCAACACATCCACTCTTTAAAATAAACTTCATGGCAGTCTTCCACATATTGCAATAAACCATTCTGCACAACAGCTCGATGCAGTCCCAACAGAATATAGTAATTATATTAAGATGAATTCAGCTACAGGCCTGCTGAAATAGCCATTTTTACAAAACATCAAGTATGTACATTTTGCCTTTAAAAACCTGTATTGATTTGATAGCTCCAGAGTAATTTTTGTAACTTTTAAAGAGTATCTACCCTCAAGCCCACAAAGACAAGAGTTCTATTAACGCTAAAGCCTTTTAAGGTTATTATTAAGGTGAAGGTGCAAATTTATTTCCCCTAAAGCCACTTCAGTTCAATTAAGGTAATTAATTCCACCTCCTTTCAACTTTCTTCGCAGATTGTGTCTTTAGATGAATTATTTCCTTGCTTGTCAGAAAGATAACACAGCAAGTAGGAAAAGTGTGGTGGGACTAATACCATATTATTTATACAGCCCTGCAGTTAATGATCTTTCAACAACCAGATGGTGAAATAAAAGTAGCTGAGGGTTTGTCAGTGTCTGGCTTGTAATTATAACCCTGACTTCTGCAATGCATAAGGTCTAAAATAGTTTGACAGATAGTGGAACAAACATATTCTGAATCCTCTTGTTAATTTTAACTACATCTGTGCTGATGTCCCAACACACCTTGCAACATAATGACCACTTTTTCCCTACCTGATAAACTATCGTGCACCAGTGCTACTTCTGTTGGTGTCTGTATGACCAGTTCTGATGAAAAGTGTGGATAACTTTTGACAGCATGGAAAAATTAATTCTATGATAAGAATTATATATGCATATAATTATGCATGTATTCATTTAGTCTATACCAATGCAATATGATGAATTTCCCAATAAAATATTGATTTTCCTATATTGTCTGCTAGTTTGAACTGAATAAAATCCTATGTAGAGTTAAGTAATGACAAGTACATCAATATGTAATGGTGTGGTTTAAAATCTTGTGAACGTTGTTTTATATTGCATTTCATTATAAGGTATCTAACTCCATGTACAACTAAACACAGAACTATTTTAACTAACTTTACTCAGCCACTTCCTTGCCAATGGCCATAATTTCCATTTTAATTAATGAACAATTGTGTGGATTTGGAGCAGTTAACGGAATTGAGGAGTTGATTGGGATTTCTAACTTGCTTTCAAGATGACAAAAGTCATAAAGAATCATAGCAAATCATTAGTGAAGTTGGTAGTGTCTACTGAATTGATATTGAGTTTGCCCTATAAGGAATTAGTATTTCTAAGATGTCGTAACATCCTTTACTTCATATCTCCAATAATGACAGATTGAATACTAGGCTAAATGAATGTTTTCTGACATAGCAAATTGCCACAACAGAAATGTGTAAAATTTCTTGATCAGTTTGTTTCCAGCACAACGATGAAGGAAGCAGTACTGTATCTAGTCCTGGAGAATGAAATGGGGCAAGTGGAGCATGTTTCAATGGGGTAGCATTTGGAGAACAGTGATCATCATATCATTAGGTTTAGAATAGTTATGGAAAAGGACAAGGAACAATCAAGTGTAAAAATACTTAACTGGAGGAGGGCTAATTTCAGTGAGTTAAAAAGGGATTTTGCCCTGGTGGATTGGAATCACATTGGTAGGTAAAACTGTAATTGAACAATGGGAGGCCTTCAAGGAGGAGATGGTTCAGGTACAGAGTAGACACATTCCCATAAGGGGGAAAGGAAGGACATCCAAAGCTGGAGCTCCCTGGAAGGTATAGAAATTAAAATGAAACTGAAAAAGGCGGCTTATGACAAATGTAAGGTGCATAATACAGTAGAGAACCAAGCTGAATACAGAAAGTACAGAGGAGATCTAAAAAAGGGAATATGAGGGGCAAAGAGAGAGTATGAGAATAGATTAGCGGCTAACATAAAAAGGGAACCCAGATGTCTTTTATGAACATATAAATAATAAAAGGGTAATCAAAGGAAGGGTGGGGCCAATTAGGGACAAAAAAGGAGATCTTCTGGCGGAGGCAAAGGGTATGGCTGAGGTACTAAATGAATACTTTGCATCGGTCTTGACTAGAGAAGAGGATGCTGCCGATGTAGCAGTAAAGGAGGAGGTAGTAGCGATATTGGATAGGGTAAAAATAGATAAGGAGGAGGTACTTAGGTTCAAAAAAGGGGAGAGGGAAAAACCCGGCAATTATAGGCCCGTCAGCCTCGGTGGTTGAGAAACTTTTAGAGACAAGAATCCAAAACAAAATGAATCAGCACTTGGAAAAGTACGAGCTAATAAATGAAAGTCAGCACGGATTTGTTAAAGGAAAATCGTATTTGACTAACTTGATTGAGTTCTTTGATGAAGTAACGGAGAGGGTTGATGTGTATATGGACTTTCAAAAGGCATTTGATAATGTACCACATAATAGACTTGTTAGGAAAACCAAAGCCCATGGGATTAAAGGGCCAGTGGCAATGTGGATACAAAATTGGCTAAGGGACAGAAAGCAAAGAGTAGTGGTGAACGGTTGATTTTCAGACTGGAGGGAGTATACAGTGGTGTTCCCCAGGAGTCGGTATTAGGACCACTGCTCTTTTTGATATTTATTGATGACCTGGATTTGGGTATAGAGGGTATAATTTAAAAGTTCACAGATGACAAGAAACTTGGAAATTTAGTAAATAATGTGGAGAATAGTAACAGACTTCAGGAGGGCATAAACAGACTGGTGAAATGGGCAGACACATGGCAGATGAAATTTAACGCAGAGAAGTGTGAAGTGTCACATTTTGGTAGCAGCAATGAGGAGAGGCAATATAAACTAAGGTACAATTTTAAAGGGGGTGCAGGAAGAGAGAGACCTGGGGGTGTACGTGCACAAGTGTTTGAAAGTGGCAGGACAAGTTGAGAAGGCTTTCAAAAAAGCATATGGGATTTTGGGCTTTATTAATAGAGGCAAAGAGCACGTAAATACTGGTTAGGCCTCAGCTGGAGTGTTGTGTTCAATTCTGGGCACCACACTTTAGGAAGGATGGCAAGGCCTTAGAGAGGGTGCAGAAGAGATTTATTGGAATGGTACCAGGGATGAGGGACTTCACCACACGGATTGCAGCGGTTCAAGAAGGCGGCTCACCACCACCTTCTCAACGGCAATTAGGGATGGGCAATAAATGCCAGCTCGCCAGCGACGCCCACATCCCATGAACAAATAAAAAAAAAGTTATATGGAAAGACTGGAGAAGCTGGGGTTGTTCTCCTTAGAGCAAAGAAGGTTAAGAGGAGATTTGATAGAGATGTTCAAAATCATGAACGGTTTTGATAGAGTAAATAAGGAGAAACTGTTTCCTGTGGCAGAAGGTTCAGTAATCAGAGAACACAGAATTACGGTGATTGGTAAAAGAACCAGATGCGACATGAGGAAACATTTTTTTACGCAGCGAGTTGTTATGATCTGGAATACCCTGCTGAAAGGACGGTGGAAGCAGATTCCACAATAAGTTTCAAAAGGGAATTGGATGAACAGTTGAAGGTAAAAAAAATTACAGGGCTATGAGGAAAGAACAGGGTAGGGGGACTAATTGGATAGCTCTACCAAAGAGCCAGCACAAGCACAATAGGCCGAATGGCCTCCTCTTGTGCTACATCATACTATGATATTATGAACTCATTGTCTAAACGAAATTCAGTTGTGAACCCTGTAACAGCAATTTAATAATTAAAAATGTTTCTCTAGATAGTTGAATGGGAGGACAAACAGTTTGATGAACAGGTGGACTTCAACAATTGTAAGATCGACCCAGCACCCTTCCAACTTGTAGAATGGACATCTCTACACAAGGCAAGAAACATTAGATTCCTTTTGCTTGCTGCATTGCTAAAGCCACTTAGTACAGGTTTTGCACCAGTGGATTCAAATCCACTGAAGTCGCTGCAGAACAGATTATTAGCTAAATAACTAATCTGTGCTGTGGGTTTCAGTTTAATATTATTGAGTGCATTTTTATTAAAAGTAATTAGAATGTTAATAAAATATGTTTGAAAATTAATCATGGTAATCATAAACAATTGACAATGAAGCATTTCATCTGAGAGATTGGTAGTGTTTTGCGTGATAATGCAATTAGCCAGAAACTAGATCTTATTTTTTGAAACAATGGGAGTAATTTTCACCTTCACCACCCAGGCAGTAATGTGGCAGATTGGATCATCTACCTGTTGTAGAGCCCACCCAATTTTTATCCCATTGCAATAAATACAATGGGTGGGCAATTAGTTCCACCAGGTTACCGGCCGGTCAGTAAAGGTGAAAATTATGTTTAAAAAGATTTTCAAGCGAGAATGAGTAATGTAGGCTATTGAGTTAGATGGATATTTGGGAGTTTCACTTCAATAGTATAGGGGGCAGGAAGAAATTTCTCCATTTTTGAAAAAGGGCCTGTACTTGAAACGTTAACTTGTCTCTTCTCTCCACAGATGCTGCTTGGCCTGTTTGATAGTTTACAGCCTTTCTGTTCTTCTTTCAGAATTCCAGCATCTGCACTTTTTTGCTTTTCATTAGTTAGGATTTTTTTATGCAGTGGTTTCCTTTATTAGTGTGTAAAAGATTATATCTTCTTAATATTTGCAACCATTATTGCTTTGTATGATAAATGATGTGCTGCATTGCCCACTCTTGGTAGACATGATTCCTCTGCTTGTATTATTTTTACTGGCATATATACCTGCTGCAACTGCTATCAAGAGATTTCTTGTCAGAAAAACATAACGGATTCTGCTATGGAACATGTAACTTAAAATCCTGACTGGGTCAAATGCATTTTTTATTTCATATATGAAGTGTGCAGTTTGTGTTGAAAATGAGTAGTAATTCTACATTTTAAAAAATGGGCATTGAAATTGTGCAATAGAACAAATGATGCATTTTCCCCATGGTTTACAGCAAACACTGCTACAAGTAAAAATAATTGCCCTAATGTGAATAATTCGTAATGTAAGCAGCACTGAGTTTACTGTCTCATTGTTTAAATCTCTGATTTGTGAGTGTGCGTTGCAGCAGTGGGCACATTATTCACCATGTAGTGCAATACATTGCAAATAATCTGTGTAGAATTGCTGTCATAAATATTTAAAAGAGGAAGATAATAATGTAACATGTTGCTTTTATATCGTACTGCCAACAGAGGATTGGCAGTACGATATAATTAAATTTCAAAATGGAATGATGCACTTTTTTTTTACATAAAACTGTGCTGTTGAGTAACTAACAGTACTGTGTTAAATTTAATGTGACGCTCTGTGTACAATGACTAGTCAGTTAGTGACTAGTAATGTCTTCTGAACAGGACACCAATGAGCATGTGCATTTGTTAAAATACTGATCTCGGAAGTAATAAAATAATATGGCAATATTTCACAAGTACTGTTAGTCGGAACTGTGTGACTCTATCCTGATCTGATGAAACATTATTAATAACTTTTGATATTTTATCATCTCTGTGTAGTGTTTTAACTATTCTACCTTATATAAAATTTCTTTTAGTGTAGCCATTTTTCTGCTTTAACAGGATACAGGATGATAAACCAGAATTTTATCTTTACTTAAAGATGCAGTGCTGCTAAAAGTTTTCAGTTGATTCTGAAGCATTTGATATTTTCATCAGCTTCACTTGAAGCATTTCTTCTGTCAGGTAGTCACAGAATGCTATTAATGGTTGTCATGGGAGAAGTTAAAAGTTCAGATCATTCCCCTTTCCAAACTGCAGGAGTGTGAATGATGGTGAGAGGCTATTGAAAAGGGAAAATAATAATATGCCCTCTGTTGCAAAATAGATTTAATGTCCCTTTTTCATCATAATCAATGGCCCACTAACGATATCACATGAATATGGGGCTTGTGCACAAAGTCTGCAATTTTGTGAGAATCCCATTTTGCTAACTATTAGCCAATCACAGAATTAAAGATTGAAAGATTAACCGGAATTTTAGTAAGATGTGTTTTATAAGAAGTAAAAACTGCAATTAAATACTGAGAATGCACAGCAGGTCAATCAGCATTTGTAAAGAGTAAAGACGGATTATGATGTTTCCCTTCACAGAATTAAAGATTGAAAGATTAATAGGAATTTTAGTAAGATTAATTCTAATGAAGGGTACACGTCCAAAACATCATAACCTGCCTTTATTCTTTACAGAAGCTGACTGACGAGATGTTTTATTTTCTCATGAAAGAAAATTTCCATTATTTTCCCCGCAAAATGATGTCAGCCAAAGCCTTCGTGCTGACTATTGCTGACAACGTGAATAGCACGTGAGACAATTAATATTGGTTCACACTCCACTGTGAAGAAAATAGAACATTCAAATCATGTTTTAAGTGATGCAAATCTGCTGTTTGAAATGTACTAAAGAGTTTTTTTTAAATAATTGAATCACTATGTTAAAATGCAGCCTTCTGTTAAATTACAATCAACCATCTGATCGAAGATTCTTGTCTCTCTTCAGACTCACACCATGTTCTCCCTCTTGGGACTTAACCATGCTTACGTCACCAGCATTGGAAAGCTAATAGGAGTGGTAGCTCTTAAAGAGGTACGGTATTCTGCATTTTATTGGCAACATAAAGTTAAGTGACTGCAGTAAGAAGTGCAGACAGGATTCAGGTCTAAACCCCATTCACAGTCAAAAAATGTAATATGTGAATTATTATAACATGAATTGCTAGGATGCAGAAATGTTCTCCTGATTCCCCACCTTTCATGATCTCAACTGATGAGCAGGTATAGAATGGAGGCCAGGAACAGGAAATGAAGGAGACAAAATCGAAAGACTAATCAACCCAGAAATATTCTCTTGTAGAACAGAGTGGAGATAAGCCCACCTTCCAGATGAACTTTATATCCACCTCCCTTTGTCACATTAGCAAAAGGGAGATGGATTCATTCATCTACAGTGCTAACTCAGATACTGACATTCCACAGTGGTAACTCTCTCCTGTCACCACCAAGGAGAGACGGGGAAAGAAAACATTGTTGGTACAATTCGAAATGACACCCTGTTTATCACCGGGGCTAAAGTTGGCCATAGCATGTGTCACGAATTCGGATCTGCCGTTGGTACCTTCTTGGGTTCACTGGAGTCAGTTGATTCCGTAAGTGGTCTGTGCATCTTACTTTTATGATAGTTGACCAATACTGTCCTATAATCTTCTTGCATGGTAGCACAACCCAGAGCAGTAAGAATAGAACTCCCTCTTGTGACTCTTTCTATTGTTCTTATCTACTTAGTAAAGATGTATGTGTGCCCATTATTAATTAAGTGACCCTGGCGTGTAGAGCAGATGATTGTTTGTGAAGAAAGCTTTCAATTCTCTCTTTGTTTCAATTCAATGTAGCTGAGAAAAGCCATCGAGGGGTCGGTCACGTCGAAAGGAGTGAAGATGAGGCCACCATTGGCTAGTTTCAGGGAAAGTGCCAACAGTAGCAGTGAATCAGACACCACAGAGATCCACAAGCTGTGGGACAGAAGGGAGAGCCTTACAATTCCCCGTGAATCCAGTCCATCAGACACAGATGACAAATCACACTGAACAGGCTTGCAGGGAACAAATCGCCTCAGTATAACTGCACTATTCACACTTAATGCACTTGATTTTGGATGAGGAAATGAAATCTTTCTTTCAGCTGTTGCCAGAAGTGCTAGGAATTGTATGATGCACTTCTAAACAACAGCGTAATTTGAAGTTGGTAAACCTTAAAAGCACTGATTGTACATTTTGTTGACATGATTCTAGAGTTCTTTCTGGTCATATGTTAGCAAACATCTTTTTTCAAACTAGTATGAAGCCTAATCTTTAAATTGATATGTTAAAGTCTAAAAATAAATGTGCTAAATATTTGAGTTTGGAAACGCAATAGTTGACATATTGATTTCACTTCCACTCGGAATTAATATGTAGAACTATTTCTTAGCAATGTACATCCTGATGATATCAATATTCAGTTTGTACCAGTGTTTACAAAACAAGCTTGTGTAATGTGGGGTGATGGCAGAAGCACTCAGAAACTTATCTTGAAATGGAAGTTCAGCATTTAAGCATGTCTGGAGAGTTAAAGTGAAATATGGGACTATGCTGTGTTGTTGAAGTGATAAATGAAGCTGTACTGTTTGACCCAAACATTCTCGTGTAGGCTCATAGAATGATCTGTATTAATGTGCAATGTTTTTTGTTTGCATAGAAAACGCACACCAGTTGGGTCCAGAATATTATTTGAATGCGTACAGCTAATTTGCAAGAAATATTGTATTCTTATCAGTTATATAACACACAGATCCCTCTGTCTAATAATGCAATGAAGACCATTATTTTTTCAGGGGTTTTATATATATATATGGTCTTGTTTGCCTACTAATTACTAAATTCTACAATTAAAACTCAATCTGATTGCTGTTTGTGTGGTAGCCAGTGGTTTGGCAAAGCTCCTTCCAATCCAAAAACAGTCCCATTGTAAGTTCTGCTCTTAATTAAAGAGTGCATACTTCAAGGAGCATAGTGCCTACAGTCATGGCAGCAGGTCTGTTTAAACATTAATACCTCATAACATGCTGTGTATCCAGGGGATGAATCATTGGCTGTGGGCTCTAGCTATCAGCTTATTTTAAGCCCTTACTAGTAAAATATTCATTTTATTTAAAATCCAGGAAATCTCTAAATAATGGGAGTGATTGGCAAATGTATATTGGAATTCTATTCTTGGGTTGGTGATGTGTACACCCAAAGCCTAGTATACATCCAGTATGACAGCCAATATTGGTAGATGTACTTTGATCTTTCACCGGCCAGTTTTAATGTGATGTGTTGTGCCATTTCTACAGTTCAGTATTTCTAATGCAGAAATATATTCAAGTTCACTGCTTAGAGTTTTCCATATCTTTACATTTTAGTGTCTCTAACATATAGAGTAATTAAGCATAACAAACAAATTATATTCAAATCAAAATTTATTGCAAAACTAATGGGTAAATATGCAACTATCAAAGGCCATTTTCATTACCTGTTCTCATCAGCCTCATTGGATTTGTTTCATGCAGCTCAGTTGATAATCACTCATGACATATACATATACATAAACCATAGAGTTTACTTGACATAACTAGGATCAGATCAAGTCTAGCTTCCGATCAAAAATGACTCATGATAAATTACGTCTTTATTCAGCATGGCATATAACACCAGATTTAATCAAATGAGATCCTGCTTTAGATCAAAGATTTTAGATTCAAATGTTAGTCCAGTGTTATTTAAATTCAAAGTCTTTTTTTAATTGGCTTTCTCCCAACACTTTTAACTCATGCTCAGAGGAGAAGGACAATTTCCATAAACAGATCAAGTCTCCTAGAAATAGAAACCTGCCCCATTTTGCATGCTGTGATTGGGATAGCATGCCACAGGACTAACAATTGCCCTTTACTTATATACCAGAGATTGCATGGAATGTTCACCATATTCTGCAAAAAGTGATAGATATCATACTATCAGACTATTGTGTTCAAGCTAAAACTAATAGTCAGATTTATTTACAAGTAAAATAATGCACAGAAACAGTAAGACACATCATGATGCTGATGGCTCAAACAATAAAGATAAAATCAGTCCATGTGGGATTAAAATTATTACTAGACAGGCAGATAATCTGCAAATTTGTGAATGAAACAGACTTTTATAGACTTTTGGATGCAATGCATACATGGATGATATGATTCCTAGGTCAGTTTCATAAACAAACCGAATTAAAGTTGAGCAACCAGGGCAGTGTCTTTATTCCAAAGAAAAGTCTATCTTGTCGCAGGTATTAATATTGAGACATTAGGATAAATTCAGCAAGGCAAAGCTCCCAGCATAGAGATTCACAGGATGGGAGCATGAGCCACAAATTTGTTAAGTGACCTATCTCGGCCCACACTCCCATCCAATGAGGCTCCACACTGAAAGTGGAGTTTCACTGAATTTACCCTGTTGACTGCCTTTCTCCCAAGAGTATCTCTGATAGGATAGCTGTTAGAGATAATGAATTTGTCTGCTTCCCCAATTTGTGAACACACGTATATTAATATTTCAAAGAGAGACTGTCAAGCCACCAAACAAACTTTGACCTAATTCGTTTTTGAATGCAGGCCAAGGAGCCAACAAAGTAGGCTAGACAACACTCATTGGCAGTATGGATGGTCACTTTTTTTTATATAGATGACCCTTTGACATAGAGACAAAGGGACACTTGAACATACATCTGAAGCCAATATCTAATGCATATTTACCCTGTCTATACAGTGAAAAAATATAATGCACAAATCCTGTCACAGGTTACATTCCTGCCTTCTTTTCCAAATTACAATAATTAATTAATCAAATCATTGTTTGAATCAGAATTTTAGAGAATATAGCAGAATATTTAAATTATAAACCTTAACTATTAAGATTATAAAACAAAATGTTAGCTGAGTTTTAATAGTGAAGTGAGGGTGTTAAAGGTGACGACTTGCCATTGATGGGTTTTATCAAATTGCTGTGTGAAGAACTATTAACTTTCACTGGGTGTCCTTAGGGCTCTTTGAAAGAGGCTCATGATGTAGCTGGCAGCATTTTAGTTCTACAGCAGCTTTTCATATATTACAAACAAGAATTCACCTGAGGAGACTGGAGCCTCCACTAAATATTTGTGCAGTTTCTCAGACAATGGTGCAAAGAAGATACACATTGAAGTAGCAATCTTACTAAGCTCTACCTTTCTGTAACCAACTTGATATATCATATTGCTGTTTCTCATATCCAAACCATTTATGGTGATATTTTTTGGAGAAATCACATTTTTTCCAATATCCGATTGAGGACATCCTCTTTGTTTCTACCTCCTCCTATCCTTTTTATAACAATATAATTACACTAATTACCATGTGATTTAGGGTGATTAATCATAGTCTGTTCTTTGTTACGAACTAACAACTTAAGTGTACAATTTATTTATTAATCCATAAATCCATATTTTTAATAAGATTCTATAGCTGGTTCTTGATTATGCAATTCAGACATGAAACATTTACTGCTGTTGATTTTAAAAATGCACATTATATTTTTACAAAATGTACAAAATTGGCCGATAACAATATCCTGGATCTCAGGCTATAATTCTTCAAATATACTGTGTTTATAGGATCGTCCCATTTCTGTTCCTTTTTACAATGTCTTTATGTATTTTCTATCACTCTTGGCATCATAACTGACTCCTGAGCACCCCCTCTGCACTTAAAGGACAATCTCTCAATTCCAATTCTGCTCATTCTCACCACAATACTGTTCTGACTAAAGGCTGTTTAACTGTCTAGATTTTTTAATTCTCATTTTCTTCCATTATTAAGATTTTCTTTGTCTGTGAGAGATTGTTGACACAAAAATGGCATGTAATAGATAACCCTGAAATAATTTAGACCTGGAATGGTCATTTACAAAGTGATAATAGGAATTGTTTGGACTTGCATAAAGTTATAGAAATGAATCTGGTTAAAGATATTGAAAAAGCAAAATATCTGTTCCGAACTAATAATAATAGTTTGCATGAAATACTGTCTTAAGTAAAATAAATACAAATCATTTACCTAACTATCAAATATATGGCATGTTGTACTAAAATGTTACATGCTATAAAATAGAAATTTTACTAAAATGGAAAGAAAAACTGACCATTATAAAATTTAAAACTACCCAAATTAAAGACAGAGACACACCATGAATAGTGGTGATGATCACATCTTGTGAGTGAAAATTACAGATGTAATAAATTGTGTGTCATTTATGTGCTTTGCTTATTATTATTACTTCAATGTCAGTAATGTGTCCTGAACCTTTTTTAAGTATTCTTCTGCCTTTTCCTCAGCTATTACTTGGTGATTTAAATAATATTTGTGCATACCAGTTATGGACTGCAGATTTGTATCTTTTGTGTTTCTTCCTATTATTCAGTAAGTTAGTACCTTTTTACTGTCCTTTGCCCAGATTCCAATCTTACATATCCTTTCATTAGAAAGCAGTTCATTAGCAGAATCCTTATGCACTTGGCTTATCCATGATCTCTGTGAAATGATTAGTCTTTCATTGGATATTTGCTAAATTCCTTTGACTACTGAATGCAGTTTGAGTGCTCAGACTAGATTAATAGGTAACTATCATTCCACAGGAGAAACTCATATGGGTTTTTTCTGGCTTTCTTTTTTTTCTTTTAACAATGCTACTGTCCTTACTTTATCTCTTTTTGCATTTTCACTCACTAGCCACTTACCTCTGTGCATCCTTCAGCAACTGACAGCTAACCAGTGTATCATTGCTATGTCATCACTTCGCCAATAGGAGGCATGTTTACTGTTGGGCAATTTGGTAGGCTTAAAAGACTTGATTAATGGTCTGAAGTAAGCTTCCTAACTGTTGCACTGCCAGCATTGCTTTAATTGCTGGTTCCCCAGAACAGATCTGCCCTTTTAATGCTTAGAGTTTGCACATGGAAACAGACACTGTGAACACAACGGATAAATTTTGGGAACCTTGGCTCTGCATCTGGTTTGGTTTGACTGATATTTTCACAGTTTTTTTATTGCCTATTAAGCTTCTTACTACCTGTATAGGATGTCATTGGCATATACTTTTAAACTGAATTGCTTCATACTTCTATTTTTCCTTAGTTGTATGAACATACATTCTGGAATGAAACTTGAATTTGTTTTTAACCACCGGCTTTCTAGAGCTCTTCTGTTAAGATATCTTTGATAAGTCTGCTGCTTATATTGTTGACCTCAGATTATGCCTTCAACAATATCTTATTTCTCAAGATTCATCCTTTGCTTTGAATTGCATTGTGCAATTGCAGACTATTCTGTAGCAATCATTTCATTTCATTTGGACCTTTCTCAAAAGTATTATTGATTACAAAGAAAAATGGTTGAGCATTATATGAGTGCTGCTAATAGCAAGGCTGGTGTACAAAAGATTACCTGGGGGGGGTCTTTCAGCAATGAGTGTGTTTCTGATTATACCCATCCTGTAATAGTTGTTTTTTTAATTATCTCCAAAATACAAAATTCTAGTTCTACGGTGTCATTTATTTTAGTTTATTTCTCATTTGATTTAGTTTTTCAAATCTGTTTTGCATGATTACACAGGGTCTTTCCAAAATGAAATGGGAGTCAATATAACATAGATACATAGTTGTATTTTCTGCAACTGTCTTTAAGAATTCCTCCTATAATGACATGGATCATCAGTTAAGTGTAATTTAAATTCAGAACAAATGAGCGTTGTAATAAACTGAACTAATGATTTACAAAATGGTGACGGTAATATTCTGGAGAAATAGATTATCCGCAAGAAATATAAAAGTTTGCAGTTTTGTAAACACTGCTAAGATTGATAAATATAACTAAATATTGGATGTATATTGAGTATTGCAAATATTCTAGAATCTTAAGTAATTTCCCTTCGAACCAGTGACTTAAGTCTAAGAAAGCAACTCCAAGTCTGCAAACAATAATAATCTTTTTACACGGATTTAAGAAATTCGTGCCGAATACTGTGATGAGTATTTCATTCCCAACCTGTAGGGTTTGTGTAAGAATTCAAAGTCAAATGCTATGTATTATTGGACCAGTCCCTACTGCCCTTCTATGGTCAGTGTAAAATCGCTGTTGCAGTAGCATGCATAGAAAATAATTATAATTTTTTTGTAATTCTATGTAAGAGTGAAGCAAAAATGTGATTCTGAAATGAGGTATCAATTTAGACAACCTTTTTATAAGAAAAAACGTTAGTATTAAGCATTAACTGTATTTGAAGTATTTTTTAATGAATTCTTAAGAACACTAAATAACAGAATGACTTGAAATACTACTGTAACAATTCGCTTAATATATAACAGAATTGGATTGCATTTTTAATGTTTGAGTTGAATCTTTTTCTGTTGCTGTAATTTAAATTGTACATATCTTTTCTACGTAATATGGATCAGTGCTCTAAAATGGAAGCTGTGTTTATTCAGGTTCTTGTGCAGCTTTTCTCAATGATAAAATTACATGGGTACTCCATGCTGATAATATTAGCCACAGAATCACCAATTGTGCAATAATTATGTTGTAAGGCAAATTTTGCCAAACACATCTATGTATGGAATTAATTCAATTAACTTTATTATTGTATCAAGGATAGTTTTTTTTGTTTAAACTGTCAGTTGTAATTGATCAGATTATAGTCTTTAAATTTGTTTCTTTTTTTTGTGCTATCAATGATTGGATTTTTTTTTCTGATCTGTTCCAGAATCTTCTGTAAGATAATTTCTGTATATTAGAGTGAGCTCAGAGTTTAATAAATTTCAGTGTTATTTAAAAAATAATTTGTTTATGTTGAAACTACAAGAAATAATAAATTTTAACCAATATTTACTGCTTTTGGCGTCTTCTTACTTGGAAAAAAATGATTCTCTTCGGTTATGGTCTATTAATGGTGTAAAAAACATAGTGTAAGATTGATGAGTATTGTTGGTACAGTAGTTAGAAGTGAAATTCCTTTGTGCAGTGCATCATTAACTTTATAAGAGTCACTGTTGAATGTAAAGCAATGTACTGATAACATTCATTAAAATATTGAGGGCAAATTATAATTGAGCCAGTTCTTTGCAAGTTTAGAAATCGGATCAAAACCGGGCATGTGGGGGGGTGGGACACAGACCATCCGCCCATTCCCATCAAAGCAGGCAGCACGCAATATCCACACAAACTGCTGCCATGGAAGATCAGACGGCTACTATGGCAGCTCATACTGCAGGCCTGGAAGCTCAGATGGCTGCCATTTTGGGGGCCACTGTTAAAAGGGGCTTCTAGGACATCAAATCACTCCTGCACCCTGTTCTCCAGCAGAGCCCAAGGAAAGCTGAGGCGCCGCCCCAGGAGAGTGGCCTTGGCTCCATGGGAGAAGCATCTACTGTCCTCTCTCAGGATGACAGCATGCCTGCTCCCCTGCCAGACACTCCACCCGTGCCCTTACTGGTGCTCATCAGCCAGCTGGCCCAGACTGCTACAGCCCATGCTGAGATGCCGCTTGAGGTCATCCTCCAAAGCCATCTTGATATGTCCTCAATGGAAGCTCTGCAGCCTTCCACCTCCCAAGCTGTAGCCACTGGGGAAGCACCTCGTAGGAGCCCCAGGATAGGAAAACGAGCATCAAGAGAGTGCTTGCACAAGGGTGATTAGTAATTTTTTGTATCAATGTTGACATGATTTGTTTGATAAATTTGTTTTTTGATCTGGATTTGGTGTTGGTATTTGTCTTTGTAGTGAAGTGAGGGCAAGACCTATAAGTTTGGAGTGAAGGAAGGCAATTGGATGGT
Source organism: Heptranchias perlo (assembly GCF_035084215.1). Taxonomy (NCBI): domain Eukaryota; kingdom Metazoa; phylum Chordata; class Chondrichthyes; order Hexanchiformes; family Hexanchidae; genus Heptranchias; species Heptranchias perlo. The sequence continues at coordinate 28,554,328 of NC_090337.1, read as the reverse complement.
GGTTGTAAGGATTGTGGGACTGTTGTTGGATGGGAAATGGGAGGGCTGATTTAGTTGAAGAGATCCTCCATGATCTTGTCTGGGAGCTCGGGCAGATAGGGGCTCTGGTGGTTGCTACCTCTCCTCCTCCTGTACCTACTCCTCTTCCTGCTGTACTTGTTTCTGCCCAGGTGGCGGTAAGGGGTCGGGCCTGCTGCGAACAGGTTTACCTGGTCTACATACGGCCTAAACAGTGGTCCTTAAAGGGACCGCTGGAGGCTGCCACCAAAAAGGTAACTATTTTTAAAAATTACTTACCTGAATGTGGAGCCAGGAAATGAACCTGAGCGATCCAAAAAGCCAAGTGTCTATTAACACTACTGTGTCAGCCAATGAGTTGGAAGCGGAGCAGGGTGGAGTGGGACTTCGGGCAAGGCTTACAGCCAAACAAAGTTTATTTAAAAAGAGTCTCTACAAATGCAGCAGCAAACAGAACTCTAGCAGCAACTTCTCCCGATTAAAAGCATAGTGATTTCTCTACAAAATGCAGTGTGAAGGATAGTTACATACAAATTATGTGGGTAAAATCAATCCCAGTCACTTATAGCAGTGTGGGTTCCAGGCATGATTGACAGGGGAATTACCCAATCATCTCCATTCTGGCCATGATAGAGATGTCACTATTTGCAGCCTCCAAAAGGTAATGAAATCGTTCTTTAGCCAGAAATGTTTGGGGCTTTTGTGAGTTTTAATTTTCATTGTTTTTATTTGTTAACAGTGGCACATGCAAAAATTATTCCTAATGTTGTAATTAGCAAACATTAATAAGTAAAAGCATTTAATTATGCAGCACTTTAATTCAGTTTCACAGAATATTTATCATTAAAAATTCATAGACTGATTTTAAAATAAAAACATTTGTAAATAATGCACTTGTACATAAATGGTTTGATCTGTAAATCCATTTTAAAATGTATAAATTCATGAAATTATATCCCTTAATGAGCTAATTGAGTTGGATGGAGTTATTAAGAATTTATTTCACTATCATTACAATCTATCGGGAGAATGTCAGCAGAATTCCGATTCCTACCAACTAAACTCTTTTTAAAACGATTAATCAAATTTTGTTGGATTAAAAACCTGTTGCAAATGTGATGTTACTCAGCAGCCAGCTATAATTTGTATTACAAGCAGTGGAATTAAATGAAATAGCCTGCATAGCACCAAGTGTGATTGCCACATTGTGACTAACAATAAAACATATATTGCATGAAGCTTTAAAAATGATTTGGGTGGTTTTGGCAGTTATTAATCCTCACTTAATCCAGAAATATACACACTGTCCAAATAAAACAGCAGACTAAATCATATGCAAAGTGTGTGTAAAATGTTCATTTATTCGCAAAAGATATTTTTTAGAAAGACTTGCACCTTGTAGATGAAAACATAAAATTACAAAGCGATATTGATAGATTAGGTGAATGGGCAAAACTGTGGCAAATGGAATTCAATGTAGACAAATGTGAGGTCATCCACTTTGGATCAAAAAAGGATAGAACAGGGTACTTTCTAAATGGTAAAAAGTTAAAAACAGTGGATGTCCAAAAGGACTTAGGGGTACCGGTACATAGATCATTGAAGTGTCATGAACAGGTGCAGAAAATAATCAATAAGGCTCATGGAATGCTGGCCTTTATATCTAGAGGACTAGAGTACAAGGGGGAAGAAGTTATGCTGCAGCTAGACAAAACCCTGGTTAGACCGCACCTGGAGTACTGTGAGCAGTTCTGGGCACCGTATCTTTGGAAGGACATATTAGCCTTGGAGGGAGTGCAGCGTAGGTTTACTAGAATGATACCTGGACTTCAAGGGTTAAGTTACGAGGAGAGATTACACAAATTGGGGTTGTATTCTCTGGAGTTTAGAAGATTAAGGGGTGATCTGATCGAAGTTTATAAGATATAAAGGGGAACAGATAGGGTGGATAGAGAGAAACTATTTCTGCTGGTTGGGGATTCTAGGAGTAGGGGGCACAGTCTAAAAATTAGAGCCAGACCTTTCAGGAGCGAGATTAGAAAACATTTCTACACACAAATGGTGGTAGAAGTTTGGAACTCTCTTCCGCAAACGGCAATTGATACTAGCTCAATTGCTAAATTTAAATGTGAGATAGATAGCTTTTTGGCAACCAAAGGTATTAAGGGATATGGGCCAAAGGCAGGTATATGGAGTTAGATCACAGATCAGCCATGACCTTATCAAATGGCGGAGCAGGCACGAGGGGCTGAATGGCCTACTCCTGTTCCTATGTTCCTATGTACCTTGTTATGTACCTTTGTTTTCGGACAGGAGCTAAAAGGGCCTAAAGACAGCAGTTGTTGCCACTGCTACGGGCCTCTCAGGTTGCCTTTCTGCCTCCATTTCCAAGTGCAAGACCCTGCCAAGGGGCAGGTCTGTGCCTGGGGTATATTCAGCCAATTAAAATTTCAGGTGTACTCTGCCTGACTTGCTCTGAGGTGGAGGTGGACGGGAAGAAAATCGGTCCTCTGGTTTCTCCCTTTTGTCTTCTGCACTGATGGCAAGTTCAAAGGAGCGGGTCAGTCTACAAAAAAGAACTGACTGGCAGTATTAACTAAACTATATTTTATGTACAAGAAGAACTTGTATTCTTCACAATGTCCCAAAGCAATGAAGTACTTTGAAGCATCGTCCCCAATTTTCATCTCTCCACCAACGGCAGCCATACCGTCAGCTTTCCAGGCCCTAAGCTCTGGAATTCCCTCCCTAAAGCTCTCCACCTCTTTACCTCTCTCCACCTTTAAGACACTCCTTAAAATCTACCTCATTGACTAAGTTTTTGTTCACTTGTCCTAATATCTCCTTATGTGGCTCAGTGTCAAATTTTGTTTAATAATGCTCCTGTGAAGCGCCTTGGGGTGTTAAAGGCTCTATATAAATGCAAGTTGTTATAGTAAAGTAGGCAAATGCATCAACCAATTTGTGCACAGCAGAGTCCCACAAACAACAATGAGATACATGACCAGATAATCTGTGTTTGGTGATGTTGGTTAGGGGATAAATGTTGGCCAGAATACCAGGAGTACTCCCCTACTCTTCTTTGAATAGTACAACACTTACATCCACCTGAGAGGGCTTTAACATCTCCTCCAAAACATAGCACCTTTAACAGTGCAGCACTCCCTCAGTACTGCACTCAGGTTATGTGCTTAAGTCTCTGGAGTGGAGTTTGAACCCACGACAGTCTGACTCAGAGGCAAGAGTGCTACCACTGAGCCAAAGCTGAGCTGACTTTGTTACAAAAGGGGTTCTGTGATGGCAGAATTAATTTGGTAGTCGGCATGGATCTTCGTCAGCCAAAGGTCCCCACCCCCCTGCCCCCTCCCCCCTCCCCCCACTTTACAAGCTGTGCCCACAGCTGCCTGACAACTGTAACAATTCAGTTACTGCTTTTCAGAGGAAGATGCGGCCTTCTGAAGCATTGCCAAGGGGTCATGCCTGTGCCTGTGCCGGCTCTTTGAAAGAGCTGCCCAATTTAGTCCCACACCCCATCCTTTTCCCCATAACTCTGCAAATTAGTCCTCAAGTACACGTCCAATTGCCTTTTGAAAGTTCCTATGGAATCTGCTTCCACCACTCTTTCAGGTAGTGTGTTCCAGATCTTAACAACCCTCAGTGTGAAAATAATTCTCCTAATTTCTGCTCTAGTTCTTTTGCCAATTATTTTAAATCTATGACCTCTGGTTACCGACCCATTTGCCAGAGGAAACAGTTTCTCCCTATTTGCTCTGTCAAAACCCCTAATTATTTTGAATACGTCTATTAGGTTTCCCCTTAACCTTCTCTACTCAAAGGAGAAGAATCCCAGCTTCTCCAATCTCTCCACATAATGCAGTCCCTCATCCCTGATGTCAGCCTGGTAAACCTCCTCTGTATCCTCTCCAAAGCATTGACATCCTTCCTAAAGCATGGTCTACCTGTTACCCTGATGATATTTACAGCACCCACACAAATCACTCTAAATTAAAGTTCCTTTCGTTATAGCAGCCACTTGCTGTATCATCATAGTAGAAATGGCCGATATGGCCCAAAGTAATCAAGTAATGCTGTATTCCGCAACATTGTCTTGGTTCACCTTTATGACATCTACCACAAGTGTGTTAGAAGAAAATGTAAATATACTCAAAAATGAGGTTCTCTTATCTGAAGCTGTGAAATGTAATCAGTGCCAACTCTAATGTACGCTGAGCAAAACAATTTGGCAATATTGCTTAATGGTACTTAAGAGAATTGGGAGATTGTCTTAGGAGTGCTGTCGGCACTATCATCTAGTGCTCCAGCTTACAAGCTTACTGAGTTTTAACCTGTCAACCAGTTATTTTTCCGATTCAGGATAAATTAGGTTGCTGGAGGAGAAAACAATCCTGAACAACATCTTCCAAGCATTCTTGTCATTTTTAAATTACTTTTGAAAACCTTTCATGCTTTAGAAATAGAAATTCACCTGGCTTTCATGAGAGGAAACACTAAATCAGTTCTAGAGATGTTAAGCATGTTTATGTGTGCAGAAAATGCTGGCTGAACAAGCAATCATTTGCTTTGATCCAAACTTGTGAAGAATTCCTGTGATGGTATTACTATATCACATGTATGCCACAGAGATCTTTTTTCTTCCGAGGTGCTTTTAAAAAGTTATCTAATAGGTTTTGGATTTTCCCACGTGCATTTGTTACTTGATTTGTTCTGCTACACCACTCGAAACAACTCTTCAACACAGTGAAAATACATTCTTATTTATTTAAAGCTCCTCCCTATTTCATTTTTAAAATTAAATACATACTTATCACCATTAGAAATCTCTCCAATGTCTCCTATGGACAGGAAGGTGAATGATTGCCCTAATGAACTGTATTACCAGGGACATTTACTGATCTGGGGGTTTGATTTCTATTTATTTGTTACCATCTAGATTGACATCATTAATTCTCAATAGCATCAAAGAACAGGGCAGATGGCTGGTAACAAACCAAATCTTTGGTGTAGTTTCAAACAGATGTTCCAGAATTGTTAATAATTAATGCTGGTGAGGAAAAAATAAAATGATGCGTGACCTTTGCCTCTGGGATACAATTGCTTGACCACACTTTTTTTGTCCTTGTTATATTGGGATTTTTGTGCCAAATTTACATCTGTAGTGGCATTTGATATTGTGAAAATTACAGAACGGCTGAATTGTGCACAGATCCAGCTGTGCTGCCTCCAGCGAGACATATTAAGTAGGTGGCTCAACTTTGGACTAGTGCTGTATCGGCATCAGTGTAACAGCTGAAGCCAGCACAGCACACCAGAAACCAAGGGGGAAAGATTGGATAAGGGTCTGTTTCGGGCGGAGGTAGCACTATGTGCTAGTACCCTGCGCCCGATGGACCCTACGCAGGCAGGACGCAAGTTTGGACCCACCGGAGGACTTACCTGCAATCAGTGTTCCATTCCAGGCCTTGCATGTGGAATCAATGCAATTTGCATTTTCCACCACCATGGGGAGCTCAATCTCTTAAAGGGAGGATGTTCCTTAGAAATCTCTTAAAGGTAGCTGGTACCTGTTATTTGCTGAAAATAACAGTCTACCGTCTATACGGAGTCTGAATGGAGATCAGACATCGCACACGTAAAGCACAGATGCAGGTCCCATCCCTATGTTTACACACTGATGAGTTATGTTAAAACATTGAATAAAGGTTGCGCACTACTAAATCCCACATCCTCCAATCTGCCGGTCTGAGTTGGTACCAGGCCTGCGAGAGTGCATGAACCAAGGTTCTCTGATGCACTAGAGACCTTGGGTGCAAGAGGTGGACAGAAGGAGGGACATCCTATATCCGCTGGGGGAGGGCAAGAGGCCCTCCACACATAGACTCAAAAGGTAGTGGGAGGCAGCGGGGGACAAAGTCAATGCCTGGTACACAACATCATGAACATGGATGCAGTGCAGGAAGAAGTTCAGTGCTTTGACATGAGTGGTCAAGGTGAGTGAGGTCAACTGTCAAGTGGCATCTCCTACCAACTGCACCACACACTACAACCCCCATCACCCACATACCAATAAACTCTTTCCATCAGTACGCAACTCTTCCAATCAGATGCTTCCTCTGACCCTCACACATTACCACTGTTTCAAGCTACCCACCCACAACTCACAGGCCACACACACTGGCTGCTATTCAACCATGACAGGCACATCACCCAACACACGTCCCGCTTTCTTGCAGGAGAAGGCGGAACGTATCAAGAGGCAGCAAGTGGCAGTGGCATTTAGCCCCTCGAGCCTGTTCCGCCATTCAATGAGATCATGCTGGGCCTGTGACCTAACTCCATATACCTGTCTCAGCCCCATATCCCCTAATACCCTTGGTTCACAGAAATCTATCACTCTCAGATTTAACATTCACAATTGAGCTAGCATTAGCTGCCGTCTGCAGAAGAGCGTTCCAAACGTCTCCCACCCTTTGCATGTAGAAGTAGTTCCTAACTTCACTCCTGCACGTCCTGGCTCTAAATGTTAGGCTACATCCCCGCATCCTAGTATTGAACTCTAGGAGACTCCCAAAAACAGTTACAAATGTCTCGGCAGCCAGAAGCAATAATCCAGCCACTAACCTGTAAATCCTGCATGGTCCCTTTAAATAACACTTGTAGGGGGTCCTCCAGGCACTCGCAGACATGTTCAGATGGTCGGGGTTAAGACTCTGCGTTGAGTTGAGCGTTAAGTCCCAAAATGGTGTCTATCACTTTAAATTAATGTTGCACACTGATTGAAGCCATTTTCTCCCTACCTTACATGATTCCAGCGTTCATTATCTGCGCCTGCGCTAACTCCTATACCAAGATGGTGTCTGGCGCACGTCATGCAGAAAACGTGCGTGCGCATCCAAGACGCCATCTTGGATGTCGGAGAGGCTGTGTAGCGCCGAAACAATGGGCGCTAAACAGCCCAATTTAGCGCCCCCAATACACATCATAACAGGCTTAAAATCACTGCTTAGCATTGAAAGTGTGATCCCTACCCCTGAGCTGAACATGTGCATGTCTAGGTGAAACTAGCCCAAAGCTTTAAGCTTTGAAGCTAGGTCAATTGAACATTTCAAAACTGAGATTGAGAGATTTTTGTTAAGCAAGGGTATTAAGGGTTATGGAACCAAGGCGGTTAGATGGAGTTAAGATATGTATCTAATTGAATGGTGGAATAGGCTCGAGAGGCTGAACGGCCTACTCCTGTTCCTATGTTCCACTACACACACACTTCATGTATTGTTTGCATCATGCATCATATGCAGCTGCCTGCACATAAGATTCAGAGAGTCATTGACTGTAGGTAATGAAAACTGGATGGTACTGGTCAGGCAGCATTACTTAAAGTTGTGATGCCAGAGTCTAAAGTATAACAAGAGGACTGTGTAGGACATAACTTCTCGTTGAAATTGTATTTTATCACAAAAAATGAAGCACTAAGGAATTGAATTTTAGAATGGTCTAGAGATAGTTTGTACTGAGCTACAGTGCACTTCACACAGAGGGGTAAGTAAGACATGAGTTTGTGCCAATGATCACCTACATCACCACTATTTCTATAATTATACTTGGTGAGTCAGCCTGGGATGCTGTCATATACCTCCTAATAGTTTGTTACATAGCAGCATTGGCAGAAATCTGTAAGATGGTCACTTGCTCACTGTGTTAGCCTGGTAATGACATTTGGCACAGGAAAGGGGAAACTAGAGTAGGAGAGAGAGAAAAAAAAACTTTAATAAAGTGGATGAGTTTTAAGAAGTTATTTTTTATAGAATTGAAGCTTATTTCAAATGCATTGCATAAATCATATTATATTAGTATAATACAGACATATGTACCAATTACTTTGGAAGATACAAAGGGCGACAATATCCTCTAAGATTGCTGAACTGTTCAAATATGGAGTCTCTCCTAATAAGTCTTTCCATGTGTTTCTTTGGTCTTTTTGCTAGTTTTTTCTTTTACCAGACATAATTTTTTTCACAGAATACTACTCTTTTGTGGTTTATTCTTCAGATTTTTTGGAGATGGTGTTTGATTTACTCAGTTTCATCATGATCATTAATGAAATTACATGCTAATTAATCCGAAAATGATCACCTCTATGGTGCAGCAGGGAATTGCTTGTTGGATTGAGATCATCAAGTTTGTATTTAAAACGAAAGATTTTTCTCTTGCATTCAGGATGGCTGAAGGTTTCAAGTAAAATTTACTAATATGGTTCTAAGTAGCTTCCTGAATGGGTGGGTGTGGTGGGATGGGGGACCCCGATCTGACGTGGGATGGTGGGGAGCCTGAGTGGTACCAGCCCAGGCTGGATTTGTGGAGCCGGGAAAAGCATTACTGCTCCACCAGGCCCCACAAAAATGAAAAGGAACTCATCTGTCAGGATCCTCTTTCGTTACGCAGCCACGCCAAGTGTGCACGGCGCATGTTCTAGCACGTGCAATCCAAAAATAGAGGAATTGGGATCCTATTGATGTAACGAGACTGTGATTTCCATTTTAAATGGCCTACTGCCTGACTCCAGGTGCCACTCCAGCCGCCCAGCAACAAGCCCTGCTGAATATTGGCATGGCTACAGTGCTGGCAGCAATGGGGCGGTAGGTCAATGCCCACCATTTTCGGGCACGCCCACCCATTTTTTCAGTGCAGAAGGGCTGAAAATTCAATCCAAGGTCATTAACTTGAGAATGAGTTGTACCTGGTGCAATGGATGCTGAGCCAATTATTCTTCCAAAAAAAAACTGTTTTATATTCTGCGACCATGAAAAATATCTAAGTCCAGAGCAACTTGTAATTGATAGGGTGAGAATTCGAGGTAGAAATGTTGGAGGACAACAATGAATAGAGCTAGAATTCCCAAATTCACAACCAAAATTACTTGAAATGGCCTCATTTTATGTTAATTTACCAGAAGTTTGCCAAATTCAGATCATTTCTAATTGATGCATTTCTAGCTCATGTGTATCCTACCATTAGGTTTCTGCCATCACAATAGCTGATAATGCCATTGTTATGTGTGGTTGAAGCTAAAAGAAATGGCAGTATTTTCTTAATCACCCAGAAGTCTAATAAGTAGCATCAGATTCTTGGCAGTCTAATTAATCTTTTCCTGTCCTATTCACACGTGGTAATTAAATGTCCTCCGTGATGTAAGTAGAGCTTTGTCATGCCTCAAAATGGAAAATTTCTGTATTATCTACTTATTTTTAATATGACTTTAGACTAGTCAGAATAACATGTTTCAAAATTGACAATGGTTAGCTATGGCTGAGACAGAGAGTTCTTTTGTTTTTGTGAGGAGAAAAGCAATATGAAGTCTCTAGAGACATTCATATTTTCATTCATATCTGACCTAGTCAATTCGCTGCAGTGATGGTATTGCCTGTGTTCATCAATTAATTGCATCATAAATTACCTCTAGTCTTTGAAACATTAATGTATGCAAGTTTGCAGACACAGCAGATGAAAGTCATTATTTCTTATAGCTGAACCATCAGTAAAGTTTCACTTCAGTAAAAATTTCAATTTGCATTGTTTTAGGTCTTGGTATGTCTGATAGTTATGATGAGTCAGGTTGCTTATTTGTATACACTGTCAGTACTTTATATAGCTTGATCTTGGGTGTTGAAACATGTCTTTGAAAATCCAGAAGAATTATATTAGTTGTAATAACTTTCCCTGAACCCCCAGATCCAATGTTTGGCTGTTTCTACATTAAGGCAGTAAAAGGAAAGGTTTTGGTGTTAATTTCCATGTAATGTTTCACCAGAGAATCTGTTCAGAAGTTATTGGATTAGACTTCTAGAGATTCAGCACTCTAATGTTTTTAAACTGTTTGTGTAGTAAGTCAAGCATTGTGCTGCTAGTTTCTTGCAGTGTGTTTCTTCTTCTGTGTAATTAACCTGCTGATGAATAAATTCAACTATTTCTTTTGGCCTGAAGGATAGAATCTTATAGTGTCATATTTTGAAGTGGACTGGAGAACATGGTGTAAATCTCACATGTTCTCTGGTACAAAACACCATTTTAAAGGGTGATTGTTAGTCTGCTGGCATGCTAACCAATTTGCATTATGTATAAGGCATGAGTTTCAGTTGTTAGAAGATTCAAGCCTGTTTATGGAAATTTCCTTTCATCTGTGAAGATAAAGTTAACAATTTGAGAGTAATGTGAAAAAAAAACTGAATTGTAATACCCGCATTCCCTGGAGCTGTAGGGATGGAGGTAGACCCCTGGCATAATGCTAAGCAAATGTTCATTTTCCTTGGCAGTCAGGTGGAAGAGCATATCCAATCCTTGATATTCTTTTGAATGAGTGTCCCATCAAATCCTTTGTGTGTCTATTGTCCTTGGTGGTCGGGAGTGACATCTGATCCCTGGTAGTATGGTGGCTGAGTACGTGTCTGGTTTTGCTGCAAGTTATTGGGTTGATCAGTTCTGGTGAATGGGGAAAGGAGAGCAGTCTGCCTCTAATCCTTGGTATCAGTAAATGTTTTCCCAGAGTATAATTGGAGCGATGTCTTCCTATTCCCTGGTATTTTAAAGAAATTTGCTTGCCAGGTAACATGATTAGCATTCAGTCTCACACTTTATCCTGGCACCTTAACGTAGGCTGCTATGTTTACCTACATTAGAACTGTGTCTACACTTCAAAAGTAAGGAATCTTACAACACCAGGTTATAGTCCAACAATTTTATTTTAAAATCACAAGCTTTCGGAGATTATCTCCTTCGTCAGGTGAGTGAGTGAGTGAGTGAGTGAAAGGTTCTCAAATCACATATCTTATATTAGGCTGGGACACGCTCACACCAATCAAAGGTGTCATTGGTGTTCAGACAGGTTAGCCACAGAAAACAGTTCTGAATACACAATGGGTCAGGTTACAAAGCCAGAGAGAGAAAGAGACCCGAAAGGCAGAGAGAGAGAAAGAGAGAGAATGTCCAGTTGTATTAAAAACAGATAACTTTTTTTTTCTCTGCTTACGTGTAGCGTGACATGAACCCAAGATCCCGGTTGAGGCCGTCCTCATGGGTGCGGAACTTGGCTATCAATTTCTGCTCAACGATTTTGCGTTATCGTGTGTCTCTTCTTCGGGTAAGCGTTCTCCAAGGCGACCTTCGAGACACACGACAACGCAAAATCGTCGAGCAGAAATTAATAGCCAAGTTCCGCACCCATGAGGACGGCCTCAACCGGGATTTTGGGTTCATGTCACGCTACATGTAAGCAGAGAAAAAAAAAGTTATCTGTTTTTAATACAACTGGACATTCTCTCTCTCTGCCTTTCGGGTCTCTTTCTCTCTCTGGCTTTGTAACCTGACCCATTGTGTATTCAGAACTGTTTTCCGTGGCTAACCTGTCTGAACACCAACAACACCTTTGATTGGTGTGAGCGTGTCCCAGCCTAATATAAGATATGAGATTTGAGAACCTTTCACTCACTCACTCACCTGACGAAGGAGATAATCTCCGAAAGCTTGTGATTTTAAAATAAAATTGTTAGACTATAACCTGGTGTTGTAAGATTCCTTACACTTGTCCACCCCAGTCCATCACCGGCATCTCCACATCATGGCTACACTTCAAAAGTAACTCATTGGCTGTGAAGCACTTAAATATGAAAGGACATGATAGGTGCTATATAAATACAAGTTTTTTCACTTTATCCTCTTAGCTGGAATTGGACATTACTGCTATTAAGGTATGTCTTTTCACCATTTTCTAATTTATTTTACTTGTGCTGCTCTGGGGCACATGTTGGTGCTTCAATGTGCTTAGCCATCTCAGCTCTTGTTGCTATTTTGTTTAAAGATCAGACACATTCAAACTTAAATTCAGCAAATTTCAGGGATTCCTAAACTAACCTGAAATGTTCTAATCAGCTTCATCTGTGGTCTGAGTGCAATTTGGTTCTTGCAGGATACCATACAGCCATCCTAGAAATGTGGCCTTTTATGTCAAGAAATTACAATTTCTTTCTGTACTTCATAATTACTAAATTCAGATTGACAGAATATCATATTAATATACGACCTTTAATATACATTTCATACAATTAGTACAACCACTGCTAACCTCTTTCCAAGAAAATAAGGGAAGCAAAGCTCCAGATTTGTTCACAGCTTCCAGAAAAATAATCAAACTACCCACATGCAAGAGAACCAGTTTTCTATAAGCATCAAAAACTCATTTTCCTTGTTGGGAAGCCCCAGTATCTAATTACTGATGGCTAGTGAAACACATCACAAGTATAATAGGGAGCTCCTCTCCCCCCTCCATGAATTCAAACCACAGCCAATATTAATACAAGGCCGAGACCTTACCCCATTACTATCAGGTTGCTAGGTGACTGATTTCTGAGTATGACTTTCATTATCTTTGGCTACATTGATTTTCGATAAATTAAAACCAAAACTAATGTAAAAAGGAAAAGAATTGAAATTGTGGAGTATGACTTATCTTTAATTTTAAATGTAATCTGTAAAAGGCAAAAGTGGTACGTACCTTTTAGTGAGAAAATAAATTACTTCAGTGTGACACTAGAAAAATTACAATATTCAAAGAACAACTAGCTTTTAGAATATATTGTTTTCTGCCAAAGTAAAGTAAATGCCTGTGTGTGTTGAATTGAATTAGGAACATTACAAATATCTCTAAAATAAAAACCTCTGCAGAGGTAGTGTAGAATTTTTTTTTTAAACTAATGTTGCTGAGGCAGCATGGACAAAGAAGCTGCTATAGAATCAAGGCACCTACAGCTTAACTTCACTTCTATAAACTGGCTGTGGTGATTCTGCTTGTTTCAGTGGACTCCTTCTAACATTGATTATCAGAATACCGGCATCTGTCAGTGAACAGCCCACAGACATAGGGTCCATATCTTCAGGGAGCTGACACTTATGAGTGAAGGTGTTTATGATGATCCCATCTTCAGCCACCTAAAAGCAATGAAAGCAAAATCTAGTCAGCTTATGAGGTCTTGGCCTACAAATAATTCTTCCAAAAAATTATGCTTCATTTAACAAGCGATAATTTTGTATAAAAATCATTAACATGCATTCAAGTGCTTTACAGTATAGTGTAGCTTCTTAACACAATTTTACATGCCTACATGAGCAATAATGGTATTTATTGGATCAATAAAAGAATGTCACCTGAATCAGAGTGTGAAAATAATGCTGAACTGAGAGGATTTTTAACCACAAACAGTCGAAGAGTTGGCACTCTATTTGTGTCAAGGTTTGTTATCCCATGCTTATACATCATGGATTTGTAAAGACAAATTATGTGGCATGTTTGTTGTGAAAGTACATTTTACTCCATCCAGCCTTATGCTGTAAGCACAATAATGCTCCAACTTTTACTTTCAACAGATGAAATTCTGATCGGCTCTGAATGTCAACACATTACAACAGCAGCTTCAAGGCATCAGAATGTTACATTTGAATAGAGGCAATCATTGCCTGATCGGCTAGCAATGCCTTTTTTTTTTACTGTTTCTCCACTTTTCACAAAGTGTCCCATGTGTCTGCTCTAAAAATTTCACTTTTTGTTACTTATTTTCTGAAAGGCTTTCATTTCAGTGCTCCAGCTGAAAGCAGGGATCTTCTACTTCACTAATTCTACCCTCTGATTGACATTATATATTACTTGAGTTGTTACCCTGCAGGTTGTATTGATCCTAGTTTCATTCTTCAGTGGCCTAATTCTTTTACCTACATGAAAATCAATATAAGTTCTACATCTAAAAAGTATGTTTTTGCGTGTGGTAAATACAGCCCTCTGGTTGGTTAGTGGTGATGTAATGACTTGTAAAGTGCGGTAAAGATAGGCATTGTTGAAAATTATTAAATGTAAATAAAAATCCTCAAACGAACTGTTAACTTTTAAAGTTTTACTTTTAATATTTTATATATAACAATACAAGGTATAATCATTTGGACCTTTTCTGCTTTGATGACTATTTGGTAATTGTACATTGTGACAATGATTTCTTCTGGGTCAAACTGACTGACATCAGCTGTGACTTGATAAGTATCCCCAACAGTTCTGACGTTTCCAAGGCTTCCTGGACGCCCAGATACAGGAGCTGTGGTGTTAAAAAAAAAGTGAAAAGCAACAGGGAAAGAATGACTTGTGTGTGCATTATATATGTATACATAAAACACACACACACACACACACACAAATCTTTCTTTGTTCTCTCTCTCTCTCTCACATATATATATATCTGACAAAGACATGCTGATTAAAATCATTAGACGTAATAGAATGTGGAAAGGGCAATGCCACACTGGTGTGTCATGCTGGTTTGATTCACAGGTCGTTGAGTTCCCAATCTCAGCCTCTTGCTATGGGGACATATGAAGTGGAGGGCCAGTATTTTCCCATGTGAGAAAAAAATGAGCGGGAAAATCATTGCCAAGCTGTTGTTTCACGTCCCCTAACAAGTGATCAAGATCAGTGTTAGCTTCAGTAGGTAGTAGCACTCTTGGCTCTGAATAAGAAGGTTGTGAATTCAGGGTTTTGAGCACATAATCTAGGCCAAGATTACAGTGTAGTACTTAGTGAGTGCTTCATTGCTGGAGGAGCTGTCCCCAAGTAAGTTTTAAACCATTCCCCTTCTGCCTATTCTGATGATCCTGTTCCTATGTTCAGGTTGACAAGGCACTTACCAAAGAAGAGTAGGTGTTCCTGGTGATCTGGTTAACCTTCAGTCTCAGCCAACATCACCAAAACAGATTAACTGGTCTCATTTCTGTTTTGGGGATTTTTCTTTGCTATTTATGGCTTCCACAATTGAATATATAACAAGTCACTGCTCGTCAAAGTAATGTATTGTACGAGAAGTGCTTTGAGATCTTTCTGAAAGACCTAGTTATGCACTGTATAAAAGCAATTATTTCTTTCAGTGTAGACAGATAATGTTGTCCACCAGCACTCCCGATTGTAGGAGGTTCTGCCAGATCACAACAGGGTAGAAAGTCAATGACAAATGAAGAAGATAACCCATTTCAGGGAAAATAAGAAGGAAAACAAACTGCAGAGGAAGTAAAAAAAACATGGAAATATAAAGCAAAAAGTAATTGATGAAGCTGAGGATGACAAATGAAAAAGGTTGAATGAGAACAAAAAAAAGAGAATAAACATTGAAACTATAGAGCAAGAAAAATCAAATGTTTGAAACCATGAGCTAAGGTTATCAGATATGACCAAATAGTAACAGAGCCTTAAAAGGCAACAGCGGATAGTATTCTAGTTGTGTTTTGTCTTTGGTAATTTTGTTTCATGCTTGCCAAAATGAGGGAAATTAGTGATAGGAAAGGAATTAATTTTCCAATTTTGACCTACAATGTCAACATCAAGCACCTACTACTCATAGGCCTCTCTTTTTAGCTTCTAACCAAAATTCAAGGTCATATTTCTTGTTCATCTAACACATCAAAGCAGGTTCAATGGAGTTAGATGCAAAGTAAAATTCCCTATAATTTGATGAAGCAATCCAAAATAATTCCCAATCTCAGAGCAATATGAGTTTTCCCCAGATCAGCTATTTTTGTTGTATCCCCAAGTGAGATTGCAAATTATGGGCATTTTTGTGCTGTTAACTTCCACTTATGAGGATCTGGTTTGAGGCTGCCTTAAATCCAATCACCTGGGAAACTAACTGCCATGAGAAAGAAGATTCCTTCTTCTCAATGGCCCTAAAGGTGAAGGACAGTGTAGTAGCCAACTTTGTCTTCTGTTCCCCTGCTTTATTTTGTCTTCACTTTTGTATTACATGTAAGTAGATTCTTCATCACACTAAAACTAGTGAATTATAAAACTCTTCTTAATTAGAATGTATTTGTGGGAAATATCATGAGTAGCCTTTGACACTTTCAGTATCATAAGTAGAGCAAATGATTTGCTGCAATACAAAAACCTGCAACAAATCCCATTAATTTCTACACTTAGTGCCTCTAACGTGATTTGCTGCCCAAGTAATGTACTTCAATTTTGCATGTAATATCTGGGAGGCAGTGAAAATGCCAACTTCTGAGCAGAGTTGAGCAATGAAAAAAATCACTTGCTGCAATAAGTCCCTTGTCCTAGTCATAATTAAAGAAATTCATACAAGAATTACTTGGCAAACAGCAATTTAAACAGTTATATACTTTGCCATATGGTAAAAATTGATAGTTAACATACTTTCTCATTACACATCTATAGTAATGGTGATATATATATTAAAGATATGATGCTATATTAAAAACAAATTGTACATCATTGAGATACTATATTTTTAATTAATTTGTATTACAAAGGCAAAGTCTATCATTGATCTAGAAAGTTTCTACTTAACTGTGAAGTCAAAGACACTGAAAGGCAAACCTGTGTATCCAAAGGACTCATTTCTAGGTCTTACAAAGTGGCCATTCCTGAAGGATGATTTTTCCACCTCATCCTCAAATAAATTACGCGCTGCATCTATGTACTGATCAAAGCAGGGATCACCTGAAGATCTTCGATTATAATTGCTGTAACACTCAGATCTGAAAGTTGAGGAAGAACTAAGGGATGACATTGTATTTGTAGCACTGCACGAGAAGCACAGTCTGAATATGTACAGTAACCAGAGATAATAACATCAAATCTCACATGTATTGACGAGAAGTCAAATGATCCTTAATGTTCTGAAGCAATGCTTCAACACCCAATAATAAGTCTTCGATTGTTTCCATATATAGTAACTATTAATAGTGTCCAATACAAATAAGCATAAGGATTCAAACCACTTAAGTCATGATAACAAAAAAGGAATAGTGTTCATGGAATGCGAGATAGGACAGCTTTCTCTGATATCAGCAAAATGCCATTGAATGGATAAAGTGCATAAGCATTTATAGAAGAACCACAATCACTAGGTTTAAAAAAAAAGCAACAGTTTAAGAGTAAAATGAGTACCCTCCAACTATAATTTATGTATTTTTCTGAGACAAGAAACTTACTGGGGGTTGGGAATGTGGCATATCATTGCTCAGAGTGTTGAAAATATATGGGTACAAATTTTCCTAAATACTGAAACCGAAATATGTGGTTACAATATAAACAGTGTCACTGTGAATAATAGCAGCAAACAGAAGGTGGTTCTGAGAATTTGTATAAGATATAAAAGTTAAGGAGAATAAAGCAATTGCGTAACTTGTAAAAGGGTAAAGCAGTACAATAGTGGCTGCGAGCTCTTATTAATCATTACTATTTTTAGTTTTGAAAAGGTTTCTTGTTCTAAACTTTCACAGTAAAATAAAGCTAAATAAAGGAAATAAAGTATTGAGACTTCCAGTCAAATTGAAGTAACATTAGGGATTTGCAAATAAATAACATTAAACCAAGAATACTTTAGGTTTCCTACATTGAATCTAAGCTTGAGTAACAAAATGAATGCAGAATTTAGTAGCTGGAAATAATGAATCACCATTCCCACATCTTTTTGACAAAAGACTTGCTGCTGATCTTTACATGTGTACTTTATCTCATTAACTCAACCATACCAGTGCAGTTTGGGTGAGCATTGAGGGGGTCTGAGGGTCTGGGAGTGGGGAGAAGTCTGTCTGGGGTGTTGTGAATCATCAGGAATGGAGAAGAGTTTTTGGAGGTGCCAGTGTCTGACAATCATGGGATTGCTGAGATCTGACAGTAATGGGAGGAAGTACAGTCTAGCGGCCTTGTGGCAGTGGGGGGGTGGGGTCAAGAGAATGGAATCCAAAGTGACCTCGGCTCCTTTTGAACTATCAGGCCTCAACCCCCATTGTGTTCTTGTGCATCAGCCTTCTCTCCTGACCCATCCACAGCCCCTTTTACACCCTCAGTTATCTCTCCCCCCAACCTTTCCCATTGTCACCCAATTCCTTTCTTTATGTTTCTGCCTTAAAGAAATTAAGGGCAAATTTTCTGATTCTTAAAATTAATGGATGGAAAATCACAGCCTGGGGTGGATAATTTCCTGATATGGGCTGCACCAGGAGCCCAGAATCAGAAAATTTACCTTTTGGTGTACGATACCGTCTTTAACAAAAATTACCTCAAAAAACTCAAGTTTATAATTTATACAGTTGATTTTCTAACCAACAAAGAAACCACAATCACATGTGTTGCTAATCACAGATGCTGTCTCTCACAGGTCTTTTTTGTCTGAGCAGTTTATAACAGGAAGCAGCATTTCTTAATAAATATCATCGTTTTTCTGAAATAAGGCTTTCAGAAAACTTTCAAATGCAAGAGGATGCACCCTTCTACTATTTAATTCCTGTTGATGCACAGATTGTATGCTGGGAAATTCTGCAAACTGCACCTGCACAGGTAGAAAGATCTCTCTAACTGTTATGACACAAACATAAGCAGTAGAAGTCCAGGCTTCTGAGGCAGGCTGAGATCTTGAAATAAAAACTTTAAATAAAGTATGAAAAGACACCAATGACAATAGATATAATTAATCATGTTACTGGAAAATATGTAATTTTCTATTTTTTAAAATTGTGTTTAAAACTTATTTTGAACATTAGAAATTTCAGTTACTGAGCAAAAAAATGGCAGGCAAGAAATCTTCTTTTAAAAAAACATTGAGTGGTTTGCTTGGTTCAACAACAAATCATGATGGTGAAGCGTTTACATATGAAATGTCCAAATATTTAGATAGATCTTACCGTTACAAATGTTTACATAGCAATTTTCAATGTTAAACGTTGACATTAAAATGTGACTCAAAATCAGTTCACAGGAAGTAAGGTTTGTGGACAGCACAGTGTGCGCCATATGCAAGGCTTGTAATGTTATGATACAATCACAACCAGAATCCTCTAAAGGGTTCAGCATTTCAACAACAAAAATGTAATCAATGTTTTCACTGTCCTCTCCACACAGGGATTGATGGCAGAGCGATCGAATCATTCACGTGGAACTCAAAATGTAACAAGAGGAAAGTACACAGACAGGCAAATGATACTTAGAGATGGATAAGTCTACTGTAAGATAGCTATTGTGGCTTTTTATAACTACACCATATGTCTGCCTTTTCATGCCTTTAAGTAATTTGTACATGTGCATTTTGTGCTAGCTCTCAGTGTTTGGGCAATATTGGCGCATTTACATCTTGCACAGATGGAAAGTTCCACTCTGCTCATTTATTTTTAATGAATCCTGGGTCTATAAAGTGTGGTTAAAATCTAATGGAGATTTTTTTTTAAAAAACTCATCCATGTCACAACTAAGAGTTTACAGATATATGAATATTTCTAGATACAATTTCCAGCTTTTCTATTGTCAAAAAGAATTGTAAAATATTGTTCCTATTTTATTTTGTCTTATTACACAACCGCTATCACCCTCCACCATCTACCAATCCACTGAACAGAACAAAAGGGTATTCCTGTATTAATTTATCCTTCATCATAACACCAGACTACTGTTCACCACCGAGCATGTCTGCTAGATTTGCTGAATATAAGTATACTTGCTGCTGTGTAAAACTTTGTAAATTAAATGCATCAGTTTGACTATCACTCAGATTTACTTCCAATTTGATATGATTGGACTGATTTTTCAGCGACTCCTTATACCACCACACTCATCCTCACAGAAAATGATAGCTCCACACATACTGGCATTATGAAAATGGTGTTTTCTCCATCTGTTGTGCTTTAAAGGGGAACAGCAACTCATTTAAAAATGGGAATTTCAATAATTTAGCCAATAGCAGAATCCCGTGCCAGGCGTTCTGCTTTGTTGTGAGAAATCTGGGTTGAAACATTCTATTTTTCACCAGAAAAGGGCTCTGTTGCTGCTGTTTCCTGCAGTTCAACAGAAGTAGTATAACAACACTTTGGCTGGCTTGGGATCTGTAGCTGTGTTACATAAATCAGTAGAGTTTTATTCTTAAATTAGACAAGTATTTACGATTACTTAAATATGAGTTGAATGATTATGTGAAAGTCTATGCAGCAGAGCTAATGAATGCAAACCCTAAACAATTATCTCAGAATGCTCTGCAGGAAAGAGGAAGAATGGAAGCTCTGGTTAATCTGGTTGCTGCAAGATTCAGAGAATTTTCTCAAAGTTTCAGTGTTTTCATCAATGTATCCCAGTTTCTCCTCTGTGAATCCTGTAAACCTTAGGTAGAAATGTGAGGCAGTCCAAACTACTGGGTGACCAACTTGGTAACTCCCCTTTGAATTTGTTTCCAATTCTCGAAACAGGAAACAGCACCATTTCAACAACAACAACTTGCATTTATATAGCGCCTTTAATGTAGTAAAACTTCCCAAGGCGCTTCACAGGGGCAAAATTAAACAAAATTTGACACCAAGCCACATAAGGAGATATTAGGATAGGTGACCAAAGGCTTGGTCAAAGAGGTCGGTTTTAAGGAGCGTCTTAAAGGAGAGAGAGGTGGAGAGGTTTAGGGAGGGAATTCCAGAGCTTAGGGCCGAGGCAGCTGAAGGCACGGCCGCCAATGGTGGAGCGATTAAAATCGGGGATGCGCAAGAGGCCAGAATTGGAGGAGCGCAGAGATCTCGGAGGGTTGTAGAGCTGGAGGAGGTTACAGAGATGGGGAGGGGCGAGGCCGTGGAGGGATTTGAAAACAAGTATGAGAATTTTAAAATCGAGGCGTTGCCAGACCGGGAGCCAATGTAGGTCAGTGAGCACAGGGGTGATGGGAGAACAGGACTTAGTGCGAGTTAGGATATGGGCAGCAGAGTTTTGGATGAGCTCAAGTTTATGGAGGGTGGAAGATGAAAGGCCTACCAGGAGAGCATGGGAGTAGTCAAGTATGAATGTCCCTTTGTGCTATTAGTCAAATTTTAATTCCTGTACCTCTAACCAATTCCTGTACCTCTAGCCAAGCTGTTCCAGTACAGCTACAACACTGGCATCTACCTGACAATGTGGAAAATTGCCCAGGTATGTCCTGTCCACAAAAAGCAGGACAAATCCAATCCGGCCAATTACTGTCCCATCAGTCTACTCTCAATCATCAGCAAAGTGATGGAAGGTGTCATCGACAGTGCTATCAAGCGGCACTTACTCACCAATAACCTGCTCACCGATGCTCAGTTTGGGTTCCGCCAGGACCACTCGGCTCCAGACCTCATCACAGCCTTGGTCCAAACATATACAAAGGAGCTGAATTCCAGAGGTGAGGTGAGAGTGACTGCCCTTGACATCAAGGCAGCATTTGACCGAGTGTGGCACCAAGGAGCCCTAGTAAAATTGAAGTCAATGGGAATCAGGGGGAAAACTCTCTAGTGGCTGGAGTCATACCTAGCACAAAGGAAGATGGTAGTGGTTGTTGGAGGCCAATCATCTCAGCCCCAGGGATTGCTGCAGGAGTTCCTCAGGGCAGTGTCCTAGGCCCAACCATCTTCAGCTGCTTCATCAATGACCTTCCCTCCATCATAAGGTCAGAAATGGGGATGTTCGCTGATGACTGCACAGTGTTCAGTTCCATTCGCAACCCCTCAAATAATGAAGCAGTCCGAGCCCGCATGCAGCAAGACCTGGACAACATCCAGGCTTGGGCTCATAAGTGGCAAGTAACATTCGCGCCAGATAAGTGCCAGGCAATGACCATCTCCAACAAGAGAGAGTCTAACCACCTCCCCTTGACATTCAACGGCATTACCATCGCCGAATCCCCCACCATCAATATCCTGGGGGTTACCATTGACCAGAAACTTAACTGGACCAGCCATATAAATACTGTGGCTAGGAGAGCAGGTCAGAGGCTGGGTATTCTGCGGTGAGTGATTCACCTCCTGACTCCCCAAAGCCTTTCCACCATCTACAAGGCACAAGTCAGGAGTGTGATGGAATACTCTCCACTTGCTTGGATGAGTGCAGCTCCAACAACACTCAAGAAGCTCGACACCATCCAAGATAAAGCAGCCCGCTTGATTGGCACCCCATCCACCACCCTAAACATTCACTCCCTTCACCACCAGCGCACTGTGGCTGCAGTGTGTACCATCCACAGGATGCACTGCAGCAACTTGCCAAGGCTTCTTCGACAGCACCTCCCAAACCCGCGACCTCTACCACCTAGAAGGACAAGAGCAGCAGGCACATGGGAACAACACCACCTGCACGTTCCCCTCCAAGTCACACACCATCCCGACTTGGAAATATATCGCCGTTCCTTCATTGTCGCTGGGTCAAAATCCTGGAACTCCCTTCCTAACAGCACTGTGGGAGAACCTTCACCACACGGACTGCAGTGGTTCAAGAAGGAGGCTCATCACACCTTCTCGAGGGCAATTAGGGATGGGCAATAAATGCCGGCCTCGCCAGCGACGCCCACATCCCGTGAACGAATAAAAAAAAACCTCAGTATAAGATCTTACAAAAACATCTCAAAACATAGTGGAGCTGCTACTTTAGTTCTAAAAATGAACCAGCAAAACTTCTTTACACCCTGAGCATTGTTTAGTTTCCATTCCAGTGTGAGTCTGATTGCCTGGAAGTGTGGCACTGGTATGCATCAGACTTCCAGGCAGTGCAGTGGAATTCCTTCTCTGCTTGTGCACTGCTTTTGATAAACTCAAATCTTGGATACAAAGAATTTACATTTTGGGCTGTCTAAATTCAAAATATGGATATATCTGAATGCTCATCCATAGAATAAATGCAATGATATTGAGACAAATGCTCTAGTGAAACCAATTAAGGCAAATTCATAATTTTTTGTTTTGTTTTATTTTCTATTACCAATCCTGTTTTGTTTGTAATGATAATTCATTATTTTTTGACTGTATTTTTATTGTGGTGTTAAATAAAGATTAGGACACCACTGTAACTAACAAAGCCAGTTCTATTTTAATAAATTGTCATCTTAAAAGGTCTACATTTAGCAGGGGCAAATAACATTAAAATAATGACTAAAAAAATTAATGTCATCATAGTTGGTCTCATTGTATGCATTTAATGTACATATTTAATAATGTATATATGGACAATGTTTTAAAAGGTTTGTAAATATGTTCATTGATTTGATTCAGACTCGGTTTCAGGGGTTTAAAGCACAGTTGAATTGTGTACCAAATGAAAGGCGAAAATTGCAACTGATATAAAAACAGGAAATGTTAGAAATACACAGGAGGCCCATTAATGTTTCAGGTGTAGACCTTTCATTTCTCTTTTCAAAAGCCGACAGTCCCATACTACATTTCAAACATTTCCTGATTTGTGTACCACCCAGTCTTATCTGTCAGTTTAGAGTAATTAGAACAGTACCATTATAATAATCTGTTATATCACCACAAGGGAATGGTAGTGCCACACTGCCACCATTACATTGTGATCTATCATGTAACTGTATGCCTGAAATGTCATATCAAAATGTCTCAGGCATTTTTAGATGCTGCTGTAGTAGGTTTTCTTCCTCTGTGCACAGCTTCAAATGTTATAATACCTTCGTGGGTCTTTGGCAAATTTGCTGTCACATCAATAAGACAATAATTGCGCAGATTCTTGCGAACACTGTGTACCAGCATGATGCTATTAGGAACACTGATTTAACTTCAGACAATGAATTAAACAACAGCATAACCCACAGAGACAAATCAGAACTTGGCAAATCATTTGTACCCTGTTATGATTTAAACTAAGACTGTGTGATAACAGTCTGTCCAATTAGACAGTTTAAATCAACACGTCTTTAAATTCTTTGAAACCAGATCTTACAGGGAAGTTTTTACTCTGTCCGATCTACTGTTGTGTACGGTGCCCAAATGTACAAAATTGTGTGTTATATATTTCTTTTACTCATTTTGTTTTCAGTTTTTATACAATCGTGTAAAATAACTTGTCTGTTTACTTCATCTATTTTATTTTAACTTCTCTCCTCCCCACTCTCTATTCCTTTAAATTTCTAACTGTTGGGTGAGAACTCATTGTATGCATGTATTTGGCTATGCACAGACCTTTTTTTTAAAACAGGAGTTACATTTACAGTCAGGCAGGAACCAAGGAATGTAAACAGTGCTGAAACCCACACTACAGTTACTGATCGCAGCTGCTGTGTAAATTCACCAAGAAAACTATTAATTACCCTACTGGCTTGGTATTAAAAGAAGTAGGTGAGGAAATTGCAGATGCTTTAGTCATGATCTTCTAAAATTCTCTTGACTCAGGAATCGTTCCCGTGGATTGGAAAATTGCCAATGTCACTCCAGTATTTAAGATGTGGAGATGCCGGTGATAGGCTGGGGTTGACAAATGTAAGGAATCTTACAACACCAGTTGGACTATAACCTGGTGTTGTAAGATTCCTTACATTATTTAAGAAGGGTGGGAGAGAGAAACCAGGAAATGATCGACCTTTTAGTCTAACATCTGTTGTGGGGAGGTTACCACAATCTGTCATTAGGGACAGAGTGACTGAGCACTTGGACAAATATGAACTGATCAGAGAGAGCCAGTATGGATTTGTAACGGGTAAGTCTATGTCCAACTAACCTAGCCAAATTTTTAAGGAGGTCACTTATGTGGTAGATAAGGGAGCGTCTGTGGACATTATTTATATGGACATCCAGAAGGCAATCAATAAAATTCCACATAAGAGGCTGTTAGCAAAAATGAAAGCGCTTGGAATTGGAGGCAACCTATTGACATGGGTGGGGAATTAGATAGGAGGTTGGAGACAAAGAGTAGGGAAATGTACTCCAATTGGCAGAATGTGACTGGTGGTGTCCCCCAGGGATCTGTACTGGGGCTTCAGCTTTTCACTATAGTTATCAATGACTTAGATGAAGGAGTAGAGAACCCTATATCCAAGTCTGTTGCGACACTAAGTTAGGTGGCACAGTTTGCAGAGATCATGTGGTCAGACATCATATAAGAATGTCACGTGTTCAAACCTCTAGGAATGCCTTCAACCAGAGTTGGCAATCTTACCACAAACTCAGTGAAAGAAATATTATATAGCAAGGGATAACCAGAGGGAGGTTACAGATTCGTTTTTTAAAATAACTGATAATGAACTGACAGTGAAGACCAAGTCATTTATACAAGTCATAGAATGGTTGTGTGTTTACCTACATAGCAGTTACTACACTTCAAAAGTAACTGTGTGTGTGAAGCGTTGTGAGATGAGAGGAGATAGAAGAGAAAATTAACAAGAATTCCTGCTTCCCATTACCATCCAGTGACCCTTTTGCAGTGTGTGTGTGGACATTAGGTGATGAAAAGTTTTGCTCAATTACGATGCCTCATGTGGTCAAATAGTCTACCACCACTCATTGTCTAGGCTCACAGGAGTTGCTGCGGCCTATGGCAGTGCCTTTGGAGGGAAAGGGAGATGTCATAATCTAATATAGAAAGCCGCTGACATTACAATGCAAAACTAGACATGCTGTGGAAGCTCACAAAACTTTATAGATTTCAAAATTAGCTTTTAAAGCATCATCGTTGCACATTTCAGATTGCGTTAACATTTAAATACAACTGAAACACAGTCAAGACAGGATAAAAAAATGAGTTTAATATTTCTATGTGTACTGAAAACCTCCAGGAAATTGTAGAAGTGATTGTCAGGAATAGTGTGCTTAAAAACAATCAAAACTTTGAATTGAAAGTGTTGCCTTAAAATGAAATTGGGGATTGAAAAATCCTTTTTACTATTTAAAATTAAAACTCCAAGTTCAAAACCCACAGCCAGTCCTCTCATCCTAATTCCTAGTAATAGCACGCGATACCAGTAGTCTGAACATCTCAGCGGATACTCTCGGCCATTTGTCTGGTTACTGGATAAAAATTGCTTCCAATTATGAAATTTGATGGATATTTTATTTCTAAACTTACCTGAGATGATAAATTTTACCACAATCTGACCCGTGTGTGCACAAATGAACATGGAACTGTTGTGTGCAGCACAGCAAAACTGTAATTGGTTGTGACAGTGATTTCACATATAATGGTCAGAGTTCACCAAAAAATGGTAACAAATCAAGGCAGCAATTTACATTTTTGTAGGGATTCTCACATACAAAGATTTCTCAGAACATTTTACATAGAATATAGCAAATAGGAGCAGGAGTGGGCCATTCGGCCCTTCGAGCCTGCTCCGCCATTCAATATGATCATGACTGATCCTCTATCTCAATACCATATTCCCGCTCTCTCCCCATACCCCTTGATGCCTTTTGTATCTAGAAATTTATCTATCTCCTTCTCAAATATATTCAGTGACTTGGCCTCCACAGCCTTCTGTGGTAGAGAATTTCACAGGTTCACCACCCTCAGTGAAGAAATTTCTCCTCATCTCAGTCCCTAGATGTCCTACCCTTATCGTTCCAGACCCCCCCCCCCCCCCCGCCCCGGCAGCCAGGGGAAATATCCTCCCTGCATCCAGTCTGTCTAGCCCTGTCAGAATTTTATATGTTTCAATGAGATCCCCTTTCATTCTTCTAAACTCGAGTGAATACAGGCCGAATCGACCCAATCTCTCCTCATACGACAGTCCTGCCATCCCAGGAATCAGTTTGGTGAAACTTCGCTGCACTCCCTCTATGGCAAATATATCCTATCTTAGGTAAGGAGACCAAAACTGCACACAATACTCCAGGTGTAGTCTCACCAAGGCCCTGCATAACTGCAGCAAGACATCCGTTTGCCAACATACCATTTGCCTTCCTAACTGCTTGCTACACCTGCATGTTTGCTTTCAGTGACTGGTGTACAAGGACATCCAGGTCCCAATCTATCACCATTTAAATAATACTTTGCCTTTCTGTTTTTCCTTCCAAAGTGGATAGCTTCATATTTATCTACATTATACTGTATCTGCCATGTATTTGCCCACACACTCAAATTGTCCAAATCGCCTTGAAGCCACTTTGCATCCTCCTCACAACTCACAATCCCACCTAGTTTTGTGTCGTCAGCAAACTTGGAAATATTACATTTGGTTCCCTCATCCAAATCATTAATATATATTGTGAATAGCTGGGGCCCAAGCACTGATCCCTGTGGTACCCCACTAGTCACCACTTGCCAACCCGGAAAAGACCCATTTATTCCTACGTTCTGTTTCCTGTCTGCTAACCAATTTTCAATCCATGCCAGTATATTACCCCAATCCCACATGCTTTAATTTTGTACACTAACCTCTTATGTGGGACTTTATCAAAGGCCTTCTGAAAATCCAAATACACCACATCCACTGGTTCACCCTTATCTAGTCTACCAGTTACATCCTCAAAAAACTCCAGTAGGTTTGTGAAACATGATTTCCCTTTCATAAATCCATGTTTACATTGATATTTTGTAAGTGTCCCGTTAGCACATCCTCTATAATAGACTCTAGCATTTTCCCTACTACTGATGTTAGGCTAACCGGTCTGTAGTTCAGTTTTCTCTCTCCCTCCTTTTTTTTTAAAATGGGGTTACATTTGCCACCCTCCAATCTGCAGGAGCTGTTCCATAATCTATAGAATTTTGGAAGATGACAACCAATGCATCTATTATTTCCATGGCTACCTCTTTTAGTACTCTGGGATGCAGATTATCAGGCCCTGAGCATTTATCGCTTTCAGTCCCATTAATTTCTCCAGCACTATTTTTTTTACTAATACTAATTTCCTTTAATTCCTCCTTCTTACTAGACCCTTGGTTCCCTAGCACTTCTGGGAAGTTATTTGTGTCCTCTTCCGTGAAGAGAGAACCAAAGTATTTGTTTAATTACTCTGCCATTTCCGTGTTCCCCATTATAAATTCTCCCGTTTAGTGAAGACAAATGTAAGGGACCTACATTTGTCTTCACTAATCTTTTTCTTTTACATACTTGTAGAAGCTTTTACAGTCTGCTTTTATGCTCCTTGCAAGTTTACTCTCATACTCTATTTTTCCCCTGTTAATCAATCTCTTGGTCCTTTTTTACTGAATTCTAAACTGCTCTCAATCCTCAGGCTTGCTACTTTTTCTGGCAGCTTGAAATGACTCCTCGTTGGATCTAATACTACCCTTAATTTCTTTTGTTAGCCATGGTTGGGCTGCCTTTCCTTTTGTGTTTTTGCGCCAGAAAGGAATGTATAACTGTTGCAATTCATGCATTCGTTCCTTAAATGTTACCATTGCCTAACCACCATCATGCCTTTTAATGAAGCTCCCCAATCTAGCATAGCCAACTCACTCCTTGCATCCCTTTAGGTTATTTCATAATTTATAATGATCAAAGTTACATATTTTAAATCATTTGTTGTACAACAGCCTAGCTCCATATGAATGTGTCAATGCTGGAGGCAAATTTTCTTTGAAGTACAGCAGTAAGTAACTTCCAACTGTCAATAATGGAGACATGAGAGAACAGCACAATCTCTGCTCCACAGACCACTTTGCTGTTTATATGTGTATGGGTTTCTCAGTCATGAAATAATAGTCGTTTTTTTTTGGTGCAGAGCACAAAATGGGGCTGACGATGGGCATGGCGACCACTTTACCTGCCCGATGATGTCAGCAGGAGGCAGACTGATTTTGGTTCTTGGTCCTCATTTAAATAGAACAGGCAAGCTGCCACGGCTAATTGCGTTGCTAATTGGCAATTTGTCGACTGGTAGGGTGGAGGAAAGTATTAAATTAAGGTGGGATGAGACTGAGGCAGTGAACAGATTTGAAGGCAAGGATGATGATCTTGAAATCAATTCACTGGGACACAGAGAGCCAATGGAGCTTGGCCAAAACAGGAGCATTAGATTTTGTGCATGTAAGGATGTAGGCCTCAATATTCTGAATGATTTGTAGTATGGAGCTATGAGAGGCTAACAAAGAGAGCATTGGGGCAGTCAAGATTAGAGATGATAAAGGTGTGGATTAGGACTTTGGCAGCAGTGAGGAAGAGGTAAAGGCAGAAGTAGGTGATATTTCAGGAGGTAGAAGAAAGCCAGTCTTGCAATTGACTGATTTAGCTGAAAGAAATGATGGCTCACCCAGGTCATGAAGTCAGATTGGCACTTGGACAGTGTAGCAATGCCCTTGGGACTGATGGAGAAAATGGCGATGTTGACACGGGTGTGTCACTGACCTAAGGATAAACCTGGCAACTACAGGCCAGTCATTTTAACCTTGGTGATGGGGAAGCTTTTAGAAACGATAATCCGGGACAAAATTAATAGTTACTTGGACAAGTGTGGATTAATAAAGGGAAGCCAGCACAAAATTGTTAAAGGCAAATCATGTTTAACTAACTTGAGTGAGTTTTTAGAGAGGGTTGATGAGGGCAATGCAGTTGATGTTGTGTATATGGACTTTCAATAGGCATTTGATAACGTGCCACATAATAGGCTTGTCAGCAAAATTGAAGCCCATGGAATAAAAAGGGGCAGTGGCAGTATGGATACGAAAGTGGCTAAGTGTCAGGAAACAGAGTAATGGTGAGCGGATGTTTTTCAGACTGGAGGAAGGTATACAGTGCTGTTCCCCAGGGGTCGGTACTAGGACCACTGCTTTTCTTGATAAATATTAATGACTTGGACTTGGGTGTACAATTTCAAAACTTGCAGATGAAACAAAACTTGGAAGTATAGTAAACAGTGAGGAGGATAGTAATAGACTTCAGGAGGACATACACAGGCTGGTGGAATGGGCGGACACATGGCAGATGAAATTTAACGCAGAAAATTACGAAGTGATATATTCTGTCAGGAAGAATGGGGAGAGGCAATATAATCTAAATGGTACAATTCCAAAGGGAGTGCTGGAACAGAGAGAACTGGGGGTGTATGTACACAAATCTTTGAAGGTGGCAGGACAGGTTGAGAAAGCATACGGGATCCTGGGCTTTATAAATAGAGGCATAGAGTACAAAAGCAAGGTTATGTTGAACTTTTATAAAACACTGGTTCGACCACAGCTGGAGTATTTTGTCCAATTCTGGACACTGCACTTTAGGAAGGATATGAAGGCCTTAGAGAGGGTGCAGAAGAGATTTACTAGAATGGCTCCAGGGATGAGGGACTTCAGTTACGTGGATAGACTGGAGAAGCTGGGGTTGCTCACCATGGAGCAGAGAAGGTTAAGAGGAGATTTGATAGATCCAGAGGACACAGATTTAAGGTGATTGGCAAAAGAACCAAAGGTGACAGGAGGAAAAACTTTTTTACACAGCGAGTAGTTATGATCTTGAATGCGCTGCCTGAAAGGGTGGTGAAAGCAGATTCAATTGTGGCTTTCAAAAAGGAATTGGATAAATACTTGAAGAGAAAAAATTTGCAAGGCTACTGGAAAAGAGCAAGGAATTTGATGGCCTTCGATTAATTATGTTATGTGATTAATGGTCCACAAAATTAGTGAAGCGTTTTCAGCTTTTCTGCATTCAAGTGATAGAGATCACTGAGGTAATTTTAACCCCCAAAAACGGGTGGGTTGGGAGCGGATGGGAAGTTAAAGTACCAGCTTTTTGGAGTGGGACTGCTTCACCAGCTCCAATGCGCCTATTTCCGGGTTTAACCCACGCACGTTAGGATGCACACGTGCAACAGACACCTGGAAGTCCCGCCGCCATTTAAAGCCGGCGGGCCAATATTTAAAAGGGGCAATGTACCTCATTGTGATAGTTGAGGCACTTAAATTATTTATGTATTAGAAATGTCAAACAAATTTAACCTTACCTTTTCGGGTTTCCCATCGTTTCTGATTCACGTCATCCAAGAAGTGAGTGCCTTTATTGCACTGCTGGTGGGCCAGGAGGAGCAGGACCACTTCATCCAGGCCCAACAAGCTCACCTGGCTTGATCGGACCCCCATGACCGGCCAGCACCCCCTTCCCCCTCCTCACCTGTGGTGGACCCCCCATGGTGACCTCCAGCCCCCACCCCACCCCTGGCACATGGGAAACCCAGAAGCACAAATACTTACCTTCAATCGAGTTGCGATCACAGATTGCGACGCACTCATTTGGCTTCTGGGTTCCCCATACGAATATCAACAGACGCGCTGGGCTCCCGGCTCTGAGTTAAAATCATGCCCCATATCTTTCAAACCCTTGAGATAGATTTAATAGCTCTGTGAACGAGTTAAGTTCAGGAAATAAATAATTAATAGGAAAAAAAATCACGTTCAATCTCATCATAAACTTAAGGGGAATAAAGTACCTTTTTATAGCAGAGGCTTACCTTTTCCTGGCTGGCATTCCTCTTGCAACTTTAGCGAAACTGTAGCTAGATCAAATAAAGAAATAGAATGGGAGTTTGCGAATAGCACATCTTACAAGAAGGTCTGACTAAGCTTGAAATATTTTGTTCAAAACCTACTGACTCAAACAGAACAAGTATTCTTGTGTAGTGAGGCAAAGACACGTCAACTCAGGTTTTGCTCCTGAACCCAAAAATGGTTCTTATACTGTATTTATGGTCAGTGCCACATTCTGGATACAGTTCTGATAGTAAAATTGCTTCATTTATACTGTTGATGATTTTATTAAAATGAGAGGGGGGGACATGGCAGTGGCATTGATCATGAGTTCTCTAAATGGAAATTTCCGGTGCAGATACTGGCAGGCAATCCAATTTTGGAGGTAGTGAATTAACATGGCTGCCACCAGTCCATTTGCTTCCTCGCCATCTAGTTCTAACCTAGCTGTTGTTCAAGTAGTTTCAGTTGGACCAGTCCTTTTATGTGACTTCTCTCTCCAGAGTTCAAAAAAAAGTTAAAAACAAATGTGCATTCACCAACACTTTGTACATGAACATTCCATGCTCAATATGAGCAGATTTTGTTTATTGATCTTTTCGTACCAATTTTTTCTGCTCCTTTTTTGAACTGTGCTAACAGTACGAAGAAAAAGAAACAAATCTCTGAGAGGATTGACATTAACTTTTTGTATTTCATATGTTTGTGGAATTATTCCCACAACCTTATTTATTGAGGCTTTTTCACAGGAAGAGGAGAA
Source organism: Heptranchias perlo (assembly GCF_035084215.1). NCBI lineage: Eukaryota > Metazoa > Chordata > Chondrichthyes > Hexanchiformes > Hexanchidae > Heptranchias > Heptranchias perlo. Next base: position 28,522,334 of record NC_090337.1, on the reverse strand, counting down.
ATTTCTCCGCAAATGTTACCGTTTCCAATGCAGTGACAGCAACTAGACCATTATCATTATTTGTGCAAAGGAAGTCATAGTAATCTCAATCCCATGTTTAAAGAACATTATTGCTTTTAATTATAGGCATACGTGGAAGGTTCTAGAAACTCCAAATCTATCAAAATAGTTGAAAGAACGATGAAGAAAAGTCCACAAGCTGTTTGAAGCAAACAAAGGAACATTACTGATAGTTTATTTGGAATTCTTAATTGTCGCTATAACAAAGAAAATGATAGACAAAAGACACAAGTTATAGCCTAAAGAACAGTACCACATACTACATTTACATTACAAAAGAAATGAGTGCAAATAGATTTCATAGGAACATTCACAGTGGCATCTTCCATTGAACTGGGAATTTTTAAAACCTTTAGTACAACTTGTAATGGAGAGATCTGCAACCTATGCTAATCCCTGTGAAAAATAATTTGGAGTGGTTTACTCAGCAAGGTTTCTTAGAACCACAAATTAACCCTGCGCTTAATCAAAAAGAAAGACGATCCACTTTCACCCACTCTACAATTCTGTTAGCAAATAGAAGTATAACAAAGACTAGCAATTACTTAGTTGCAGACTCAAATACATCCAAAACAAACAAGCAATATGATCAAATGTCTACAGCCAAAGTGTGATGGATCTTGCAGCTTTTCCAATTATAGGGCATGATATCCCGACTTTGGTCTGTAACAATTGTTACTCAGTTTGTACATGTTTTACTAGGTGAAGAACATACTCTCTACCTCTTCTGAAATGCTGTTCAAGCAGAAACAATCAGGCCACTCCAGTTTTTTTTAGGGAAGATGGGTGGGCGCAGAGTATTTAGGCTGCATAATCGGAGAGCACTTCAAGCCCTGAAAAATTTTAGTAGACATTCAAGGTAGATGATGTTTCTTGGGAAAATTAAGAACATTTACAAACCATATCCAGCATTAAAACTACAAATAAAAAGCAAGCGCCAGTCAAACAAGACTGCTGCTTATGTGGTGTAGCAAACTCATAGTCGAGGGCAATCTGAAGCAAACGAGCTGCTGATAATTTTTCAGAAAACAGCCACTGCCAAAAAACATTGCATGGGGAATTTTCTTTCCACTGCCAGTCTATTATCATGCCAAGAAAGCATCAACAACACAAAAAAGGATGCCGTAGGCAGAGAACTGTCTTCAACTAAAATCTTCCTCATGTGTGCATGCAGGATCTGATGTGGCATACTAGAAAAAAGAGAGAGCCCTGGATACTGTAATAGTGTACCTTTCTGAATTGAATTTGAAAGAAAAAAATTGCACTTTGTATTGTCATCATTAGATTATTAAATAAGGTTGTCAAATCAATGCAGCTCCCCCCCATTAACAGAACTTATTTTTGATTTTTCTGAGTTTTCAAAATTTATCTTTTGAACGTGCCTCATCAATCAGTATTTCAGGCAATCACATTGTAATTTTTTGAGTGGGAGGGTCCCTGTATTATGTTAAGCAGATGTTTGTTAAAACACTTGCAATTTAACCAGTATGACAATGAAAGTCAGAAATACCACAGTATTCTTTGTTTGTAGACTATATCACACAGTGATAACAAAGAAATAACCTACAGCAACAGCACTGAAGCCCCGTGCAATCCAATTTACAGCAATACCTCACAAAATGCAGACACAAATACAAAAATATAAAATTTGAACCATAATGCACTTTTCCTTTACTGCATCAGTGGAAACTATTTTATCCAAAATTAGAGGACCCAACTGTGGGAATTTAAAAGATTTAGACACTTGCATGTGTTCCATCAGACCATTGAAAATTAATTATTCATCAGACTATATGTTGAATGGTATAAAACTAGTAGGTTAAAAGCAAATACCTCTTATGTGAAATATTTTTAAAAAGACATCATTTGTCTGTTTTTAAGAACATTCCAGCAGCTGCTTAATCTTGTATGAAGATTATAATTTGGCCATTTTAGCACAAGACATAGCCATGCCATTGTGACTGGAGAGTGCTTTCCAGCAAGAAAAATAACATAGCATGTAATTTAAAGATCAGTACTGAAAGATTCTCAAAGCTTGAGCTGCATACCGTGCTAAGAACATTTCAGCAAACAGTTCCTTTCGGCACTTCGTAGCATGCAAACCTTTGAAGTGCTTGGACCTTTGCATCAAACCTCAGGCAATTGTTTGTGCGAAGGTTACTTTTTTAGTCTTTTACAAAATAGAGACCGATTGTTTGGATGCCTCAAGACCAGTATCAAAGGGAGAAATGCATGCCAGGGTCACAAGAATTCATTGATCTTCAGCATCATCCTCATCCAGAGATACTACACCTGAGGAAGCAACGTCCGATACTTTTCTACGTCCCTCATATTCGCCATCCTCCTTCTTAGAAATGGTTTTGTAGTCTTGGCATGACATATCGTCTTCTTCCGGAGTAAAACAAGATTCAGCATAAGACATAGAGTAAGATGAGTCCTCGCAGATAAGGTTCCTAAAGGCACATTCAGTGTTCGTGTTCGGCTGCAGCGGAGAGATCACGTCTCCATGACCAGTCATTGCATTGATCTGACCAAACAGTTTCGCCGCTAATTCAGTGGAGGATCCCAGCTCCATTTTAAGCAAAGGGTGGTCTTCTAGACTGCACAGGCTTGAACAAAGAGTCTCTGGGGAGACAGTTTGGGAGGAATCACTCTCCTGCTCGCACGATGCCTGCCTCATTGTAAGTTGGCACAAATGGCTATGCAGCATGTCTCTCGAGTAATTCACTTGAGGGTACTGTCCTGCTGCATCTGAAACAATAAGATAATCATATGTTAGAAATACAGTGGTACATTTATGGTCCTGTTATAATATATTGATTATTGCCACTGTTTTGAGGACCAGAAGTCCTTCACAGCAGATAGTGACTCGTTGGATTCATCTACAGCATTTGATAATGTGTTATGATAAAATCTGAATAAGGCACACAATACATTCATTTAGAGCAGTTTCTAGAACAACTGATATACAACTGAATTGGATTTGTATCCGTCCCTGTCAAAGCTGTTCACCCCACAGAGCCTCACTGCGTAAAGGACAGAGCATTGGGTGCCATCTATCTTTATTTTGTTAAAGGATACACCTCTGAGGTGTGACAGATAAAATGCCAGATTTTCTTGGCTTCATGAGACATCCCAGTAGACATTCCACATGGCAGCCTCACCAAGGACTAATGAAATTCATCTCACATAAATCTGGCAGATGATATTAGTCAACACTGGGATTCAAACCACAGTCACAGCAGAGTGAAGGGAAGCTCTGAACTGCTCTTTTGATCAAATAATTGTACTTCTACGAGAACAAAATACTATACTAATTGCTATAATATCTACAGCTACAAAAGTTGCTAAATTATGTAAATAATTTTGGGAGAGATAGATCTTGTAATACTAGGACATATGATCACCCTGATTTTAACATTAATAAAGAATAGATACTTCTATTCCTTCTACATTGAGTGTGTGTCATATTGTATATTATAGGTACATCTCTACGAAGGCAAGACTTGCTGGTACAAACATGGAAGTGTGTTGATGTAGATAATAGTAAAATTGCTGTCATTCCAATGTATATACCCGGCAGTGAGGGGAGTGACTTCTTGAAATCATGACATTTCATGCATTTGTGTGCCTAGCTCCCCTATTGTGCTGATTTGGACACGGGCCCAGATATTCCGCTATTGTGGAATCGGGTGCATCTTTGACACAGCGGGACTTCAGCCTACCACAAAGATGTACCCTGATTCTGGATGATTCTTCAGCCTGGAGATCAATTAAATATTTTTATTGTGTGCTTCCTGACCTCTGCCAGAAGGTGCACCTGGAGCGGGGATGGAGTTAATCTGTGGCATACCTCGGATGTGTTAGCATAACGTAGCCTTGCTGCTGGTCTCAGTGCCGCTTATATGGAAATGAACATTTTAAAAAATATTTTGAATTTGGCAGCTAAGTTTATGCAATCGATCACTCAGCGACTGATTGCACAGGCATTGAGGGCTGTCACATTTCAGGATCCTTTAACCATTTTTTCCCCTCAAAGGTTTTAGAAAAAAAAAAGTTGCCTTTAAATGTATTTTAAAGCACAGAGCATTCATGCAAGTTTAAAAAGGCCGCTGAGGTGATAAGTAGCTAAGATGTTAACGAACAAGTTTTGTTGTTATTTTTCCGCAGACTGTAAAAAATAAGCAATTCGTCAGCCTGTCTCGGCAATCAAAAAAATACCTCATTTTTTGGAAAGCCTTTGATCCCTTTCCGACTATTGAATATAAAACACAGAGAAACAAGGATCCTGAATTTCCATTGGGTTGTCCCAATCTCCCACCACTACTTTGGTGGGAAATCTCCAGCGAACTGCTGGAGAAATTACGTAAATAGGGAAACTACTGCAGAGATGCAGGCCTAGAAGCACAGGCAGTTATTTAGGTTGTTAAAGAGAAAGTACAAGGGCTTTCACCAAGACCGAAAGTTTAGAAATGTTAGAACACATTTAGAAGTCATGTCATATGACCCACTGATGTGGGGAAGCGTGGCATTTTCTTTATTTGTATTGTTCACAAAGATAAGTTGTACTGATTGAATTAAGTATGATCATAACTGCTTCTCCTTACTGTGAAATAAGGCAGCTTATCAATTCATATTAGGCCTCATCTCACCGAAGGTTTGCTCAGTCCACTTTCAGAAAGATCTAAGTAATACAAGTGCGAAAGACACGGATAGTTGGTTCAGATTACAAGGGGATACATTGTTGCAGACCCTGGTAATGCTATCCTACAAGTAGATATAGGGAAGTAGATGCAGGCAGGTAGTGCAGGGGTCCCCTGTGGCCATCCCCCTCTCAAACAGATATGCCACTTTGGATGCTGTTGGGGGGGATGACTTATCAGGGGAAGGCAGCAGCAGCCAACTTCCTGGCACCACGGGTAGCTCTGCTGCACAGGCTGGGAGGAAAAAGAGTGGCAGAGCTATAGTGATAGGGGACTCAATTGTAAGGGGAATAGACAGGCGTTTCTGCGGCCGCAACCGAGACTCCAGGATGGTGTGTTGCCTCCCTGGTGCAAGGATCAAGGATGTCTCGGAGCGGCTACAGAACATTTTGGAGGGGGAGGGCGAACAGCCAGCTGTCGTGGTGCACATAGGCACCAACGATATAGGTAAAAAAGGGGATGAGGTCCTAAAAGCAGAATATAGGGAGTTAGGAGGTAAATTAAAAAATAGGACCTCAAAGGTAGTAATCTCAGGATTGCTGCCAGTGCCACGTGCTAGTCAGAGTAGAAATAGGAGGATATTTCAAATGAATACGTGGCTAGAGGAATGGTGCAAGGGGGAGGGATTCAAATTCCTGGGACACTGGAAACGGTTCTGGGGGAGGTGGGACCAGTACAAACCGGATGGTCTGCACCTGGGCAGGGCTGGGACCGCTGTCCTAGGAGGAGTGTTTGCTAGTGCTGTTGGGGAGGGTTTAAACTAAAGTGGCAGGGGGTTGGGAACCTGAGCAGGGAGAGAGAGGAAAGCGTAACAGGAAGGGACAGAAGGTATGGAGTAATAGGTAAAGTGTTAAAAAAGGAAAAAGCAGGAACTAAGCGTCACAAAACAGATTTGAAAGTTCTTTATCTGAATGCACGTAGCATTCGTAATAAAATGGACGAGTTAACGGCACAAATAACTACGTATGGGTATGATCTTGTGGCCATTACAGAAACATGGCTGCAGGGTGACAACGACTGGGAATTAAATATGCCAGGGTATTTAACAATCAGGAAGGACAGGCAGGAAGGAAGGGGAGGTGGGGTGGCTATGTTAATAAAGGAAGGAATCACTGTAATACAGAGAAATGATATTGGGACAAAGCATCAAGATAATGAAACAGTTTGGGTGGAGATAAGGAATAATAAGGGAAAAAAAACATTAGTGGGCGTAGTATATAGGCCTCCTAATAGTTGCAACTCTGCTGGAAGAAGTATTAATCAGGAGATAGTCGAGGCATGTAATAAGGGAACAGCCATAATTATGGGGGATTTTAATTATCATATTAACTGGACAAATCAAATTGGGCAGAGCAGCCTTGAGGACGAGTTCATTGAGTGCATCAGGGATGGATTTCTTGAGCAGTATGTAACTGATCCTACAAGGGGGCAGGCAACCTTGGACCTGGTCCTGTGTAATGAGTCAGGATTAATTAATAATGTCCTAGTTAAGGATCCCCTTGGAACGAGCGACCACAACATGGTTGAATTCCATATCCAATTAGAGGGTGAGAAGGTTGATTCTCAAACAAGCGTACTGAGCTTGAATAAAGGAGACTATGATGGTATGAGAGCGGAATTGATTAAAGTGGACTGGGAAAATAGATTAAAGGGTAAGACGGTACATGAGCAGTGGTGTTCATTTAGGGAGTTATTTTACAACTTTCAAAATAAATATATTCCACTGAGGAAAAAAGGGTGTAAAAGAAATGACAGCCATCCGTGGCTAAGTAAAGAAATCAAGGATAGTATCCGACTAAAAACAAGGACATATAAGGTAGCCAAACTTAGTGGGAGGATAGAAGATTGGGAATTCTTCAAAAGACAGCAAAAAGTAACTAAAGGATTGATTAAGAAAGGGAAGTTAGATTATGAAAAGAAATTAGCAAAAAATATAAAAACAGATAGCAAGAGTTTCTATAGTTATATAAAAAGAAAAAGGGTGGCTAAGGCAAACATAGGTCCCTTAGAGGATGAGACCGGGAAATTAATGGTGGGAAACATGGAGATGGCAAAAATGCTGAACAAATATTTTGTTTCAGTCTTTACAGTAGAGGACACTAAGAATATCCCAACACTGGACAAACAGGGGACTCTCGGGGGGGAGGAGCTAAATACGATTAAAATCACTCAGGAGATGGTACTCAGTAAAATAATGGGACTCAAGGCGGATAAATCCCCTGGACCTGATGGCTTCCATCCTAGGGTCTTGAGGGAAGTGGCAGTAGGGATTGTGGATGCTTTGGTGATAGTTTTCCAAAATTCCCTGGACTCAGGAGAGGTCCCGGCAGATTGGAAAACTGCTAATGTAACACCGTTATTTAAAAAGGGTAGTAGGCAGAAGGCTGGAAATTATAGGCCAGTTAGCTTAACATCTGTGGTGGGTAAAATTTTGGAGTCTATTATTAAGGAGACAGTAACGGAACATTTAGATAAGCATAATTTAATAGGACAAAGTCAGCATGGCTTTATGAAGGGGAAGTCATGTCTGACAAATTTGCTTGAGTTCTTCGAGGATATAACGTATAGGGTGGATAAAGGGGAACCAGTGGACATAGTGTATTTAGACTTCCAGAAGGCATTCGACAAGGTGCCACATAAAAGATTATTACTTAAGATAAAAAATCACGGGATTGGGGGTAATATTCTGGCATGGGTGGAGGATTGGTTATCGAACAGGAAGCAGAGAGTTGGGATAAATGGTTCATTTTCGGACTGGCAACCAGTAACCAGTGGTGTTCCACAGGGGTCGGTGCTGGGTCCCCAACTCTTTACAATCTATATTAACGATTTGGAGGAGGGGACCGAGTGCAACATATCAAAATTTGCAGATGATACAAAGATGGGAGGGAAAGTAGAGAGTGAGGAGGACATAAAAAACCTGCAAGGGGATATAGACAGGCTGGGTGAGTGGGCAGAGATTTGGCAGATGCAATATAATATTGGAAAATGTGAGGTTATGCACTTTGGCAGGAAAAATCAGAGAGCAAGTTATTTTCTTAATGGCGAGAGACTGGAAAGTACTGCAGTACAAAGGGATCTGGGGGTCCTAGTGCAAGAAAATCAAAAAGTTGGTATGCAGGTGCAGCAGGTGATCAAGAAAGCCAACGGAATGTTGGCTTTTATTGCTAGGGGGATAGAATATAAAAACAAGGAGGTATTGCTGCAGTTATATAAGGTATTGGTGAGACCGCACCTGGAATACTGCATACAGTTTTGGTCTCCATACTTAAGAAAAGACATACTTGCTCTCGAGGCAGTACAAAGAAGGTTCACTCGGTTAATCCCGGGGATGAGGGGGCGGACATATGAGGAGAGGTTGAGTAGATTGGGACTCTACTCATTGGAGTTCAGAAGAATGAGAGGCGATCTTATTGAAACATATAAGATTGTGAAGGGTCTTGATCGGGTGGATGCAGTAAGGATGTTCCCAAAGATGGGTGAAACTAGAACTAGGGGGCATAATCTTAGAATAAGGGGCTGCTCTTTCAAAACTGAGATGAGGAGAAACTTCTTCACTCAGAGGGTGGTAGGTCTGTGGAATTTGCTGCCCCAGGAAGCTGTGGAAGCTACATCATTAGATAAATTTAAAACAGAAATAGACAGTTTCCTAGAAGTAAAGGGAATTAGGGGTTATGGGGAGCGGGCAGGAAATTGGACATGAAGCTGAGTTCAGATCGGTCAATGCCCTGTGGGTGGCGGAGAGGGCCCAGGGGCTATGTGGCCGGGTCCTGCTCCGACTTCTTGTGTTCTTTAGATTTGTGGTTGGGATCAGATCAGCCATGATCTTATTGAATGGCGGAGCAGGCTCGAGGGGCCGATTGGCCTACTCCTGCTCCAATTTCTTATGTTCTTATGTTCTTATGTAAGTATGAGTCAACTCCCATAAAAGTAATGCACTCAGACCACTTAAGGGAGCAATTGACACCACTGAACCAAAGAAGGTATCTAGGGCAAATTGTAACAGGGACATTTAAATTTCATAGCAACGTTGGACGCCAAGGACATTTGTCCGTCTCTGACTCCAGTATTACTTAATATGGGCAGTGCTGGAGTGCTTCAAAATTATATATTTCTCTCATTTACATGTTATCACAATATGCCCAGCCATATTGGAGGTCCCAAATCACTTTTGACAGGAAATCAGACTTAAAAATAACAGGGAGGCAACATATCAGATCTTCAACTCATTTACCACTCCAGTTCTGCTGAAAAATCTGTGGCGGGAGGTTGGAAAATCCAGCCCTGATGCTGTAGTGATGATATCACTGGCCACAAGACCCCAGGTTAAAGTAGGGAAAACTGACTAAGGTCCTGCTCCTGATATTAGAAAGTGACCCTCTACTAGAAGTGCTTGTGTCTGGACATCAGATACAGACAAGAATGGTCTTGGCTGTGAAGTCTTTCACAGTTTGATAGCCTACCTACAATCATGCTCGAGGATCACACACAAATAACAGCCACTTGTGCAAGATACAAAAAAGTGACAACCAACCATGGAACCATGGGATAGGGCAGGGGGAAAAATTGGAGGAAGATTAAAAAATTATTTAGAGATGACTAGTGAAGTTACTAAAATTGCAGCAACAGTGAATGTTCCTTGAAGAATTCCAGAACTAATATGATATGGTAGAAAAAGACAGAGAAACAGAGCGAACAAGAAGCATTAAGGTATAGATCCTGTTACTTATAAACCTCTTTTGAAATCTAATAACAGTACAATTGTTTCCATACTTTTTCTGTTGCATTCACACTTAAGTAGACATAAGGAGAACCAAGAAAACACAGGAAAAATACAAAGAATAGATTACTGCTATAGCAGCACCACCACAGTTTTTGTACAGGTGCAGAATAGTGATAAATACTACAATGATATCAGAACATGTGCTTGGAAAGAATCACCATTACCAGCTGGCTGTGTGCTGTCACTAGTTGGTGCAAAATCTTCATCATATGAGTCATCATTTGAATCATCGCCATCAACAGATGACCATGCTTTGAGCTTAGCCTCTGCAATTGCAAATTGCTCCGCCACACCTGAAATACAAATACTTCATTTAAAATTATTGTGTGAGCAGAGATTAGTAAATCAATATAGAACAAAGAATACTTGTGTGTGCTACCTAATCAAAGAGTTCAGACGATCTGGAAAACTGTGCAATATTCATCATTTGAACTCCAACTCACTCCTCAATATTATTATAACACCTGCATGTAGAGGGGACCAACTGAAATAAAGTCATATTTCTGTTAGTATCTCAATGGCAATGTGACATCACAGACCAGTTGTAATTAGACTAGAAAAGCTCCAAGCGCAGTTATTAAGATGTGTTTTGTCAATTGAAAGCCTACAGTAAATGTTATGGATGGGAACATCACGGTAGTGTGATGAGGCAAGTATCTCCACTCCCAACTGTAATTCATGAGTTATGCAGTCAAACAGATTTACATATCCTTATTTGTAGAATATGTACTATATTCAATTTGACACTGATTATTTGTAGAATACATATACTGTATTCAATTTGACACTGATTTGTAGAATACATACACTGTATTCAATTTGACAGATTACTTGTAAAATATGTATTGTATTCAATTTTACGCTGGAATTATTTCTATGTGAATTCCAGGGTCTTTCTGTTCAAGGCTGTTTTTCAGGTATACATTGTTTCTTGAGTTATCAGCTTGTTTGGGGCAGTGTCAGCTTTTTTTAAGCTGTTAGTCAGCTTTTAGTAGGTTGGCCTGTATGTGAAAAGTATTAAAAACACTACTTCAATAGTATCACTCATCAGCCAAAGATTAAGGTCTAGATGAAGTGTGATTTATAATCCAGTAGTTACAACACATAACTATTTAGAATTTGTAGTACAACTAAACTTAATGGATTTAAGGCTAATTGTTGTCCAAATTGATGGCTTTGAAAACCAGTAAAACAGATTTACACCTTATTAAATCTATGTTGGAATTTGTGAGCTGGTGTAATTACTTCCCAAAGTACCCTGAACACCTACGCTACCATTTTCGGGTATGGTAGTAAAGTGGCATAAAAATTATTGGCAATGAGGATATCACCCCTGGCACCTACAGCTACCACAAAAAGTGGCACTAAGTCTGACAAACAAGACAAAACTATTTTAGATCCTCAACATGAAAAGGACTAAAACTTTGCATTGGTTCTAAATTATTTCATGCATTTATAATCTATTAAAAAAATAGGAAGTATATACAGATCTTTACTTTTAAACTCACTTGTTAGCAGGTAATTAAAAAATTACTATACCAGATTGAGATGCAAGAAAAATGCCCAGAGAAGTAGAAAGTGAGATTTATGGCACTTCACATTAAAAGGTCTTTGATCAAATCCAGAAATGTTTTCTAATATAAAGTATAATCCATTTGCATTAATTGCAACATGTTCATAAAGCTACAGGCATTATGTGTCATATGATATACAGTCACTGTAAAGAAAAAGAATTGGCACTTGGGCATTCCTCTGAACAGGGTTGCTAAGCACCGTCCCTAATCTTTGCTACTCACTAACGGTTTAACACAAGTCTTTTCGACAAACTTGATTTCTGTATTGGCAGTAGCACTTAGTGTTAGTAAGAAGACCTGATGTTGAGTATTGCTGTACAGACTGTATTTAAAATATAAGAGAGTAACCAGATAACCAGGCCACAAAATTTCTTGCATGACAAAGAACACAATTCTATTCAGTAATGATGGTGTGATAAAAAAAATTACAACACAATACATAGCACAAACGTAATTTGTGAAATAGAGTATGTCGATTCTATAGCCTCACTGATAAGGGTTTTGTACTCAAGCACTCTATTTAAAAATTAGCTTCATGTGTTTTGTCTTAACAATGCAGGGTAGACCACTGTTCAGTTTGTAGCCTAGTGAGAATGCTGTTCTACCATTTGTTGTGTTTTTGAAGACTGGAAAACCCAAATTTTTTAAACCGAATATTTTTTCTTCTTCCCTCCCGAAGGTTCTGACATATAGGGTATGGTTCCAGTCCCCAGGGACCGTGAAAACTCTCATTCACAGAAGCATAGAATGATAGAATGATACAGCACAAAAGGAGGCCATTCGGCCCATCATGCTTGTGCAGGGTCTTTGAAAGAGCTATCCAATTAGTCCCATACTCCTGTTCCTTCCCCAGAGCCTTGTAAATTTTTCCCCTTCAAGCATTTATCCAATTCCCTTTTGAAAGTTGCTACTGAATCTGCTTCCACCACCCTTTCAGGCAGTGCGTTCCAGATCATAGCAACTCGCTGCGTAAAAAAAAATTCCTCTTGTCGTCTCTGGTTCTTTTGCTAATTCCTTTTAATCTGTGTCCTCTGGTTACCGACCCTTTTGTCACTGGAAACAGTTTCTGCTTATTTACTTCATCAAAACTTTTCATGGTTTTGAACACTTTTTCAAATCTCCTCTTAACCTCTGCTCTAAGGAGAGCAACCCCAGCTTCTCCACGTAACTGAAGTCCCTCATCCCTGGTACCATTCTAGTAAATCTCTTCTGCACCCTCTCTATGGCCTTGACATCCTTCCTAAAGTGTGGTGCCCAGAATTGGACACAATACTCCAGTTGGGGCCCAACCAGTGTTTCATAAAGGTTTAGCATAACCTCCTTGCTTCTGTACTCTATGCCTCTATTTATAAAGCCAAGGATTCTGTATGCTTTTTTAAAAGCCTTCTCAACTTGTCCTACTATCTTCAAAGATTTGTGTACATATACCCCCAGATCTCGCTGTTCCAGCACCCCTTTAAAATTATACCATTTAGTTTATATTGCCTCTCTTCATTCGTCCGACCAAAATGTATCACTTCACACTTCTCTACGTTAAATTTCATCTACCATGTGTCTGCCCATTTCACCAATCTGTCTTTGGCCTTCTGAAGTCTATTACTATCCTCCTCATTGTTTACCACATTTCTAAATTTCATGACATCTGCAAACTTTGAAATTGTGCCCTGTATACCCAAGTCCAGTACCTTAATATATATCAAAAAGAGCAGTGGTCCTAATACTAACTCCTGGGGAACACCACTGTAAACTTTCCTCCAGTCTGAAAATCAACCGTTCACCACTACTCTCAGCTTTCTGTCCCTTAGCCAATTTTGTATCTACGCTGCCACTGTCCCTTTAATCCCATGGGCTTCAATTTTGCTAACAAGTCTACTATGTGGTACTTTATCAAATGCCTTTTGAAAGTTCATATACACAACATCAACCGCACTACCACCATCATCAACCTCTCCGTTACTTCATCAAAGAACTCAATCAAGTTAGTCAAACACAATTTTCCTTTAACAAATCCATTCTGGCTTTCATTTATTAACACATACTTTTCCAAGTGTCAATTAATTTTGTCCTGGATTATTGTCTCAAAGTTTCCCACCACCAACGTTAGACTGACTGGCCTGTAGTTGCCGGATTTATACCTCTCCCCTTTTTTGAACATTTGCAATCATCCAGTCCTCTGGCACCACTCCCATATCTAGTGAGGATTGGAAGATTGTGGCTAGAGCCTCCGCAATTTCCACCCTTACTTCCCTCAACAACCTAGGATGCAGCCCATCCATACCGGGTGACTTTTCTACTTTTAATACTGCCAACCTTTTAAGTATCTCCTCTATTTTTATCCTATCCAATATCTCTACTAACTCCTCCTTTACTGTAACATTGGCAGCATCCTCTTTCATGAAGACAGATGCAAAGTACTCATTTGGTACCTCAGCTATACCCTTTGCCTCCACAAAATGATCTCCTTTTTGGCCCCACTCTTCCTCTGACTACCCTTTTACTATTTATATGTTTATAAAAGACTTTTGGGTTCATTTTTACGTTAGCCACTAATCTATTCTCATACACTCTCTTTGCCTCTCATTTCCTTGTTCAGTTCTCCCCTGTACTTTTTGTATTCAGCTTGGTTCTCTACTGTTATGAACTTGGCATTTGCCATAAGCCTCCATTTTCATTTTAATCTCTATATCTTTATTCATCCAGGGATCTCCAGCTTTGGATGCCCTTCCTTTCCCACTCATGGGAATGTGTCTACTCTGTGCCCGAACTATCTCCTCTTTGAAGGCCACCCATTGCTCAATTATTGTTTTACCTACTAATCTTTGATTCTGATCCACCTGGGCAAGATCCCTTTTCAACTCACTGAAATTAGTCCTCCTCCAGTTACGTATTTTCATGCCTGAATGTCCTTTGTCCTTTTCCATAACTACTCTAAACCTGATGATATTATGATCACTGTTCCCCAAATGCTCTTCCACTGAAACATGCTCCACTTCATTCCCAGAACTAGATCCAGCACTCCTTCCTTCCTTGTTGGGATGGAACACACTGATTAAGAACGTTCTCTTGTACACATTTCAGGAATTCCTCCCCCTCTCTGCCCTTTACACTGTTACTACCCCAGTCTATATTAGGATAATTGAAGTCCCCTATTATCACTACTCTATAGTTCTTGCATCTTTCTGCAATTTGCCTGCAAATTTGCTCTTCTATCTCCTTCCTGCTATTTGGTAGCCTATAATATACACCCAATAGTGCAACAGATGCTCTATTGTTCCTTAATTGCAACCAAATAGATTCTGTCTTTGATCCATCAACTACACCATCCCTTTCCATTGAACTAAGTATTTTTTTGTGTGAGTGAAACAGTGAGTCAGCAAGCTACACAACTGTTAAAGACATCACACTCAAGCCTGATCTAGTCCTCACTTGATGTTCACATACTTACACATTCCAGCAGGAGTTACTGGATAGTGAAGATGCACAAGAACCCTGGCTGATTTACCCACCTCCTCCCTGACTCAGGTCAATTACATCGCCTCCAACTGCTGCCCTAAATGAAATCAGATGACTTAGCATGGATTAGCCATTGAACCTTCTAGTCTTTATGATTTAGTGGTGTACTGAGCAATGCCTTTATCCACCGGCTAAGTCAACAGGAGAACTTGAGATACTGAGACTATTTCCACTGGAACAAAAAAGGCTATGAGGAGATCAAATACAGGTTCACCCACACCTCCACCATTGATGCCCTTGTCCCCAGTAAAACCCTTACTCTCTCCCATTCTGGTCATTCCCCCTTGTATGGCCCCCATTTTCACACTCTCAATTCCAGAGTGCATCTGGTGCACAATTGGCTTAGCCATCCATCACCAGGTCTTGCTATAAAATATCAGGCGATATTGAGACTGTCCGCTCAGCTGCCTCTGCTGTTTGTATCCCGCTTCATGTTGCCCTCCAAGCCAAACCTCTCCTATGCCAAAACCACCCATTACTCCAGGATTATCCGAGAGAGCAAAGGTAACCCCCCCCCCCCCCCCCAGGCTTCTTTTCTTCGCTACCACCATTTTCTTAAACCCCTCACCCCTGCACCCTCCACCTGTACCCATAACAAGTGCAAAGAGCTCATTGTCACTGAGATTGAGACTGTCCGCTCAGCTGCCTCTGCTGTTTGTATCCCGCTTCATGTTGCCCTCCAAGCCAAACCTCCTCCAGGCTCTCCCCTGCCCTAGTCCCATACTTGTATTATTCTCTAGTTTCTCTCCGATCTACCCTCATGCTCTCTCCAAGCTCATCTTGTGCATAAGACCCATTTCCTACTAATTTGACCCCATTCCCACTAAACTACTTCCCTTCCTGGCCCACATGCTAGCTGAAAATGGTTCCCTCTCTTCAGGTAGTATTTCCCCTCCCTTTCAAAACCACTGTCATTACCCCCTCCACAAAAAAACCCACCCTCAACCTCTTTCTCCTTGCAAACTGCTGTCCCATTTCCAATCTCCCTCTCCACTCCCAAGTCCTGGAATATGTTGTTGCCTCCCAAATCCGTGCCCATCTTTCCTGCAACTCCATGTTTGAATCACTCCAATTAGGTTTCCGCTGCTGCAAAAAAAGTACTGAAACGGCCCTAATAAAAGTGACAAATTACATTCTCTGTGACTGTGAACATGGTTCATTTTCTCTCCTCGTCCTCCTTGACCTCTCTGCAGCCTTTGACACAGTCGACCACACCATCCTCCTCTGCCATTGTCCCGATTAATACCATGCTTGGTTCCATTCTTACCTATAAAATCGTAGCCAGAGCATCTCCAGAAATGGCTTCTCTTCCTGCCCCTGCACCACTACATCTGGACTCCCCCCATAGGTTTATGTTTGGTCCTCTTCCTCATCTACATGTTGTCACTTGGTGGCATCATCTGAAGACACAGGGTCAGCTTCCACATGTATGCTGAGAACACCCAACTATGTCACTACCACTTCTCTTAACCCCTCCACTACCTGTGTGCTGTCAGACTGCTTGTCTTGGATGAGCCGCAATTTCCTTCAATTAAACATTGGTCAAGTCTGAAACCATTGTATTCGGCCCCCGCCACAAGCTCTGTTCCTTCGTCATTAATTCCATTCCAGTCCCCAGCCACTGTCTCATGCTGAGGTTGCGAACAGTCTTGTTCAGCCTACTATTTGACCCTATATCCTCTCCATCACAAAGACTACCTACTTCCACCTCCATAACATTGCCCGTCTCCTCCTCTGCCTCAGCCCATCTGCTGCTGAAACCCTCATCCATGTTTTTGTTTCCTCTAGTCTTGACTATTCCAAAGCTCTCCTGGCCGGTCTCCTTTCTTCCAACCTTCATAAACTGGAGCTCATCAAAAACTCCACTGCCCGTATCCTAACCCACATGAAGTCCTGCTCACCCATCACCCCAGTGCTCGCCGACATAGATTGGTCCCCGGTCCATCAATACCTCAGATTTTAAATGCTCAACCTCATGTTCAAATTCCTCATGGCCTCACCCCTCCTTTCTAAGTCAGTGCATTGCTAGTGTAACCTATGGGATTTCAGCACGCCAACATTATTGGCATTCATTTACATAAATTTAAATCAGCTAACTAGGGATTTGGCAGATGAATTGCGGGAGCCCTAAACAATGATCAGGAACTTGGGCACATCTATTTTGGGGTAAAAAAACAAGCAGAAAGGGCTCCCATCCCAATTTGTAACTGAGTGAATTGTGTTACGCTAATTCTACACCCCAGAATATCCAAAAATACAAAGGAGTTTTGGTGCCAATTTATCAAAATCTGCTTGTCCCTTCTGATCTCTAAACTGGATACTACCCAATAATCTCTTCAATACAGTTTCTTATCTTGGAACCCAGTAGCAGGATAGCATATAGCAGTTGAAGTCAATCCACAAACATGTCTTTGAGTTGTTTCTCTGGACTTAAACTGCTACCTACCTATCTTACACTACGTTCCACTGTAGTCTCAGTTTAAACCTCTCAGTATTGGCTGAATCAGTCTACTGTGTAATATACACATTCATTTGTGTGTAATACACACCCTCCAAACATCAGGTTGCTTAATAGCCTCAACCTCTCTGTATAGACAGAACCAGTCTACTGTGTATAAAACATATTCATTTACAGGTTATAAAGCGAGACTACTATCACCTTTGTAGCATGAGTTCAGACTCCAAACAGTAATATTCTTTCAGAGCATCATTTGTGCTGACTGTGTTATCCTGACTTCCTCTAAAAATTAGAAGATGGTACATGCACAAGCATGCACGCGCTGATTACCCTGGTTGCTTGAATTATCTGAGATATACGACTACTCATCATAAACTTAACATGGTCTGTATTTCATTATCAACATGAAGGCACATTCCCCAACCAGGACAGTTTCCATGCCAACAGGAATTTAGTAACAATTATGTACTTTAAAGGGTTATTTCTTCATGTGTTCGTGTCAACTTTCCAAATGAAAAAGAGTTGAGTTGAGAAGCACAGATGCAGAAACTACGGTTATTGTCCATTAGCTGTTGCAGTGCACAAGTACAGGCTTCATGTAGTTCTGATTTGTAATTTCAAGCCCCACAGAAAGACTTGAGCACATAAATCTAGGCTGACACTTCAGTGCAGCTCTGAGGAATTGTTGCACTCTTAAAAGTGCCAACTTTTAGATGAGATGTTAAACCGAGATCTCGTCTGGCTGTTCAAGTGGATGCAAAAAATCTGATGGCACTTTTTCGAAGAAGCACAAGGATGGTGTACGGCATGGGGAGACCAAAAGAACGAGAGAGAGAGAAAAAATACCTTTTAAAAGAGTGAGTTTCATCTTCAGAAAAAATTAAAATGGGCATAAAATTAAGATCAGTTACTGCACTTAAAATTTCTAACATGGTACTAAAAATGACAGTACCAATTCTAATAATCCAGTTAAATTATTCTAGTTCTTCCCACTACTTATAAAATTCACTCTATATATGTCACTTTTCATCTCTTTACTTATCTTTCTATTAGTACTTAGAATCAGTACTCCACACAAGCTGACAGCACAATTATCATTCATAATAATCATCAAAAACATGATTCACAAAATATACATTGCTTTTACCACAAAAGATCAAGCAGATTTTGTCAACATGTTTATATGGGACTAGCAGTCCATCAAATGATACATATAGTTAATGGCTGGGTTTAAAAGTTGATCTACCTGCTGCAAATCTTGCTTCCTGTTCTCCTTCACTTAAGTCTGAGTAGGAATTGAAATCAATCTCAAGAGTCATTGGAGACTCCATAGGCTTACACCAGCCTTTCCACTCTATGAGGTGAGCAACTCGGCCCTGAGCCATGGCTGTAGGTTTAGTGACATGGTCTTTTACCACCTGGGAAAAACCTGAACAAAAAATAAGAAATTGGTTTAGAAGGGACATGTGAAAAATGGGATTATTTTGAATTAAGTCCACAAATAAAACAATCAATTCCACTGTTAAAACTGCAACAGTAATGCAGTTACATATAGATAATTGGGGGTGAAGTAAAACCAAGTGAATTAAAAAGGTGTGCGCATTCCTGAGTTAGGTTTGGGGCCAATGTGTGCAAGAATGGTACAGCTATCAGCACAGACCCCAACTAACCATTCAATTTTAATAATTAATCTCCTTAATTCCCTTATTCCAATCAGTTGGCTTTTACTTTCTTCAAGGAATTTATAAATTTTCATCAGTAAATTTTAAGAAACAATAATTTAAAACCTAAGCTACCATGTTTCATTATGTGAAAATTTTCATGTGTAGAAGAGATATCAAGCAGAGGATGCATTTCCAATTTGTCCAGGCTCTATTTCTCTCCTTGTTCCCATGTTGTGTGTCCACTGCATCATTTTCTTCCTTATTATAACCACTCGGAGAACATTTTCCACACGTGAGGAGCACTGTATAAATGCAAATTGTTATTGATTGGAGATAGGATCTCCACTCATAATTGTCTGAGTTTTCACACTTCAGAGAATTCAAATTTTAGATCATCTGATTCCAAAGTGTGTTTTTATCCAAATGTGCATCCCTACTTACCATGCAAAGATGATCTTGCAAGTGCAGCAATCTCCTGGATCGTAAGCGCGCGTCTTGATTTTGGTAACATTTCAATAGTGTCTTCTTCAACATTTACCTTTGAAAGTAGAAGTCAATCCGTAAGTACACTGATAGAGTCATCCTTCTGAATACTGCAGTCTATACTTTATCAGCAATAAAAAATAACTAAGTTTTGTTTGCCCCCTACCTCTGAGGCATTACACTTTACAAGAATAAATAATTGAATCTGCTTTGGCTACAATTCATTTTCTGTAAAACTGTACATAGAGTTGTTAATTTTAATAACTGAAGTTGACCACATCTGATGTCGGTTAGGTGTGGTAGTGTCTCATGAGGATGCAAATTACCTCAGCAGCATGCCACCATAACAACACGTCTTATCATGCCAGGTGTAATGCCCATTAATATTCAACCTCTGTAGGATCAAGGAGCTGCATTTCATTTTTAGTAAAGAATTAAGGAAACTAAAGGAAGAAAATCAAATACTATACCATGAAAGTGCTGGCATATGTCAGCACATAGGCTGTGTATTACCATATTTACATTACCAATGACTACATTCCATTTTTTCCTGAAAATGTTAAGAACAATAATACCTTCTTATTTTTCTTAAACATTTAAAATATTAAATATTACTCGTTTCATGAATGTGGAAAATGGTAACATGCCATTATCCATCTACTGTCAGTGTATTAGATTTGAATGGAAGCATATATATTTTCAGCTATCCTTAGGTAAGAATGAAAACTCAAATTAAAACTCAGCTTTACGGATGCTTTTATCATTAATCCTGTACTCAAAACAAAAAGTGTTTTTTATGCAGAAAGAATAATTCCTGCTTTTTTGGTCAAGTACAGAAAAGTTATTAGAAGGTATGGTAGATTTCATGAATATTCTTTCTACAATGCTCACCACTGTATTAATTTAGTTTAAAAAGGAAAAGCTCCTTTTTGAGCTTGGGTCCAAGCTATTCACTTGACCGGGGTAGTGCAAATAGAAAGTGTTACTTTTGCATTGCAGCTATTTCTCTTCACTAGAGAAGAGGATGCTGTCATTGTAGCAGTAAAGGAGGAGGTAGTAACGATATTGGATAGGATAAAAATAAAGGAGGTACTAAATGATTGGCAGTACTCAAAGTAGAAAAGTCACACGTCCAGCTGGGATACATCATTGGTTACTGAGGGAAGTGAGGGTGCAAATTGCAGAGGTTCTGGCCACAATCTTCCAATCCTCCCTAGATATGGGGATGGTGATGGAGGACTGCAAATGTTACACCCCTGTTCAAAAAAGGGGAAAGGGATAAACCCGGCAATTACAGGCCAGTCAGCTTAATGGTGGTGGGGAACCTTTTAGAGACAATAATCCAGGACGAATTTAATTGGCACCGGGAAAAGTACGGGCTAATAAATGAAAGTCAGCACAGATTTGTTAAAGGAAAATCGTGTTTGACTAACTTGATTGAGTTATTTGATGAAGTAACGTAGAGGGTTGAAAATGTTAATGTGGTTGATGTTGTGTATATGGACTTTCAAAAAGCATTTGATAAAGTACCACATAATAGACTTGTTAGCAAAACTGAAGCCCATGGGATTATAGAGACAGCGGCACCATGGATACAAAATTGGTTAAGGGACAGAAAGCAGCGAGCAATGGTGAACAGTTGTTTTTCAGACTGGAGACAAGTATATAGTGTTGTTCCCAGGGGTCAGTATTAGGACCACTGCTCTTTTATTAATGACCTGGACCTGGGTACAGAGGATATAATTTCAAAGTTTGCAAATGACACAAAACTCGGAAATATAGTAAACAAGATGGAGGATAGCAACAGACTTCAGGAGGACATAGACACACTGGTGAAATGGGCTGACACGTGGCAGATGAAATTTAATGCAGAGAAGTGTGAAGAAATACAATTTGGTAGGAAGAATGAGGAGAGGCAATATAAACTAAATGGTACAATTTTAAAGGGGGTATTTTATTAATGGAGGTGCAGAGTACAAAAGTAAGGAAGTTATGATAAACCTTCATAAATACTGGTTAGACCTCAGCTGGAGTATTGTGTTCAATTCTGGGCACCACACTTTAGGAAGGATGTCACAGTCTTGGAGAGGGTGCAGAAGAGATTTACTAGAATGGTATCAAGGATGAGGGACTTTGGTTATGTGGCGAGACTGGAGAAGCTGGGATCATTCCCCTTAGAACAGAGAAGGCTAGGGGGAGATTTGATAGAGGTGTTCAAAATCAAGAAGGTTTTGATAGAGTAAATAAGAAGAAACCGTTTCCAGTGGCAGACGGGTCAGTAACCAGAGGACACAGATTTAAGGTGATCGGCAAAAGAGCCAGAGGCAACATGAGGAAACATTTTTTTTTAAACGCAGTGAGTTGTAATGACCTGGAATGCATAGAATTGTAAAAAGGTGGTGCAAGCAGATTCAATAGTAACTTTCAATGGGGAATTAGATAAATACTTGAAGGGAAAAAAATTACAGGGCTATGGGGAAAGAGCAGGGTAATGGGACTAATTGGACAGCTGTTTCAAAGAGCCAGCACAGGCACGATGGGCCGAATGGCACTCTCCTGTTCTGTACTTACTAAGATACTATGATTTAATCATCCTAGTGTTAAGTAAGCTTTCAATATGATCTTTAATATCTGCAGGAGTAACCAACACTGCCAAATAATTTCAGGTTATTCTGTTAGAAGTATAACTTTTACCTCAGCATCAAAAAAAACTGTGTACATTCATGGTCATTCATTTGTATCAGTACCAGTGAGATCAGATCAGTACAATATCATAGTCTGCACAGACTTATCAAATAAATCTTTAACTTTTATGATATTTTGCAGTGATTCCACTGAAAACAATATTCATCGAGAAAAAATTGGATCAAACCATATGAACTTCTGGCAGACTTCTTTACATCCAGGCCCATCATATACAATTGTTTCCCTCCTCTCTGCTGCTACCACCCTCCCAGAGCTTGCCAGTCCCACCATTATCATGACCAGTGCCACCATTACCCTCCTGTACAGGGGTAATCATGGGTATTATAAAATGTTTCAAGCACGTCATCTGTCCATCCCAAACTATGATATATGAGTACTTGACTCTCCCACCAAAAAATCCATTCCATTAAATTCCCTTCCATGTCTGAGCTCTTTCTTTGTTTGTGTGTCACATGGTGCTGCCATAAATATTCAAGCTTGAAAATCCTATACCATGTTAACCCAAAACGATATATACTAATGATATGATTATTCTATAAATTGCCAAAGAAAGTCAGCCTTATTTTGCCATCCCCTGGACTACGTGATCTTATTAAATCTTTGTAAACATTACTGTCGGCTGTTATATCCTTTCATTAAAGTCACTACTGTGTCGATTGCAACTGTCATCACTTTTCTCAGCGCTCGGGGTAGCAGTAGCATAATTCGAACAGTAGGTGTTACAAGATGTGGCTATAGTGTACAATATATACACAAGATCAGGTGCTGTTGAGAAAGCTGAAAGCTCTAATTAAATCTCAAGGCTCTGCAGATGTTCAGAAAGCCAATCGCCTTTATGCTTTTAGTGTCATTAGGTCTCCTCAGTTGAAGTCCAGCCTTGTAAGCCCTTCTATACTTATTACTATTAGTTTACAATGTAATCCATAATTTTATATACAATCAAATCCTTACAATGAGCAACCCTACCTCCCTGCTGAAAGTGGACATATGTGGAACTCAGGTGAGGGCAGGAGAAGGCGTGGCTGTAGTGTCCCCTATTGAACAGATAGCCTGCCGATACTTGCTATCCACTCTCACATGAACATTAGTCACCTGGACAAAGTACCAGAGGGGTACTACTGTCCATGGAACTGTACCCCAGTAAGGATTCAACACTTTCAGGAGGAGAGGGAGAAAGGGGTATGGATTGGCAGATAAAGGAAAAGATTTTTAAAATATCAAGTAGATTTATATGGCACTTGTTAAAATTCTAATTTTACCCACCTTGGTGCAATAGAGGGCAAACTGGATAAAATCACATTTTGCTTTTGATCATAAAAGTGTTTGCACTAATATTACCTTAATAGTTTATAATTGATGAGTTAGTCAGCATGGAGTCTTACTTCATAAGGGACAAATCAAAAGAAAATGTCAGTATAAGGAATTAATAGACTTGCTGGGAATGATCCCATAAATGTGATTCTTTTTCAATCTCGGAATTTCATCGAACAGGTTTCAACTCCAATAACATTCTTGTATGAATTGAACAAGTTAAAACAACATGCATACAAGAATTCTGAGCTCTGCCTTTCTTCCTACATTACAACAGTGACTACACTTCAAAATTACTTTGTTGACTGTAAGGTGCTTTGGGACTTCCTGAGGTCGTGAAATGCGCAAGCCTTTCTTTCCTTCTTTTTGAAAACTATAATGGAATCCACTGGAATCTTGCAGTAGCAATATTTCGTTAGGCAGAAAATGTATACATACTATTTTATTTATTTAGTGTATTCAGCCTCGGCATATAATTTCAGCCAATCATGTACTTTCCATTCAAAGACTTTTTTTTTTACAGGGGGCTCTTCCAGTTTTAGTAGGTGACTGACAGTGATATGGCTGACACAGATGATCAGGTCTGTGCTGGTGGACATTGAGCAGCACCCAGGCGATGGATGAGGCTACAGCTTTTCTGATTCAAGCAAGTTAAGTCCATCTGTGAAGTTTACTCTACCCAACAGGCTCAACAAGCTGCATCAAGTTATTCAAGCAGGTGGTCTGCGTTATCTGAGTCACCAGATTCCTCGGAGAGTTTCAACAGGGCAGTGCACTTTGTCCAGGCACGATGTGTACAAGGGGAGAAAGTCACTTGGGATTGTGGATTTTGCAGCTTTGTTGATGGTGCCACAAAAGTGTTTGTAAGCTTCCTCAATTGGGATATTATGCTGTGGGACAGTAACAATTCGTTCAAAAGTCTTTCTAAACAAACTCCAATTAGCTTTCCTGAAGTTCCATTAGGGTTTCCTTGTACTTTTTTTTTGATCGGTGGAACTCACAATCCAACATAGATATGTGATTGTCGGTGTTGACTGCGTGGAAAGTCATTGTAAGCAGTGCTGGTTGTGAAACTGTTAAGTGATATGACCCAGCAGATGTCAGGGGAGTAGTCTTGACCCCATTTCGCTAAGTGGAAGTTGCCACACTGTTTAGGGTCGTGGATTAGGCCAAAGTCATTAACAGATGCCATCTGAGTAAAGCTCCCTCTACACAGCCCCAAACACTCCCAGGTCAGGTACATCACAAGTTAGTTACGGGGTAAAGCTGCCACTACACTGCCCCATTAAACATTCCAGGTCAGGTACAGCACAGGTTAGATACAAAGTAAAGCTCCCTCTACACTGTCCCACCAAACACTTGCAGAGCAGGTACAGCATGGGTTAGATACAGAGTAAAACTCCCTCTACACAGCCCCAAAAATAGGTCCTCACAGAAGACATTAGCCATCCCCTGGCTTCTTTGAGTTGGCAATTTAATGCCAATTGGTGCTGAATCAGGGAACATTTTGTTGCTACGGTCCCATAGCTGTTAAGACCTAGAGAAGACTGTCCAACTGTATTGTAACCACTGCGTGCAATGCATTCAGAAGAAACTTCTTTACCCACAGAGTGGTAGGAATGTGGAACTCACTACCACATGGAGTAGTTGAGGCAAATAGCGTAGATGCATTTAAGGGGAAGCTGGATAAACACATGAGGGAGAAAGGAATAGAAGGTTATGTTGAGATGAAGGGGGGTGGGAGGAGGCTTGTGTGGAACTGAACACCGGCATGGACCAGTTGGTCCGAATGGCCTGTTTCTGTTCTGTGCACTATATAATTCTATGTAACTGATCGACATCTTTGTTGGATTGTGAGTAACCCAAGTCTGTATAGTGGCTATTAAAGTCACCAATATAGATAACTGGGTGAGTAAGGCATGGGAATAGTTTGTTTTCCCAGGTTTCACTTGGTGGCTTATAAATGTTTGCAATCTTAAAACCACTAAACTGTATAACATCACAATGATTAGTGGATAGGGCATGAGTTGCATCTAAGATATTGTTATGGACACATCACATGCCAAGTCGAATCCATCAATAGCAAAAGAGACCAGATTCATCTGCTGCAATGTGGGCTTTTTTCAAGACAAATTATGTCAACCTTGTGGCGGATAGAGACAGTGTTCAATCATCAGCACTGTTGCTGAGAGACCCTCAACATTAAGTTGTAGGATTCGCAATGCTGGGCCTATGGCCAGAAAGCCACCTTTCTGGCTGGAACAGTCATTGTCGTTATTAGCCAATTGACCAGGAGCTGAAAATTCTCAGATTCGGTCTGCTGGTTCCACCATTAATTTCACCAATAAATCAATTACTCACAGGGAGCGTGACAAGGACACTAATGCATTGCCCCATATTTAATACTTGGCTGACATTAAACTACTTCATTGTCTATATTAAATTTTATTTTAGGATCTGAAATGAAGTATTTGGAAGGGGAATTCTTCTGGTTGCTATCTGTAGTGAAACTGCAAAACACAATTTTGAATGTGTTTAGGATATAATACATATACCAACCTGTGAGACTAATTTAACAGAAGTACCACTTCACTGAGGTATTTAGATGAATGCGAAATTTTAGAAGGCTCAAACAATAAAGGTGTGGACAAAGATGTAAAAGAATGATTGAGTAAATGTGAGCGATATAGAAAAATGATTATTTATAATGTCATCTTCAAAATACATAGGATAATTTGCTGTCAGTTTTAGTTTTTAATTCTACAGCAAGGCTGTAGGCCTCTCAATATTATCCAACTCCTGTTCTATGCCTGGTGTAACTTAATAGCAAATTAAGAATTTATATTTTTCAAAATGAATGGATCCAGGGCACTGAGTAGTTCAGTTGGTTAGCATATTCTTTTCATCTCCAAGAGGTAGGAATGAGTCCAGTCATCATTGAGGAAACAAAAATCTCCTCCCCCTGCTAACTATCAGTCCTAGATGAAAGAAGTGTGTGCAATCTGACCCCAGTTCCTAGTGGGTGTTGGACTATAGCCCAATTTTTGCAAAGGACTAATGCTTCTGTAGTTTGATATGCCTCAAATATTGTTACCCTGTCTCTGCCCCCTTTGGTGGGGCCCTCCGACCATGTATCACTGCTAAGGGGAGAAAATGGAATAGCTGTACTACATTTAATGGAAATTCACAAAGTAATAATGCCAATTGTAAATAAAATAATGCTTTGAATTTTGTCCATTTTCTGCACATTGCCATAGATGATGTTTACTGGTTTGTGATCAGAAGCAACAGAGACAAATGTTTAAATAAAAGACTAAATAAGAGCAGCTGAAAACAGGAATACTAGCATCTGCTATGAATTCACTGTGATTCAAATGCAGTCAACAGAGTATAAGATGACAATTTCAAATACTGATATAAAGATTCTGAAAATTGTCAATAATTGTTAGATATGATTTCAGAGTGTGCCAATTCTGAAAATCTTGGTTAAAATGTATTTTTATATGCACCTAATGGTTCATCTCTATCAAAGAAAAGGTTATGAGGATAGATTACCATTCCCACTATTTTACAGCCATGACCAGAGAGCTGCAAGCTTTGCACCCACACATTTTTGAAATGTTGACTTTGCTCAGTCTTCCAGGATTGGCCTTATTAGTTATTTGTGGCAAGTTCCCCACCTGGTTTGGCCTGCTCAATTAATGTAGAGGCTGGAAATTCTGTGCAACTGCAGCTCATAAAAGGCCTGCATCAAATAGGTTTAAAAATATCTTCTGTAAAAGATACATATATGGAAACTCTTATGTACAAACATATAGAAACAAAATAATGCAGCTGTATTTAAAGGAGCTTTTTTTGCCAAGTAGACGGGAAATCGCAGGCCCAAAATCTTTGCTTTTTATACAAGCTAATGAATCAACAGCATTGATTAACACATCCATTCAGTGATACAACTGTGGAGCTGCTCCTACAGCTAATGGACAAAAGGAGGACTTCCTGGTTTGGCAGTCCAGGACACCCTCCTCACAGGACAGTTATGCAGATAGTATAGGAGGAGGTAACACAAAGGATGAACACAGTCTCCAACATGAGAAGATCTGGGATTAGATTAGGAAGACAATTGGTAATCTCTGGAAATCTGTCACGGTAGGGCTAAGCAGCAGTTTTGCTCAGCAAGTTCAATTGGCAGAGTATACATGCCAAAGAGAGTTTCTTCTCAACCTGTTACAATTGGACGAAGGCTGCACACGAAGCACTCAGACAATACTACAGCTCTTTCATAGCTTCATATGCGTGCTATTACTGCAGCAGGAAATCATTGCTCTAATTTGATAAACTTTGATTCAACAATGGAAGGCACATTGAGGGCAATTTTAACCCTACCTGCCTGGGGAAACCGGGCGCTTGGGCAGTTAAAATTGCCGCAGTGGCTTTCCTGCCAGATGAAGACAGCAGGGAAGAAGATCCACAGTCAGGAGAGGCCCAAACTGGTTAGGTTTTAAACTTTATTTTTTTTACTTACCTGGAGGATCCAGGCCCCACAAGGAAAGTTTAGGCCTCCCGTGCCTCAGACTTGTCCCCCACAGAACAGTCCTAGCATGCAATCCCACCACCTGCCTGTTATCGACAGGCAGGCCACATGATTTTTTGTCACATCCCGCCCGGGTATGAAGTCAGCCGGGGGAATATAAATGAGGGCCGGCACTCAAAAACCCCAAGCCTTATTTCTGGAGCAGTGGATGAGTTTCTATCTATTCTACTCATCACCCACCCCGCCACCCCAAAACCGGCTCGCAGTTAAAATCAGGCCTTTTGTTTTTTTTCTGTAGCACAGTTTTCAACTTCAATGGGTACAAATGGTATATCCCATCTGGAGTGCTCCTACTTACTCATACCACTGTACTGCAACTCATGCAAAGGCGACGTATTGACTCCCCACATATGATTTCTATGTCAAAGCCATTGATTCCGATTTAGCATTATTGGTAGTGTTAGTGAAGTGTTGCACGTCTTATTAGTTTTGTACCCATAGAGGGTGCGCAAGTTAAAAGTTCTGGAAAGACACTGCAAGATGTGTATTGTCAATGCTAATGCATAGCTGTTATTTTTAATAAACATGTTCTGTAGTTTATAGCCTACACCATCGTCTGATAGAATGTTTAATTCTTCTATTTTCTAAAGTCTAGGAAGCTAAGTATATAACAAGGGTTTCTGTTCAACCCCGAGGCAACACTACATTACCAGATATTGTGTATGTGAAATCATCCTTCAGTCCATAGGGAGCAAGGGCTTGTTTATGAGCCTGGTGTGTGGTGCACATCACAAGAGAAATATCGGTGTATAGTTTAAAAACTTAGCACCTCACCACATTCTGTGTTATTCATTCCACTCGCTGCAAGCACCAGGACAGGTGGATTCGGACTGTCAGTTTGAGGAGGGTGTATACATGAATGAGAGCAGGAACTTTCTGCTTAGAGGGCCAGCATGTGTTCTTCCTCAGCTTCAAAACCCTGAGATTCAGACCTCAAGGGGCCTGCATTTAAAAGAAAGCTGCCACCTGAGCATCAGTTTCATTCAGTCACTGCAGTGTGTGTTAAACACTCTTGAAGGGGTAGTGATGAATGTGGAGAAGTCTGTGTAATCATGCATAACTGCTTACCTGAACTGCAGACCGACATGGAGTGTGACAACTCCAAGGGCATTTGCGATAGAACCACAAGAGGTCCTGCACACAAAGGGAATATCTTTTGCAATTGCTCTCACAGCTGCCATGGAGACCTTGGGTTCCAAAAGAACCTTCTGTCAGTGTGATGAGGAATCAGATGATTAGAGCCATTACACAGGTCTCCAATGCCCTCATTGCTGCCTAGAGAGCTGCTCTCTCACAGATCATGAGCATGCCTGCAGAAGTGCCCAGCAGCTGAAGTAGGTATGGTGCTGCTATTATTTTTTTGGGTGATGCCACTTGCATCTCCATCCAGCCCTCCCACCCCCAACCCCACTCAAATTACAGTACATGTGCAAGAGAACAGGCAGGACTGGCCAGCTACCACAGCAGTAGATGTAGTGGAAGCAGTTACAAGGCTATCTAATGACCCAACATAGAGGAAAAGGGCTATCTGCTGAAACAGAGCAACCAGCCACCTCGCTTACTCCTACCACGAGGGCACCTAAAAAGAGCAGCATGTTAAGTTCTCATCATCATGTAATTGCAATCAATTTTAATACTAAAATATTAATATCAAATATTTTGTGCAAGAGCACTTTAGGTCAGCCTAAATGATTGGCTGGAAGTTCACGTGATGTGTGAATTGTGTAGAATCCTTCGAAAGGGATTTCCCACTCAAATTCCTGTCCCCACCAGCTAGAAAATACAGCCTGAGGAATATTAACCTTGATTTCTTGGTTTATGTTTAGAGCACTAGGGTGAACATCAAATGAAGTCATTTCTAGAGAGTTCTTAATTTTGATAAAATTAATTATTGTTGTCCACTAATTTAAGTTCATGATTTCACTTTTGTGTTAAAATGTGCCCATTAAAGTAGGATATCGATTTCTTTTCAACACAATTGCAATGGAAACATCTGAGAGTATATTAAATATAGTTTCCCATTCTGATATAGCTTCCCTTGGCAACCCATGTGCCTTTCCTGCTCCATAGAAATTCCTGATCCAATTAGAACGTTTCTTGCCAAATTATTTATCAGGATTTATCTGTATTCTTAGAGAAATAGATTTAACTAATATCTCAATGGGATTTACGTGAGATAGGCCTAAAAAGTTGATCAGCACTCTAGTGTTAGTGAAACCATTCGGAAAAATATTAATTGAAAAGATAACTTGTTCTGCTATTAGAATAAAATATTCACAAGACCATGAGATAAATACAAATGAAGACCATCTCACCTTCTTAGTACATCCACACAGATAGGCCCTACAGTTCCCCTACTGTAGCATCCAATTCCAAGGTTTTCACCTCCACTACTCTGTCCAGAAGCTCATTCCATGTATCGATCGTTCTCCGTATGAAGCACAACTTCTTGACATCAGCCTTAAATTTGCCTTTTATTAGTTTGAACCTGTAACCTATTGTCCTACACACAATTTAGTTTGAAGCAATTTTCCATTATGCCATTTCTATAAAATCATTTTTCAGATGCTTCCCTTCAAGGTTGAACAGCCAAGCTTCTCCAGTCTTTCTTCATACATCAGAGCTCTAACTCTACAGATCAGATTTGTGGTTCTTCCCTGAACTGCCTCCAGCACTTGAATGCCACTGTGTTTCAGTGCCCAGAACAGACAGTATTTGAGGTGTAGTCTGACTAGAGCATGACTTTTTCTGACTTGTACTCTAATGTTTTATTATATAGTTCAGTCGGCTATTTGTTTTGCTGATTGCTACACTGCATTGTTTAGATATGTTGAGAATGAAGTCTATCAAGACTCCGAGGTCTCCTTCAACATCATCCTTGGAAGTACACGTCTCCCATATTTTCTTCCCACATGTAATATTTTACATTTGCAGTGGCAGCTAGCGGCCTTTTGATAGGTGAGGCATTCACTATGCATGCCTAACCAAACCAGGTTATTACCATGGCAACAGGCCCTTCGCACATGCATTTATACCATGTGCCACAGTCTAAGACACATGCCTGCCATTTAAGTTTAGTTTTTGTGATGAAATGGCAAAAAAATCAATTTTTTTAAAAAAAGAACTGACTGCACCAGAACTGTCAGCTGCTCTGAGTCCCAGACACAAGAGGGGCCTTCAGCCACTCCAAGTCTGAGACATAACTACAACTTCTGCACTGGAAGTCTAGGTGAGGCAGTGCCTCACTTGCCTCACCTGACCAGCCACCCCTGCATTAAATTTCATCTGCCATTGTTCTTTTATTTGTCATATCAAAATTTCACTATGAAGATCGGGAGATACCCGAGTGACTTTTGACTCTTCATTATAAAAGGAACAGCCCCTCTCGCTACAACAATTTGCATTAGGGGGATATGCCGTAACCAATTAAATAAAAGTTAAAACTGAACCAAGCTATGTATCTAGAGAATTATATCACATGTAATTACAAGGAAGATCAAAGTTTTACGTAGAGGTTATAGGATTGTGTAGGTCATTGGATTCAAATTTGTGCTTTCACGTTAGACAATCAGTTTTGAATGAATGAATGAATGCTGACAGGTAAAATATGAATTGTCACAACTGAGATGACTACAGGTAGTTCTGGTTAGCTTTTAAGTCTGACCTCTCATCATTTCAAAAGGCTCAAGTTGTATGAGATTATCTGCAGTAAACACTACTCTTGATCCATACCAAACCCATCGGTAAATATACTTACTGTAATTTACATACAACATTGACACTGATTTTCTCATTAAGGTAAATAATTACTGATTTAGATTTTACTACAGGTACTTGTGTTGTATTTGAGGGACTTTGCCTTTCAAAGTACCTATGAAGTTCCATTGGGAAGGGTGGGGGATAATGTTATCATGGTAATTTAGAATAGTTAATCTATTGGCAATGTGAACTGCAGTGATGGAAATGCAAGTCTACTAAGATCTTTCCAATCATACCTTATTGGAGTGTAACAAAATGAATATTCTTGAAGTATAAAACTTTTGATAAAAAGTCACATTTAAAATTTTCAAAAAGAACGTCCTCATGCAGATGAAGGATTTATATTCAATGTGTTGACCTAGATTTTTAGATGATAACAGACCTGCTGTGTGTTTCCAGCATTTACTATTTTTATTTCAGAAATCCACACCAGGCTATTAAAAGCAGATCCTCGAATTAGTTACACGTGGGTGAATCTCCACACGGGTTCTCCCGCTCGACCGCTGTAACTTCGGCAGAAGAGCCGGGAAAACGCCAGAAAAATGACGTAAACGAGAATTGTGCGGTTTTTCCAGAGTTTCCGCAGCTCTTCCATCGAAGTTACAGCTGACAAACGAGACAACCCGTGCGGAAGTTCAGCCCCATATCTACTTACTGAATTTAAAATTAACTTGACAATAGAGAGCGGGTGATCAAAAGTGAACAAGGCTCTGTCTAGAGGAAGTGACCAGTTTCTTGCTGGTTAAACTATTTTAAATAAGAGTACTTTCATTAATACTATAAAATTTGCTTACGATGCACCATGGGGGGAAATTTCCTCTATGCACTAGCTGTAGCAAAATCATAAACTTGTTTATGAAGAATGGATTTCGCTACACTTAGCACAGAGTAAATCTTCCTCTCCTGTATCTCCATATTTCACGTGTTGGAGAGGACATATTAACCCTGCCCACCCGGAAATCTTACCCACCGATGTCTCGCTCTCTTCCAGCAGGTTTTGACTTTAACTTGCTCTTCCGAGCAGGCGGGAAGAACGCCTGCCAGAAACCGATGGGTTCCTTCCTTAAATATGCAGATCAGGTTCCGATGACATCATCTGGGCCCAACTGCTATTTTAATCAGAGGGCTGCGCGAAGAAGTCATTGTGACTTTCCCACCAGGCTAACCTAGCAGAAAGAGGAGTCGGGGCCAGAAGAGGCCCACAAAAAACATTTTTATTTTACTTTTGGAGTGCTCCTCCAGGCCCCACAAGAAATTTCACACCTCCCCTGCCTCCAGCTTTGCCTCCGTCCCCCAATCACGAGGCCCTCCCAACGACTTGCTGAGTGCTGGGAACTGTTCCTTCAGTCCCAGGCAGTGGTCTTCTGCCGCCTGATATAACCCTACCATCCGCCGGCCAGCTGCCGTATCCTGCGAGTTTTGGGTGGGAACCTGACTGGGCCTCAGCCTTTGGCCACACAACTGCTGCCCCAAGTTAAAATCGGGACTACGATTGCAATAAGATTTGGATAAATTAAGTAAATGGATTTTAATGTAGATAACTAAAAAACAATGTGCATTGGAACAGATAATATGAAAAATATACTCAATAAATAGTTGCTATTTTGCATCAATATCCATTGGTAGAGGTGGAAAATGAAATTGGTTGATATTTACATTCAAAACTTTCACTTTAATGGTGCAGTTATACTTCACCTAGAGGTTTTGCATAATATTAGAACTAAGGGAATGCAAATCTCTGCTCCTGCATACTTAAAATGTTCTAATTTCCTCATTAAAATGATTTCACATCCGATGCCAATAATGTTTCACGGTGCGTTATTGAAGCTGAAACTGCGTCATAACAACAATGAACGTGCCTTATAAAAATTCTGTCAATGTGAGGTTAATAAATTTCTGGGAAAGCACATTGAGAGCATTTGATTACAGTTTATGGGAATATAGTGTAGTGGTTACGTTATTGCACTAGTAATCCAGGAGGTCTGGACTATTAATCCAGAGATGCGAGTTCAAATCCCACAATGGCCGTTTCAGAATTTGAATTCAGTTTAAAATATCTGGAATAAAAAATTGGTATGGTATCTGTAAAATGACCATGAAGTTGATGGATTGTCATAAAAACTCAACTGGTTCCCTAATGTCCTTTAGGGAAGGAAACCTGCTGTCCTTACCTGGTCTGGCCTGTACGTGCCTCTATTCCCATGCTAACGTGGTTCGCTACAAAAGAATTATGGACTACACAGCAAGGAGAATCCCTGCAGAGGGCCCACCACCACTTTCTCAGAGTAAGTAAGGATGAGCAATAAATGCTGGCTTTGCCAAAGAAGACCACATCCCAAGAATGAATTAAAATTACTCAAAACAGATTATTTTAACCCATACATTGATAAGCCACATTTGGACTATTTCTATCACAACTGTGGCATTAGACTTCAAAAGGATATTGATGCATTGAAGATGGTTCTGCGAAGAGTGACACGGATAACTAAATTATGAAGACAAGCTCAAAGAACTGAACTTGTTTTCATAAGAGAAACTATTGATCTCTTTAAAATGCTGTAAGGCATGATAGAATGTAGATACAATCAATTTTATTTAAATTGATCACAGAACTAGAGGGCACGATTATAAACTTAACAAGCCTCAGATTTTCTATAAAGTATTGGATATGTGAAATAGACTCCCATCAAAAGCAGTTAATTCTACGGTGATTAACTACTTTGAAAAGGAACTGGATGAACATCTGGCTTGGAACAGGATTGAAGATTACAAGGATAAGTATAGAATTAGATGAGGAATTACTTCATGCCTGTAATGCTGGAACCATGGATGTTTCTTTTGTGGAATGCAACTGGTCAAAGCTGAATATTCTAGATTGTAAAGTCCGATTGATATTCTAGAGTGCTGCTAGATTATCTCACTGGGTCAAAAACAACAACAACTACTTGCATTTATATAGCACCTTTAATGTAGTAAAATGTCCCAAGGCGCTTCACAGGAGCATTATCAAACAAAATTCGACACCAAGCCACGTAAGGAGATATTAGGATAGATGACCAAAAGCTGGGTGAAAGAGGTAGATTTTAAGGAGCATCTTAAATGGAGGAGAGAGAGGTAGAGAGGTTTAGGCAGGGAATTCCAGAGCTTAGGGTCTAGGCAGCTGAAGGCACGGCCGCCAATGGTGGAGTGATTAAAATCGGGGATGTACAAGAGGCAAGAACTGGAGGAGCACAGAGGTCTCGATGGGTTATAGTGCTGGAGGAGGTTACAGAGCTAGGGAGGGGCGAGGACATGAAGGGATTTGAAAACAAGGATGAGAATTTTAAAATCAAGGTGTTCCCGGACCAGGAGCCAATGTAGGTCAGCGAGCACAGGGTTGACGGGAGAATGGGACTTAGTGCGAGTTAGGAGACGGGCAGCAGAGTTTTGGATGAGCTCAAGTTTATGGAGGGTGGAAGATGGGAGGCCAGCCAGGAGAGCATTGCAATAGTCAAGTCTAGAGATAACAAAGGTATGGATGAGGGTTTCAACAGCAGAGGAGCTGAGGCAGGGGCGGAAACGGGTGATGTTATGGAGGTGGAAGTAGGCGGTCTTGGTGATGGAGCCGATATGTGGTCAGAAGCTCATCTCAGGGTCAACAGGACGCCAAGGTTGTGAATGGTCTGGCTCAGCCTCAGGCAGTGGCCAGGGAGAGGGATGAAGTCGGTGGCTAGGGAACGGAGTTTGCGGCAAGGACCAAAGACAATGGCTTCGGTCTTCCCAATATTTAGTTGGAGGAAATTTTTGCTCATCCATTACGGACAAGCAGTGTGACACATGATACACAGTGGAGGGTAGAACTGGGTGCCGTCAGCGTACATGTGGAATCTGATGTGTTTTCGGATGATGTCGCCAAGAGACAGCATGTAGATGAGAAAGAGGAGAGGGCCAAGGTTAGATCCTTGGGGGACTCTGGAGTAACGGTGCAGGAGCAGGAAGAGAAGCCACTGCAGGCGATTCTCTGGCTACGACTGGAAAGATAAAAATGGAACCAAGAGCGCAGTCCCACCCAGCTGGACAACGGAGGAGTATGGTGCGGCCAACTGTGTCAAAGGCTGCAGTCAGATCGAGAAGGATGAGGAGGGATAGTTAACCATGGTCACAGTCACATAGGATGTCATTTGTGACTTTGATAAGGGCTGTTTCAGTACTGTGGCAGGGGCGGAAACCTAATTGGAAGGATTCAAACATGGAGTTGCGGGAAAGATGGGCACGAATTTCGGAGGTGACAACACGTTCAAGGACTTTGGAGAGGAAAGGGAGGTTGGAGATGGGGCGTTAGTTCGCAAGGACAGAGGGGTCAAGGGTGGTTTTTTTGAGGAGGGGGATGATGACGGCAGATTTGAAGAGGAGAGGGAACGTTAACAATATCAGCTATCATGGGGGCCAGGAAGGGAAGTTGGGTGGTCAGCAGTTTGGTAGGAATAGGGTCAAGGGAGCAGGAGGTGGGTCTCATGGTCAAGTTGAGCTCAGAGAGGGTTTGAGGGGAGATAGGAAAGAAACTAGAGAAAGATGCGAGTTCAACACAGATAGCACAGGAATTTTTCTTCTAAGAAGTCTTAACTGTGTTTTTCACCTGTTCTCAGATTACATAAGTGGGGTAAAGCCAATAATAATGCAAACTGTATAGAGTCTTTTGGAAGGAATGGGCTCAATGGATCAAATAACCTTTTTACATTCCATATTTTGTTTTTGTGATCATTATTGTAAACTCCACAACAGGTTTTCATCCTGCTACTGCCTCGGTACTTCCAAATGCATACCGACCCCAAAATTGCATGGGCCGTGATCTCAGCACAATTACCAGGATTGTGCCCAGCAGTGCCCTCCATCGCTGATCCCGCCAGAGACTGTGGGATATGGGGAAGACATCTAGTTAGCATGGAGCTGGTGAGCACCCTAACTACTATAGGTACATCTCAGGCACCCAATGGCCCCAAGCTTCTGGGAATTCCTACTTCTGCCTCCAGGTCCAGGTAAGGTGGCCAAGGAGCTTCCTTGGCCTGGATCCCAATGGTGGTTGCCACTTGCGCCCTTGAAGAAGCCAGTATGCCTCATCACTTGCTGTATCAACTTCCAAGTCTAGGTTCTTGTGAGGCCAAGGACATGGAAAATATCAGCAATGAGCGTTTTCATCCTTGGCCCAGCCCCCTCTGACAAGGGGTGGATAGAGGTTTCACACCTTGAAACAGCCTGTGGATACTGGCAGCTGAGATTGGACCACAGTACATCTGGGTATAGGCTTGTTTTCTGACCCTTGCACTGCACTCCTGCTGGAGTTGCAGTGTGAACCAACTGGATGGGTCATGGAATTTCAAAGGCGACATTGTTTATAAACAGGAAAGACCATTTGGTAAAAAAAACCTAACAATACAGCTAAATTCTAATTTAAATTTGACATGATTTAATTTGATAAAAAAAGTTACCTCGGCTAAGTGTGCTTGTCCTGCATTTTCTTTTAAGACGCTATTAGTATCACAACAATGAATCCTTCACATTGGTGGCTGACCATGAATGATCAGGGATGTGACACCAGGCTCTAAGAATGTGCAGATCTAGAATCACCTCTAATGGTTCACGAAGGCAGGGCTAGCGAACAAATAGGATCTCGGGTTCTTAATTCAATCGTTCTTACCCTCTCCTTATTTCGCTTTCTTTACCAGATTTGACATTGAATTCACTATTCTAACTTACACTTCCTGGTTCTGACTGAGCCGCTCATTAGTGATTCTTCAATCTGATTGGTTAAGGAGGCACACAGTTACTTGCCCTGTCCATGCAGGTCCCAGATGCCCTGTAGAGGGTGCCGTGCTTTTTGGATTTCTAATTTTCAGGACCTTGCCACGCAAAAGCTCACAGAAAGTCTATGGGACAGTGCAAGTCTGTCGAACACTCACAGCAAAATCCGGCCCATTTTCAATGTGTTTCTAGCACGAGAATCACTCCACTAACCATTTCTACCAGTAACAATGAGCCGGAAAGGATTACGCCCTTCAATCTCCATACACAAGTGTAAAATACTTCCACTTTTGAAGCTCTTAAATCTTTAATGAGCTTTCAAAATCTTTTAGAACTGACAGGTTCCAAGACAAAAGAAGAACAAATTAAAAGGAAATTGGAAAATGATAAAATGACTTTCAACCAAACTATTGGATGGAGCACTTTGCAGCAAGAGTGCAGGGAAAACTGGAAAGCCATTCCCACCCCACTGTTCTGTATCACTCGGATCAAACCCACAGCCATCCCACTCTTCTATCTGATGCAGTGTGGATAGATGATGAACAGCAGCAAGGGACTGAAGGGATAAATATCAACAAAATATGAATGTTGACTTTAAAGAAAAATAGTAAATAATAGCTGATGCTGGTTAGCCAAAGCAATTGCTTCTGTTAAAAGCCTAGAAACTATTATTGGTGATATTAGCAAACAAATGCACGGTGTGTCGGTATGACATTCCTGTCCATAATTTTAAGACAAATATGAACCCATTTAATTTAAATGGGTTAACATTAATAGCAGACAAAGGAATATCATTCTTGAATGTGTTGTGTTCATCCACGAATGTCGCCAGTCATTTCCGGGCTACAGAGTGCATTTTAATTGGATCAGGAGATATGGGCTCCGTCTGCGTTTTCAGGCAATCCCAACCACCTGTATCTGTTTGCGCCTCAAATACTGATTTTGAACTCCATCTCATTCTAACTTATCCTTTACATTCATCCCCTACCCATAACATTTCAGATGACGTCAAATACTAGGTTCATGTTGTGCTCTCCGTAAAGTTTAACAAGAATGCAGTATATAAAAAATTAGAACTGAAAACAGCAGGGTTATGCAAATTACATTACACATGTCATAACAGGAGCGAGCATCTCCTGCAGGAAAAAATTTCAATGGACCAAATCACCATCTCATTGCTGTTACATTTAAAAGCACAACTAGGACATAACAGGAAGGTACAGCATGCAACGGATCTTAAGGATCTCATTTCATATGAGGAAACAATATTTGATTTCTTCAACAGGTGAGAGTTGATGAGGTTTAGTGGCTGATGATTGGAAGAGAGACCAGTACCGTATTAATAATTTATTCTGTGATTTGCACAATATATTACGTCCACACATACATAATGATATCAGAAACCAGCAACAAGTTTACCATACAAGGCAACATAACATATTACACATTTGCAACACTGGTATTAGTATTTAATACAATTACGTACATATATATTTTATATATCGTTCATAGTAGTTACAACACAGGAGGCCACCATTCGGCCCATCTTGCCTGTGCCGGCTCTTTGAAAGAGCTATCCAATTAATCCCATTCCCCTGCTCTTTCCCAATAGCCCTGTAAATTTTTTCCCTTTAAGTATTTATCTAACTCCCTTTCGAAAGTTACGATTGAATCTGCTTCCAACACCCTTTCAGGCAGTGCATTCCAGATCATAACTCGCTGCATAAAAAAAGTGTATCCTCATGTCACCTTTGACTCTTTTGCTGATCACCTTAAATCGAGGTCCTCTGGTGATCAACCCTTCTGCCACTGGAAACAGTTTCTCCTTATTTACTCTAT
Source organism: Heptranchias perlo (assembly GCF_035084215.1). Lineage (NCBI taxonomy): Eukaryota > Metazoa > Chordata > Chondrichthyes > Hexanchiformes > Hexanchidae > Heptranchias > Heptranchias perlo. The sequence goes on along the minus strand of NC_090337.1, from coordinate 28,483,112 downwards.
CAAAACTGTTCATGATCTTGAACACCTCTATAAAATCACCCCTTAACCTTATAGAATCATAGAATCATAGAATCATAGAAGTTACAACATGGAAACAGGCCCTTCGGCCCAACATGTCCATGTCGCCCAGTTTATACCACTAAGCTAGTCCCAATTGCCTGCACTTGGCCCATATCCCTCGATACCCATCTTCCCCATGTAACTGTCCAAATGCTTTTTAAAAGACAAAATTGTACCCGCCTCTACTACTGCCTCTGGCAGCTCGTTCCAGACACTCACCACCCTTTGAGTGAAAAAATTGCCCCTCTGGATCCTTTTGTATCTCTCCCCTCTCACCTTAAATCTATGCCCCCTCGTTATAGACTCCCCTACCTTTGGGAAAAGATTTTGACTATCGACCTTATCTATGCCCCTCATTATTTTATAGACTTCTATAAGATCACCCCTTAACCTCCTACTCTCCAGGGAATAAAGTCCCAGTCTGTCTAACCTCTCCCTGTAAGTCAAACCATCAAGTCCCGGTAGCATCCTAGTAAATCTTTTCTGCACTCTTTCTAGTTTAATAATATCCTTTCTATAATAGGGTGACCAGAATTGTACACAGTACTCCAAGTGTGGCCTCACCAATGCCCTGTACAACTTCAACAAGACATCCCAACTCCTGCATTCAATGTTCTGACCAATGAAACCAAGCATGCTGAATGCCTTCTTCACCACCCTATCCACCTGTGACTCCACTTTCAAGGAGCTATGAATCTGTACTCCTAGATCTCTTTGTTCTATAACTCTCCCCAACGCCCTACCATTAACGGAGTAGGTCCTGGCCCGATTCGATCTACCAAAATGCATCACCTCACATTTATCTAAATTAAACTCCATCTGCCATTCATCGGCCCACTGGCCCAATTTATCAAGATCCCGTTGCAATCCTAGATAACCTTCTTCACTGTCCACAATGCCACCAATCTTGGTGTCATCTGCAAACTTACTAACCATGCCTCCTAAATTCTCATCCAAATCATTAATATAAATAACAAATAACAGCGGACCCAGCACCGATCCCTGAGGCACACCGCTGGACACAGGCATCCAGTTTGAAAAACAACCCTCGACAACCACCCTCTGTCTTCTGTCGTCAAGCCAATTTTGTATCCAATTGGCTACCTCACCTTGGATCCCATGAGATTTAACCTTATGTAACAACCTACCATGCGGTACCTTGTCAAATGCTTTGCTGAAGTCCATGTAGACCACGTCTACTGCACAGCCCTCATCTATCTTCTTGGTTACCCCTTCAAAAAACTCAATCAAATTCGTGAGACATGATTTTCCTCTCACAAAACCATGCTGACTGTTCCTAATTAGTCCCTGCCTCTCCAAATGCCTGTAGATTCTGTCCCTCAGAATACCCTCTAACAACTTACCCACTACAGATGTCAGGCTCACTGGTCTGTAGTTCCCAGGCTTTTCCCTGCCGCCCTTCTTAAACAAAGGCACAACATTTGCTACCCTCCAATCTTCAGGCACCTCACCTGTAGCGGTGGATGATTCAAATATCTCTGCTAGGGGACCCGCAATTTCCTCCCTAACCTCCCATAACGTCCTGGGATACATTTCATCAGGTCCCGGAGATTTATCTACCTTGATGCGCGTTAAGACTTCCAGCACCTCCCTCTCTGTAATATGTACACTCCTCAAGACATCACTATTTATTTCCCCAAGTTCCCTAACATCCATGCCTTTCTCAACCGTAAATACCGATGTGAAATATTCATTCAGGATCTCACCCATCTCTTGTGGTTCCGCACATAGATGACCTTGTTGATCCTTAAGAGGCCCTACTCTCTCCCTAGTTACCCTTTTGCCCTTTATGTATTTGTAGAAGCTCTTTGGATTCACCTTTGCCTGATCTGCCAAAGCAATCTCATATCCCCTTTTTGCCCTCCTGATTTCTCTCTTAACTCTACTCCGGCAATCTCTATACTCTTCAAGGGATCCACTTGATCCCAGCTGCCTATGCATGTCATATGCCTCCTTCTTATTTTTGACTAGTGCCTCAATCTCCCGAGTCATCCAAGGTTCCCTACTTCTACCAGCCTTGCCCTTCACTTTATAAGGAATGTGCTTACACTGAACCCTGGTTAACACACTTTTGAAAGCCTCCCACTTACCAGACGTCCCTTTGCCTGCCAACAGACTCTCCCAATCAACTTCTGAAAGTTCCTGTCTAATACCATCAAAATTGGCCTTTCCCCAATTTAGAATTTTAACTTTTGGGCCAGACCTATCCTTCTCCATAGCTATCTTAAAACTAATGGAATTATGATCACTGGTCCCAAAGTGATCCCTCACTAACACTTCTGTCACCTGCCCTTCCTTATTTCCCAAGAGGAGGTCAAGTTTTGCCCCCTCTCTAGTCGGGCCATCCACATACTGAATGAGAAATTCCTCCTGAATACACTCAACAAATTTCACTCCATCCAAGCCCCTAATGCTATGGCTGTCCCAGTCAATGTTGGGAAAGTTAAAGTCCCCTACTATTACCACCCTATTTTTCTTGCAGCTGTCTGTAATCTCCTTACATATTTGCTCCTCAATTTCCCGTTGACTATTTGGGGGTCTGTAGTACAATCCTATCAAAGTGATCTCTCCCTTCTTATTTTTCAGTTCTACCCATATGGACTCAGTGGGCGAACCCTCGGATATATCCCCTCTCACTACTGCCGTGATGTTCTCCCTAATCAAGAACGCAACTCCCCCTCCTCTCTTACCTCCTGCTCTATCTTTCCTATAGCATCTGTACCCTGGAACATTGAGCTGCCAGTCCTGCCCCTCCCTTAGCCATGTTTCAGTAATAGCTATAACATCCCAGTCCCATGTACCCATCCATGCCCTGAGTTCATCTGCCTTGCCCATCAGACTTCTTGCATTGAAATAAATGCAGTTTAATCTAGTCTTCCCTTGGTCTTTGCCCTGCTTTCTCAGACCATCTGTCCGGTCATGTTCTGTACACTCTCCCTTACTGCCTTTTGTTTCTGTCACCACTTTATTTCCCACTGACTTCCTGCATCGGTTCCCATCCCCCTGCCACATTAGTTTAAACCCTCCCCAACAGCACTAGCAAACACTCCCCCTAGGACATTGGTTCCAGTCCTGCCCAGATGCAGACCGTCCAATTTGTACTGGTCCCACCTCCCCCAGAACCGGTTCCAATGGCCCAGGAATTTGAATCCCTCCCTCTTGCACCATCTCTCAAGCCACGTATTCATCTTAGCTATCCTGTCATTCCTACTCTGACTAGCCCGTGGCACTGGTAGCAATCCTGAGATTACTACCTTTGAGGTCCTACTCTTTAGTTTAACTCCTAACTCCCTGAATTCAGCTTGTAGGACCTCATCCTGTTTTTTACCTATATCGTTGGTGCCTATATGCACCACGACAACTGGCTGTTCACCCTCCCCCTCCAGAATGTCCTGCAGCCGCTCCGAGACATCCTTGACCCTTGCACCAGGGAGGCAACATACCATCCTGGCGTCTCGGTTGCGTCCGCAGAAACGCCTGTCTATTCCCCTTACAATCGAGTCCCCTATCACTATAGCTCTGCCACTCTTTTTCCTGCCCTCCTGTGCAGCAGAGCCAGCCACGGTGCCATGAACCTGGCCACTGCCACCTTCCCCTGGTGAGCCATCTCCGCCAACAGTATCCAAAACGGTATACCTGTTTTGGAGGGAGATGACCGCAGGGGACCCCTGCACTGCCTTCCTACTCTTCCTCTGTCTGTTGGTCACCCATTCACTATCTCCCTCAGTAATTTTTATCTGCGGTGTGACCAACTCACTGAACGTGCTATCCACGACTTTCTCAGCATCGCGGATGCTCCAAAGTGAGTCCATCCGCAGCTCCAGAGCCGTCAAGCGGTCAAACAATAGCTGCAGCTGGACACACTTCCCGCAGGTGAAGGAATCAGGGATACAGAAAGGAGCCCTGAATTCCCACATCCCACAAGAGGAACATGACACGGCGCTGGGATCTCCTGCCATGACTTAAACCTTAAATTAGCTTAAGAACAACTACAATGTCAAGAGAAAAAAAAAGGAAAGAAAAACTACTTACCACTCCCTTTAAGGAGTTTACTCCTTTAAATTGTTCTCAATTTAGAGAATGTTAACTACACTAGGGACCTTGATTCACTAAAAAATAAACGCTACTTCCTATAAGACCTGCAGACCTTCCCTTTCCTTTTACTTCAGTTACTGTAGATAAGTAGAAATACTCACCTGAACCTACTCACCAATCAGGTGCCTCCCCTGTGTCGCGTCCCGATCTGATTCCTGACGTCACTTCGAACTCGGTCGCAGCTCCGCTCGGCTCCTCTCAGCGCTCTGAAATCCCGCCTTTTAGCGGACGCTCCCTCCGCTCGGCTCGGCTCCTCTCAGCTGTTCTCAGCGCTCTGAAATCCCGCCTTTTATCGGACGCTCCCTCCGCTCGGCTCGGCTCCTCTCAGCTGTTCTCAGCGCTCTGAAATCCCGCCTTTTATCGGACGCTCCCTCCGCTCGGCTCGGCTCCTCTCAGCGCTCTGAAATCCCGCCTTTTATCGGACGCTCCCTCCGCTCAGCTCCTCTCAGCGCTCTGAAATCCCGCCTTTTAGCGGACGCTCCCTCCGCTCGGCTCGGCTCCTCTCAGCTGTTCTCAGCGCTCTGAAATCCCGCCTTTTATCGGACGCTCCCTCCGCTCGGCTCGGCTCCTCTCAGCTGTTCTCAGCGCTCTGAAATCCCGCCTTTTATCGGACGCTCCCTCCGCTCGGCTCGGCTCCTCTAAGGAGAACAACCCCAGCTTCTCCAGTCTCTCCACATAACTGAAGTCCCACATCCCTGGTACCATTCTAATAAATCTCTTCTGCACCATCTCTAAGGCCTTGACATCGTTCCTAAAGTGTGGTGCCCAGAATTGAACACAATACTCCAGCCGAGGTCTAACCAGTGTTTTATAAAGGTTTAGCATAACTTCCTTGCTTTTGTACTCTATGCCTCTACTAATGATCCCAAATGCTTTTTTAGCAGCCTTCTCAACTTGTCCTGCCACCTTCAAAGACTTGTGTATGTGCACCCCCAGGTCTCTGTGTTTCTGCACCCCCTTTAAAATTGTACCATTTAGTTTATATTGCCTCTCCTTATTCTTCCTAACAAAATGCATCATTTCACACTTCTCTGCACTAAATTTCATCTGCCATGTGTCTGCCCATTTCACCAATCTGTCTATGGCCTTCTGAAGTCTATTACTAGCCTCCTCATTGTTTACTACATTTCTGAATTTCAAGACATCTGCAAACTTTGAAAATGTGCCCTCTATACCTAAGTCCAGGTCGTTAATATATATCAAAAAGAGCAGTGGTCCTAATACTGAATCCTGGAGACCACCACTCTATACTTCCCTCCAGTCTGAAAAACAACCGTTCACTATTCTCTGCTTCTGTCCCTTAGCCAATTTTGTATCCATGCTGTCAATGTCCCTTTAATCCCATGGGCTTTAATTTTGCTAATAAGTCTATTATGTGGAGCTTTAGCAAATGCCTTTTGAAAGTCCATATGCACAACATCAACCCTCTCTATTACTTCATTAAAGAATGTAAGGAATCTTACAACACCAGGTTATAGTCCAACTGTTTTATTTGAAAATCACAAGCTTTCGGAGGCTTTCTCCTTCATTAGGTGAGCGAGTTTTCAAATAAAACAGTTGGACTATAACCTGGTGTTGTAAGATTCCTTACATTTGTCAACCCCAGTCCATCACCGGCATCTCCACATCATGTCTTCATTAAAGAACTCAATCAAGTTAATCAAACACAATTTTCCTTTAACAAACCTGTGTTGACTTTCATTTATTAGCACATATGTTTCCAAGTGCCAATTAATTTTATCCTGGATTATTATATCTAAAAGGTTCCCCACCACCGACGTTAGGCTGACTGGCCTGTAATTATAGGGTTTATCCCTCTCCCCTTTTTTGAACAGAAGTGTAACATTCTCCTCACTCCACTACAAAATACCTGCCAAACCTATGTTCTTAGTAGAAAATGTTGTACTGTTCCTTTTTGTCAATGCTTTGAAACTACTGTCCAGGTGAGATTCACTAAGTTATTGGTAGAAATGAAGGACCAGAGCTTTGAACTGTTCCTCTTCTGTAAACAGTAGCACAGCAGCCTATTGCAGCTAGCTCCAGCTAGAGAATCACAATGGGAGATTGCCTGTGTCCACCATGTGCAACAGAATCATAAACCAGTTTACTAAATAAGGGCTATGATTTTATTACATGTAGCACAGAGAGGAAATCTTCCCCAATGCAAGCATTACAACTGGATGAATATGAGATCTGAGCAGCAGCCTCATTGTAAATTCCAAAACTGCCATATGATTAAGGAGTGAAAATGAGATAACTCAGGACTTTTGGTTAGAGGATGCAAGACTTTCAAATACCCTTTGATTATAGTTATAGGAGGAAGGAAAAACCGAGGGAGGGTCAACAGCATAAAACTTGTCCTTACTGAGTTAGTAATTTACAATCATTCGACAATCTTGCTCAAAAAGCTTATACAAATAGAATGGTCAAACTAGATCTGCTGCAGGTATGCCTTTATGCTTCATTGTCAATGCAAGTTGTTCAGCAATACTAGACAAACTACATCATATTGGATCTGTGTTATATTTGATTTGGGAGTCTGATGATACCATCACTGGATCCAGAATGATTGCACAAATACATATACAGACAGATACAGTGGAATTATAAATGTTTCCTATGATTCCAGCAGAAACTCCTATAAATCAGTAGAAGAAACATTGTTAAAAATACTTTGCCAATCCCAACAAGTTTGTAATAACCAAGGGTGCTGCTGAATAGTTTGATTGGTATGTGTTCTTTTGAATGATTCAAGCCAAGCCATTAATTAAGTCATTTGTCATCACAAAATAAAAACAGATGTATAACTGCACCATAAATCCACATAACACCCCTTGTTTTTACATTATAATACTGCCCTATGGTTACAGGAACAATCATATAAAGATACAAAGGCTACAGCTGGCTATTTATGGAAAACAGTCAGGATGGCTTGGTAAGTATTGTATATCACTGAAAATTTGCATTTATTATATTTTGATTAGATTAACTAAACTGTGAAGAACCAGGCAGGGTATTGCTGGTAACTATCACTGTGTCCATGTGTAATGGTGTTGTCTCTGCTACACACACAAATCCTTTAGGTATTACTAAAATTAATATGTAAACAGAAGGGATTAGGATTCTAGCATTAACCCTCAGATTACATCATTTTCTTTGGACCTTTCAAGCAGCTGCAGTCTGGATCTTCAACAACAACAACAACAACTTGCATTAATACAGTGACTTTAACGTAGTAATAGGGTCCCAAGGCGCTTCACAGGAGCGTTCAGACAAAATTTGACATGAGCCACATAAAGAGATACTAGGACAAGTGACCAAAAGCTTGGTCAAAGAGGTAGGTTTAAAGTAAGAGAGAGGCGGAAGTTTAGGGAGGGAATTCCAGAGTTTAGGGCCTAGGCAGCTGATTGCACAGCCGTCATTGTGGAGCGATTAAAATCAGGGATGGCCAGAACTGGAGGAGGCAGAGATCTTGGAGGGGTGTTGGGGTGGAGGAGGTTACAGAGATAGGGCAGGGCGAGGCCAATGGAGGGGATTTGAACACAAGGATGAGAATTTTAAAATCGCACATTGCTGGACCAGGAGCTAATGTAGGTCAGCAAACATAGTCAGCATTAAATAAATCCAACATCTGAGATTTCAAATGTGCAACACTGCACCAAGAAAGAAAAAGGGACACAGCTACTGAGCATTATCTTGTTTGTAGTGGATACTTGATTAAGAAAACTTATTTTCTTTTAATCTGGTGCCACACTGTTGTAATGCAGAATGGTTTAAATATAACTATAGCACAAAACATCATATTTCCCTCAATCAGAAATACAGTCTGTCGAACTGATACTATTTCCATACCAGTTGTTTTCAACTCTTTTTGTTCCAGCATTATCAAACTAAAAACTTAAAAGATAGAAGAAATAGTAATTATCTGCAGGGAAGCAACAATTATCTGAGCAAAACCTGGTCATAAAACAGCATTACCTTGCGTATTTGTAAAAACCTTAAATGCAGGTCTTAGGCTGCATTTCAGCTACATAAAGCACACTACACTCAAGGTTCAAGAGATAATGCTAAGCAAATAAAACTTCTCTAGTTAACAGTTGTTTGTATCAATGCAGAGAAGTCACCCACCAGATGACCAATTTCAATTGGTCAGACTAGAAAACGGCACTTCCAAAACAAGGAGAGCTCCACCAAACAAGACACACTCAATCAATTCTTTCCTCAATCATTTGCATCCAAACTATTATAAAACATGCTACTTCCTTCACTATAAAAGGGATTTCAACTGGCTACAGTGATGCATTTCCATAGTAACCAGAAACTAGGGACTGATTTCTCCCAGAGACTGACATCACAAGGCACACATTTAATTCTGAATGGCTTCAACTATATATCCTTGGCTTTCTCTTTGAAATGTAAAACTGACTGGGAGGATAAGATCACTATTTGAAAGGGAACTCTTCTAAAGCCTAATCTTGTAAAATATAATCTGGCATTGGTTTTCTTATTGCAGTAGCAAATGCAGTTGTGCTGCTCCACAAATAAAGAGCCACCCAGTGGCTAATCCACAAATGGCAGAACAGTCCCTTTGTTGCATATAGTGGAGAGGAAATATTTTCAATCTCGTCAATTTACTATAAAACCAGTGTACGATAACACCAGTGAGTAAATGTACTGCCCAGTGTGAAACAGGACTATACAGATCCCAGTCTGCTAAGTTAGTTGATCTTAGCTGAGGCAACGGTAGCAACTGCAAAATTGGACTTCCTGCTCCAATGGCTAGGCAAGAGGGAAGAATGATTCACCAGAAAATTGGTATCCAGTGACTACTGCAGGGAATGGGCACGTGTGGCTACCAGGTGAGGACAGGATGAGGCTTGTCTGTAATCCACTCTGCCATGGGTCATGATCAAATAGTCTGTCAACATTCAGTGTCTAGGTTCACACATTTGTGCAAGATGCCAGCACCCATAGAACCATAACCTAACAGAGGTCAGGGACTTAAGAGGACGGAAGAACATTTTTTTTACAAAAACAGAAATACCTGAGTTAGCTGAATGATGGAAAAAAATGTTTAACACATTTTGCTTAACTTGCATTTTCTTCCTTATTATCTACCACTGCCATCCTAGTTCTCATGATTTCCTGACAACAGACACTATTGTACTAAATTTAAATATTTTCAAAACCAAAGCCGAATTTAAAATTTGTGGTTTTATACATAGAAAACATCACTACTTTTAAGCATAATATTATTTCTATTTTTTTCATTAAAAAAACGATGCATAAGCAAACAAAAAAAGGATTCCTTTCTGGAACTGCTCATGATATGTGGTGATCAGTTTATAGTAAAGCTGAATTTCACAGAGATTATGTAACAAATAAAGAAAACAAATTACAACAATCTATAAAGATGCTTGTGCATGCAATCCAGCAACATTTAAACACTCATTCATTTCTCATTTATTCAGTAGTTCATCTGTAAGATTCAGTCTCATCAGTCCCAAAAGATCTGTTCTGTGCACTAGTGGTAATTCCCCTAGGCTTTCATTATATTTCTAAATCTCATATCACACTACATAGGAGCCATGCAATTCAGATAAGTTAATTACCATGATCAGATAGAATGAGAAAAATTCCATGATTTACTGTGATATATTGTAACTTTGCATTATACCAACATTTTGAGATATTCACCCGCTTTTAACCCTTACAGTGCTGGCATCTCCAATGGATCCTGTATGCCCTGAACAATTTTAAGCTTGTCACCTCACACTCTGCAAAGTTCAAGAATTATATAAAATTACAACAATAATGTTTTTTATTGCTATATTAATAACATGAAAACTCAAAAGAGCAATTATAAAAACAGTGCCTCTGTGCTATCTTCTTCCTCACTGTCTTTATCATCTACTTTATTATTTCTTATTTGTTTTGTCTTAATATTAGAAATTCTAAAGTAAAATATTTTCCTCTCTCCCCACCAATCCATATTGCTTCAAATCTGTCTGTCAACTGGTCATGAGATGGGATATCAAAGTTTAATCTGTTAACATCGCAAAGTGAAACCTGTTCTCACTCAACTCAGCTGACTCCAAGAAACTGAACAGCTCATAAGGTAGAACAGCTTGCTGAAACAAAGGGGTATCATTTTCACCTTCACTGCTTGGGGAAGTAAACCGATGGAGCAGATTGCCCGCTCATTATAGAACCATAATGGAAATGAAAAATCAGGCGGGTTCTAAAACGGGCAGGTGATCCACTCCACCAATTTACTGCCCAAGGGGTGAAGATGAGAGTTACCCCCAAAGTTATCTTGACAGTAAATTGGCAACCTATCTGAAAAAAGCCACAGGAATAGCTGGTGTAGGAAATAGATAAATCTCACATTTTGGTGCAGCAGTTAAGGTACCTTTATGAGTTTGGGGCTGAAACGCATTGGTATGGCAGATTAGAAGAAGCCTCGCACTGCCCTGGATGTCAACAATGAATGCCTGAAATGGGAATGTGTTTTCTTTCCCAGGACTACCTTGATCATCACAAACTCCATCAAAATATTTGATTTAATGGGAACTCCAAGAAATGTAGAGGATGTGGTAGCAAGTTCCACATTCTTACCACTCTTTGGGTAAATAAGTTTCTCCTGAATTCCATATTGGATTTATTAGCGACTATTTTATATTTATGACATTTTGTTTTGGACTCCCCCCACAAGTGGAAACATTTTCTCTACATCTACATCTACCCTATCAAACCCTTTCATAACCTTAAAGACCTCTATCAGGTCACCCCTCTCTTTTCTAGAGAAAAGAGTGCCAGCTTGTTCAGTCTTTCGTGAAAATCCCCAAACTAAACATATGGCCATTATAGGTCCCAAATATTAGTTTCCACCATGTATTACCATAGAAATAGTATTAATAATAACTTGGTGATCAACACAAGAACAAAAAAAAAATAGATTTTATCAAATTTCAAATCAGCCATGGCTTAGAGATTACTTAAAGCAACAGAGACTTGGTAGTGAACATGGAACCTTCCTGGATGTATAGGACTCAGCTTCACACTGGACAGTACATTTACTGAGTTATTGCAAGAGTTCTAGCCAGTAACATTCAGCAAAACATCTAGAACATTTGAATTCCTCTGGTAGCACATACTGATTAATGTTCACATAACACTAGTTTATGTACTATTTTAACACAGTCATTAATGCGCTATTTTAAGCAGGTTAACAATTGCATTAAAATAAAATACAAAGGAATTTTTCATGAGTTTGCTACCAACGTAATTAAACTCTCCTGCTGAATAAGATCTATGACCCATTCTTTACGGTTGTGTATGGGCTTATAAAATGTAAAAATAAATATGAACTATTTTGAAAAGAGTTACACAGCACTGCCGTTACAACAGTGACGGCATTTCAAAAGTACTTCATTGGCTGTAGAGCACTTTGAGACATTCAGAGGTCATGAAAGGTGCTATGTAAATGCTAATCTTTCTTTAATGAAACATTTAAGTTAGTTGAGGTGCTCTGTGAGGTTCTGAGGACATGAGTAGGATTTTCTGTCCATAAAAACAAATGATTATGGTGTCCTATTAAAGGATGCGTTATTATGGAACATGAGATCTGTTTTGGGCCCACACTGTTAAGATAAGAACAATTATGCTTTTGCCAGGTAAAAAGAATTGTTGAGTTATATGATCTTTACAGGAATTAGTCTTCAAGTAGCATGTTAGTGGGAAATCGTTGGAGTACAAGTATATGTGAAAGCTTCTTTGGTTGGTTATATCACAACAGCTGGCTTTTGATGCACTAACATAAGTCTATACATATGAAACCAACAGAAAACACTCATAACTCCAAAACTGAACAAATCTACAACAGACACATTTAGAAAGAAATAGACCATAGGAAATGAATGAGCTCATTTAAACTATGGGTGAAAGAGGACCAAAATTACTAGCTTTGGCAAACCTATGGTCACAGGTCTGGTATTACATTGTGGCTTTACTTATTGTATGTTCAATTATCTCTGACTGTTCAATCAACCATAATGTTAACCAACTAATAACATTATACCAGAAGTATTCCTGTGAGACTGTCATGTGTATCATTACTTTTGATAAATAGACCATCCACATTTTTCACTATACATAGTGGAATTTGATCAGATCAACTCAATATTGCCAAATAAGTTCATAATGCAAGGCTGCTGTAATCCAAGGAAATTCTATTAAAATAATAAAGTGACATTTCTGAAAAGATAGTCTTCCATTCCAAAAAAAGACATGACCATCCATTCCATTTATCAAATGCCAGGCCAACACTCCAACAGAAAGTCAAACTAGAAACCACATCAATAGGAAATTTTACTTAGTTAACAGGTTGATGTCAAATATTCAGATTTATATATTTTTACACATTATTTTAAAACGACTTAAGCATCTATCTAGTTTCCCTGATTTCCTCCATAGATTAAATACTTGCTGTCACTTATAGAGGAAACATGGATTTACCAGAGAGAAGTTTTAAATCTGTGCCACTCTACTACAATCATGCCTTTATGGTTACTTTCCGTTCTATAAGTGCACATCCAAAAAGGTAAAAGCAGCACCTCAGCAGTTTCCTGGCTGTCTACTGATGTCTGGTGTGCTAGCCTTCGCACTAGAGAAGTCGTAGTATTTCCCAATGGAAAGAGAGCTGCCGCTGACTTCACTTCCTTCCACTCCACACGTAACGTAGTATCAACTGCCACTGTGAAAGACAGAATGCAACACCACATTCATCCAGGATATTGAGAAAATAGATGCTTAGCAACACTGAAATGTACAACTAATTGTTTTGGTAAAACTGACTGCAATTAGTAGTCTTTGCTCGATTCTTCCGTTCTTAACTCTAAAGCCAATGACCACGATTAATAGCAACCGAACAAGTTCCAAATTTTTAACTGGTGAAATGCATGCGTGTTTCCATAAAACTTAATAAACGGGTACTTTTTTTTCTTGTAAGTTAATTCAGTGTATTTGATTCAACTTGTTTATGAAACCCAAAGCGACCGCACAGCGGGTGCTGGTAATGGTTCTGCTGTTGCCATTTTCAGTTCCTATAGACCCATCTTTTGTTTCTTTACTTGTCCCATTACCACCCACTTTGTCTTAATAAGAACATAAGAAATAGGAGCAGGAGTAGGCCAATCGGCCCCTCGAGCCTGCTCCGCCATTCAATAAGATCATGGCTGATCTGATCCTAACCTCAAATCTAAATTCATGTCCAATTTCCTGCCCGCTCCCCGTAACCCCTAATTCCCTTTACTTCTAGGAAACTGTCTATTTCTGTTTTAAATTTATTTAATGATGTAGCTTCCACAGCTTCCTGGGGCAGCAAATTCCACAGACCTACTACCCTCTGAGTGAAGAAGTTTCTCCTCATCTCAGTTTTGAAAGAGCAGCCCCTTATTCTAAGATTATGCCCCCTAGTTCTAGTTTCACCCATCCTTGGGAACATCCTTACCGCATCCACCCGATCAAGCCCCTTCACAATCTTATATGTTTCAATAAGATCGCCTCTCATTCTTCTGAACTCCAATGAGTAGAGTCCCAATCTACTCAACCTCTCCTCATATGTCCGCCCCCTCATCCCCGGGATTAACCGAGTGAACCTTCTTTGTACTGCCTCGAGAGCAAGTATGTCTTTTCTTAAGTATGGACACCAAAACTGTATGCAGTACTCCAGGTGCGGTCTCACCAATACCTTATATAACTGCAGCAATACCTCCCTGTTTTTATATTCTAGCCCCCTAGCAATAAACGCCAACATTCCGTTGGCCTTCTTGATCACCTGCTGCACCTGCAAACTAACTTTTTGATTTTCTTGCACTAGGACCCCCAGATCCCTTTGTACTGCAGTACTTTCCAGTTTCTCGCCATTAAGATAATAACTTGCTCTCTGATTTTTCCTGCCAAAGTGCATAACCTCACATTTTCCAATATTGTATTGCATCTGCCAAATCTCCGCCCACTCGCCCAGCCTGTCTATATCCCCTTGTAGGTTTTTTATGTCCTCCTCACTCTCTACTTTCCCTCCCATTTTGTATCATCTGCAAACTTTGATATGTTACACTCGGTCCCCTCCTCCAAATCGTTAATATAGATTGTAAAGAGTTGGGGACCCAGCACCGACCCCTGCGGAACACCGCTAGCTTGCACCATCATCCCTTTTATAATTTAAAGACGACTGCCCTCTGCCCTATCAGAGGGTTCTCCCCCCTCTCTTTCTGAGCTTTGTAATTGCTTAAAACCGCGAAATCTTTACTTCTTCCAGTTCTGACGAAAGGTCATCCACCTGAAATCTTAACTGATTCTCTCTCCACAGATGCTGCCTGACCTGCTGAGTATTTCCAGCATTTTCTGTTTTTATTCCAGCATCTCCAATGGCTGTGTGCGCACACGTCGAAGCAGCAGCCCTGCTGACTTGCTCTCTCCAAAACACAATAGCATGCTGAGATTCAGGGCAGATTAGCACAATACTGGGACACGGCAATGCAGGTTGCCAAGGAAACGGATCGATTTGAAATTTTATTTGAAACTCCCACACAGGCAATGCAGAAAGGAAGCGAGGGACACAGCAAGCAATCGCGACATGCAAGACCTGGATACTCAAAAGTAACGCCTAATTGGAATTTAGAAGGGGGTCTAACACAACGCGTTCGAAAAGACATTTTTGGACATGAGAAACATTTGGCATGTTTAGAATTACATCCGTACCATTTAATAATCAATCACAGGCAGTCGTCTAACCTCCAACACACTAACGATATTGACACTGCTGTGCTGATGTTTGCTTTTCCTGACTGGTTCTAAAACCAGAGACGTGCCCTGCAATGTTCCTTCTAGTGCTGTCATGTGAGGCAATTAACACGATCAAATAAACGTTTACTTTGTTATTAAAGATTTTTGCAACCAGAAGCCTAAACAAATCAAACTCCATCTTAAACGTAACACCTTATTCAGTGCTTTATTTACATTGTAGCCCATATATACGTATCCCTGAGATCAGATGTTTATCCCCCCCACCATTCTAATTAGAAATGTGTCGCTTAAAGGCACAGTGAGCATGGGAGGAGAGAGTTTCATCCGTAGTGGAGATGATTTCAGTATAAATGCAGTCGATATCCACATGGACACCACTGCCTTCTACTGACAAAAATCAAAGGTGATCCAGTCTACAGTAAATACAAATGAACATACTGTAAATCAAACACACAAAGGCCCGTGTTTTCAATTGAAAAACTGGATTGATGTTTTACAATAGAAATATTATGCCAACACAATATTATGCTGGAAATATTGATCTATTCAAATAAAAATACTAATTAACAGAACTAGTCTAAGCATTTTTGATATTCACCATTGCACCTTTACATATAAATAATGTAAACACATTTTCTCAAAGTACACCAAGAAAGTAGGACCAAACCACATTAATGGAAATTAGTGAAAAGCAACTTTGGAACAGATGTCACGAAAAAACGTCTTTATTCAGAGTGATAAATGTTTGGAATAATCTACCAAACCAGGAAATAGAGGCAAATAATGGAGTTATTCAAAATACAATTACCCTCATAATGGGAGAGTTATTAATGTATTAGAGAATGTATTAAGAGTGTCTTCTATGGGCCCACTGACCTTTTCTCAGCCTTGATCTTTCTCATTTCTTAAACAGTCCGAGTCTGTTAGTTGATCATACAAAGCAACATCTCTAGATCTGCTTACAAGTCAGAAATGTACATTCTATTTTAATTCAACTTGATCCCCGAAAGTAAACAAGAAAAGCACGGACTTCATTTGAACAAATTTATGCAACGATTAATATCTTGCCCATCCTTTCCTTCCCCCACTAGTTAATAATTTGTCAATGTTTCAGCTCTGTTTTAATAGAGTATATTGTCATTTCAGCAAATCTTTCATGAAGGTTTTGTGCTTTAACTGTGTAGCAAACCTTTACAATAAAGCACACAGTTATGCAGCCAAATCAACAAGTAGTCTTAACCACAGTCTCTACACTTTTCTAAGTCAATGGCGTAGTTTGATCTTCCTCAAAGTGAGGCCTACTGTCAGACCGACCAGGCTTCAACACCACACTGTGTGGCTGCACAAACCTCTACACTGGTAGCCTGAAAAGCAGATAATTAAAGCAAGTTGTACGTAGTAAGGAGCAGGAGACTTCTACAAGACGTGTTTTCAGTTCAATTCAATGCAGCTGCATGAACAATATGGCTTTATTCACAAAAAAAAAGGGGAGGCGGGAAAGAATCTATGAAAGAAACAGCTGGAGATGGACATTTATTGGTGGCAGAAAAGCACAGAACTCTCACCACATTTTTGGTTTTGCTACACCCGCTGAATACTATTTGGTCTGAAAAATTCATACTATCAGTGCGAAGCTTATTCGCTGTTATATCAGCACCAGTGGCTATCTGAAATCTCCTGTTCCCATCAAACTTGCAGATCGATTCATGACATATTTTCATTAAAAGTTGGCGACTGAATAATAATGTCTCTGGTTCCACCCATTGCCTGCAATCTTAATAAAAGTGCAAACCTCGCAATTTGGCAAAAAATAAACAGGAAGCGACGGATATAAAGTATTCCCCCAGGATCTAATCATCTGACAAATAAAGGACAGGAGAAAAACATCTCGGTGGGAAAGATCGAGTGCGTCCAGTATAACTGTGTATGCCGCTTTCATGGTAACCGGATTCTTTATTCAAGTAAATTCTTAATGCTCCCTGGAGAGAAAATGGCCGCTTACTACAGCTTCTGGTATTTTAAGATTAAATAGGAATTATATGTGCAGAGTGTGGGGAAAGTCTGGAACACTGGACACTTAGTGGTCTGCTGCCTATTACTGTATTTATAATCCACATCGAATCATCTCACAGCCTTGGAGGTCAAAAGCCAAGATTCTATGAATGTAAATGTATCAAAATTATGTTGAAATGTACTGGAAATCAAATTTAAAACAAAAACAAGGAAACCTACGCCATCTATTCTGGTAGTGACGGAGTGGGAGCCATGCTCTCTGCACAGAATATCAACAGTCTGGACAACTCATGAATGATGTGATAACATTTACCGATTACAAAATATCTTTTTATGGCATTTATCGGGATTTGATTGATTTTCTTTGCTCGTGTCCAGCAATGCTACCACGACTCGTCTTTGCAACAATCTAGCCATCTAGTGAGTCCATCCTTGACTGGTAACCGTTCTCACTGCTGTCAGAATGCTGTGTTGAATCATTTTTCACAAGGTGTACAGTTGTGCACAGATATCCGCCCAGATGTGCAGCGAATGAGAAATATCAATAGAAGAATCGGCGGCTCCAAGATGAGCCACGCCCAAAGGAAAGATGTCGCCAACTGTGGCCGGCACCAATTCTCTTCCTTGACTGACTTCCCTGATATTACCATTTAATTTATCGAAGCTACGAGTCAATAGTTATGTAAAGTTCATTTCATCACCTCATCTAATTTGATCAAGTCGAATATCCTCTCATATAACTCTTAGGCGCCAGTGTTGACTTCGGCTCACAATCCATTATTACACAGTCTACCAATATAAATATTACTCCTCGCTAGTACCTTTCCTGAAGAAGCAAGTGTAAATAAACTCTTGGCATGTGAAGTACATTGTACCTGGTAAGCTGATCTCACCTTATATTGTGACATGCTTCTTTAAAACTAAGTGATATTTAAATATTTAACAACACGGATTTACTCCGCTCTGTTTCACCACAGTGTGATTTGTTTCTAATATTTTTCACTTGCTTGTTACCAAAACTCTCGGGTCTAAGATCGGAGGTAAAATGTCGTTTGATATCTAAAGCAATTGAAATCCCGCTGCTTGATCAACAAAGGCTGGGCAAATAAAGTCAAAGGCGGTGATCTGAACACTTGGCTTCACTGCCCAGTGGGTGAATATGAAGCTGAACAATGAACAATCAGATTTTAACATTTAAACGATCGATTCAGGCTGCACAATTGTTGAAAAACGGAAGATAAAAGCAATCGATTTGGACAAATTGTTTCAAAATGGCAATTAAAATAAAGACAATTCTGACCAGATAGCGTAAAACATCGCCGGTGTTTCGGGGGGGAGGGGGATGGGGGATTGGGGGGGGGAGGAGAGAAGGCGGCTAGGGGGTTCTGAGTGAGGTCTGTTACTTGGTAACGGAAATCATGGTTGCATACTAATTGTTTGGTCGGTTCCGTATAAAGCAAGACTAGCTAAGGATGACCACTTAGATACTTCGCTTTATGCAGTTAAGGATAATTGTTATTGCTTAATACAGATAATGGAGAAGAAACAATATACTGCATATACAAGAGAGATATACTAGATATACCTTATATTTGGCGTGTAAACGAATAACGTTGCTGGAGAACGTTTAAGCTGCAGAGCGGTCCACGTTGTATGCTGAAAACTGCACTTCACCTAGCAAAGCGTGTCCCTCAAATAACGAGTACCTTCAGCCTGCAACCCACTCATCAACCCTTTGCTTATGATTACTACCGTGCATCAGAACCATAGACTGCCCTGTCCACAATAAGAAAGCAAAGCTTACCAATAGTTGTTTTGGAGCCTATACACCCCATAATCGGCGTTTTTAGATGAAAAATTAACCCTTGTTCCAGACTGGAAACATTTCCACAGTACCTCATGGAAATTGAACTCGCAGCATCTGAACACTTAAGCTTTCCCGGCAGTGAATTCGCAGCGTCGATCTCTTTAAAAAGTGGCAATGAATAAGAGATGCAATTGCCCCCCGCCTGGTTTGATCCGCTCTTCTAGCTCTTGCAGAATCGCCCCAGCACGTACCAAACGTGTGTTTACGTGGCGTGCGGCGGACTGTGTGAGCCGAGGCTGCCAGCGCGATCTTTTATGGACGGTCGGGGTTTTTTTTTAAAACACTAGTTCTGCATCTCGCTGTTATTGGACAAAGTGGCGGCTGACAGTCCCTGTCGGCAGCCTGCTGAAAGTACACAGCAACACCCCAGGCAGCGACCGAGGCAGTGTTCGCGTATCCAGACATTGCTGCTGAGAAGATATATATGTGAGCATTAAAATAGACACCACTTTTAGATCGGTCTTATTTCATATATTCAACATTTTGCTGAGCGGCTAAGAAACCTTTTCACTCCTATCAATGCATGGCGTTTTTTTTTTGGTGTGTGTGTGGTGGGGGGGGGGAAGTTTACCCTTTCGTGCCTCTGTAATTCTACTTTGATGCAGTGTTGAGTAGAATTTCTTTCCTGAATTGAGAAAGCGAGTTGCCTTGTCCTGTAGCCCACATCCCGATGGTCACCCAGGGTCGCTTGCTTTCATTCGATTTCTATCGCGTTGTGCGGTTGTTTTCTCACGTCAGCCCTTTTAATATCTATACTGAACAGCTAAAAAAATAATCCATTCAACTTTATTACATCGTATTTTGAAAATAAACAGCACAGATCTTGATGCGATAAGTAACTGAAATTGTATCACCCATTGCTACCGCCCCCGTTTGACACCCTTAGACATGCGGTTTGGGGAGAAGTAAAATATTTCCTAAGGGTGCAGTTATATTGCCACCTTCACCTCGATGCAAAAAGGTCACATACACAACAATGCAAAAATGGCAGTAAGCGCTCTCCTCAGGATACTAAGGCCAAGAGGTTGGCTTTACTTTGACCACACTGTGAGCGTCTAGCCCAGAGTGGAACTGCACCTGAAAAGTGCCCAGGTGATCCACTGGCCTTTCTAGGATTTTTAGAATTTGACTTTTCAATCTTTTTTATGTTAGCTTGCTTCTCCTAATATTGTAGATTAGCAAAACTCCAAGCATGCATTCACTCAGTGCCCCTTTGTCACCGATCTTGGTCTAAACAGCAAAAAGATGTCCCAGACAATATGTTTGACTGAAGGTCACGCTATATAGATACAGCCTGAGACTGTATCTGAAGTATAACTGGGGAAACTTTCACCTAAGGTGAAAGTTAGTTCATCATTGACTCAATCATGTTTAAATATGATATTAGTGGGATAAAATCACATTGTACAATATTAGCATATCATTGCATTAACAAGTTCCTATGAAGCTTCCACTTCCATTGTTTTGATGGTGTTATTTCACAGGTTTAATGCATCCATTAAAAAGCAGAAAAAGGAATTTCATAAGAGTATGTTAACATGTTTGTGTGCTGATACTGCACAGCACATTTTCACCCTAGTGGAGTTGCAAAACATTATTCTGCAGGCTACCACCAATTGAATAAAAGGTTCAAGTTATGGGGCAGACTGAGAGTTTGACCAACACTCATCTCCAAGAGGTCAGAGACCCACATTTTCATTGTCCAGGTTGGGATCATCACTGAACTCGTCGAGGATCTTGTAAATGAAAGGAAGGGGGGGATGCAGTTCAAACATTCCCTTCAAGAAGGTGAGGGACCATCGATTGACACTGCCTGACTGTTGTAACTCCTGCAGCAAAAATGATCTAATCTCTTATTTTAGAAAGTGGCCAAAATATCAATTTCTGGATAACCCCATTGTAACCAGATTAAGCACTCCAGAAGTCTGCTCTCACACGCAGTAAACACATAAGGGGTGGAGCAGAGAGGACTATTAGATTCTGTTGACACCAGTGTTAGATCTGCACTGTACCCTGCAAACAGAGTAAAACAAAGGTCACCTTGTTTTTAATATAGTGGACAACTGAAGAACAACTGGAGTTTTGCCTGTTGGAGTTTCATATCCACTAGGATGTGGTTTCGAAAGAACAAGATGGCTAGTTGCACTGTTCTGTGTTCAAGATTGTTCCTACACCTGCTGATTGTTTTTGAATGTCAGGCACCCAATTTACTCTCTGCCAAAATGACAATGGATCCTCAGTGAGGCATGACTTCCGCACACCTGTTATTTGTGCCCCAATCCAAGCCCACTTTCCAGGGTCAGAGCATTTATATATTTTGGACAGGTGCCCAAGTCATTTATGGCACAGCTGGTGCACCTGCCTCAGGTGTGGAAATTCCTCGCAGCACCTCGTCAAAGTGTAAGTGGGCTGGCTGTGCCACCGGGGAATTAAAAAAAGAAAAGTACCTCATTTTAAAATAGAGCTATTGATTGCAGTAGGAAAATGGACCTTTTAAATTGTAAATGCCCCTCCCCCAACACTCTTAGAAATACTGGATGCACAGGCATCCCTTGCACCCACTATTGCTAGAATGCACATGGTGGGGAAACATGGTTTGATTTAATTCCATAATTTTCATGGCATATTATTTGCCAGCCCTGAAATCCAATGCAAATTCTGATGAGCAAAAAAGAGGTTGCAACCCAGCATAACTGAGTGCTGCCCCAATTTCCAGTATGGTGTTTCTCGGTGGATACAAGAGAAGAAATTCAGAGCCCTCGATTCTAGCATTCCCTTGATTGTGGATACTGCAACCTGTGAGAGAAACATCTGTCAACAAATGCAATTTGTTTTTCACTTCCTTTCTCTGCCAATTTTCTGCTTCCTCTCCTTAAGGCATTAACTCTTTGGAACACAATTTCACATTTATCAGTTATCCTCTGGTACCTTGCCCACATGGCAATTTTTCAGATTTTTCTCCTCCCTAACCCAGGGCACAATCCTGTTACTGCCATCTAGGTAAAATCAGCTAATTCAGCACAGATGAGGATTGACCCTAGAAACAACTTCTTCTCCCTGGTGGATGGGGTGGAAATTTGGGCAGGACTCAGTAATGCCGGATCACTGCCCTATTTTCCTCCCACCAAAATTTGCATTGGACTTGGAGTTAGCAAATAATACACCACAAAAATGGGGAAAATACAAGATATCTCTCACCATTTGTGCCCTGGTGACTTGAGTGGAAGGAATGCAGAGCAATTGATTGCAGTACAGAAACCAGATCATTTGAAAATAGAGTACTTTTTTATTTGTTTAAATTCCTTGGGCAGGCAGTTAGTCCACTTGCACCGTGGCACCAAATGATTTGCCCCTCCCTCCCTCACTTGAGCTGGGCATATCAGCTGTGCTATTAAACATAGAAACATAGAAAATAGGAGCAAGAGTAGACCATTTGGCCCTTCGGGCCTGCTCTGCCATTCAAAATGATCATGGCTGATCGTCTTACTCACTACCCTGTTCCCACTTTTTCCCCATATCCCTTGATCCCTTTAGCATTAAGAAATATATCTATCTCCTTCTTGAATATATCTAATGACTTGGCCTCCACTGCCTTCTGTGGTAGAGAATTCCACAGGTTCACCACCCTCTGAGTGAAGAAATTTCTCCTCATCTCGGTTCTAAATGGCATACCCCGTATCCTGAGACTGTGACCCCTGGTTCTGGACTCCCCAGTCATCGGGAACATCCTCCATGCATCTAGTTTGTCTAGTCCTGTTAGCATTTTATATGTTTCGATGAGATCACCTCTCATTCTTCTAAACTCTAGTGAATATAGGCCTAGTTGACCCAATCTCTCCTCATATGTCAGTCCTGCCATCCCAGGAATCAGTCCAGTAAACCTTCGTTGCAATCCATCCATGGCAAGGACATCCTTCCTCAGATAAGGAGACCAAAACTGCACACAATACTCCAGATGTGGTCTCACCAAGGACCTGTATAACTGCAGTAAGACATCCCTGCTCCTGTACTCAAATCCTCTTGAAATAAAGGCCAACATACCATTCGCCTTCCTAACTGCTTGCTGCACCTGAATGCTCGCTTTCAGCGACTGGTGTACAAGGACACCCAGGTCTCGTTGCACCTCCCCTTTTCCCAATCTATCACCATTCAGATAATAATCTGCCTTTCTGTTCTTACAACCAAAGTGGATAACCTCACACTTATCCACGTTATACTGCATCTGCCTTGTTCTTGCCCACTCACCCAATTAGTCTAAATCACATTGGAGCTTCTTTGCATCCTCCTCACAGCTCACATTCCACCCCAGCTTTGTGTCGTCTGCAAACTTGGAAATGTTACATTTAGTTCCCTCATCCAAATCATTGATATATATTGTGAATAGCTGGGGCCCAAGCACTGATCCCTGTGGTACCCCACTAGTCACTGCCTGCCACCCAGAAAAAGACCCGTTTATTCCTACTCTCTGTTTCCTGTCTGTCGACCAATTCTCAATCCATGCCAGTATATTCCCCCCAATCCCATGTGCTTTAATTTTGCACACTAACCTCTTGTGTGGGACCTTATCAAAAGCCTTCTGAAAATCCACACTACATCCACTGGTTCTCCCCTATCTATTCTACTAGTTACATCCTCAAAAAACTCCAGTAGATTTGTTAAGCATGATTTCCCTTTCATAAACCCATGCTGACTTTGTCCAATCCCATTAATGCCCTCCCCTCCAAGTGTTCTGTTATCACATCTTTTATAATAGACTCTAGCATTTTCCCCACTACTGATGTTAGGTTAACTGGTCTGTAATTCCCTGTTTTTTCTCTCCCTCCTTTTTTAAATAGTGGGGTTACATTTGTCACCCTCCAATCTGTAGGAACTGTTCCAGAGTCTATAGAATTTTGGAAGATCACCAATGCATCCACTATTTCCAGGGCCACTTCCTTTAGTACTCTGGGATGTAGATTATCAGGCCCTGGGGATTTGTCAGCTTTTAGCCCCATTAATTTCCCGAGCACTGTTTTTTTTTTACTAATAATGCTCCTTCTCCACTCCTGCTCATTCACCACCTCCTGCTCCTTCTCCTCCTCCTGCTCCTTCTCCACCTCCCGCTCCTTGTCTCCCTCCTGCTCCTTCTCCACCTCCTGCTCCTTCTCCTCATCTTGCGCTTTCTCCACCTCCTGCTCCTTCAATTCCTCCCTCTCACTAGACTCTAGGTTCCCTAACATTTCTGGGAGGTTATTTGTGTCCTCCTTTGTGAAGAACGAACCAAAGTATGTGTTTAATTGTTCTGCCATTTCTTTGTTCCCCATTATAATTTCCCCCATTTCTGACTGTAAGGGACCTACATTTGTCTTCACTAATCTTTTTCTCTTGACATATTTATAGAAGCTTTTACAGTCAGTTTTTATGTTCCCTGCTAGTTTACTCTCTCACTCTATTTTTCCCCTCTTAATCAATCTCTTTGTCCTCCTTTGCTGAATTCTGAACTGCTCCCAATCCTCAGGCTTGCCGCTTTTTCTGGCAATTTTATATGCCTCCTCTTTGGATCTAATACTATCCCTAATTTCTTTTGTAAGCCACGGTTGAGCCACCTTTCCTGTTTTATTTTTGCACCAGACAGGAATGAATAATTGTTGTAATTCCTGCACACGTTCTTTAAATATTAGCCATTGCCTATCCACCATCATCCCTTTCAGTAAAGTTCCCCAATCTATCATAACCAACTTGCTCATACTTTCGTAATTTCCTTTATTTAGATTCAGGACCCTAGTTTCAGATTCAACTTCTTCACTCTCCATCTTAATGAGGAATTCTATCACGTTATGGTCGCTCTTCCCTAAGGGACCCCCCGCACAACAAGATTGTTAATTAATCCTTTCTCACTGCACAATACCCAGTCTAGGATCGCGTGTTCTCTGGTTGGTTCCTCAACATATTGGTCTAGAAAACCATCACGTACACACTCCAGGAATTCCTCCCCCACTGTATTATTGCTAATTTGGTTTGACCAATCTATATAAAAGTCACCCATGATTATAGTTGTACTATTATATTAAAGTCACCCATGATTATAGTTGTACCCTTCTTGCATGCGTCTCTAATTTCCTGTTTAATGCCCTCCCCTACATCTCCACTACTGTTTGGGGGCCTATAGACAACTCCCACCAACGTTTTGTGCCCCTTGGTGTTTCTTAGCTCCACCCACACAGATTCCACATCGTGATTTTCCGAGCCAATATCCTTCCTCACTATTGCATTGATTTTCTCCTTTACTAACAACACTACCCCACCTCCTTTCCCTTTTTGCCTGTCCTTCCTAAATATTGAATACCCCTGGATGTTCAGTTCCCATCCTTGGTCACCCTGCAGCCATGTCTCCATAATCGCAACTATATCATAACCGTCAATATCGATCTGCACTGTTAATTCATCTACCTTATTGCGAATGCTCCACGCATTAAGACACAATGCCTTTAGACTTGTCTTTTTAAGATTGCTAGTCATCTTGTTTTATTTTGCACTATGGCCTATTTGTTTCTCACCCTTGTTTTCTCTGCCTTCCACTATTGCTTCTTCCCTTTCTGTCGTTTGTTTCCATCCTCGTTTCCCTGCTCAGGTTCCCATCCCTCTGCCATTCTAGTTTAAATCTTCCCCAACAGCACTAGCAAACACCCCCGCGAGGACATCGGTCCCGGTCCTGCTCGGGTGTAACCCGTCCCGCTTGTACAGGTCCCAACTTCCCCAGAACTGGTCCCAATGTTCCAGGAATCTAAATCCCTCCCTCCTACACCATCCCTGCAGCCATGCATTCATCTGGTCTATTCTCCTGTTCCTATACTCACTAGCACGTGGCACTGGTAGTAATCCTGAGATCACTACCTTTGAGGTCCTGCTTTTTAATTTATCTCCTAACTCCTTAAATTCACCTTCCAGGACCTCATCCCTTTTTTTTAAAACCTATGTCGTTGGTACCAATAAGGACCACGACTACTGGCTGTTCACCCTCCCCCTCCAGAATGCCCTGCAGCCGCTCAGTGGCATCCTTGATCCTAGCACCAGGGAGGCAACATATCATCCTGGAGTCACGTTTGCGGCCGCAGAAACGCCTATCTGTTCCCCTTACAATTGAATCCCTGATCAATATAGCCCTGACACTCTTATTCCTCCCCTCCTATGCAGCAGAGCCACCCGTGGTGCCACAAACTTGGCTGTTGCTGCTTTCCCCTGATAAGCCGTCTCCCCCAACAGTATCCAAAGCGGTATATCTGTTTGAGAGGGAGATGGCCCCAGGGGACTCCTGCACTACCCGCCTAATCCTTTTATTCTGCCTGGCGGGCACCCATTTCCTTTCTGCCTGCATAATCTTTACCTGCGGTGTGACCACCTCACTGAACGTGCTATCCACGGTAATCTCAGCACCGCGGATGCTCCACAGTGAATCCACCCGCAGCTCCAGCTCTGAAATGCGGTTAGCCATTAGCTGCAGCTGGACACACTTCCTGCACACATGGTCGCCAGGGACACCTGTAGTGTCCATGACTTCCCACATAGTGCAGGAGGGGCATATCACGGGTGCGAGCTCTGCTGCCATGACTTGCCTTAGATTTACACTGCGTTCACCTCTCGGACTCTCTTCCCACTCTCGGACTCTGCATTTACACTGCGCTCACCTCTGGGATTCTCCTCCTGCTCTCAGACTCTCCTTTCACACTGCGCTCACCTCTGGGATTCTCCTCCCGCTCTCGGACTCTCCTTTTACACTGCGCTCACCTGGACTCTCCTTTTACACTGCGCTCACTTCTCGGACTCTCCTCCCACACTGCGCTCACCTCTTGGACTCTCCTCCCGCTCTCGGACTCTCCTCCCACACTGCGCTCGCCTCTCGGACTCTCCTCCCACACTGCGCTCACTTCTCGGACTCTCCTCCCACACTGCGCTCGCCTCTCGGACTCTCCTCCCGCTCTCGGACTCTCCTTTTACACTGCGCTCACCTCTCGGACTCTCCTCCCACACTGCGCTCACTTCTCGGACTCTCCTCCCACACTGCGCTCACCTCTTGGACTCTCCTCCCGCTCTCGGACTCTCCTCCCACACTGCGCTCTCCTCTCGGACTCTCCTCCCACACAGCGCTCGCCTCTCGGACTCTCCTCCCACACAGCGCTCGCCTCTCGGACTCTCCTCCCACACAGCGCTCGCCTCTCGGACTCTCCTCCCACACTGCGCTCGCCTCTCGGACTCTCCTCCCACACTGCGCTCTCCTCTCGGACTCTCCTCCCACACAGCGCTCGCCTCTCGGACTCTCCTCCCACACTGCGCTCGCCTCTCGGACTCTCCTCCCGCTCTCGGACTCTCCTCCCACACTGCGCTCACCTCTCGGACTCTCCTCCCACACTGCGCTCACCTCTCGGACTCTCCTCCCACACTGCGCTCACCTCTCGGACTCTCCTCCCGCTCTCGGACTCTCCTTTTATACTGCGCTCACCTCTCGGACTCTCCTCCCGCTCTCGGACTCTCCTTTTACACTGCGCTCACCTCTCTGACTCTCCTCCCACACTGCGCTCACCTCTCGGATTCTCCTCCCGCTCTCGGACTCTCCTTTTACACTGCGCTCGCCTCTCGGACTCTCCTCCCACACTGCGCTCGCCTCTCGGACTCTCCTCCCACACTGCGCTCTCCTCTCGGACTCTCCTCCCACACAGCGCTCGCCTCTCGGACTCTCCTCCCACACAGCGCTCGCCTCTCGGACTCTCCTCCCACACTGCGCTCGCCTCTCGGACTCTCCTCCCACACTGCGCTCGCCTCTCGGACTCTCCTCCCACACTGCGCTCGCCTCTCGGACTCTCCTCCCACACTGCGCTCGCCTCTCGGACTCTCCTCCCACACTGCGCTCCCCTCTCGGACTCTCCTCCCACACAGCGCTCGCCTCTCGGACTCTCCTCCCACACTGCGCTCGCCTCTCGGACTCTCCTCCCACACAGCGCTCGCCTCTCGGACTCTCCTCCCACACTGCGCTCGCCTCTCGGACTCTCCTCCCACACTGCGCTCGCCTCTCGGACTCTCCTCCCGCTCTCGGACTCTCCTCCCACACTGCGCTCACCTCTCGGACTCTCCTCCCACACTGCGCTCACCTCTCGGACTCTCCTCCCGCTCTCGGACTCTCCTTTTATACTGCGCTCACCTCTCGGACTCTCCTCCCACTCTTGGACTCTCCTTTTACACTGCGCTCACCTCTCTGACACTCCTCCCACACTGCGCTCACCTCTCGGATTCTCCTCCCGCTCTCGGACTCTCCTTTTACACTGCGCTCACCTCTCTGACTCTCCTCCCACACTGCGCTCACCTCTCGGATTCTCCTCCCGCTCTCGGACTCTCCTTTTACACTGCGCTCACCTCTCGGACTCTCCTCCCAATCGCGGACTCTCCTTTTTCACTGCGCTCACCTCTCGGACTCTCCTCCCACACTGCGCTCACCTCTCGGACTCTCCTCCCGCTCTCGGACTCTCCTTTTACACTGCGCTCACCTCTCGGACTCTCCTCCCACTCTCAGACTCTCCTTTTACACTGCGCTCACCTCTTGAACTTAATGGTGACAACCCCTCCACAAACCTTCTGGACAAAACATATACAAACTGAGATTATAGAGGGTACCAACAATCCCATATTTCTAAGCAGCGTTGCATCAAAATTTACCTAGAAGAGTCAGAGCCTGAGGGACTGATTACATTTTCCAAATGGCCAAATAAAAGTATAAGTAAAGCTGCTCCAGTCAAAGGAATCACAAGATAACTCAATTTTAGCGCAGTAAAAAGTTCTTGCCCCAATTGTTTGATGTGTGTTGAGAGATTGCCTACATTTTGTAAGACAAATAAAATAAGAGCATCAGACTAAAATTTCCATCTGCAAACTAGTGAGCAGCAATTAAGTTATTAACAGTTGAGAATTCTTTGCACTGTTAAATTAGTGCCTGTTTATAATAATCCCTGCAAATGTTCTATTAATCGATAATTTAAGCAGGATAGTCAGGAGTCTTGAACCAATGCTCTCAATCAAGATTGTAAGCAGTGAACGCATTTACCAGGTAAAAGCAGATCTCCTATTTTGGCAGCAACTTAAGTATAATTGTTAAAGTCTGTTTGGTTGTTTGATGCATTCTGTGGCAACTTTGCTTTCACAAATTTAGTCAATATCATTTTTAAAGTTTTTTTAATGCAAATATTAACACCCTACTGTGTTGTGATACTGAGGAGGTTTAAAAATAGAATTTGTTATTGATTTTGTTAAGGATATTTACTGTTAATGGCTTGGATCAGTAGTATTTCTGAGGTGCTACTACATTTGAACTTAGTTGTACATTTCAAAAAGATCATGGTATTTGTCTTTGCACTGGCAGATATTGCAGCGCTGTAGACAGTAGTGTGATGATAACTGTGTGATGGTGCAGTTACTGCTGAGTTGATCCTATCTTATTATTGGCTCCAGTGGTTTTATTTATGCTGCCAGGCAAATTTTAAACCATTCAATCAGATGTTAGTTGACATTCTACAAATCTAGCACATTCACTCATTGAAATACACTTGTACCCATGCACTCTACCTATGCAAATGAAGTGTTTTATTACACTAATGGCAGTAAATGGCGTACAAGAAACAACATAATAACTCATGCTTGAATGAGATAGGAGTTTATACTGGGTATCAAAAGCAGAAAAATATTTTCAGCTCAACAAATGAATTTCATTAATGCCATCTGACTTTGCTAAGCCATGGACCAGCATTGCTCAGAGTAAATTGTTACTCTAAAGTACATGGGAATGTCTGTGATTGTCATGAGAGAATCAATGATCTTAAAAGAGTTGTGAGGGGTAAATGAGAACAAAGATCAAACCACATCATCTGTCTGCAAGAAAATAACTGACAAGGCAAGGGGAAATCATTCAAAACGAGTTATGATGAGGTTACAGAATCTGGTAAGTGTTTGAAAATGACATGTAAATGATTCCATCATAAATACATAATCACATTTAAAAAGTCATTATTATGTGCTGCACCATGATATGTAGTAAAGCATGGAGAAAATGAGTTTGGCATGAAAGAGAAAACTTCTTGGAGACCACTTTTGCAACGGAGAGGATATGGAGGTTCCACATGAGGTTAAAGAGATAGTGAGGTTAAGGCCGTCAATAAATAAAGAAGTGGACAGGTGTTGGTCATCTATACCTTCACCTCATACCTTGAGCACATTCATCTGGATACATGGCTAGGTTCAATTGGCATAGAAGGCTGGCTCTCCAGTTAACCTGGTAAGAAATGAATATACCTGCTCTGTGCAGTTCTAGAATGTTGCTATTCAGAATCTCTCAAGTCCTCTGAAGACCAGGATATGGGGATGCAGGGCCCACAAGATTTTCCTTTGTATGGTTCTCGTGTTGAAATGGCTTTAATTATGAATGGAGCTCTGTGGAGGAGTCTCTGAACAATGAGTCGTCTTAATGTTTGCCTAGTAATAATTACCTAAGAATAGCTGTGAAAAGATCAAACACATTTTACCATGGCCCCAAGCATCCATGGAACACAATCCTGGCAGTTACATCAGGATTGTGCCCACTGGTACATCCAGCGCTGAATCCATCAGAGTCTGTGGGAGGGCACCTCATTTGCATGCAGCCAGCAGGTGCCTGTTCCACAATGGGTGTATCTCTGGTGCCCGCCTGCCCAGAAAATATGTTGACTACTTGCCATCGGGGGAGAGGTACCTAGGATCCCCATTCCCTAGCCTCCTTCCCCCCCCCCCCCCCACCAAGACCACATATATCTCCCCTTTTACTGCATTTACACTATGCAGCGTTGGTGGATGGTAAACCCCCACACTAACTCTACAAGTTCAATTGCAAATGAACCTTAAGAAAACAAGGCATATCAAACTTAACTAATTATATGCATGAATGTGTGGAGCAAATACTGGATTACAGAATATTTATTTGCTTCTACTATATCACTGATTTGACCAAACTTTTTAAAAAATCACTTCTGGGAGATTTGTCCAAACATTGTCTACCCTCTTATTTTGTTTGCACTCTGGAGGCGGCATTCAGTGATATATTCACGTGGAGAGTAACTATCGTTGTGCCATTTGAAATATACTTTTGAGTTTTCTGAAAAATGTTGCAAATACTAATACTTAATGGTTAATGAGAACATCACCGAAATGCAATAAAACTCAGTTTCATTCGATATTTGGCATAAATTGGAGATAGTGTTAATACACATTAGATATATTGGAGGGAGAAATTCAACTCGTGCCAGTTTCCGGGACGAAATATGCGGCACAATCGGAACGCACGCCCAATGACGTCAGCAAGAGGCCCGAGCCACAATCAGCATTGGCCCTGATTTAAATGAAAAATGAAGCAGCTTGCTGGTCGGGCTGGCTAGCTAGGCCAGCCCACAGGTCCTTTTGGGGGGGTGGGGGGGAGGCAAAATGGAGGATGGCGAGCCCGAACTCATGCACCTCCTTTTATATTATTCGTTCATGGGATGTGGGCATTGCTAGCGAGGCCGGCATTTATTGCCCATCCCTAATTGTCCTTGAGAAGGTGGTGGTGAGCCGCCTTCTTGATCCGCTGCAGTCAGTGTGGTGAAGGTTCCAGTGCTGTTAGGAAGGGAGTTCCAGCGACGATGAAGGAACAGCGATATATTTCCAAGTCGGGATGGTGTGTGACTTGGAGGGGAACGTGCTGGTGGTGTTGTTCCCATGTACCTGCTGCTCTTGTCCTTCTAGGTGGTAGAGGTCACGGGTTTGGGAGGTGCTGTCGAAGAAGCCTTGGCGAGTTGCTGCAGTGCATCCTATGGATGGTACACACTGCAGCCACTGTGCGCCGGTGGTGAAGGGAGTGAATGTTTAGGGTGGTGGATGGGGTGCCAATCAAGCGGGCTGCTTTGTTCTGGATGGTGTCAAGCTTCTTGAGTGTTGTTGGAGCTGCACTCATCCAGGCAAGTGGAGAGTATTCCATCACACTCCTGACTTGTGCCTTGTAGATGGTGGAAAGGCTTTGGGGAGTCAGGAGGTGAGTCACTCGTTGCAGAATACCCAGCGCCTCTGACCTGCTGTTGTAGCCACAGTATTTATATGGCTGGTCCAGTAAAGTTTCTGGTCAATGATGACCCCCAGGATGTTTTTGGTGGGGGATTCGGCGATGATAACGCCATTGAATGTCAAGGGGAGGTGGTTAGACTCTCTCTTGTTGGAGATGGTCATTGCCTGGCAGTTGTCTGACGCGAATGTTACTTGCCACTTATCAGCCCAAGCCTGAATGTTGTCCAGGTCTTGCTGCATGCGGGCTCAGACTGCTTCATTATTTGAGGGGTTGCGAATGGAACTGAACATCAGCGAACATCCCCATTTCTGACCTGATGATTGATGAAGCAGCTGAAATGATGTAACTTTTAAAAAGTTTTGTGACCATTTCTTGAGTGGCCTCCAGTGGTCCCTTTAAAGATCACTGCTTAGGCCGCTCAAGACCTGGCACAATTAGACGGAGCTTGCACAGCATAAGTTCTGCCCGTTTGTACCTGCATTTTGCATTGGGGTCCCACACTTGCATACAAAGTCCAGAGGAACCCACCAGAAAAAGGCAGAGACCTGATTTGCATTCGCAAGGTCCCTCACGCCTGTTTCAGGCGGCCACCCATAGCACTTAAAAGGCGCCCGCTCCCAATATCGTGACCAACTTACTTACAGGTCAGATTGGGCGCAGGAGGTTGCCATCCAAAATTTTCAGGGTCAGCGACCACTTTCCGCCTGAAAATGAGCAACGGTAAATTGAATTTCTCCCCCATTGTTTGAAGATGCTGCATAAGGCATTACTAATGTGAACACTCAATGCACATAGGAAATTTTGTCTACTGTATGTTAGAAAAACATGGGAATATAATGATGTAACTGTGTCTTTGGTATTAATGCACAGTCCAAGTGTGACTTATAACACAAATGGTGTAATATTGGGATATGAAGTGTTACTTACATTGATCAGAACCACTCTAAATAATTGCCTGTTGTTAGTGGTGAACTTTTAACAGTGAGTTAAATCCACATCAAAAGATGTAACTCGACCTTTAAGCTACCTGAAAGAACATTTGAAGCCCACTGGCACTGAGATGACATTAAACGACTGAAGCCCAGAAAATAGCTCTCCAACATAATTTATAACTTTTAAAATTAAGTGAGTTTAGATTGTGGACACTACTGTTCTTCTGTTACCATATTAACAAATATTGTTATAAAATCCATCCAAATAAGTGAATACTTACATTTCAGCATCATTTTAAATATAGATATATGATTAAAAGTTAAATAAATGTCATGATGCAGAATCAATTTATTTTTGCTTCTGTTCATTATGCAATTACTATATTAATTATATTACAGTAACATGGACAAAACTATCAACATTATGCAATCTTTACTGAATGGTTATTTACTGTCCCTCCTGAGACCTATTATATTAAATACACTGGGACTGAAGATCACTAGCTGTAAAATTCACCACTATTATTAGTTCACAAGGAAAGACTGCACAGTTTACAACTAAATTATGTCACAGTGCCCCCTGTGGAATTAAAGTTGTAATCACTTAAGATATCTTTATAAAGAGGCTTTCAGTATTTGAGGTTAAGATTATTTTTGCAAAATCCTTTCATGTACACTTCTCTTAATATTGTGAAAGTTTACACATTTGAATTTTTAAAATAAAATGTACGTCCATGCTCGTGCAAAGTGCAAAGCCGACATCACTACGAACAGGGAGTGCTGCTCTGAGGGCAGAACGGCACGCAGCTGCTCCTCTGAGGGACTCCAAGGCCCTTCCCAGGCCAAAAATTTTTTTAGTCAAGGTCTCTTTGTTCTTCAGCTGCTAAGGTGAATAAAGGTGATCAATCCCCTCCAGGATTAATTACATTCGTCTGGGCAAGGTCTAGGATCTTGCAAAGGGCCTCAACAGAACTGACACCAGCGCTTGTCAGTCAAGAGTTCCATTGAGATCTTACAAGGACGTAATGGGCAGAATTCTTCAGGTAGCCTGAGAACTCCCCCTGGGTGTGGGGAGGTGGGCGGAGGACTTGCCTGCTCCAACACCCTGCCCAGAATTTGGGGTGGGAGTTAAGCGGGGTAGAAGCTTGCACATCTGGCCTCTGCCCTCAAATTCCAGCACCCATTGAGCAATCCACCTGACTTCCACCCTGACGCTGGGTCAGAATCTCAGGCCAAGGTAAATAGTAACACAGTAATGTTTTGGGCAGGAGAAGAGCATCGGTCCATCTAGTCTATCCTTCCAAGCTTCCCATCTGGTTCCTTACTGTGAACTAACAGCCCTGACAATCGCACAGTGTGATAATCGCACACTGGTTGGCATCATTGGTCACTGCGTCCAATTTGATGCTATTAGCAAACTTGGACACCAATATTCCATCCTCCGAGTCATTTACAAAAATTATAAGTAACAGAGGCGCCAGCACAGCCCCCTGCTGAACTTCACTGGAAACCGACTTCCACTCTAATACCTCCCCACGCACCACCGCTCTTTGCTGTCAGCTATGACTAAGCCAGGCTAATTCTTTGGTATCTATCCCATGGGCACACATCTTGTGAATTAGTCTATATGTAGGACATTGCCAGATGCCATTCTGAAATCCAAGTACACAACATCCAGTGCCTCATCCTTTTCCACCAAATCGGTAAATTTCTCAAAAAAAAGTGAATTGGTCAAACGTAACCTGCCCTTTTTGAACCCATGTTGGCTGTAATTAGCTTCTGTTCTTTCAGATGACCCCTCATCGAAGTCTCAAACATTTTTCCCACACTGACATAAGGCATGCAGGTCTGTGTTTTAAGGATTGATTCCTTTTCCCCTTTTAAAGATAGGGGTCACTTTCCTATCCATTGAGGTGTTACCTGATTCAAATGTGCTTTGAAAGTTATTGACCAGCAGCCCTTTACTTGTAAATATGAATTCAAAATGATAATGGACTCAAATAATAAAGTCTATTTCCCTTTAAAACCGAGAGAAGTTGTTAATTTGTTACCTTAATGTCATCTCCAGATCATACCTGTTACGGTCAAATGCAGAGTTTTTTGTTATAGAAGTTTCAGCCATGATTAATACCTGGAATAGAAATTCTGCTCCACCACCATGCTTGCTACTGTGGCAAGTTAGCTCTATTGCAATATTATTTTTGCATTTTATCACATTTTGTACCGCAGCACCAGGTGTAATTATAACCTATGTCACTTCATCACTAGTTTTGCTCTTCTGTATACAAGCATGGCCTTTACCATGGTGACAAGACTTCTTTGAAAGAATTGCTCTCAGACTGTTCATTCTGTATCAGTAATAAAAGCTGCATTCCATCACTCTCACTGCAGATGTGCTAACAGCTGAAGTCTGTTCAATTGACTTGTTTTAATGGCACTCAAAAGTCTCTTTTACAGACCACTGCTCAGAAAACCTGGATACACTGAAACTATCTGGGGACTTTTGATATCTATAAAAAAAGATAACTTGTAAGCATCTTGTATGTATTTATTGGTGACTTTTATGTGCATTAATGTCTTGTTCCATTTATTTTATTTGCTTTTTTACATTTACATAGAATGTACAACACAGAAATCGGCCATTCGTCCCAACAGATCTATGCCAGTGTTTATGTTCCACATCAGCCTTCTCCCTCCCTACTTCATCTAACCCTATCAAGCATATCCTTCTATTCTTTTCTCCCTCATGTATTTAGTTAGCTTCCCCTTAAATGCCTCAACTACTCCATGTGGTAGCGAGTTCCACATTCTAACCACTCTCTGGGTAAAGAAGATTCTCCTGAATTCCCTATTGGATTTATTAGTGACTATCTTATATTTAGAAAGGATAAAATAGTTTTATATTATTTCTTATTTATAAGTGAAGGACATCTGATTGTAGACAACGGGTTTCCAACTACTCTCACATTTGACTTCCTTTCAGCTTTAATGAATCAAGTCTATTTATCAAATTCACCAAGTCTATTTATCAAATTTGGTGCAGAACCAGAATTAATTGGCTATTTTCAGAGAAGTAAAACACTCTCTTCCTTGCTGCTATCCTCTTCCTTCTCCTATGGTGCATTTTGCATGCTTTTCCTTCTTTCTGCATCCTCACTTTGTTGGAGTCCTACTCTAACTCATTCTTTCCAAGGACTTCAAAATGTTGGAACTTCTTACCTGTCTCAAATTTTTCAGCCTCTTGCAATCTCCAGGTTTTTAAAACCCAAGCTTAACATTGCTTAATCACTACATCTTGATTTATCTCATGTTCAATGTTACTCTTTTCAACTTTGATATCCTGTACTTGGCCTAGGCCAGAAGTCCTTGGCCTTTCATCTTTGTTTCTTCTTTGGAAAAAAAAGGCTGAAAGTATTAGAACTCTGGCCTGGCATCATATCCTGTTTGAAAAAAAAGTTCTTCCTGTCACATGGTGCAGGGCAGCAAGGCAAAATGTGACTACAGGACAACGGCTGGCTGTAATAAATAAAACATTGGTAACAGAAGCTAAAACTCCAGTAAGAAAACTTGTGTTGGAAGATTCGCTATTAAGCCGAAAGACTACGTACTATAAATAATAACGCCCTGGTAGTGAGCTCAAGGATGTAACACACCTTCAGGGAATCATGTGAATTCCATGGTCCAGTCAAGCAACAGTTTTGCAGCTTCTGGCATCGTCTGAAACCTTGTAACATTTAATATCACAATCTCTGGGTGATGTGAACAAGCTTAGAAAACATGATTTTCCTGTGAGCTATAATTGCATTTTTCACCTGGGGAAAGCAGTACAAATGAAATGCTGCAGGTTTTTCACTTCCCACAATCTCTGCAAGCATGCAGTAGGGAGCTTCTTTGGAGTTCAGAGAAAGGGCAGGTCAATGGCAACTGATCCACTATCTGATTTTTCATGGTATGCTGCCAGCAACTGTACTAAACTACTAAAGCTAGATGGAAGCTAACTTATTTTTATTTATTTGTATATGTATTAGGCTGCATAATAACAAGGAGCTTGAGACAACAGTAATGAAAATAGATGTCACAAATTTGCCAGTGATGTTACTTAGGTCAAAAACAATGCTGAGAAATTGTACTAGGGTACCTAAAGAGAAATAAGATTTTCCATAGCCTAATGCATGCTCCAAAAAATCTAATTCACTAAATGATGGGCATCCCATTATAGGAAGGATATAAAAGCAATTGAAAAGGTACAGCATATGATAAGGCAAACAGTGATCGACTGTTTCCACTGGTCAGTCAGACAGTAATGATAGGGCACAAATTTAAGATAGTCACATAAAGAATTAAAGGGGATGATAGAAAAAATTCTTTACAGAGAAATTGGTTAGAATTTGAAATTGTCTGCCACAAATCCGTATTGAAGTGAATTCCATAAATTCTTTTGAACAATAATTAAGTATGATGTGGAGATGCCGGTGATGGACTGGGGTTGACAATTGTAAACAATTTTACAACACCATGAAAATCTCCGAAAGCTTGTGAATTTAAAATAAAATTGCTGGACTATAACTTGGTGTTGTAAAATTGTTTACAATAATTAAGTAGTTGATTGAAAAAGAGAAATATTAAAGGGCAGGAGAATGGAAATAGACTAGGTGGCTTATGTGGAGAATAACACTGGTGCAGACCTGATAGGATGGTTTCTACGCTGTAACATTTTATAATTCGATGACAAAACATGCAGATCTTTCTTGAGGATTCATACTCATCCATTAGATTTTCTGACTATTTTTACCTTTTGTTTGCCCTAATGAAGATTAAATGTGATTACAATGCCAATTAACTGGATTTCTGTAACTGAAGAGAATTTCCATATCCCTTTTGATTTAAGGTGGGACAGTGTTATATTCCATCAATTTTTAAAGAGTTATTTATTTGATCAATTCAACACCGAAGATTTGGATTTTTTTCCAGTTGACAAAGTTCATGAACAAACACTTAACACTTGTATCACATTCTGCTCTGCCCTGTTTTTAGTCTCGCATTAACCCATTGAAAATAATAATCTGCATTTCAAATTAAAACTTAGGTCTAACTTTCAGCATTCTAAACACTCAACTAAAGTGTGTTATAAACAGAATAATTTTCATGGACACAATGTCTATCACAACTACTGCACATAAGTCATCTCCCATGACTCCTTACTGTGTACCCTCACAGTATATTTTGGGAGCTGTAAACAAAACTAAAATTAGTTTTCAGTGCCAGTAAGGAAGAGAAGGAAAATGGGTAGAAAGGAAGAGGCAGCCTGTCTAGCCAGCTGTAGGGAATGAGATGCATATGGAAGTGTATCTAATAATTAAAATCCATGTAGTGTATTGAGTTAGCTCCCTATGGTTCATAATTATAATAATGGAATGCAGCTGTTTACTGACAAAATTATTTCTAATCCTCTTCTCATGACATGCAAGTTAAAGATACACCAATTAAAATATCTTACAGGTTTCATTTCAAGATATCAAATAAAAAATTGCTTCTGTCCAACATGCTTACTGATAGGTGTTTTAAATTATGTCCTCATTAGATTTTAAAGTGCTGTATTGAACAATCACTTGATCAACTCCGCTCTTTGCTTTAAAACCCCAGGTATGTCTAACAATTTGCTTGAAAAGATTATAGTACTATTCTATGTATGCACTATTGTGTTTATTATTGCAATCCCTATCTATTGTGAAAAAGACACTTTTTATCACAACGGCCCGGAATTTCCTGGAACACCATAATCAGCAATTTACACTGATAATTATGCCAGTCTCTGAGCCGATCTTGTCGACAGCAACTTACACTGAAGTTCCCTGGAAATCTCAGTAACATACACCGTAACATACAAACCGGCGAAAAACCCCGAGCTCGGAAATGCCAAAAGTAATGACGGGGACCCCGGGAAACACTGGCAGCAATATAACAGGGAGGGAACAAACTTCATTCCTCAGAGTGAGGTTTGGCAACAGCAGGTAAGTGCATGATGGTTTTCTTTCCTCAGTTTTTTTTATGTTGAGAAAATAATTTTAAAAGTTGTTTCCAGTGTCTCAGCAACATCTCTATTTTCACAGAGATGTCATCCACAGAAGAGACATCAGCCAGGAAGAGGGCCAGCAATTTGCAGGAGGCAGACTTGTAGGCCTTTTTCGGACAGATTGAGCTGGGGAAGAACAAGTTGCTTGGGATCAGGAAGGCCAAGCTACCCCATTATGTTAGCCAGGACACCAGGCTCTCAGTGTGACTGTGAATTGACCAGGGCTGGCAAGGTAAGACACCCAACCATGCTCTCGTTTTTTTTCTGGTGGACAGACTTTGACATTGGCAATTTTAAAATTTTCTCTGAGGAGCAGCTGCCTAATAGGTGGCAGCCTTTAATGAAGGACTTGGACTAAGGTACAACTGTAGAGGCAGGTGACGGGTCTTTAAAATGCACAATGGGTAGTTGTTTCAGTTAGATCATGACTGATCTGCACCTTAACTCCATTTTTTTTTTACCTTTGTTCCATATCCCTTGATACGCTTACCCAATAAAAATCTATCTATCTCTGTATTGAAAGCTCCAATTGTCCCAGCATCCACAGCTTTTTGGGGGGCAGAGTTCCAAATTTCTACTACCCTTTGTGTGAATACATCTTTTCTTTTTAGCCACCAGCTACTAGTACAATGGAGTGGTTCATGATGTCTGAACAGAAAAGGAAACCTATAGCATGGAAGAAAAGTTCCAAGAAAGACCCATCTAAAGCTTTGAAAAGGCAACAAGAAGCATACAAAGTCAAGGATGGAGTTATTCCATCTAAGTGCACAAAGTAATGAAGCAGGTTCATTTTAACCCAGTATTTCCTCCAAGGCCACGAGCATAATGAACTGCTTTTGTGAATGATATTTTCGAGCTTACTGTGTCACAGGCTCCCTGTCTGGCTCATTGCAACAAGCATTGAACCATCTATACCAGTGTGTAACTTCTGTTGCTTGGTAAGTTAGTCAAGTATGCTGGTTCAGAAGGAATAAAGTCTGTCATCAACTACACCAATTCTAAGTAAAACTCCGCAGTGTACTGGAAAAATATGTGCATTGAATTGTGATGCAATACCGCTGACTCATGTCCTGTGTCTGAGGAATAATCTGTATAAATGTTGAGTATAAATCGAATTCAGTTCAAGTCAAGAGATCTGATCTAAAGCACATCAAAGGCAATGGATCTGCACTCAGTTCTCACCATCACCTTTGGAGATAAATCATTCATTTTACTCTTGAATTTTTAAAGCAGTTGAGGTTTAGCTATGTGTAAAAACAGGAAGTGCAAACTTTCGCTCATATATCAGTGCGTTGGCCTAGTAAATAAATTTCTTAAAATAATAGACTTCTCAAATTAATATTTTTTGAGGTGGGTTCTTATTAATATTTATTTTTATGCCCTCATTGTTATAAATAATGCAACTATAAGTTGTATCTTCATTAAGGAACAAAGTCTAACTACATACATTAAATGCTTGCATCGACACACACTCGTGGTCTACAAACTTTACTTTTTTTTTAACATTGTTCCCCCTCTCTAATTCTGGGGATCTGAGGCTAATTGCAATACCCTTTCCTCTGCCCTTGCTGAGGTCAGCTAACTGCGCAGATTGTGGATCAAATTTAGGATCATCCTGTATGGCTCAACTACTCACTGGATAAACTCGCCAAGCCATCTGGGAATCTTAAATATATCTTCCAGATAGAAATAAAAATTAGTCAAATTTCTGCAAAGGACTGGCCAACATTTATTCCTCAACCAACATCACTATGATCTGGTCATTTATCTCATTGCTGTTTGTGGCACCTTGCTGTGTATAAATTGGCTGCCGGGTTTCCTAAATTACAACAGTGACTACCAAAAGTACTTCATTGGCTGTAAAGCGCTTTGGGGCATTCTGAAGTCATGAAAGGCACGATATAAATGTTTTCTTTCTTTTTTTCTTTGACTAATTCTATTACCCTGCTGTATAACTGTATTCTCTTCACAAACCTGTATATTTCACATTAAACGTTCAATAATTAATTAATTAAAACCTCCTTGAATAGGTTGCATCATTTACTTGTTTGCCATGTCAAAAGATAGTGCAATCTTTGATAGTTTTAATAGGGCTAAGAGAAGTTTCTCTCTCTTTCTCTCCTCTTCTCATTACTCCATCCACGTGCTTGCTGTTCTGCCCCTTTCTTTCTCCCTATCTGTTGCCCCGTGCCTCTGTTACATGTTTTCTCCTGCTTTTCTCTGTCACTCACAGCATTCTTTCCTGTTTTTTTTCTCTGTTACCCCTCCCTATGTACTGAGGCCATTTGCAGCTAAAATATGGTAATATTAATGCTAAAGGGATCAAGGGATATGGGGAAAAAGTGAGAACAGGGTACTGAATTAGACTATCAGCCATGATCATTTTGAATGGTGGAGCAGGCCCGAAGGGCCGAATGGCCTACTCTTGCTCCTATTTCCTATGTTTCTATGTTTCTAATAAGGAAAAAAATGACAGAAAGCTCATTAGCATTACAGGTCTAAACTTCCTGCCACTTATAGAATAACATTTATATACCTCGAGGGAAATATCCATGCGCTGGAGACTGTGCCGAGAAGGGAAGGTCGGCTGATACCTAGTTTCAGAGGACTGAGCTATGAGGAAATGCTGGAAAAACTTGGACTCGTGTCTTAGAAGGAGGTGATTGAGAGGGAACCTTACAGAGTGTATAAGATACTTAATTTCCTCCTTCTCTATGTCCTTCCTTACACTTTAACACAGAGTCAGTCACAAAACATGAGACTTAATCCAGGCTTCCTCCTGCTAACAGAAGTTATATATAAAAAAAAGACTTTCTGGGACAGCAGAACTTGCTATACTGTAAACTGTTTCTTTGATGTTGCTGTCTGACCCTTCAGATACAATGTAACATTAACAATGTAACAATCTGCATTCGCCCAGCTGCTCTCCCCAATATTCATGCTTTGTAACAGATAACATTTTTGTTTGGTGGTTTTATTAGATACAAACAAGTTTTTTTTTGTATTTTATTGAAAATCATCCATCCATTCCGGACTCCTGTCCACGGCAAGATTCATTCAAACCCCCCCAAAGATTTCTGACAGCTGAGCAACCTTAGATCAATTGACAAACCGCAGGTTCATACTTACACCTCCACATTCCCGTGCTTCCAATTCTGAAGCCCATTTGGGAATCCTCTAGGCCTAAGGGATTAGAGTAGACTGATACCTGCAAATCGTGCCGCAGAGTAGGGCAGTTGCAAAAGCTGAGTGCAGATTCAGGCAGGTAGTGGCGTGTTACAAATCAAATCTCCCAAAATGTGTAGGATTTTAAATTGGCAAAACTGGTGTCTTTGTACTGAGAATGAATTTGAGTGTCTGAGATTAAAACTATGCTGAAAAACTAGACCACATGCTCAAAACACCAACTTGTGTTGCCCACTTTAAATTAAAATAAAACTGACAGTCCTGCACAATGACTCCATAAACTATGTATGCGAGGTACACTCTCAAAAATATGTGATTATATGCATCGAAATACACAATACCTCATAAATTTACCCTTAATCATACAATGGCTTCATAAAATATATGTGAATGTACAACTATATATATATATGTATAACAACTTCATAAAATGCAATTCTTAAGAACACAATTTAAAAGAGGAAAAATAACTGACAGTCCATTAAAATAATGTTCTGCCAAAAAAGAAATGGGTGGTAACCTTAGAAACAGCAGATGTTGCTGCTTTCCTTGTTTAAGGGGAACATTTCCTCTGTGGTATTTGTAATAAAAACAACAATGAATTTATGATTTCACCACAAATATATGGAGAAAATCTTACCCAAAGCCCACTGTGTGTGGTCTCCCAAATTGTTCTTGGCACAAGTTGTACATCATGGAAGATATGACCATGGGCACAGCTACAACCTTCCCTCCATGGACTTCAAAGACACTGCAGATGGTTGCATTCTATTCTTTAATGCTGCACAAAAACAGTGTTGAGACAGAGGATCATTAATTGTTCCATCCTGTGTTGGATAAAGCATAACATTCACAGTGAAATGTATGTAACCCATACCCTGCACAGGTGAAAGATCGGTTGCAGAAACACTCAATAAGGAGGACAGATCCACTAGGTAAATTTACTTTCTGCATTCAAAACATGCACAAAAGTGAATTATGACAATGCCATTCACATTAAAAGATCATGAATCACCTGTTACTAGTACAATGGAGTGGTTCATGAGGTCTGATCAGAAAAGGGAACCTATAGCATGCAAGAAAAGTTCCAAGAAAGACCCATCTAAAGCTTTGAGAAGGCAACAAGAAGCACTCGATCTTTGTGCACAAAGTAATGAAGCAGGTTCATTTGAACCCAGTATTTCCTCCAAAGCCATGAGCATAATGAACTGCTTTTGTGAATGATATTTTCAAGCACATTGTGTCACAGGCTCCCTGTCTGGCTCATTGCAACAAGCATTGAACCGTCTATACCAGTGTAGCTTCTGTTGCTGGGTACTGTGCTGAAGTTATAGACTGGGAGACCTAAGTTTAAACTGTAGCCTTTCCCTCTTTTGATAATGACAGATAGATTTATTTGACATGAACCTTTAATTAACAATGTCGCACACTGCAACTGATTCCAATCCTCAGATGCCAACAGAAATAATTGCAATAACACTTCAGCAGTCATGGACATTCATCCACCGACCTTCGGGTAAGCGTACTCCAAGGCGGCCTTCGAGACACACGACAACGCAAAATCGTCGAGCAGAAATTGATAGCCAAGTTCCGCACCCATGAGGACGGCCTCAACCGGGATCTTGGGTTCATGTCACGCTACACGTTACCCCACCAGCGAACAAATGTTATCTGTTTTTAATATAATGGGTCATTTGCTGGCTTTCTCTGCCTTCCGGATGTTTCTGCCTCTCTCTGTTTTTTTTCTCTGTTTTTTTTCCCTGTTTGTTTTTTTGTTGAATGTGTATTCGGGGGTTCTGCAGGTGACACCTCTCTGTCTGAACACGGTGATTGCCTTGGCAACGGGCAGTTGCAGGGGCAGTCTGTAAACACCATGTATTGTTCTATATGTATAAATGCGTAGGCTTCAAGGAGCTCCTGAACATTTACCTGAGGAAGGAGGAAGTCTCCGAAAGCTTGTGAATTTAAAATAAAATTGCTGGACTATAACTTGGTGTTGTAAAATTGTTTACAATTGTCAACCCCAGTCCATCACCGGCATCTCCACAAAATGGCAGTTTGGCAGTGATAGAAGTAATACAATCCCAGCCCAAACAATCATTTCTCATTCATGGCCAAACCTTTAACAGTTTTTCAGCAATGTCACCGGGTGGAGCACTTCACAGCAGCAGGGTATCAGATAAGTTGTCAGGACCAATCCAACTCTACTCATATCCTATCACTGCTGCTTTCATTAGCCATAACAGCAGCATTAAACTCATGGGGGCTCTGAGGCAGAGGCTACGGCATGGGCTTCTCCCTCCTCCCATGTTTTTCACTACTGTGTGGAAATGACCTAACTTCGTCTAGTGCTCCCCCACCACCCAATGGCCTGGCACGCCAAGCAACTGCTCTGATTGCTTGCCTTCCACTCTCACGTTCGGTCTATTGAGCTGATGGTTTCTGACGGTTGCAGTTACTGGGGTGTTTATTTAGAATTTGTCCCCAAAGAAGTTATACATATAAATAAGTTGCTAATATGCAAATTTTTATTTTCCTCAAAGGAACTTTCTGGGGAATGTCTAGTTAATGTCTTACATGGAATTGCCACGGTTTGGAAAAAGAATAGGGAATAGAGTTGGAGTGGTG
The DNA here is from genome assembly GCF_035084215.1 of Heptranchias perlo. Classification (NCBI taxonomy): domain Eukaryota; kingdom Metazoa; phylum Chordata; class Chondrichthyes; order Hexanchiformes; family Hexanchidae; genus Heptranchias; species Heptranchias perlo. Next base: position 28,438,341 of record NC_090337.1, on the reverse strand, counting down.
ATGAGATTTTTTTTTGAGAATGCCATTTCAAATTTTACTACAGTGTAGTACTGCGATATGGATCACAAGCCTATTTCTGGGTGAGTTGTAGCACCCAGTTCTGTTCTGCAATTTTGAAAGTGTTTTTCACTCTGTTTACATAATCATGAAGGTCTCTTTGTTACCATGAAGTAACCAAAGGAAGGAGCCAGAAATGTGCACATTAGGTTGGTCAACATCCATGGGGAAACGTGAGGAGTTAAAGTTGTATTGAAGTCCATACGACTACTTTTTCATATTTGAAATATCTGTAATTCTTCCATGAGAATTTCTTTTTGGTTTGAAAGCAGAATTACATTAGATTCCAAAATACTAGAAAATGCACAAACAAAAAAACTCTGAAATTAAAATTTTCTTAGGAAGGGGGAGGGAAGGGGACATGTCCCCAGGCCACACTAGAAGGCATATGATTTATTTTCAACACTCACATCCCCCTTTGGTCATTTCTAAATTCACCCTGTTTGCAAACAGCAATAAAATATTGGGTTCACTGTAGCTTAGATTATGACCAACCCATGTCCGACTGCATTTCTATGCTGACTACTTCCTCAAGGCTTCTCCCATTCCCCACCACAACTTTTCATATTTCAGCAAGGTTTCCACCAAACTTCCACCAGAGTTATGATGGTGGAGTAGGAGAATCCCTGACGAAAGTCACCCCCTAATCTACTTCCTTGTTTTCATCTGTCACAGGGGCTATATTCAGGGTATTTTTAAGCTGTCATTTTTTCTTTGGGGTGGGGGGGGGGGGGGAGGAGAAAGGGAAGAGGGTGTGGGGCAGTGTCAGCTCTTTTGAAGATTTCTCATCAGCTTTTGTTAGTTTTCAAGGTTGGTCTGTACGCTGTTCCATACCTCACTATTTTAATACTGTAGTCAATTTAAATCATAGTTTGGAGGAAATATCTGGTGCATCAACATCTTCTCAAATGCACTCTGTTCAAAATTCTGACCGTGCCATTGTTACAAATTTCAGGTCTGCCTTAAATATTCTCAGGTTCAGTGGTACTGGACGCTCCCATAAGTGGTCCCTCTGTCTTACATTCAGGAGTGTGCCCGTACTGCCCACTATCTGATCAATAGCATAACCTGGGGGCATAACAATAGTAACCCCTTGTGATCCGAACTGGGTATTGTGTCTTTCATGTGGACTTCTCCCATGTTTCAGTAAGTGAACTGAAAACACTTTAGTGAGACGAAGACAGATTCAAATCATTAAACTGTTTTATATTAAGTCAGCAAGTAAATGTAAGAGTAACAGTTATAATCAAAACTCACTTACTTCACATAACTTCTAACCCTTCCTCATGAATAAGAAATAGAATAATGCACATAGTCCCATCCCAGGATCAATGCACTTGCTTTTAGTCCATTTTAGAATTGAAACAGGCTAAGACTTACACAGACTTGGGTTGACACAAGTCTTATAATAAATTACCTAGGCCCATCTCATAACAGACAGTCCAAAATGCTTTGCAAATATAGGTCTTTTCTCTTCCCTTCCTCCAAGACAGAAAATTAGCAGCTGACCTCTGACGCTCTCCCTGTTCAAGGATTGGCCATTGGCTGCCAGCCTTGGGAGTGAGTCCCTAGAAACCATCTGCTGCTATTCTTAAAATGAATGGGATCACCTTGACATAAAAGCCTAGAAATTCAATGGTGCCGCGCCCGTCTTACAGGTATAAAATGGGTGTCCAAGATCAAACAAGTTGGGCAGTGTGCCTGTGTTCATTCTGCCTTCAGAGATTGAAGAAATACATGTGCAAAAGACATGAGTATTCTATTCAGGTCACAAGGGGTCACTATTATTACATCCCTGGGTCATGCTAGCATACAAGTAGATATAGCGCAGTATGTCAACTCTCATAAAACTAAGACACTTGGACTGCTTATGGGAGCGACTTATGCCATTGAACCCGAGAAGGAATCTATGGCAGACCTGAATTTGTAGTGCCACCATTGATCTTACTTTTTTGCTAGGGCTACTTGGTGCCATACACAGTCGAGTACTGCCTTGACATTGAAGGCAGTTACTCTCTCTTCACCTCTTCATTTAAAAAAACTGAATACAAAATATCATTCCATTATGATTCCACCATCAGTAGACACTTTTACCTATTATTTTTTTACTTCAGTAGTAACGTGTTATCAGTAAGTTTATAGTCAGATTCTATAGAGGCCATTTCTTGAAACGTGTATATTTGTTGGATAACATTCATTCCTACCCAGAAATGTATGTTATTGCCTGTATTTATGGGCTGAATACTCTTAAAAATAGAATAAGTACTGACTTAATCCAGTGTGGAGGGAATTTATGTAGTTCAGTTTTTTACCAGTAGGTGGCATATTACCTTCAACTAGAGGAAAGAAATCACTGGGGTTTTCCTTAGTCTTTCGATCCCCCCATCCCTCCAACCCACTCTAGCTTTCTTCATCATCCTAGGACCTTTTGATGAATATGAAAGCTTCATATCTATTAGTTGAAACATTGCTGGAACTGATTTTTTTTCCAAAATACTGATTTGAATCTGAATCATAATTTTAGTTGAGATTATATATTTATGATAGCAGGTGTTTTATTTACAATTTACTGACTTTCAAGAAAGTTATACGGTTGGTTCAGACCAATACCTGCAAGCTCAGAGTAGTGATCTAAAACAAATACAATGTAATGAATGCACAGAATTTTGATCTGAAATGATCAAGGTCAATGCAACATTTAGTATGAGGCCCAGTTTAGGAACCAATCTTTCTAGTTAAAAGTCATGGAATTTCAAGAAAATTGATATCCACAAACATTTTACACCAACACGATTAGCTGGATTACAGTTTTCAATTCCTATTAATGATTTAATTTTCACAATAGTATAATTTTTCTTTGCATTATCAGGCCTTAGACAGGGTTCTCCCTTTTTGTTAGCATTTGGACTTGGTCATGGTTAAGGTTATTTTTTTAGGCTGAAAACTTTCTGTTTTTCTAATGAAGTCCTCACTTTGGAAACAGTTGACATGCATTTACAAATGTAGACAGGCAACTTGATCATGGAATGAAAATTCAGGTCAAATTGATTGACCAATCTAGCATCCTCAATTATAAAGTGTAGTATGTTTGCAATTTAATCAGCTTTTTAAAAAAAATGGTGTAAAATTCAAAACTCAGCAGGGGTACAAAACGGGTACTAGCAGATTGGCTGCCCATTATACACCTCGTCCAATCCTCCTTTCTATTGACTTCAAGTAGAATTTTATCCCCATTGATGTATATTTTAATGCTGTCTATGAAACTGGTGCTATGAAGCGGAGCTGGAGGTCATAGTACAAAATGGTGGCATTATTAATGCTGCCTATTCAATGTAACAGATTATGAAAAAGATGTAACATCAGAGCACGAACAAATATACCACATACTTTCTGATTCTGCTGAACTGCCTTTAACACTTCTCCCTCTGGGCAGGTATGTTTGGAGCATCATTAACTTCTGGTGAGTGTCTTTCAGTAGGCATCCATGTGATCATTTAGGAACTCAGAAAATTCTTAAGTATTGAATCTGAGATAATGTAGTAGTCTGATAAATCTGGAAACCATGTCAGGAATATTAATCAGAGGATGTCAGATTAATCTCCTCTGGCTGAATACTTATTAGATGCTTAAAATTTTGACTCTGCTCTGAACTGTATTTGTTATCCGGCTAACAGCTACATACCAAAACAACGCCTTTGTGACACAGTATGCCTTGAGTGAATGAGTTAATGGCCCAGAATTTGCAAGAGAGGGACATCTTGCGGCGTGCCCCATTAGACTTTTTCCCTCACCCTTCAGCTCAAAATGTTTTTGCCTTGTGAGTTGCTGGAAATGCAAGCTGATAACGGATATCATTTCCAGGGCAACAGGACATCTCGGACCTTGGTGAATGACGGGACCAACAGTCTATCTTCTTAACCAATGAGATTTAAGGATTGAGAAAGAAATAGAGGAATGACCGAGAAGGAAATAGGGTGAATTAGAGTCAAATCAGGTACAGGAAGAGAAATAGAGAGGGAAAAAAAATTGGATTAAGAGAGTAAAGAGACTGAAAGGAAAAGAAAAAAATTTGAAAAAATTAAATTTTAAAAATCTCTAACAACAATTTACGACCTGCATGAATGAGACTCCACAGTTTCAATTGTTCCCATTCTGAGTCAAACAGGTTGATTGCCATTGCAGGAACATAAATCTCATTAATAAGGTACTTATGCTGTTAAGTACCAGCCCTAACTTTCTACAGCGAGTTTAATTGGCAATTAATGTGCAAATGCAGCAATTTCATGAAACTTATGGGAAGGTTGAGGGCGAGCTGCTGCTTTCACGAGGCTAATGGCGGAGCAGCGCAAATCGGCCAGCAACTTGTGGCGATTCACAATTCACTGGGTATCTCTTCCTCACCACAAATTGCTGGACGATTTACACGTTAATAACGGCGAGCACCAACAAACTCACCGTTATTTTAGCAGCAAAATCTGGGCCAATGTCATCAGAAATAGAGTCACAGATACAGAAATCATTGTCCTTTTTTTAAAATTCATTCTCGGGAAGTGGGCGCCACTAGCAATGCCAGTATTTATTGCCCATCCCTAGTTGCTGTAAAAAGGTGGTCTTCTTGAACCACTGCAGGGTAGTTTTGCCAGTCCTTGGCTGTGCCATTAAATAGAAACCTTCTTTGCTTCATTGGAAAAAGCCTTTCTTCAGAACTATAACCTTTAAATCCTGGCATCATTCTAGTGAATCTTCACTGTACCTTATCATGGTTCTAATATTCTTCCCATGAAGGGAATCCCAGTATTGCAAAATATATTCCATGAGTGTTCTAACTCAGGTAAGAGATCAATAAAATAGAATGAATATAAAAATGTTCATACTGCATTGTAAAAGTTTGTGATGGAGCAGATACAGATACTATGAGTCCAATGTGTCAGTTTTATAGTAGGTTTCAGACTCGGGATTCTTACATTGTATAAGTAGAGTTCCAGTATTGCACAGTGAAGCTCTGACATTCAGCTGTCAAATCTCAAGATGGCAAAGCAGTTCCCACAAGCTGCACCCATTCAAATGACTTGTCTTATCATTATGGATAGTCTTAACATATATATAAAATACAAATAGTTAATTTATAAAATCATATTTGAAAGGAATCTGAAATATTGTTATTTTGGGAACATCTCTTGTCAGTGCTTGAAATTATCAGTGGTATCAATTATATATCTTATATAATCACATTAAAAACTTCAATATTCAAATCAAATGAGTATCGTGATTTATTATTCTATTTATAAAGCAGATATTTCATTTTAAAACTTGCATTTTTTGGTTCAACATTTAAAATCAAAACATCATAAATGTTTAAATCCACAGCTGCTCTTTTGACTACAAACTTGAGCTCCAGTTACATTGTGAAGTGAAAACTTGGCTCAGCTCCAAATATCCACTTTGGCATTGAAACAAATACCAAAACCACTAAAAGCAAGCCCATTCCCTGTCCACATGCAGCAAAGCTCAACTTTCATTTACTTCTGCTCAACTCCAAAGTTGAGATAAGAATGTACTCATCAGGTTTGTACTCATTCCCAGTAAACCTTTATGATGTTAACATCTTTGTACCAGTATAACTTCAGTATCACACAGTTGTGCTGCGCTATACCCAACAGATCATAAGTTATAATGATATGTGTTATTTTTTGCTAGCTTAGTCAGCGTCATGTACTGTGATTGTGATCTGGTAATAAAGGGCTTCCAACTATCCACAGAAATTAATAGACAGCAAGTGGAAAATAAACAACATGAAACCTGTTTTTAGAAAGGAACAACTTGCATTTAAATAGCACCTTATCACATCTCTCAAAATCCCAAACCAATCCACATAGAGTGAATTGCTTTGAAATTCAGTGACTGTTGTTAGAGAGGCAAACATGGCAGCCATTTTGTTCACAGCAAGGTTCCACAATGAGATGAATGACCAATGTATATGGGGGTAGTTGTTTGAGGGAAGAATGTTGGCCAGGACATCAAGAGAACTCACTGCTCTTCCTTAGAATATTGCCAAGGCTGGGGTTTCATCTAATCCACCAGAGCAGGCACATAATGCTTTCAATTTAACATCTCATCTGACACTTTCACTGTACAGATGAAATGAAAAAAGATAAATTAGTGTTGGAAAATTCTTTCAGTACCTCGTTCCTGTGTCATAAATATAAGTTTTGGAATCTGGAGTTTCCTTTTAACTTGGTTATGTTCATTCTACTCTCTGGCACTTAACTGCTCAGTAACTTCTGATCACCTGGTTATGTCATCAGTACTCACTGTGTAATATTCAAAAAGTCTACAGAAATGGACAAAAGAAATAACAGAAGAATGCTAAAATTAAATCTTAGTTCTTTGTAACTGACTTTAAAGATAAGCTCTTAAACTTTTAAATTGCCTCCACTTTACAATTACATTAATAACTTGCCCCGATCAAAAAGGGAAAATTGGTAAATAGAACCACAGACCAGTAATGGGAAATATTTAAACAGGAGATGGAAAAGGTGCAAATTCCGTACATTCCAGTAAGGAATGAAGTGAGTGTATCGAAAGTTGGGGTTCCATGAATGAAAGGGGTGATTAGATTAAATTTAAAGCCTAAAAAAAGTATTTGACACATAGGGCAGATTATACAAGTAAAAGCCAGGACAAATATAAATAATACAGGAAAGCTACAAAAAGTGGGATGGACCAAATGGGCTGTTTCTGTGCTGTAACATCCTACGATTCGATAATTCTAGTACTAGGTGTTTTACATGTGATTGTCTGAATTTCATTTTTTTTTAAAAGTTGTGTTATGTATACTAATTCATAGTTAAAGCCAATAGAAGGCAATAGATCAAAATAGCCATGTGATTGAGGGAATTCATTGGTGGCGCTCCTGATAGTTTTGATTCACTGCAGTGAGTGGCATGGGGACCAATGCATGCAGCATAAGCCAAGACATGACAGATGAAAGTCTGATCGTTTGTTCCTCGAAAAAGATGAGACCAAGGACCCTTCGCATAGACTACGACATCTTCTCCACTATGTGTTTCTTGCTTGAGTGGAACAGCTGCTTGCTGCTTGTATTTTGCATAACCTGAAAGAACAAAACAGTGTTACAGTACTAATGAAACAGCAGACATTGCATTTCTAACCTCAGCTTGTAATCAATGATGTTCTCAACATTTTAATGATGGACCTTTTCATAATAACAAAAAATAACTCCTAACTCTTCTTAAATATTCTGTTATTAAAATAAATTAAATTAAAGCAGTCAGTCTATTACCATGCCATTGTTACTATCATTTCTGAACTATCCACTGAGTGTTAAAGTTTTTATTTGGATCTTCTGCACTGTCCAATTCTCTACTTGTGCTTGGATGTTGAGTGGTTTTCTGGCATGTTCTGAAAATATTACTATTTTCTCTATGGTTACTATTTGTCACAACTTGCCAATGTATCTCTAGTTTTACCACCTTTCTCTTGGCATGCCAGCCATCCAACCAATCTGAGGCCAGGACTGAAGAAACTGGGAGACCTTCCCCTGCCTTCTGCCATGGATAATCTTTTAAGGCTGGACAGAGGTTCCACAAAGGCCCACAGAAATCAGCAACGAAGGCCAGGCCTCGGCTATTTTCCAGGCCTATTACTGCACTCCCACCAAACTTACAGTGTGAGTGCACGGAATGTCCACAGAATAGTGAGGCCAAGATGTTTTATTTCTGATCGTTAAAGTAGTAATTTCAAATAACAAACTTAACTTTTCTTGATGGCTTCACTTCCCACCAGCAGTACCAGGTGCATGTGAAGCAGCAGTGGATCTGAATATTACATGTTAGTGTACCAATGCTGAGTTACAGTTAAAAGTATCTTTGGGCACTGTTATGATGAAAATTTGCACCACAAGCATTTTCACAACACTTTTATCAAATGACAAGTTAAATCAGTAACCAATTATGGCTTCAATGGATGGAAGTCTTTTATTATTAGTTCTTCATGTATAGATAAACAGATTCTCAAAAGCTGACTCACCACTGCACTGACCCAATTCTTATCATCTTCATCTTTAAATGATATTTCCCATCCCTGTCTGCTTTGCAAAGATGGGGTGTTAAGAAAAGGAGTTGCCTTGGACTTTAGCCGGAAGCTAATATCAGGCAAAGGAATGTGATCGCAATCATTGAAGTCCAAGTGGAGATTGTTAGCTACCAGAACATGCACAACATTTAGTGATCACCATGGATACCACTTTAATTCTGTACCAGTTGCTGGAGACTGTTGTTAGGTACATGGATCAGTCAGCAGGGTCAAGACCTTTTTGTAACCTCAGATGAGTACATTTTACCAGAATGCATAGTTTTACTGCATGGTCTTCACAAACATGCTTGATTTTAAGAAAACCTACACAAATTTCACAAGAGTTATAACATACCAGGCAAGCACAATCATAAACGTAGAGCTCTAAAGTAGCAGTTTACTTGCACAGTGAAAGCTAGCAATTATCAGAAGAATATTTAGCGAATATGCTACAGATGCCAAGACCTGGCCTGTGTTTGTGTAATGGCATAAAAATTGATTTCCCCACTAACAGCCATAAACATTCCTACATGCCAACTGGTCATGTTTGACGTGGACACTCTCATTCTGGAGGGGGCCTGTCTAAATTCACGCACCATGAACAGTGCGGACCTGGCTCCCGAGCTTGCTAACGCTATTGCCGTGATTGACAGGGCTGTGGGTGAATTCTTGCGAGATTGTGAATTCCTGCCCAAAGTGTACAATATCATCAATCACAGGAGGAGAGCCAGCAGCTAGGAGCTTGTGAGCAGTACTTAGGGGAGGAGAGGGGTCAGCAATCACCTGGAGGGTGTGGAGAGAGTGGGGATCCAGGACCAGCAGTTTGTGGGAGAGATAAACCACCAGCAGCAACACCGGAGAAAAGGAGAGAGAGAGCAGAAAAGCCAGGAACAGCATTTTGGGGGAGGGGCCAGCAGTAGTAATTGGGGGATGGAGACAGAGAAAGGAGCCAGAAGCAACAGTGGGGTAGGGAGAGACCCAGGACCAGAGCTTTGGGGAGGAGGAAAAAGCCCAAGAACAGCACTTGAGGGAAGGGGCAGAAAAAGAGAGAAGAGCATCTGGTAGCAGCACCTTAGGGTGTAGAGGAAAGAAGCTGGGACCAATGCTTTTTTGGGGGTGAGAATCCAGTAGTAATGCCTTTTGAGAGGTAGAAGAAGCCTGGATTAGCACTTGGGGATAGAGAACACAGTTTAGGGGGGGTGAAGGGAAGCTGAGAGCGGTGTTTTGGGGAAGCTGGATCTGAATTGTCTATTGAAAACCCATGTCTTTGTTTTATCCTTTTTTATGATTAAAAATCCATCAACTGTAAAGCATGAAAGTGCCAAGAGAATAGTTTTCAATAAAGTTGAGCTAAAGTCCCTTTTTACACAAAAAATAAAATGCAACAGTTCCTGCAGATTGGAGGATGGCAAATGTAACCCCACTATTTAAAAAAGGAGGGAGAGAGAAAACAGGGAACTATAGACCGGTTAGCCTAATATCAGTAGTGGGGAATACGCTAGAGTCTATTATAAAGGATGTGATAACAGGACACTTACAAAATATCAACGGGATTAGACAAAGTCAACATGGATTTATGAAAGGGAAATCATGTTTGACAAACATACTGAAGTTTTTTGAGGATGTAACTGGTAGAATAGATAAGGGAGAACCAGTGGATGTGGATTATTTGGATTTTCAGAAGGTCGTTGATAAAGTCCCACATAAGAGGTTAGTGTGCAAAATTAAAGCACATGAGATTGGGGGTAATATACTGGCATGGGTTGAAAATTGGTTAACTGACATGAAACAGAGACTAGGAATAGATGGGTCTTTTTCAGGGTGGCAGCCAGTGACTAGTGGGGTATCGCAGAGATCAGTGTTTGGGCCCCAGCTATTCACAATATATATCGATGATTTGGATGAGGGAACCAAATGTAATATTTCCAAGTTTGCTGATAACACAAAACTAGGTGGGATCGTGAGTTGTATGGAGGATGCAAAGAGGCTTCAAGGCGATTTAGACAAGTTGAGTGAGTGAGCAAATACGTGGCAGATGCAGTATAATGTGGATAAATGTGAAGTTATCCACTTCGGAAGGAAAAACAGAAAGGCAGAGTATTATTTAAATGGTGATAGATTGGGAAATGTTGATGTACAAAGGGACCTGGGTGTCCTTGTACACCAAGCACTGAAAGCAAACATGCAGGTGCAGCAAGCAGTTAGGAAGGCAAATGGTATGTTGGCCTTCATTGCAAGAGGATTTGAGTATAGGAGCAAGGATGTCTTACTGCAGTTATACAGGGCCTTGATGAGACCACACCTGGAGTATTGTGTGCAGTTTTGGTCTCCTTACCTAAGAAAGGATATATTTGCCAAAGAGGGAGTGCAGCGAAGGTTCACCAGACTGATCCCTGGGATGGCAGGACTGTCGTATGAGGAGAGATTGGGTTGACTCAGCCTGTATTCACTCGAGTTTAGAAGAATGAAAGGGGATCTCATTGAAACATATAAAATTCTGACAGGGCTAGACAGACTGGATGCAGGGAAGATGTTTCCCTTGGCTGGTGGATCAAGAATGAGGGGTCACAGTCTCAGGATACGGGGTAGGACATTTAGGACTGAGATGAGGAGAAATGTCTTCACTCAGAGGGTGGTGAACCTGTGGAATTCTCTACCACAGAAGGCTGTGGAGGCCAAGTCACTGAGTATATTTAAGAAGGAGCTAGATAGATTTCTAGACACAAAAGGCATCAAGGGGTATGGGGAGAGAGCGGAAATATGGTATTGACATAGAGGATTAGCCATGATCATACTGAATGGTGGAGCAGGTTCAAAGGGCCGAATGGCCTACTCCTGCTCCTATTTTCTATGTTTCAAAGTCCATGTAGATTACAAAATCCTAGAAAATGTCAAAAATCTAAATTTTTTGAAGCAAGGAATGTCCCCTGCCTGCCATGAAAATAAATCTTGTGCCTACAACACTTGTATTCCCTTTCAGGCTTTCATGTACTTTCAGGTATTGAGTATTTAAGAGCTTAAGTTACCGGCTAATGTTTCCCGGCACTTTCAGTGTAATTAATTGCTTTCATAAATCTTAGGCTTTAAGTCAGGAGCTTTTTTGAAGCCATTGGTCACTTTTTGCTAGTTTCTAGGTTGTCACATATGCATATTAAATTTCATTTGAAATTATATTTTAGTTGCAAACCTAATAAACCGTATTAATGATTAACTGGCAAGTTATACTCACTTGTATCTATATTGGTTAGATTGTCTCTAGTACCATTTACTATGGCCCAGCCTGGTCCATTGCCATATGCCAAGGAGGTGAAGGGCTTATCATCTATGTCACTGTGGTAAGACACAAAACCTGAGGAGAAAGTTGCACATTAAAAGATTAGCAGCTGCAGGTTTCTTGGGTGAAATGTTACGAAAAAAAGATTCGCATCTACAATAAAAAAAAACTAGCATTTTATATAGCTCCTCTAATTAGGTAAAGGTCCCAAGATTTCACAAAGGAGTAAACAGATGCTGAGCAGTAATGGGAGAAGAACTGGGGAATGTGGTCGGAGGTACAGCTGAAGAAGTAGTTTTTAAAGAGGCTTTTGAAGTTGGGGAGGGAAGTGGCAAAGCAGAGAGGTTTAGCGTAAGAGCTCCAGAGTGTAGGTCTATAATGACTGAAGGCTTTGCTAATGTAAATGGAGCAGAGGAAGGGGGGTGCAAAAGAGGCCAGAGTTAGAGGAGCAGAGGGCACTGGAAGAGCTTGCAGAAGTAAGGTGGGATAAGGGCATGGAGGGGTGTGAAAATAAGAATGAAAGTGATGTTTTTCAATTCAGTATTTTGGGGGACTGACAGTAAATGAAAATCAGCAGAGACAGCAGTGATAGGGTTAAAAATTGATAAAGAAGAGGTACTTGAAAGGCTAGCTGTACTTAAAGTAGATAAGTCACCCGGTCCGGATGGGATGCATCCTAGGATGCTGAGGGAAATAAGGGTGGAAATTGCGGAGGTACTGGCCATAATCTTCCAAACATCCGTAGATGCAGGGGTGGTGCCAGAGGACTGGAGAATTGCAAATGTTGCACTCTTGTTCAAAAAAGGGTGCAAGGATAAACCCTGCAACTACAGGCCAATCAGTTTAATCTCAGTGGTGGGGAAACTTGTAGAAATGATAATCCGGGACAGAATTAACAGTCACTTGGATGAAGGTGGAACGATTAGGGAAAGCCAGCATGGATTTGTTAAAGGCAAATCGTGTTTAACTAACCTGATAGAGTTTTTTGATGAGGTAACAGAGAGGGTAGATGAGGGCAATGCAGTTGATGTGGTGTATATGGACTTTCAAAAGGCATTTGATAAAGTGCTGTATGGTAGGCTTATCATCAAGATTTTGGCCCATGGAATAAAGGGGGCAGTAGCAACATGGATACAGAATTGGTTAAAGGACAGGAAACAGTGAGTAGTGGTGAACGGTTGTTTTTTGGACTGGAGGGAGATGTACAGTGGTGTTCCCCAGGGGTCAGTGCTAGGACCACTGCTTTTGATATATATTAATGACTTGGACTTGGGTGTACAGGGCACAATTTCAAAGTCTGAACAAGGAGTGTCCTGGCCAACATTCATCCAACCAACACCATGAAAATGGATTAATGAGTCATCTATCTTATTTGCTGTTTGCTTGACGTGCACAATTTGGCTGCCGTGTTTGCCTACAAAATAACAGTGACTATATTTCAAAAAGTAATTCATTCATCTCAAAGTAAATTCTTACTTATATGTATTGTTGTTATCCTTAGCCCATGGGCTAAACTGGCATTGGGCTAAAACTCACTGTTTCAGACCAAGAATGAACAATGAAAATATCTTTACCAAGTATTGGATTGCCACGATCATTATATCCTCCAAATGACAGAGTATGAGAGTGGTCTGCTGTGACCACAGTCAGAGTGTCACCTTCATCAGTCAGAAAACCAGCTCTCTTAATGGAATTGTCCAATGTAATTGTTTCATACAGAGCGTGCTTGGCTTGTCCATTATGATGACCATGGTCTATCCTTCCACCTTTAATTTTAAAAAAATGATATTCTTACACACTTAAATCTTGAAGAAAGAAATGGTACCATCGTAGTGTAGTCCTGGAAAAGTGTCTCATTCACTGCCTTTACTAAAAATTGAAAGGAAAAGGATGCAGAACAGAAAATTAAAAGGATAGGGAAGAACTTAATAAAACCAAAAGAAAAGAAAAAGCAAAGAAAAAATATGTAGGATGAAAATGTGCTGCAAAAGGAAAAAGAGAGGAACAATAGATGAATAAAAGAAATAAAACACAAGAGAAAATAAAAGGGTATTAAGGTATGCTGCAACACCATGCAGGTAGAACACAGGTTTGTGCCTGAAATTCCCCTCTCGGTGAGTTCCTGATAGCTGCCACGCAGCACGTGGACAGAGGTGAAGCCACAAGATACATCACCCTGGAATGATCCACTGCACACCCAGCAGCTGGCTAAACAGCAGTTTTGACAGAGATTTGGAAGCAGTTCAGTTGTCTGCTGTCTTGGGCGTATGGAAAAGAAAACAAAAAACTTAGTGGTATTAACGTCTAAAATAAGCTATTAAATTTCTGTATTTTTACAGCAAGTGTAAATGGCTTCTTAAAGCAATATGCCTACCTTTGACACACTATAAACTGCAATTCTAGATTGAAAATGAACATTAGAATAATCATTTAGATTAACTATTTCAGTCACTAACATAAAGTTCTGATTAATCAGTACCAGTAACTGATATTTCTTCAGCTGCTGTTGAAGGCAGTAGCTGAAAAGTATATACATGAAGGCCCATGGAGCAAGTAACATTCACTCTGCCAAAGGCTGAGAATGGGTTGGACAGAACACAAACACTTTAGGTGCATTCCATTATCTTGCAAGCACCACTTTACACAGGCTACATTGAAAGAATGTAACATTAATAATATAAACAAAAAATAAAAAACTGCAGATTCTGGAAATCTGAACCAAAAACAGAAAATGCTGGAAACACTAAGCAGGTCAGGCAGCATCTGTGGAGAGAACAGGAGTAATATTTTAGTTCTGATGAAGGGTCCACATCCAAAATGTTACTCTTCTGTTCTCTCCACAGATACTGTCTGACTTGCTGAGTGTTTCCAGCATTTTCTGTTTTTGCAACGTTAGTAATCAATGTTTGCATAAAGGAGAATCAACAGAAATTGTTATCCTAAAGTGTTTATCACAATTTAAATAACATTTGATGAGTTTCTTCCTACCTTCTACCAAAAGGAAAAACCCGTTGGGATTTTTCCTCAAGATTCTCACAGCTTTGTCCACCATGTCAACCAGAGATGGGTCCTGGGTTGTGTTGCGTTCCAACTCAAATGCCATGTCATGTGGCTCAAATAGACCTGTGAACATGGTGACAATCAGATTCATTCCAAATCAATTCTTAACATCAGTTTTCATAATGATTCCTACAGTTCATAGTTCTGTGCAAACAGGAAAACAGATGTTATGTGTCTGGGTTGGAGGTTAGGGTTTATGGTTATGTGAGTGTATGTCTGTGCGAATGATTGTACAGAATTACATAGAATGTACAGCACAGAAACAGGCCATTTGGCCCAACAGGTCCATGCTGGTGTTTATGCTCCACACGGGCCTCCTCCCTCTACTTCATCTAACCCTATCAGCATATCCTTCTATTCCTTTCTCCCTCATGTGTTTATCTAGCTTCCCCTTAAATGCTTCTATGCTAGCCGCCTCAACTACTCCTTGTGGTAACGAGTTCCACATTCTAACCACTTTCTGAGTAAAGAAGTTTCTCCTGAATTCCCTAATGGATTTATTAGTGACTATCTTATATTTATGACTCGTTCTGGTCACCCCCGCAATTGGAAACATCTTCTCTACGTCTACCCTATCAAACCCTTTCATAATCTTAAAGATCTCTATGAGGTCACCCCTCAGTCTTCTCTTTTCTAGAGAAATGAGCCCCAGCCTTTTCAATCTTTCCTGATAAGTATAACCCCTCAGTTC
The DNA here is from genome assembly GCF_035084215.1 of Heptranchias perlo. NCBI lineage: Eukaryota > Metazoa > Chordata > Chondrichthyes > Hexanchiformes > Hexanchidae > Heptranchias > Heptranchias perlo. The sequence goes on along the minus strand of NC_090337.1, from coordinate 28,423,165 downwards.
TGATGATATGAGTAAATTATTTTTGCACCTTCTCCAAAACCTCTGCATCTTTTTTATAACATGGAGACCAGAACTATTCACAGTACTCTAAGTGTGGTCTAACCAAGGTTCTATACAAGTTTAACATAATTTCTCTGCTTTTCAATTCTATCCCTCTAGAAATGAACCCCAGTGCTTGGTTTCCTTTTTTTAATGGCCTTATTAACCTGCATCACTACTTTTAGTGATTTGTGTATCTGTACTCCCCGATCCCTCTGCTCCTCTACCCCATTTAGACTCTTATTTTCCAAAGATTATGTGGCCTCCTTATTCTTCCTACCAAAATGTACCACCTTACACTTATCTATATAGAAATTCATTAGCCAATTACACGCCCATTCTGCAAGTTTATTAATGTCTTTCTGTATTTTATCGCAGTCCCCCTCAGTATTAACTATACCCAATTTGGTGTAGTCTGCAAATTTTGAAATTGGACTTCCGATTCCCGAGTCCAAATCGTTTATGTAAACAATGAACAACAGTGATCCCAGCACCGATCCTTGTTGGACAACACTTACCACTTTTTGCCAGTCTTAGTAACTACCTTTAACCCCTACTCTCTACAGGGTGTTTATGTGTTCATATGTCTGCGAATGGAAAATTAGATGCATTGATGTGACTGTGCAGGTACATGGTGTCTGTATATTAATAAGTGTGCATGTGCATGTACGTGAGTGAGTGTATGAATATACACACGCAAGTGGTGAATGGATGTGTGGGGGCACATCCATGCATGAGTGGATGTATGTGTACATACCTGCATTGATGTGTGGGTATCAACACATGTGACAATCATAGGAAATATTCTATTTACTTGTGTTGATCCTGATTAATTTTGTTCTGAGATGTGGTGAAATGGGGCTTTTTGACAAACATGGTTTTATACTGAATCTTTGCGCTGATAAGGTGAGAATGCCTTTCACGTTCTCAGGACGTCGCAAAGTGCTTCACAGCCAATGAAGTACTTTTGAAATGTAGTCGCCATTGTCATAGGGAAATGGCAATTTACGCACAGCAAGTTCCCGCAAACAGCAACGAGAAAAATGATAATCTGTTTTAGTGGTATTGGCTGATGGATAAATTTTGGAGAGGACACCAGGAGAACTCCCCTGCTCTTCTTCCAAAAGTACCATAGGATCCTTTATGTCCACCTGAGAGGACAAATGGGGCCTCAGTTTAACATCTCATCTGAAAGATGGTACCTCAAACAGTGCATCACTTCCTCAGTATTGTACTTAAGTGCCAGCCTAGATTATGTGCTCAAATTGCTGGAGTGAGGCTTGAACCCATGACCTTCTGACTCAGATGAATGTTACCACTGAGCCAAGCTGACACGAGTGCTGGCAAATCGAGTACTTTGCCATCCAGGGTCAGCACTTCCAGGTTATATACAGTACAGGCAAATACAGCTCCCTCTATTCAGTCCCAACAGAGTAGCTTCATCCCATACTCAAAGGAGCAACACCACCCCCACCCCTCCCCCCCCAAACTAGTATGAATTTTCCCCATTCCCTGCAAAAGTTTTCCTGGCTGCCTTTTAGGGTGAGAATCTATGCAAAACAATAGGCAGCACCTTGCTGCAGATTCACATAATTTTCTTACAGTCTAAATGTGCTTCAGTGTGTGTACCAATTTGCCAATTACAGATGCTCAGTATAGGCAATATTAGTGTCACAGTGTAACATATGATAGTGCCAAACAAGAGACTTACTTAAGTTCCCTTTTATTTTGAGGATGCATTTTGTGACTCCATCTTTGAGATTATTTGCAAAATATTACAAAAATATTAATAAAATAATTTCAAATAAAAGATAACTTAAATCTCTTGTTTGGCACAATCACTGTGACACTGATTTTTAAAAATTCATTCTCAAGACGTGGGCGTCACTGGCAAGGCCGGCATTTATTGCCGTACCTAGTTGACCAATGTTTGAGTGACTTGCTAGGCCACTTCAGAGGGCAGGCAAGAGTCAACCACATTGGTGTGGGACTGGCCGGTTTCCTTCCCTAAAGGACATTGGTGAACCAGTCGAATTTTACAACAATCCAACAGTCATAATCACTTTTACTGATACCAGCTTATTATTCCAGATTTTTTAAACTGAATTCAATTTCTCAAACTGCAGCTGCTGCCATGCTGGGATTTGAATTTGCATTCATCTGCCTCACTTAGTCCAGCCTCTGGATTACCAGTCCAGTAACATAACCACTACAGTACTGAACCCACACAAGTGATAATGTCTGCACTGAGCTCTGTAATTGGCAAAATGCTGGAGTTTAAATGACTCAACATCTTTAGAACATAAATTAAGAAGTCAGGCATGAGGAAAAGCCCTTTGGCCCATCAAGTCTCATCACTCTAACATATTAAAAACTCACCATCTATATATTAAAATTGGTATGTTATGGACTTTTCAATGTAAAATGTGTCCACACCTGTGTTACACTTGTAATATGTAATGTTTGTAAGTGGCTCACTAATAGGTTTTACCAATTTAGAGCACTCAGCTTTATGACACGCTTTTCAGCCACAACAAACCTGTAACTCTGGGCAGCCTGTAACTCAAGGCAGTGTCCTAGGTCCAACCATCTTCAGCTGCTTCATCAATGACCTTCCCTGCATCATAAATGGGGATGGTCGCTCATGATTGCATTGTGTTCCATTCGCAACCCCTCAGATAATGAAGCAGTCCGTGCCCGCATGCAGCAAGACCTGGATAACATCCAAGCTTGGGCTGATAAGTGGCAAGTAACATTCGTGCCAGGCAAGTGCCAGGCAATGACCATCTCCACCAAGAGTGTGTCTAACCATGTCCCCTTGACATTCAACGGCATTACCATCGCCTAATCCCCCACCATCAACATCCTGGGGGTCACCATTGACCAGAAACTTAACTGGACCAGTCACATTAATATTGTGGCTACAAAAGCAGGTCAGAGGCTGGGTATTCTGCGGCGAGTGACTCACCTCCTGATTCCCCAAAGCCTTTCCACCATCTACAAGGCACGAGTCAGGTGTTTGATGGAATACTGTCCACTTGCCTGGATGAGCGCAGCTCCAACAAGACTCAAGAAGCTCGACACCATCCAGGACAAAGCAGCCCGCTTGATTGGTACCCCATCCACCATCCTAAACATTCACTCCCTTCACCACTGGCGCACCGTGGCTACGGTGTGTACCATCTACAGGATGCACTGCAGCAACTCGCCAAGGCTACTTCGACAGCACCTCCCAAACCCGCGACCTCTACCACCTAGAAGGACAAGGGCAGCAGGCACACGGTAACAACACCACCTGCAGGTTCCCCTCCAAATCACACACCATCCCGACTTGGAAATATATCGCCGTTCCTTCATCGTCGCTGGGTCAAAATCCTGGAACTCCCTACCTAATAGCGCTGTGGGAGAACCTTCACCACACGGACTGCAGCGGTTCAAGAATGCGGCTCACCACCACCTTCTCAAGGGCAATTAGGGATGGGCAATAAATGCTGGCCTTACCAGCGACGCCCACATCCCATGAACAAATAAAAAACTCAGCAACTCCCCATTAAAAAGCTTGGTTAGCATCCACCTGCAGTTCCATACTCTGGACACTGGTTGGCTCTGCAACAAGCTGCTCTCAAAGACCTATCTGTCCGCCACTTTAGTAAAGATGAGTAAAGATACAACGTTCAGCACGGGCCTTGCCTCCCATCCTCATTTCCTCAATTAGAGCTCCTGACATGAAATAAACCATCCCGTCCCAACCTAAATGGTTGGTTCTATTCCCACTGCATTGTATCCCGATTGAGTCTTGGAATACACCTGTAATATGCTATTTGTCAAATAAAGTAGAAAATAAGGAATTACTAAAAAGCACAGGCAACTCACCCAGCAAATAATCCGTGGTCTCCAGGTTGACCTTGTCCAGCTGCGCCTTATTCCACACATAAACGGCTTGCTGGGAGAAAACCCACAAGTTACGTGCAATATGCACAATCAAAACAAGAGCGTAGATAAAATGGCAAAATCCACTGTCTACAGAGGCATTTCCTTATTTTGTTATTTGATAAGACTTTTTATGATTAATATTTAATTAATATTTTTATTTTGCTGAATGAATTGCAGATTAGATATAAATATTTGATGGAGTAGCATAATCGAAACTCTCCTCCCAAACATTCCTGTAAAGATTGCATTTTTTGCAATAATTTTTTGAGAAGATATGATGATAGCAGTAACCAGCCAGCTGGAGTCTCGTCAACTAATTGATGGGTCTGGGAACCAGCATGAACTCAAGGCTCAGGCTTCTCACACGAGCACAGACTTTCAATGGAAAACAGTGTTGAAATGATTTTAAACACTGAAAATGCTATTGTAGAAGTATGTTTAATTTTCTTGTAAATGTCATCATTTTTCATGTCTATTATGTTACAATCTTTACTGTAGTAAGTGCTGTTTAGTTTAAAAACCATTTGGAATGATTTGACTGGTTCCCCGTGTCCGTTTAGCAGCAATTATGGGTGGCGCTGGTTGCATAAGAGTGAAGCCACAGGGACTGGCAGCCCGAAAAGTGGAGGGAGAATCCCAGAGCCCGAGACTACTGGGGAATGGGAGTCTGCGAGTAATGGGTGGTGCCTCCCTGGGTCTGGCAGCAATTGGGCATAGCAGTAGCGTTCCAAATTCTGCAGGAGTTTGTGTTTCTGGGACGTGGCAAGACTGGGGGTGGCCATGGGATCGGTGAGCGCTAGGAAGGAAATTCCAGCACTTGAGATTACTGGGAATGAAGTTCTGAGGTGTGGGAGAACTGGAAGGGGTGTGCAGGGATCTGGAAGCATTGGGGGATGTACCAGCATCTAGCAGCATTGGAGCAGAGGTTCTTGTATGTGTTTAATGGGGCAATGAGGCAGGATCTGGAGCACACAAGGTGGGTGGTCTGGGCTATGTCAGAAATGGCATGTGGGTGGCTGGGGGTGGGGGGCGGGGATTCTGAGTTGTGCATGTACTGGGGGAGCGGATAGCAGGTTTTGATATCACTATGGAGAATGATTCCAGGGTGTGAGAACACTGGAAGGTGATACCTGAGTTTAGGGAGCAAGGATGTTGAGGGAGTATTGAGGGAGGAGGGAGTCTCAGGGTTTGTGAGTACTGGAATAAGAATCCTGGAGTCTAGGAACACTGGGCAGGGGACCTGGTGTCTGGCGGTAGTGGGGGGCTCCCATTGTCTGGCAGTGGTCAGGGGGATTTGGGGATATGGCAATACTGGGCAGTGGGAGGGGGATTTGGGGATATGGCAATACTGGGCAGTGGGAGGGAACTCCTGGTTTCCCTCAAGAAATACCATCAAAAATGGATTAATTGGTCATTCATCTCATTTGCTGTTTCTGGGATCTGCTTTCTGCAAGTTGACTCCTGCATTTAGGAACATAGGAACGGAGTAGGCCTTACAGCCCCTCAAGCCATCCCCAATGAGATAAAAGACCAGCATTCCATCAGCCTTTTTGATTACTTTTTGTACTTGTGCACTAGCTTTTAGTGATGTGTGCATGGACACTGAAATCCATTTGCTCCTCCACCAAAAATTCTAATTTGTCTTTCTCAGATCCAAAATGGATGACCTCACACTTCCCCACATTGAACTCCATCTGCCATAGTTTTGTCCACTTCGTCTTTGTGACTTTATGCTCCCCACACAACTTACTGTGCCCTCCTAACTTAGTGTCATCTGCAAACTTGGATACACAACTCAATATTCCTTCATCCACGTCATAAAAATATGGCGAAAAGCTGAGGCCCAAATACAGATCCCTGAGACCACTGGTCACATTCCGCCAATCAGAGAACGTTCCCATTATCCCTGCTGTCTATCAACTACCAACCAATTACCAAGCCATGTCACAAGATTATTTCCAATTCCGTGTGCTCTCATTTTTGCTAATAATCTCTTGTGGAACCTTGTCAAATGCCTTCCCGAAATCCATACAGACAACATCCATAAACACTCCCCTATCCACCAAGTAAGTGACCGCCTCAAAAAATTCAACTACATTCGTCAGACATAACCTACCCATCACAAATCCATGCTGACTCTCTTTGATCAGCTCATTCTTTTCCAAATGCTCAGTCACTCTGTCTCTAATTATAGATTCCAGTAACTTCCCCACAATTGATATTAAACTGACAGATCTATTTCTCATTTACATGCTGTCCCTCGGCGACATCATCGTACACAGACGACACCCAGCTCCACCTCAACACCACCTCTCTCGACTCCTCCACTGCCTCTGATTTATCATGCTGCTTGTCCAAAATCCAGTACTGGATGTGCAGAAATTTTCTCCAACTAAATTTTGGGAAGACTGAAGCCATTGTCTTCGGTCCCTACCATAAACTCCGTTCCCTAGCCACCAACTCCATCCCTCTCCCTGGCCACTGTCTGAGGCTGAACCAGACTGTTTGCAACCTTGACGTCCTATTTGACTCTGAAGTGAGCTTCCGACCACATATCCGCTCCATCACCAAGACCACCTACTTCCACCTCCATAACATTGCCTGTCTCCATCCCTGCCTCAGCTCATCTGTTGCTGAAACCCTCATCCATGCCTTTGTTACATCTAGACTTGACTATTCCAATGCTCTCTTGGCCGGCCTCCCATCTTCCACTCTCCATAAACTTGAGCTCATCCATAACTCTGTTGCCCAGATCCTAACTCACATAAAGTCCCATTCACCTATCACCCCTGTGCTTGCTGATCTACATTGGCTCCCGGTCCAGCAACGCCTTGATTTTAAAATTCTCATCCTTGTTTTCAAATTCCTCCATGGCCTCACCCCACCCTATCCCTGTAACCGCCTCCAGCTCTACAACCCTCCAAGATCTTTGTGCTCCTCCAATTCTGGTCTCTTGCGCATCCCCGATTATAATGACTCCACTATTGGCAGCCGTGCCTTCAGCTGCCTAGGCACCAAGCTCTGAAATTCCCTCCTTGGACCTCTCCACCTTTAAGACGTTCCTGAAAACCTCTCTCTTTGACCAAGCTTCTGGTCACCTATCCCAATATCTCATGTGGCTTGGTGCCAAATTTTGTTTGATAATGCTCCTGTGAAGCACCTTGGGACATTTTACTACATTAAAGGCATTACATAAATGCAAGTCGTTGTTGTTGTCTGTAGTTACCTAGTTTCTCACTCTCTCCGTTCTTAAGTAATGGAGTGACATTTGCAATTTTCCAATCCAAAAGCACATTTCTTGAATATACGAAGCTTTGGAAAATTATGACTAAGGCATCTGCAATTTCCTCACCTATTTCTTTTAACACTTCAGGGTGGAAATCATTAGGTTCTTGAAATGTGTCTATCATAAGTCCCATTACTTTCTCCATTACCATTTAAAAACAATTTATATTTTGGGCTGGAAATTGCTTGTAAAATAATGGTTAGCCTAACAGCGCTCACCGTTATTAATGGACAAACCGAAGAGCAAGTTCTGGCAACCACACAGCGCAGTCAAAAACAGAAATCCAGAACTTGCTCTTCCTGTTTCACTCGTGATCTGAAAGTTTTGTCTTAAAGGGACCTCACCGGCTGCAAACATTGGACCAGCGTAAGCTTGCTCTCCTGCTTAACTGGAAACTAACTGATCTCGCCACAAAAAAGGTATGCTGCAATTTTTAGGTCTAAACTATGTATTGATGACTGCCAAACAACCTCACTGGCACTGAAAATGAAACATTAAAAATGTGGAATCTCATTACTCCTGATTTTAAGTTTTTAGACATTACTTTTTCTTTGTCTTTTTTATCTCAGTCTTTTAATCTTGTCCTCTCTTTATTTCGCTTTCTCTCTCATTTTCTAGAACATTTACTAACCTTATCGTGCACATCCTGGTTTTTAGTGTGCGCAGTTTATCAATGAGTTTCATTTCCTGGTTCTCACAGCTTGGCTTGCTTCAAGCTGATTGGTTGAGAGGACTTAGAGATCCTTTCCCCGATCTCACAGCCCAGGAAAGAACATACAGTTTTTTGAAGTTGCATTTCAAGAAAGTTGCCGTCAAAAAGAACGCGGTAACATAGTGGGTGAATTTAAATCTCATGAGCGGCAAGCACTGTTGGTTCACCACTCAGAGCAATTTACGGGCCATTAACTCCAATGAGTTCCTCCCCTTAATTTATTTTTAGATTCCCTTGCACCAGTGGTATTTCCACTGTGAAAACGGATACAAATTACTCCTTTAACAAGTCTGCCATTTCCTTATTATCCATTATAGTCTCACCTGCATCCGTCTTTAATGGGCCTACATTGCCCTTTATCACTCTCTTTCTCAATCTATTTATAGAAACTTTCGCTGTTAGCTTTAGCATCCCTTGCATTTTTTTCATATTCCCTTTTTGAACCTCATTACTTTCTTTGTATCCCTTTGTTGCTTTTTACAGCTCTCCCAGTCCGCTGGATTTCCATTTTTTCTTGCATTTGTGACACTCCCTTCTCCCTCTCAAACCTAATATCAAATTCAATCAAATTATGGTCAAAATTTGCAAGAACCTGTCCAACTCCCCCTTAAAATTACTGATGATATCAGCCTCAACTGCCTCCAGTCCGAACATTCATCACTGTGTGTTAAATAGATATGTCTGATCTGCCCATTCACCTCCCCTCTTCTGGGCTTTATCCCGTGCCCTCTCATTGTCATTCTTGGATCCATGGTAAACAGTTTCTCAGGATTCAACTTGATACCTCACTAAGAGCCCATCTCAGACTTTCTTAGTATAACCTTGTTTGCTCCAGGGAGTTAGTGAAGACACAATAAGATGCCATACAAAAGCAAAGGTTTTTTTAAGCAGGTTTTTAGTGCTAAACACTGTTATACTGTATTTAGAAATTATAAACAGTTTCAGAGGCAGGCATAACAGGCAAAGAAAGCATCAGGGTCAGTGTGGACTGGAAACAGGTGCAACACGCATGGTGAGTGAGTGGCAGCTGAGGATGGGCCAGACATCATAGCCCGAAGGACCGAGAGTGGCTCTGCCTCAGAGGGCAAATTTTAATAGATATATTTCCAATATGGGGTTGGGGGAATCTTATGGGTAAATTAATGTTTGCTTTTACATTTTTACATGTTAGTTATGTTATAAATTGTATTTCTTTTTATGTAGTCAACAAGCCAAGATGAAATAATTTTCAAAAATTATTTGGAGCAATTTTGTTGGTAGTTTCCATTTTTACAGTGATAGATCTTGCACGGTCTTGTAGTTGTAGAGTTTTGATTGGTTACGGCCAAAAGAATTTTGATGTTTTATAATAATTTGATTGATTTACATTCTGTTTTCTTTATTGGCAGTTTTTTGTTGCATTTCTTAGCTGAGTTGAGATTTGTCGAAAATGAAAGTGGAGCAAGTCAATAAGTGTGATGCTGAAGTGTACGTGTGTATAACAGATTCCATGGTCACGTCACTGTATAAAGGTAGAAAGGAGGATTAACATGGTGTATATTACGTTCGCTGTATGTTAAAAGCTAAGGCAGGTTCAGGCTTAGCCGACTGGAGCTAGTTTATTTCGCTGCCATAGATGTTTTTGACATTCAGGCTGATTTGATATGCTGAGACCTTGTTTCGGAGATGTGAATAACACCAAACTGTGCATCTTTTAGTTTTAACTGAGATTGTCAAAGAGACAATCAAGCAATCAAGATAGTGTATGACAAATCTGGATTTTCTAGCTGCATTGAATTTGTTGTGAATGTCAGGCAAATCAGACAAAATAGGACATTTTTAGTTAATGATGAGGGAAAGGCAAGAAAGATTAAATCACTGGGAGGGTGTGTGTTCCATGGTGTTAAAGTGCAGACGCATAAATTACATGGATGAACTACCACCCCAGCATCACATCGAATGCACCACATGAATATGTTGAAACCTTACCTCAAACACCAGAAGGTGGCATTATGTCTCCTGTCCACCCTGAGCAAAGACAAGGAGGATGACAATCAATTTGATAACTGAGATCAAAGGTGATTCCTTGGTGGGGAAGATTGCCACATGCAAGACTTTTAATATATTATAGATACATATAAATAGATAGATTTTGAATAATTCCAGAATCCCCCTCCCAAATAGTTGCTTACTTGTACGGAGCGCATTGTTACCACTCATATGGTCCACCACTTGTTACAAGCCAAGCCCTTCTGCTCCATACTTTCAAACATAAGAACAGTGATTAAAGACGGGCTGATTTGGCCCATGGAAATTCCTTCCAGTATTGCATTCTATTTCTCACCATCGGGGTTTTGATAACCCTGATATTTTCTCTTGTACAGTCTTACTTGCTACATCCTTTCTGATGCCTCTGTGTTGTTTGGGCAGTTTTGTATACATCTTTAACAAGTATTACTTTCTGTCATGCCCTTATACGTTCTGCAACTTTACAGTAACGGTCATGCCTTACCTTTGTGCTCTTATTTAAGCTGTGCACTTCTTCTGGACCTACTGCAAGGTCGTCCAAGTTAACACTTCATATACTCTTTCAGTGGCATAGTCATGCTTGATGTCTCGTTTGCATATATGGGAGCTCTTCATTCACCAAAAAAATCTCCTCGCTGTTCTCCGTACTAGAACTTAAAACTTGCTTTTTTGTAATTGCTGTTGAGTCCTTTTCATCTATAATTGCACACTCCACAACTGGATTAACAAAGTTTTCAACATTTATACCAGCAAGATGTGGGAAGTCATGGACACTACCAGTGTCCCTGCCGACCATGTGTGCAGGAAGTGTGTCCACCTGCAGCTACTGACCGATCGTATCTCGGAGCTGGAGCTGCGGGTGGATTCTCTGTGGGGCATCCGCGATGCAGAGAAACTCGTGGATAGCACGTTCAGCGAGTTGGTCACACTGCAGGTAAAGGGAGTACAGGCAGGAAGTGAATGGGTGACCACCAGGCAGAGTAAGAGGTGCAGGCAGGTAGTGCAGGGGTCCCCTGTGGCCATCCCCCTCTCAAACAGGTATACCGTTTTGTATGCTGTTGGGGGAGATGGCTCACCAGGGGAAGGTGACAGCGGCCAGGTTCATGGCACCGTGGCTGGCTCTGCTGCACAGGAGGGCAGGAAAAAGAGTGGCAGAGCTATAGTGATAGGGGACTCGATTGTAAGGGGAATAGACAGGCGTTTCTGCGGACGCAACCGAGACTCCAGGATGGTATGTTGCCTCCCTGGTGCAAGGGTCAGGGATGTCTCGGAGCGGCTGCAGGACATTCTGGAGGGGGAGGGTGAACAGCCAGTTGTCGTGGTGCATATAGGTACCAACGATATAGGTTAAAAAACGGGATGAGGTCCTACAAGCTAAATTTAGGGAGTTAGGAGTTAAACTAAAAAGTAGGACCTCAAAGGTAGTAATCTCAGGATTGCTACCAGTGCCACGGGCTAGTCAGAGTAGGAATGACAGGATAGCTAGGATGAATACGTGGCTTGAGAGATGGTGCAAGAGGGAGGGATTCAAATTCCTGGGCCATTGGAACCGGTTCTGGGGGAGGTGGGACCAGTACAAATTGGATGGTCTGCATCTGGGCAGGACTGGAACCAATGTCCTAGGGGGAGTGTTTGCTAGTGCTGTTGGGGAGGGTTTAAACTAATGTGGCAGGGGGATGGGAACCGATGCAGGAAGTCAGTGGGAAGTAAAGTGGTGACAGAAACAAAAGGCAGTACATGACCGGACAGATGGTCTGAGAAAGCAGGGCAAAGACCAAGGGAAGTCCAGATTAAACTGCATTTATTTCAATGCAAGAAGTCTGATGGGCAAGGCAGATGAACTCAGGGCATGGATGGGTACATGGGACTGGGATGTTATAGCTATTACTGAAGCATGGCTAAGGGAGGGGCAGGACTGGCAGCTCAATGTTCCAGGGTACAGATGCTATAGGAAAGATAGAGCAGGAGATAAGAGAGGAGGGGGAGTTGCGTTCTTGATTAGGGAGAACATCACGGCAGTAGTGAGAGGGGATATATCCGAGGGGTCGCCCACTGAGTCTATGTGGGTAGAACTGAAAAATAAGAAGGGAGAGATCACTGATAGGATTGTACTACAGACCACCCCCCAAATAGTCAACCGGAAATTGAGGAGCAAATATGTAAGGAGATTACAGACAGCTGCAAGAAAAATAGGGTGGTAATAGTAGGGGACTTTAACTTTCCCAACATTGACTGGGACAGCCATAGCATTAGGGGCTTGGATGGAGAGAAATTTGTTGAGTGTATTCAGGAGGAATTTCTCATTCAGTATGTGGATGGCCCGACTAGAGAGGGGGCAAAACTTGACCTCCTCTTGGGAAATAAGGAAGGGCAGGTGACAGAAGTGTTAGTGAGGGATCACTTTGGGACCAGTGATCATAATTCCATTAGTTTTAAGATAGCTATGGAGAATGATAGGTCTGGCCCAAAAGTTAAAATTCTAAATTGGGGAAAGGCCAATTTTGATGGTATCAGACAGGAACTTTCAGAAGTTGATTGGGAGAATCTGTTGGCAGGCAAAGGGACGTCTGGTAAGTGGGGAGTCTGGTAATAGGGCTTTCAAAAGTGTGTTAACCAGGGTTCAGGGTAAGCACATTCCTTATGAAGTGAAGGGCAAGGCTGGCAGAAGTAGGGAACCTTGGATGACTCGGGAGATTGAGGCCCTAGTCAAAAAGAAGAAGGAGGCATATGACATGCATAGACAGCTGGGATCAAGTGAATCCCTTGAAGAGTATAGAGATTGCCAGAGTAGAGTTTAGAGAGAAATCAGGAGGGCAAAAAGGGGACATGAGATTGCTTTGGCAGATAAGGCAAAGGAGAATCCAAAGAGCTTCTACAAATACATAAAGGGCAAAAGAGTAACTAGGGAGAGAGTAGGGCCTCTTAAGGATCAACAAGGTCATCTATGTGCGGAACCACAAGAGATGGGTGAGATCCTGAATGAATATTTCACATCGGTATTTACGGTTGAGAAAGGCATGGATGTTAGGGAACTTGGGGAAATAAATAGTGATGTCTTGAGGAGTGTACATAGGAGGGTTCCCTCCCAGTCGGGGAACACTTCAGCAGTCAAGGACATTCAGCCACCGACCTTCGGGTAAGCGTACTCCAAGGCGGCCTTCGAGACACACGACAACGCAAAATCGTCGAGCAGAAATTGATAGCCAAGTTCCGCACCCATGAGGACGGCCTCAACCGGGATCTTGGGTTCATGTCACGCTACACGTTACCCCACCAGCGAACAAATGTTATCTGTTTTTAATATAACGGGTCAGTTGCTGTCTTTTCTATGTTTCTACCTCTCTATCTCTGTTTTTTTTTGTTTGTTGTTTTTTCTGGTGATTTGTATATTCTGAGACCTGGCAGGTAACACCTGTCTGTCTGCACACTGATTGCCTTGGCAACAGGCAGTTGAAAAAACTGTGTTATCACCAAGCATTGTTCTGTGAATTATAAATGCGACTTCATTTCGAGGATTTCATTTCCACATCGTTCACCTGAGGAAGGAGGTAGCCTCCGAAAGCTTGTGAATTTAAAATAAAATTGCTGGACTATAACTTGGTGTTGTAAAATTGTTTACAATTGTCAACCCCAGTCCATCACCGGCATCTCCACATCATATTACAGAGAGGGAGGTGCTGGAAGTCTTAACGCGCATCAAGGTAGATAAATCTCCGGGACCTGATGAAATGTATCCCAGGACGTTATGGGAGGTTAGGGAGGAAATTGCGGGTCCCTTAGCAGAGATATTTGAATCATCCACCGCTACAGGTGAGGTGCCTGAAGATTGGAGGGTAGCAAATGTTGTGCCTTTGTTTAAGAAGGGCGGCAGGGAAAAGCCTGGGAACTACAGACCGGTGAGCCTGACATCTGTAGTGGGTAAGTTGTTAGAGGGTATTCTGAGAGACAGGATCTACAGGCATTTGGAGAGGCAGGGACTGATTAGGAACAGTCAGCATGGTTTTGTGAGAGGAAAATCATGTCTCACGAATTTGATTGAGTTTTTTGAAGGGGTAACCAAGAAGATAGATGAGGGCTGTGCAGTAGACGTGGTCTACATGGACTTTAGCAAAGCCTTTGACAAGGTACCGCATGGTAGGTTATTACATAAGGTTAAATCTCACGGGATCCAAGGTGAGGTAGCCAATTGGATACAAAATTGGATTGACGACAGAAGACAGAGGGTGGTTGTCGAGGGTTGTTTTTCAGACTGGAGGCCTGTGACCAGCGGTGTGCCTCAGGGATCGGTGCTGGGTCCGCTGTTATTTGTTATTTATATTAATGATTTGGATGAGAATTTAGGAGGCATGGTTAGTAAGTTTGCAGATGACACCAAGATTGGTGGCATTGTGGACAGTGAAGAAGGTTATCTAGGATTGCAACTGGATCTTGACAAATTGGGCCAGTGGGCCGATGAATGGCAGATGGAGTTTAATTTAGATAAATGTGAGGTGATGCATTTTGGTAGATCGAATCGGGCCAGGACCTACTCCGTTAATGGTAGGGCGTTGGGGAGAGTTATAGAACAAAGAGATCTGGGAGTACAGGTTCATAGCTCCTTGAAAGTGGAGTCACAGGTGGATAGGGTGGTGAAGAAAGCATTCAGCATGCTTGGTTTCATTAGTCAGAACATTGAATGCAGGAGTTGGGTGTCTTGTTGAATTTGTACAAGACATTAGTAAGGCCACACTTGGAATACTGTGTACAGTTCTGGTCACCCTATTATAGAAAGGATATTATTAAACTAGAAAGAGTGCAGAAAAAATTTACTAGGATGCTACCGGGACTTGATGGTTTGACTTATAGGGAGAGGTTAGATAGACTGGGACTTTTTTCCCTGGAGAGTAGGAGGTTAAGGGGTGATCTTATAGAGGTCTATAAAATAATGAGGGGCATAAATAAGGTAGATAGTCAAAATCTTTTCCCAAAGGTAGGGGAGTCTATAACGAGGGGACATAGATTTAAGGTGAGAGGGGAGAGATACAAAAGGGTCCAGAGGGGCAATTTTTTCACTCAAAGGGTGAGTGTCTGGAACGAGCTGCCAGAGGCAGTCGTAGAGGCGGGTACAATTTTGTCTTTTAAAAAGCATTTGGACAGTTACATGGGTAAGATGGGTATGGAGGGATATGGGCCAATTGCAGGCAATTGGGACTAGCTTAGTGGTATAAACTGGGCGACATGGACATGTTGGGCCGAAGGGCCTGTTTCCATGTTGTAAACTTCTATGATTCTGGAGAAGCATTAAAAGATAATGTTATTGATTGTGACTGGTTGCTATTTTTTCAATGCTTTTAATGAAATCTCATTCTGAGAAATCGCATGTTGCAAAATGCAGCAATCCCATGATTTTGTTAGCTCATCATAAGTCGCAACGAAAGACGCATTTTCCCGTTTTTTTGTACCATTGTTGGGGAACAGGTGAGGGAGCTTTACATGGCATCTAACCTACACTATACTTAATGAAGGAATATAATCATGTTAGGGAAGACAATTTCACTTAAACTCTTTGGAATTAACCTGGGAGTACTTGATGTCAACACTGGTTATAAAAACATGTGTTCAATTACCCATCACTGACGTCCTTAATTGGGAACACAAAATTCACTCCAGAAAAGAGTAACACTTCACATTGATTGCAGGACACATTTAGTATTGAAGCTATTAAGACTCCTCGGTCTCTTTCAGCTTCTTCTTTAGCTATTTCAACACCATGGAGTCCACGTGTTGTCTAGTTTTCTTTTCTACATTCATTTTATCTGCCAGGTTCTGCCCACTTATATATTTTGTGCAACTCACTACGTAATTTGAGCCTTTTCCAGTTCCTCCCAGATTGTTATCATCTGCAAATTTGACCCTTTTGCATTGAGTTTCTGAATCCAGATCATTTATGGATGCCACTCAGTGCTTCCCCCATTCCAACAAAATTCCTCTAACAAAAATTGATCACTCTCCTCAAACATCGGATTTAAAGAGTCTACATTTTTACTTGAAAGGTGAAACACCTGTTCAAAACTCCTTCCCCACTGATGTCACATCAGTTCATATAAAACTGAAGGTATCTTGACCTTACTTTACTGGACTTGGATTTATATAGCACCTCATCATAATTCTCAGAAATATCGCAGTGTTTCGTAGACAATTAATTATTTTAGTGTAGTGATTGTTATTATGTAGGCCAAAACGGCAGTCATTTTGAGCGCAGAAAATCCCACAAACACCAAGAGATGAATGACTAGTTAATCCATTTTTATTGATTTTGGTTGAGGAAGGAATATTTGCCAGTACATTTGGAGTACTCTCTGCTTTTTAAGTATGTCCACACAAAACACTGGAACATGTAGAAAGTACCTTAATTTAATGTCAAAGGATGCAGACATGTAGATTGCCAATGAAGGAAGTCCTGGAGTGGGGCAGATCTAAATAAGCCACCTATTACAGGGAATTAATTAAATCATTGCCAACATAGCCTGAGTTCCCAGGTTTTATAAGCAACAGCTAAATCCAAGAAAAACTAATTGAATAAAAAGAAAATGATGTGCAGATCAAACATAGCTTTCATTTTTTTTGAAATTCCTTATCAAATTCTAGAGGAAAATCAAACAAACCTTATCAATTTTAGTTTCAATCCATTTGTCAATTAAATTGATTCCGTCCAAACGAATTCCCTCAGCATGGGCCGCGTTTCGGTATTCAGGGTCTTTGGTTGATTTAGGGGTCATGTACTTTCTACCACCTCCCATTATTACCTTAAGAGAATCAACAAGTCCATGAAAGAATTAATCTACATAAATGAATGTGACAACAAACAACATGATCTGAAAACAGAAAAGTCTGATTAGAAAATCACAGCTTGATGCAAGCAGCTTTTATTAATTCTTAAAGAGGCAATTACCAGCTCCTTTTAAAAATAAGACATTTCATGTGGATGTCAGGTGAGGCCAGGATTGAGCTTGACTGTTATGTCCTTTACAGTCACTCTCATGTTCACATATGAACAATGACCACTTCAACCATAGCAACTGGAAGTCAGCATTTTGGGCACATGTCCCAGTGCTTGTTGACAATAATCAGCAAAACTAAGGGTCATTTCCCCTCAGCAATGCTACTACTCAAATCCAGCTGCTAAAGGAGATGATTCTGGAAGGTGCATATTGTAGGTGGGAACTCCAGCCAACAGTATGCAGCAACTGGAATCACTTTCATTAACAGCATGACCCAGGTAAGAACTCCACTTAGAAGAGAGAGATGGGGAAACAGATGACAATAAAAGGGTGAGGGAATGAGAAATACAGTGATAAAGGAAAGGAAGGGAAAGGGAATTGGATGGCATTGAAAGGGCAAGGGAGGAAATAAAAGGAAAAGGGAAGTGGATAGCAATGAAAGGAGAAGGGGAGAAAATGAGTGGCAATGGAGAGGGAAGGGAGGAATGAGGGGAAGAGGGAAGGGAGGAATGAGGGGAAGAGGGAAGGGAGGAATGAGGGGAAGAGGGAAGGGAGGAATGAGGGAAAGAGGGAAGGGAGGAATGAGGGAAAGAGGGAAGGGAGGAATGAGGGAAAGAGGGAAGGGAGGAATGAGGGAAAGAGGGAAGGGAGGAATGAGGGAAAGAGGGAAGGGAGGAATGAGGGAAAGAGGGAAGGGAGGAATGAGGGAAAGAGGGAAGGGAGGAATGAGGGAAAGAGGGAAGGGAGGAATGAGGGAAAGAGGGAAGGGAGGAATGAGGGAAAGAGGGAAGGGAGGAATGAGGGAAAGAGGGAAGGGAGGAATGAGGGAAAGAGGGAAGGGGGGAAAGAAGCTTGGAACAGTTTTTTGGGTGGGAAAAGGAGTAAAGCTGGGAGCGGCACTGGAGTCGAGGAGGGAGAGTAGCAGCATTAACAATGGGGAGGAGGAGTGCTAGCACGAATGTGACAGGAGTGGAGGGAAGACTACCAACTTGAACTGAGGAGGTTGCAAGACGAAAAGAGTGGGAATACTGCCAGCTTAAATTGGAGGAGTGAAAGAAGAGTGCCAGCTTGAACTAAGTTGGAGAAGGAAAAGAGTGCCAGTATGAACTCGAGGGATGGAAGATGTAAGTGTCTCTGTAAAAGAAAGTGGAGTTGAATGGGGTATACTGTCTCTTCGAAATAGGTTTGGAGGTGGTCTGGGGGCAGGAAGTTGGGATGTGGGATAGTGACTATTGAGGCAACTTAGTGGGAGGAGGGAAGGAAGCAGAAGTTGGGAATGGTGCTTTTGGGGGAGGGGGACAGGGAGGGAAGAAGCTGAGAACAGTGCTTTGGGTTGGAGTAGGACGACGAGTGCTACTATTGACTGGGAGGGAGGAGTACCACCATTAATTGAAGGGATGGAGAGTGCCAGCATGCTCTGGTTGGTCTATTGACTTCGTTTTTATTTTTATTAGATTAATATTTTATCAATTGTGAACTATAAAACTGCTGAAAATGAACCGGAACACATCATTCTTAGGGGGATTATCTCACTAGAGCCCCATAGAAATGCATTTCCAATGTTGTCCCTTCAACATTTGGATTTCCCCCTTCAGGCCTTTATGTACTTATGTTTTTTTTCCCTCCAATACAAATGAAGGAATATTGGGTATATTCTTTGGAATTCCCCACTGAAACCTCTTTGCCTCTCCATCTTTCTCCACCTTTAAAAACCTCAAGACTAATCTCTTTGGCCAAGCTTTCAAATACCCCTCATAATCTCTCCCTTCCAGCTTGGTTTTGGCTCTTTGTGGAACACTTTTTATATATTAAAGGTGCTACTTAAATGCAAGTTATTGTTATTTGGCTTTGCTAGTTTTCCAGATTGATATTCATATTACTTGGATGTCAAAGGGCAACTGACACCCATGGAACTGTACCCCAACAAGGAATCATCTTCAGGACAAGAGGAAACAAAATAGGTGGGGGAGAAAACAACAGTAAATAAACAGGGGAATGGTGGATGTTAAAGGTCATCATGAATGATTTTAACTTTGATTTTTGGAAAGATGCTGAAACCTTTCTTTAAGCCCATAAAGATACAACTCATCAGTATTTCTACACAAGTTCCTTTCATGTGTCTTCCAATTTTTCTCTAGCTATTCAGTTCAAATTGAAAAGGCAATATTGCACTTTCATGTTACCTTGACAAGTTTGTATAAAAAAAGAGAAAAATGCGGTCACCTGGCTAGTGATGCAGTGGGTTTGCTGTGTTACTGTTTGTGTCTGCTGCCAATGTTATATATTGAATTTAATTAATATCAAAGCACTGAAACCACATTGCAGTAGCGTGTGCTGCAGCAAATATAGCATCTGCTTCAGCACAAAGTTTCTCAGACAACCAACGTTTCAGACATTGCTAGCAGCTTTAGGAACTGAATCTAATCACTATGTTATATAAGTGAATGCGGCAATAATCTTGCACAAAGCAAGGTCTCACAAACAGAATTAAAAGGAATGACCATTTAATCTGTTTTTTTGTGTAGTTTCTGTTAAGGATAGAATGTTGGCCAGACACCAAGTAAACTTCTTTAAATAATGATACGGAATCCATACTTTCTACACTTTGCTGCCCTTTCCTCCCAACCTCTCCTGAATCCAGAGACTAGTGCTAAAGAACAGATCCAAAAATGCTAGTTTTGTAGTACCTGGTACAAGTGGCTATAGTGGCAGAGAGTATTCGCAGGTTTTGGACCATAAAAATCATTCCAACCGAGACCAACCTTGTGCTCATCTGATGTCTACAATTTGCATTTGCCAGCAGGAGTCACTGGATATTGCTCAGGAGTGGGAATCTTGGCCAGTTTATCATCTCTCTCTGTCTCAGAGACATTGAAGCCAATTGCATCAGGGACACAGAGAACAACTGTACTGTTCCTACCACTGATCTGGCTGGGTCAGCTAACTCAGCACAGGCAAGACATCAAACCTAGGACCTTCCTGATCCATATGGCTCTACAGATCATTACATGGTGTGTTTGAAAGAATCTATATTTTACTACATAATCATTTAAAACTTGTTCTGAGAGATTACCTCAATGTTAGGTATATTGTAGATGAGTTGAGTTGAAATGTCCTTGCAGCCCTGTTCTTTGGCCACATTGGGCATCTCTGCATCACTGAACCAGTGGCGGTTTACAGTGTGAGCGTATGCAGCTGCTGGAGTGGCATGCATTAATCGTGTTGTTGTAACAATACCAACAGATTTCCCTAGGTGATATTAAAAAGTCACAATCCAACGCTTAGCAATTCATCACTCATAATTTAAAAATAAAAAGTCAACAGTTTCATCTTAAAATAATAGTTACTTTGAGAAGTCTAATGGTAAAAACTTAGTTATGTTGGAATGTCTATTAACATCTAATCATCTCAATATACAGTCATGATGTATTTCATTATTTTCTATTTTAGTTATTCTTTTTCTCAATTTCTTTGAACACATTATGATTATATTTGTTTTGCACATTAATGCACAGAATGTAACATTAATGTACAAATTATGTCATTATTCCATCACAAGCTGCTTTGATTCACCAGAATTGGAACATTCTCAGTGCCACTGATAAAATTACTTTATGCAGTTCTCCATCTCATGCAGTCCACTTGATGTGGGTGATGTTATAATATTTTGTAACTACTTTATTAGCTGTAGTTTCAAAAAACATTTTGCTATTAGCTGCATGTTCTTACATTACAAATTGGAGATTATTTTCCTATATTTTATCAGAGATTTCACTTGTGCTGCTATTGGTTGTTCTTCATTGTCAAAGGCTCATCACCTAAAAGGTCCCCTCATCCTGGTAAGATGTTGGCCATTTTTCATGAATAGAAACGAAGAAAAGCAAAATAATGGGTTGAAGGCGGCTGAAGTACAGTTACATGGGAAGTGGCTTCTTGTTGACTTGGTTTACATGTGTTCTCATGACTGCTCTAGTTGCACATTGTTAAGCATCTCTGGTCTACCAGTATACAGACGATCCATTCTTGATCATTTGTTATTTGGTATATAATCAACACAAACTGATAAACCACAGGTTATTTGTAGTATTTACATTACCTGCACTTTTGGCCCAATTCAAAATTGAAGTGACTTCATTGCCGAAGGTTGAATTACACTGGTCATACTCAACAGCAGACGTTGTACCTAGAGTGAATTTTTTTGTTTTTACACCACAGAGGAAAGCAGAAGCAGTACATGCACTGTCAGGCACCTGGGCATCCACACAATAAACCTAGATTATAAAGAGAAATCAGTCCAGTTATAACATGGAAGAATTATAATCTTTTTAATGCAATGCCTCATATGATAAAATCGACCTTTATTGCATACCACACTTTTTTTTATATATACTATCTATCATAGAATAATAGAATTAATGCACAGATTTAGGCCATTCAGTCCATTGTGTCGTGCATCTTCTCTAATCCCATTTCCCTCCCTTTTCCCCTACGAAAAATATCCATTTATCTCTACTGTTTCCTTTCTGTATCCTAGCTATCCATATAACCATTCAGTTAATATTTCTGTTAATATCATGTGCCTTATTTTTTAGCTGATCAGTATATTTCCCTTTATACACATATTGATAAAAACACCAACAAAAAGAATGAAAATATTAACTCTCTTTCAATACTAATCTTGGTCTGTCCTGGAAGTTTGAGAATATGGAAATTGTGTAGTGGGAGAAAAAATGTAAATGCTTCCAGAAAACACTGTAGCCTAAAAGGGCATATTTAAAACAGGTGTTTGGGGGCAATGTGAGTCCATAACCACCATAACTCATTTTTCAAATACACCACTGTTTTATTCTAAGTAACTGTGATATTCATTTTATCCAAATCCTCTGTGCAAAAATAGCCAAAACAAAATCCCAAAACTTGACATGTATATTTAAGGAATTAAAAATTATTCCTACCTTTGTTAATGAAGTGTATGGAAAAGTATCCATTTCTAGATTATATTCCTCACCATAAAAACCGTTGAGTTGCCCTTTTAAAATCCGAGCTGCTGTAACCGTGGTTACCCCCATACCTTAAAACAAAAAAGCATGGCTATTGTCTGAACAAAGAAAATAATTTTTAAAACGCCTCAGCTTGTGAAAAATGAGAAATTCAGCAGCATGATATCAAATCATTTCATAAATTAGGAAATCCATCATTAAAGAAAAGCTGAAAAATGTAGAAGTTTGATAAAAATTCAGATGACAAAACTTCACTTACCATCCCCAAGAAATACAATTATATTCTTCACCTTCCTTGTGGAGGGAGAGACCATGTTCTTTTGTATTTTCTCTTTTGCCAAATTCAACCAGTCGGAAGGTGTTTTTTCAACATCTACAACTTATAGATAACAACCAATTTATCAGATATAAACAAGTCTTTCCAAACATGTGATGATT
This sequence comes from Heptranchias perlo, assembly GCF_035084215.1. Taxonomy (NCBI): domain Eukaryota; kingdom Metazoa; phylum Chordata; class Chondrichthyes; order Hexanchiformes; family Hexanchidae; genus Heptranchias; species Heptranchias perlo. The sequence goes on along the minus strand of NC_090337.1, from coordinate 28,400,770 downwards.
CTCATAAAAGTTCACATTTAATTTACATTTAATTTAAATATATATTGCATGCAGCAAAATTGTTTTTGGATAATCCTTTTTATGTCAGTAAATATTTTTCAAACAAAATCACATTTTCAGTGACAAAATACTGAACCCTATACAAATATCATCAAATTCATTCAATGAAAATAACTTCATAAGGAAAGTTTTTATTAAATTAGATTTGTTTTATTTAATATTCAATATTAAGTCATTTATATTTGCACAAATCATTCTAACTTTTTAAAATTACAAACTGAAATGAGATAAAAGCCATCCAACTGTATGGGGTGGTGAAGGAACATTAGTATAATTACCAACGAGGAAAATGGCACAAAGAAAAATCCACAAAATGGCTTGAAGAGAAAAAAAAATAGTACGAATGTTTAAAAATGTATGAAATTACCTGATAAACTAACTGCATTCAGTACTGCCAATATAATGCAACACATAACCAAGGGCCACAAGGAGGCCATGATGGTCAGGATTTTAGGTAATGAAACTGAAAAAACTGACAAAGCTCTATTTAAACCTTTTTAACAGTGAGATTATGATGAAGAAAATCAAACATGCAATGGTTGCATCATTCCTAACATTTGTTTTGTGAAGTCATGAATAAGTGCTGATTTGTTATAGCAGGGTGTTAAATAGCATGGTAATAAGATTAACTTGTCTAATTCAACTGTGAATTGTAGACAATGTCATTACCTTAACATTCTTAGCCCTATTTCCATTGGTTTATCATGGTATTGTAATTTAAGTCTTTTAATTTCACACAAGTGGCTTTTTACAAACATTATCTTTGTTATCTATTTAAACTTAAATTATATTTATATCTTAGTCCCTGTATCATATTGCATGACGTGTTTACCTGTTCAAAGGAGACTGTAATTATTGTGGGTTTTTTTTAGTTTTAGCTTACCACCCACCCTTGCACATTGGCTTCCACATGAAGGACCCCTCAAAGTTTTTCCTGCACTATAATTCTCTGGAATGTATATTGACTACAAGGTAAAAGACACAATATCCAGTTCTTCCTCTTCTGTCCAATATAAACTTTATAATAAATGTACCTGCACACTGGATTGGGTAGTTATAAATTTGCCACAATAGTACTGTATATCATTTCTAAACCATAAACTGCAATTTAAAGGTATTTATTGAAATTGTAATCTAACAACTGAAAATACAATCATTGATACAGATGTGGTGTATAATTCAATTTATCAAAATAATGGAAAAATAGTTAAATACTCACCTTTAGGTCTAGATTTCTCATTCTTATAATTGTTACCATGCAACCAGGGTATAACAAGGATGCATGTCCTTAAAACTTTTTGCCCCTCTGATGGTTTAGTGGGGAAATGCACTGCATGGTGTGGCACCAAACTATATAGATCAACGGTCCTATCTTCAATCTTGGTTATCAGCCATCACACCAACACCCCCCATTTACACTAGTAAAATTGGCATCCCTATCCTGATAGAATCATTGACTCACTGCCTATCAAACTTTATCCTAGCCTGGAGACAAGAGCTAAAGGGGAAAATTGGAAAGAGAAAAAAATGTTTTGATCACTAATGGAACTTCCTCTTTCCACATCTCCACCAAGTCATTGTCTTCATTCTTTTAACCAGAGGGGGCAAGGTAGCTCAAAATGTTGAAAGCTTTAGGCCACTCTTCCAGCTGGTAACATTACCAGCTAGCAAAAGCATTTTGCATGAGGAAACTAAAACAGGAAGAAAAAAAAATTAAATGGCCAGGAAAAGGGAATGGCCCATAACTTAAGTGGAACTAAAGTCTTTGAATTTTAGCTGGCAAAAGCTGGTGGATCCAGACAGCAAAGGTTAACGGGGACATAAAAAGGTTGATCATGAACACTAACTTAAGCAGAAGTATAAGAAACGGCTGTTTGTACCATCAAAGTTCATACCTTTTATACCCCAAATTTTTCATTATAGTAACCAGCCTCATTTTGAGCTTAAATCATATTTTTGCTTCCACTAACTCACTCAACAGATTATTTTAAACATTTACTAGTAAAAAAAGATTTTCCTGAACTATTTCTCACCAGTTTTAATTGTATCTACTGGCCCTACTTTCTAGCCTTTGTCAGTGTCAGCAGATTATTTAAAAACAGAGGCCATGACAACCAAACCCAATCCTACCCTTACCCAAAGGTTCAGATACACAATTCCACCAGGAGTCACTGGATAGTGATCAGGGTTGAAACTTTGTTTTGAGTCTTGGACCTGTCATAGAAAGCATTCATCAGATTCCATATGTGGCACGTCACTGTCATCCTGATCATCAAATGGCCAAAGTGCCCATACTGAGGACCTGACAATGAGGCAATGCTGATAAAGCACAACTACAGTGGATGAGCTACATTGTGAGGACCAGCTCCCAAAACAAATCTTTTCTTGCAAGCCCAAGGATGGAGTTGGTTAGCACTAATGGCTCCAAGACATGCTGAAGCAAAATCTCACCAGCATGCCGGTGGAGGACTGGGAACATGCTGCCATACATTGCTAATCAGGGTCACAAAACAAGGGGACATGTGTACAAACAGGAAAAGGTAGGTTCAGGATTGATGCCAGGAAGTACTTCACAAAAGGTGAACAAGATGTGGACTGGTGTTTTGGGTCGTATAATGAAGACAAGGACTCTGGAATCATCCAAGAGAAAGCAGGAGGAGGGGAAAAGGGATTTCTATGGAAGTTTGGGCTAGCAGGGCTGATTCACCTCCATAATTTGTATTTAACAGGAGCCAATATGTAACTAAATTGATCTTGATCATTCTTGGAAGCATAGTTGGAGAAACTGTACTAGTGTATCAATATCAAAAAATTGCTGTAACCTAATGCATATTTCAGGAAGTAGTAATTAACTGTGCCTAAACATTTGCAGACAGGCAACAAAGTGTGTAAAGCTTTGCTGCTGGTATTCTCTGCAGACTTTTTGGAATAATATATATGTAACTATAGTGGCCTTTGTGTATCTTAGCATTAATATGGAGGTCTGTCTTAAGAACTAGCAATCCTTCTTGTGTTGCTATAGTCAGTTTTGGACTAGCCACATTTCTTCAATGCTATAGAGGTCAAACTCTGGCAGTCCATTAGTCTGCACTGTTTTAATCCAAGAATGAAATGTTTCATGTGCAAAATAAGGCTACAGTGATGTACAAATAGGTGAATATAGGCTTTGTAGACCATTTCAACAGTGGAATTTTTCAGAAAGACCACCAACAGGCATACCCCTTGCACAGGAGCATAGAAACAAAAGTAGCAATGCTAGGTGCACTGGAAGAATTGAGCTTTAGTTCAGTCATTGGAAAAACACTAGAGGTAGCAAGAGCCTTATATCATAGGCAATAACTAGGGATACCATCTAACATGTCAGGTTTACTGAAAAGTTCATGCTATGACACGGCTACGGTTTGAACTCTCTACATAATTAACACATTACAGGATATAATTTTTTCTGTGAAGATTGCTTCACATTCCTTTATGTATTCATAGCAGCAAGGGATCTTTATCTACTATGACACTACCCACACAGAAAGGAGCAGATAACTGAGCAATGCAAGTTCATATTCACAATTGAGGTTATTATGATATAAATACAGTTCACATGCATAAACAATAAATGAACATTGTGCAACAGATGAAAATCACACTAATTACATTTCATCTTGTATAAACTATGAGCAAAAATATTTTACAGTAGATGTCAGTATTATAACTAATCTTTGGGGTAGTTTCATTAATTTGCTAAACAAATATTCAATCAACATTTAAGACATGCCAAGTATTAAGATTGTTCTTTGTACTTGATTGATATATTCAGTAAGGATTCATTTCAGTTTTCAGTTCAATCCAAGTGCCAGTTCAGGGTCTTACACATAAGTTGCTAACTCAGTAAGCTAAATTTGTATTGTCCTTATATTGGAATATTTGATCCTGTTGAACTTTCTAGATTTTACTGTATGACCTGGTGCACACACTTTTCTAGCTGATCTCGTTGCCATTGGACCACTGCTACTGCAAGGAAATTCAATCTGTGGACATGTGACCAGTTTTAAAATGATCTCAGATGTCAATCATCAAGGTAAACAATACCTCAAAAGGGACATGGGTCACCTTTTAGATAAAAATCCTCATTTTTAAAGAACGATACTGAAATTTCTAATCCAAATGAAAACCCAATACCATTTTAGGAAGGAATTGTGCATTCAGATGAGGAACTGCCATAAACCCATGCCAGGTATCATTAGTATATATAGCTCTCACTCCCAGCTGAAATCAGATTCAAGGGAATGTCGCCGTCCAGAATAGTAACCTAGGCTCAAAAACACCCAGAAGCTTAAATAGGCAGTATACTTTGCCTTGAGATTAATTCTTAAAACTGCCAGGAAGTGGAGGGAATTCCAGGCTCCCAGGCCATTTTTAAAAAAATTAAAATTGAATTACATGGAATTGTTTGACCAATGAGATGATTAAAACATACAAACCTATTACAATGAACTACACAAGCAGTAAGCTCAGGTTTTTGAGTAGAGTGTTTATAAGCCCACTTCTGCTCATTCTATGGCATCAAAAGTTGGGCCTGAGTGCATAAGCTTTTTGGGAACAGATCTATGAATTGGAAAGTGTTGTAAAAGTCATTGGTCATTACAACTGTGCAGTTAACTCAGTGTAGAATGGCATTACCCTCACAATGGGTTAATTGTTGTGAAACTGTAAAAACAAATAGAAGATTATGAAATGCTTTGGAGAAAGGAGGTTTCATACACCAGAGGGTAGAAACCACTCAAGAATCTGGAGAAATGCATCAAAAAGCAAAGCTTGAAACAAATGGGATTACTGAGAATAAAGGTAACCTACTCAAGAATTGGAGAGAATAGAAACAAAGATTTAAATTATATTTAATTGCATCCAGTGCCAGAGAAAAGTAGAGAACGACATTCACTAGGGAGGAAGTGATTTATAACTTTCACAGTTGGGGAACAAGACAGGTCAGCCAAGTGCATTGGTTGAACTACTTGATGGATACTGCAACCCCTAAAGTGTATGAAAAACACCAGATTAATGCATGGGTGCAATGCCAGCACAAAACTGTGATGTAGTATGAAACAGTTCTGTCAAAATCCTGGGATCGTTGCAAAGGGGCGTTCAAGTTCTAGGATCGATATGCAAATGAGAATGCAAGAAACAAACTTGATTTTTTTTTTCCATACAGCACATCACAAACTCAGAACATCCCAAAGCTATTCACAACCAATTATTTATCTTTGACATGCAGTTACTATAATGTAGACAATTAGCTAGAAGCAATGATTAAAAGGGGAGATAGACTAACTACCAATCAAATATAGGCCATGCAATGTAGCTGCAGCTTGTACAAAGTGCTGCTGAAGCCAATTAAAGAGGACAATGTTTATGGTGAGCCCAATAGAGGAGTGACAGACAAGAATCAATCAACTAAAACACACTGAAACAATGTGCATTTATGTAGCACCTTTAACGTAGAAAAATATCCCAAGGCATTTCACAAAGGTATAATCTGACAAAAATTGGATGCAGAGACAAAGGAGGAGATATTAGAAGGGGTGATCAAAAGTTTAGTCAAAGAAATGGGTTTTAAGACCTTAAAGGAAGAGTGAAAAGTGAGAGGGAATTTCAGTTGTGGTCCTAGATGGCTGAAAGCACGACGGCCAATGGTGAGAATTCCCGGGGTGTGGGGGGAGAGAATAGGAATGCACAAAAGGCCAGCCAGAAAAAAAGTTAGGGGGAGGAAGAGGGGATTATGGAGCTGGTGTTGGATGAGAATTTTCAAATGCGGCATTGGGAGACCAGGAACTAATGCAGGTCAGCAAGGACAAAGGTAATAGATGAGCAGGACTTAGTGCAGAATAGGATACAGGCAACAGAGTTTTGAATGACTTGACATTTGCAGAGGGTTCAGGATGGGAGGCCAGCCAGGAGTGCATTGGAATAGTCGAGACTGGAGGCAACAAAGGCATGGATGAGGGTTTCAGTCGTAGATGGGCTGAGGCGGGTGTTGTTAGATATAGAAATAGACGGTCCTTGTGGTGGAGAGTATATGTGGTCAAATAGAATGCAGATTGCGAACAGTCCAGTTCAACCTGAAACAATTGATGGAAGAAGGAATAGATTCATTGGCAAGGCTACGGAGTTTGCAGCGGGGGGCCAAGGACGATGGCTTTAGTCTTTCCAATGTTAAACTTGAGGAAATTGCAATTCATCCAAGACTTAATATTGGACAAGCAGTCTGACAACACTGAGGCAGTGGATGGTTCAGGAGAGGTAGTGGAGAGGTTGAGCTGGGTGTCATCAGCATACAGATGGCAGCTGACCTCATGGCTGCAGATTAGGTTGCCAAGGGGCAGCATGTAGGTGAAGAGGAGGGAGCCAAGGTCAGTTGCTTGGAGGACTCTGGAGGTAACTGTGCAAGGGCAGAAAGAGGAGCCATTGCTGGAGATATTCTGGTTACAATCAGATAAGAAAGAGTGGAGCCAAGTCACGGTAATCTCACTGAGCTGGACAATGGAGGAAAGTTATTGGAGGAGGATGGTGTAGTCGACAAGGTCAAAGGCTGCAAAGGTTGAGGTGGATTAGGAGTGATAATGCTCCGTCAGAGGACGTCATTTGAGACTTTGATTAGGATCATTTCCGTGCTGTGACAGGGACGGAAACCCCATTAGGGAGATTCAAACATGGAGTTGCAAGAAATATGGGCACTGATTTGGGAGGCAACATGTTCAAGGAATCGAGATTGAAGTGGGGTCCAGAAAGTTTTTTTTTTGGGGGGGGGTTGGTGGAAGGAAGGGAAAGAGGGAGACGATGGCAATTTTGGAATTGTGGTATACAGCCCGAGGAGAAACCAATTACATCAACTAGCATGGGAGACAGGAAGGGAAGTTGGGTGATCAGTGGTTTAGTGGGAATGGGGTCCAGGGAGCAAGAGGTGGGTCTCATGGACAAGATGGGCTGGGAGAGAAAATGGAGAAGGAGACAGCTTCAGGGCTAGGCTGGGGTGGGAGGTTTGGCTTGGTGGGAAAGGTGAAGGAAATCAACAGAAGCAGCTGAATGGACTCAATCTTGGTGATAAAGAAGTCCATGAGCTGCTTGCACTTTTTGTTGGAGGTGAGGGTAAAGGGAGAGAGGGGCTTAAGGAGATGGTTGGTAGTGAAGAAGCCGGGGGTGGGGTTAGCAACATTCGGCAGGACAATCCTGGAGCAGTGAACAATTTTGGCAGAGAGACCAGCCCAATAGTGCTTGATATGGTCTAGCCAGATCTGGTGATGGATGGCTAAACCAGTTGTGTGCCAAAAGTGCTAAAGACTTGAGGAAGCAAAGATACAGGCCATGTCAAGGGGAATCAACCGTGATGAGAGTTAAGGTTTTACTGGGGACAAGGGCATCAAAGGTGGATTTGAGGGAGTGGTTAAGCATATGGACAGTTGCAGATGTATATGCTGGAGGATCAAAGACACTTTGGATCAATAAGTGCAATTGTAAGTGACTTGGGAGAGTTTTCTTTCCAGGGACATGCACAGAAGGAATAAAGAGTTTAGGAGAATGTGGGTGGTGATACAAGGAAGTGGTCAAATAAGTCCTCGTCTGTGATAGAGATCGTGGGAGCAGAGGAAGAGAGATTTAGGTTGGGAAGCAGCTCAGTGAATTCAGGAGAGGGGGTAAGGGGAGCTAAGCTGATGATTGAAATCACCGAGGATGAGGACAACAGGAATTTTAGACGGGTGAGAGGTGGATCAAGGTGAAATGCTCAGAGGAGCTGGGGAGAGATCAAGATGTGATTTGTTGATAAGGATCACCATAATGGCGGTTTGGGTAGGAGGTGGTGGACGTAATAGGGAGGTTTCAGGAAAGGGCAAGGTGTCGCCACTTGTTGGCCAAGTTTCAGTCAATGCCAGGATGCCAATGCAATCATCCACAATAGGGTCATGGATGGCCAGGGCCTTTTTGCGAGCGAACATTCTAGAAAGAAATTCAGAGATGGATCCACTGGCAGAGTCCAATGCGGCAGTGGGACAGAAAGGATTTTGGCCAGGTAAACACTGAGCGGGTAGGAAGGTTGGTGAGAGGGGAGCATGGGGTATTTGGGATTACTGCTTGTAATAAAGCAGTGACAGGTAGCTCGCAGGGACTTTCGGAGAATGCCAGAAGAGGCACAACAGGTAGCTGTGGGCTTATCCAAGGGGGTTTAAACTTGGAACCGTTTCAGAAGAGTAGTAAAGCAGAGAAGTAGTGATGAGTGGGATAGGAATTATGAGAAACAATTTACCCAAGAGGAGAGTAAAGAAAAGCAGAATGACTGGACAACAGAAAAGGGAGGACTGGGAGAAGGGCCTGGAGTCAAGAGAGGAAAATAGGGAGGTAGAAGTAATGGGTTTGGGTCCAGAATAGCCAAAACGTGCACACGAATGGACACTTGATTACACGTTAACGGGGTAGGTTTGCGGATGCAAGAATAGAAAAGCATAGCAGTTTCAAACTTGTTAAAAAGGGCACTGAGAAGTCAGACTACCAGAAAACTACACTGGATGAAGAAATTCAGAGGCTTGATAAGTTGACATGAAAACTTGATGCTTTACAAATCAAACATGGAAAGAAGAATTAAACACAGTGAATTGTGCAGAAGAGGTTGTTTCGTTACAAGTTAATGCTTGTGACCTTTAATATATAATTGCAAATACAGTTATGTTTTGTTTGGGTATAATTTGGGACTGAAAGAAAAACACAAAATTGGAGTTATGTTACATGACTAGTTGACTAGATAAAGATATTAACTACACCTACTAAGATCATAGCTGTGTATGTATGAAAGCAACCAGTGAACCTATTAAAATGAAGTGAGTTAAATGACAAGAAACTAAAACCAGCTATCATGAATGGTGTTTGTAAGCCACTGCTGCTTGTTAGACTTCAGGTTCCATACTGAAACACCAAGATACTCAAACGTTAAGCAACAGCCCAGGGCATTGCTCAGACCCTCCTCTGAGTGGAATGGAGAAAACTCAAGGAGGAGTAACGATGTGTTTGATGCAATGCTAGTTTACATCCAACTGTACATGGAGGTTGAACAAAAACATTGAACCTTTGTCATTTAACATCCACATCGAAAACAAAGAATTTGGGGCATTGGTCTTTTAGAACTTCTACACCCAAACACACCATTTTTGGCTAAGAGTATGAATTCTACTGCTTCCTCAGACATTTTAAGCAACTTTCCTATGCTAAAGCAATTCATAGGTTGAGGCTCAATTTGCATTTACAGGCAATGTATTAGCAAGACTTATTGACTGAAGCTAGATGTTCACAAGCCTGTTTACATAAGCATTCCTCATTGGGAACTGTTTTGAGCAGAACTGAAACTGATCAGCAACAAACTAGAAGCAATGCAAGTAGAATCTTTCATTGATGTTTAGTCTGCTGGTAAATCAGTGGAAGATTGAGACAGCCACTTCAATGGCATAAGAGTGGCTGCAGACTCCCAAGCGGCTTTGTAACTGAAGCTAAAGGATGCCAATGCCTTTCTCTTAATTTTAACTAAAGCAGAACACTGCTTATCTAGTGCTACCTTTTCAAATAATTCCATGATCATACTGAGCTGATCCACCCATTAACAGACTTAAATCCAAAAAAGGGAAAATAAGTCCTGTTCCATGTTACAACCTTGGAAAATCAAAACATGTCACTTCTACCAACAGCATAAGGAGAGATACTGAAACCAATGCATGAATTAGGTGGTCTTGCGGACTCAGGATTATAGATCTCAAATGTCAGTTAAAAGGAGCAGATGCACCTATTTTTCCTGTTGCTTGTCTTGTACTTTACATGTAGTTGGAACAGTAAAGGTTTCTATCATGATGGAAAATATCTTGCTGAATTAAACACTAGAAATTTTTACATTGCAATATGTTCTTTATTTTCCAGTTTTGGACGTGAAAAGAGGCATTAATTTTTAATTAAATACTTAATAAAGCAAAAAGTATTTACACATTCATTTTAAACTGTAATCAATGAAGGATTCATTCTTGTTGATAATTACAAGCACCTTATGAACTCAGGAATTCTATAAATACAGGAGACACTGCTGCACTTTATCAAAGACAGCAGAAATAACATGGCATTACATTAGCAATATTGCAAAACATTTATTTACAGAACTGTCCTAAAACTGTTCTACATTAAGTAGAATCATCTAGGAACTGTACTGTTTTTACGTTTTGTCTAATTAAACTGTTAAACTCTTACTGATTTTTAAAATCCACTACAGGCTTGTTCAAGGCTTTTTATACAACTCATAGGCATAAGAACAGGAGTCAAGGGGACTGGGTGCCCCTCCCCCCAAAAAAATCTAGCATAGGGAAGCCAAGGTGATATATCCTGGGATCCCTAGATTTGTTTGCATCGTTGGTGATTTAACACCAACAAGGTATCCACCATTCTTTTTTAAAAATCAAAAATCCCCACCGCTTTCCTATGCCCATGACAACCACCTAATTTTAAGGACCATCTCAATAGCCCTAATTTTTTTCTAAATAGTTATATTTGTTAGACATGAACTGTTGATGTTAAAAAATAGATAAAACCTTGAAGTACCAAGGGTTTATTGAATAGACGTTCTCAGAACCGAGCACTTGATTGTGCAAAAACTCAAAGGACAGTTCTCATCTGCCTAATGCGATTCGCCGTGTGATTGACTTCGGTCAATAATGATTTCTAATTGCCTTCTGATTCTTCTTCAGCTTCTCTTAACCAAGTGAAGAAAGCGGTCACAGATTTCAAAGCTACTCCTTTTCCTTGTTGCTCAGCTGGGTCTTTACTGGACTCCCATATGTAAAAGGCTTCTTCAGATATAACATCCTCGTCATACAAAACATCAAAAAATGTCCTTAGTAAGTCTGCAAAAATATAGAAAATAAATGTCTAATTTTCAGTTTGAGCAGTACACAATATCTGATTAAGTATTGGCACAAAGAGCACATGTATCCAAAGGAACTGCAGCAAAGTACCATGTATTCAAGTTACCTGATATTCTGACTGATCTTAGCACAGGCTTCAGGCACACAGGTGATTTGCCTGAATGAGTATACAATGCCCATTCTTAATTGCACCCATGAACTATATTTTCATCTGTTCACTAAATTTAGCTAAAAAGTACCGGGCAACATCATTTAATTACTTTATTGCTAAAATTAGCAAAGAAAGGAAAATATGCTTCTGATTTGTCACTGAAAAAATTGTACAGAGACCCCAAACACCAAGAGCACAAACATCTACAGTAAACAGCTGCTTCAGGTTACAGAGTCAAAAAGAGCAATATGGGTAGACCAGGAAAGCCTTCTAGAAACAGTACCTATAATTCCTCAATTTCAATGAAATGCATAATAATTTTTGTTGACATCTGAAGGGCTTGTAACATTACCATCTTTTGCTGTACAAGTTCTATCCCTCAAAGTGACCTTTTAAACCTTTGCTCAAAGATATATGAAAGTGCAGGTGTCACTTTATGGTAGGAAACAGTTGGTGCACAAGGTTTGGGAGGAACAGATCTTCTAAGCTCTAGCAGCCAGTCAGGTAGAACCTGTGATATCAGTCACTAACACATGTTGCCTGGAATGGAGTTATTGTAAGTAACTAACAGGCATTCCTGCAATTACAAAAGCAGATTTATGACATAGGTACAAAAGTAGCTTAGATCTGATACTGACCTAACAGAACCAAATTTGAATGCATGTGGATTGTATTAGGATGCAGGTCCCCATGTAAAATTTATTGCACACCACGTTGCAAATCGCAAATGTGCTGCCATGAAATTTTGAAACTGATCAGGTGCTCACCCACAGGGATGGAAGGAAACCCAGAGGGGCCTGACATCCTGTTCTCTAACTACTGAGCAGATGCCCATAAAACTCTATTGATGGAAGTTTGCAATCTGGTTTTAAGACTCTTCTCAGAAATTGCATGGAGAAAGAAGATTGTAGAAGGTCAATCAAGAGTTACAAAACAAAGAATAATGTACTTACTTGGTGGCTGCTCTAATATGACCATCAAGGCCTGAAGGGCGTAGAGTGCTTGTAGTTCACGCTGGGGGTCAGAATTCAGGTATTTTGTTAGGACTTTTACTCTGATTTGGATTACTACTCCATCCACGCGAATAGGGCTTTCAACTAAAATGGAAAGGAGAGGGATGTAAGGAAGGAAAGAAAATGTTGACAAGTATCAGTGGATGTTTCTCCACAAATTAGATGTTAAAAATGAACAAAAATGTACTTACATACAACAGCAGAATGGCAAATAGATTTCATTAAGGCTCTAATGAACAGTGGTGAAACCATTTGCTTTTCATCAAGATTGGCCTGCAACAGAAAGATTTCACTTATAAAGTCAAAATGTTGATATACACTACATATTGTATATCCAACACATGCAACTATTTTGCATAATTATACATACTGCAATTATAAAACCCCAAAATGTAACTATATAATTGGTATTTACAATATTGAGCACTATAGATAATATGGATATTATTTGACTCAATGTGTAGCTTATGGAAAGCAATTGCACAGTTTACAATATCTAATTAAAATGTTAATATTCTGCATAATTCTGATAGCTTAAAATCATTAACGTCCTTGATTTTAACATTGCACAGATTTCTTAATTCATCTCCGTATTTTTTTCCCCTAATCAGAGTCTCACCACACAAATTCACTCCCCCCCACTCAATAAAACTGTTAACATTAAAACTAATTAAGATCATAATGTAATAAACTTACTTCAATCCAGTCAAATATTCTTTGGTTCTCAGCTTTCTCCTTAATCAGTTTATCAAACTGTTCACACAGTTCATCAAAAGACATTTCTTTTTTGCTTGGTGTTTCCTCGTGACTAGATTCATTTCCCAAAGTAAACTCTACTTTCTATTAAAGAAGGAGGAGACTGTTAAAAACTGAAAATAGCTACTTTATTCTAGTTATTGGTTGTTACCTGTAACATGGAGGCAATATTGAAAACAATTTACACTCTGTAAATTATCTAATCTAAATCATGTCACACATTAACCCCACTTTTGGCAAAAGAAATGGATTACTCAGGACCAATAATTGCAGAAGGTCTGTTCAATATTTAAAAGAGTCAATCTACACATGTCCATATTAAGGTGCAAATATATGTCAACTAACACTGAAATTATGAGTTCTTAGTACTAAGTAGCATGACTGGGTACACAAGAGAAACACATCAAAGATTCTCTCAAAATTGATTAAAGGGTCAGAAAAATTCGAGTGGAATACCAACCATCAGAAAATCAGATTTCCCAAACAAGCAACTAGTTCAGCAAGCAATAACAATGCACTTCTGTGTATAAGGAAATGTTGTTGGCTGCAACAATGATGGACCTACTGTCAACATTACATCACCCAAATTGCTGCATGTACCAAGTGTACTTCCTCCCCATCGGCTCAGATAGACCAGGCATAAATGATACAAATAGTAAATACCTTCTCAGTGACAAATTGGTTAAGGTTTTCTTCCTCAGGAAGGAATTCCTTCCAGCTCAGACCTCCCTCTCTCCATAAAGAACCTGCCTTCTTATGGCTCTGCAAGATTGATGGATATTAAAAATAATTCAATAGTATCTAGGATTAAACTTTAATAAATATCAATTCACATCCAGTAATCAAAAACTCACCATTCCTTTGCAAAGTAAACACAGAAGATCAGCAAGCAGAAGGCCAGCTTTCCCAATGGCGATGAGTGGCTTGGCCACTTCCCTGTCAGAAGAAAATTTATTTTTTATTAGCATCAATTTCACATAAAACATGCAAAATCTCAATTATTTAATTACCATATATCAACCTTGCTTTTTAATAAGTGACCCAATGAAGGATCTGACTGAGCATTTTTAAAGAGTACAGAGCATATCTGTACATTCAGAACCAAAGCATATTCAAAGTGAAACAGTAGGCCAATTTAAAGCACTTCCCATCCTTATCAGTCAGGTTGTTAGTAAGTTTTGCATTCCCAAAAAGATTGCAGTTTAATTTTTCCTAATTGAAGCCCAAGAATCAGAGCACCAAGGACGGTGTGACAGCTATACCCCTTGGTAGCAGTCCTTAGCTCAAGTTTCTTTCCTTGCATCATCAACAGCTTGCCCATTGCCTAAAGGACCTTATGCACTCCCACATGCAGCCAAACTCATCTTTACATCCAAGAAATGTAGACACCTGCTCATGTTAAGCCCTGCATTTATTTGACACAATTGGCTTTGAATGTATCAAACAGATGGTAAGGAATAAAGAGACTTGCATTCATGCAGCAAATTACTACACTTCTCTATTATCTCCAAAAATTTTACATTGAATTGTATGTCCGCAACTATTTTGTGCAAAGCAAGATCCCACAAACAGCAATGAGATGAATAATCAGCTACAGTGTTTTTTTGGTAATTGTGGTCGAGAGAGAAATGTTGGCCAGCAGAACATCCTGTTCTTCAGGTAGTGTCACGGGATCTTTAACATCCACCTGAACAGGAACCTCGATTTGAAGTCTCATCTGAATGGTGGCGGTTCTAACAGTTCAGCGCTGCACTGGAGCATCAGTTCAGATTGAGCTCGAAATCCCAACAGGAGATTTGAACCCACAACTTTCTAACCCAGAGTTCTACTGAGTCAAGCTGACACAGTTAAAGGATAACAGAAACTGCTGGCCCAGTACTCATGACACCATCATATTCTCCTACTGTGAGCCTTTAATTATTCTGAAATAGAATAACCGCTCAGCTCGGATTTGCAAAAAAAATACAAATGATCCCAGGAGCTTCTCACTAAACTTGGAACTACTCAGTCAGAAATTGACAGTCATCTTGGTTCAGTGGTAGCACTCTCACCTGAGTCAGGTCATAGGTTTAAGCCCCACTTCAGGACACAAAATCTATCCCAAATACTCCAGTGAGGTGTTGCATTACTGGAGGTGCTATCTTTCAGATGTGATGATAAACCAAGTGTGCCTGTTTGGATGGATGTGAAAGATCCCACGACAGTATTCGACGAGTAACAAGGAAGTTAGTGGTGCCCTGCCTAATATTTATCCCACCCCACCATCACCAAAACAGATTAACTCATCACTCAATTCACTGCTGCTTGTGAGGCATTGGTGTGCATATTTGCAGTCATGCTTGCCTACGTAACAGTGGCTACATTTCAAAATTAATTCACTGGCTGTCAAGTGCGCTTTGTAATGTCCTAAGGGCTTGAAAGGCTATTTTAAAATGCAAATTCATTCCATCACTAGCTCAATGATTTTATATAATTGATACTCATTTATATTTACAATGATTCTATTTATGCCATGTTAGCGCAGTTTTCATTTTTTAAACCAGCTGCTGCTAACATTATCTGTTGAAACGTTACCTGAAAAGCTCTCCCATTGGTATGCCTCCATCAAGTAGCATGTGAACAATTAGTTCAGCAAGATATTGCCATATATGTGGGATATCAATCTCCATATCTTCAGCTATTTCAAGGATTTCATGTAGTCTGTGGTACACAAGTAAAATAGACAAATGCTATTAATTACAAACTATTTACTCTCAATATAAACATAGAAAATAGGAGCAATAGTAGGCCATTTGGCCCTTCAGGCCTGCTCGGCCATTCAAAATGATCATGGCTGAGCGTCTAACTCAGTACCCTGGTTCCCACTTTTTCCCCATATCCCTTGATCCCTTTAGCATTAAGAAATATATCTAATGATTTGGCCTCCACTGCCTTCTGTGGTGGAGAATTCCACAGGTTCACCACCCTCTGAGTAAAGAAATTTCTCCTCATCTTGGTTCTAAATGGCATACTCCATATCCTGAGACTGTGACCCCTGGTTCTGGACTCCCCAGCCATCGGGAACATCCTCCCTGCATCTGGTCTGTCTCGTCCTGTTAGAATTTTATATGTTTCGATGAGATCACCTCTCATTTTTCTAAACTCTAGTGAATATAGGCCTAGTCGACCCAATCTCTCCTCATATGTCAGTCCTGCCATCCCTTCGTTGCACTCCCTCCATGGCAAGGACATCCTCCCTCAGATAAGGAGACCAAAACTGCACACAATACTCCAGATGTGGTCTCACCAAGGACCTGTATAACTGCAGTAAGACATCCCTGCTCCTATACTCAAATCCTCTTGAAATAAAGGCCAACATACCATTCGCCTTCCTAACTGCTTGCTGCACCTGAATGCTCACTTTTAGCGACTGGTGTACAAGGACACCCAGGTCTCGTTGCACCTCCCCTTTTCCCAATCTATCACCATTCAGATAATAATCTGCCTTTCTGTTCTTACAACCAAAGTGGATAACCTCACATTTATCCACGTTATACTGCATCTGCCATGTTCTTGCCCACTCACCCAACTTGTCTAAATCACATTGGAGCCTCTCTGCATCCTCCTCACAGCTCACATTCCACCCCAGCTGTGTCATCTGCAAGCTTGGAAATGTTACATTTAGTTCCCTCATCCAAATCATTGATACATATTGTGAATAGCTGGGGCCCAAGCACTGATCCCTGCGGTACCCCACTAGTCACTGCCTGCCACCCAGAAAAAGACCCGTTTATTCCTACTCTCTGTTTCCTGTCTGTCGACCAATTCTCAATCCATGCCAGTATATTCCCCCCCAATCCCACGTGCTTTAATTTTGCACACTAACCTCTTGTGTGGGACCTTATCAAAAGCCTTCTGAAAATCCAAATACACCACATCCACTGGTTCTCCCCTATCTATTCTACTAGTTACATCCTCAAAAAACTCCAGTGGATTTGTTAAGCATGATTTCACTTTCATAAACCCTTGCTGACTTTGTCCAATCTCATTAATGCCCTCCCCTCCAAGTGTTCTGTTATCACATCTTTTATAATAGACTCTAGCATTTTCCCCACTACTGATGTTAGGCTAACTGGTCTGTAATTCCGTTTTTTCTCTCCCTCCTTTTTTAAATAGTGGGGTTACATTTGCCACCCTCCAATCTGTAGGAACTGTTCCAAAGTCTACAGAATTTTGGAAGATGATCACCAATGCATCCACTATTTCCAGGGCCACTTCCTTTAGTACTCTGGGATGCAGATTATCAGGCCCTGGGGATCTGTCAGCCTTTAGCCCCATTAATTTCCCTAGCACTTTTTTTTTACTAATACTGGTTTCCTTCAGTTCCTCCCTCTCACTACACCCTTGGTTCCCTAACATTTCTGGGAGGTTATTTGTGTCCTCCTTTGTGAAGAACAAAACCAAAGACTCAAAAAAATGTTTGTAAAGAAAGAGGGAGAAATTAAGAATTTGGGAATATTCTTTAACCGACAGTCTCAAAAGTTAAGGATTTAATATTTTTTAAAATGAGGGACATTTACAGTTACTGTACAAGCACAAACATTTTAGGTCAAATTTCTGTAACAGTACAAAGTAAATATGAATCTGTGTAAGGATTGGTAGTCTAATATTAACATACCATACCAGTCTACCAATCTTGTAGATCCAACACTTCACGTAGGCATTAATTCCACATACTTCTTTCAAGTCCAAATTAATTCAAATTCAAAAATTCCAGACATCAGCCACATTTGGCAACGTATAGTTATGGGACAAAAAATGCGAACAGTTTCAAAAGTAATGTAATTGATGTCTACTTAATGGTCATTGCATGAAAATCTGAAGGTTATCACTGGTCCTTTATGAAAATAGAAAGTGATGTATATAGTTGGTACAGGCACAGTGTAAACTGGCAATAAAAAACTGCACACTTTAGTGTCACAGATCTAAAAGTTCAATGATCTCATTAACCATAATTTTTGTTAAAAGGAAAACTAGATATTGAAAATGATTACATTAGTAAGTTAATAAAGCCCAATACTTACCCTTTGCAATACTGTTCCTTTGATAGAGTCCCAGCTTTTACAAGCTGATACAACAGCATACCCATATGTTCTCTTGCTATTGCACTTCTCTCCAAAGTTGACTCAACACCACTTCGAACAAAGATATGCAATGTCTTAGGTGACTCAAGCTCCTGTACACACTGCAATGCTTCCTAAAGAAAATGAAATCAGCTTTCAATTTCCTTTCAGAAATTCCACATTAAGCAACATTATTGTTTTAGAAATATGCCCAATGATAAACTTCACAACTCCTATGGTTGGTCAGAGAATGTGCTGTTTTATAATTACATGTAAAACCAAATATATTATCCTGTAGCTAAAGCATGGTCATGTCCCCCTATAGGGCTAAAGGTTAATTTAGATCAAGTAAACAGTGGGAGAGTTCATAGACCAATTAGGAGGCTGCAGACATTGTGGCGCTGGTATTTTCTGTAGCAGCAGTTAGTCTGCAAATTCCCAATGACTTCCTTGATTTCATTACATTTTTTGCCACCACCCCCTCCCCACAAACGTGACAAAAACAGCTATATTGCTCTGGCTGCTGAGGAGTCTGCCTTGTAATATAAACAGGGCAGTTTTCTATAGCACTGAAAACCTAAGCTAGTTTTCAAGAAACCAGTTCTGCAACATAAAACATCACAGCCCTCTAAGCAAAATCCATATTTTGTTCACACATACTAAAATAATTAACAAGCTTTACTTTGTGCCTACCTTCATGTCATTGATATGCAAATATTCCTCAATGATGGCCTTGGATTTCTTTTCAAACTCTGCCTCAGAGAGGACAGGTTTATCAGATGTCACAGGTACAGAGACAGGCTCAATCTTAACTGGTAAATTGAATAGAAAAGGTTTTTAAACACATTTAGCTGAAATATTGCAGCTTTTCCACATTTCAGATGACTACAATGTTTAATTTCCAGGGCACATCATCATCTACTGCTTGTCTTGGTGTTCCCCATCACAAGTTCCTTCTGCCTCCTGATCAGCGTTCATTTATTGACCTGTACCCTATAAAGCACGCAACAGCTTTATGCATGTGTGAAGCAGTATAGAAATGCAAGTTGCTGCTATTAATAAACCAGGAATACTCCCAAGTAACCTGCTGGAAACCATGCTTTCAAATTTCATCCATAATTCAATGGTCATCTTACGTTGATCTCGAGCATTGACATGCATACACCCAGCATACTGTTTTATTCTGCAGTATTAGTGCCTGAGTGAGTGGAACAGCTGACTCTTGCAGTTGACTACAATGCCAGGAGATCACAGTTAAGATATAGAACACAGCTAATTGAAATGTCAGGAAATAGCAGAAATAATCACCCGCAAGATAATATCATTACTTACCTTATAAGATCAACATTCTACTACCTCACACCCAATCTTGAGATTCACCAAAAACAATTTTTTTTAAAGCTCAGGTATCATTGGGACCACCCCACCCGACCCTGTATAGAGACCCAAGATTAGTGAAATAGCTCATTCTTTTTGACTTGCATTATTCTAAGAATTACTTCTTTTCAAAATTCTCTAACCATAAAACAGTAACTTAGTTCAGCTTTGAGGGGATGGTTGGGAAAGATCTTGGTCCATGAGGGATTGCACTATTTAAAGAATGGTATAAGGTAGGTAATCCTAGCTTCATTGTTGAGGCAACCCTCACACCTTGGAACCCATATTAATGTACTGCCCCATCTTAGGAAGAGGGAGGCCCTAACTGAGATGACCCAATTCCTGCCGCCAAAACAGATGTCAAAAACATGATCATCGATGTTTGGTGATTGAGTGGGGGTATTCCACACAGCTGCCTTAAAGACATGCAACAGAAGCCTAAGCAGCTCAAGTAGTAACCGTGGAACAAATAAAATGGCACTTAACTGGTATCTTTAGGACACTTCGTCATTGATTAGCATAATGGAAAATACACTCCATTAGCCACTTAAGTGTAAACTGCTTTGTTTGATGCACTCAATGTTTTCTTTCCATCTGTCAAATAACTGCTGGGACTTCCTGAAGTCCTGTGAACATAACTAAGCATCCATGCAAATCTGCAGTGAACCCAACAATCCTCATCCAATTGACAAAGAGGCATCTTCTAACCACAACGTAAACGTTCTTGAGGGAAAAGCTCAAGTCCAAATACTACATTATCCTCACGGAAATTTAAATTTGGGCAGATCCACAACCAAAGCCAGCAGCTCACTAACACAGAGGGCTGAAACTAATGCCACAAAAGAGATTTGAATGGTGTGCCCAAAACTTAAAAGACCAACATTGCATTCCCAGTAGGATCTAAGAAATCTATTTGGATGCAACTTCCATATAGCTTGCATAAAACAGAGAACCTATTGGATCTGATGCCAATGGTGCGTGGAAGGCCAAGATAAACATAAACATAATTTAATAGGACAAAGCCAGCATGGCTTTATGAAGGGGAAGTCATGTCTGACAAATTTGCTTGAGTTCTTTTGAGGACATAACGTACAGGGTGGATAAAGGGGAACCAGTGGACGTAATGTATTTAGACTTCCAGAAGGCATTCGACAAGGTGCCACATAAAAGATTATTGCTCAAGATAAAGAATCACTGGATTGGGGGTAATATTCTGGCATGGGTGGAGGATTGGTTATCTAACAGGAAGCAGAGAGTTGGGGTAAATGGTTCATTCACGGACTGGCAACCAGTAGCCAGTGGTGTTCCGCAGGGGTCGGTGCTGGGTCCCCAACTCTTTACAATCTATATTAACGATTTGGAGGAAGGGACCGAGTGTAACATATCCAAGTTTGCAGATGATACAAAGATGGGAGGGAAAGTAGAGAGTGAGGAGGACATAAAAAACCTACAAGGGGATATAGACAGGCTGGGTGAATGGGCGGAGATTTGGCAGATGCAATACAATATTGGAAAATGTGAGGTTATGCACTTTGGCAGGAAAAATCAGAGAGCAAGTTATTATCTTAATGGTGAGAAACTGGAAAGTACTGCAGTACAAAGGGATCTGGGAGTCCTAGTGCAAGAAAATCAAAAAGTTAGTATGCAGGTGCAGCCAGTGATCAAGAAGGCCAACGGAATGTTGGCTTTTATTGCTAGGGGGATAGAATATAAAAACAGGGAGGTATTGCTGGAGTTATACAAGTTATACACTGGTTAGGCCACAGCTGGAGTACTGTGTGCAGTTCTGGTCGCCACACTACAGGAAGGATGTGATCGCTTTGGAGAGGGTGCAGAGGAGATTCACCAGGATGTTACCAGGGCTGGAGCGCTTCAGCTATGAAGAGAGACTGGGAAGATTGGGTTTGTTTTCCTTGGAGCAGAGGAGGCTGAGGGGGGACATGATTGAGGTGTACAAAATTATGAGGGGCACAGATAGGATGGATACTAAGGAGCTTTTTCCCTTCGTTGAGGGTTCTATAACAAGGGGACATAGATTCAAGATAAAAGGCGGGAGGTTTAGAGGGGATTTGAGAAAGAACTTTTTCACCCAGAGGGTGGTTGGAGTCTGGAACTCACTGCCTGAAAGTGTTGTGGAGGCAGGAAACCTCACAACATTCAAGAAGTATTTGGATGAGCATTTGAAATGCCATAGCATACAAGGCTACGGACCAAATGCTGGAATATGGGATTAGATTAGACAGGGCTTGATGGCCGGCGCGGACACGATGGGCCGAAGGGCCTCTATCCGTGCTGTATAACTCTATGATTCTATGTATTGGTGAGACCGCACCTGGAATACTGCATACAGTTTTGGTGTCCATACTTAAGAAAAGACATACTTGCTCTCGAGGCAGTACAAAGAAGGTTCACTCGGTTAATCCCGGGGATGAGGGGGCGGACATATGAGGAGAGGTTGAGTAGATTGAGACTCTACTCATTGGAGTTCAGAAGAATGAGAGGCGATCTTATTGAAACATATAAGATTGTGAAGGGGCTTGATCGGGTGGATGCGGTAAGGATGTTCCCAAGGATGGGTGAAACTAGAACTAGGGGGCATAATCTTAGAATAAGGGGCTGCTCTTTCGAAACTGAGATGAGGAGAAACTTCTTCACTCAGAGGGTAGTAGGTCTGTGGAATTTGCTGCCCCAGGAAGCTGTGGAAGCTACATCATTAAATAAATTTAAAACAGAAATAGCCAGTTTCCTAGAAGTAAAGGGAATTAGGGGTTACGGGGAGCGGGCAGGAAATTGGACATGAATTTAAATTTGAGGTTAGGATCAGATCAGCCATGATCTTATTGAATGGCGGAGCAGGTTCGAGGGGCCGATTGGCCTACTCCTGCTCCTATTTCTTATGTTCTTATGATACAACAGATTGGTTTAAATCCACAATCAGGGAACAGCGATTCCAATAATCCACGCATAGATCGTACAAAAAGAGTTGAATCTGAGGAAAGATTAATCAGGACTGTGCATAACTGACAGGAATTGCATGAGTACGGCAAAAGGAATGTGCGGGCTAAATACACCATGAACTAAGGAGGTCAAAAAAATGGGTGGGCCCAAAAGTGCAGTGACCATGCAAGTAGTTTATCCTTCGCATTTAGTCATTTACATTACAGGTGGCTTCTGTCAATCTTATTGCCATTAGAAGCAACCCCAAGAGGTACATAGCTCAAAACACAATCGGAGCAGAATCCTGTAGAGGACCAAGTAGTCCTTTATTAACAGGACATGGCTAAACATCTGCACATGACTTTGAAAAACCGTAACTGTATAAAATAGAAGCCTGTTTTTATAGTATCCCTGAATTAACGTATTGTGCATTAAATAAACACAAAATACAGCCTATACTTTCAGAATTTAGCTTGCACAGGCCAAGAATGGCAACATCCTTTTTGTTATGAACTCCAAAAATGCAGTCAGGTAACTTACCAGGCTCTTTACTTCGATCTCTTGCATGTCCTCGATCTCTTTCTTCTGTCATGCTGGCTACACGTCTGACTGGTTCTTGAGAGCTTCGTCGTTCCCTTTCCCTGCTTCGGTCATCTACTTCTTTGCTGTAGCTTCTCTTAGTAAGTGGAGGTCTGTTGCGATCACTTCTCTCAGATTTCTCAACACGATCACTTTTGTCACTCTTTTCACTTCGATCACTCCTTTCAAACCGATCACTCCTCTCATTTTTGTCAGAACGTTCATTTCTTTCAAATCGGTCTCCTCGCTCACGATCACCCTTCTCACTTCTATCTCGACTTGAACTACTCCTGTTGCCCCAAATAATCAATATTAGAGAATTGTTGTAACTCAAATTACACACGGCTTTTAGTTTTTGGCAGATTTGCTTGTAAAATTGATTAGTAGGGTTTATCTCCCCACAAAAAAAGCATCATTTTACCATTTATCCAGATATAGCCTGGGTTCTCCTTAGCTAAGCATTAGCCACATAACCATGCAGCAATTTTTCCAATATAGGACTGACTTTAACACAATTTTTTTTTTATAGCTGCAGATTTCTAATTTTGTAGTAACTGAAATAGCCAGACGTGACAGCTCCATCCTTCATATCTGCCCGGGAAATCTATGTAAGTACCTCAAAATGTTTACTTCCATTCTTAAAGTACTGTTTTGTATCTGGTGTGACATTCAATATGCTGGTACAGTGTCATTGTAAAAGCAGTAATACAAAGTGCTTCAGCATCACTTTTTAAAGACACATTTTCCGCAAAAGTGAATATATTCCTTATTTTTCCCAAATGATTAATTAAATGATCAATTCCAGTCATATAGTAAGCAATTCCAACAAGGTTGCAATAATTTTAGAAATATTAAATTTGCATTTCTATTCTTGTGTACAGTGTAGTTGAATACAAACAGCTCAACATTCTAAATATTTATGTACCAGATTTAAAGGCTAAACCGCCAGTACTAATTTCACCAACTTGCCTGGGCACAACCCTTCGCGCATCAAAATTATCTGTGGATGAAGACTGTTGCAGAGCTGAAAATCTATTCACTGTGGCTGTGGTTGGCCTTCCTGAATCCACACCTAGGTACACAAATATGAAATAACTATTCATGCCTGCAGTCAACAACATTCATAAACCAATATAGTTAAGAGTCTTGGTTAGACCCCATTTGGAGAACTTCAGTTTTGGGCACCGCATCTCATGAAGGATATACTGACATTGGCGGGGGTATAGCTCAGATTCACCAGAACGATACCAGGGCCTAAAGGGTTAATTTATGAGGATAGGTTGCATAACTTGGCTTGTATCTCCTGGAGTTTAGAAGGCTGAGAGGTGATCTAATTGAGGTGTTTAAAATTACAAAGATTTGACAGAGTAGATACAGAGAAGCTATTGCCTTTGGTGGGGGAATCAAGAACAAGGGGGCATAACCTTAAAATTGCTAGGCCGTTCAGGAGTAAAATCAGGAAGCAGGTTTTCATACAAAGGGTAATAGAAATTTGGAATTCTCTCCCACAAAAGGCTACAGGCAATTGAAATTTTCAAGACTGAGATTTTTTTTATTAGGCAGGGGTTTCAAGGGATATGCATCAAAGGCAGGTAAATGGAATTGAGGTACAGATCAGCCATAATTCATCTGAATAGCACAACAGGCTCGAGGGGCTAAATGGCCTATTCCTGTTCCAAACAATGTGACAGAAATCTTCAAATCTTCCTGGCTTCAAATCATCCACCGCCCTCTGAAAATTTTACACCACAGTCTAGTTAAGAAGTCACGGTGCTTATTGTGCAGCATTCAGTTTACCACACCTATAACTGGTAATAGGTCTACAAATGTAAAAAGTGAAAAAACAACTAAGCAGTAAGTTAATATGGCAAACTCCTCAATTTGCTCACCCTCTTTGAAAGTTGTGGTAAATGTGCAAGTATCACCAGGACATTTGACTATGGGGCATTTCAGCCACATCCTTTTGTCCTCACCCAACATCTACAAGCACTTTCCACTATTGGGGCCCTGGGTTAGCACAGACCATGTAGCAAACCAGGGACAGTCTGGTCTGTACAGCTTAGTGTTAACCAAAGTGTCAGCCAGAGAACTCCTTTTCAAAAGGCTCAGTTCTGGCCTCTATTATAAAAAGGATATGGAGGGACTGGAGAAGGTGCAAAAAAGATTTACAAGGATGGTACCAGAATTGAGAGATTATACCTGTCAAGGAAGATTAAACAGGCTTTGGCTCTTTTCTTTAGAAAAGACTGAGGCAGCGACCTGTTAGAGGTTTCCAAGATTATGAATGGGTTTGATAGGGTAGATGTAGAGAAGACGTTTTCCACTTGTGGAGACACCAAAACAAGGGGCCATAAATATAAGATAACTAATAAATCAAATAGGGAATTCAGGAGAAACTTCTTTACCCAGGAGTGGTTAGAATGTGGAACTCACTATCACAAAGAACAGGTGAATAGCATAGATGCATTTAGGTGGAAGCTAGACAAACACACGAAGGAGAAAGGAATAGAAGGACATGTTGATACGGTTAGAAGTAGGGATGCAGAAGACTTGTGTGGAAAATAAACACCGGCATAGACCAGTTGGGCTGAATGGCACACATTCTATGCAACATTTCTCAGCTCCAAAACGACTATGGGAGTAAGGAGGCAAGTTGAAAGTTTTAAAACTTACTTTAAAAAATAATTTAAGATAATTGGCAAAAAAGAGCCAGAGGTGAGATGAGGCGAAGCATGAAACGGCAGTGGAAGCAGATTAATTAGTAACTTTCAGAAGGGAATTGGATAAATACTTTGAAAGGAAAAAACATGCAGGGCTATGGGGAAAGAGCAGGGAGTGGGACTAATTGGATAGCTCTTTCAAAGAGCTGGCACAGGCATGAAGAGCCGAATGGCCTCCTTCCGTGCTGCAAGATGAAGAGCTGCAATCCAGACTCCAGGGAGCGGACTGTACAGTTGTAAGATTCTATGAAAAAAAGTTAGAGTATGTTAAAACAAATTAAAATCAAAACCAGAATGAAAAAGAGGTGGCAGGAAAGAAATGTTTAAATTTCACTTTTGTAAAATTGCCTTTTAAATGTTTAATTTAGTACATTAGGGTTAATATTGGTGACAAACCTATTCTTAATGGTCAAGAAGTTTTATTACTGGAATATCAGTGAGGTTTTAACAAGACTACAGTGTACAATCTGAAAATGTCATTCAAGGAGACAGATGTTCCCTGAACCTGCCAACAATTTAGCCATTAATGAAATAGTCAGTTGAATCTGTTTCTATGTTGGCCAAGGACGACTTACAATGTTGTATCCTGTGAGAAATTACCTGCATCATTAGGTTTGCTTCCAGATCCACCGCTGCTTCCTTTAACCCAGCCGCCAAGTCGACCTGCTGGTGCCAGCACTTGATTGTTGAAATCCATGGCCCCAGGCTATTTAAAAAATTTTGGGGGAAATTCAAGTAACTGAATACATATTACTTACATTTAATATATGAAATACATGGTTAAACTTTGAGAGAAAAATCCCTCACCTTAGTAATCTTGCTTAGCCTACTAGTATCAATAGGTCTGCTACTTTTGGCAATTGGCACAGTATTCCATCCTGCTTCATCAGTTCCTTGACTTCCTCTGCCACCTACAGATAATAGCATTTGATCAAACATTTTGGAATTTGAAAAGCACAAACATTTGAAGTGAGCGCCAAGTCAAATCACACTCGAGGCCCAGGTGG
Organism: Heptranchias perlo; assembly: GCF_035084215.1. Taxonomy (NCBI): domain Eukaryota; kingdom Metazoa; phylum Chordata; class Chondrichthyes; order Hexanchiformes; family Hexanchidae; genus Heptranchias; species Heptranchias perlo. Next base: position 28,374,134 of record NC_090337.1, on the reverse strand, counting down.
AGTCAGCATCTCCACCCTTGGTTTGGAGTTTACCAGCATCAGCAATGCTGCCCAAAAGTTGCATACTTTTAGGATTTAAACTGGAGGAGGTTGAGAACTGCTAAGATTCCAACATCATCCATCTGGCCTTCTAAATCAATAAATTCTGTTCTGGACCATTGCATACAATTTCTCCAAGTTTATCCTATCAACGGAATCCACACAATTTAGGGAGTTTCTTTCCAGCAGAGTCTATACTTATGATGGACCCAGTTGAGCTTAGCACAGATTGGGCTATTCTATGAATCATCATTCACATGGTTGTTGGTCACTGGGAAGCACCCTGATGTGCAGATCAAACTAGAAGTCAACATCTAAGTCAATGAGAGGGCAACTGTCCACAGTAAAAAGGCAATCAAATTAAAAAAACAAACATGTTTTAGGATCAGCAGTTGATGATTCTTAAAATTCAGACAGCGAAGTAGAATGCAAGAAATAGGAGCAGGAGTAGGCCATACAGCCCCTCGAGCCTGATCCACCATTCAATCAGATCATGGCTGATCTTCGACCTCAACTCCATTTTCCTGCCCGATCCCCATATCCCTTGATTTCCCTGGAGTCCAAAAATGTATCCATCTCAGCTTTGAATATACTCAACAACTCAGCAGCCACAGACCTCTGGGGTAGAGAATTCCAAAGATTCACAACCGAGTGAATAAATTCCTCCTCATCTCAGTCTTAAATGTCCCCTAGTTCTAGACTCTTCAGCCAGGGGAAACAACCTCCCAGCATCTACCCTGTCAAGCCCCCTCAATCTTAAATGTTTCAATAAGATCACCTCTCATCCTTCTGAACTCGAAAGTATAGGCCCACTCTACTCACTCCTCATAGGACAACCCTCTCATCCCAGGAATCATTCTAATGAACCTTTGTTGTATCCCCTCTAAGGCAAATATATCCTTCCTTAGATAAGGAGACCAAAACTGTACACGGTACTCCAGGTGAGGTCTCGCCAAAGCCCTGTACAATAGTAAGACTGACTTTCTCTTGTACTCCAACCCCCTTGCAATAAAGGCCATCATACCATTTGCCTTCCTAATTGCTTGCTGTACCTGCATGTTAACTTTGTGCTTCGTGTACAAGGTCACGTAAATCCCTCTGAATACCAACATTTAATAGTTTCTCACCATTTAAAAAATATTCTGTTTTTCTATTCTTCCTACCAAAGTGAATAACCTCACACTTCCCCACATTATACTCCATCTGCCAACTTCTTGCGCACTCATTTAACCTGTCTATATCCCTTTGCAGATTCTTTGTGTCTTCCTCACAGCTTACTTTCCCACCGAGCTTTGTATTTTTTATTTTAAAATTTCTCAAAACACAACATAAAAAAAGCCAAGAGAACAGGACATGACTAATTGTAGTAGTCATGTAAATGCAGTAACTTTTCCCCAATGTGATAAAAGTAGTGATGTTTGAAGCTTGCCCAGACTGATGGAATAAAGTTTCCAGTTCCAGAATAATGCCTACATATACAGGAGTGCAGAAAGATTATATGCCAACATTAAACTCACCAGTACCACTGCTACCTCCAGCACCTCTCCTTTTGTCTTGTTTAGATAGAAGCTGTTGCTGTACTTTTAACTGCTGTTGATGTTCTTCTATCTGAGCTTCTCTGTGAATCTGCTCCAATGTCTTGGGTCCCTGATCACCTCTTCGAGGCACCCAGTTATTCTGGAAATTAACACATATGGTTTATTTCAGATCTCCAACAGTCATTCTGATCTTTTTATTCCAAGAATAAAACTTTATTTTCCCCCTCACCTGAAATATCTGTCTATAATTTAGTCCAAATCATGTCTGACAATACAGAATGGAAAAATACGTGCGGACTTAAATGCTAACATTTTGTCAAGAACATCACTGTACTGAAATTTTTGTCGGTTGTTCCATGACTTTCTCAGCTGTATTGCACAAGAGCTCAGAATTAGGAACATTAAAAGGGTGACACATTAGCCAGTGCCGAAAGGCTAACAGTTATGCTCTGGCTTTAATAGGCTGCTCACCAACGCTCAGTTTGGGTTCCGCCAGGACCACTCGGCTCCAGACCTCATTACAGCCTTGGTCCAAACATGGACAAAAGAGCTGAATTCCAGAGGTGAGGTGAGAGTGACTGCCCTTGACAACAAGGCAGCATTTGACAGAGTGTGGCACCAAGGAGCCCTAGTAAAATTGAAGTCAATGGGAATCAGGGGGAAAACTCTCCAGTGGCTGGAGTCATACCTAGCACAAAGGAAGATGGTAGTGGTTGCTAGAGGCCAATCATCTCAGCCCCAGGACATTGCTGCAGGAGTTTCTCAGGGCAGTGTTCTTGGCCCAACCATCTTCAGCTGCTTCATCAATGACCTTCCCTCCATCATAAGGTCAGAAAAACGGATGTTCGCTGATGATTGCAGTATTCATTTCCATTTGTAACCCATGAAGTAGTCCGTGCCCACATGCAGTAAGACCTGGACAACATCCAGGCTTGGGCTGATAAGTGGCAAGTAACAATCGTGCCAGACAAGTGCCAGGCAATGACCACCTCCACTTGACATTCAATGGCATTACCATTGCCAAATCCCCCATCAACATCATCCTGGGGGTCACCATTGACCAGAAACTTAACTGGACCAGCCATATAAATACTGTAGCTACAAGAGCAGATCAGAGGCTGGGTATTCTGCGGCGAGTGACTCACCTCCTGACTCCCCAAAGCCTTTCCACCATCTACAAGACACAAGTCAGGAGTGTGATGGAATACTCTCCACTTGCCTGGATGAGTGCAGCTCCAACATTCAAGAAGCTCGACACCATCCAGGACAAAGCAGCCCGCTTGATTGGCACCCCATCCACCATCCTAAACATTCACTCCCTTCACCACCAGCACACCATGGCTGCAGTGTACACTATCTACAGGATGCACTGCAGCAACTCGCCAAGACTTCTTCGACAGCACCTCCCAAACCCGCGACCTCTACTACCTAGAAGGACAAGGGCAGCAGGCACATGGGAACACCCACACCTGCACATTCCCCTCCAAGTCACACACCATCCCGACTTGAAAATATATCGCCATTCCTTCATCGTCACTGGGTCAAAATCCTGAAACTCCCTACCTAACAGCACTGTGGGAGAACCCTCACCACACGGACTGCAGCGGTTCAAGGCAGTGGCTCATCACCATCTTCTCAAGGGCAATTGGGGATGGACAATAAATGCTGGCCTTGCCAGCGACTCCCATATCCCATGAACGAATTAAAAAAACAGCACTATATACTAGATACATCCCTTGATATCAATTTCAGTTGTTGACATTTTAGCAATGAGTAATTTAAGCACTGGGCTTTGTTAAATATTTGGTTACTTTTAATCAAGCATTTAACTTTTTTCAAACTACCAATAATATCTGCAAAGAAAGTTTACATTTCCAAAAATATCAAATTGGCTACATATATACACGTTGGCAAAAAAATCCCAGAGCCAGTTTCTGTGGCATTTTTATAATTCAACATTTACACAGATACAAGTCAATTACCATCTTAGTCAACTGAACTCACCTGTCGAACATCGATCACATCCTGCAGCATAAAGCGAATCCGAGACGAAGTTTTCCTTTCTTTAATAATTTTTTCCATCTGGTTAAAATATTGATCCATCCTAGGCTATAAACAAAGAGTGAATGTTATACTTTTCAAAGAAAAATCAAGTACATTAATACCAAGCTATCAATGTTGTATAGAGTACTTTAGCAAGTTTTTTTTGAAAACTTACTTTGGCTTTTTCAAAATCCAAGTCTTTGCCTATTGTAGTTAATAGCCTACAAAGGCACTCAAGTGATTCCTCATCATGATTCTTTAGTAGCTTCACTATACAGTCATGCATAATTGGCTCAGTTAACATTTTCAGTTTGAAGAGTTCGCCAATGAATTTGATATTGCCTAGTGATCGTCGCCTGGCTTTGTCTCTGGCATCCTCTAGCTCTTCTTGGAGACGGGTTTTCTCCTCAGACTGGAATGAACAGAATTCAAATGTTACAGGTTTAATTCAAAATTGTAACTCAAACATTTAAATTCAGTAACTTAAGATGGAGACATTTCTCCAACATGACCGATGGCTACATAGGTGAGATACTGGATGATTGTCAGTGCCTATGTAACTATATCCCTGCAAGAGTCAGCACGTTGAGTGGGGTTGGGGGGGAAGAGAAGGGAAAGAGCGAACAGAGGGACAAGAGAGAACCAGTTGGATTCCACAAATATGTCAACGTGCACAACACAGGAAGCAATTCTAAAAAGATTGATTTTATAGCAAAGATTTACTGCTATTGATGGGTGTCTATTTTACATTTCTATTATGTTGGGAAGAAATCTTGTAATCAATAGTTCTGCTACAGCATTGTTTTACATAAATGACTAACAGAACATTAGATCTGATTGAATACTTAATAGACAATTGCAGTGCTTTAAAAAGGAATGGTCTTGCAAGAAACGAACAGTGAGTGTATTTAATGACATCACCAAATAGTCTGCACTAATTAAGTTTATTTAATTAAAAAAGCATATGAAACTGAAACATACATAGCATATGTTGTAATATGAGATGGTACCAACGTGGAAAAGGACAACATTTAGCTCAAATGAAAACACTACATTATGACTTGGAGTTTCATAGGTCAAGTAACGGCTTAGTGCATCGCAGTGGACAGTACCAATGTAAAGTATTGCTTATTCAGAGAGTAACTATCAACATATACTGCAGTATTTTAGTTTAAATTCTTCTTAGTGGGGATAGAAGGAAAGATTTGCTGACTAAATCTACAGGATACAACTTTAAGATAACCTTCAATCATCAATAATAACTACAAACAACAATGGAAGCAGAACCAAGTTCTATTCTTTTATAGAATTTACAGCACAGAAATAGACCATTCGGCCAACTGGTCTGTACCCTAACCCTATCAGCGTATCCTCCTCTGCCTTCCTCCTTCATGTATTTATCGAGCTTCCACTTAAATGCATCTATGCTATTCACCTCAACTACACCTTGTGGTAGCAAGTTCCACATTCTAACCTCTCTGGGAAAAGAAGTTTCTCCGAATTCCTTATTGGATTTATTAGTGACTCTCATATTTATGACTCCTAGTTTTGGACTCCCACAGCGGAAACATCTTCTCTACGTCTACCCTATCAAACCTCTTCAGAATTTTAAAGACCTCTATTAGGTCACCCCTCAACCTTTTTTGCCCAGAGAAAAAAGCCGCAGCCTGTTCAGTCAGCCTTTCCTGATAGTTATAACCTCTCATTCTTGCAAATAATTTTCACATCTTTTCCAATGCCTCTATCTCCTATCTGTAATATGGAGACCAGAATTGTGCACAGTACTCTAACCAAGGTACTATACAAGTTTAACATAACTTCTCTGCTTTTCAATTCTATTCCTGTTATTTGTTTGGCCATGTTGACCTGCAATGCTACTTTTATACATGCATTATATATTATCCACATTTCCAATACCAACAGTGCATGCCAAAACACATCCTACAAAGCTGGAAAGATTTTATTTAAGCTATAAACATAGATAACTCATGAATGAGTCCATTGTGGTTGCATTCCAGTGTGATTTCAGATATGCATAGCCCTGCAGTGAAATCCCTGACAAGTAGGATTATACTCCGTGTTAGCTGTAGCTCAGTGGTAGCACTCTTGCCTCTTAGTCAGAAGGCTGTGGGTTTAAGCCCCACTCCGGAGATCTGAGCACGTAATCCAGGCCGAGGGAGGGCGGTACTGTTGGAGGTGCCGACTTTCAGATGAAACGCAAAACCGAGGCACCGTTGCCTCTCAGATAGACGCAAAAGATCAAACAGTACTGTTTTGAAGAGTGGGGAGTTCTCCTGGTGTTCTGGCCAATATTTATCCCTCAAACATTAAAACAGAACATCTTTTCATTATCTTGTTGCTGTTTGTGGGAGCTTGCTGTGTGCAAATTGGTTGCCACGTTTCTTATGTTACAACAGTGACTGCACTTCAAAAGTACTTCACTGTAAAGCACTTTGGGACAGCAGGTGGTCATGAAAGGCGCTATATAAATGCTTTAGTTTTTTAGTTTTCTCCACATCTTAGTTTTTTTACTTTGAAACTCAACAGCCATCTAAAAGTTAATACAAATGTATCTTTGTGATCCAAGGTAGAACGTTTGGACAACACTCCTGTAAATGCTTGTAGAAACGGTCTCCTGCTACATAGTTTACAGCACAAATTAACCATTTACAGAGAAAACTAGATATTTTGAATACATTTATAATAAAGTGACTGAATATCTAAAGAACTGTACAAGCGTTAAAAGCGAGCATGACAATGTGATGCTGCATATTTATTGTTCCCTTAAAGGAATTTTATCAATTCCATGAGAACTCAAAACATGGTTGCCCTGGGAGAAAAATCTATCAATGGAACCCATTAGGCAGTTAACTTGAGAAGTTTCAATGAATATGCTTATTGGTCACACAATAATCACCTATTATTCAGGGACGATAATCTCTTCAAGCATGAAGAGATAAACCATAGAATGTATGCTTGAAAGCAAACCTATTGTTAATTATATTTTTTTGTTCAAACGTTTACAAAGACTGCACACTAACCTATTAAATAGCAAACTATACTTTGCACCATAATGATGGTGCACAGCAATTTTCACCTACTACTTCTCCATATTGTAGTTCAGTTTAAAAACAGCTAACAAAATCACTTTATATACATCACCAATTTGAATGACGTTTGCATTATGCTGTTTAACTATATACTGGAATAAGCAGTTTCACTAAAATTGTTCTGGTTCTGAAAACTATCAACGTGAGGAAAGGACGGGATAATTTCACTGAATATTAGAAGCGACTACTTCCTCAATCTACCTTTATGGATTAACATTTAAAATTTACCACAAATGGGGAGAAACATGCAAACACGATGCAATATAAAAACAAAAATAAATATACACGAAAGCATCTGAAATGCATTCAATTCTACCCTAAAAAGCTAAATTCATCTTGTATTATTTTGTAAGAAATTAAGTTAATTACCATAGCAGCAGCATCAATTTCCTTCTGTTTTTTGTCTATTACTGCATCATCATCTTTGTCTTTTTCAAACTCTTTCTGACATCGGTTTAACAGCAACTTCCGGAAATTTACGGTTGCTCCAGGCTTATCTGGTATTGGAACTTTCAGCTGTTAAATGTACAGAAGCAATAAGTTATCTTGTTAAAAAGTAGGTACATGCTCATCGAGGGAAAAGAGTAGGGAACCAACATTCTGAAGTACACTGTGTACTATCACATATCCATGGCTTTTAACTCCCAATTCAGTTTAGTCTGCTTCTTACAATTTACATGCATACATCCTCGATAACATACACTATCACCTTACTATCTGTGTTGTATTAAAATATAAATCTATTTGGTGTTCTGTTGCATAATTGACATATTTCAGCAACAGAAATAAGTTATAAATTTATACAGCCCTGATCTATATAGCTCAATAACTTGGGTTCTTAGCCCCATAGCAGCCTCATTCTGTATTTCAATGCAGGCTCAACAGCTCGGACCTACTGCTACCCATAACGTCCAATTCAATTTTTCAAATCCTCAAATCTATGGTCCAAAGATGTCCGAATACCACAGGTAGGATATACACTTCACAGCTAATAAAAGAAACTCAAATGAAGAACGGCAGCATCAGTTTAATATTTTTCAATTACTTAATGGGTCAGCTTCAGGTTTCAGCTAGCAAGTATGTTATTTCAGTGCTTTCAAAATTCCTTAAATTACTACAATTTATTGCTGGAATCGTTCCAAAATATCAACAGGGATTAAAGGGTACTTACTGTTGTAAGACAGCGGCACATGTTGGCATAGGCAACAGAGAAATTTGGTTCAGAAATAGCTTTTTCAAAGACCAGGTCAATAACTCCCTTTAACCGCTCTTCATTGTCAATTGTCAATTCTGCCACCTGTTTCATCAACTGCTGGAACATCTGGGGTGTCAGTTTGTTCAAAATACTCCGTACCTTTCGGAACAGCTCCTAAGTAACAAAACACCAAGATGCAGAGTATTAATACTGTTTTGATACATGCATAAAAATGTGTGCAGTCACACAAATAGGAATCAGTATTACACCTAATCATTGGTGAAAACCAGTTTCTGCATTAGTGCACTATTCAGCTTACAAACATTATACTACAGTCTATTACTTGCCCATTGTGGAAGGAAGCAACAATTCTTCACACTGCTTGATCACAGCAGTTTGGTGGCTGAGGGGGTGGGGGAAGAGAATGTAATTAACTTCATGATCGTGAAGCTCATTTTTTCCTCAGTAGCAATTTGTACTCCAAGAAAAACTTTAAAATGGTAAGACACAGGCTCACAAATCCCACTCTTGCAAGTTCCTGACCTCAGCAGAAGGCAGACATTTCTCCACTGTGGAAGTGGAACAGGGGGGAGGTAGGAGAGGGGACTCATCCCTATCTCCAGTACACCTTCGGAACACACTGCAGAGGCTTCAGAGCAAATCACACAAAGAAACCTAGCAAATGGGAAAATAAAAATGACCTTGCCAAAAAAAAAATCTGCTCACAGTAAAGCATATTGAATTTTATTCAACTTACAAGGCAAACTCAAGAGGCACAGCCTCAATCAAGAGTAAAATGCTTGCTAACTTTACATTTGCACCATAAATTCAAAAGTCATTCTAAATTATATTGAACCAAGAGGCCTAATAAAGCCCATTTGGTTTTTAAAAATCAGCAGTTTAGAAACTGGATAAATTGCAGGTGAGAACCAATGTCTCATCCAAAGTATACACATTCAAACCATTCTATTTTTAAAACATGTTTGTAAGCCCACATGTTTTTTCTCCCTCCAGCAACTTGACAAATAGGTAATAGAGGAGAAAAAAGGAGCGCCTGCAAAAGAACTTGCTGTGCAAACTAATCTTCCGGCTGTTGATAGAAATCAACATTATCTCCCATCTTTTAAGAGATAATTAGTTTTGTATCATATAGTTTGGTTCATAGACCTGTCATTGTGGGTCTACCACCATTAAAAAGTCTCTCTGGTAATGTGTTGAGGGGCATTCTAAAGCAGTTCCATTGACATCAATAGGAGCCAATGCTTTGGATCATGCTAAGGACCAGTGCTAGCTGAGTATGCAGCAGTACCCAGCCAACAGTGGTTTCACCTACACAGGTCGTTCCAAACCAGCCCGCAGGCAGTTAAAAGAAGCAAAGACCCGTGAAATGGTAGGCCCCCATAAGGACCAAACCAGCATACAAAACAAAGGAGACCTCTTAAAAGATAAGAAATATTGTAGCGACCTTTGATTCCTGTAGAGAGATGGAGTGTATTTTGTACACAAGTACTACTCAGTTCTTTTCTGCTTTCAGTCTACAGTCAAGGACACCTATGCAAGATTGGTTTGAGGTTCATTACAATTTACAGTGGTATGGTTTTAATTTACATGCACGTCACAGTTCCAAAATATGACGATATTCCTTTGATGCAAAACAGAACTGCATTTGCACAAGATTTACACGAGCAGTTGTTTGGAAGTCACAATGCGATTTAAAGGGAATCGTCCCAAGGCCTACAGGAGAGGAACCAGCATGAAAGAAATCCCTCCATTTAAGTAAGGTTGAAGTGCACCATCAGCTCAACCTGTCTGTGGCCAGACCCAAGGTAACAGACCTGGTTATGGTGCCTTTGATTGCACAGTTGCATCCCCTTCACAAGACTCCAGGAAAAGTGACAGGCTCAGTTATGGCTATTGGCCAATTAGCAGGAGCTCTCACCTAACATTTGCAACTGATCCAATCAAAATGTTGACTTTCAAAATATGCAAATACAATTCATATGCATTACCAAAAGAGCAAAATTCAGTGGGCTTATAGAACGGTCAAGTGTTATTAAAAGTTTAGGATCCTGCCTTAGATATTATCTGGAGTACAATGGCGTTAGCCACTCCTGTAAGCTGTATGAGTTTAATGGCATGCCGTACTCCCCAATACCTTACCATATAATAACATAACTTAGGGCCGTAACAATAGTATCCCCCTTTGAGCTGAACTGGACATTTACGTCTTTCACCTGTGTTTCTTAAATTATTTTGAAGGCAGACCCAGAAAATACTTGGTAAGACAAGGCCAAATACAAATTAAGTTGCTTTATTTTACAAGTGAACATACATAGCAGCAGTTATGAGCAGATTCAATTAGTAGAACTCACCCTTCATATAACACAAAATAACCAATACGTCATGCTTCCCCATATTAGTGAGTCACCTTACAAACAAATTAATTCCAAACTGACCACCTGCATTTTCCTTCTGAGCTTGGCCAAAGCTTGCCCTCGAAGCAGTTTTAAAAACCTCACTGACTGGCTGCGCCTCTGCCTTTTATTATATCACAGTTCACAGCCGGAAGGGACCAATGGGCCTGCATTAATGAGGTGTTTATCCATTGCTGAAATCAGCTAATGAATTGATGACTTAGTTTATGGGGAAAACATCAATACCTAGCTCATTAGCATTTTCACCATTTTTCATTGGTGTCTTTTTTGCGTGAATACATTTCGCTTAACAGTTAAGTGACTATTTTCCAAATCCTTTCTGTAGAAATATCGTCAAACGGTCCAAAGAGCTGCCCATTGTTACCTGTGTTTTTATCATCTCTGGGTCATCCTCCTCAGACGGTTTCTTTACGGAAGGTTTCCAGGCATGTTCTGCCTTCTTAAGTTGTATGTCATCATGTAGCGAGACAGTTGCAATAATTTTGCGTGGCTCTTTCCTCTGGCCTTGCTGAGATCTTCTCGGACCCACACCTGAAGGCTTGAAAACAATTGAGCATACATGCGATTGGTCTTTCAGGAAAACAGATGCCACCTTAACTCTGGCACCAAAATACATATTTCAAGTCACTGTACACAATAAATAGGCAATACTAAATTTAAGACAACATTCCAGAATACAATGCTAACAAAAATTGCAGCTATACATTTTTTCTCTCTTAAAGCCTAGCAATTTAAAACAAGCAATAATGCTCACAATGAGGTGACTGGCCTCCCAATACATTTGACTTTTGGTAGGGTGGGTGTAGGAATATGAATAGGTTTATCTCGCCTTGCCTGCCAACGCCTGTTCAGCATTCAGCCCGAAAGAGGAAGACCGGGCACAGGTCATCAGTAACATATCAAGTTTGCATCTAGTTTTGGAAATGCAACTCCTAATCAGGTAGCCAGCCACTTTGCAGTAAGGTAGGTGCGAGGGGAGGAAGAAAAGGGGTGGAACTCACCCAGAGATCAGGAAGGAAACACTGTCCTGTAATCCTGGCTGGTAGGTGCTTTCACACATTATGAATGGCTGCCTGGGTGAAAGATCAAAGGGCGGCTGGCATCCATGGGACTACACACCAGTATGAGCTGCCGTGATTAGATAGTGTACAGGCAAGAATAGTGAGGCAGGGAGAAGAGTAGATTTAAACTATCAAATAATGGAGGACAGTGAGGATACTGACATATGTTGTGTTATTGCATTAGATATGGAAAAGTAATGCAGAATCTGACAATGTCTCCAAGCTTCTGAACATGGACAAAAGCAAAGTCATGAGATACATTTGGGGCATCATCCCAAGCATTCACGTAACACTATCATTCTTCATACTATTTTGTCAATTTAGGTTTTAGTAATAGCAATTTCAGTATTTTGATAACCTCCACTATGGTTTAATTTACCAACTTTAGGCATCAAATAATATATACGGCTTCACATGGGGAAGGGGGAAGAAAGTAAATTTACTGCACCAGCTGTTAGTATTTTGCCATTTAGAACCAAACAGTACAGGTTCACAAGAGTTAGCCATATTCTTTTAAGCTATTAATAGATGTACGTAAATTTGGTTTCTGGAAATGCTTGTAAAGCCCAAGTTTTTGGTTAAACCTTTAATTGCTAAAGACAATGAAAGCAGAGTACCAATAAACTGCTGCAGAATTCAGTTTGATCAGTTATACAAAGATATTCAAATTTGGCACCAGTGCTTAAGAAATCAAATGTTAAATATTAGGTGTGTAACTTCGCAAGACACCACCTTGAAATATCAATTGCTATTAACAACAACTTGATTATAGGCTCCAAAGTCCAACTTACTGGGCCTCTCCCAACCGGTTGTCGTCCTAGATTAGCAAAGGAAGGTGTGAAATCTGGCCCACAATTCATTCCAATCAGTCTGCTTGGGTCAAGTGGACGAAGTGGAGTCTTGTTGGCCTGTAAAGTCAAAACACACATTAAATCAAACTAATACCATGTGCCTAGAATCTTTTACATGGGATCTTGGCAAATGCCTTCTTCAAACACATGTAGATAGGACAAAGAATTTTTGACAAAAAAGAGCTTGTCTCCTTACGAAACAGGGCTATACTGAAACCCTTGACTTAGAGGTGGTTTGTGAACTGGTGTTACTCCCTACCAGAGAAAAATAGATGTCATTTAACTTGCAATGACCACTTTTTGGGCCAACATGGAGGGTTCCTCAAGAAATCATGTAAAAACGTGACGACCTGGAGAATGGAGCAGTTACATGTTTTCACCAAGCATCATCATGCTTTGGTAATACAGTATTCAAAACTAGCCTGGAGATATAGGCCAAAGGACCACAATCAGTTTTTGTATATTTGGATGTGGAGGTTGAAAAAATGTGGAGGAATGTTACATTACTTACCATAGATAGAGTATTCCTCATTCTTTGAGAAGCTCAACCTCCACATACAAAGCTCCTTTCCTGTCTACTGCTCATTCTCCTTCTGACCTGGAGTGGTTTAGAACCATGTTATTGATTTATTTTAATTTTGTTCTTGTTAATAGTTTACTCGCTTCCTTACCCTCTCAAACTGAAACCCTACTTCAAAAATATAACATACAGCAAGAAGGGATGGGGGCAAGATCAACTAATTCCTTATTTCTACATGGAAGCTGAATGAATGAGAAAGGACAAGCCTGTACGGTATATCTGGTATGTCAATTAGATTGCTCCAGCAGCTTGGCTTTCTGCCTATTTGAGTAGCCCAAGAGATAATTATTGATAAAATGGGTTTAGTGAATGGCTGCATCAACTTAAAGATGCCTTAAAAGTTACAACTGTTTTCCCCAGTTATCCAACTTTTTGAATTCCTTTTCTGAGGAAATGGGGCTTTGATGTGTATGAGTGGGAACCCTAGAAATTAACATATGTATAAATCCAACAAATCCAAGATGGAATCTCTGAGGAACAGAACTCCAATTATGAGGCAACATAAAATGCCGATATTTAAAATAATTCAGTCAGAATCCAGTGCATTGGCACATCACTGTCATCCAGAGATCCTTCTTGGAAAAAGTCCAGTAGTCCAAGAACACAATAGATCCCATTTGTCCAAGATGATCTGAGTAGTATAAATGCCCCAATGCTATCCATAACCATTTAGTTCCATGATATAATGTTGTACAGCAATATGATCATGGGGTCAGGCATCACACATGATGAGGCATATCATTCCAAAGCAATTCTTTAAAAAGATAATGGGAATACTTCATGAGCATTTGTGTAGAGATAATGCACCAATGGGATATTTTCCTGGGTGAAGTTAGACCATTTGGTACTGGCATTTGGAAGACATAGTTTGATATATTAAGATCAAAATACCAATGACCATCAATTAGCTTCAGCTGCATCAAAACCATCCTATACCACACTATCCACCTTGAAATTTTTTGAACACTTTCTTTACCCTGGTACTTAATAGTACTAAAGTGGGTCCCAGCCCAGTGTTGACCAGTTTTGTGACATCAAAAAAGGACATGCAACTGCAGAGGACTAACATCTGTGCTAATACAGAAGGCTTCCTAGCCAATGTACCTTTCAGGACTGTTCTTGAGAGTAGTTCTTACCAATACATAATTTTCTTTCTGGCCTGAAAGTGTGTTTTTAAAAAAAAAACATAACTCAGTACCTCTTTACATCTAAAGAGGCCTTTACCAAGATTGCTTTCTAGCAATTTAGTCCAAACAGACTTTTTGTTGAGTGGGGAGCACGTTCGGTACTTCTACAAATGTTGATACCTGGAGACAATGCTGGCATGTGTGGCGCATCACTGGGAACGATCTAACATACAATGCAGAGCTTGAAAATGGATGCCAGCATTACTGACCGGGGTAGATCTAAACACCACTTCACTGAAGAAATTGTGCACATGATTGTGGCCAAGCCAACAGAAACAAAACTCAATAAGCTTACCTCAAATAGAATTTAGGAGTTAATGGCTTCCAGAATCAGCAATACTCAATAACACAAATGCAAAAAAAGTACAAAAAGGTCTTTTCTTTGTGAGGTAAAGCATAGTTGCTTCCCACAATGGGACAGAAAACAACAGTGTCGTTAAGAATGAAGCCTTTCAACTGAAGTGGCTGTACATAAAAACTAAAAAAGGATCATAATTGGTGTATTTATCACTCTTTAGACAACTGATTTATCTGTACACGTGAATGGATGAAGAGATTTCAAACTAAAGTTCTGTGGTTTTCTTCTGCTCATCCATTAACCCAAGATTTACTCACATTGCAATGCTCTGGTGCAAAACAACAAATGTCACGGGGACTTCTAGGCCCAGATACTTTAGAAAGCAAAATATAACGGATTTTTAATTTGAAGTCTATTCCAGTAATGTAAATTTAAGTGAACCAAAAGCAATGGAATTGCTATTTTACAACAATTACAAATAAAACTACTACCTGATAAAGAAGTGCACTGCATACCTTATCCAATACAACATCACTAATCGCCGGTAGGCCTTCAGGTTTCTGCATGCTAGCAAAGATGAACTGGAACCCCAAGAGAAATTCACGGTCATATTTCTTCTTGTCCTCAGGATTAAGTGGTTTCCAATTTTCTAATGGGGGCAAATTAGAAACATTAAATTTAAAATGCATTTCAGCTTCATACCACTTCAAAGTAATGTTACGTATCTCCATTAATATGGTCATCCACTTCCGTAGAGGTTGTACAACCTCCATACACAGATGGGAATCATTCCAGAGAAAAATCACACAGAACACTAAGAAATTCATCCCCAACTCCCTGGCCCCTCCTCAAAAGTCAGGTAATAATCTGCAATTTACAAGGCCTTACTTCAAGGTACCTGCTTAGTTCTTTGTCCTGGAGGCAAAACTGAATCCCAAAGCAACAAAAAAAAAAGCACGCAACGATAAATAATCTGCAAGCCTCACCAGATCAGAAAGAGAGTCTGAGGAGGCTAGAAAGGAGTTTTGCACATGGAGGCCAAACTTCTACAGGAGGAGGAATACCACAGCTATAATAGCTAATCCAACATTCTTCATTTGTAGAATAGAAAATATGCCAAACTAGTATTACACTGCTCCAAAAAATAATCACACCCCTCGTACATTGTGCTCCCGGTAGGTTTTGCTTTGCTAGGGAGCAATTGCAGTTTAATAATGGGCTGGCCACTGTTTTATGGTGCCAAGGTTCCATTACATGGAATTCTGGGATTTTTAAATTAGTGTTTTGGGGACTGACTTCAATTTCATCAGTTCATAATTAGGTGCACTGATTTATGGTGCCAAATTTAATTTTTATTATATGGAGTTATTCCAGAATTTTTACACGTGTTTTTAGGGAAACTGGAGTGACTGGTATAGCAATAATAAAATTTAAAGGGAGGAGTCTCAAATAAAGGGTAATGTATAACAGTAGATTAGAAAATTGTACTTTCATCCTCAGGACCTTGGTGTGCGTGTAATGGGTTTACCTAGTCTTATCCCCAAAAGGAAACAAACACAGACTCTACATAATACCAGTGATATATGCATGTTAACTATCGAAATTCCTTTATGTGGAAAGCGACATGGTAGTGAGTAAAACTTAAGTGTCGCGATCAAAACTGAACGGCATCAGGACAGAGTGGAGATTGACCACTGCCGTATTACATCCTACCAGAATAAGATGGACCTACCACAAGCATAATGATTTTACTAAATCTCAGTTTAGAAAAAAAAGGCAAGTAACTGTCTTGAAGGACAGAAGAACTTAAAATCCCTTGCAGCCCATAGTTTCAAACAGCTCTTACATTACTCGCAACCAAATTCAAGCCCCATGTCAAGACAATCTGAGCCATGGAGCATTATCATTGAGCCACACTGAGTTGTTCTCCAACAGTCACTCAACAATGGCAGGTGACAGATGGCAACACGACTCACAGCGTGGAAAACATATTCTACTTTATGGTGATTTAAAAATAAGATTGCTAGTATATTGCAGCCCAATGGGAAGAATTGACAGACAAGGCTAAGGGGCCTCCCTGAAAGCTGGCTGTATCACCATATTCAACTACTGGAACCAAAGTTCTATCCTGTTGTCTCAATATCTGCAGACCCTTCCTGTAAGCAATCCTGACTTAAGTTGATATCAAGAACCAAAATGAATAAACTAGGTCCACCACAGCCAATAGGGTAGCAAGAGAATAACCATTATTACCACTTACCAAAACTCAACCTCTATAGTGAGGGGAAAGGATGTACATGAACCTAGAACCTGTTTGCACTTGCCTGTTCAATTTATAGCCATGAACTGTGGATCTGGACAGTACTATCTGACAGATGTCATCTGCCATCTTGTCCTGAAACTGCAAGATGCTGGACTGAGTCATTGAATTCCAGATGGCAATGAAGTAGGCGGCCAGGAACCAACTCCAATCCTGCACCAATATTCCCAATCAGTGCTGTTGCTGGTTTATACTTCATAGCACTGCTGTACATTTAGCTAAAATGGTTAAATACTACATAAAAAGCCACTATATCATAAAAGAAAATCCAAGCTCCAGTTTCATAATCAATTCAATGTGAAGGAGGCACTAAGGCTGGCATGGGACTCCAAATAAAGTCAGAAACAGGGGCAAATAATATTGCAGAAGTAGAAATTGGCTATTTTGGTAATTCACTGGACATGGGGTTTGAAGCTAAGATTAGGGTCAAACAGGAGGTTGTGCACCATTGGACTTAGCCTGAACAAGCAGCTGGGAAGAGAGATGGAATTGAAGGCCAAAGTACAAAGCTTCTGATGGAGTTAAATATAGTTTGACCTATATTTAAAAATTCTTATACTTAGAAACACATTATAATTCATAATCAAATCATGATGCATACACAGCATGGATGGGGAAAAAGCAAGAATGTTGGTTAATTACACAATACAATTAAAAAGGCCCAATACTTTCAGGTCTCCCAGTTTTTGATAACTGAAAAGATTTCCATTCAGATGATTCTCCATTCCATTATGCAACTGCTGGAAAAAAGATCTGCCTGTTTTGCAATCTATATATATAAAAAAAAACTTTCTTCCCTCCAAGATTAGGTTACAAGCCCACAACTTTCTGTAACTCACATGTTTTAGTTTTGGAATTTATTATTTTATTAAAATACTACTAGCTCACCTTCTTTATATTGATATTTTTGATCTAACAGTTTAATTCCATCAGGCTTGATATTCTCCACATCCATTTTATCTTCCTTCTCTTCCCAGGTTTCCTCAGGTTCATCACGGGTGGGGGCAATTGTTTCAGTCACTTCGACAGATACAGCACCAGGCTGAGTGTCAGTCTCAGCTGCAGGTTCTTTCACTTGAGACTGCGGAAAAATAACTTATTTTGAGTATGCAATTCCTAATTTACAGTTTCAGATAACTTAGAATTACCACTGGCATCATTTAAAAAGGGACATCACGATACTCCACTCTCTCAAAAGAGGATTCTAAATATCTGGTAGCTGCGTATGGAACACATTGATAATAATTAGAAAAGTGGCCAAAAATAAAATTTGCTCTGTAGCATGGTGCCTGCTACAGACATGCCCCAAGCACTAGGCTGGCCTTCACGATGCTGGAGATTCTTTACAATAATTGAAATTAGATGTCACTTAAAGATTTGCGACACACATCTACTGCAATGGCAACTGATCAGGGTCAGTCAGATCAAGGTAGCCAACAGAAGGCTGCTTCCCAAAATGCTAATAGTGAGAACCTTGCAGACTAAAACTGCAAAATAACCTTTAGTGCAAAAAACACTTTCAGGTGACACAGCAGAAACCTGTTGGAAAATAATTTGAAACTGTTCTGCTGCAAATCATAGAATCTTACAGCACACAAGGCTGCCATTTGGCCTGTCGTGCCTGCTCTTTGAAAGAGCTGTCCAATTTAGTCCCACACCCAGCTTTTTCTCCTACAAATTCGTCTTCTTCACGTACATGTCCAATTGCCTTTTGAAAGTCCCTACGGAATCTGCATCCATCACCCTTTCAGGTAGTGCGTTCCAGATCTTAACCTTCAGTGTGAAAAAATTTCTATTCATTTCCCCTCTAGTTCTTTTGCCAATTATTTTAAATCTATGGCCGCTGGTTACTGACCCACTTGCCAGAGGAAACAGTTTCTCCCTACTTGCTCTATCAAAACCCCATATAGTTTTGAATACCTTAGGTCTCCCCTTAACCTTCTCAGCTCAGCGAACAATCCCAGCTACTCCAATCTCTCCACAAAACTGCAGTCACTCATCCCTGGTATCAGCCTGGTAAACCACCTCTGGACTCTCTCCAAGGCCCTGACATCCTTCCTAAAGTGTGGTGCCCAGAATTGTACACAATACTCCAGCTGAGACCTATCAAGTGATTTGTAATGGTTTAGCATGACTTCCTTGTTTTTGTATTCAATGCCCCTATTTACAAAGTCAAATATCCCATATGCTTTCTTAACCGCCTTGTCAACCTGCCCTGCCACCTTCAAAGCTTTGTGAATACACACCCCAGGTCGCTCTACCCTCTCACCCCACTCGAAATAGTACCATTTAGATTATACTGCCTCTCCATGTTGTTCATCCCAAAGTGCATCACTTCACACTTATCCGCATTAAATTACATCTGCCCATTTCACCAGTCTGTGTCTGTCCTCCTGAAGTCTACTATTATCCTCCTCACTATTTACTACATTGCCAAGTTTTGTATCATCTGCAAACTTCAAAATTGTACTCCCTATACCTAAGTCCAGGTCATTTTTATACAAGAAAAGCAATGGTCCTAATACTGATCCCGGGGGGGAAATACCACTGCATACTTCTCTCCAGTCAGAAAAACATCTGTTCACACTACTCTCTGCCTCCTATCCCTTAGCCAATTACGTATCCAAGTTACCACCGTCCTTTTAATACCATGTGCTTCTATTTTCCAAATAAGTCTGTTATGTAGTACTTTATCAAATGTCTTTTGAAAGTCCATATATACACATCTACTGCACTACCTTCATCAACCCTCTCTGTGACTTCATCAAAGAACTCAAAATTAGTCAGACACAATTTGCCTTCAACAAATCAGTGCTGGCTGTCCCTTATTCAACAACGCTTCTCCAAGCGAGAATTAATTTTGACTTTCACAATGGTCTCTAGTAGTTTTGCCACCACTGAGGTTAGACTGATTGGCCTGTAGTCACCTGGTTTATCCCTCTCCCCTTTTTGGAACAGGGGTGTAGCATTTCCAATCCTCTGGCACCACTCCCATATCCAAGGAGGATTGAAAGATTGTAGTCAGAGCTTCTGCTCTCTCCACCCCACATTCCCTCAGCAACCTACGATTCATCCCATCTGGACTGGGTGATTTGTTAATGGAAAATTAAAACAACTAGGAATTTGATTTTTCTTTTCTAGCATGAGAAGCAGATGATCTGCTGATGGGAAAGAACAAAGTGAGATATGCCCCAGAATGAGGCTTCATAACCAGCAATTCACCTTAACCAGGAAGGATATAACTTGGGATTTTAGTGATTGTTAGGAAATCTGCTCTTCTCATAGTATATAAAATACACTAAATGGAACAATAGTCCTATAGAATAGCTCTACTTCAACAGGTATTTTTCACTTGCTGAATCAAAGCCAAAATAATTCTGCCACCCAACAGCAATCTCTTGAAGTACAAGGGAAGAAGGAGGAATAGAACTAAATCCCTGCTTGGTCAGTATTCCACAGCCTGGCAGGCTATGAAATGAGATTATGGAGTCACAAAGCATCGAGTCTAGAAGGCCACGGGTTATGTTAAAGGGAAGCATGGTACAAATGGTCATAGGCCCACGTTGCTGAGGCCTCATTTACTAATCTGTAGGTCTTTTCAAAATCACTCAGAAGTGAGCATTTGGTTTAAATCTTGATGCAGCATGCAACCTGTCGAACAACTTATCCCAAATATCAGTTTCCATGAAAAGAAATGAAACCTTCAATAACATAATTCCAGCAAAAAAATGCAGAATCTTGGACTTTATTGCAAATTTTAAAATGGCCCTGCCAATAGGTATCTTATACAATCTACTGTAATTAGCATTTATAACATTCTTATCCCCTTTATAAAGCAAAACAAGTACCTCTTTGAAAGCATCTAATAGATCTCCAACTGCTTCTTTCTTGTTCAAGTCCTTCATCTTCCTCTTTTTCTTTGGCACAGATACAGCTGCAGCTAAAGAGAGATGTTCACAGTGAACCGACAACATTCAGAAACTAATACCATGGCTCATTTTATTCCACTCCACTGTCAATAGGATCAGTCCTATAAATTGGCACAGGTAAAGCGCATCAAGGAACATGAGCATGACCAGTGCCTTAATCTTACTGTGAACAGAAAGTTAACACTTCACATTCAAACAAATAAGTTTCTGTTCATAAAGTTGCTAAGATTACAAGTAAATTTTGTGATCATCTTAAACTCAGAACTTAGCTACCAATCAGGGTAAACGGAAAGAAAAATTATACACATTTTTGTGAATGCCATACAATTTCTATCAAGTGAAAACAAGCTCTCCAGCTCTCATCAGTCAAAGACCAGCAACCAGTGTTCCATGTTTATACTGAAGTATTTACGTACAGGTTTCCCAATCCGACCCCACAGCAATGCTATTATAACCATGTCTCCCTACTCACATTGCTCCATAAACGTCAGTAGTGCAGAGGCACACAGAATGGCAACCGTGAAGCAAGAATAGATGACAAAAAAGTTGTATTAACAGAGACTGCAGCACCATACTCAGTCTGATGCTATGTCGATTTATTAAAAAAATAGAAATCACGGTGAAGGAGACAGACCCAAAGTGCAGGTCAAAGAGAGAAGACAGGGCAAATAAAGTGATTCCTCCGACAGTATTCAGCTTGGGTAATGAAAAACTGAACGAGGTATGGAGTCCCATAGTTTTTATTGGAACTTCAAAACTAAGTAATGCTGGTTTAATAAAATCATAAGTGGCAATTAACCACAAATGACATTGAATCATTATCTAAATGGCACACATATGCTTGGTAACATGAGTAGGCCACTCAGCCCATCGAGCCTGTTCTGCCATTCAATTAGATCGTGGGTGATCTGTACCTCAACTACATTTACCCAACATTCCTGCATATCCTTTGATACCCTTACCTATCAAAAATCGGTCTTGAAAATTTCAATTGACCCAGCATCCACAGCATTTTGGGGACAGTTCCAGATTTCCACTACCTTGTGCTTGAAAAGTGCATCCTGATTTCATTCTTGAATGGCCTAACTAACTTTTAAGATTGTGCCCCTTTGTTCTGGATTCTGCCACCAGAGGAAACAGTTTCTCTATCTACCCTATCAAATCCCTTCATCATTTTAAACACCTCAATCAATTAAGTCATCCCTCAAACTACTAAACTCAAGAAATACAAGCCAAGTTAATGCAGCCTGTCTTCAATTTTACCCTCAAAGGCCCAGTATCATTCTGGTGAATCTGCGCTGTAGCTCCTCCAAGGCCGATATATCCTTCCTAAAGTGTGATGCCCAAATCTCTAGATGGGGTCTGACCAAAGCTCTATACAATTGAAGTATAACTTTCTCCCCTTTATATTCCAATTTCCTTGACATAAAGGCCAACAATTCATTAGCATTTTTGATTACTTTTTGTAGCTCTGCACTAGCTTTTAGTGATTTGTAAACCTGGACATCTAAATCCCTTTGCTCCTCAACCGCCATGAAGTATTCCGATTTATCTTTCACAGATCCAAAATGGATGACCTCATACTTCCCCACCTTGAACTCCGTCTACTACAGTTCTGCCCACTCACTTAATCCATGTCCCCTTATAACTTCCTGCTTCCATCCACACAACTTACTGCGCCTAACTTCGTGTCACCTGCTAAATTGGATATACAACTTGCTATTCATTCAACTAAGTCATTGATCTAAAGAGTGAAAAACTGAGGCCCCAGTACAGATCCCTTGATAACATCACATCAGAGAACATTCCCTTTATCCCGACTGTCTCCTACTTCCTAACCAATTACCAACCCGTGTTATAAGGTTAGCTCCAATTCCATGTGCTTTCATAATCTCTTGTGCAGAACCATATCAAATCTTTCCTGGAAGTACATATAGACAACATTCATCGATACTCTCCTATCCATGCCAGTGACATACTCAAAAAAAAATCAAATAGATTAGTGAGACATGACCCACCATTCACAAATCCATGCCGACTCTCTGATCAGCTGATACTTGTCCAAGTGCTCAGTCACTCTGTCCCCAACAATAGATTACAGCAGCTTCCACACAACTGACGTTAGGTCTGTAGTTTCCTGGTTTCTCCCTCCCTCCTTAAATAATGGAGTGACATTTGTAGTTTTCCAATCCAAAGACACAATTTTTAAATCTAGAGCACTTTGGAAAATTATGACTAACAATTGCAATTTCCCCACCTATTTCTGTTAATACCCAGGGGTGAAAACTACCAGGTCCTGGAGATTTGTTTATCTTAAGTCCTATTATTTTGCTTCATTACCTTTTTTCCATTTACTACATATTAAATCCTTGACTTATTTTTCTCCTCTTGACTTATTTTTAGGTTCCCTTGCACCTCTTTTTTTCATATTCCTTTTTGCACCTCATTACATTCTTTGTATCCTTTTGGTTTTGTAGCTCTACCAGTCTGCTGGATTTCCACTTTTCCTTGCCATAGTGTAAGCCTTTTTTTTTTTAAAAGCTTGATGCTGTCTCTTATCTATTTGTTGAGAATGGTTGCTTAACTGCACAAGTGGAGATTTCACTTATTAGGCTTATGTACTGTCTTTCTTTCATACCAAATACTTACCACTGTTTACAAGTTTACCCATGAACTGTTCAGCCCTGTTTACAAGTTAACAAAGCTTTTGATTTAGGTTATATTAGAAACTAAAACCAATTAACTTGGTATTAGCAGAAATTTAGTAAACTAGTTTCCCATATTAATGTTCTCATTATGAAAATTAAGTCTGACTATATTACTAGCTTACTTCCACAAAAATGTCGAGAAACTTGCATTATAGAACCATAAAAAAAGATACAGCACAGAAGGGGGCCATTCGGCCCATTGTGTCCGCACTGGCTCGAAGAACAACCAGTTGCCCATTCTAATCCCACCTTCTAGCACCCGGACCGTAGCCCTGCCTGCAGCTTATAGCACTTTAGGTGCAGGTCCAGGTACTTTTTTTTTTAAAAAAGGAGTTGAGGGTCCCTGCCTCTACCACCAATGCGGGCAGCAAATTCCATACACCCACCACCCTCTGGATAAAAAAGTTTTTCCTCATATCCCCTCCAATCCTTCTGCCAATCAGCTTAAATCTATGTTCTCTAGTTCTTGAACTCTCTGCTTGGGAAACAAGTAATTCTTGTCTACTCTATCTGGACCCCTCATAATTCTGTGCACCTCAATCAAGTCTCCCCTCAGTCTCCTCTGCTCCAAGGAAAACACCCCCCGCCTATCCACTCTCTCCTCATAGCTGCATTCAACAGCATTACTTATTGTTAACAGTGTACTTTATAGGCCATCAGTTTGCATGACCCCAAGCGCAACATCAATAATTTACCATCCACTGATGATCCACTGTCACTGACATAGGAGATACTATTTTGGTATTCTTCCTTCTCTCTCCCCCTCCTCCCAACATCCCAAACACTGTCCTGATAAAACTTGAGTGGGGAGAATGGGCATGAAGATACACTGCAAAATCAATTTAGTTTCTTCAGAATTAACTTGAATCCTATAAACTGTGCTTCAGGTTTTCCTAACCTTAGGTTAGCAATCGTTTTATAACCAAAATATTTTCAGGTCAGAAAAACCAACCTCAGTGATCACCCCTCAAGCACCAAGGAATCATTTTTGATGAGGATTACATCGTTAAAGTAGCCACAACACTGAAGAAGCTCATCATTACCATCCAAGACAGAGCAGTTCACTTAATGAACCCCTGGACTCAATATCCACCCCTTCCACCACCAGTGCATTGTGGATGCAGTACGTACAATCTACATGAAGCACTGCATCAACTCGCCAAGGTTACTTTGAGAGAACCTCCCTCCCTTGCGACCTATAACACTGAGAAGGACAAGAGTGGTAACGTTGTAGGAACACCATTACCTCCCAGTCGACCACCACCCTATCCCTTCATCATTGCCGCGTCAATAAACTGGTATTCCCTGCTACCTCACCAGAAAGGCCAAAGCAGTTCAAGGAGAAGGCCCACCACTGTCTCAGAGCAACGAGACATGGGCAATAAATGCCACTTTTTAAATATACACTTTTTGTTTACACTTCACATTACTGTACCCAAATACCACCTTTTTGAAGTGCAGAGAAACTATGTACATTTTAAATATACATTTACATTCATATACCAAGCAAGGGTTTCTCAAGTATTCTTATTGAGAAATATTCCGTAATCCAGCCAAATCAGTTTGCACACTAGAATATCTACAATGACCAAGTTATTATAATGAGCTCATCATGTCCACAGATGAAGATGATGCAGGTGCCATCATTTAAGAGTGTTTTGGCCTCATTTTCATTTCAATGTTTTCATCTGCATTTCTTTACATTACAAATTATAAGATTTAGTTGACCAAGCAGCACCACCACTTATCAGGCATAGCCACTAAATTTTGGATAAAAATCAAGAGACATTGAACACAAAATGTTATCAATAGGCTTAGGCAATAGAACCTCAAAGCTGACCATTACATAAATTCTGCACAATCCAACATCGCAAAGCAGTGTAGAATTTTTCTTTTAAAAAGTTACACAATTGTTCCCATCAATTTTCAAAATAAGCTATCTACTACACTTACCTGTTGAACTGTAGGACAACCACCACAGAAGTTCATCAACTACAATTTTTAAACCTGTACAATGTCACTATAATGATCTCTGTACCTGAATTACTAACCAACATCTATTGCTAATACCTTGCATAAGATTGTCATTAGTCTGAGATAAAGCAGCTGTTGTTGGTGAGGCATCCTGTGATAGGATTTCTACAGTGTCCTCCTCTTCCTTCTCCTCAGAAGGTACTAAGACTACAGCACTTTCTTCAACTTTTGTTGCTTCAGGTTCAGAAATTGGGCTGACGTCAGATTCCTGCTGAACTTCTGAAACTTCTGAATCCTGCTCTGTTGAAAGCTCCAGACCATTAGTCAACTTCAGTTCTTCAGGTTGTGCAATGGGTGAATCCATCACAGGTTCAAGTGGAGGTTCAAGTGGAGGTTCAAGTGGAGGTTCAAGTGGAGGTTCAGATTCTTGACCAGGTTCATCTGCTTGTCCTGGGATAACACCATTACTTTCCACTGTCAAGTCTTTTGAGAGAGGTTCGTCTGCAACCTCCTCCTCCTCCTCCTCTTTTTGTAGCTCTTGTACCTCCTCTGTTTCGCTTTTCTGCATTTCTTCAGCTGCAAGTGGCAAAGAAATAGGTTCTGCCAAAGGGTTCATTTCATCATTATGATCAAGTGGTACAGAATCCGTCACAGTCACATCACAAGAGACTACAGTGGTTGTAGTGTCATCTGGCTCAGTGACTGGAGTTTCCAGCACTTCCTCAGAGTCTGTTAGTTTAGTGTTAACTTCAGATTTGCTTTCCACAATTTCAGGTGTAATAGATTTTTCAGGTTTGTTCGGCTCCTCTACTGGTTTAGTTACCGCTGCAGGAGACTTTGGCTTATCTATTAAAACAAAAAAGGAATACTTAATATCAATAACATAAAACACTTCCAAGATTATTTAACTCAAAAGTGTGACTATCAGAGCATCGTGGTGAAACATCAACATGGTGGAATACAGGATGGATGTGGGTCTTCAATCACAAATCCTAACCTAAGCTGAATCCTAGTGGCCAAAACTCTGTTGAGGTAGTTTGAGTCTGATTATATAGGTTATGGGTCCATAGCAACTTGGGCACTTTCTCCACTCCCGTTTGAGCCACTGTTTAGCGCTTCCGCAGCAAACTGGTCTCTGTGCTGAGAAGGATCAAGGTCTGACATTGCTGTAGCCAAGATCACCTTCCAGCAAATAAGTTGGTGGCATTGAGCCCTTGTGCTGTATTTCAAACAGACTTTGCACTTCAAAAAGTCATACGACCACAGAAGACAGTCAATAGTTGTTGCATCAAGTCAGTGACTGGGAAGAATCTCTGGCACTCAACCACTATAAAAGTATGGGAACTGTTACCAGTCATGTAGCAGAAGTAATCAACCCAACTACAGTTGGCTGCAGTGAGCTAGTGTTCTAAATAACACTGATAAAAATGGCACAAGAACCACGCAAAATTAAAAACAATGACCCAGAATTTGCTGTCAAAAATAATGGTGAGGCTAACAGCACAATTGCACAGCAACTTCAGGCGAGAGCAGATGCACAGTTCAATGCGAAAATCTGGAAATTGCTGATCGAGATGCACCACTCCACCGTTAGCTTCGTGAAAACAGCATCTCGCTGCCTGACTCACCACTCAAATGCATTGAACGGCATGAAGTTCCTGTACCTGCATGGTAGATACGAACTAAACTCACCACAGAAAGTTAGGACTTGTCCCTATCAGTCTAAGTACCCTTTTTAACGGGTTTTAATTACTGCCAAACTCTCTGGCACTGAAAATTAACTATTACTAGTGGGGAGTCTCATTCCTTCAGCTTTTAATTGCTGTAGGAGATTTTTTTTTTAATTTAAAAATTTTACAACTTTTGTCTCTTTTCTCTCTTAATCCAATCGTTTTTTTCCCTCTCTAATTCTTTCTGGACCTGAATTGACACTGAATTCACTATTTTAACATACACTTCCTTGTTCAGACTGCACTATTCATTTGACAATCCTCCAATCTGATTATCTCCTTAACCACACAGTTGCTTGCCCTGGTCCCAGATGCCCTATAGAGGGCGCCACGCCGTTTCCATCTCACACTTCCAGCGAAAAATCTCATGGAATTTAAAAGGGTACGGGTAAGTCTAACTAACGGCGGATGCTGTTCATTTGACTGGCTACAGCAAATTCTGGGCCAATGGTAAACTCTTACCTACGCATCAAAACTGTAGAGAAGTCACGAAATGGCAGTAAAATAAGCCCAGAATGAGACATAGCATACTATAAGGTTGGGGTGTGTTGAGGTTAACGGGAGATCATGACTGGCCATGGTAAGATTTCTTGGAAGGGAAAGTATCACCAGATGTCCCCTAACATGAAACAACAGCAATGCCCATTTGTGTACATCAAGTCCAAATAAATTAGGAATGTCGTTCCTGGAATTATTGCTGAAGAGTACAAAAAGTGCAGGGTGAAATTAAAAGGCAATTTAGGAAAGCAGAGAGGGCATAAAAAATATTGGCAAGTAAAATCAAGGAAAATCCGAAGATATTTTATAAATACATAAAGAGCAAGAGGATAACTAAGGAAAGAGTAGGGCCTATTAGAGACCAAAAAGGTAACCCATGTGTAGAGGCGGAAGATGTGGGTATGGTTCTTAACGAATACTTTGCGTCTGTCTTCACAAGAGAGGGACGATGCAGACATTGTAGTTAACGAGGAGGAATGTGAAATATTGGATGAGATAAACTTAGTGACAGAAGAAGTCGTAAGGGGATTAGCATCTTCGAAAGTTGATAAATCACCAGGGCTGGATGAAATGTATCCCAGGCTGTTAAAAGAAGCAAGGGAAGACAGAGGCACTGACCATCATTTTCCCAATCCTCACTGGATACAGGCGCGGTGCTGGAAGATTGCAGGACTGCTAACGTTGTACCATTGTTCAAAAAGTGAGAAAGGGCTAGACCAAGTAGTTACAGGCCAGTCAGTCTAACCTTGGTGGTGGGCAAATTACTGGAATCAATTCTGAGGGACAGGATAAACTGTCACTTAGAAAGGCATGGAGTAATCAAGTACAGTCAGCATGGATTTGTTAAGGGAAGGTCATGTCTGACTAACTTGATTGAATTTTTTGATGAGATAATGAGGAGGGTCGATGAGGGTAGTGCATTTAATGTAGCCTACTTGGATTTTATCAAGGCTTTTGACAAGATCCCACATGGCAGACCGGTCAAAAGAGTACAAGCCCATGGGATCCAAGGGAGAGTGGCAAGTTCGATCCAAAATTGGCTCAGTGGCAGGAAGCAAAAGATAATGGTCGGCGGGCGTTTTTTGTGACTGGCAGGCTGTTTCCAGTGGGGTTCCGCAGGGCTCAGTACTAGGTCCCTTGCTTTTTGTGATACATATTTATGATTTGGACTTAAATGTAGAGGGCACGATTAAGAAGTCTGCAGATGATACAAGAATTGGCCTTGTGATTGATAGTGAGGAGGAAAGCTGTAGACTGCAGGAAGATATCAATGGACTGGTCAGGTGGGCAGAAAAGTGGCAAATGGAATTCAATCTGGAGAAGTGTGAGGTAATGCATTTGAGGGCAAACAAGGCAAGGGAGTACACAATAAATGGGAGGATAGTGAAAGGTGTAAAGGAAGTGAGAGACCTTGGGAATGCATGTCCACAGATCCCTGAAGGTAGCAGGACAAGTAGATAAGGTGGTTAAGGTGGCATATGGAATACTTTCCTTTATTAGCCAAGGCAAAGAATATAAGAGCAGGGAGGTTACGCTAGAACTGTATAAAACACTGGTGGGCCACAGCTTGAGTACTGTGTACAGTTCTGGTCACCACATTACAGGAAGGATGTAATTGCACTAGATAGAGTACAGAGGAAATTTATGAGGATGTTGCCAGGATTAGAGAATTTTAGCTATGAGTAAAGATTGGATGGGCTGGGGTTGTTCTCTTTGGAACACAGGAGGCTGAGGGGTGATTTAATTGATGTGTACAAAATTATGAGGCGTCTAGATAGAGTGGACAGGAAGGACCTATTTCCCTTAGCAGAGAGGCCAATAACCAGGGGGCATAGATGAAAAGTGATTGGTAGAAGGATTAGAGGGGAGCTGAGGAAAAATGTTTTCACCCAGAGGGTGGTAGGGGTCTGGAACTCACTGCCTGAAAGGGTGATAGAGGCAGAAACCCTCAACTCATTTAAAAAGTACCTGGATGTGCACCTGAAGTGCCGTGACCTACAAGGCTACGGACCAGGTGCTGGAAAGTGGGATTAGGCAGGGTGGCTCATTTTCGGCCGGCGCGGACACGATGGGCCGAATGGCCTCCTTCTGTGCCGTAAATTTTCTATGATTCTATAGGTTAAATATAAATTACAAGTTACAAAAATGTTTGCGAGAACAAATCTTACCACCCAAAATTACGCAGTTTGGTAATCTTCCATCCATATTTAAAATATACACTATCTCTTTTGGTTGGATGTGTCAAAACAAATAGTTTCCACAATCTACTTTAATGTTGCACTGAACAGCTGCTTAACCATTTTCAACTTACCTGGTCGGATGACGACTGGCACTGGATGAGGATTTTCCCCATTAGCCTGTACTGCACCACCTCCCTCCAAGGTCCCTGCAGACTGTTGAATGGAAAAGACAACTGATTGGTATAGGGCAAATCCATCATATTTTCAAGATGTCATTTCATGAGATACTAAATTATTTGTGGTTTAGATTGTCAAAACTATTCAGCAGACAGCTGCATATGAAAAATACTAGCAGTGTTGCCCAATAGAAATTGCTAACTAGCCACAGATGTAGCTACAGTGACACCATTTTAGCCATATGCACTAATTTTAGTAGAAAATCCATTGCATGCACTCACAATACAGGTAAATGCACTTCATACGCATATACTTACTTAACATCGACCACCATTCATGCAAGTAGCCATGGAAGTAAAGTTTTTCGATCAACGATCGAAAAACACTTGTACAATCTGCTTTTTGTCTTACCATTTTATGAACAAATGCACAGAAAAGTTCAAGTACACATGCGTAGCCCGTGCGAATGAATATTGATACCCGACTGTGTCCTTTCCTGATGTTTTATTTACTAATCAGAAATGCAATTAGACACATCTGGATTCTTAATTAGCCAAATGTGGTGAGTGGCTAATTAATGTATTAGACAACACAGGTCTAAAGGTTAAGCAACATTTCAACTTTTTGGTTTTGTTGATAATCACGATAATCATTGGGTTCTGAACATTTGCCACACAAGAAATATAAACTGTGAAATTCAGTATCAGAACAACGAATTTCCAAAAGCACAGAAAAGTTCAAGTACACACGCGTAGCCCATGCGAATGAGTATTGATACCCAACTGTGTCCTTTCCTGATGTTTTATTTACTAGTTTATCCAGTTTGATGAAAGAGCACTTCAATAATGTTAAAGCAACTCATAGCACCAACTTGAATTTAACATGTACACACAAGTAATTTACAGCACCCACCCATAGGTAACACTGCTTGGTATACAGTCATTGATCTAAAATTACCAAATGACGAATGGTTTAATCCTGTCCCCAGCATTTTGTGACACCATTACCTTCCGTTTTTCACTCTTCTTTTGGCAGTGGTGTCTGCCCTTTTGAAGCAGGGGCCAGGTTCATGTAGTACAACTGGAGAGGGCCACATTTGATTATATCAGTTCTGAGTCAAGCAGAATGATGAGCAACACCATGTCCAACACAATTGCTTTCTTTTTGAATAAAAATTTCCACTTTTATTGGAGAAGCATTCTAAAATCATTCCAAACATCACAGGATTGACAATGTTGGTATCACCATGTGCACTGCTCCCTATTGACAAAAAAAACCCCAAGATGCCCATGTGTGACAAAATTCAGGACACCCTCAAAAGGAAAATCAAGACTCCAAATACTAAAATTGGCTAGCTGGTGCAGCTCTCATTTGGTCAGGTCTCCACTGCTGTCTGCTGCTACCAAACTTGGCACATTCCACTTGATGCTGCTTCTTCTGCAAACTCTACAACTCATCCTGTGAAGCTGCTGTCTCTTTGTTGGCTGAAGAGACAACAGCTCGTTTTGAACTTTTCAGGCCTAAATGATAGGTAAAAGCTGTTCCCCATTTGATGGGGAAAAATTTCTCCATTATTGGTTTAAATTCACTAATGAAAGAAGCCCAGGCTCCAATCCTCCAGGTTAACAAAGTTCAAAATGTTGCAACAAGAACATAAACTTACATGCACAAGCAGAAAATCATTAGCTCATGGCTTCATGGGCTGCATAATGGGGCCCACAGGACAGCCCACATTATTGTATCTCCAACTTGCTATCAATAATGGAGAAAGGGGGAGAAAAGTTACCTAGTAGAATCATTCCATTTAAAATGATCCACCACATACCACAAACCTTTCTAAAAGATATTTGTGGGTCACTCCTGCAACTCTCCTACACTGCAAACGGCACACTTTTATGGTGCTAAGTTAATTCCCCTAACATGAATTAACATATTCCAGCGCACAGCCAACATTGTAAAATAATTTTGAACTATAGACCGAAGAGTTAGGGCCAGCTAGTACAATGCATAATGTGTGAAAGCTGCTTTCCGCTCCGACAATCATGAATCTGCAAGGTAGACACTCTTCTTTATTTGCAACCTTTGCAAACAGCTACGATTTTTAAGCGGAGACTTCCTCAGAGTGGACTAAGGACTATTTTTTTTAAAGTTTATTTAGTTCTCTCGCGATCGTTAAAAGATCATGTGCCAGCCCTAACAGATATTCAAGTTAGTGCAAGAAACTGCATCGTAATGAAGTAAATGACCTTCAATGGTTCCAAGTCTTATCAATTGACAGAAAATGCGCTTAACTGGCAATAGTGACCATTTTGCATAGCAAACAATTATTGTTCAATTTTGCAAACGTTTCTGGTTCACATAATTCGCAGATGGCATTGAGATTTAGCAACATTAAGAAAATGTCATTCCAACTTAGAAAGCGAGGGAGCGAGGTTAAAATGAAGGAACCAACTAGCTCTCAATCTACATGAGCCATAGAACAATAGAAAAGATACAGCACAGAAGGGGGCCCTTTGGCCCATCGTGTCCGCGTTGGCTCGAAGAGCAACCAGGTGCTCCTTCTAATCCCACCTTCCAGCACCCGGACCGTAGCCCTGCAGCTTACAGCACTTTAGGTGCAGGTCCAGGTACTTTTTTTTTAAAATTAGAGTTGAGGGTCCCTGCCTCTACCACCAATTCGGGCAGAGAATTCCATACACCCACCACCCTCTGGGTAAAAAAGTTTTTCCTCATGTCCCCTCTAATCCTTCCGCCAATCAGCTTAAATCTACGTCCTTTAGTTCTTGAATACTCCGCTAGGGGAAACAGGTACTTCCTGTCTACTCTATCTGGACCCTTCATAATTTTGTACACCTCAATCAAGTCTCCCCTCAGCCTCCTCTGCTCCAAGGAAAACAACCCCAGCCGATCCAATCTCTCCACGTAGCTGCAATTTTCAAGCCCTGGCAACATTCTTGTAAATCTTCTCTGCACTCTCTCCAGAGCAATTACATCCTTCCTGTAATATGGTGACCAGAACTGTGCACAATACTCCAGCTGTGGCCTTACCAGTGTTTTATACAGTTCCATTATTACATTCCTGCTTTTGTATTCTATACCTCGGCTAATAACGGAGAGCATTCCGTATGCCTTCTTCACAACCTTATCTACCTGTACTGCCACCTTCAGGGACCTGTGCACATGCGCTCCAAGGTCTCACTTCCTCTACCCCTCAATATATTCCCGTTTACTGTGTATTCCCTTTCACTGTTTGCCCTCCCCAAGTACATTATCTCACACTTCTCCGGGTTGAACTCCATTTGCCATTTTTCTGCCCACTCCACCAATCCATTGATATCTTCTTGGAGTCTACAGCTATCCTCTTCGCTATCAACTACACGGCCAATTTTTGTGTCATCTGCAAATCTGCCAATCATGCCCCCTACATTCAAGTCCAAATCATTAATATAGACCACAAACAGCAAGGGACCCAACACTGAGCCCTGTGGCACACCACTGGAAACAGATTTCCATTCGCAAAGACATCCATCGACTTTTACTCTTTGATTCCTGTTACTGAGCCAATTTTGGATTGAATTCGCCACATTTCCCTGTATCCCATGGGCTTTTACCTTTCTGACCAGTCCATGTGGGACCTTTGTCAAATGCCTTACTAAAATCCATGTAGACAACATCCACTGCACTATCCTCAATCCTCCTTGTCACTGCCTTAAAGAATTCAATCAGATTTGTAAGGCATGACCTTCCCTGAACAAATCCATGCTGACTATCCCTGATTAAACCATGCCTTTCCAAGTGACAGTTTATCCTATCTCTCAGTATTGATGCTAATAGTTTGCCCACCACCGAGGTAAAACTGACTGGCCTACAATTATTGGGCCTTTCCCTCGTACCCTTTTTAAACAATGGTACTACGTTTGCAGTCTTCCAGTACCTCCCCTGTATCTAGTGAGGATTGGAAAATGATCCTCAGAGCATCTGCTATTTCCTCCCTGGCGTCCTCAACAGCCTAGGAAACAATCCATCCAGCCCTGGTGACTTATCAACTTTCAAGGATTCCAGTCCCTCTGTACTTCCTCTCTCGTTATGTTTATCTTATCCAATATTTCACACCTCTCCTCTTTAACTACTACGTCCGGATCATCCCTTTCCTTTGTGAATAGGGAGACAAAATATTCATTTAAAACCCCACCCACATCCTCTGCTTCCACACACAAGTTACCCTCATCATCCCTGATAGGTCCCACCTTTTCCTTAGCTATTCTCTTGTTCTTAATGTACTGATCAAACATCTTTGGGTTTTCTTTAGTGTGGGACATTAACTGAAGGAGGAATTACGGCCAAGGCCACACAATACGGCGCTAAACTTATTCAAGGGGCACAGTCACGCTGCCATTATTGCCTGGAGCACCCTTCCCCAATTCTTCTTGTGGCTATCAGAATAAAGAAGTATTTCCCCTCACAGCCTTAGGTCACACACATACAGGAACTTGAGAGGCAGAGATCATGTAAAATCATATACAGATCAGACAGTAACGTTACTTTACTAACTTAGTTTTTCATAATCTAATATGGAACTGTGAAAAACTATTGCTGCCATATAGACATGCAGTGACCTTAATTTTAAGTTCAGATTCAAAGTAGTTGCAGATGCACCTGGATTGGAGAAACTTTAAGAAATGTAAATTGATTAAATAGGGAAGTTCTTATATTTTGTAGTAAAAGCTTTCGATACAGCCTTTAAAAGCTCATTACAAATAATTCCTTCATTATTTAAGTGTCAAGATTTCTTAACGAACGGAATGAAGAAATGTGATGTCATGAAATCGAGTTACAAGACCTTTCCTGTGAGGTAAGCAATTCAAGAATTCAAAGTTGGATGAAAGGGAAAGAGCAGAAACAGCGGCATCTTGACCCATCTGTGTTTGTTGGGGGGGGGGGGGGGCGGGGTGTAGAGGGGGAAAGAAATAATTTTTTTAAACTAGGACTAGAGTCCTCACAGCAGACCACTGGCAGATGACCAATTGATAGGAAGGCTAACATTTGCAAATACTTAGTGAGGAGCACCATTTTCAACTCCAGCAGCTTTGTGTCAGGTTGAGAGTGTCCATAGTTCAACTTCTAAGCAGGCCCCTCAGCCTCAAAATGTATGATGATGCAATGCAGCGGTGCTGGCTTTAGCTTGCAATGTGACAATGTGATTTGTAATGCTACTAATGAAGTTGAAAATTGAAATTTGGTCTTGTCCATGCTTTGACAGAGGAGGATATTAAGGTACTTTGTGCAAAGTGCTGTAGTTGGAGGTCTCATGAGGAATGCCTTGCCTCAAATAGCACAGCCATCAAAATGACTCACTAGATAAAGAGAGGCTTGCATTATACTTTCATCAGGAATCAGTCCTGGGGTAGCAAGATTATCCCCAAGGTCAAATGGAACCAAATGCTAATGCTCCTGGAAATACTGTAGTTAAAACTTTCCCCAAGTTTACTTAGCCCAGTTTCCCAAGTATATTCTATGATATCATAGAATGATTACAGCATAGAAGGAGGCCATTCGGCTCATCGAGCCCATGCCAGCTCTTTGTAAGATCAGTTAGTCCCATTCCCCCACTCTGATATGTTGTTTCATCAGAGCTGTAAAACCCATAATGAGGCAGTTAGAGAAGCTCATTTGCTAAATACCTAAGGAACTGATATGGAATTGGAGACTCTTCCTATGGACATGGAATCTGAGAATCTTCATGAGTTCTGGTTGCATTATTAAGTGCAAGCCAGTCTGCCGACATAATGCCTGAACATTAAGGTGTTAAACCTGTTGAAAGTCCAAGAGCCAACTGGTTCCAAGGCCGAAGAGCTGGACAATGAGGCCTGCAATTAAGACTATGGTCAGACTTTATGGACATTTACTCCTTAGCATTACCGTCGTGATTCTTTTGATGCTAACTGAGCTATGGCACCAAAGTGCGATTCCTACATTACAACAGTCACTATGCTTCAAAAGTACTTCACTGGATATAAAGCACTTTGGGACGTCCCAAGATGATAAAATGCGCTATATAAATAAAGTCTTTCTTTTCTTTATGACACCAAAGTAAATGACCCATGCCAACAGCATTTTCGTAGATCTAAATGGTACAGATTCAGGGCTGGAACACAGTGAGGAGAAACACCTGGATGATACCTATCATTGTCAGAACAGGGTACCAAAATGGAAGCTAGCAAAAACAGTCAATTCAAAAGACTTAGTGATTCCATTAACCTGCCCTTAGCAACAGTGTTGCTTGAGAGAAGCACCCCACTTCAAAACCTGTGGAACAAGAGCAAGGCACTACCCATGACCACAGTTCCTACTTCAGCCAGAGGAACTGGAAGCAAAAATGACATGGTGCAGGAGGTCAACTTTCATTTAATGATTACTCGTTTAGAAAAATTGCATATTAGAAAATGTGCAAGTATTACATAACAGCTTTGCTGTTCTGGATGATGGCACAGAATTATGGTTTTAGCTGGAAATGGAAAAACAAAGCGACAATTCGCAGAAAAAGTTCTCCTTTTATACAATGTCGGGTAAAGTAAAGGAAAAATCCAAAGCTCAGTTCTCAAACTTCAAGAAACAGCACAACAAAAATTCTCCCTATTGGTACCCATGGCTTATCCTTGCTGTTAGTGGCAGATGCAAAATAATAGAACACTATAAAAATCCAGTGACAGACCTACAAATGCAAAACACCAACTATGCAACAATGCAAATGATGTAGCAAAATCAAGAGCAATTATAGAAAGCAAAGCATTTTTGTGAGGAAGCAGCCAGCAATGAACAGTGTGTGAAATCACAGCTGTCACATAATCCACATTCGGAAAAGATAAAGGATGTGATTTGCCAGAAGATTTTTCAAAAATGGAAAGATATACATTTGAGTCACACACTGAGTATTTCATATATTAAAGTCAGTAAAAGCATAATGGCATATGCGGTACTGAACAGTGCACAGCCAAACATCACCAGCTATGTTTGTAGTATGCTTTTAATGCTTCCACCATCTATAGACTAAAGTAAAATAAGGCCAGAACAGTGGAAAACAGTTTCTGCAATTAGGGCACTAAGAGCAAGGACCCAGCATACTACTTGCCTGTGGGGGTGTTGGTGTAGAGCCTGATCTTCCTCCGGACATAATCTCTTCTGTGATGTCTTTTCCACCCTGGTTTGGATCCCTTATCCGGATCTAACAAGTAAAATATCCACAAAATAGATAGGTCAAAAAAGCAACTTCCTTCCTTCAATATAGTTCTCCTCATTGTTTGAG
This sequence comes from Heptranchias perlo, assembly GCF_035084215.1. Classification (NCBI taxonomy): domain Eukaryota; kingdom Metazoa; phylum Chordata; class Chondrichthyes; order Hexanchiformes; family Hexanchidae; genus Heptranchias; species Heptranchias perlo. The sequence continues at coordinate 28,336,978 of NC_090337.1, read as the reverse complement.
TAAGGCCCATCTCCTGTATACAAAAGGACACCAATGAGAGAATCAAGAATCTATTAGTTTGAGAGCTTTACTTCACTTTGGTTGATCTCCCCGGTGTATCAATGGTCTTGTTTTGGCCTTCCTTCAATGCTCTGACAGACACTAGCAGTAAGGCCAAGTGATAGAACCAGAGAAAAGAAACTGTTTAACTTAAATTCTTGGAGATGGTTAAAGTGAAAGAGAGGGGTAAAGAAGGGATGGGACTTTGCATGTGTAGCATGAATTTCAAAGAATGAAAGCCATATCATAAATAAGTACTTATTTCCTCATTTATTCATCCAACAGAAAATTGGTAACAAAACAGTACAAGAAACAGGCAGTAAGACCAGTTTAGAAAACAGACACCAAGCTTGGTGCCCTACTCACATTGTTTGAGAGAGCAATGGAGACTGCTTTATGTAGTTACCTTTAAGTCTACAAAAAACATTTATATAAGTATGTATTTATTCTGTTACAACAATTCCTTAAGCAGCACTTTACAACCCATTCCACAATATGCTCTTTGGAGACAAGACTATGTAAAGCCTCCTTCCTGTGGACCCTTGGTTCTAGCTTTATAATGTGCTTGAACTCGCCAATGCTGTGGAATTTATGTTCTATCTATTGAAGGCATGTTTGTCTTGATTCTTCAAAATTTCCATGTAGAATACTACCACTATTTGCTCTTGACACCAAAGCCTTAATGCCATTTATCACAGCCATATACAAGGTGACTCAGAATTTGCCTCAGCTAGCACACCCCTGAAGTAGCGCAGCACAAAAAAAAACAGCTAATTCTCCCACATTCCCCTTTCTCTGACTAGGGATTTTAACTTTTTACTGTTTAAGAACATAGGAATTGCTAGACGAAAAACGATCAGTCCATCTACTTCGCCAACCATCCAGGTAGTCACATTGTACAATAATGGAATTGTTGACCAATCATAGCAATCAATATCTGTCAATTAGTCTACAACAGACCCAGCCATGGAGAGAGAAAAACTCCAGTGGTGGAAAGCTTTGGGAACCACAGGTCCAAAGTCACCTGTCCCTCCCCAAGCACACTACACTCATCATATGCCATATCTCAAATTACTCAGACTGTATCCAATAATATTTTCTGAAAGAATCGAAATTAGCTGCTTCCACCGTCTCCCCAGCCTGTACCGTCCTGGCATAGTGTAACTTCTCGACACCAACACCCCCCTTCCTCCTCCTCCTCTCCAATGCAACCAGGCAATCTCCTGGGAGAGGCAAAAAGAGAAAGAAAAACATTGGCCAATTTAGGAAAAAAAACTTGAAAAGAACTTGAAGTCTAAGTACGGTTAAGAGATTCCAGTAACTTTCAAATGCTTCATGGATAAAGAAAGATTAGGTCAAATTCAATAATTAAACTATTTTAGAGAAGATATGGAAGCAATCCATTAGCTCAAAAGAGCTCAACAGCACTGTGAAAACCACTTGCAGGTTTAAATATGCAATTAATTGCAAGGCAAAATTTAAGGGCAAAAGTGTATTGTATTTCAAACCCAAAGCAGTTCAATGGTTTAAGTGGGTACGCCTCTATTAGAACTGTAAAAATTATGTCCCAGTTTTTCAGCAAATTAAAAAGAAAATAGCTGAGGTCACTTTACTTGCAGCTAGTTGTTCTGAAAGTATTAAGTTTGTAAACCTAAAAATAAATTCATGATTGGTACATAAGGCGACTGCAGGACAACTATCAAATACAGTAGCAGCTGGTATCTGACACACAAACAATTTTAGGAATCCTAAAGTGCAGCTCCACATAAAAACAATTATATACTGCTTTTTATACACAGCACTGAATTTGTGCAAGTTGCTCATTATTTCTTATACCAACATATGTAAATCAGAGTCCAGAAAAGGCCAGCTGGTCCATTGAGCCTGTGCCACAGTCATTTTGCAATTAAGCATTGTGCCTCCCAATGCTCCCACCCACCGGCAGCCATGTAATCTCTTGGGAGACACAAAAAACAGAAATCCCTAGGCTAATGCAGGAGCAAAGAATTCTGGAAAGTACTAAGTTGTTAGTTTTTCCACAAAAGGATGGGCTAGATAAAACAGGCTATTCTTATTCCTTGAATATGTATTTGCCACACTGAATGATCTCACCAAAAGAAACAGACTACGGCCCAATAGGTTCTAATTTGAACTCTTAAATAGCAATTTGGAATTACAATGCCACAGATCCCTTTAAAATCCAAGTAATACCCATAGTCGGTCATGGAGACACTACATTTCAGAGGTCAGGATAGCCAAAATTTAACTTGTAACATGTATGCAATCTGAATTGATACCAGTGAATGTCCTATCCATTTCAGCTACCAGTTCCATACCAGCACCTATCTAGCCCCTTATGCCAATATATCAGACAGCTCAATGTTACTAGATGTACTACACTGGTCTACACGGGTCTAATTAAAGTACAATCTAAACATAACCGTGACAATGAACATCTTACATTTAAGATAAAAATACCCTAATATATTCTTCTTCAGACAAGTTTGCTTGATCACTAATATTTCCCCTTTCCACCCTTATTTATTCATATTGGAGGCTTACTTGGGTTATTTTACTGTGTACAAGACTGTTAAAATATAGATTTTCTTAATTTTAGTTGTGAAACAAATGAGATAGGAGATACTCAAATACTTGAGAAATTTGGTATAAATGTTTGACAATATTTTAAGACCGTACACATCACTTAAATGGGTACATCACTGCTAAAAACATCCCTTTACTGGTCATGATTGCTATCCCCACCAACATTTTACTTGATGTAGGGTCATAATATTTTTAACAAGCATACAATAGCATTCTTTTATTGATCCCTGCCTGCTCCAATAGAATATTAAAAACAATTGAACAAATTCAATTTTTGAACTATGCTTTCTCTTTTTACATGCATGAAAATATTAATCAGCCAAGCTTTCAATTTGCTTTTCTGTATTCATTTCTATAACTGTCCAGAGTCAGTACTATCCTGCCCGTTAACCACAAAACTTTTCATTACATTCAGATTTCTCTTAATTCTGGAAAGTCCATTGGCAACTGTTTAATCATTTGAGTTTTACAACTGGTTTGTGTTACCCATAGTAATTGCCCCAGTTTGTGCCCCTTTGCAAAACTTTCCCAGGCTGTTTATCTAGCTCACTGCAAGCATTTAGGAAAGTAGGCATGCTAAGTTTTCACATCATCCATTGGCAATTTTTCATCATCATCAAACCTCATCAACTATGTAGTTCTCAGCAGCCTTTGTGTATGAGATGAGCTCATTTATAACATTAACAGGTATGATCAATAGAAGATATTTATAGAAACTAGGGTCTAAATTTTTGCACTGGAAATCCACTTACACCTAGTGTCACTCATAGGAACAGGAGTAGGCCATTCAGCCCCTCGAGCCTGTTCCACCATTCAATTAGATCATGGCTGATTTGTATCGAAACTCCATTTACCTGCCTTGGTTCCATGTTCCTTAATAGCCTTGCCTAACAAAAATCTATCAATCTCAGTTTTGAAATTTTCAATTTCACCAAGAATCAGTTCAATTACCTTCCTTGGACCTCATTAATTATTCATAGTAGGATTTCCAGCACTATTAGTGTTCTCTATAGGGAGTCCACCTCAAAGGAGGAAAGTTCAGTGCTGCTACAGCACTAAACTGGCTTGCCTTTACTGTGACATACTATTTGCAACTTACTAGCAATGTACAATAGATTTCAAAATACTTCGCAACCCCATCCTTCTCCTTTACTCAGTCAAATTAAGTAGGGAAGCATTGGAAGACTCATAACAGGTATTTCATTGCCAGCATCTGATTTTACCTCCATTGAGGAATTATTGGAGATGAGGATTGTATTCCATTTCATGACAAGCAGAGCACCTTTAAGCTCTGCATTTCTTTTCTGAAAAAGTAAACCGACCACAACCAAAAACAAGGAAGTGCAACCCCATCCCCCCCCACCCGAGGCTGCTGCTGGAAAGCATCAGCCATCCACCTCAGAACCTCATACCACAATAAAAGCAAGAGGCTGGGATTAAAAGGGCATACTGTAACAGGCATCATAAGGGAGGCATAGTGGTCACAAACAGTAGGAAGATTGTCACCTTCACAGGATAGGCGCGGAATGATTTGCGCAACAGTGGGGAGGAGGAAGAGAGAAGGTGCCAGCACAAAGGAGTAGCAAAATTGGGAACCTCGCAGTTGTGCAGGAGAGCTACATGTCTGCAAGGGAATGAGTTGAATTTGTTGCCAAAGGGGCAATATGATAGCAAGACTCGTGGGCTTGGATCATAGTTAGTTGGGGGGGGGGAGGGTCTCCCTTATCAACTATGCCCATTGCTAATATCTTCTATAATTTCAGGAGAGAAGCAGAGGTTTCTCAAGCATTGGCAAGTGGTTATGTTAAAGTAGCTCTGTTTGGGTCTGCAGGGGTGTATGGATACCAGCAGGTAGGGACCAGGGGCCACCTACTGTGCAGGTCACTCCTGCAACCTCTAAACTGTCTTTGCCTGTAGTCCAACACACTCAAGCCCCAACACCTCAACTTTTTTTTAGTCCAGTAAGCAGGGAGGGAGGGAAATGGGGTCATGTAGCAAACCTACCATCCATCATTTTCATGTTGGAGACACATTCCAGATTGCCCCTAGCTGAGAAAGTGAGACAAGTATTTTTTTTTTTAAAAGGTGGAGATTTGGTGCTAGGCTTCAATGCCAGATCTTCCTTCCTTGGCCATCCTGCATACACCCGAAAAGTCATTAAAATGTAAGAAAATCCAACTCAAGATTTACCACAGAGATTAAACAGTTCTTCTTCATCTCCATCCAACAAATGCAATTAAATACTAAAATACAAACCTCTTACAAGGAGAAATCAAAATAGTTCTATCTTAGCAATTGTCTAAAATAACAGTTGCAAATTGTAATTTTGAAACTGCATTTTTTAGTTTCTCCAAACTATCAGTATACAAATTAGTGCAGATTTTCTGGTGCATGCTATACACAGGGGCATCTATTTAATAGTGGTGCCATACTTGCAATTTAACAGCCTCCTCTTCTCTCTTTTCTCTTCTCTTTTCTCTTCTCCTTTCTCCCCTCTCCCCCACCCCAACCAAGGACATTTGTTGCCAGATTTATAGGGTTGATGGATTACTGCAGCTTTAATAACCATTTTTATCAATAAGAGGCAACATGAAAGTGAGGGATGATTGCATAATGAAAGTAGATTTTCATTTTCCAACTGGGGAAAGTTAAGAGGCCAATAGAAACTGATTATTATTACAAGCAATATTCTGAAAACCAAATTCTTCTTGTTTCCCAATGCCATTTAATTTCTTGCCAGCCTCATCTTTAACATCTAAAATGTTGAATATTTCACACTGACTTGAACTTTACCCCAATATATCTTTGGCAAAAAGCCAATAACTGCATGTCTAACAATCTTGCTTAGCTTATAGCTTGAGAGCACACACCCAGAGAGGAAACTACTGTAACAGGAAAGTTTTTTCACAAATATACGGTGGGTTAAAGCCACTTGGGGGCTATCTGACTCCAGGAAATCACAGTATTAAGTGGCTATTCAATAGCAAAACCTACATTGGCTCGTCGTCCGGCAATGCCTCTTTTAAAATTCTCGTTTTCAAATCCCGCCATGGCCTCGCCCCTCCTCCAGTCCTACAACCCTCCAAAATTTCCACACTCCTCCAATTCTGGCCTCTTGTGCTTCCACGATTTTCATCACCACCATTGGCGACCGTGTCTTCAGCTGCCTAAACCCTAAGCTCTGGCCGACAGACCTAATCCCAACATTGCAAGCATCCATGGCTGCCTGGATATCTAATAGAATAAAGTCCATGCACAGACTAAGAGATTTAGGTCATAACCTTAACCTAGTGTGCTCAACAGCACTCAATTTTCATTAGGGTAACAGATTCGTAGCTATCCAGTCTTCCCTTCCCTCAGTCATAAGCTTCCTCAAGCAATAGTATTCACACATTATCTTTGGCATCTTGTCAGTGCCACAACTGCAGCAAGAATCCACATCAATGAAAGTGCAGAAGACACCAAAACAATGGTAAACACTGCATTACTGGACAACAGTCTAGACTGCTAACAAAAAAAGCACAAGGTCATAGTGGGAATATCCATCTAATGAAAGAGGCTCAATGGTGACAGGCTCTTGAGACAATGCCTTAAATTGATTTCCCCTGTAGGGGATAGTATACTGCTATTTATGCGGAGGAAAAAAATAGATTTTGTAGCTGATAAACAACATTTTCAATGCTGTAAAGCTGATCTTATACTCACGTATACTAAATATCCTCATGGTCAGAACTGAAAAACTATGCCGCTTTAATGAAAGAATATGATGCGACGGAGGAATAGTTTAAACCATTTAGCTTCTAGTGAAACCAATCCCTTCAGCACAGTAGTCAGCAGCTCAGCTGAAAATGGATTAGAACCATCCACATTTAAATTCCGAAATTGAATCTACTTTAAGTACTTTATCCACCCCCCACTACAAATGACTAATCCAGGGTAAATGAAGAAACTGTATTGTGATCAGATCAGACATGTTGTATTTCCAATTAGACTTCTCTTTAAGGCAATTAGCATTCAAGTGTTGAGTATTCAGGCATTTATATTCTCCATTTAACTCCAAATTCAGTTGCATACTACAGTGTAAGTAAGCAAAGTGTGGACCAGAAATGAATCAAGTTGACTGAAATTTTGAGAAGGTAAATAGATCACTGCCATCTTGAGGTGAATTCGGGCAAAAACTGAGGCTTAGTACTAAAAGAATAAAGACTGGAAGAATTCCCTCCACCCCCCCAACACAGAGGGTTATTAGAATATGGGATGCATTGCCACTATTGAAACTGAGTCAATCACTACATTTAACAGGGAATTAGATAAACATTCAGGGCAATATAAACTGAAGGGTACAATTCTAAAGGGGGAGCAGGAACAGAGATCTGGGGGTATGTGTGCACAGGTTGTTGAAGGTGGCAGGGCAGGTTGAGAAAGCAGTTAAAAAAGCATATGGGATCCTGGGCTTTATAAACAGAGTACAAAAGCAAGGAGGTTACGATGAACCATTATAAAACACTGGTTCGGCCACAACAGGAGTATTGTGTCCAATTCTGAGCACCGCACTTAATGAAGGATGCGAAGGCCTTAGAGCGGGTGCAGAAAAGGTTTACTAGAATGGTTCCAGGGATGAGGGACTTCAGTTACATGGATAGACTGGAGGAGCTTTGATAGAGGTGTACAAAATTATGAGGGTTCTAGACAGAGTAGATGGAGAGAAACTGTTGCCATTGGCAGAAGGGTCAAGAACCAGAGGATACAGATTTAAGGTGATTGGCAAAAGAACCAAAGGCGACATGAAGAAAAACTTTGTTATGCAGTGAGTGGTAAGGACCTGGAATGCACAGCCTGAAAGGGTGGTGGAGGCAGATTCAATCGTGGCTTTCAAAGGGGGATTGGATAAGTACTTGATGGGAAAATATTTCCGGGCTTCGGGGATAGGGCGGGGGTTGGACTAGCTGGATCGTTCTTGGAGAGCCAGCATGGGCTTGATGGGCCGAATGGCCTCCTTCTGTGCTGTAACCATTCTATGAAAATAACAACAGGTATGAGGAAACAGCAGGGAAATGGGATCAGTATAGAGCTTATACCAGCACAAGTACAAATGGCTAAACAGCCTCTGGTGCAGAAATCGATTCCACTTCACACAATATTAACTAACCTCAAGTGTAGGAGGGCTTGGCTCAGTGGCAACACTCTTGCAAGAGTCAAAATCATGATTCCAAGCCTCATTATGGGACATGAGCACATAATCTAGGCTGATACTTCAGTGCAGTTTTGAGAGAATGCTGCATTGTTGGAGGTGTCATCTTTCAGATGAAATGTTACAGTGAGGCCGTGTCTATTGAGGTGGATGTACAAGATGTCATGGCATTATTTGAAGTGCAGCAGGGAAGTTCTTCTCGTGTCTGACCAACATTAATCCCTCAACCAACACCACCAAACACATTAGCTCAGAATTTGCTGGGAAAATAAACAGCGAGTTAAACGTGCACAGTTATTAGCGTGTAAAAACAAAACAGCGATTTGTGGTGAGGAAGAGTTACGCCATGAGTTGCTAATCGCCACAAACTGCTGAACGATTTGCACTCCTCTGCTGTTCGTCTCGCAAAAACCGGAGCTCGCCGTCAACTTCCGTGAGTTTCAAGAAATTGCTACATTTGCACTGTTCAAACGAATTAACTTTCTGCAACAAGTTTAGGACTGGTATTTAACGCTGCAAGGACCCTTTTAATGACGAGATTTATGTTCCTGCAATGCCACTCAACCTCTCCGGCCTAGAAAGGGAACAACTGAAACTGTGGAGTCTCACTCGAGGTTCTTTAAATATTTTTTTAATGTTTTCTTACTTTTCCCTCTTTCTTAATCCAATCTTTCCCTCTAGTTCTCTTTCTGTATCTAATTTGACTCTAATTCATGCTATTTCCTCTCTGTCGTCCTTCTGTTTCTTTCTCTATCCTTAAATTTCATAATGTGGAGATGCCGGTGATGGACTGGGGTGGACAAATGTAAGGAATCTTACAACACCAGGTTATAGTCCAACAAATTTATTTTAAAATCACAAGCTTTCGGAGATTATCTCCTTCGTCAGATGAATGAATGAAAATGTTCTCAAATCGCATATCTTATACTATGTTGGGACAGCATCACACCAATCAAAAGGTGTCGTTGTTATTCAAACAGGCCAGTCACGGAGAACAGCACGTCCCAGTACACTAGATATACATTGTGTCTATTACACAGGCAGGCAGAAAGAAACTCAAAATGGCAGAGAGAGAGAGAGAGAATTTTAAAAAACATATAATTTTTCCCCCCCTTTTTGCTGGTGGGGTTACGTGTAGCGTGACATGAACCCAAGATCCCGGTTGAGGCCGATCTTGGGTTCATGTCACGCTACATGTAACCCCACCAGCAAAAAGGGGGGAAAAAATTATATGTTTTTTAAAATTCTCTCTCTCTCTGCCATTTTGAGTTTCTTTCTGCCTGCCTGTGTAACAGACACAATGTATATCTAGTGTACTGGGACGTGCTGTTCTCAGTGACTGGCCTGTTTGAATAACAACGACACCTTTTGATTGGTGTGATGCTGTCCCAACATAGTATAAGATATGCGATTTGAGAACCCTTTCATTCATTCATCTGACGAAGGAGATAATCTCCGAAAGCTTGTGATTTAAAAATAAATTTGTTGGACTATAACCTGGTGTTGTAAGATTCCTTACTTAAATTTCATAGGTTAAGGAGATAGACTGTTGGTCCCAATGTTCAGGAGGTCCCAGATGCCCTATTGACCTAGACGCCATAAACTTGCACTTCCAGCAATTTGCAAAGAACTTTCGAGCTGAAAGGTGAAGGAAAAAATCTAACTTATGGGGCACGCTGTAAGATGCCCCATTCCAGCAAATTCTGAGCCGTTAACTGATCAATAATCATGGAATCGTGTGCACATATTGGCTGCCATGTTGGCCTACAAAACCGTGGCAATACTTCAAAAACGAATTCATTAGCTGTGAAGTGCTTTGGGAAGTCCTGAGGACATGAAAAGTATTACATATTCCTTTTCCTTCTTTTGGGATGAGTAGAGCTGCTAGAAGTTAAGCTAGAAACAGCTATTATTTGATCCCAAAATGTAGTGAAGTGTTATACCAAGATAAGCAAAATAAACAAGTTAAAGCACTATTGCAAGCAGAAAATCTTCAAGTGTCTTGATAATGTTTGGTTGAAAGCCTTTTCTGGGCTTAATTTTAAGGAATGAAGTGCTTTTAAATAGCAACACACATCAACAATGCTGCAGTCAGAAAAAAATATTGGTATTGTGAATTATATTCTTTTGTAAGGCAACAGAGCACATTAGAGTAATTGCACAAGGACTTTCACATCAATCCGCAGTATCAGACATGTTAGAATATAACAGCAGCTAATTCTGAAGAATGTATACCAGAGATGGTTAATTTCCATTAGAAGCATCTTACTGAAAATTAACTAAGCTTGCAATCAACCTAGCTTTGTTATGAGAATAATTCAAGAACATTAGACCTTCACCATGGCAAGAATCCCTGTAATAACCTACTAAATAGAAAGATAGTTTAGCAGCACACTTACCTGCTTTCGTTCTCTTTTTGGAGGCATTTGTGGCTGTGCTGGATTTATCATAACAGTGGCAGGTGCCACTGGGGCAGAATATGGTTGCACTCCCTGTGTTGCTGGATAATAGGTTCCTGAAGAGACAAAGTTTCAACAACTTTAAGGGCACATTGTCCACCTGTTGCAAAGTTAACCTCTAATGGTTGCTTTTAAAAACTGCTACTTAAGGTACTTCATTACAACAAATTATAATTTTTACAATTTACAAATGTAACCAAATTAATGCTAGAAACTTAAATCAATTCAAGTCTTCTCTTGGCTCCTCTACCCCGTTAAGTTACGGCATCGGGGACACTAGTGTCAGTGGTTTATACACAGACTCAAATGAAAAACAGTCACTAACTCCTCCATAACCCAATTCTCCTCCCAAGCATATTCAAAACCATGAGTATAAACATTTGGGAACACAGATCTAATTGCTGTATGGCCCAATCTTTAAAAATAAACTCTCCAATTCCTCCTAAACCAAACAGAATCCAATCTCCATCTAGACTACAAGTGTCTTTATTTCTTTGAACACTTTCATGTGTTCGCTGGAAGGCAATCACAGCACAAACAAGATAGCACAAAATTCACTGGTACAAGTCCAGGGAAGTACTTTAGGAACCATGATGCTAACAGACATTTTTCAGTTGACAACATATTTTGAATTATATCAACCTTAGGAGACAAATTCTGGGTAGATGGGCAATGAAATTATTTGCTTAAAGTTTTAAAATAATTTTCTTGGGAGTTATTCAGACAAGTTTCCCCCTCCTTAGCTTTTGTATTTTGATGCTGAATTCTTTAACTGCCTGTCTTAACGCAGAGAGTTAAGAATATGGGTGCACACAAATTTTTTTACGATTTCCTTTTGCTCATCTCACTAAGGCTTTGATTCCTTGCAAGGGTACTGTTCCACAATTGCTAGGCACCCTCTAGCACCTTATCTAAAATGGACATTATTCACATGCATGAACTTTGACAGTGACTATCAATGGCACATTATTCCACAAGTGCATCACAACAGTGGGACCCTACCCATACCAGGCACACAAATAAATGGCAATCAGGATTGAGAAACCGTGACCATTTTCACCATCCTAACTCTGAATAGCAAGTCTGTAGCACTCTTAATGGCTGGGATTTAATCCGGGCCTTCACAGTCTGTAAGCTTCAGATACTAGGTGAATAAGATCATTGAGCTATCCTGGGAGGGCACTCTCTAATCTTTTGCTAACTTAGCTTTTAATTCTGAACACACTGATGGCCTGATTTTGATCCATTAAAAACATTAACAAAAAAAAATGTTGCACATAAATCTCAACATACTGATCATTTGAAGTGCAATTATCCAAGTCAAAATATCATCTTCTCCAAGCTCTTATATATGTGAAAGTGCATGTGGTTTCAAAAGTTGATTAATCTCATTGAAAGTCTAAAAAAAATGTACAGTTTTAATCATAAACATATGCATATATGAAAGTCGTAAATCTTGAAGACTAGGGTACCTAAATATGCATCATAAAAAGAGCTTCGAGTCCAGTCCAAATAGGTGGGTACCTGTGCCATCTCAAAAAAAAGTTCAAGCAAATGAAGTGTAAAAGTCAGATTAAACCATTTTTACATCAGAAACTTTTACATCAGAAGTCATAAAATTATTGCAGCATCAAATCTGTGCCTGAATTACATCTGTAGTCACAAATTATATTTACACTTTTAAGTCTGTGAAAACTAATATCTGAAGCTCAAACTTTTAATGCCCACTCATTATCCATTATATAGTACAAAACGTAAAGCAAAAAACATACTTCAAATTTTATAGCAAATGCAGTCACAGAAACTATATCTACCAATCACTCCAGCAAAAATTTCAAAGAAATCCTGTGAAGCACAAACTACAAGTTAAAAGTAAACATGAAAATAGCCTTCTACACAACAGTTGAAACTTCACTACAAAACAGCCACAATCAAGAAGACGACATTATTGACAATTGCAAACCACCTCACTACAAACATTAAAAAAGCAAATATTTGAGAAATGAACATGGACTCCTGCTTGTAAACATTTCAACATGAAATACCACAGGGATAGCACTTGAAGAAAAATTCAAAAAGCATTGTAAGCTATTTAATGTTAACACAAATTCAACAATTCATTAACCTACCTTGCATAAAATGTACAGCTCACTTAATTTTTTTCCCTTCCACTTAACTTTTGTTTTTAAAACTGTCTAGCGGCTGTTGGAACATGGAATACAGATCTTGTACTCAGATGACTGCATTGTTGACTCCAACGAGCACAGGCTATATATAGATACATCAACAGCATGAACAGTCAAGAAATAAAAAACAAGTTCAACAGAAGACCCTATTTCAATCTAACTAATTTAGCATTAACACTTGAAGAATGTATTCAGCCCTCAAATTAGCTCAGGCAAGTGCACTTAGATCCATTAGTTTTCTTCAATTCAATGTGAAAAGTATGTGTGTAGAGTATAAAGTCTAAATCACTTCAAAAGGCCCCTGTTAAAATTTAACTGCAAACTCCAGCAGTGCACAAATCAAACAGCAAAAATAAAGAAAATGTACTAGATAGGAAAAAGTGGTCAGCATTTTGTACACAATTTCTAGCATGTGAAACTACTAGTGCACTTCTGCTCATTAGAATTTTAACTAAAAGCTATAATGTGCACTTCCATTACACTGACGAGCACAAAAACAAAATCGTCTGCGTGAGAACACATTTCAAAATATGAAACAACTGATGAAATTTCAAGTTAAGAGTCAAAGGCTCAAAGAAAAAAGCACCCAAGTCTAATCTTTAAAAACAATTGAGTTTATCTTCTGCAACACCCTCAAATTTGAGTTAATTTTACAGAACAGAGACATATAGGGATAGCATTAACAGCCAGCTTTATGGCTGGAGATTATTTGTTGGGATTTAAGTTTATGTTAAAAAAAAAGAAATTTATTTTCCCATTATTGTATTATAACTCAGGTTTACAAAATCCTAATGATTTCAATCATTTTGACAGCCAGTTCTGTTCACAGAGGCTTTCATAACACTGCTTGATCTGTTAATTACATTTTTTTAATATTTTGCTAAGATTCCAATTGAACAAAGCCTATATAATTTGCAAAAGCTCTCGAATACATCTGGAAATGAGATATGTCCTAGGTTTTTCTGCTTTTCCCACTCTAAGAGGAAAAGAGCAATCCAAGTTGATTCTTCCTTACAGGGATGTATTTTGCATCCCAACAAAGTCCAGGAATTCACTGCACAGGTAATAAAATAAACCCTGGCCTACATTAGTCTACATCCCAACACATGGAAAGATCATATTCCAACTGCAAGCAAAGAACATTTTTCTTTCCTCTCTCTGAAGGAGTTCACTCATATTGGGCTATTGTTCTACAAACACAAACAGCCCCAAGGAGCCCTAGTAAAATTGAAGTCCATGGGAATCAGGGGGAAAACTCTCCAGTGGCTGGAGTCATACCTAGCACAAAGGAAGATGGTAGTGGTTGTTGGAGGCCAATCATCTCAGCCCCAGGGCATTGCTGCAGGAGTTCCTCAGGGCAGTATCCTAGGCCCAACCATCTTCAGCTGCTTCATCAATGACCTTCCCTCCATCATAAGGTCAGAAATGGGGATGTTCGCTGATGACTGCACAGTGTTCAGTTCCATTCGCAACCCCTCAGATAATGAAGCAGTCCAAGCCCGCATGCAGCAAGACCTGGACAACATCCAGGCTTGGGCTGATAAGTGGCAAGTAACATTCGTGCCAGATAAGTGCCAGGCAATGATCATCTCCAACAAGAGAGAGTCTAACCACCTCCCCTTGACATTCAACGGCATTACCATCGCCGAATCCTCCACCATCAACATCCTGGGGGTCACCATTGACCAGAAACTGAACTGGACCAGCCATATAAATACTGTGGCTACGAGAGCAGGTCAGAGGCTGGGTATTCTGCGGCGAGTGACTCACCTCCTGACTCCCCAAAGCCTTTCCACCATCTACAAGGCACAAGTCAGGAGTGTGATGGAATACTCTCCACTTGCCTGGATGAGTGCAGCTCCAACAACACTCAAGAAGCTCGACACCATCCAAGATAAAGCAGCCCGCTTGATTGGCACCCCATCCACCACCCTAAACATTCACTCCCTTCACCACCGGCGCACTGTGGCTGCAGTGTGCACCATCCACAGGATGCACTGCAGCAACTCGCCAAGGCTTCTTCGACAGCACCTCCCAAACCCGCGACCTCTACCACCTAGAAGGACAAGAGCAGCAGGCGCATGGGAACACCACCACCTGCACGTTCCCCTCCAAGTCACACACCATCCCGACTTGGAAATATATCGCCGTTCCTTCATCATCGCTGGGTCAAAATCCTGGAACTCCCTTCCTAACAGCACTGTGGGAGAACCGTCACCACACGGACTGCAGCGGTTCAAGAAGGCGGCTCACCACCACCTTCTCGAGGGCAATTAGGGATGGGCAATAAATGCTGGCCTCGCCAGCGACGCCCACATCCCATGAACGTATATAAAAAAAAAACTCACTCAAGTGGACATTCTTGCTGCATGAGCTTAGACCATAACCATGAGGTTGACTTTGGGGACCTCACAACCCAAACCCAATCCTGTTCAGCCTTATGCAAAAACTTTTCTGCAGGTGTTGATAGATAGCAATCAGAAGCAGGGGGCTTGACCAATGTTCTCCCCTGACCTTGGGACACAGAAACCAATGGCGGACCCTTACTGCTGCTGTGAGATCATGTGACTCAAGACATATCTGATTGGAGACCTTTTTTCTCTATTAGCTCAGCCCACACAGACCCATTAACTAAGGGAGCTATATTAGAAGTATCATCCAAGAAATCAGCATTTTTCTCAGCCATAGCATGCAGTACAAGATATAGCAAACTTCCACCTTTCATGCAGTACAAATGATAAGCTGCAGAGAACTTATATCTATCATCTTAAGAGTTATTGTTTTTAGTGAAAACAGACATTTAGGTAAACAGCAGCATTTTTTTTACAATACATCAACTAGAACATGCTTACTGTACAGTAGTTACCAGTACACAATGCTTTAACAAGCAAAAACTAAAAACTTAATTTCCTTCCTCCACCCCATGAGTGGAGTCGTTGTTCTGAGGCAATTACAAAATGTGGATCACCTTTAAACCAATCGTTTTCCGATTCACAAAAGAAATCACCAACCCTAAATAATGGTCAATTTCCAGGATTCCCACAAGCTAGCAGATCACCAGGCTATTATTGTTGTGTTATCATTTGAAAACAATGCTGCAAGCAAGGCCTTTTCAGCAGCCAGTACAACTTCCACAGCCCTTAGGCATCTTGCAAATTATAGAAATCTAATGTATTTGTTTCAAAACTTCTGCAACACCAATTGATTAATAACTAAGAGCAGTTTCAAGAGAATAAACCATTACATACAACTCTTACAAGGCATTATATTTTCAATAGAAACAACATCTGGTAACCAAGATTTAGATCTTCAAAAGTAGCTAGCTTTTTATACCATAGGTGTGGCTTATAATCCTCAGCACTAGTGCTGGAACTATTTTTCATTAACATGCATGCTTGCTTCCCCAACCCCTTCAATAGTTACCCATGTGCTGTCTAACGCAACTGGCTACTTTTTCTTCCAGTTAGGCCCCCTCTCATTCTTGTGTGCGCATTTTGTTGTGCCCTGCTCTTTTAAGGTGCTCCCAATGCAAAATAATGGGTTAATCCCTACAATCAAATTGATCTCTAGTAGATTAGCAACAATGGTACTGTATCACTGTGTAACTAATCATATAGATGAACACAAAAACACTTAGTATGTTTAAAGTATTAAAATAGGTGCTTGGCATCAGAACACTGGTTATTTCTGGAAAAGAAACCATTTAATATCCAGATAATGCAACAGTAGTGGGGTGGGGGCACTTGATATATGGCAATGCTCCCACACCAATGTTTATTTGCTGCAATTCAAAACCACATGCACATGTACCAATACATATTCTCAAATGCCACAATGTCAGTTAAACTAGTACACAGTGAAATTTCTTATCCAAAGCTCTGTTCTAACAGTAATGTTGACTTCACATGTCTGTTTACCATCTCCATTCTGAACTATTTCAAGAATTCCAAGCATTTGGATTGACAACGTTCAAAGACAAAAAGTTCAGCCAAACCAGAAATTAAGCAGTCACCCAATTTGAAATTTGGAGCCACAATGGTTTGGTGACATACGCACTATTTATTAAGCAGTGTGGTTTTCATTAATTAAAATCAGTATCAATAAAAACAACTGCAAAATATTAGCTTCACTAAAACTTTTGTAATTAAGATAAAATAAAATTTTGTGCAACTAAAATCAAGCAATTAGCGTAAGTATACAATACCAAAACAATTACTATATAAGGGAAAGTAACCATGGCTTGCCAATCTAAACTTGAATACCAACCTATTACAGTATTTCCAAAAGCATGGTAGGTATGCAGAGCATAGCTAGCCAGAACAAACCATTAATAAATTAAACTTACTGTAAACAGAGCCAATTCTTTGCTTAACTTTTCATTACCTAAATTGTCATACTCTACAAGGGTATGCATTTAATACTTGCTACAGAAGATTCCTAGCTGATTTACAAGTACTTCAAGCGAACTTACAATTGTGTGTCATTTTTACTAAAAAAAAGACCAGAAAATGAGGAACCTGAGATATGGCATGCCAACAATGCTAGAATTTTCTACTAAAGTTTATATTGAAATGCTATATTTTATTAAGTAGACATGACACTAACTTGTGGACGCCTCACACTCAAATGGCACAATATGAAAACTAGCTATTCATAAAGAGATTGGTGGGGCAAATAACCAACGGGACTCTTAAGCAACAAGCTTGCATTAGAGTAGACCAGGAAAATATGAAACTGGCTTGATGGATACAAAAAGCCTTGCAATTTTCCTTTCCTCCACTTAGGCAAGCATTTAACTTCTGCTCAGCGTATCATCCTGACAGCAAGACCAAGGAGAAACTCACCATGTTACGAAATTGAACACAAATCTGTGCTCTGCCATTCCATGGCGCAGCACACTGGTTCACCACTCTTTTCCCTACCCCACCAACAGTTTTTTTTTAAATTCAAATTTTCTATTTTGTACAATTGTAGGCATTAGCCCAAATAGCAATCCTAATTTTCATATCCTGTTTGATACATCTTTACCTTTGCAAAACAGTTACACCATTATGACAAACCACATGACACTAAATGTTATCTGGCATTGAACCATGTATTAAGCCTAGCATCTGAAACCAGCACTTCTGAATTTACTAGAAGCAAAAAAGCCATTAACTCATTTTTTGCATCAATATTGCAATCTCCCTATAGAAATCTGGCATGTACTTATTGTAAAAATATAAATTGCTGGACTCTAGCAGAATTGTCACAACCCTGTGAAGAGATTTCAAAATGAACCCTAACAAAGTATCCTCTCTCTGATGGATTGAAATTAAGTGTTCTAGCAATCTAAATCCAGCGCCTGGTAAGAACTAGGTTATAGTACAAAAACTGTCAATTCAAGGCTGCGTTAGATAGACCACAAGAATGCAGTAGAACGTGGAGGATGGGGCCAAGGAATATTATTGGGGTCACGCGCAGGCAGGTTTATTCTTCTGACCAGTCAGTACTTGATGTTTAGTGGTGTGCAGAAAGTGACAAGATCCCACTCTGCAGTACTGAAAATCTCTAATTTTGAGCACACCAATTCATAAAATGAAATTGTGTCTTTGCTCATGAAACAAAATTAACTCAGTACCAGCACTGAATGCTCAAATTAGGTACTGACTAGCCAGAAGTAAATTAACCCACTAAAACATGCCTCATCCCCAAATTTTGACCACACCACACATCTGTAGTACCCAAGGCTTAATATGCCATTTGAGCTGAATTATCGGCAGGTTAATGCTATGGATTCATGTCCATTAGGTAGAGGTGACTGGCCAAACATACATTTATCAGACAGGAAACTTCCATGCCATCAGACTGGGCTTGATTTGAAACCTGGATGCAAAGGTGAAAGGGTAGTATGTTTTCACACTTTCCACCTGGTCCCCAAAATACCAAGTTTGTAACTGGGATAGGTTTTTTTCTGTTTGTAGTTATACTTCACGACAACGTAGAAGTCACCACACTTCTTCCTAATTTCTCTCTCTCTCTCTAATTCACACGACGTCTACAACAACCAGCGAGTAGTGTGATTCGACAATTACTTCAAATCCCAATTGAGTGTCAAAATCTTACCATAAGGGTACTCCCCAGGATTTGGGTTTGAATAAAATCCGGTTCCAGGAGGAACAGAATACTGCTGAGTTGGCTGTACGAATGAAGAACGAAACTGTAAAAAAAAAATTTCACTCTTTCACATTAACTTTCAGCTATGAAAGCAAGTTTATCCTACAAGATTGACTACTTCTATACCAACTGTAAATGATCACACCAGGTGATATTTTTATTAATTTACTGTTTAGTGCTCTGCACCAATACATTTTAGTTATTAATCTATACATTGCAGCTGAATATATTTGATTCCATTGTAGAATGACCTGTACAATAGGAAGCTGGATTACAAATATCACCACGGATTTTCAATATGAACAGAAGGTGGGCAATCAGAAAAGAAAAAGATCCAAAAAGCCAGTGAGTAATTTATCATATTCATACCAGCTGGCTCATTGACAACTTCACTGCTTTAAAAACAGTAATTAATAGAAGTTAATGAAGCAACTGATTTCAGTGATGCTCTTTAGCAAGATTAACCTCAAGTAAAGCACCTGACCTAGATAAAGTGGCAGCAGAATAGCTGCTTTCTAACATTTAGAGGAACAGTGGCAAATATTTGTTTTTTTAGATTGATAAAATGTAGATAGGAATACCTGAGGATCCGTACTGAGACTTCATTCTCCATTTACTCAAATTATCTGGACACAGGCATAGACGGAATAGGAAGACTTACTGGTACCAAATAAGAGACATAGCAAACTGAGGAAGAATGCAGCAGTCTACCGGAAGGGAATGACAGAGTTGGAAAATGAGTAGATAGCTGACAAATACAATGGTGATAAGTACGTGGTAGTACAATTTGAGGAGATTGAGTAGAATGGGCCTATACTCTCTGGAGTTTAGAAGAATGAGAGGTGATCTCATTGAAACATACAAGATTCTGAGGGGGCTTAACAGGGTATATGCTGAGAGATCGTTTCCTCTGGCTGGAGAGTCTGGAACTAGGGGGCATAGACGCAGGATAAGGGGTCAGCCATTTAAGACTGAGATGAGGAGGAATTTCTTCACTCAGAGGGTTGTGAATCTTTGGAATTCTCTACCCCGGAGGGTTGTGAATGCTGAGTCATTGAATATATTCAAGGCTGAGATAGATAGATTATTGGACTCTAGGGGAATCAAGGGACATGGGGATCGGGCAGGAAAGTGGAGTTGAGGTCGAAGATCAGCCATGATCTTATCGAATGGCGGAGCAGGCTCGAAGGGCCGTACGGTCTACTCCTGCTATTTCTTATGTTCTTATAGATACAGACCATCAAAAGGAAAAAGCTATAAAAAAGGACAAACTGGATTATGGGTTTTATACATAACAGGATATTTACTACAAAAGCACAGTAGCAGTGCTGAATTGGTGCACAGCATTAATTAGGCCACAACTGGAGTATCAGGTGTAGTTTTGGGCACCCCATTATAGATAGAATATTGAAGCTATGGAAAAGGTGTAATGTAAATTCACTTGGATGATTACAGGGATGAGGGGATATAGTTTGCACTTTTTTTTCTTGTGATGTCACTGGAGCAGACGAGGTTAAGGAGTTAGGAGGTTATATAATGGAAGTATTCACAATTATGAATTGATATGAGAACAGTAAAAAGATTATTTCTAATAGTTGGCGAATCACTAACAAGGGGATAGAAATGCAGGATTAGTACCACAGGTGTAATTGGGTACAATTAGAAAGAATTATTCACCCAATGATTTATTAAGAAATGAATTGCTTTATCACAACTGGCTCCTGAAGCTAAGTCAATCATGAAACCCAAGGGAAATTATTGAAAGAAATGGCCACAGTAGGAATAGCATGCAGTTTTGAACAACTCATTAATGGGATTTGTATGGATTGCTCCGGGGGGGGGGGGGGGGGGGGGGGGGGGGAAAGAGAACAGGGGACTAGCATGATGGATGAAATGGCCTTCAGCTGTACGTTTATCTCCAAAAGTAACTGCCCAGAATTGATAAACGAAAGCAGTTCTTGCAGCAACATTATACATGAAATTTTGTGTTATCTTAACAGCACAGGGGTTCAATTTAACATGTTGCAAGTTTGGTTTTTGAACACTATATTAATTACTTGGCAGCTTAAAAATAAGTTTCAGAAAACTAGCAGTATCTGAAAGTAAACTAGAAAATTAACAATGCCCATGTATAAAAGGTTCTTGCCTGGCCTGGAACATAATAAGGTCCTGATGACTGATATGCGGGTATCTGTTGGGTCATCATCATTATAGTCTGTGAGCCAGGTGGGTAGACATGGGTAGCAGAGGCCACGGGTCGAGTCGTTGCACTACTCTGAACCCTGGAAGCACTATTCTGTTGCTGGGCTCTGTTTGGGTAGTATTGCTACAGTGAAGAGAAAGAAAACCACAATATAAACACAGGCCACACGTATACCATGCAGTATTCATATTAGACCCAATATTGGAAATTTTCAGCTCTAATCAAAGATTTTTAAGTCACCCGACAATGTTTTTGTCCTGTAAATCTGCCATTAGACATAATTAATTCTGAATACAACTGACACAAAACTGGATGCAATTTTACATCAATAATTTTAACTATAAGGGATAAGCTAAAATGCAAGTCTAGAAATGCTTTGATGTCTAAGAATACTCATTCTCTCAGTTACATAAACCATATACAGAAATGGAAAAAAGTTGTGACAAGCTTTCTATGGTTTGAATCAATTTCACTTAGAGAAATCCCTAGTAATAATGTATTTAAAGGGAACCATATGGCCATAGGAACATTCCAAGATTGAAGTAGCATTCTCCAAAACTGCCACTGTACTAGAATCAAAATTATGCATTGCAAAGTTTAGAATGCACATGCAGAGAAGGAAAAACAAGCTACGGCTTAGGTGTATTTATTTACTAATGCAGTCCATTTCTCTTAATACGAAGATACTTCATTCAAAACACTGGATAATTTTTTTAGTGCAAAAAAAATGACAATTATTGGGAGCAGACTATACAACTGAAATATCCACTGCCCTTCACTTTTATACTCTGGAAAGCGAACAATGACACCCACCCCTCATTCATTTTGTGATGGGGAGAGGAATTTCCTGAGCAACTACATGAGCTCTTCAAAGTATTTCATTCATTGTATCTCAGCATAATGTACATATAATAGCTTAAATGTATATGTGCTGCATAGAGAAACTTCACTAGTAGTGTGTACTGGATTCTACTGGTTACTTTAGATACAAATATATATGTAATAAACAAGTGAAGAGGATATTCACCTACTTCAGGAGGACAGACATACTGGTAAAATGGGCAGACACATGGCAGATGAAATTTAACACAGAAGTGTGAAGTGATTCATTTTGGTAGGAAGAATGAGGAGAGGCAAAATAAACTAAATGGTACAATTTTAAAGGGGGTGCAGGAACAGAGAAACCTGGGGATGTACGTACACAAGTCTTTGAAGGTGGCAGGACAAGTTGAAAAGGCACACTCCGGATCCTTGGCTTTATAAATAGAGGCATAGAGTACAAAAACAAGGAAGTTATGCTAAATCTTTATAAAACACTGGTTAGGCCCCAGCTAGAGTATTGTAGCCAATTCTGGGCACCGCACTTTAGGAAGGATATCAAGGCCTTAGAGAGGGTGCAGAGGAGATTTACTAGAATGGTACCAGGGATGAAAGATTTGAGTTACGTGGAGACACTGGAGAAGCTGGGGTTGTTCTTAGAACAGAGAAGGTTAAGGGGAGATTTGATAGAGCTGTTCAAAATCATGAAGGGTTTTGATAGAGTAAATGAGAAAATGTTTCCAGTGGCAGAGGGGTTGGTAACCAGAGGGCACAGATTTAAGGTAATTGGCAAAAGAACCAGAGGCGACATGAGGAAACAAATTTTTACGCAGCGAGTTATGACGACCTGGAATGCACTGCCTGAAAGGGTGGCAGAAGCAGATTCAATAACAACTTTCAAAAGGGATTTGGATAAATATTTGAAGGGGGAAAATGTGCAGGGCTATGGGGACAGGCACATTGAGCCAAATGGCCACCTTATGTGCTGAATCATTCTATGATATGCAAGAATATCTGCCTCAATCAGGAATCAAACAAAACCAAAAGGAGGACCTGGCAACAAGTACATCCGTTACCTATTATTCAACTAGAAATGACCAAATAGAGAGGTTAAGGATCACTCAGCTGGCATTCTCATTCAAGCTCTTCAAATTGTTACCAAGAACATGTAGTTACATAAAGATGCATGTACTCTGAATTGTTGCAAATGAAGATGTGCAAAGCATTGCACTAAGTAATTTATTTTCCATAATTTACTACTGTAGTGTTCATTTTAGCCCACTCAAGGAAATCATATTAAAGCACAAAGGGCCCCCATCAGAAAAGACTTATAAAATATTTATCACCAGGATATATATGCTGTTGAAATGATAACAAGCCTCACTTTTCATGTGTAGAAGCTAAAAGAAAATTGACTGACCCATGTATTTTACCACTGCTGAACAAATGCACATAAATTTACAAACAGCTTAGTGATAGCCTTCCAAGAGTCAGCAGATAACTCCTCAAATGAATTCCAGTTGTTACAGAATCTGGATGTTCTCAGGTGTGCAAAGCATGACAGTTTATCTCCAGCATTTCAAATGAAACCATACTCCAGCAAAGAACAAATACCATGGGGAGGGATGAAATGAAAAATCATCTCTGCATCACATTCTGTAAATGTACAGTATGTTGAGGCAGCAGGGGGGTGGGTGGTGGGGAGAAACATTTTAGTACTTCAGTAGCAAGAGATTAGCAGACATTAAATGATGACATACATTTCCATTCATTGAAATTTTTAGTTGGAGTGTACAGTACTACAAGATATAGGCTATATAGTTTTTAAAACTGTCCTTTTCTGTCCCAAGACTGCACATCCCCAAGGACTTTGATTAAGCATCCTCTCATACTACTCTGCCACAACATAAATATATTGTAACTACCAAATGTCAGAAGGATCTCAAATAAAAATGGAGAGGATGGTATAACCAGAATCGGCAACTGAAACTGTTCTACAAGACTACTTTTGACTTCGAGATCCCAGCACATTAACAGTATGGAGAACTACCATAAATCTGACAATGGGTGTTGATAAAACTACTGGATTGAAGTTGGAGTGGTTTTAGAACTCATTAGCACATTACAGTCTTGTAGCACATTACAGTTCAACATAGAGCATGATGTGAACTTTTCAGTATAATTTTATTTTGAGTTACCATACTTAAGGTGCCATGTTAGTAAGCATCTTTTAATATTTTTGCACAGATGCTACATATCAGAAAATATTCTAAGACTACTTTCCCTACAGAGTGCATCACAAGTATACCAAGACTCAGTGCTACAAATAGATCTTGGAACATTCAAATCTTCTAAGATAACAGTTGCATGACTAAATTTCATTTTCAGGAGACATGCTGTTTGTGCAAACATAAAAATACACATATTCCAGGAAGCTCCAGTCACCTTTTAATTATGTCTTTGCCTCAGTGTTGAAAAATAGCTAGTGCCAAAGGAGAAATCCATCAGTATCGTTCACTCACTAAGAAAAGCATGATTTTCACAGAGAAAATGTGCATCTTAATCACCTGGCAATGCTTAAAACGAAGCTAGCAGCTTTACTTTCTTGTTGACTTTCAATCCTCAATTTTCTCAAATTTAGCTTACCATGCAGCACTGTTAATGAATTCAAAATTCTAAAAACACACTCCCTTGAATATAGAAGATTAAGTGGTGATCTAATTGAGATGTTTAAGATGATTAAAGGATTGGATAGGGTGGGTAGAAAGAAACTATTTCCTCTGGTGGTAGAGTCCAGAACAAAGGGGTAGAACCTTAAAATTAGAGCTAGGCTGTTCAGGGGTGAGTGAAAATCTGGAACTCTTTCTTCCCTCCCCCAACCCCAAAAAAAATTGTTGAGGCTAGGTCAATTGAAAATGTCAAAACTGAGATTGATAGATTTGTCAGGCAAGGGTATATAAGGGTTGCGGAACCAAGGCGGGTAGGTGGAGTTAAGATACAGATCAGCAGTGATCTAAACGAATGGCAGAACAGGCTCAACAGGCTGAATGGCCTACTCCTGTTCCTATGTTCCATATTCTTGAAATCACCATTTTTAAGAACTAATATCATATTTCACTAAAAATGCATCAATGGCAACAATGCACACATTAAAGTGGAGGACAAAACCTTTATAATTCTCACTACAATTACCCAAAGGTAAGCTTATTGTTTTAAGCTCTTTGAATAAGGATATGTGGCTAGCATATATACTCGCGTACAAGGTGAGACATGGACAAGACAACTCTTATTCCCTGCCCCAATATTTCAACCTGAAAACCCCCACGTGTTTTATAAATCTCCTATTCTTCAAACAGCTGGCATCCACAAACACATATTCTCCAACAGATTTCATTTTATTCACATCATCAATTGTTGTTGGCAGTTACTTGCCTGTCCAACACTATGTTTATACAGTATCTCTTCCTTCCAACTTAAGCCCTGGCTCCCACTGTTGATTTAAAATCTTTTCTATCCCTATCAATCTGGGCTGCCTCAGATTTTAAATCTGCTGCAAACTCTTGGGCTTCAGTCAGGATCATGAGGTAGATTTTCCATAGAGGCGCCCAGCAAATGCTAATAAGGAGACGTTCACTTTTCAGTTTTTTTTCCTTTTTACATATCCAACTGCACAAGCACAGTGCACTCCCTAGTGGCCCAGCAAACAAGTGGGAAAAATTGAGCCCAACTGCAATTAGCAGCTTCTGTCAAATGATGGTCTGGGACTTGAACCCATTATTTTCTATTTATTCTTTAACTGTCCACTTGGCTTAGTTGGTAGCACACTTGCCGCCAAATCTTAAGATAGTGGATTCAAACCCTACTCCAAAACCTCAGCACATGATCTACACTGACACTCAAGTAGTGCAACACTGAGGGAGTGCTGCATAAGAGGCGCCATGCTTCAGGTGAATAATTTGTCTCAATTTGTAATAGGTCTCAGGGCACTATTCAAAGGAAAATAGAGTTCTGATCTACTTTCTTCTCTCAACCATTAACAGATTAACTGATCATCCATCTCACTGCTGTTGGTGGGCTTCACTGTGTGCAAAAATGCCTGCTGTATTGTCCATAACAATCATTGAAGTTCAAAATAATTTGTTGTGAAGCACTTTAGGATACTTCAGTGATGCTATGAGGTGCTACGTAATGCAAGTCTTTATTTGAGAAGCGCCTGAGGAATGAAGCATCAGCTAATAAGAATGCACTCTACTGTTCCAGCACTTTGATTTTTAAATAGTAATGCTCCATCAAACATTAATCCAGAATCTCCTGACTTTTAAGTCCAAGATAGTTCAACAGGATAGCTTGAGAAAAGCAGATTTTAAATCAGCAAGAGCCAGGACAGAATTTGGGAGAAAGAGGTGCCATTTACATTTTACGCTGCTGGAGGAGCCAGATGCAGTTCTACACTCAGCTGCTCTAGTGCTGTTATATTTAAATGACTTTTCCTCCTGACTCCCTACCTTTAAGCACCAAATGCTGATTTTAAATTTGTAGACTGCCCAGCAAGATGAAAAGCAATTTAAAAATCAGCAGCAGGAGCCAGGACTGAAGTTGGGAGGGCGAGCTGCCATTTAAGTATCATCTCCCTGGAGGGTTGAGCAACAGCTGACAGAAATGCACTCACATGGTGGTGCTGCTGCAGTCTTTCTAGAAATTTCTCTGCGAGGAAGAAATCTGAATGTGGGTAGCACCTAAGTTCGACTTTTATCCCTAATGTCCTGCCAACTCCCCACCCCTTCCACTTTTCAGCAGGAATATAAACTTCTCATCTTAAATGCGAGTATATACAGTATGTGAAGGGAGAGGGAATTGAAATCCAGACATGCACTGAAAGCCATTTTTTAAAATCTTAGCACGTGTAAATTTACATGGAATTGCATGGAGTAGTATGCAATTACATGCAGTCTGTTAATTGGTTAGTACCTGCTGATGTAAAGCTCGAGGACCTGCAGCAAACTAGGGAAGTAAGAAATAAAAGTCAAATTTAAGATTAGTCAGATAGCCTCAGTTTATAGTAAAACATTCACAAGCTTCTCAGGTTTGCATGTTAATCCTGAAAGTTTCAAGGCTAATGATTTTACAAGGTAGTAGGAAAAAAAAAAACTATAAATTTTAAAAATCAGACTTCCTGCTTTCTCATAGCCACACAGTTAACTATGCTCATATGGAAATGCTAACACACTTCCATTGATCAATTTAACAGAAAATGGATTTATCTAGTTTGTCCTGGCAAGAATTACCACTTATCCCTTGTGACCAAACCACCAAACAGGCAGTATTGCCAGAAAAAAAAATATCAGTAACTGCATAAACCTAACGACGAGTTAAAAAACATCAGCCAAAATATGCTCAGCGTTCAAGTCCATGAGCAAATTCAGATAATCTATTAGACTTTTAAAGTATGCTGTCTTTCTAGAGGTGAACCATCAAATATTGTTTATCCAAGAGCAGTTGGCCTTGCAATGTGATAAAAATGGTAGCTTTCCTGCAGAATTTAATACTTAATGAATACTAACTGTGACAAGAAAATAGTTCTATTGTTAATATCCATTCTTAAATGGGAAACTAAAGCTAGTTCATTGCTAACCTATTTAGGTGAATGTTTTGGATCGGTTTCACTTTCCTCTGGTCAAGTGCTATGTGCTCACTTAAGCAAATCACTTGTTGGTATAACAGCTCATTCTGCCCCCTCCCCAGTCAGAACTATGGAGGACTCCCTTATCATTCATCTTTCTTCCCCACCCCTTTTATTATTGATGAAACTCACCAGATCTGACAGCTCTATGAATGAATGCATCCACCTAGTACAGTATTCACTCACTAGATTTAACCCATGATTTTGCTGAATTAGCTAATCTCAGCATAAGACCTAAAATTGGCTCAGCACCCCTAGCAAGAGCAGAAGGACGCAAAGTCAGAAAAAGAGAATCAGCCATGATTTGTATTCCGGGTTGTTTTCTAGTCGCTCCTGATAGGAGGGGAGTGAGAGAAAGAAGAATGCAAGCAACAGATGGGGAGCAAGCACCAGAAAGCAGGCAGAGATGGAGCGATCAATCAACCATACAAATCGCTTAAACTCTGCCTGCCTATATACATAAGAACGACATCTTGTGTTAGAACAAGACCGAGCTGTCTAAGTAGCCTGCCAACACTTATTGGCCAGACTTATACATGACAAATGGTCATTGGGTGAAGTACTGTAGAGCTGCTGGAACCCTTGGACCCAAACCTCAGCATTGGTCAATGCCTTCAGAAGAGATGGGGAGAAACAGAAAATTGAAGGAGCTCAAGAGGAAGATGATAATTATTGCACACGAGCCAATTTTTAAGTTAGTGATAACTTACCCACAATCTTTAGGTTTACTGGCAACCCAGGTTGCCTAAATAATAGAATGCAAAGTACACTAACTGGAGAAATAAAACAGTTCACAATTAATTTCAGTATCAACTTCACCATTGGGTGTGATCTCCCTTCAACATGAAACCCAATCCAGGCTGAACCGCTGAGAAACTTCACAAATAACTAAGACGACCCCATGGGAATTGTGTTCGGACAGTTTCAACTAAATTTAACTAAGCCACAGGGCAATCTTTAATTAAGTACTAATTGAAAATTTGAAAGGCTCTTCTCAGATGGCTGCTTTGAGTATTCAAAGCATCACACTGATAGCAACATGTGCTTTAAGGTTAAGGTACATTGCTGCTGAAAAGAACCACCAAATAACCTTTTGAGGGCCATATGTGGATAATGGTTTCCTAAAAGTGGCTTGTAAAGGCAAAATGTTTTAGATAACCATTTTTATCTTTTAATCAATATTGAAACTTCAAAAACAGAATTAGCAGAAGTAGGACAGGCAATCTAATGCAGTGATTAAAATGCTGCTCGCTGAAAACTTACTAACTCTGCTTACACCAAAACATCCCAGCCCAGTTGGCATGCAAGGCCCTTCATCAGCTCTCTGCTGGGAAATCATGGAGAAGTTTAGAAAGCCAGGATGCAGAAGTCTTGCCCTAGCAATGGCAGCCACCTGGCTGGCGATCCAGATGGCAGCACTAACAGAGGCCTCATAGAACAGTGAAGACTGTTTTCAACTCAGCCTGAAGAATGGTTGCTCAGCAAAAATGGTCAGTGTAAAAGAACATTGTAAAACTACGGCAACAATTATTTAAGATAAGGAGTACAGAGGCCTTTTTCAACAGGGTTACACAATGTGTTCACATACAGCTTTACTGGCAATTTTTCCAATCAAAAACCTATTCTTACCTGCCGTGGTTGTGGTGGAGTGTTCATTTGTGGAGATTGCTGTGGTGCAAAAACTACTGTAGCAGTTGTCTGGCCAGAGGGGTAGGCAGTCTAAAAATAGAATGAAAAAGAAAGTTAATTTGGGGTCACTGACAGCCGAGTCATTTAACATTTAGAAATTAAAACCAATTAACAGTTTTTATTCACCTGAGAGATTCCAGAAGGGGAGGGATGTGGGGCAGCAGGAGGTCCTCCAATAGGTTGGGGCCCTTTGTTCATTTCATGTGGCACAGCATGTGGAGCCCCTATTCGTTGTGAAACCTACAGTCAAAGACAAATCATAGCTGTGGTACTGATTAACATATCTGGTTTTACAACACCAGAGAATAAAGAATTTGATTAGGTCTAAGCATTGGTTTAAGCTACAATAAGTAGTGACCCCATTTTGAACTTGTGATAAATGATGTTAAAGGTTCATCCTAATGGCTCAATGGGTAAACCCACTGCCAGAAGAAAAACCATCAGCATCTTCAGGCTCAAAAGAGCACAGGTGGACAGGATAGTATATTCCACTGTCAACAGCCAAACACTCCAGGTTTACACAAGAACATCATCTACTTGAGAAAAGATTCCTACACAAATGATAGTGTGTCCCAGCATGATTTAGTTACTTCAAGAGAAAAAACTAGGAAAATAAACAAAAACACAAAAAGGTTTGTCTCTGAGGGGCCATCAATTTTACTCCCAGTTTAAGAGTGCTCAGGCTTTTAAATCTATTTTTACATGATTAAGACAGTAACTATTCTAGAAGTCAGCAAGTAGCAACTATCCTGTATTAGTGCATAATATGAGAATGTATAACAAGTTTTCTATTCCGATAAACTACAATCATCGGTCACTGAAGACTCCTAACTTGGGGTTAAACTAAAATTACTATATTGTTGCACGTGGCGGGGGGGGGGGGGGGGGGGGGTGCGGCAGAGAAGGAGGAGAGAAAGAAAGAGGGGAACAAAGGAAAGGAAGATGGAAGGAAAAAACAAACTACATTTGGATGCTAAATTGCAATTTTTAAACCGTTTTTTTCATCAGTAAAATTCAAAGTGGGACACTACCGTAATTGAATGCATTACCCAGAACCTTAACCTTATTCCATTCAAAATGGAAGTGAATGCACTGTTCAGTGTGGAACTTACCCACACAGACCAAATGTTCCCATCCCTGATCTGTACTCAGTTAGCTGACGTCAACTGAGGTGGCAGTTCAAGTGCTACAATTGGCCTCAGCACTCCTGGACTAGGGAAGTCGAGAGAAAAAAAGAAATCAGCTAGTACTCCTGCTCTTGATTGCTATCCAGAGACCACTGCTGGAAAATACATGTTTGGAGGACAAACTCAGCTTTGATTCACGCAACTATCAAATAATCTGCTTACTCTTACTATCCCATTAAAATCACAGTGTAAGTGGACCTCAGGCTAGAAAAGAATCACTCCGTTGTGATGTCCCACACAGTGGAATAGCCTGCCAACATTTACTATCTAGGCACATACATAAAGAATGCCACTAGGGTAGAGCACTGGAGGGCAACCCACACCTGTGGAACCAAATGCTATGTGCGCAGAAGGCTGCATGGCCAGTGAACTATCATTGGTGTTCACTGTTAAAATGGTAACATACAGGTTTATGAAGTGATGGGGAAGTACACTTAAGATGTGGCCAGTGTATTTTTAAGGGTGTTTTCTTGGTTTTCAGGGGAGTTCTGGTTTCTTTGTGCAGTACTGAACATAAGGAGGGATGTAATATGGCAGGATTGCACAAATTTTATTGATTTCATACAGTCATGCACTAAGATTACTTCGGTAGCTGCAGTTTAATTGGTGTACAATTGCACAAAACTACATGGCAGCCGCTTCAGCCCATGCAATAAATGTCACAAACATCAGGTTTAGTTTTGTGGTGGTCTCTTCTTTTCTCTCTCCAACCCCCCTTCCCTGCACTTTCAACTTTCTTCCCCTCTTTAAAAGGTGCTGACATATTCTAAATCATAAATGCCTATATTCATAACAGTCTCAACTGCTGCAATGCAGTACATAGAGGAAGGTTCATTTATGTTCATTATGTTTTAAGTCAACTCCAGGTCATTTTTCTGGCATAAAACTTAGCACCAGTGCCCCCTTCACCCATATAAAGCAAAAATGTATGACAAGGATTGAAAACCAAAGAGATTTAAATCAATAAAAGAGTAATGTTTACAAAAAGGAAACTAACGTCATCCCATAAATCAGAGTGCAAAAGCATTTCAAACAATGCATCAAAACAGAATAAAATCTCCATATAAGAGATATATGGATTCTGCAGTGAGCAAATACATATTTAAGTCAAAAATAAAAATACTCTGGACAAAAATTTGGATTTAGTTAGTTTTTGCAAGACTGTAATTTAACTGTGAGGATCAAACAGCTTGGAATAGATTACTGCCTTATAATCATTCAAGCTTCATTTAAATAAAACATTGTGCTTTTTGCCTCTTCAGGGTGCATACCTTCCTGCACTGTTGCATCCAACTGCAGTCAACCTCCTGTCAGGCCTCCAGCAATACCAACAGAGCTGTAGCTCGAGATGACTCTCAGTTCTCCCCTCAGAGGGAAGTACCTATCATCTCCTGACAGGTACCTACAGTGACATAGCTCGGGTCATGAATCAGCAAGAGAATCAAATTCAAAATGGCACTCTACTACTACTACAATGCTCCAACACACTAATAGTGGTCATACTTAGAACTAGAGGGTAAGCATCTTGTTTTATAGGAACTAAAACAAATTTAGAACTGTAAGCTTCAAAAATTGAAAAGATACAAAACTATTGAAAGTATACTGCCATTCACATTTATATTATTTTTAAAATGAAGTTCTTCCTAGTTACTAATCAGAAAGCTATTATAAAAGTATACATACTGTGCTGAAAAGTTCTGCAACAGGAGGTTGTGTAAAGAGTCACTCTGAACTTGATCCTCTGGCAATTCTGTCAAGCCAACATCAAAAGGAAAATCTCACATTTCAAGACATTAAAAAATTCACTTCATATTATGGATCATCATCAATGTAGGAAGTTTAATAGTCATACCTACTGGTTCATTTAATTTATTGTAAGCTGCCAATACTACATTCCAAGAGTCCTTAAAAAGTTAAATGCCACTGATCAAGTATATGCACTTTTAGTGAGAAATAAAGATGTTTTCTCCTAATAGAATAATGCTGAAGTATTTCTTCAATAAAACATCCATCCACTAGTAATTTAAACACCTAGACCTATAATTCCCTGCGTATTTGCCATCAGACACGCCTAATCTGGGCGCAAATTGAATACGTGCCTTAAAAGGTAGCACTCTCGCCTCAGTCAGAAGGATGTGGGTTCAAGTCCCACTCCACAGACTTGCACACAAAATCTAGTCTGACACTCCAATGCAGTACTGAGGGAACACTGCACCGAAGGTGCCATCTTTCGGATGAGACGTTAAATTGAGGCCCTGTCCACCCTGTCAGGTGGACATAAAAGATCCCATAGCTCGATTCGAAGAGAATAATAGATCTCCCCAGTGTCCTGGCCAATATTTATCCCTTAACCACCATCACTTCAAAAAAAATTATCTAGTTCTTTATTTGCTTGCTATCTGTGGGACTTAGCTGTGCGGAAATTGGCTGCCATGCTTCCTACATCACAACAGTGACTACACTTCGAAAGTACTTCATTGGCTGTAAAGCACTTTGG
The DNA here is from genome assembly GCF_035084215.1 of Heptranchias perlo. Classification (NCBI taxonomy): domain Eukaryota; kingdom Metazoa; phylum Chordata; class Chondrichthyes; order Hexanchiformes; family Hexanchidae; genus Heptranchias; species Heptranchias perlo. The sequence continues at coordinate 28,304,268 of NC_090337.1, read as the reverse complement.
GACATCCTGAGATTATGAAAGGCACAATATAAATGCAAGTCCTTTCTTTATCTTTCTTTAAAAGATCGAAGAATTTTGGGCATGTTACACCTGCAAGCTCAAATCTCCTCAATCTTTTACAATTGTCGATCGATCCCTCCGCCCTAACTCACATCTGTCCATAATGATTTGAAAACACAACATGCCCGTTTGTGTAATGTTCACTGAGCTAGGCTTCGGTGCTGTTCTCTCATTTTTTCTCTCTCCAGGGCAATACCAGATTTCATATAACAACCAAAAGGGTTCCACCACTCAAACTGAGTATTGGCCAGTATTGATTTACTTCTTTTTCCTCCCTTCCTGTGGACAAACGCATAGCCTCCACTTGGCAAATGCCCACGATGGTATGATTTAAATTGGAAGCTCTCAGAAAATTAAGAGCATTAACGTTTCACACAGTTAATCTTTGTGTGCGGTTACGATTTGCATGGGTGTATTTTGTATTACTAGCATCTTTAAAACCATACTGCATTGTCCTTTTATTTATATATCAGGATCACAATAAAGTTTAAGTCTTATTTTTTTCAGGAGCCAATCAAAAACCTAGTATGGTAACAATTATTTAACTAGTGTTCTTATGTTTATGTAAAAACAAACAGGTTGTTACTTAAAACATCAATGAACCAGATTTAACCACTGAGTAGATGAGCCAAACAGATGTGATCAGAGTTAACAGATCTCAGCCACTGCAGCAACTGAGCCGCAGGATTAGGGAAATAAACAAACCATCTGGCTTTCCCAATCATTATTCAACAATTTGTTGGACGAGCACATGGAAGTGAGCAAACACAATGTGATGCCCCTTGCAATCAACAGCCTACGGCCAAAGTCGAGGCTTATACACAAATGGTCACTTAGGCAAGGAACCAGAGGGTTACTAGTGGAACTATACCTCAGTAAAGAGTCAATGGCTTCAAGAAACCTAAGGTACAACTGAGAGTGATTTCATTAACAAGACCTCGTCTGCCATACATTGATATACGTCAGTACAATTACATTAATAGAACTATACATATGCAAAACTGATTTTTTTTTTAAAATAAGACATCCAGTTTGTTTCCAACTTAAAACTAATAAACCCAGTTATCTAATTTTTTTTTAGTGTAGCTCAATGTTACACACCAAGAAGTCACTACAAACTGAACTAACTAACATACAATCAGCGAGGAGTTTGGGCAAGAATGCCCAAGTCAATGTAAGCTAAATTCCAGCAAATATTTGACAGACACCACTATTGTAAAAACAATTTTCTTCTGTGGCAAAAATTGCCAATAGAAATGCCACTTTTTAGCCCCTTTAAAAATCAGAAAACTATCAATCATGCCCCCTTTTCTGGAGGAAGGAGAAACATTGGAACAAGAAAATGCATTAAAACAAAACAGTATAATAAAACTAATAACTGCTGGAATATTACAAATTTGAATATGGATTCATAAACTCATCAAGTTTAAATTTAGCAGTATGGAAAACATAGCTCCCCAGTAACACACTGCATTACTTAGGTTTGCCCAAACAAGTGCAATATCTCAGCCAAGCAGTCTATCAAAGTTACACATCACTTGCAACTTGCCCCTCCCAATCCATGCATGGCTCCTTACGGAAAAGCACTGGCAGAGCATGAAGCTAATTGCCAGCCAATGCATCAATCAGAAGTGGTGAGCACCATACAACACCTGGTTAATGTACATCTTTGTCCCTGCCCATTTCATTTTGCAGGCCGTAACATTCACCTGCCTTGTCCTCTTCTGAAGCAGTGCCACTTACAGCTCCATGGGCATCACTAGCCCCACCCCCTTTCACCATCTTGCCAAATAGTCAGTCTTCACATGTGGATCTGACATGTTTGGAAGCTCTCTCACTGTGTACAGCAACACAGCAAATCCTAATTCTAATTACAAGACTCATTGGATAGCCATTAGGAGCAAACATTTTGAGGTTAATTGTAGTACCCCAAATGTTGTCCCAGATGAGATCAGGTAATTCAATATAGGCTGGGAACCAAACTTGGGATGATCAACTTTTGAGTCAAAATATTACTTAGCAGTGCCTTAGCCACTCAGCCACAATTTAGACTGTCTATTTTACAGGATTCTGGGCATACACTAGCAAAACATGCAACTGCAAATGTACCCATCATAAAATATTTTACTAGATTATTGAGCCCCCCAAAATCAAGAATAAACAAATATGTTTAAGAGCTACACCAGGATCTATGTGATGACATAGCCAATAAAGGTGTGCTGCTGATCCAGAGACCACAAACATCTGAAGTTTAATCTTTGGCCAGTGCTGAGTTAGCTGTTCTCAGCCAGGATGGCAATAGAGACACTAAGCTGAAGTGAAGGGCACAGGAAGGGGGTGGGGAAGAGAGAAAATCATCCAAAGTTCCACTGCTGACTGTTATCCAGCAACCCTTCATGGAAGATGCTGGTTACTGTCTTAAGTAACAGTGAGGTGCTGAATTTCAAACTTTATGCCAACACATTGCAAAGAAAATGTTGGTATTAGTCAGCATCCTAAAACATTTGCCTGCCAGTAATGCTCTTCTGTCAACTTAAAAAATGGTCAGGACATAGTGAACAATCTATGCCCATGCCCCCAAAAAATAATCCACCTATCTACACTGTATTAAAAGAATGGCTGCGGATGCAGAAGCGCCAATTTCAACGTGGGATTTAGTTTCAAGGTAAGCGGGAAACAAATGCCATTAGTAGAGCTCAGCACAATAAAGGATGGCTGCTGCAAACGCGTCTTTTTTTTAAAATAAGTAAACATTTCTTTAAAATTGCAATCTTTATGTGCATCGAAGCAAACTAGAACCATTTCTGCACTCATCACTGCCAGCTTTTCCTGAACTAAACTTAACTATCAACAAAATCAACTCAACAAAAACTAAGTAGTATAGACAAATGGCATTTTAAAAGCATTACATAGAACAGGATTGGAACATACCAAAGCCATGTTCTATTTTAGGGCTCAGCCTTATTTCAAATTAGCACTAAAACTGGCCACTTGGGCAAGGTGCCAGGGGTTTGTTAGCACCCATAGACCCATACCACAACAGGAGAAGAAAAAAACCTCATGGGATGGGGAGAGGGCAGGAGTACATTATCCAAAACTATGTTCCAAACTGGAAAAGATTAGACTCATTTTCTTCTCATACTTGTAAGCTGGTAAAAACTGTATCCTGAAACTCCCTGGTGAACAGTAACCACAATTTACTTTTTTCTTTGCTCTAAATTAAAGACAAAGTTAGTTTTAAAGGAGAATAGTTCACTATGGTCAACAGGTTACATTAAAAAGGCAATATGACAATTCCCACACACACATCCATAGCTTCTGCATTGTTTAAAGCTGTAAATATTAAGCTTTCTTCTTGACAAGTACCTAATATGAAAAAAAAGGAATTCAATGTATTGGTGGAAGGATGCAAATGCATAAAGTAAGAGATTCAAGGCTTCAAAACAAAATGAGCTTTCCTTAATTGGCTTAGTGTCCAAGTAATCAACACCTGAACCAGGTAGTTGTTTGCCTGGACCTGGCTGGCAGACTGGCCCAACTCCAGCTGGAATGTCCTGCGGTCAGCAAAGCACCTCACTGATCCCCCGCTGGACTTGGGAGAAACATCAGTCCTCCTCAGTGACAAAGGAAAAAGGTCATCCAACACATTTTGCTCAGAATTTTTACTTCATGATGTAAACACTCACAGCTCACGCCCATTATTCGTAAATTTTAGGCCAGATTGTAAACTGGGTATTGAAGCTCCACAGGAGCAGGGCAAAACACTCAGGATGCCTCAGTTTTTTCCACAGCAGCTGGGAATCCCCAGCACCCAAGGCCCAGGTGAAATTTACAACCCAAGCCCAGACAGCAGAGACCTATGCGGCAGAACTTCTTAGCATTTCTAACATTATAAATAACCAATTGCATGGGGAAAATTAGTGATTTTTTGTAAAAGAATTTTCCAAGTATGTGCATTCATGTTATGCATCTAATTTTTAGCTATGTATATATACTGACCAAAGTGAAGGAAAATAGCAACTGAAAACAGTATGAAGAGTATTTTTTATGTACTTGCTGATTATGAATGGTAACTTTTGGGGGGCAAATGTCTGATTTAAAAATTTTAATATATAAACGTGGTTATTTAAAAACTCATGATTGTTTTGGCCTATGGACATATGAAGCTTTGGAAGTGTGGCACTTCAGCGACCACACTATCACTTGTCGCCTTTGGAAAGAAGTGCAACACAAGCACAAGACTTTCAGATTAAAGCTATCCTTTATCAGCAATGTTTAGGTTTAGTCAAGAGATAAACAAGGCTTACTGGAGTGTTGTTGGACTTAGCTAGCATCACAAGGTAGGAAGATGTTTACAGACACCTTTGTAGTATGTTCTACTATGTGTTACCCTGCACACATAGAAGAACATACCAGGCAGATAAAACAGTAATACCAAATTCTTCGCATTAACACTAAACCGGTTTCCAAAAAAACTTTCTAAATAAATGGCATCACATTTCCTCAGGGATTCTTCAGAAACATTGAAAGATTAAATTCTAGCCCACTCATCCCTTGCATCAGCTGTTATATGATCACATACTGCTTAAACATACCGTAAATCAGCATCAGATGCTTGCTCAGCTTCCTTTTCATTTTAGACCATATTTCCTCCGAAAAAGGCCAAGTCCTATGCAAATCTTAGATCGATTGTCAAGATACCTTTCTCCAGTCTAGAAAACAAGCAGGTAATCCAGTCTATATCCAGCTTCTGATACAAGCCATGAGAAATGGATTTACCTTCATTGTGAGGAAGTGGTATTAATTTTAAAGCCACTAAGAATCGCAATGAGAAGATATTTACCAAAAAGAAATAAAAAGAACTTGCATTTATAAAATGTCTCTTTGCTCAAAGACCCCAGCCAATTTGCACAGCGCAAGGTCCAACAAACAAAATAAATGAATGACAGGATTATCTGTTTTTGGTGATGTTGGTTGAGAGAGGAATGTTGGCCAGAGCTCCCTGCTCTTCTTCAAAGAGTGTGATAGGACCTTTTATGTTAATTTAAGACAGGGCCTCAGTTTAATGTCTCTCCAACAGTGCAGCACTCCCTCTATACCGCACTTTTAAGTGTCAACTGAGATTATATGCTCAAATCCAGTGGGTCTTAAACTTGAAGCCTACAACCTAACACAGAGGTGAAAGTTCTACAAACTTAGTCACGCTAACACTTAGCGATTAAGAGTTCAGTCAACCTTTCACAACAGAGAAATCAAAATTTTTCAACTCTCTCCTACAATTTTGCGCACACAAAAAAATCTTGTGTTGCAATTTAATTTTGTAAAATATACTTTTACTGCTTTACGCAACAGCAGAGACTCTCCCTTTGAGGAGCCATCTCAGTCCATGCCCTTTCTGAAGCCAACTTCAACAGCAAGTGCGTAAACTAAATGGCGCAGAGCTCCTGCCTCAAGAGAATGCTAGAAATACCTAGAGATGTTTGCTCCACCCGCACCTCCAAAAGGTAGCAGGTATCACCGAAAGCAAATATTACAGGAAATTCACCTCCGCTTCTTATTTCAGACAGGACAAGAACTCAGCCCACCCATGCAGGACAATTTGTTTCCCAATCAATAGTCCATAAAGGACTTCACCAGCCAGAAACAGTCACAAACCACAAGTTTTAAAACAACTAACTGGGAATGACAAGTGTAAGACTGGGGCTACGACTTTAAATAACATTGTTCAGTGACACGCCAGAGACCAACTAGTGAGTTGGCTTGCCCAGCTTATTTTTCTTTTAATATTAACCATCTTCTACAAATAAACCATCATTGATGTCAAACAACAAATAATCCCATTTTAAACAACGCAAGCAATCTAGTTTGCAGAGACTGTAATCGTTACTGCAAACTAGAAACCTGCATTCCAATGTGTCATTTCACCTTTGGAGCTTGGTTTCAAATCCAGGCCTTGATAAATAGGGTGAAATTCTCCTCTCTTCTCGCCGCAAATGCAATGAGTTTGGGCAGTTTAAACAGAGTACCTAGAGGAGGTGACCCCATAACACAAGAATTTCCTTTCCTTGCACCGAAACATGCTTCACTTTGACAGGCACAAAAATGAGCAAAAAGGGAATAAAAACCATTTACTAAAACTGAACAATCATTTTAATAGTTATTTACTACATCATGATTTTTTTTTAAGTTGTTGCAATAGCTACTTTGAAGCTATTTAAAGAACAAGGCACAGCTGACAATCAACGTACACCATCTACCTACATAATTAAAAATCCTGTGCCCTCCCTTTCAAAACCACCATCACCGCCCCCTCAAAAAAAACCACCCTATGCTCTTGCAAACTACTGCCCATCTCCAAACTCCCTACCAACTCGAAAATTCTTGGCCACGTTGTTGCCTCCCAAACATAAGCCACTATTTCCGCAACTCCATGTTTTAGTCTCTCCAATCGGGTTTCCGCCCCGGCACAGCACTGAAATAACCCTAATCAAAGTCACAAATGGCATCCTCCATGACTGTGACCGTGGTGTATTATACCTCCCCGTTCTCTCTATAGCCATTTACACGGTCGACCACACCATTCTCCTTTAACATCTCGCCTCCGTTGTCCAGCTTCGAGGAATTACCCTCACTTGATTCCAATCTTGCCCATCCAATTGGAGCCAGATCGCCAGTAATGGCTTCTCTTCCCATCCCTGAATCATTACCTCCGTAATCCTGTTGTATCCTCATCTATACTCTGCCCACTGGCAAAAAAAATCTGAAGACAGAACCAGCTTACACATGCACACTCAACACCCAGGTCTACCTCTCCACGCCCCTCCATTGACTCCATGTTTTCAGACTGCTTGCATCCAGTCTTAAAAGAACTGCAATTTAGGAAGACCAAAGGGATCGTCTTCAGGCCCTCAGGCCAACTCCATACTCTTACCAATTCCATCCCCTACCCCAGCCACTGCCTTAGACTTAACCAGACTGTTCACAACCTCAGCATCCTATTCGAAACTGAGCTGAGCTTCCGACCCATAACTTCATCATAAAAACTGCCTATTTCCACCTCTTATAGCATCACCCGCCGCTGCCTCAGCACATCTGCCTTTTGTCACCTCCAAACTCGACCAAAGCTCTCCTGGCCGGCCTTCCATCTTCCACCCTTCATAAACTTCAGCTAATCCAAAACTCTTATTCTCTTACTGGACTAGTAATTCAAAGGCCTTGACTAATAATCCAGAGAATGCGAGTTCAAACCCCACTATGCAGTTTAAGAATTTGAATTACGTTTTTTTTTACGTTTAGGAAATAAAAAAAGGGTATCAGTAAAAGTGACCATGAAACTTCAGATGATCATAAGAACACTTACAAATGCACATCATTCCTAATGCTTTTCCTTCACTGGGCTTTGCTAACTAAAGTAAAAATTTAAGACCAAGATTAAAAATCAGGGATAATTCAAGTCACTTGTCAATTGCTAACAATAACAAATCCTGCGGGGTTAGAAGGGGGAAAATAATTGGACCAGGCTAGGCACAGGGTTACAAAAGCAGTGCCACCAAGGGGGGCAGGTAATGGGTCACTGATTAAATGGGATGGGCAGCTACAGACACACAACTGACCAAAGGGTGATGAGAACCAACCCACAAATGAGTTGAAGGGAGCACACAAGCAGACCATGCCATGGCCAGGAGTTGCAGCAGTGAGCACTAACAACTTGTGGGGCACACAATTCTTTTTGTTAAGAGATGCAGGAAAGTCTTCTTCAGGCTGCTGAGTATATCGGTGTGTAATAGAACTGCAGCAAAAATGGCTCATGGATCGTTGAACAGCTGTTGAGAACTTCACTTTACAAGCTGGAAAATGCCACGGAAGCCATTTTGCTATTAGGTGTGCTGAAAATCAGATGCTTCAGCTACACTCACTTAAGTCACGGTACAGAATGGTGCCCATTCTATTAATGGACAAGAAAGGGCTTTCAAATGTACTCCAGTGACTGCTGCAGAGGTAGAAAGCCATTCACATAAATTATTTCACTTTTTCAGATTACTGATGAGACAGAATCAAGATCTGTCTCCGTACATTCACTTCTGTCTGGGACTCCAGGCTGGGTGAGTGTGTGACAAACAAGATGCAATGCACTACACTGAAAAACTCCTACCATAGTGCCACCTACAGGCATAATGTTTACCCATAGGGGCATGGTCATTATTAAATTTTGATGAAATGCACACTCCATGTACCACATTTAATACATACAACACAAAAGATCATAAAATTCAACTACATAAAACAATGATCATTATCTTTGTCAAAAGTACTTACATCTGATAATTCAATAATGGATCAGCTGCAATGCTGGACAATACGTGTTCCCTATAAAGCAGCAATTCCGCTCTAAACTGTTCCTACAAGCCAGCAGTTTTTCCATTAGAAGTCATGAGGAATTAATCCGTGGCTGAGAAAATGTTCCTATTAAACAAACATTACTATTAACAGTATGCAGTTAACTGGCATGTATTGGCTTTATGTAGCCACACATCTTATTAACATCTGGCTAAAATACAGTAAATCAAGAAAGGCATTTAAAAGCTGCATTCTCACTTCTTGAAACGACAAAGCTAAGCCAATTTTGTGTTCAAGACACTACGACAGAGTGCTTGTTAAAATTGAAAAAGGAATTTGAATCTTTGTATTATTGCAATTCTGCAAAATAGACATGTTAGAAATAGATTTGCACTATTGTCAACTGCTATGGTCACCAGTTTGAATGTGAGCATGTGGAGTAAACTGCAGCTGTGTATTCCAACCCACCTGCAGTCTGACCCAGTTTCCCAAGCGGCATATGGTACTGTAACAGATGTGACTGGCTTGCTGGAGCACATTATGCAAAATGAAGACAGGACCTGCTGAATTAAGATCTAATTTTTATAAAAAGTGTTTATAATTACACATTTATTTTAAGTTACAGTATTCAAATCCTTTAAACTGAACATGTTAATTTGTTAACCCCTATTTAGAGTCAATTAAAATACAAGAATCCAATGTACTGTAGCACCTTTATGTATTCATTGCAAAATTAATGTAGTGGTCCAACGCTCAGGGTTTAATATAAACTGGAAATACAAAAATGTACCTGAAACTTGTACAACTATTTCAGGTTTTTGTTTTTGAATATTATGTTTGAACAAGTGACGACATCAAGAAAACTAGCTTTCAGGAGTAACTGAGCATTGCCTGCGAGGGAGCTAAATTATTTGTATGTAGTCATTCACCACGCAACTCTTTACACTTGGTATTCGTTTTGAAAACCAATTCACACTCAATACACATGCTTAAATTCATTTGAAGGAAGGCCTAGCATATGTTATGCTTTATATTACAGAACATCCATGATCCAAGATAAATCACATTGTTGTAACAGCTGTTAGAAAGGAAAATCCACCTCAGAGGTAGGAGGAAGTTGGGAAATCGCATGTAATCCAGCTACCAGGGCCTAAAATCTTAGAAGCAACATAGATCATCAAGCATTGTTTTACCCTTTTACTAGTGTCTGGAAGTAAATGCATACAATTTGAAAAACAACTTACAAAGAAGAAACAAAACCCAAACAGTTGATGACAAAGGACTAGAGGCTGTCCTCAATATTCTGATACAGGTGACTGTCCATTACTACTTAAAACAGGGGCAACATGAAGCTGTGGCCAATTTAATTAATAAATGTGCAGCTGTCAAATAATGAATAGTGAGCACATCAACTTTTTTTGCATTTCAACTGTGCAGGTTAATTCAGCACCCTTAGAGATGGTGGAGGAGGAACATACAAACACGTGAAAACATCAGGCAGGAAAATATCAGGTGGCCCATCTAGCCTTTCCCATACAGTTGTGATGCCTTACGCATCATGCCAAGAGACTCCTTTCCCCCTAGGTACCATGTAGTCCCCTGGGAGAGGCAAAAAACCAGATCAAAAAACGCTGGAAAATTCCTCTCCGATCGAAACTACTCCAGGAGACCACCGATTTAGGAAATGCAGTATTTGATTCATCATTAAAACAAATACTCAAGATACAAAGAGTTTATTTCAAACGTCAAATGAAAGAACATGTTTAAATACAGGCCTCAAACTCAATTGTGTTGCAATATTCGAGCACTATTAAGTACCCATAGCAGAAACTTCTATTTAATAGGAAAGGTACAAGTTTTCATTAACAGTAGTAATTTTTCTCTGCAACAGGTATGAAGAAATGTTGCTTTCATAGTTAATCAAGCTAATAACTGTCAACTAATTTTGCAAATAAAATTGTTGAAATTACTTGGTAATTTGAGTTTTATTACGAAAAATGTATACAAATTTGTAAAATGTTTAAGTCTGATGTCTGCAGGATGCATATTTGGAAATTTGTAAATGTTAATGTGAAAGTTCAGCATACTAAAAAGGCTAAATGTGAAGGGAGACCACATTGTAGTATCTTTTCACTTTTTTTTTTAAAAAAGGCTGCTTATATAATAAATGAAGACATTAATACAGCAGTGCAACTTCATTCTCATAACTATCAGTTATGCTCTACCTGAAATGTTCGACTCAAGCTCTGATGCTTATGAAGTGTTAAATATTAAGGCCACAATTACATAAAAATCTTGTAAATTATACAGTCCTTAATCATTGGAAATACATCAAATTCTCTACGATCATCCATTCTGAAAACTCAGTTGAATGATTTTAGGCCAGGATGGAAAAGGATTTCCACATTTTATTAGTTAGACCAGCTGATGGAGAAAAGGGATATTGGGGGGAGTGGGAACTCTGAAGGAATTCAATAAGGTCGATGCAGAAGACAATTATAAATTTCTTATATGGTATAACAAGATATTCTCCAGCATATGTATTTTTGGTTTTAATTCAGTTACTTTCCATTTTTGATTCATAAAAGGAATATTTGTTCTAAATTTTCCCTAGACTTTATGCCTGGAGTTGACTATACTGATAACTGAATCAGTTATAGAAACATGGAGGCTGTCAGTGGGGGAGCGCAAAGAGAGCTCACACTTTAATACACCTGTCAATTCACACTTTCGATATACAGTCCCCACCGCTTATAGCGGGAGCGTTCGCGTGAACACGATTTGCCCGCTTTTTGCAGCGGCCGGTGTAACCGGACAGCCAAGTTCCTAAAGGTGGTGGGCAATGCGGCATGGGACCGTGCTATCTAATGACACTTGCCATTGCAGCACGGGTGCGTTTTCTGGTGAACGTAGATTCATTAAAAGGATTCTGGGAATAAACAGTTCTGATTATGTATTACAGTCACCACTGCTCAAACAATTTACAGACTCTCCACTTCGCACCCACTCCCAGCCTCTGTAAAATAATTAAATATGATCACAACATACCATAAGTGAAGCATGCAGAGAGTATGCTTTGGAAAGAAATCCAGTTCTTCTTTGTATGTAGAGCTCAACATTGCTATTACCTGTACTGGAATGAAAGTCACTGAGCTGAACGGGGCTGATGCACGCAGCGGACTAGTCAGTTTCACCACGACAGCAGGTAAATGTTTGTAAGCAGCATTCGCAGGAGTTCTAGAGGTCACGGGGTTTGGGGGGGGGGGGGGGTGACTGAAGGAGACAGGGCTGCTTGAAAGGACTTAATGACAGATAATCGCACTTTAACAAGGTGTAAACAGCTGCTTAAACTGGCCAAAATAGTCAGTGCGTTTAATACCTTTGTAATTGGCGCCCATGGTAATGACAAATGGCTCACACCAAGTTTACATTAAACTGTGCAAAATAATATGGTAATAATGCATCAATCCAAGTGTTATACTGCAAGGATTTCCAATCTTTTGGAATGGACCAGATCCTTAGGACGAATTTGATGAAGGGTGCAGAAACCCCTTTGTGTCAATGCTAAAGTTATATTACAAAAGCAATTCACTTTGTTCACTCTTTTACTTTTTTCCCCATTCTTTACCTGTCTCTACAACTGTGGACAGTGAAATGCAGCAGCATCAGTTGCCATTGCAACTGGAGCATGGCAGTAAGGGACCCCAGTGAAGGCAGCATTTACCAGGGTGGGGCGGGGGGGGGGCAGATTAAGTCTATTAGGAAAGGCAACGTACCTACATTCACAGCTTTAGCCGATATGACCATGAATCAATCAATTGTTCCAATGGGAGTCTTGATCACAATTAACCAAAAGCACTCACCTCTGAAAACTCCACCAGCAAAACAGTTGATCTACTGGTGGAACTGTGGATTTTAAAAAAAAATTTGGCCAGCAGGAGCACATTGAAATGACACAAAGTTCCCGTTCCCAGCAACACTACTCTCCTCCTTCAGTCGGGACTTACGGCATTTTGAGTTCTTGTGGTATGTCCCAACATCAATAAGGCTGCAAACAGTGGGAGCTGCATGGCAATCTACTGCACTGAAATTTCACAAACGTACACTGGTTTAAATAGTTGATTGTCAGGAGGAGATCAAGGGGCAGAACTTCATGGGCCAGATAAGATCAAGAAGTGAACCAGATTTGGTCTGCAGCCTAGATGCTGCAGTTATACTGTACTATTTTAACAAAACCTTTGTCCATCTACAAAATTCCTGATTGGAAATACATCTAATCATACCAGACTAGTGATTGCATCATATTTTCCCATATTTAGTCCACTATTTTGTTCATCAAAATACATCAGTTTGCCAAGAGTTGGGCATTCCAGAACCTGCAGAAGTGAATTATCTGCTGCCCAAAGCTTAGTACATAAATGTGGTGCGGTACAATGACAAAGACCAGAAAATCTCCACCCCATTTTTGTTGAATTAGCTAATCTTAATCAGGGTATAAAAACTGGCATAAGTGACTTTTGAAGGAGCGAGTAGAAAAGAAATCAGCTAGAGTCCCCACTCCTGATCACTATCCAGTAATCACTACCACAAGGTATGCATGGATTTGGGGTCAGGCTCAGCAACAACGCTCTGCAGTCGATCATTCTGCTGAATGTGTGTGAACCTAGACAGTAACAAACACCCAATTAAGCAAGTTAATGGAGGGCTGCCAGCTCCCTTTATTTTGAAGCTCGGCATCTTGTAATTTAATTTTTTTGAAAATCTCAAGTTTGCTAACATTGCATACTTTCACTGCACCACATTTTGTCGGCGTAGAAGATCTAGCAGTTTGCTATCAAAATTTCTAGTCAGGTGGTCACCAACCTTAATCTGAGTTTTACCAATATTGAAGTGAACATGCGCTTATTGGACAAGCTTCAACCAGCGCCACTAGATGGAGCACTTTATCTGGAGGAAAAAATTGCCGGCCCAGTCCCACCCCACAGAAGTGCTAATCTTGGTGGCAGGTCACTGACAGGCACTTGCAGCAGCTGTATGGTATGCAACTCAGATCATCCCATCCTCCCAGTTAAAACTACCTTTACACCTAGGAAAACAGATTCATAAATGGAAAAGAGGGCTCTGTGCTAAACAATCATATTTAAAGCTCAGTATTCTTTTTATATTACACCCTCCACAATAAAAGCAATTTTCCCCAAAAATCAAATTTATGACCAATCCGTCTCAAATCAGATTATAACTTTTCCTTTGAGCTGTGCTGACAATCCCATAATTAGCACATTCACATTTCTGACATACAAGATGGTAGAGTTTAGCCTATTTTTAAGTTTGATCAAATTGTGTAAATGCCAAATTATTTACATCATAAGTTTAGTGATACTCAAAAAAAATTCTAGATTGCTGAAATGGACGCAGTACAATCTATAAATGTGCTGCCTTTAAACAGGTGTGGATTGATTGTGAGCATGATTTGATTGTTACTTTTTAAACTCATTCCATCATATTTAAAGCTAGAAAGGCAATCATTCAAAACAAAAGTGCAAGCCCACTTTTAAAGTTGTATCTGCTAAAAACATAAAATGCCCAATATGAGAATACAATTAAAACTCAAGTGTTCGGAAACTAACTCAACCTCAACTGTAATATCAGTGGAGCTTAGCTCAAACATGTCAAAAGAAACACTATCTTGCTTCTAAATACATTTACACTGAAGTTGAATACACAATAGTACAAAAAAAAAGCCTTGTACATAGGCAAGATTATGCAATCTATATCCAGTTCACTATAACAGGATATGTTTTAGATACAAATATTAATTTCTACTAAATCCTAAAACTCAAGAAAGTAAAAAGCCACACTGTCAATGCATTTAAAACTTTATGACAGTTGAATCCAAAGTTACCTCAATGGCCAAAACCACTAACTATACCTCACCAAACCACTTGGCAACTGTGGTTGAATCATATAACCTTTCCTCAGCAAATTACCACAGGACCTTTTACCTTACTAGATTACGTTGCTGAGTAGCAAATCAAACTATATCTTAGACACAGATGCTTAATGGATTTATTAATGCTGCTAGCCCTATGAAAGGCAAAGAATTTTGGAAACATTAAAACTTCAAGACATCATATTCTACAATGCAATGCTTTCATAGCAGCACTCAAAACTTGTCCAAGCTATGGGCAATCATGGAGACTTCTATCAAAACACATACGGTAAAGCCATCCAACTAATCAAGCTATGCGTTTAACAGATGGCTCGTTTTACTATCATACCTCCCTTCCAAAAAAAGATAGTGTACTAGACCAGAGCAATTGATAGCAGCTGTATTAGATACTCACACCTGACATTCTTATACAGCTCAAATATTTGATAGATTGTTTAGTCGGTTATCCACATTTTCACACTGCCACATTACGAAAAATTTGGCCTTTTAAAGCTTACTGGCATGTTGCAGGAGACCGCTGAACATTAATTACTTCACTGGAGAACATTTGACACTAAATCTGAATAAAATCAGACCACAAATCAATAAGCAAGGTTTTTTCCTCCAAAATACAAGGTCACATTAAATGCGACCATCAACTGCATTTCAATATAGACTTACAAATGTTACAATCAATAATCTAACAAACTAGCTAACCACCAAACAATTCTATCTAGTTACTCTTTCAATCCTTCCCTGTCTAGAAATGGTTATTGCCAGCAACATCCAAAATCGTACAGCTTACACTTCAACATATACAACTGACCAAACAGAAAAGGGGCTTGTAATAGTAATAATAATCGTATGATCGGTTAGTGCCATTACTCTACGAGACACAGAACATTCTCTCATGCATACGGTGCCAGACGATTAGACCTTACAGCCTGTCACTGCAGTGCAGAGAGAAACCCACAAATTGTAATGAACACCAAAACCACACCCACTGCCAGGGAGCAGCACTGAGCCCATGTGGAACATGCCGATAAAGTTAACAGGCAGGCCTATGTACATGTACATTTGCCGCATGGTTTCAACTTATTTAATTTTCTAATATATGTGAAAGGTGTTTTAAGTCACCATATATTCGCACCGTTACAGTTCCTTATGCAAAATATCAACATCGAATCAAACAGACCACACCATTAGCTTCAATCAAAAAAAAATCAGATTTATAAACATGAATCGAAATGAGTACACGTTTAATCCAACAGCCAAATCTTAATTTCTATCTTCCGTCTGATTTACGAACTATATTCAGTTAAGTTTTTTTAAATAAAACATAATTCATTTTTTGAGCTCTCTCAGTGTCATGGTCAAATTAGCTGAGAAAAAAAATTGTACACTGCAGTCGTGGGACCGAAGTTAAATGTCCAATAACGAGGCCAAGCATTTTCTCATTTTTGGGCGAAATTTCACATTACTTCATAACACAAATGTGCCATAAAACAACTGGTCATCTATTAGACTTTTGTTAACAGAAAACGGACATTTCAGTCATTAAATTTAAGTACACCGGCTTCTTCGTCGAAATTAAGTGTGTAATTTCAGATAAACTCAACAGCTTCAGCTTCTCCACCTCCCCCCCCCCCCCGAACTCATCTATAAGATTGCCCCAAATTACAACTTCAAAGAAAAAAAAATCAAGGATGTAAAAACAAGAATCAAAATGAGTACTTTCTAAGTAAGTTCGTTGTTCACGAACTTAAAACAACAGTAAGAGTTTTATAAAAGTCTACCAATAAACTGCTCGTCCAAGTTCCGAGCAATACACCATTACGCCACTGTTCAACGTTGCTACTACTTGGCCTATTGCTTGCTAAACGCATTTCCCAAAAATGGTTAAAACTTTATTGCACTTCCGCTTTAAAACCAAGCCCTCACTTTTAAAAACTCAGTCACATGGTAATATTTTTCCAGCGCTGTTGCATATCTATATATAGTTAAAGATTAAGGTACAGTTTCTCATTTAATACAAGCGGTTAAGTGTATGATTTGTTTTTCAGTATGAGCCGGCAGTGTGTGTGGGGAGGTGACAGTGACTCACTGAGTTGCGCCATGCTACTCAGACCTAACCACCATCCGCACATGGTTCCTCTTTTACCGGCGTTTTTTTTCCTCTTGTACAAACGTGTCAGTTCAGGCTCACGCTGCAAACGCAGCAACTCCCGACAGCCGCCACACACACACACGCAGGGGTGGGGAATATTAATACAAATGTAAAATATACAGCTTCACCGACCCGAACACCGCTCACAAGGCCAGAGGGGACCCCCTCCCTCTCCCTTAGCCCGGGGCTTTGGGGGGTGGGGGGGGGGAAACATTCCACTTTTACCAGCGGCACAACTCCCATATGGTCACATCCAAGGCGCAGGGGCCTCGGTACAACTTTCCCATCCAGCCACAAACCTCCCTCCTCCTTCCCTTCAGACTGTCCATATCCCCCCCCCCCCCCTCCGCAAACAAAACATAAACTTAAAAGACAAGAGACTTTTGAGAAAAGCTGGGGCCGCCTCTCCCTCCCTCTCTCCGGCGAGGAGTAAGGGGCCAAGGCCGGGCGGCCTGGTCTCACGTCTTCCCCTGTCGGGCCTGGGCCGGGGCTCTCAGCCCTCACCCGCCTTTCGGGAAAAGACTGCAGGCATACGCGGCGCCGACCGCGAGGTCCGCTGGCTTTAGGCGAGCTGATATTTAAAGGAATCTTCTCCCGACGGGGGAAAAGGGAATGGAAGGGGTACCGCGGCTCCTCTACTCACTGCCGTGGCCGGCGCTGCTCGCCCCTTTCGGTTAAACTCACTGCACCCACAAAGAAACCGGGGGGGTAGAGTGGGGTCTTTCTATACTTGTTCCCCCCCTCCCCTCCTCTCTTCTCTCCTGTGTCCGGCTCTCCGCTAATGTAATTATAAACACGTCAGGGCGTCCTTACCCGGGAAGGACTCGCTCCTCCTGAAGGTGTTTTTTTTTCTCCCCTTCTTCTGCCCTGCGAATCACAAAAAAATAACAATCAGGCCAAAGCTCAGAAGGCAGGGCAGCCGCCGACAAGGTCAGCAGCAAGTTGTTGAAGTCTCCATGGCGAGGATGGAGACGGATAATAAAACACGGGGCAGTAATGGCGTACCTTCCTCCTCAGTCCGCAAAGCCGGACGATCGGCTACTTTCGGAGATTTCCGCTTCTAGGGTTCCGGAAAGGAAGGCATGGACACGTGACACCGCCAGGGAGAGGGGAGCAGCGATTCACTCCTAATAATAAATATTTGTTGTTGTTGTTATAATAGTACGCTGTTCGACACATTGAAAACGTTAATAATGGTGCGGAAATAACAGCAATTTAAACATACACCAAGATTAAAACATCAATTTGCATTTAACAATTATCAGCTTTCTCAGAAACATCCTAAAGTACTTCATCTCTAATGGATTACTTTGAAGTGCAACCACTGGTATGCACACAAACACAAGAAACAAAGTCCCACAAAGAGCAATGAAATGAAGAACAGTTCATTTGCTTTTGCACAGATGTTAGCCAACGTGGAGAACTCCCAAATAATCCACCAGAGCAGGGAGACTCAGTTGATCATCTCATCCAAATGTCAGCCTAGATTACCTGCTCAAGTTTTACAGGAAGGCTTGAACCCACAACCTACAAACTCAGAAGTGAAAATGTTACCAAATGAGCTAAGTTGATATAAACAAATATAAACATAAATTTCTGAAAAATCTGAAAATGTATGCTATGCCACAAAGTATTACTGTAAGGAATCTTACAACACCAGGTTATAGTCCAACAAATTTATTTTAAAATCACAAGCTTTCGGAGATTATCTCCTTCGTCAGATGATCTTCGTCAATCATCTGACGAAGGAGATAATCTCCGAAAGCTTGTGATTTTAAAATAAATTTGTTGGACTATAACCTGGTGTTGTAAGATTCCTTACATTTGTCCACCCCAGTCCATCACCGGCATCTCCACAACAAAGTATTACAGCACAGTGTATTTTAAAATACTATAATTATAATATATAATTTTCTTAAAGTCTCTTGCGGCATGCACTGTAAGCTGAGAGGGTGGGAAGGCAAACTGTTCCCAAGTTGTTAGGAAGTGTGTAACGCAAATGCTGATTTCCCTCCTCAATGGATAGGAAATAAGCCCAACCTGACCTTCCCCTATTGACACAGATGAGATTGGGAACTTGACACATGAGGGATTACAGGTGCAAGTCCACATACTACTATTCCATAAAACAGCACCTTTGAGCACAGATGCATGGCACCACCCTATACACAGCACTTTAGAATCATATATCTTGGAAAACTCAGTAGAAAATATTTTCTTTTACAGTTCCATATTTCAGACAACTCAGTAAGCTTTGTAGCAAAGCCTGAATGATACAATATAGCCACTATGAGCCATACAATAGTATCATACGAGCAAAGGGGCAAGTTATAAAGACAGCAAAACATACTCATTTACATTCAGTCTCTCAGTGAAGGGAGCATAAGCAATGTATTATATCAGGGCATTACACTGAGTAGCTACTGTCTTTATTCACAGTCAATTCCTGCATAGAGCAAGTTTAACTTGCCAAGAAAACACTTGCATGTAT
This sequence comes from Heptranchias perlo, assembly GCF_035084215.1. Lineage (NCBI taxonomy): Eukaryota > Metazoa > Chordata > Chondrichthyes > Hexanchiformes > Hexanchidae > Heptranchias > Heptranchias perlo. The sequence continues at coordinate 28,285,284 of NC_090337.1, read as the reverse complement.
TAGGAATTGTTCTTATAAGAAAATCATCTTTGCACTGTAATTGATTGACCCCAGAATTGATATATCAGGTTCTATTGCTTCTAAATGACACACTTCCCACTGGAGAAACCTACAGAGCACACCATAACAATGTTCTAAAAGCTACAACACAATATACGGGTTAGTTAGCAGCTAGATATCTCACTCTTTTCCATCACAGTCTGTACATTGGAACTGAAAAAGTCTTCCTGATAAGAGGAATGGCTTGTTCTTAACAAGAATTTAGTCTCATTAAACAAATGGGGAGTATTTACATATTTACATTATTTACAAGTTTCCTTATCGAAAGTGAAAATATTTTTAATTATGTCACAATTTACTGATCTGATGTCAGCAGCTTTCTCATGACATCATAAAGCAACTTAACTGCCTTCAGAGTTTAAATTTTAAAAAGTTAATACTTTTAAATAATTGTTATTTATGTAAAATTTGCACACTTGTGTTTAGTGAAGATGTAATGAAAAGTACAAAATACATTTCGGTATAATGTAGATCAATGCAACCCACTTCCAACACCTGATGTCATTCTCAGCAAATAAATATAAAAGGATCACAGCCAACTATGACACAGCCAACTATGTCATGATGAATATCTCCACTAGTGAGGAAGATGGGATAATAGTCATGAGTGGGTTATGATCACTCTTGTGAGTGGGGATGCTTATCATACCACACTGCTGACTAGGGTATGTTCTATTTTATAGCAATTGCAGTATATTTTCAACTAAAAAAGATGAATTTTGATGAGTTTTTGTATGTCGAAAATAGCAGTTCAAGCTGCTTTGTGATGTAACTCATCATTCTGATGTCATAACAATAAAATAAGATTTATGCATCCACGTTTTCCTCCACACAAGTATCAGCCCTGGCTCAGTTGGTAGCATTCTCGCCTTTGAGTCTGTGGTTGAAGTCCCAGAGACCGGAACACAAAATCCAGGCTGACACTCTAGTGCAGTACTGAGGGAGTGCTGAGCTGTTGAAAGTGCCATCTTTCGTTAAACCATCTGCCCTCTCAGGTGGAAGTAAAGGATTCCATGGCACTATTCAAATAAGAGCAGGTGATTTCTCCCAGGCCAATATTTATCCCTCAACCAACATCATAAAAAAAACATTATCTGGTCATTATCACATTGCTGTTTGTGAGACCTTTCTATGTGCAAATTGGCTGCCACATTTCCTACATCACAACAGTGACTACACTTCAAACGTACTTCATTGGCTGTAAAGTGCTTTGGGACGTCCTGAGGTCATGAAAGGCACTATATAAATGTAAGTCTTTCTTAAATAGAAGGTATGTCAGGGGATCACAACATGTAATAAATGTCTCCACAAGTTAAACTAATTGACGGTCACAAATGGGTTAAGATCTGCTTCATAAGTATCAAAAAGTATTGTCATACACCATGGTTAGCCATGATATATTTTATTTTTGATAGTTTGGATATGCTTCAATTGAAAGAAATAAATTTTAGTAACTGAATGTTTACATTTTTTTTAAGCCCAAAACAATTTAAACTGAGTTATAATGCTTCTTTCCCATTGTAATATAGCACCAGAAGAAAAATGATCTTATTTTGATTGTTATTTCTCTATGCAAGCATTTGTTTCAATATTTCACTCCCTGATTGTTAGGACTTCCAAATGGGTGAGCAAATTTAACCAATGAGTAGCTGAACCTTACAGAAGAGGAAGGTTCCAAATTCAATCGCCACACTGTGCTGAGTTAGCTGATCTCAGCAGGCGGTGTTGGTAGAGGATGTTTCAACTGGTCACAGTGACCCCAGCTTAGGCAGGGCAAAATTTGCCAAGGTTCCTGCTCCTTGTCACTGTCCAATGACCCCTCCTGAAAGACAATATATTTAGATGTTGGTAAGGCAGGATAGTGCTCAGTTGTGATGCCATCCACAGTCAAATAGCCTGCTGACAATTACTGTCAACACTAGTAGCTTTGAAATGTTTCTGTGTAGTGGACCCTTTGCAAATACTGACACACTCCTGAGTACACCTTTTCCCTACTTCCAAACTAGCAGCAGCTATCCCAGAAAACACAGTGAGCAACACAAATAATATGTTAGTAAGTTAACAAAAACAGTAAAACATAGAATACAAAATTCTGAAGAAATCAGATGGTGCCATGGACCCCTTGGAATCTCCACATGACCTCAGTTTGAAACACACGTACATAAGTGTCAGCCTTGGCTCAGTGGTAGCGCTCTTGCCTTTGAGTCAGAAGGTTGTAGTTCAACCCCACTCTTTCAGAGACTTGAACATGTCATCTAGGCTGACACTTCAGTGCTGAGGGAGTGTGTGCTGTCTTTTAGATGTGATGTTAAACCAAGATGTGGAGATGCCGGTGATGGACTGGGGTTAACAATTGTAAACAATTTTACAACACCAAGTTATAGTCCAACGATTTTATTTTTAATCCCACAAGCTTTCGGGGGCTTTCCCCTTCCTCAGGCGGTGTGGAAATGACAATTTCGAATCCTTCGCATTTTAAGATCACATAACAAAGCCTGGTGATTACTGCTCGTTGCCAAGGCAATCACAGTGAGCAGACAGAAAGGTGTCATCTAAAAGGCCACTGAATATAGAACCCCCCCAAAAAAAAGAGAGAGAGACAGAACGAAGACAGTCAATGACCCGTTATATTAAAAACAGATAACATTTGTTCGCTGGTGGGGTTACGTGTAGTGTGACATGAACCCAAGATCCCGGTTGAGGCCGTCCTCATGGGTGCGGAACTTGGCTATTAATTTCTGCTCGACGATTTTGCGTTGTCGTGTGTCTCGAAGGCCGCCTTGGAGTATGTTTACCCGAAGGTCGGTGGCTGAATGTCCATGACTGCTGAAGTGTTCCCCGACAGGGAGAGAACCCTCCTGTTTGGCGATTGTTGCGCGGTGTCCGTTCATCCGTTGTCGCAGCGTCTGCATGGTCTCGCCAATGTACCATGCTCTGGGGCATCCTTTCCTGCAACGTATGAGGTAGACAACGTTGGCCGAGTCACAGGAGTATGAACCGTGCACCTGGTGGGTGGTGTCCTCTCGTGTGATGGTGGTATCTGTGTCTTGCAGAGGTTACCGTGGCAGGGTTGTGTGGCAGGGTTGTGTGGTGTCGTGGACGCTATTCTCCTGAAGGCTGGGTAATTTGCTGCGAACGATGGTTTGTTTGAGGTTGAGTGGGTGTTTAAAGGCGAGTAGTGGAGGTGTGGGGATGGCCATAGCGAGGTGTTCATCATCATTGATGACATGTTGAAGGCTGCGGAGAACATGGCGTAGTTTCTCCGCTCCGGGGAAGTACTGGACGACGTCCCGTGTTAGTCTTCTGAGGAGGTCTACGCGATTTTTCGCTGTGGCCCGTCGGAACTGTCGATCGATGAGTCGAGCGTCATATCCCGTTCTTACTAGGGCGTCTTTCAGCGTCTGTAGGTGTCCATCGCGTTCCTCCTCATCTGAGCAGACCCTGTGAATTCGCAGGGCCTGTCCATAGGGGATGGCCTCTTTGACGTGGTTAGGGTGGAAGCTGGAAAAGTGGAGCATTGTGAGATTGTCCGTGGGCTTGCGGTAGAGTGAGGTGCTGAGGTGCCCGTCTTTGATGGAGATTCGTGTGTCCAAGAAAGAAACTGATTCTGAGGAGTAGTCCATGGTGAGCTTGATGGTGGGATGGAACTTGTTGATGTTATCGTGTAGTCTCTTTAGTGATTCCTCACCGTGGGTCCATAGAAAGAAAATGTCGTCGATGTATCTGGTGTATAGCGTTGGTTGGAGGTCCTGTGCAGTGAAGAAGTCCTGCTCGAACTTGTGCATGAAAATGTTGGCGTATTGGGGTGCGAATTTGGTCCCCATGGCTGTTCCGTGTGTTTGGGTAAAGAACTGGTTATTGAAGGTGAAGACATTGTGATCCAGGATGAAGCGGATGAGTTGTAGGATGGCGTCTGGAGATTGGCTGTTGTTGGTGTTGAGTATTGATGCTGTCGCAGCGATGCCGTCATCGTGGGGGATACTGGTGTATAGTGCCGAGACGTCCATCGTGGTGAGAAGTGTTCCTGGTTCAACAGGTCCGTGGGTACTGAGTTTTTGTAGAAAGTCTGTAGTGTCGCGACAGAAGCTGGGGGTTCCCTGCACGATGGGTTTCAGGATGCCCTCGATGTATCCAGAGAGGTTCTCACACAGGGTTCCATTGCCTGATACGATAGGACGTCCGGGTGTGTTGGCTTTGTGTATCTTTGGGAGGCAGTAGAAGTCTCCCACGCGGGGAGTACGTGGGATGAGAGTGCGTAGGATGTTTTGAAGGTCTGGATCGAAGGTCTTGATCAGTTTGTTGAGCTGATGGGTGTGTTCTTTGGTCGGGTCTGCGGGTAACCGTCTGTAGTGTTCCTGGTTGTCCAGTTGTCGGTATGCTTCTTTGCAATAGTCCGTTCTGTTCTGTATGACGATGGCTCCTCCTTTGTCCGCTGGTTTGATGACGATGTTGCGGTTGGTCTTGAGAGCTTTGATGGCGTTGCGTTGTGCTCGGGTGACATTCTGGACTGTCTTCCGAGTGCGGCTGATGAATCTGGCATAGACGCATTTCCTGACTGCTTGAGCATACATGTCAAGCTGAGGGCAGCGACCCTCTGGAGGAGTCCAGTGAGACTCTTTCCTCTTCGGTTGCTGTATCGCGGATCCCTCTGTCTGCTGTTCCGGATCGTTGATTGTCTCATTGGGTTCGCTGCTGAAATTTTGTGGTTTGTGGTAGAATTCCCGGAGCCTCATTCTCCTGATGAATTCCTCTGTGTCTGCCGCGAGACTAGTGGGGTCCATTTTGGTAGTGGGGCAGAAATTGAGCCCTCGGCTGAGAACTTCGATTTCGTCTGGTTGAAGGGTGTGGTCGGACAAATTGACGATAGACTTCCCTGTGGTTGCAACCGTGGTACCAGGGGTACCAGGGATTTTTTTATGCTCGTCTAAAAGGGCAACCAAGGCCTTGGTTGCCCTTTTAGATGAGCATAAAAAAATCCCATGTCACTCAGAGGTGGGAGTGCTATCACTGAGACAAAGCTGACATGTTTTGAAAAGTATTACTTCATATTTTTCTACATCAAACTGCATCTACCTATCCTGCTTAGCCTATCTATGTCCTTCTGTGGTATTTCACAATCCTCATTACAACTTGCCATACCCCCCCATCAATAAATTTCGGTATCATTCCCTCTCTCCCTAAGTCCACATAATTTATGCATATAGTAAATGATAGCAGGCCTAATACATTCTCCTGTGGAACACAACTTACCACATCTTTCAGTCCAAGAAAAGTCCTTTTACCTCTATGCTTTGCTTTCTACCCTCTAACCACATGATCACATTTTCCTCAATTCCATGTGGCATTATCTTTGCCATCAGTTTCTTATTTGGTACATTATCAAATGATTTTTGAAAATCTATGCAAAGCATATCCAGGACATTTATTCTATCTATCTTTTCTGTTACTTAAAAATATCCTCTATGCATAGACATGCATGAGATGCCTTTTAGCAAACCATGTTGGCTGCCCCGATTAACTAATGTTTTTCCAAGTGGTTAGGAATTTCATCCACTATTATAGACTCTAGTAATTTACTAACAAATGAAGTAAGACTAACTGGCCTATAATTTCCTGGCTTACCTCTGTCTCTCTTTTTGCACCCCTCAGTCCTCTGCCATAACTTTGCTTTCCACTGAATTCTGGAAAATTATAGTCAGAGCTTTTGCTGTTTCTTCCCTAACTTCCCTCTGAATCCTAAAATGCAAATCATCAGGTCCTGGTGATTTATCTGACTTAAGTTTGAGGAACCTCTTTAGTACTATTTCTCTTTAAATAATAACCTCAACCAACTAATCAAAACCCACCTCGAGTGATTTTATAATCTCAATATCTCAGTAAAATCTGAGGTAAAGTATTTATTCAGTATTGGATCCCTGCGATTTCTTAATTCTCCATTACAAGCTTGCCTCCTTCATTTATATGAGGAACAAAATGATTTTAAATTTCTATATAATTTATGAAAAACATTTGGATGATTACCAGTCTGTACTAGTATAAATTGGCAGGTATTGTACTATAGCCGGCTGTAGCTTGTTTAAGGCGGAGAATATAGTTAATTCATATAATATTAGTAGTATCCAATTTTAGATTCCACTGGGCAATGTGGACACATTTTCTATATTTCTATGGCTATGGTATCATCAGTTTTGAAAGGTATGGCAGCCTATTAGTTATGGTACAAGCCTAGCAACCCAGAAATTGTGAGTTCAAAACCTATCATTTCAAGTTATGAAATTGAATCCAATAAATCTGGTAATTTGTGGGCTTGTACTAGGAAAGCATCCCGATTGTAAGAACTCAACTATCTGTTCTGACCTACATTTAACTGCAGTCCCACACCACATGATTGACTCTTAGTGCCCTCTGAAATGGCCTAAAAATCCACCAGTTGTAAACTATTTGCTACGATGTTCAATAACTAATTGGCAACAGCCCAGGCACTGTACCAGCATAAGACTGACGACAGTCTTAGCCCTGTCAACACCTGGGGCTGGTGCTTAGGTCAGGACAGCCATCCCACAGACTAGTCAAGAAGCAGGCTGACATGGTCATGCTCACAAGATCATATCTATCATCCAACTTCCCAGGCCATTCATCACCATGCCTGGGGATGTCCTGATCCAGTGACAGGATAGACCCACCAGAGCTGGGGACACAATGGCATACATTTGGGTGGGAGTGACCATGGGTGTCCTCAAAATTGACTTTGGACCCCATGAAATCTCACATCTTCAGGTTAATCAGGGTCAAGGAAATCTCCTGTTGATCACCACCTACTAACCCACTGCCTCAGGATGCCCCAAAGTGCTTTACAGCTAATGAAGTATAGTCACTGTTTTAATATAGACAAACCCGGCAGCCAATTTTCACACAGCCAGGTCTCACAAACAGCAATGAGATAAATGTGTTTAAAATGATAAAGGGATTTGATAGGATAGATAGAGATAAACTATTTCCTCTGGTGGGCGAATTCAGATCAAGAGGGTATAATATTAAAATTAGAGTTAGGCCACTTAGGAGTTAAGTCAGGAAGCACTTTTTCACAGAAAGGCTAGTGGAAATCTGGAACTCGCTGGGTCAATTGAAATTTTCAAGACTGAGATCAATAGATTTTTGTTGGATAAGGGTATCAAAGACTATAGAGCAAAGGCGGGTAAATGGAGTTCAGCTACATATCAGCCATAATCTAATTGAATTACGGAACAGGCCCGAGGGGCTGAATGGCCTACTCCTGTTCCTATGTTCCCATGTTCCTAAAATGACCAGATAGTCTGTTTTAGCGGTGTTAGTTGTGGGATAAGTGTTAGCCAGGAGAACTTCCCTTCTCTTCTTCAAATAATGTTGTGAGTTTACATCTACCTGAATAGGCAGTCAAAGCTTTTGTTTAACATCTCAACCAAAAGGTACAAAAGGCACCTCCAATAATTCAGTACTCCCTCAATACTACACTGGCATGTCAGCATGTATTTTGTACTCAAGCTCTGGAATGAGGCTTAAACCCACAACTTTCTAATTCAGAGGCAAGTGCTAACATTGAGCCAAGCTGACACAGTGCTGCAGGTAAAGGCTTTTGATAGGGTGAATAAGAAAAATCTATTTCCTCTGGTTGGGGAATCAGTGATGAGGGGCCACCAATTTAAAATTGTCCCTAAGAGAGTGAGGAGGGAGGTTAGGAGGCATTTCTTTATGTAGAGAGAATGGAATAATTTCCCACGGGGAATAGTTGAGGCATTGACCATTGCGTCTTCAAAGGGAAGCATAGATAAACATTTGGAGCAGAGAAAAATACAGGGCGTGAGATTAGTTTTCGTTTCCTTTAGCAAAGAGCCAACACAGACACAATGGGCCAAATCATAGCATCATAGAATGATACAGCACAGAAGGAAGCCATTTGGCCCATCATGCCTGTGCTGGCTCTTTGAAAGAGATATCCAATTAGTCCCACGCCCCTGCTCTTTCACCATACCCCTGCAAATTTTTCTCCTTCAAATATTTATCGAATTCTCTTTTGAAAGTTACTATTGAATCTGCTTCCACCACCTTATCAGGTAGTGCATTCCAGATCATAGCAACACACGTGAAAAAAAGACAACACCTCTGAGGGTGCAGCAGCCCCTCAGTACTACACTGGAGTGTTAGCCTTAATTTTGTGCACAAGTCTCCAGAGCGGGACTTGAACCCACAACCATCTAGACTTAGCTTTGAGAATTCCAACACTGAGCCACGGCTGAATGCTCAAATAGAGCGTGGCCTTGTGCTGGGTGGTGAAAGATGTATCATAGTATGTTACAGCACAGAAGGAGGCCATTCAGCCCATCGTGCCTGTGCCGGCTCCTTGAAAGAGCTATCCAATTAATCCCAATCCCTTGCTCTTTCCCCATAGCCCTGTAAAGTTTTTCCTTTCAAGTATTTATCCACTTCCCTTTTGAAAGTTATTATTGAATAAGAACATAAGAAATAGGAGCAGGAGTAGGCCATATAGCCCCTTCAGCCTGCTCCGCCATTCAATAAGATCATAGCTGATTTTTGATCTCAACTCCACTTTCCTGCCCGATCTCCATTTCCCTTGATTACCCTACAGTCCAAAAATCAACGTCCACAGCCCTCTGGGGTAGAGAATTCCAAAGATTCACAACCCTCTGTGAGAAGAAATTCCTCCTCATCTCAGTCTTAAATGGCTGACCCCTAATCCTGCGACTATGCCCCCTAGCCAGGGGAAACAATGGGCTCAATATTAGGAGGGAGGCGGGTTGGCAGCATGGGTAACGCGCCCAGTGAATTCGGGGTGCTCCGCACGCGATGCCTAATTGAAGCCACTTACCTTGCTTCCGGGTTTCGCGCTGGAAAGCTGCGCAGCGGGCAGACTGCGCACCTGCATCATAGGCTGTCAGCTGGAGGAGCCCTATTTAAAGGGGCAGTCCTCCACTGACTGATGCTGCAGAAAGGAGCCAAAAGTACAGCATGGAGCAGCCCTGGGGGAAGGCAGATCCCAGGTTTAATGATGCCTCACTCCAGGTCTTACTGGATGGGGTGAGGAGGAGGGGGAGGACAGAGATCTTCTCCCCGGCGGGCGGGAGGAAGTGGCCTGCCTCTGCCATCACGAAGGCCCGGCTCGAGGTGGCAGAGGAGGTCACCAGCACCACCAACATATCACGCACCTGCATACAGTGCAGGAAGCGCTTCAATGACCTAAGTAGGTCAGCTGAAGTGAGTACACTTACTCATTCCCCTACTCTCCGTCTGCCACATTACCACCCCCACCCCACATCTCCTTCTGCACTGCCAACACTACTCTATCACATCACTCCTCACACCCACTCAAAGCTCATCCTCAAATTACCTGCACTTACTCACCTCGCCAGTACTCATCCCACCACTACCACTCAACCCAAACCTCATGGCTCTATCTCATACTCACCCTCTCATGCATCTCTTTCACGGGCAGCCTCATCCAACCTGCCACTACCTGTGCTGCAGCCACAGGGCATGCATCACATATGTGTAGCAGGAAGCATAAGGCAAACGTGTCGTGAGCATGAAGGGGATGCACAAGGGTGTTTGAGGGTTTGTCATGGTTTTTACTTATATTTGATTTCTGATCAACTCACGTTACATATTATATTGTCACCACTTCTGCCACATCTTTGCAAATCTTGTCTGGTTTGTGCAATAATACCCTTTCCCGAGGATCACCATGAAGACCCACAACTGATGACACCCATTGTGTCAATGCAGAGTGGGTGTCGGTGTATTTGCAGGGCTTTTTTGTGCAGACGGCTGAGAGACGTTGGCGATGTCCCCGGTGGCACCCTGGAAGGTCGCGGAGGAGAAGTTGTTGAGGGCAGTGGTGACTTTGACAGCGACAGGTAAGAAGATGGTGCTCGGGCCAGCTGGGAGCAGCTTGGCATGAAGGAGGCTGCAGATGTCCACGACTACATGTCGAGTGACTCTGAGCCTCCATGTGCACTGCTCCTCAGAGAGGTCCAAGAAACTGAGTCTCGGTCTGTAGACCCTGTGGCGAGGGTAGTGCCTTCTGCGACGCATCTCTCTCTGCCGCTGCCCTCCCTCCTGCTGTGCAGGTGGATGTGTCACAGCACTGTGTTGTGGAGCTCCACGTGTCAGAGGTGGACGGCGTGGCCAGCGAGGCTGGTGATGCTGTTCGTCCTCCGAGGAGGTCATGACTGCAGCTATGGCGGCCCCCATCCGGAAGATGTACATTTGAGGGGGTCTGCAAGGTAGGTAAATGTGTCTGGACACCGGGGTAAGTGTGCAAGTTGGTGAATTTTATTGTTAGAAGGAGGGTGGTGGAGGCCAAACTTTGTCCAAGGTGACAGAGTGGCCTCCTGCAATGAGTGAGGGTCTCCCCACCTCACCTGTCAAATGGACCTTTGCAGCTGCCACAGGCTGATGGCTGCAACACGTCCAATTCAACTGGGAGTGTACGGGAAACAGTCCCTGTTGATCTGAAAATCCCACCCCTCCTAAAATATCAGGTCAATCAGGTCTGTAAACGACCTGAAGTACCTGGTTAATTACTTCAAGTGGCACCCCGCCGACTTTAATTGCCAGCGGGAGTCCCACATACGGGGGCTGCACATGCATGTCAGCGCGTCACTGAGGAACCTGGAAGTGGACGGGTTGGAGACGGGCTCCAGACCCGCCCCGGGAATCCCTGATTTTTGCAGCCCCCCCGCCACAAACGCACCCATTCGGGGGGGTGAAAATCAAGCCCTTTGTGTCCTCCTTACAGCTTGCTTTGCCACCTAGCTTTGTAACGTCAGCAAACTTAGATGCATTACAGTCGGTCCCTTCATCTAAGTCATTAATATAGATTGTAAATAACTGAGGCCCAAGCACTGATCCTTGCGGCACCCCACTAGTTACAGTCTGCCATCCTGAGAATGACCTGTTTATCCCTACTCTCTGTTTTCTGTCCTTTAGCCAATCCTTTTTCCATGCTAATATATTATCCCCAACCCCATGAGCCCTTACCTTGTGTAACAACCTTTTATGTGGCATCTTATCGAATGCCTTTTGAAAATCCAAATATACTACATCCACTGTTTCCCCTTTATCTACCCTGCTGGTTACATCCTCAAAAAACTCTAATAAATTTGTCAAACACAATTTCCCTTTCATAAAAACCATGTTGACTCCGCCTAATCATATTATGATTTTCTAAGTGCCCTGTTACCACTTCCTTAATAATGGATTCCAGCATTTTCCCAACGACCAATGTCAAGCTAACTGGCCTGCAGTTCCCTATTTTCTCTCTCCCTCCCTTCTTGAATAGTGGGGTAACATTTGCATCCTTCCAATCCACTGGGACCGTTCCAGAATTTAGAGAATTTTGGAAGATCATAACCATCCACCATCTCTGCAGCCACCTTTTTTAGACCCCTAGGATGTAGGCCATCAGGTCCAGGGGATTTGTTGGCTTTTAGTCCCATTAGTTTTTCCAGTACTTTTTCTCTAGTGATATTAATTGTTTTAGATTCCTCACTCTCATTTACCCCTTAGTTCCCTACTATTTTTGGTATGCTTTTTGTGTCTTCTACTGTGAAGACAGATACAAAATATTTGTTTAATGCATCTGCCATTTCCTGATTCCCCATTATAATTTCTTCTGTCTCAGCCTCGAAGGGACCAATGTTTACTTTTGCTACTCCCTTTTTACATACATGTAAAAGCTCTTACAATCTGTTTTTATATTTCTTGCTAGTTTACTTTCATATTCTATTTTCTCCCCTTTTATCAATTTTTTGGTTGTCCTTTGTTGGTTTGTAAAACTCTCCCAATCCCCAGGCTTATTAATCTTCTTGGCAACATTATAGGCCTCTTCTTTCAATCTAATACTCTCCTTAACTTCTTTAGTTAGCCACAGGTAGATTACTTTTCCCGTGGAGTTTTTATTTCTCAATGGAATGTATGTTTGTTGAGGATATTGAAATATTTCTTCATATGTTTGCCATTGCTTTTCAACTGTCAAACCCTTTAATTTAATTTCCCAACCTACCTTTGACAACTTGCCCCTCATACCTATGTAATTGGGTTTATTTAAGTTTAAGACTCTAGTTTTTGACTTAAGTAGGTTACTTTCAAACTCAATATGAAATTCTATCATATTCTGTTTCCACCACCCTTTCAGGCAATGAATAACAACTCTGCGTAAAAAAAATGTTTCCTCATGTCGCCTCTGGCTCTTTTGCCAATCACCTTAAATCTGTGTCCCCTGGTTATCATACCTTCTGCCACTGGAAACAATCCCTCCTTATTTACTCTATTAAAACCGTACATGATTTTGAACACCTCTATCAAATCTCCCCTTAAACTTCTCTACTCTGACTCGAACAATTCCAGCTTCTCTAGTCTCTCCACGTAACTGAAATCTTTCATTCCCGGTACCATTCTAGTAAATCTCCTTTGCATCCTCTCCAAGGCCTTGACATCCTTCCTAAACGTGGTGCCCAGAATTGGCCACAGTACTCCAGCTGGAGCCTGACCAGTGTTTTATAAAGGTTTAGCGTAACTTCCTTGCTTTTGTACTCTATGCCTCTACTTACAAAGCCACGGATCCCGTATACCCTTTTTACAGCCTTTTCAATTTGTTCTGTCACCTTCAAAGACTTGAATACATACATCTCCATGTCTCTCTGTTCTAGCACTCCCTTTAAAATTGTACCATTTAGTTTATATTGCTCCTACTTCTCTGCATTAAATTTCATCTGCCTTGTGTCCGCCCATTTCACCAGTCTGTCTATGTCCTCCTGAAGTCTGTTACTATCCTCCTCACTGTTTACTACATTTCCAAGTTTTGTGTCATCTGCAACCCTGTTTATCCAAGTCCAGATCAATAATATATATCAAAAAGAGCAGTGGTCCTGACACCGATCCCTGGGGATCACCACTATATACTTCCCTCCAGTCTGAAAAACAACCGTTCACCACTTAGCCAATTTCCTAGCCACACAGCGACTGCCCCTTTAATCCCATGGGCTTCAATGTTGCTAATAAGCTTGTTATGTGGTACCTTATCAAACGCCTTTTGCAAGTCCATATACGCAACATGAACCACACTACCCTCATCAACCCTCTCCATTACTTCATCAAAGAACTCAATCTAGTTAGTCAAACACGATTTGCCTTTGACAAATCCATGCTGGCTTTCATTTATTAAGCCATATTTTTCCAAGGGCCAATTAATTTTGTCCCAGATTATTGTCTCTAAAAGTTTCCCCATCACCGCTGTCAGGCCTATAGTTTCCGGGTTTATCTCTCTCCTCTTTTTTGAACAGGGGTGTAACATTTGCAGTCTTCAAGTCCTCTGGCACCACTCCCATATCTAAGGAGGATTGGAAGATTGTGGCCAGAGCCTATGCAATTTTCACCCTTACTTTCCTTAGCAACCTAGAATAAATCTTATCCGTACCAGGTGACTTTTCTACTTGAAGCGCTGCCAACTTTTAAGTACCTCCGCTTTATCTATATTTATCCTATTCAATTTCTCTACATCCTCCTCCCTTACTTTGACATTGGCAGAATCCTCTTCTTTAGTGAAGACAGATGCAAAGTACACATTTAGTACATCAACCATGCCCTCTGCCTCCACAAGAAGATCTCCTTATTGGTCCCTAATTGGCCCCACCCTTCCTTTGACTACCCTTTTATTATTTATATGTTTATAAAAGACTTTTGGGTTCCCTTTTATGTTACTCACTAATCTATTCTCATGGCCTCCTTTGGTAATTTAAAAATGACAACAGTTCTATAGCTCCACGCTCGACCACACTAATACTCAATGTCCAAGCCATACGTATTGAACCTTATTTTTCAACGAGGTCCCAGACTTAATCCCTCATCAGCTGAGGCACCAATGGGAGCACTATGATTAGTATCCTTCAGCTGGCGGGGGGGGGGGTTGGGGAATAATTATCCAGGGCTTTCGCTCCTGCTGGCTGTTCAGTGACCAGCGCTGGAAGCGCAGGTGTGCGGACACTGAGTAAAGACAGCATGAGGCTCAGTTGTGATGTCCCTGTGACTCAATAGCCTACCAACATTCACTAAGTAGGTTCACACTTGAAGAATAGCTAATTGGGTGAGATACTAGAGGGTTTCTGGCATCCATGGAATAATACTTGAGCAAGAGTGAGCTCCTTCAGAAGAGCAGTGGAGAAATTGGGAGAAAAATGTAGTTTATATAATGAGGAATGTATTTATACAAATAAAAGAGTCCAAAGGTTCACACTCAATCTCTTTTGTAATCATGGAGGAACTAACTGACCAGTTCTAATTTGAAAATTACGATCAATATTTATTTTTATTACTCTTAGATATACCAAGGTACTGCACCGTGGAATGGTAAGAGGATTGATCGCAACCATAATTCTTTACACAGTGCGTTTGGAGGAGGTGGACAAATGTAAGGAATCTTACAACACAAGGTTATAATCCAACAATTTTATTTTAAAATCACAAGCTTTCGGAGATTATCCCCTTCGTCAGGTGAGTGAATGAATAAGAGGTTCTCAAATCGCATATCTTATATTAGGCTGGGGCACCATCACACCAATCAAAAGGTGTTGTTGGTGTTCAGACAGGTTAGCCACAGAAAACAGTAGGTCCCAGTATGCTGAATACACATTGTGTCAAATTACACAGACAGAGAGAAAGAGACCCAAAAGGCAGAGAGAGAGAGAGAATATTAAAAACAGATAACTTTTTTTCCCCCTTGCTGGCGGGGTTACGTGTAGCGTGACATGAACCCAAGATCCCGGTTGAGGCCGTCCTCATGGGTGCGGAACTTGGCTATCAATTTCTGCTCGACAATTTTGCGTTGTCGTGTGTCTCGAAGGCCGCCTTGGAGAACGCTTACCCGAAGATCGGTGGCTGAATGTCCTTGACTGCTAAAGTGTTCCCCGACTGGGAGGGAACCCTCCTGTCTGGCGATTGTTGCGCGGTGTCCGTTCATCCGTTGTCGCAGTGCCTGCATGGTCTTGCCAATGTACCATGCTCCGGGGCATCCTTTCCTGACGTTGTCTCCTTGTAGGAGAAGAGAAAGCAAAGTACCAGGGAGAGGGAGAGGGTTGGAGGTGGCCCCCCACAAATTGTGCACCTCTTATGCTGAGGAGGACGCCATGGAGATAAGTGGCATATCTGCAATCCTCTCAATCGGAGATGGAGATACTGGGAACTCGCAGATGCCTGATGGCAGAATTTAAAAAATCTCTGATGCACATGCTGACTTTATTTCATCAATGACTGAATATGAGAAGCCTGAGTATGGTGATTGTCAAGATTGTTACTTTGCCAGGACTAATTCATATCGCTTTCTTTTGTCTTCCGGGGCCTTCATGTTCAGAGCAACAGTCTGCAGGGATGCTTGCTGCAATTGTACAGGGCTTTGTTGAGACCACACCTGGAGTACTGTGTACAGTTTTGGTCTCCTTACCTAAGGAAGGGATATACTTGCTCTCAAAGGGGTGCAATGAAGGATCACTAGATTGATTCCTGAGATGAGAGGGTTGTCCTATGAGGAGAGATTGAGTAGAATGGGCCTATACTCTCTGGAGTTCTCTACCCCAGAGGGCTGTGGATGCTCAGTAATTGAGCATATTCAAGACTGAAATCGATAGCTTTTTGGACTCTTAGGGAATCAAGAAATAGGGGGATCAGGCAGGAAAGTGGAGTTGAGGTTGAAGTTCAGCCATGATCTTATTGAATGGCGGAGCAGGCTTGAGGGGCTGTATGGCCTACTCCTGCTCCTATTTCTTATGTTCTGATGTTCTTATGCATGACTACAGAGGACCTCATTCGTTCTGAGGGTGCACAGTCACAGGACATACAGCCATGCACCAGCACAAATACTTACACTTCAATGGGTCCAGTTAGACAGTTAATTGGGTTTTCACCTGGTGATTCACAATTCACAAGTGAGCATGAGCAGACACTGGTGGCAGGGACAGCTGTGGAAAGTCCACGTCAGGGGACGCACTCCTCTCCAAGCTCTGCTCAGCTGAACGCTGCTGAACCCCAGGGGCTATCATTGAGAAGGAGAAAGATAAAGGTACAGCTGCAATTTTGCGAGGTACTGACCGACATGCCACGCACACTCTCCACAATAGCGAAGAGGACTCCAACAGTAGTGGAATGTTGTCCCAGGTAATTGCGAGAATGTCTGCCATGGGGAGAATGGCCGCCTCCATGGAACTTCAAGCATGGCTCTCAAATGAGACTATGCAGGCCATGACCACAGCCATGCAGGACATGTCTGCTGCCTTAAACAGGATTTCAGATACCTTATTTGAGGCCTGACAACACATCACTGATCTGCACCAAGCTGCTCTCCAGCAGAGTGATAGGAGTGATATTGCGCTGGCCCGGGAGAGGAATGATGGCGAAAGGGGATATGGAAGTGGGAACTCCACTCAAAGTGCTCGCATGTCTCCCCCATTGCCCCCCCCGTAATAAATTGGATAGCCAGGTGGTGAAGCACAGAAATCTAGAGTCTGGTCTTCAGTTGCTTCCAAGGCTTTATTCACAGAGACCCACATTACCCACCGTGCAACCGCTAAGCTCTCATATAAATGGATACAAGAGAGTCCCCAATGGATACGAGCCACATGAATACAATTAACACTAATTGATATAAATCCTATGGAGACAATTAACAGCCCCCCCGCCCCCCCAACAACCAGTACCTGACATGCTGCATCTCCCGATGGCCGAGTCTGCCCCTGCACTGGTTCTGGTGGAACATTCTTTGGTGGAGGGGCTCTAAGGGGCTCCGAAACCCAGAGGTTGTGGGCCAAAAGCATCTCAGCAGTCAGGGCAGGGATCTGAGCAGCCTGCCACTACCACTGCTGAAGCCACAGGGCATGCACCAGGTAGAAGTGGTAGGAAGCATAAGTTCAAGCAATTGTAATTTACCAAGTGTATGCAAATGGGTTTTTGAAAAAATATTATGTTGTGAAGTTTCCTTTTTTTATAATGGCACATAAAATTTATCGATTAGCACCACATCCACATCTTGCTCATTATTGAATCCTGAATGCCAACTCACCCTTTCATTTGCTTCATGATGAACGTCAATAGATGACGGGACCCATTGGGTGTCATGAGCCAAGTTTGAAGGGGGTGACCCTTGTCTCCTACGAGCCAGCCCTTAAGTCTGGTAGGAAGAGGTTTGGAATGTTGGACTGCCACAGTATAAAAGCATCATGACAGCTCCCACGGAATCTGGCGCACACCTGCCCAAGCCTCTTCTTGTGGTTGTACACCAGCTGTGCACTGATAGAGTGAAATCACTTGCAGGCGATAAAAACTCCTGGTTCATGTGGTGGGCCTCGGATTGCCACGTGTGTGCAATTGATGACACCCTATACTTGTGGGAAGCCAGCCAGAGACGTGAAATCGACTGCCTGCTCATTCTGGCTATTGTCATCACGTGGGAAGTTCACGTAAGTGGATGCCGTGGCAAACAATCCATCCATTACCTGCCTTATACATTTATGTGCAGCCAACTGAGAGACCCTCGAGATGTCATCGGTGGCGCACTGGAAGGAACCACAGACAAAGAAATTGAGGGCAGTGGTGACTTTGACAATGACTGGCACTATGTGGCCACCAGGTCCAGCAGGGAGCAGCTCTTCTTCAAGGAGGTCTGCAGATGTCTGTGACCACCTGCCAGCTCAATCTGAGCCTGCGTAGACACTGCTTTTCAGGTAGGTCAAGGAAGCTCAGCCTCTGTCTGTAGACCCTCTCATGTGGATAGTGCCTCCTGTGACCTCGGCCCCTCTATTGGTCTCCTCTCTGCTCTTCTCCACTCTTCTCTTCTCTCTGCAGTTCTCCACTCTGCTCTTCTCTCTGCAGTTCTCCACTCTGCTGTTCTCCAGATCTGTGTTGTCCACCTCTCTCTTGTGAGCTTCTCTCTTGTGCACCTGCAGATTTCACCAAGGCACAATGTCGTTGCCGTGGATACCGATTCTCTTCCTCATCCGATGTCCTATCGAATACATCCATGGCGCCCCGCATCCTGATATTGTCCATTTGAAAACCTCCAAGTTTCTGAAAAACCTGTATGATCACAGGAACTTTCTGCCAAGCGCTTGCCAGAGGAAACCGTGAAAGCAGCTGTAAGCACTGAACTTTTATTCACATCGGGCAATCATAACTTTAAAGCCCCCTATGAAGTGCAGGCTCAGTTTCGCCTCCGTTTAAACAGCAAGTTTCCCGAGCCCCAGAAAACCTGTGCTGGAGGCGCTAAATTCAAAGGCTTGTTGAAATCAATTCAAAATCGTCCCATGTGATAATCATGTAAACAGCTGTGCTAATTGCTGACCCTCCTGTCTTAATGATTGACCTGCCTCTGACAAGCAGGTCACTCGCATGCAGCCAAAAGCGCCTCCATTAAACCTGGAGGTGGGTGTGTTGGAGGCGGGTTGCGGTTGTGCTTCAAATTTCTACAATTTTTACTCCCCACATGTCCCCAACCGTACCGCCCCACCTGTCCTTCGTGGAAAAGTGTGTGCAGAAAAACACCTTTGACCACAAGGCGATCAGCAAATGGTCCGCACATAACGTCCTCGAGACCCTGAGGGAAAAGGAGATGGTGGATCCTGTCGGTTGGTTCCCCGAGCAGACTGTCAATGTCATTTGGCAGAACGCCTCATCGCCAGAGCTTTCAAACAAGCACCAAGACCTAGCTTGGCTGGTGGTGAGAAGGGCCCTTCCCGTCAGATCCTTCATGTACTCCCGGACTCTCAGCGCCACCACGCGCTGTCCCCGAGGAGGCTGCGGTGGAGACGAGACCGTCACCCATCTCCTTCTGGAATGTGCCTTTGCAAAGAAGGTCTGGAGAGAGATGCAGTGGTATCTGTCCAGGTTCGTCCCGAGCAGTTCTGTAACACAGGATTCTGTGCTCTATGGGCTGTTCCCGGGGACGCACACTGAGACGGACATCAACTGCTGCTGGAAGACCATCAACTCGGTGAAAGACGCCCTTTGGTCTGCCCGAAACTTGCTGGTCTTCCAGTGCAAGGAGCTGTCCTCGACCGAGTGTTGCAGACTGGCACATTCCAAGGTCCAGGACTACGTGCTGAGGGACGCACTGAGGATGGGTGCGGCCGCCGCAAAGGCTCTGTGGGGAAAGGCAACCGTTTAGAGCCTTCCCGCCATTGTATACTGAGGGGCTGCAATCAGGGAAAAACCCCCTCGGGCAGAATGTAAAATTCTAATTGATGTAATGTAACTGTAATGAATCTGTAATGAACCTGTCAAGAATCTGTAACATACCTGTTATCAATAATCTGTATTGAGTGTAATGCAATGAGGCACACTAGAGTGTCATAAACTGTAATTATGTACAAAGTGTTCATTGAACTGTACTTGATGTAACCTGCAAATTGTATAATCTGTATTGTGTACGTTTGGAATGTGATATGACAACTATATTGTATGTATTGCTGCAAATTTTATGAATAAAGTATATTTTTAGAAAAAAAACACGTCCCCAACCCTTACGTTCTTGGGAGTTAAAACTCCCCCCGATGTATTGTCTTGTAGCATAGGAACAGGAGTGGGCCATTCAGCCCCATAAGCCTGTTCTGCCATTTAGTTAAATCATGGCTGGTCTGTACCTCAACTCCCTTTACTCACCTTAACACCATATCCCTTGATACCCTTAACTAACAAAAACCCACCCATCTCAGTCTTGAAAGCTCCAATTATCCTAGCATCCACAGCCTTTTGGAGAAGAGAATTCCAGATTTCCACTACTCTACATTATTGAATCAGTGAGATTGAGTCAGGGAGAGGATAAGGAAACTTCTGGTGACGAGGATGTGGAAGACACAGAACCAGTTATCCCTTCACTGGAAAGGCAAACAAAACTTCACACAGTCAATATCTGGAACTAAGAATATTTTTGGTCTGGTTAACAAGATGCATTCAGCAAAACACAAATAATATGAAGTTATCTACTCTGCATAGATTTTTTAACTGAATAAGATGATGTTCAATTTAAATTGGTCATTTTTTAATTTTTCTGATGCAGCAAATCACCAAAGCCTACCATAATAAATACCCTGATATAACAATATTTTCTGCCAGTTCCAAGGGGGTTCGTTATAGTGAAATTCAACTGTAATTTATTGGCAGTGAAGCACTTTGGGGCATCTTAAGGATGTGAAAGACACTGTATAAAAAGCATTTTTTTCTTTCTTTCTTTAAATCTGATTACCTGAAAAATCCATTACAGGTAAGAAAATAGTTTTCGTGATTGCCTGCTAATTAATGCTACCCGTATCTTCACTGAGTAATGGAACAACACTATTATTTGATGACGTCAGTTGTAGGAAGTTAATGAAAAAGTTTCCCATTTCTTCAATAAACTTAAATCCAAAGGTGGAAACAACAATGACTAAGTGCATTTTTTAATTTATAAAGTACACTATTTATCCTCAGACTACATCAGTGACCTTGAGTACACAAAAGTACCGTCAGCTTTCAGATACTCACAGTCACTTCTAAAGCTGTTGGTCAGTGATTCAACACTATAACCCTTTACTGCAATTTTTTAAAGGTGGAAATCTATAGACAATAGATATTACAATAAAGGGTTAGATTTAATTGCTACAAAATTGCTTTTGTGAGCATAGTAACAGAACATGGTAGCATTCTTAAAGTAGCATGACAACAAATGTGTAGTAAAAAGTAAAGTCAAACTACAGCACTCTCACACACCTCATATAACTTGCATTTATAAAGTGCCTTATTACCCTCTCAGGAATGTCTCAAAGCACGACATGAAATGAATTACATTTTAAGTACAGTAACGGTTGTTACATAGGAAATCACAGCAACCACTTTGCATAAAGATCAAAATGAAATGAATGACGAGTTAACCTATTTTTAGTTTTATCAGTAAACTTGCTGCTGTTACTCAAACAGTGTCATGAGATCTATAACATCCACCTGAACCACAAGAATAGGCAAATGGGGCCTTGTCTTAACAGCCTTTCCAGTGCAAAGGGAGGGTAAACACTGTGTTGTGAGTCATTTTCATAATTGGACTCATATGGACTTTTACACCCAGTACTTGGAATTTGTATGTCATGTTGATTTACTGCAAGCTTCTTGTCCAATGGACTGCGTGCATGTGTTGAACAGCTGATGCTATTTAAACAGCAGCATTCTTGTTTGGGATAGCGGATAAGGAATTTGTGGTGGATAATCTAAAAAATGGACACTTCTCACCCATGACACACTGGATGTTAATGTCCATACCTGGATAAATATAGGGTCACTAAGGGGTACACATGATAAAGTCACAGGTAATGACAGCGAAATGTCAGAAATATTAAATAATTACTTTGCCTCAGTATTTACCAGGGAGACTAACATGTTGGGCATAACACTAGAAGAAGAGATCAAAAAAGATATAAAGACATTTAAGATAGAAAGGGGGGAGATAATTGATAAACTAATCAAACTTAGAGAGGATAAAACCCCTGGTCTGGATGGATTGCATCCACGCATATTAAAAGAAGTTAGGGAAGAGATAGCAGAGGCACTATTACATATATATAAAAATTTATTAGACAAGGGAATAGTGCCAGAGGACTGGCAGACAGCTAATGTGATTCCTATATTTAAAAAGGGAGATAGAACCAGTCTAGGGAACTAATGACAAGTTAGCTTAACGTAGGTGGTAGGAAAGATAATGGAATCCTTACTCAAAGATGTAATAGAAAAACATCTAGAAACCGAAAATATAATAAAGAATAGTCAGCACGGATTTCAAAAGGGAAGGTCATGCTTGACTAACCTTATTGAATTCTTTGAAGAAATAACCGAAAGTTTAGACAAGAGTAATGTAGTAGATATAATATATTTGAATTTTCAAAAGGCCTTTTATAAGGTACTGCATAGTAGACTCATGAGTAAGGTCAGAGCATGTGGAGTCAGGGAACAAGTAGCAGAATGGATAGCAAGCTGGCTACAAAAAAGAAAACAGAGAGTAGGGATTAAAGATAGTTACTCAGATTGGAAACCAGGTGGAAAGTGGTGTTCCACAAGGATTGGTGCTGGGACCACTGTTGTTCACCATTTACATAAACAATTTGGACTCGGGAATCGGAAGTACAATTTCAAAATTTGTGGGTGACACCAAATTGGGAGGTATAGTTAATACTGAGGAGGATTGTGACAAAATACAGGAAGACATTAATCAATTTGCAGAATGGGTGTGAATTTCAATATAGATAAGTGTATTATATTTTGGTAGGAAGAATAAGGGGGCCACATACTGCTTGGATAATAAGAGTCCAAATAAGAGGAGCAGAGGGATCTGGGGATATAGATACACAAATCACTAAAAGTGATTTAGGTTAATAAGGCCATAAAAAAAACACACACTGGGATTCATTTCTAGAGGGATAGAATTGAAAAACAGATGTTAAACTTGTATAGAACCTTGATGAGACCACACTTGGAGTACTGTGAACAGTTCTGGTCTCCATATTATAAAAAGGATATAGAGATACTGGAGAAGGTCCAAAAAAGATTTACTAGGATGATACCAGAACTGAGAGGTTATACCTATCAGAAAAGATTGAGCAGGCTAGGGCTCTTTTCTCTAGAAAAGAGAAGACCAAGGGGTGACCTGACAGAGGTCTTTAAGATTATGAAAGGGTTTGCTAGGAGAGACGTAGAGAAGATGTTTCCACTTGTGGTGGAGACCAGAACTAGGGCCCATTAATACAAGATAGTCACTAATAAATCCAATAGGGTATTCAGGAGAAACTTCTTTACCCAGAGAATGGTTAGAATGTGGAACTCATTACCACAAGGAGTAGTTAAGGTGACTAGCATAGATACATTTAAGGGAAGCTAGATAAACACATGAGGGAGAAAGGAATAGAAGGATATGCTGATAGGGTTAGATGAAATAAGGAGGGAGGAGGCTCATGTGGACCATAAACACCGGCATGTACCTGCTGGGCCGAGTCACCTGTTTCTGTGCTGTACATTCTATGTAATTCTATGTAGTCTGCCAGGAGATTGTTGATAGGGTCAATGCTGTCTGCACCACGAAGAGAGCTGCTGAAGTAATTCTACAGAACAGCTTTCTATGTCAAAGTTTGCATGACACAGTGTTTCCTGATGACCTGTTCCTCATTTCCTGCTGCTCCATCCAAAACATTCATACAATTTTACAGTCAATTGAATATTTACCATGCACAAGCATATTGCAGCATGGTACAAGATGCAACTTAGATCTGAAACTGAGAGAATTTGACATTGGGTGAAACCATTCATCCAACCTCTATATCAATGACATTCTGACAATGCAGACAATGAAGCTGCAATGAAAAGAAACAATAGACCAAAGTTGCAAATAATAGTGTTGATTTAATTCCAAACACAACGGGCCAGAATTTACTGTAGCTGGCGAACGAATGGCACCTGCCATTCGGTAGACTTGCCCTTGCTGATTTAATTTCCATGACGTTTTGCACGACAAGTTGCTGTAAGTGAGAGATCAAAACAGGGCAGCGCCCTCTACAGGGCATCTGAGATCTACGTGAACAGGGCAAGCAACTCTGTATCTCCTTAACCAATCAGATTGAAGAATTGTTAATGCACGGCGCAGAGACTGAACCAGGAAGTGTAAGTTAGAAGAGTGCATTCAATGTCAAATCAATGTCAAAGAAAGCACAATAAAGGGAGGAGAAGAATGATTGGATTAAGAGAGAGAGAAAAAAAGAGACAGAAAGAAAAAGTAAAAAATGTAATTTAATTTATTTTTAAATCTCCATCAACAATTAAAAGATGAAGGAATGAGATTCCACACTTGTAAAGTTAATTTTCTTGCCAGAGAGGTTGTTTGGCAGTAATTAAGACTTATCACGCCATTAAAAAGGGTACTTAGACTGACATGGACAAGCCCTAACTTTCTGTGGTGAGTTTAGTTCGTATCTACCATGCAGGTACAGGAACTTCATGCCGTTCAATGCATTTGAGTGGTGAGTCAGGCAGCGAGGTGCTGTTTTCGCGAAGCTAACGGTGGAGCGGTGCATCTCGGTCAGCAATTTCCAGATTTCACTTTTAACTGCGCATCTGCTCTCGCCTGAAGTTGCTGTGCGATTTGCACAAAAATAACAGTGAGTGCCGTTAGCCTCACCATTATTTTGACAGTAAATTCTTGCCCAATATTGTACTGAATTATTTTTTCACCTAAGTGATCAACCCATAGTGATTTTCTTAAAAGGATGTTTACTAGCTCTACTACTCCTACGAGGTGCTCCCCCAGTAGCTTCAACAGAGATGATGGGCCCGATATTAGGAGGGAGGCGGGTTGCCAGTGGGCGGGTTGACTGGGCAACCCGCCCAGTAAAATCGGTGGGTTCCCCACGCGATCGTAAGTAAATTGAAGCCACTTACCTTGGCTTCCGGGTTTCGCGCTGGAAAGATGCGCAGCGGGTGGACTGCGCACCTGCATCATAGGCTGTTAGCTGGAGGAGCCCTATTTAAAGGGGCAGTCCTCCACTGACTGATGCTGCAGAAAGGAGCCAAAATTACAGCATGGAGCAGCCCAGGGGCAAGGCTACTCCCAGGTTTAATGATGCCTCACTCCAGGTCCTACTGGATGGGGTGAGGAGGAGGGAGAGGACAGAGATCTTCTCCCCGGCGGACGGGATGAAGTGGCCTGCCTCTGCCACCACGAAGGTCTGGCTCGAGGAGGCAGAGGAGGTCACCAGCACCACCAACATATCACACACCTGAATACAGTGCAGGAAGCGCTTCAATGACCTAAGTAGGTCAGGCAAAGTAAGTACACTTACTCATTCCCCTACACTCCTTCTGCCACATCACCGCCCCCCCACTCCACATCTCCTTCTGCACTGCCAACACTACTCTATCACATCACTCCTCACACCCACTCAAACCTCATCCTCAACTTACCTGCACTTCCTCACCTCCCCAGTACTCATCCCACCACTACCACTCAACCCAATCCTCATACAATCTCATGGCTCTATCTCATACTCACCCTCTGACGCATTTCTTTCATGGTCAGCCTCACTCAACCTGCCACTACCTGTGCTGCAGCCACAGGGCATGCGTCACATATGTGTGTAGTATGAAGCATAAGGCAAATGTGTTGTGAGCATGAAGGGGATGCACAAGGGTGTTTGAGGGTTTGTCATGGTTTTTACTTATATTTGATTTCTGATCAACTCACATTATATATTATATTGTCACCACTACTGCCACGTATTGGCCTTCTTGACTTGCTTGTGCAATAATGTCCTTTCATGTGGTTCTCCATGAACACCCTTGATGCCACCCATTGGGTCACCCTACAGTGGGTGTATGTGTAGTTGAATGACTACTTTGTGCAGGTGCCTGTTGCACAGCACTGTGTTGTGTTGCTCCACGTGGCAGAGGTGGACGGCATGCCTGGCGAGGCTGGTGATGTTGCTTGTCCTCCAATGGAGTGATGAATGCAGCAATGGAACCCTCCCCCCAACCCACCCCATCCTGACGGTGTGAGTGGGAGGGGGTCCACAAAGTAGGTAAAGGTGTTTGGACAGCAGAGTTTAGGGTATGATTTAATAATTTGGAGTGTGGAGACAACAGTGTGGCAGACAAAACTTTGTCTGAGGTGACAGAGTGCCTTGCTGCAATGAATGAGGGTTTCCCCCGCACCTGTTAAATGGACCTTTGCAGCTGTCACTGGCTGCTGGCTGCAACATGTTTGTTTAAACAGGGAGTGTTTCCCCCAGCATGGGAAACATGCTCTGGGTAGTCCAAAATCCGAATCCTCCTAAAATTTCCAACTAATGAGGTCTGTAAACAACCTCAAGTACCCAGATAACGATCTTAAGTGGGATCCTGTTGGCTTTGATTGCTGGTGGGAGTCCCGCATGTGGAGGCTGCGCGCGCACCGATTCACGTCATTGGGGAACCTGGAAGTGGGCGGGTTAGAGCCGGGCTCTGGACCCGCTCCAGGAATCCCCAATTTTAGGAGCCCCCCCACCACGAACGCACCCGCTCGGCCATCCGAAAATTGTCCCCGATGAGTAAAGAGAATGGAGCTAGTGGCTGCTGTGAAGGGAGAAGCGAGTGTGTGTGTTTGTAATGAGAATGAGAAATGAAAAGAAAGAACGACTTGCATTTTTATAGCGCCTTTCATGACTTCAGGATGTCCCAAAGCACTTTGCAGTCAATGAAGTACTTTTGAAGTGTAGTCACTGTTGTAATGTAGGAAACATGGCAGCCAATTTGTGCACAGCAAGGTCCCACAAACAGAATGTGATAATAACCAGATCATCTGTTTTTTTAGTGATGTTGGTCGAGGGATAAATATTGACCAGGACACCGGGGAGAACTCCCCTGCTCTACTTTTAAAATAGTGCCAGGGGATCCTTTATCTCCACTTGAGGGGGCAAACAGGGTATCGGTTTGATGCCTCATCTGAAAGGCAATACCTCTGACAGTGCAACACTCCCTCAATACTGCACTGGAGCATCAGCCTTAATTTTATGCACAAGTCTCTAGAGTGCGACTTGAACCCACAATCTTCTACCTCAGAGGCAGGAATGCAACCACTGAGCCACAGGTGAATGCTCAAATATAGTGTGGCCTTGTGCTGGGTGGTGAAGGATGGATCATCGTATCATAGTATCATAGTGTGTTGCAACCCAGAAGGAGGATATTCAGCCCATCGTGCCTGTGCCGGCTCCTTGAAAGAGTTATCCAATTAATCCCACTCCCCTGCTTTTTCCCCATAGCCCTGTAAATTTTTTCCCTTCAAGTATTTATCCAATTCCTTTTTGAAAGTTATTATTGAATCTGCTTCCACCACCCTTTCAGGCAATGCATTCCAGATCATAACAGCTCTTTGCGTAAAAAAATGTCTCCTCATGTCACCTCTGGCTCTTTTGCCAATCACCTGAAAACTGTGTCCTCAGGTTACCGACCCTTCTGCCACTCGAAACAGTTTCTCCTTATTTACTGTATCAAAATCATATATGATCTTGAACACCTCTATCAAATCTCCTCTTAGTCTTTTCTGCTCTAAGGAGAACAACCCCAGCTTCTCCAGTCTATCCACATAACTGAATCCCTCATCCCTGGAACCATTCTAGTACACCTTTTCTGCACCCTCTCTAAGGTCTTGACATCCTTCCTAAAGAGTGGTGCCCAGAATTAAACACAATGGGCTCAATGTTACCAGGCCTGCGGGTTTCCGGCGGGTTGGGTTTCGGGAGCATGGTCAACACGCTCGGTGAAATTAGTGGGTTGCCCGCGCGATCGTGGCAGGCAACACACTAATAGGAATCAATTACCTGCTCCTCCGGGGTCCACGCTGCTGGTCTGCGCGTCGGGCGGGCTGCGCATGCGCAGTGCGATCTGTCAGCTGGAGGCGCTCTATTTAAAGGGGCAGTCCTCCACTGACAGATGCTGCAACCAATGGAACAAATTTCAGCATGGAGCAGCCCAGGGGGAAGGCTGCTCCCAGTTTAATGATGCCTCACTCCAGGTATCATCAGGTGGGGTGAGGAGGAGGGCGAAGACAGAGATCTTCCACCCGGCGGGCAGGAGGAAGCGGCCAGCCTCTGCCACCAAGAAGGCCTGGCTCGAGGTGGCAGAGGGGGTCACCTGCGCAACCAACATATCGCCCACCTGCATACAGTGCAGGAGGCGCTGCAATGACCTCAGTAGGTCAGCCACAGTGAGAACACGAAGTTTTTCCCCTACACTCCATCTGCCACAACACTGCCCCAACCCCACATCTCCTTCGGCACCGCCAACACTACTCTGTCACATCACCCCTCATACCCACTCAAACCCCATCCTCATCTTACCTCCACCTACTCACCTCGCCAGTACTCATCCTGCCACTAACACGCAACCCAATCCTCATACAATCTCATGGCTCTATCCCATACTCACCCTCTCGTGCATCTCCCTCACGGCCAGCCTCACTCAACCTGCCACCACCTGTGCTGCAGCCACAGGGCATGCATCACATATGTGCAGTAGGCAGCGTAAGGCAAATGTTTCGTGAGCATGAAGGGGGTGCACAAGGGTGTCGGAGGGTTTGCCATGGGTGTTACCTATATGAAATTTCAGAGCAACAAACAGCACACATTATATTGGCACCACCACTGCCATGTCTCCGCGAATCCTGTCTGTTGTGTTCAATAATGCCCGCTCCTGGGTATCACTATGAGGACCCACCACTGATGCCACCCATCGTGTTACTGCAGAGTAGGTGCAGGTGTATTTGCAGGGCTCTTCCGCGCAGACCACTGAGAGACATCGGCGGTGTAGCCGGCTGCACCCTGGAAGGATGCGGAGGAGAAGTTGTGGAGGGTAGTGGTGACTTTGGCAGCGACAGGTAAGCACTTGGTGCTGGGGCCAGCCAGGAGCAGCTCGGCATGAAAGAGCCTGCAGATCTCCACGACTACATGTCGAGCGAATCTGCGCCTCCGTGTACACTGCTGCTCGGAGAGGTCCGGGGAGCTTCGCCTCGGTCTGTGGACCATGTGGCGAGGGTAGTGCCCTCTGCGGTGCGTCTCTCTCTGCGGTAGCCCTCCCTCCTGCTGTGCAGGTGGGCGTGCAACAACACCGTGTTGGGGG
Source organism: Heptranchias perlo (assembly GCF_035084215.1). Taxonomy (NCBI): domain Eukaryota; kingdom Metazoa; phylum Chordata; class Chondrichthyes; order Hexanchiformes; family Hexanchidae; genus Heptranchias; species Heptranchias perlo. Next base: position 28,256,532 of record NC_090337.1, on the reverse strand, counting down.
GCTCCACGTCTCTGCGGCGGACCGCGTGGACTGCGAGGCTGCTGGGGCTGGTCATGCTGTTCGTCCTCCGAGGGTGTCCACGCACCACCCATCTGGCAGGTGTTGGTCTGAGGGGTTGTGCAGGGTAGGTGGGTGGTTCCTCGGACTGGGGCTGCGGTTTCGTGTCGGTCTGTCCTCTGGCTTGGCGGGGGGTGGTGGGGGGCAGGGGTTGCCCTATGTGACGCGGTGGCCTCCTGCGTGGGTGAGGGCTCTCCCCCGTGGAGTGCACCTTGGCAGCTGCCACAGGCTGCTGGCTGCAACACGCCTGGTTGGAGAGAGACTGTTTCCCCCAGTGTGTGAAACAGTCTGCGATGCAGGTAAAATCCCACACTTCCTCTTTTGACAGCTGATTCAGCTCATTAACTGACCTCAACAAGCAAGGTAAGTACTCTCAAGTGGAACCCCGCTGGCTTTAATTGCCTGCGGGATTCCCACCAGCGGGGGCCACGCACGCAGCCCCGCACGTCATCGGGGAACCCGGAAGTGGTCGGGATCGCGGCGCGATCCGGTCACGTGACCTCATATCGGGATTTTCGGGGCCCCCCCGCTGGAAACCCACAGGAAACCCAACCCTAAAATCGAGCCCAATACTCCAGCTGAGGCCTAACCAGTGTTTTATAAAGGTTCAGCATAACTTCCTCACTTTTGTACTCTATGGGTGTGATTTTAAACCCCAAAAACGGGTGGGTTGGGAGTGGGCGCGAGTTGAAAATTGTTGTTTTTTGGGACGCGACCGCAACCTGGCTTTATTTCCGGGTTTAACATACAGGCTTCCCACTGGGAATGCAAAGTCCGAAAATTTTGCGGTTGCGACCCAAAAAAACAACTATTTTCAACTCCCACCCGCCCCCAAACCACCCGTTCTTGGTGTTTAAAATCACCCCCTATGCCTCTATTTATAAAGCCCAGAATCCCGTATGCCTTCTTAACAGCCCTCTCAATTTGTCCTGCCACCTTCAAAAACTTGTGTACGTACAGCCCCGGGTCTCTCTGTTCCTGCGTCCCCTTTAAAATTGTACCATTTAATTTATATTGTCTCTCCACATTCATCCTGCCAAAATGAAACACTTCACACTTCACATTAAATTTCATCTGCCATGTGCCTGCCCATTTCACCAGTCTGTCTGTGTCCTCCTAAGTTACAATCCTTCACATTGTTTACTACATTCCCGAGTTTCGTGTCATCTGCAAACTTTGAAATTATACCTTGCATACCCAAGTCCAGGTCATTAATATATATCAAAATGAGCAGAGGTCCTAATACCGACCCCTGGGGGACATCACTGTATACTTCCCTCCAGTCTGAAAAACAACCGTTCACCACTACTCTCTGCTTTCTGTTCCTTAGCTAATTTTGTATCCATGCTGCCACTGTCCCTTTAATCCCAGCTTTAATTTTGCTTACAAGTCTACTATGGGGTACTTTATCAAATGCCTTTTGAAAGTCAATATACACAATGTCAACCGCACTACCCTCATCAACCCTTTCTGTTACCTCATCAAAGAACTCAATCAAGTTGGTTAAACATGATTTTCCTTTAACAAATCCATTCTGGCTTTCATTTATTAACCCATACTTTTCCAAGTGCCAATTAATTTTGTCCCGGATTATTGTCTCTAAAAGTTTCCCCACCACCGACGTTAAGCTGACTGGCCTGTAGTTGCCAGGTTTATCCTTCTCCCCTTTTTCGAACAGGGGTGTGTAACATTTGCAATTCTCCAGTCCTCTTGCACTGTCCCCATATCTAAGGATGATTGGAAGATTGTGGCCAGAGCCTCTGTAACTTCTACCCTTACTTCCCTCAGTAACCTAGGTTGCATCCCATCTGCGCCGGGTAACTTTTCTACTTTGAGCACTGCCAGCCTTTTAAGTATCTCCGCTTTATCTATATTTATCCAATTCAATTTCGCTACATCCTCCTCCCTTACTTTGACATTGGCAGCATCCTCTTCTTTAGTGAAGACAGATGCAAAGTACACATTTAGTACATCAATCATACCCTCTGTCTCCACAAGAAGATGTCCTTTTTTGTCCCTAATCGGCCCCACCCTTCCTTTGACTACCCTTTTACTATTTATATGTTTATAAAAGACTATTGGGTTCCCTTTTATGTTAGCTGCTAATCTATTTTCATATTCTCTCTTTGCCCCACTTGTTCCCTTTTTTTAGATCTCCACTTTCTGATTTAGCTTGGTTCTCTACCTAATTATGAACCTCACATTTGTCATAAGCCTCCTTTTGTATTTCATTTTATTCTCTATATCGTTAGTCATCCAGGGAGCTCCAGCTTTGGATATCCTTCCTTTCGCTGGGGTGGAATGTGAGCTGTGAGGAGGATGCAAAGAGGCTCCAATGTGATTTAGACAAGTTGGGTGAGTGGGCAAGAACATGGCAGATGCAGTATAACGTGGATAAATGTGAGGTTATCCACTTTGGTTGTAAGAACAGAAAGGCAGATTATTATCTGAACGGTGATAAATTGGGAAAAGGGGAGGTGCAACGAGACCTGGGTGTCCTTGTATACAAGTCGCTGAAAGCGAGCATTCAGGTGCAGCAAGCAGTTAGGAAGGCGAATGGTATGTTGGCCTTCATTGCAAGAGGATTTGAGTACAAGAGCAGGGATGTCTTACTGCAGTTATGCAGGGCCTTGGTGAGACCACATCTGGAGTATTGTGTGCAGTTTTGGTCTCCTTATCTGAGGAAGGATGTCCTTGCCATGGAGGGAGTGCAACAAAGGTTTACCAGACTGATTCCTGGGATGGCAGGACTGACGTATGAGGAGAGATTGGGTCGACTAGGTCTATATTCACTAGAGTTTAGAAGAATGAGAGGTGATCTCATCCAAACATATAAAATTCTAACAGGACGAGACAGACTAGATGCAGGGAGGATGTTCCCGATGGCTGGAGAGTCCAGAACCAGGGGTCACAGTCTCAGGACACGGGGTATGCCACAGGGTGGGGAACCTGTGGAATTCTCTACCACAGAAGGCAGTGGAGGCCAAATCATTAGATATATTTCTTAATGCTAAAGGGATCAAGGGATATGGGGAAAAAGCGGGAATAGGGTACTGAGTTAGACGATCAGCCATGATCATTTTGAATGGGGGAGCAGGCCTGAAGGGCCGAATGGCCTACTCTTGCTCCTATTTTCTATGTTTCTATGTTTCTCTCCCCCTCATGGGAATGTGTCTACACTGTACCCAAACCATCTCCTCCTTGAATGTGTCCCATTGTTCAATTATTGTTTTGCCTACCAATTTTTGATTCCAATCCACCAGGGCATGATCCCTTTTTAACTCACTGAAATTAGCCCTCCTCCAGTTAAGTATTTTTACGCTTGATTGTTCCTTGTCTTTTTCCATAACTATTCTAAACCTTATGTTATTATGATCACTGTTCCCCAACTACTCCCCCACTGAAATATGGTCCACTTGCCCACTTCATTCCCCAGAACTAGATCCAGCACTGCTTCCTTCCTCATTGGGCTGGAAATAGACTGATCAAGAAAGTTTTCTTTGCCCTTTACACTGTTGCTATCCCAGTCTATATTGGGATAATTGAAGTCCCCCATTATCCTACTCGATAGTTCTTACATCTTTCTGTAATTTGCCTTCAAATTTGCTCCTCTATCTCCTTCCCACTATTTGGTGGCCTAAAGTGTACACCCAATAGCGCAATAGCTCCTCTATTGTTCCTTAATTCTAACTGAATAGATCTATTTTTGACCCCCTCAACTGCATCATCCCTTTCCAGTGCTATAATAGTTTCTTTGATCAATACTTTCTTTTCTTCCCTATCTTTCCTATCTTTCCTGAATACCTTGTAGCCAGGAATATTAATTACCCAATCCTCCCCTTCTTTGGGCCAGGTCTCTGTTATTGCCACTGTACCATAATCCCATGTGGCGACTTGTGCCTCCAGCTCACCAACCTTATTTACCACACTACGTGCATTTACACACATGCACTCCAAACTCATCTTAGACTGCCTCGCATTTGCCCCGTTTGATCGCTTCTATTTCTGAACTATCCTTTACTATTGTACTATTTGTCACTTCCAGTCCTCTGTGCACCTTGTTTTTCCTCTTTAATGTTTCATTCTGTTGCCCATCCCCCTGCCATGTAATGGAGTGGAGGGAATTGTTGAGAGTGGTGGGGGAGGGGGCAAAGGACTGTTGCCATGTGTTGTTGAGGTGGAGAAATGACAAGCTGTAATCACCCTTGCTACTCTTGAGCAGTAATTGAAGTGCTTCTTGCACTGAGTTCAGGTCCTGGGGGTGATGCTCTTAGAGCCGACAATCTCAGCAATCTCTCTCCATGGCTGGCGCACTTGGTGTTTCAGGATCCTCCTCCCACTGGCTGGAAAGAGAACTTCCTTCTTTACCTGACCTCCTCCCTCGGCATCTCCAGGGAGGCCTCAGAGAACCTGAGGGCTTGCCTGCAACCCATTTCTGAGCAATTTCCTTTTCCAGCAATAAAACTGCAAAATCTTGGAGAAGAGAATGCAACCTTGCCTTAAGAGATGCATTTTCACTTTAAATAGGCCTCTGGCCAGCCCGCCAGATATTGTGCTCTGGAAGTGAGTGAGTTTCCCGGAGGCTCAGCAAATCGGGTGGGAAATTCTTCCATGAGATTCTCATGAGGTTCGGGAATTAAAATACCCCGGGCCAGTTTTCTGGGGCAGCGGACGGGTTTTGCACTCACCCCGCTACCCACCCATCCAGAGTTAAAATCGAGGCCTTTATATTTATTAAACTGTGTAGCAGTCATAAAGGTTTATCAAAGGGTTAAAAGCTCTCCAAGGTTTTTGGTGGGTGGTTTATTTGCACAGCAGCCTGTTCCACCAGTTCTGTACAAATGGTAGCAGCGTTTTGATACATTTTAACTATACTGTAAATCTTCAAGGGCAATCAGTGACCACTGTTTTAGGGATAGGAAAAGCCTAGAAAAGCTGAGAGTCACTTTCATCACAATGACATGACGCACAAATAAAATTATGATGTTTTCATAACGTCAATGGCAGCATCATATTGTATGTTGGTAAACAGCAAGAAAAAACAGCTTTCCTAGCCACTAATGAAAAACGGTAACAACTTGTAATTTTTGTTACTTAGAAATCCCCAATGTTGTTTGTAGATAAAACGATTTGCTATATGTATAAAATTTCATCTATATGCAATCAGGATAATTGCACTGTATATAATTTTAAGTGTTTGATATATTAAAAAAATGTAACTTGCCCCTTAAAAAGAGGCTGAAAAATGCAGGCTGGCGAGTGTGCAGTGTAAAATCCCAGCCTCACTTGTGAGGTTGAGAATCAGAGGGTTGCTGCTATCCGAATCTGCCGCAGCAGAAATGATTACTTTCAGAAGGAGGGTAAAGGGAAAAAAATTAGAGCCAAAGAAAATTGGCTGTTGCTCCTTACACTATTTTGTGTACATCACCACATGACCCAAAGCATCGTCATAAATAGACACTGAATTGACATTTTAAAACACAATGAGATAGATTTTTGACTTGCTGCCCAGGTGCAAAACAGATATTTTGAAATCAACGGAAATGAAAATCGAGCAGTTTCTATAATGGGTGGACAGACCTCATTGCCAGTTTTACACCCGGGCAACAAGTCGAAAATCTACCCCATTAATTCCAAAGGAGGATATGTGCACATGAAATATGTAAGAATTATACAGCATTATTACACAGATTTTCCCATTTTGTATTATTCATATTAGACACGCACAGGTGGCATCACCAGCTGGAGCCTAATTATTTGAAAAGACATACAAGACAATGGCCATTAATGATTCCTCAAGTTGTGTAAATACCTGTACTTTTTAGATTGGCACATGTCTAGTGAAAATTACTTCCTCACAGTTCTTTCCCGATTGATTATGTTAAATACATTTCATGTCAACTTGACCTTTGCTGACAGTGCTGAGGGTATATCATCATTGCCAAACTCATAAAAAATCAATTCTCAGGTCGATGCACAACACTGTCTTCAATGCATAAAATATCTCCAGTTTGGTTTCCTTATTGTTTTAACAGGTTAACTAATGCTTTATGCCAAGTGTAATTACCATTTGTTGTACCAGATGGTACTTACAAAAATTACTGTCAACTACATGACAGTGTCCCCTCCTAATTATATCAGATTCTACTAGCTACATCAGCTGTCTCTTGTTATACATTTTTTAGTATGTATATTCTATGCTATTTGTTTTATCCATGTCTTTTTGTCCTTCCATAGGTCCCCAGAGTGCCAAATGTACCACCACGTTTTCTAAGAGTGCGTATGAAAATTAAATCTGAAAATGTTATTCCCCTGCTAATATTCCTAACTGTATCAGTCTCAGAGCTGTAATGTGCTGAAGTTTTCAGGTCTGCTCTCCCATGACTCAGCCATTTATGGCCCATGAAACAGGACTAGAGAGAATTGAATTCTCCAAATCAGCTCAGGGACCTCTTACAAACATAAGAAAGTATGGAATGAGGAAAGGCTATGGTAGCAAGTTGAGGTGTCATAACTCCCCTGGGTGCCCTGAGGTAGGAATGGGAAAAATCAAGATCAGGCACAATTGTAATGCTGCCATGTTGTATGACCTGCCAACACTCATTGTTTAGACTAAATATAAAAAATGACCATTTAGGTGATGTACTGGAGGAAGCCTGGCATCTGTAAATCCCTGCCCAAGCATAAATCAGTACCTTTAAGAGAGAACAGGAGTAAACTGAAGGCGGAAAATGGCCATTCTTTTCATACACCATTGGGTAGAATTCATGATACAATCTGTTCTATCATGAATTCTGCCCAATCTGTTTAATCTCTTGAAGAAAGATTTGGAAAAGTTACACTCTGCACCTTTCCCATGGGTGGATCAAGCAAGAATTCAGAATAAGCATCTAATATTAGGTACAATATTATTCATCTGTGACTGGGTGCCTTTCTTTGCATAAAAAACTGCAGTTACTGGAAATCTGAAATAAGACAGAAAATGCTGGAAGTACAAAGCAAGTCCACCAGTTTTGATGAAGATTTTACATCCAAAATGTTATCCTATCTTTTCATTTTTTAGATGCTAATGGATCTGCTCTGTATTTTTTATATTTGTTCATGGGATGTGGGTGTTGCTGGCGATGCCGGCATTTATTGCCCATCTATAATTGCCCTTGAGAAGGTGGTGGTGAGCCGCCTTCTTGAACTGCTGCAGTCCGTGTGGTGAAGGTTCTCTCACAGTGCTGTTAGGAAGGGAGTTCCAGGATTTTGACTCAGCGACGATGAAGGAACAGTGATATATTTCCAAGTCGGGATGGTGTGTGACTTGGAGGGGAACGTGCAGGTGGTGTTGTTCCCATGTGCCTGCTGCCCTTGTCCTTCTAGGTGGTAGAGGTCGCGGGTTTGGGAGGTGCTGTCGAAGAAGCCTTGGTGAGTTGCTGCAGTGCATCCTGCGGATGGTACACACTGCAGCCACTATGCGCCGGTGGTGAAGGGAGTGATTGTTTAGGGTGGTGGATGGGGTACCAATCAAGTGGGCTGCTTTGTCCTGGATGGTGTCGAGCTTCTTGAGTGTTGTTGGAGCTGCACTCATCCAGGCAAGTGGAGAGTATTCCATCACACTCCTGACTTGTGCCTTGTAGATGGTGGAAAGGCTTTGGGGAGTCAGGAGGTGAGTCACTCGCCGCAGAATACCCAGCTTCTGACCTGCTCTTGTAGCCACAGTATTTATATGGCTGGTCCTGTTAAGTTTCTGGTCAATGGTGACCCCCAGGATGTTGATGGTGGGGGATTCGGCGATGGTAATGCCATTGAATGTCAAGGGGAGGTGGTTAGACTCTCTCTTGTTGGAGATGGTCATTGCCTGGCACTTGTCTGGCGCGAATGTTACTTGCCACTTATCAGCCCAAGCCTGGAGCCTGGATGTTGTCCAGGTCTTGCTGCATGTGGGCTGAGACTGCTTCATTATTTGAGGGGTTGTGAATGGAACTGAACACTGTGCAATCATCAGCGAACATCCCCATTTCTGACCTTATGATGGAGGGAAGGTCATTGATGAAGCAGCTGAAGATGGTTGGGCCTAGGTCACTGCCCTGAGGAACTCCTGCAGCAATGTCCTGGGGCTGAGATGATTGGCCTCCAACAACCACTACCATCTTCCTTTGTGCTAGGTATGACTCCAGCCACTGGTGAGTTTTCCCCTCATTCCCATTGACTTCAATTTTACTAGGGCTCCTTGGTGCCACACTCGGTCAAATGCTGCCTTGATGTCAAGGGAAGTCACTCTCACCTCACCTCTGGAATTCAGCTCTTTTGTCCATGTTTGGACCAAGGCTGTAATGAGGTCTGGAGCTGAGTTGTCCTGGCGGAACCCAAACTGAGCGTCGGTGAGCAGGTTATTGGTGAGTAAGTGCCGCTTGATAGCACTGTCGACAACACCTTCCATCACTTTGCTGATGATTGAGAGTAGACTGATGGGGTGGCAATTGGCCAGATTGGATTTGTCCTGCTTTTTGTGGACAGGACATACCTGGGCAATTTTCCACATTGTCGGGTAGATGTCAGTGTTGTAGCTGTACTGGAACAGCTTGGCTGGAGGCGCAGCTAGTTCTGGAGCACAAGTCTTCAGCACTACAGCTGGGATGTTGTCGGGGCCCATAGCCTTTGCTGTATCAAGTGCACTCAGCCATTTCTTGATATCACGGGGAGTGAATCGAATTGGCTGAAGACTGGCTTCCGTGATGGTGGGGATAGCGGGAGGAGGCCGAGATGGATCATCCACTTGGTACTTCTAGCTGAAGATGGTTGCAAATGCTTCAGCCTTGTCTTTTGCACTCACGTGCTGGACTCTGCCATCATTGAGAATGATGTGGAGATGCCGGTGATGGACTGGGGTTGACAATTGTAAACAATTTTACAACACCAAGTTATAGTCCAGCAATTTTATTTTAAATTCACAAGCTTTCGGAGATTTTCTCCTTCCTCAGGTAAATGTTTCAAGATCTCCTTGAAGTCTCAGGCTTCAAGGAGATCTTGAAACATTTACCTGAGGAAGGAGAAAATCTCCGAAAGCTTGTGAATTTAAAATAAAATTGCTGGACTATAACTTGGTGTTGTAAAATTGTTTACAATCATTGAGAATGGGGATGTTTACAGAGCCTCCTCCTCCCGTTAGTTGTTTAATTGTCCACCACCATTCACGACTGGATGTGGCAGGACTGCAGAGCTTTGATCTGATCCGTTGGTTGTGGAATCGCTTAGCTCTGTCCATAGCATGTTGCTTCCGCTGTTTAGCATGCATGTGGTCGTGAGCTGTAGCTTCACCAGGTTGGCACCTCATTTTTAGGTACACCTGGTGCTGCTCCTGGCATGCTCTTCTACACTCCTCATTGAACCAGGGTTGATCCTCTGGCTTGTTGGTAATGGTAGAGTGAGGAATATGCCGGGCCATGAGGTTACAGATTGTGCTGGAATACAATTCTGCTGCTGCTGATGGCCCACAGCACCTCATGGATGCCCAATTTTGATCTGCTAAATCTGTTCTGAATCTAACCCATTTAGCACGGTGATAATGCCACACAACACGTTGGATGGTATCCTCAGTGCGAATTTCCATTATTTCTACTTTCCTTCGAACAAAATTTCCAAGATTTCCTGGATGTTTCATCCAGCACTGAATTGTCTCTATTTTGTTTATTCATATAAGTGGCAATTTTGGTTAAAGGAACAATTATAGCTGTGAGGAGGGATGATATCTTAGAAGGATTATCAAATGAGGCCATGTGGGTTGAGCTGAGGAACAAAAAAGGGGCAGTCACACTACTGGGTGTGTACTATAGACCCCCAAACTGTCAGAGGGAGATAGAAGAGCAAATATGTAGGCAAATTTCTGAGAAGTGCAAAAACAGTAGGGCTGTAATAGTGGGGGATTTCAACCACCCTAATATTAACTGGGACATTAACAGTGTGAAATGTATAGAGGGCACAAAATTCTTAAATTGCATTCAGGAGAACTTTTTTAGCCAATACGTAGCAAGCCCAACAAGAGAGGGGGCAGTTCTGGATTTAGTTTTAGGAAATGAGGCTGGGCAGGTGGAAGGACTATCAGTGGGAGAGCATTTTGGTGGTAGTGATCATAATTCAGTTAGTTCCACTCCTACAACTCTGATCAGTCATGCGTTGTAAGGTCATGGATGAGGTATCTGTCATCCTGTTTAAGGCGGCAAACATCCTGGCTTCCAAAGTCTGCACAGCCGTGGTCATGGCCTGCATAGACTCATTTGAGAGCCGCGCTTGAAGCTCCACTGAGGCAGCCACTCTCTCCATGGCAGACATTCTCGCTATTATCTGGGACAACAATCCACTAGTGTTCCCTCCACTATTGTGAAGAGTGTGCGTGGCAAGTTTTCCAGTACCTCGCAAAGTTGCAGCTGTGCCTCCATCATTCTCATTTTCAATGATGGCCCCTGGGGTTCAGCATCTGTGTCCAGCTGAGCAGGGCTTAGAGAGCAATACGCCCCCTGACGCAGACTCTCCACAGCTGCCCCTGCCACCAGTGTCTGCTCATGCTCACTTGTGAGTTGCCAATCACCAGGTGACAACCCAACTAACGGTGTAAGAGGACCCACCGAAGTGCAAGTATCTGCGCTGTGACGATGCACCCTCAGAAGGAATGAGGTCCTCTGAGGAATCGATGTCATGAATCTCTGCACATTCTTCTTGTACGCGTGAAGGCCCTGGAAGACAAAAGAAAGCAACATGAATTAGTCCTGGCAAAGTAACAATCTTGCCAATCACCATACTCAGGTTTCTCATAGTTCAGTCATTGATGAAATAAAGTCATCATGTATGTGAAAGATGTTTAAATTCTGTCACCAGGCATCTGCGGGTTCCCATCTCTCGTGACGCAGATGTGTCACTTATCTCCATCCGTGTCCTCTTCTGCATCTGACAGCTATTTGTGGAGGGCTACCTCCAGTCCTCACCCTCTCCCTTTCGTTTTGCTCTCTTCACCCACAAGGGGCGAAAGAACAGACCTGTGAGTGACTGAAGGTCATGTGTTCACCAGTGCGCTGGGTGAGGGTGACTATGAGACAGATGCATCACATTGCATCAGGATTGGGGTGAGTGGCAGCGGTGGATGGATACATGGGGAGGTGAAGAAGTGCAAAGAAAGTGAAGGATGGGTGCTGCTGAAACTTAAGTGGGTCTGAGGAGTGATGTGATGGAGTACGCTTGGCAGGTCAGAGTGAAGGGGGGTGGTAATGTACACCACAGGATGTAGGTGGATCAGCAACTGTACTCACTTTTCCTGACCTGGTTAGGTCATTAAAGTGTTTCCTGCACTGCAGCCAAGGCCGAGGCACCATGCACCTGCTGCTCGCCTCCTCAGCCACCTCCAGCCACGCCTTCTTAGTGGCAAAACCAAGTTTCTTCCTACCATCGCTGGGGTAAATTATTTCCCTCCTGGTCCTCACTGCACCCAGCAGTACTTCAAGGGAACCATCTGTGAATCTGGGTGCTGCCTTTGCTCTCTTTGAATCCACTGCCTCATTTCCTCCTTTCTCCTCCAAAATCCATTCTTGCATTGGCCCTTTAAATAGTGGAGATCAGATCGTGTCATGCGAGTGTGCATTACGCCCACTGTGCAGCTTGGAGACTCGAAATCCGGAAGCAAAAATTATTGGCTTCAATTAAGTTGTGATCGCAGATTCTGACACGCTTACTTCACTTCCTGGTTTCGTGCTCGAAAATCATTCCCCACCTTCCCCCTACTCCCGCTTCCCAGCTCCAAGTAAAAATCATGCCCCTAGTGTTAACAGAGATCTGCCTTGTTCTGTTCTTTATGCTCCAAGATAAAAAATAAACTATCTAGCTTTCTGAAGGCTTTGTGATGTAATGCATGCATGGTGTGGTACTGAACCGCAAAGATCAGAAGGTCCAAGGTTCAATCCTCAGTCTGTGCTGAATTAGCTGACCCCAACATTTGGAGTGCTATAGCTGACCTCAGTGCTCCTGGAGATCAACCAGGGTTCTTGCTCCTGACCACTGGCCAGTGACCCCTGCTGGAAGTGTGTACATATCGATGGTGCGTAAAGATATGATCAAGGCCAGGTTGAGCTGTGATTCTTCTCTGGTGAAATATCCTGCTAACACTCAAGACTTAATTTTCTGAACACACATTTTGGTGTGGAATCTTGCCCACTGCGAAATTATGGATTGGCTCCACATGATTCTCCATCCCTAAAGGGTCCATGCTAGTTGCGTGCATTCATAAAATCATCCTTTCACTGTCAAAGCCCCATCTGTCTGTTCAGGTGGATGCAAAAGATTCCATGACACTTTTTCAAAGAACATCAGGGAGTTCTCCCAGTGTTGCTTCAATAAAAAAGTACCAACATTCATCCCTGAACCAACACAGATAAATTGGTCATTTATTTCATTGCTGTTTGCGGGAACTTCCTGTGCATAAATTGGTTGCTGCATTTTTCTGCAAAATAACAGTGACTACATTTTAAAAAGTAATTAACTGCCTCTGAAGCACTTTGAGCATCCCAGGTTGTGAATTTATTTATTTATTTATCTTATTTCTTTTGTTCTTTCGGGGCAGGTACTTGTAGGCTCTTATGTAACCTATGAAACTGCACCCTATCATTAAGCAGTATCTGTAAGACAGCAAGGCAAAAATAATAGTATTCAAATCAACACAATGCATGTGCAAGTAGATTCCACAATTGAAAGTAAATCTAGTTTATACGCCAGTGAAATTCCTTTTTAAAGGAAAAATAACCATGTTAATGAAATTGCATTCTCATAAATTTAATGCTCCTCCAATTTTGTCAGTGGGCAATTAATTACAGAGAAAAACAGATATTCCCTTATTTATTAAATGAGGAACATTAGGGCCTTCAAGTGTCAAAAATATGTCGTCAGCTAAGGTTTTCATTGATTTCCTATTACATTTAATGCTGTGAATATTACCGTTGTTCATTCATTCAAAGGAAGTAGATTTGTTTCAAGGATTTTTTTATAAAAGAAAATTTACAAATAAGATGTACAGTAAGTTGCACCATATTTATACATGGATGGAAGATAACAGACTAGCTATGAATAGCAGACTCAACTTGTGTTAGCTTTAACAAGTCTTGGGTTTATATTCACTTAAAGGACTGTGGATCCACAGACTTAGATTTGTTGCAAAGCTCAAGCAAAATTTCACAATAAAAGAGTTTTACTGACAATTTTACTGGCACATTCCCAAACGGAGGTATTACAGTATTGGCATTTTATTGCTGAGAGTTTCCTGCATACCCGAAACACACAATGAAAAAAAAGGGTGGAGCTGCAAACTTGGCTGAATACTGCCATTAAACGTGCTCATATGGACACAGACATACAACGTGGACATATTGCTGTAATTTAACATTCAATGGGAAATGTGGTGCAGCAGATTATTACGCACATACTATTTACCAATGCAAACTGACCCTTTGCAAACAATTTGGGGCCAAAAATCTGCAGGCCGTGAACCTGACAGTTAAACCAGGATCACACCAACCATTGCCCTCCAGTGCTGAGTCATGTCAGAGCTTGTGGGGCCAGTGGGAGGGCACATTGTTAGCACACAGCCAGCAAGTGCTTGTGCCACGACAGCCACAAATCAGGTACCTACCTGCCCCCTGCTGCCGGAATCTATATTACCCGGCAGCTATCTGTTGTGGGGATGGGGGGGGTCCAGGCACCCCTCCTGGAGACCCCTGTAGACACTTTGGTCTCCCCTGTAAGGCCTCCTGTGTAAGGGGGCCAATATTACAATTAAAAAAATTCCCTACCATTGGGGGTCCAAGCCATTTTCTTAGATTGAACCCCCTCACCTCTGGTGGTGCTTACTTCCATCCTTATGGAGGCTGGTATGCCTCATCTGACTCAGTATAAGAGCCTCCAGACTTCTGCTGGGTCCCTTCTAGGCCAGGGAAGCTGGAATTCCCTATGTGGGGTGGCCCAGCCCTTTCCCCCTCCCAACATGGCTGACCTTGTATGGAATGGGCAGAGGCTTTGCCTCTTACAAGCCTAAGCTAGATTTCTCAATTGAGGTCGTGACCTGGCGTATCTCAGTCCCAGCCCTTTTCTGAGCTCTATCGTTGGATTCCCGTCGTAGTTATGGCGGGAGTCTGGAAGAATGGCCGAAACTTGTCCCCTATATTTTTACAGAATCCTCAGCTTCTGGCTAACGTTCTGTCAAGGTTAATGCATTCATTGTACTGAGCTAATGTTTAAACATTGTGTTTTTGCTTTTGTGATATGTCAACTGTGTTTTTTTCCAGTTTTCTCCATAAACTTTTCTTCCTTGTTTCCTCTCCTGAAGGCATTGAGTCTGATGGACTGTTATCGCATCCAAGTGGCTATGCTTCATTTGTGACCCTTCACAGTGACTGCCAGCAGGCTATCCAATTGTGGAGGATATCTTTGCTGAGCTCGTTTGTCTTGACCCATGACCACATACGCACTTTCAGTAGGGATTGCTGGAGAGCAATCAGGAGCAAGAACCCTGATTGATTTTCTGCTCCTTTGCCCAGGGACACGACAGTCAGTTATAGCCCTGCTACTGCCACCCTAGCTGAGATCAGCTAATTCTGCACAAACCTGGGACTCTCCTGGTTTGCATGGCTCAGGGGCACTATCAATTGGGACAGCTCCTATTAATTGTAGGTTTCATGAAAATTGCTTGTGACTAGTATATGATACTTTTACATTGATAGTTGTTGTTGTTATTATTATTATTAATGTTGTAGTACGCTGTTAACAGCAGGATTGTTGTACCCCTGCAGCTGACAGCATAATCTGCACTTTCAACATTTTGTGGGTCCCAGGAGTTGAAAGCACTGAAAACAAGTCCCTCTTTCGGTTCTCCAATGGGCAACCAGTAATACATGCCTAGGAAAACTGGAGCCCATGTAATCTCCTGGGAGAGGTAAACCACCAGATTAAAACCCAGGCCAATTATTGGGGTGGGGGGGAAACTGGAAAATTCCTCTCCAACTCCCCTTAGGCGATCAAAATTAGTCCAGAAGATCACATTGGCCCTCATTTACGATACAGGATACCTATCTCCTGCACGAGGTGATCTCCGCCCCGGGCAGAAACAGGTCCACCTCTCGCTTGAAGGCATTCAACGAATTAGCGTTCACCGCACGAGCCGGCAACCTATTCCACTGGTCCACTGTTCTCTGGGAAAAGAAGAACCGCCTAAAATCTAACTTAGTTCTGCCCTTACATAACTTGTAAGCATGACCCCTGGTCCTCTCTAAATTATTCAGTTGAAATAATTGGTCAACATAAACAGTCTAGTCCCTTCATTATTTTATAAACCTCCATCAAATCACCCTAAGTCTACGCTTCTCTAAAGTATAGAGACCCAGCTCGTTGAGCCTATCTGGGTAAGTAAGGTGTTTTAAACGGGGAATTAATCTTGTGTGATCCTCTGCACCCTTTCCAAAGCCTCAATATGCCCCACCATTTGAGGAGACCAAAACCGGGCACAGTTTTCTAACTGAGGCCTAACCAAGGTCTTATACAAGGACAAAATGGTATGCTTTGTTTTATAGTGAATTGTCCTGTGAATACAGTGTAGAACTCTGTTCACTTTAGTTATAGCTAAAAAGAAATGTAAGTAACAAAACACAACTGTTAAATACAGCTGTGTTTATTGACAGGTGGACTAACTGGACTAATCTTGATGACATTTGAAATTGTTTCCTCATGCAACCAGGGCAAGCACAATTATCTGACTTATCAATTAAATACACTTATATTCCAAACAAAATTATTTTCTTCATAGCTTTCCATTGTATCAAATATCCATGAATTAAGTAATTACAATCTGTGGGATCATACACCTTCTTGTCATCTGGTGAGAGACCACATAGCACTCTTTTGAGCTGCTTCTCAGGGGCACAATGTTTAAGACATAGTCAAAGATATCAAAGGAGTGC
Organism: Heptranchias perlo; assembly: GCF_035084215.1. NCBI lineage: Eukaryota > Metazoa > Chordata > Chondrichthyes > Hexanchiformes > Hexanchidae > Heptranchias > Heptranchias perlo. Next base: position 28,240,501 of record NC_090337.1, on the reverse strand, counting down.
CTTTCACAGGCAAAGGCTCGCTAGCCATGGTGAACCAATTTGAGTATCAAGTTGTTTTGGCATAATTCCAATTTTTTGGTTAGGATCTCAGCAGGAGGCACATGGGGGGTTATGCTGGATAACCCCCGAAAACGGGCGCTGGGATTGCATTGCACGATTAACTTGTGCCTGGTCGTTGCGAGACAGGCAGCACGTAACATTTCTGCTGCCTGATGATTTAAATGATTGCTGCGCGCAGCCAGAGCTACCTGCGCTGTTGCTTGGCTGCACGCACCAGCAGGGGACCCCGATATCAGAGTGGCTGGCACTACTTAAAGGCAGCCTGCACCTCTTAAAGGGAGGTGCAATGTGGCTGAAGGAAGTCCTTTGGGAAGTAACTCTGTGCTGGAAGATAGTGAAGAATGGCTACGCCTGTGAGAGAGCATGCACCAAGGTTCTCAGACATTGCACAAGAGACCTTGGTGCTGGAGGTATTGATGATGAGGGTCTCTGCATACCTAATCCTCCTTCTCGCTTCCCACCTCTCCCTCAGTCCACAGTCTTTTCTGACTCACGTGCTGCAGACGGTGTGAGCACACACGTCTTACTTTCTCCTCTCCCCGCACCACAACTCAACCCATGTTGCTTTGTCATTTCAGATATTCAAGAACTGGAACTGGCACATTCAGAGGAGGCAGAGGAAGATGACAGTGATGATGCAGACACACTATCACTCGATCTTACACTCAAAGCCACCAGCTCAAAGACTGACATTGCACGTACTTTAGAGGCTAGGGTAGAAGAGGGATCTGCACGTGGTGAGACACCGGGCAAGAGTGCGCAGGAGCCAGGCAGGGGAAATGGATACTGCAGGTGCCAGCTCGCCAGAGGGCAAGGTCGCTCACTAGCTCTGCTGCAGAGGAATCAGATGGTGACTTCGATGGGCCAGGCTACAGAAGAAGGCTGATGGGTGTACACAACCAAATGCTTGGTGCACTGGAACGCATGCCAGAAAGCCTGCGAACAATGTCATGGGGCATGGAGGAGTCCAGCTCCAACCTGACACAGGGCTTTGCACAGAGCTTGGAGCCTATCCTTTCCCACATGGAACAGGTGGTCATCTCCATCAGCACAACTGTGGAACCTACCATGATGCAGCATCTGATGACCAATGTCACAGCTTCCATTGCAGCACAAACATCTGTCATCCAAGGTCTGACTGTTGCCTTGGAAGCTCAGACTGCTGCATTATAGGCTCAGACTGCTGCTATCGTGGCTTTGGGTTCCACTGTGGAACGGGGCTTCCAGAGCGACACAGCAGTCCAGCAATCTGTTCTCCAACAGATCACCAGGATTCCTGAGGCGTCGCCCCAGGAGAGTGGCAGTGGCGCCATGGAAGACGAACCTGCTGTCCTCTCTCAGGGTGACAGCATTCCTGCTCCCACCCCTGCCACTCCGCCAGTACCCTTGGTGTTGCCTGTCAGTCAGTCAGGCCAGACTGCTGCAGCCCAGGCTGAGATGGTGCAGTCTGAAACCGGGCCATCCAGGCCCAGAGCTGCTCGATGTCATCCTCCAAGGTCATCTGCACTCTCCTCCACTGAAGGTCAGCAACCTTCCACCGCCCATGCTCCAGTCACTGGGGATGCACCTCGTAGGAGCACTAGGAAAGGTAAAGGCACACGAAAGACAGGCACTAAGGGAATTCACAAGGGCGAATAGTATCAGTTTATTCGAATCATTTCATATGTAAATCTATAAATGTGGTTATGAATTTGTATTTGGTGTTGGTTTTCATTTCTGTGATGAGCTGAGGGAGGAAGCAATGTTTAATCATAAGGAGGACGATTTGATGGTCATGTGGGAAAGGAAAGGTAAGGAGTGAAGGACTGTTGGTGAATGGGGGGGTGTCATTGAGGTTATTGGTATTGCTCATTAATAATCTGATCACGCAGAGCTCTGGCAAACAGGGCCTGTCTACCTTGTTGCCTCCCTGCCTCCTCCTCCACTTCCTCCTCCTCCTCTGGTTTTCGTCAGATAGGCGACGGCAAGGGCTGTTCCCTCATAATGGTGAGGTTGTGCAGCATGCAGCATACATCACAAATCTTGATACCCGCCCAGCTGAGTACTGCAGGGCTTCTCCAGAGCGGTCCAATCAGCGGAGGCATTGCTTGAGGCTGCTTTGAGGTGTGCTCTACGATGTTCCGTGTGGCAGCATTTTTTTTTATTCGTTCATGGGATGTGGACGTTGCTGGCAAGGCCGGCATTTATTGCCCATCCCTAACTGCCCTTGAGAAGGTGGTGGTGAGCCGCCTTCTTGAACCGCTGCAGTCCATGTGGTGAAGGTTCTCCCACAGTGCTGTTAGGAAGGGAGTTCCAGGATTTTGACCCAGCGACAATGAAGGAACGGCGATATATTTCCAAGTCGGGATGGTGTGTGACTTGGAGGGGAACGTGCAGGTGGTGTTGTTCCCATGCGCCTGCTGCCCTTGTCCTTCTAGGTGGTAGAGGTCGCGGGTTTGGGAGGTGCTGTCGAAGAAGCCTTGGTGAGTTGCTGCAGTGCATCCTGCGGTTGGTACACACTGCAGCCACAGTGCGCCAGTGGTGAAGGGAGTGAATGTTTAGAGTGGTGGATAGGGTGCCAATCAAGCGGGCTGCTTTGTCCTGGATGGTGTCAAGCTTCTTGACTGTTGTTGGAGCTGCACTCATCCAGGCAAGTGGAGACTATTCCATCACGCTCCTGACTTGTGCCTTGTAGATGGTGGAAAGGCTTTGGGGAGTCAGGAGGTGAGTTACTCGCCACAGAATACCCAGCCTCTGACCTGCTCTTGTAGCCACAGTATTTATATGGCTGGTCCTGTTACGTTTCTGGTCAATGGTAAGCCCCAGGATGTTGATGGTGGAGGATTCGGCGATGGTAATGCCGTTGAATGTCAAGGGGAGGTGGTTAGATTCTCTTGTTGGAGATGGTCATTGCCTGGCACTTGACTGGCGCGAATGTCACTTGCCACTTATCAGTCCAAGCCTGGATGTTGTCCAGGTCTTGCTGCATGCGGGCACGGACTGCTTCATTATCTGAGGGGTTGCGAATGGAACTGAACACTGTGCAATCATTAGCGAACATCCCGATTTCTGACCTTATGATGGAGGGAAGGTCATTGATGAAGCAGCTGAAGATGGTTGGGCCAAGGACACTGCCCTGAGGAACTCCTGCAGCTGAGTCCTGGGGCTGAGATGATTGGCCTCCAACAACCACTACCATCTTCCTTTGTGCTAGGTATGACTCCAGCCACTAGAGAGTTTTCTCCCTGATTCCCAGTGACTTCAATTTTACTAGGGCTCATTGGTGCCACACTCGGTCAAATGCTGCCTTGATGTCAAGGGCAGCCACTCTCACCTCACCTCTGGAATTCAGCTCTTTTGTCCATGTTTGGACCAAGGCTGTAATGAGGTCTGGATCCGAATGGTCCTGGCGGAACCCAAACAGAGCGTCAGTGAGCAGGTTATTGGTGAGTAAGTGCCGATGGATAGCACTGTTGACGACACCTTCGATCACTTTGCTGATGATTGAGAGTAGACTGATGGGGTGGTAATTGGCCGGATTGGATTTGTCCTGCTTTTTGTGGACAGGACATACCTGGGCAATTTTCCACATTGTTGAGTAGATGCCAGTGTTGTAACTGTACTGGAACAGCTTGGCTAGAGGCACAGCTAGTTCTGAAGCACAAATCTTCAGCACTACAGCCAGGATGTTGTCGGGGCCCATAGCCTTTGCTGTATCCAGTGCACTCAGCCGTTTCTTGATATCACGGGGAGTGAATCGAATTGGCTGAAGACTGGCTTCTGTGATGGTGGGGATATCGGGAGGAGGCCGAGATGGATCATCCACTCGGCACTTCTGGCTGAAGATGGTTGCAAACGCTTCAGCCTTGTCTTTTGCACTTACGTGCTGGACTCCGCCATCATTGAGGATGGGGATGTTTACAGAGCCTCCTCCTCCCGTTAGTTGTTTAATTGTCCACCACCATTCACGACTGGATGTGGCAGGATTGCAGAGCTTTGATCTGATCCATTGGTTGTGGAATCGCTTAGCTCTGTCGATAGCATGTTGCTTCCGCTGTTTAGCATACATGTAGTCCTGAGTTGTAGCTTCATCAGGTTGGCACCTCATTTTGAGGTACGCCTGCTGTTGCTCCTGGCATGCTCTTCTACACTCTGCATTGAACCAGGGTTGATCCCCTGGCTTGTTGGTAATGGTAGAATGAGGAATATGCCGGGCCACGAGGTTACAGATTGTGCTGGAATACAATTCTGCTGCTACTGATGGCCCACAGCGCCTCATGGATGCCCAGTTTTGAGCTGCCACATCTGTTCTGAATCTATCCCATTTAACACGGTGATAGTGCCACACAACACATTGGATGGTGTCCTCAGTGCGAAGACAGGACTTCATCTCCACGAGGACTGTGCGGTGGTCACTCCTACCAATACTGTCATGGACAGATGCACCTGCGACAGGTAGATTGGTGAGGACGAGGTCAAGTAAGTTTTTCCCTCGTGTTGGTTCGCTCACCACCTGCCGCAGGCCCAGTCTGGCAGCTATGTCCTTCAGGACTCAGCCAGCTCGGTCAATAGTGATGCTACCGAGCCACTCTTGGTGATGGACATTGAAGTCCCCCTCCCAGAGTACATTCTGTGCCCTTGCTACCCTCAGTGCTTCCTCCAAGTGGTGCTCAACATGGAGGAGGACTGATTCATCAGCTGAGGGAGGATGGTAGGTAGTAATCAGCAGGAGATTTCCTTGCCCATGTTTGACCTGATGCCATGAGATTTCATGGGATCTGGAGTCAATGTTGAGGACTCCCAGGGCCACTCTCTCCTGACTGTATATCACTGTACCGCCATCTCTGGTCGGTCTGTTCTGCCGGTGGGACAGGACATACCCAGGGATGGTGATGGAAGAGTCTGGGACAATAAGAGCATGGCTCTTATTGCCTGATGTGCACGTGTGTGTGCGTTCCTAACTGGAGTCATGAGCTAATTCATGAGGGGATAACCCTTGTCACCCAGTAGCCAGCCTTTGACTTGCTGTGCTGGTTGAAATATAGGTGGCACGTTGGACTGCCACAGAATGAAGGAATCATGACTGCTACCAGGATAGCGGGCATTGACCTGCATGAAGCGCTGGGTGTGGTCACACACTAGCTGCACATTGAGGGAGCGGATTCCCTTTCTGTTGGAGAATACGTCTGAGATCTGATGTGGAGCATGCATGTCAATATGCATGCAGTCAATGGCGCCCTGCACCATGGGGAAGCCTGCAATGCAAGCAAACCCTCGCGCTCGCTCATGCTCCTTGCCTCTAGCAAGAGGGAACGAGATGAATCTGTTTGTTTGAACATACAGAGCCTCAGTGACCTCCCTTATACAGCCAATGCACTGCAAGCTATGAGAAGCTATATCTCCAGCAGAAACTTGAAAGGAGCCAGTGCCATAAAAATTAAGCGCTCAGTTACCTTGACAGCCACAGGCAATCCTGTCCTTGTCCTGCTCTGAGGCTGCAGTTGTGGCTGCAGCAGTTGACAAATTTCAATCACGACCTCTTTAGTGAACTGTAGCCGTCTGATGCACTGGTCGTCACTGAAGTTGAGGTCGGAGAATTGTTCCCCGAAGGCCCTCGTTGAATATGGCCTCCTGCTGAGTACCCTGCGCCTCCTCCTCCTCCTCCCCCCTCTTCTGGAAGCTTGTCCTGCTCTGCATGGCCTCTCTGCATGCTCCCGGTCATGTTCAGTTCCCAGAGGAAGCCCTAGCAGACCACCCATGTCTGGAAGCATCAGTGAGATGATTACTGTGCTACTGTACTGCAAGAAGCTGATTAGTTGAGACTGAAATCAGGGAAGAAGTCTGGAATTCCCAGTAAAGATATTAAGGAAATTTTAACTGGGAGCGGGATTCGGGCTGCAGGCGGTTGATGGCTGGCACCAAAGAAAGGCACAACGGCAAGTTTATACAACCTGTCCTAATGATTTAACCCTTAAGTCCTGGAATCATTCTGGTGAATCTGTTGTGTACCCGCTCTGAGGCCGATATTTCTTTACTGAGGTTTGGTGCCCAAAACTGAACCCAGTTCTCCAGATGAGGTCTGACCAAGACTTTGTGCAACTAAGGCATCACTTCTTCACTTTTGTATTCCAACCCCCCTGAGATAAAGGCTGACATTCCATTCACCTTTTTGATTATTTTTTGCACTAGCTTTTAGTGATCTGTACACATAGACACCTAAATCCCGTTCTCCTCCACAGCTCCTAGTCTCTCACCATTAAGAAAATATTCTGATTTTCTTTCTCAGATCCACACTTCCCCACATTGAACTCCATCTGACACAGTTTTGCCCATTCACTTACTCTGTCTATATCTCTTTGTAACTTTCTGCTCCCATCTACACAATTCACAGTTCCTCCTAACTTAGTGTCATCTTCAAACTTGGATATACAACTCTCTATTCTTTCATCCATGTCATTTATATATGTGGAGAAAAGCTGAGGCTACAGGTCCCTGAACACGACTTGCCACATCCCACCATTCAGAGAATGCTCCCTTTATCGCTACTCCCTGTATCCTATCTCCCAATCAATCACCAACCCATGTCACAAAGTCACCTCCAATTCCGTGTGCTTTGATTTTTGCTAATAATCTCTTGTGCGAAACCTTATCAGATGCCTTCTGGAAGTCCATGTAGGCATCATCCATAGACACTCCCCTGTCCACCAAGCTAGTGACCTCAAAAAATTCAACTAGATTAGTCAGACATGACCTACTCTTCACAAATCCATGCTCACTACCTTTGATTAGCTCAAGTCCAAGTGCTCAGTCACTCTGCCTCTGATGATAGATTCCAGTAATTTCCCCACAGCTGATGTTAAACTGACGGGTCTGTAGTTACTTGGTTCCTCCCTTCCTTCTTAAATAATGGAATGATATTTGCAATTTTCCAGTAATGACACCTGGAAGTTAAAATGGCCTGAGCTTCACACCAGCGTCTTCATGGGCGCTTCCAGCCCACCCCAGCCCACGCATGCTACATTCACGCCCCGAGTTAGGATTGGGGCTTTGGTCTATTTAGATCATTATACTACATAAGCAGCATGCCATATATTCTCTTATCTGCCATTAATGTCAAGAGATTTAGCAAACAGGACATTAATAAAGAGCATAGATATATCTCCAATTTCTCATGAGCTCTAAATACTCTTAAATTGTTTCTCATGGATTAGTTACATAGATAATTGAGCTGAGAGTATTGATAGTTTTTGCTTATTAATTGCTGGAGTTGTTGTTCCAGTATTTTCACTTACCACTGGAGGCCCCAATGGATTGCAGCCAGTTTTCCAGTGCACACATATCAGCACAGAAAGCTGCCAAACCTTTTGCAACCTTTGTACTGTAACCTTTGATTTCAGTTTGTGCGCCTGTGTGTGTGTGTGTGTATGCGCATGTATGTGAGGGGGTGTTGGAATTAAAAGTACTGAAATCCCGCATCTTCCCAGAATGGAATGTGAAGGGTGGGATGCTAACTGCTGCATATCAGGCATCTTTGTGGATGGTGTCGTCAGTTGTCAGCGCAAAATTAAGCTGAGTCTGACTGACCTGTTTTCTGATGTGGAGGTCAGTTATTTTTAGGTCATTGTTTGCTTGCAGCTGCAGAAATTCTCAATCTTCTGGCAGTAGGGCCCATTGGCAGAAGCCTAAGAACATGTTGCTTTCCCACCATCTTGGCACAGGTGGTGTACTTGGCATGGGTTAACTGAGGAGGAGAACATTTTGTTTTTAAACTTGGAAAAAAATGTAGCTATACTAATGGGGACATAGTAGATTTGCTTACTTTAGATTTTCCATTCAAATGAATTAAGCAATATTTGGGGATGGGGGTAGGAGGGGAGCAGTTTCAATTTTGCCGGAGTTCTGGTGCATACAACTCTAAGTTAATGCAATCAATGTCACCTGCGACATCATCAGAGGCCACATTTTACTTACTTTTACTGTTACAAAAAATGTTTCATCGGCTCAAGGTCAAATAACTTTGCTAGTTTTCTATAACGGGATTGCAGCTTAGATGAACTTTCAAAATAAAAGTTTCCAAGAAGTATTGCATGGAAGTTAAGATGATAAGAATGAGTTTCATATCTTTTAATGTGGACATAATGAAACCTAAAATTTACAGAGGGTACTTTTCAACATTGGTATCCTTTTCATCTTTTGGACTAAAGTAGCCTTTGAACAATGCCCACAAAGCAAAACTAACTCACCACAAGCCTTCCTGATTTATATTGTACATTAAAATGTCACTCCCACAAATCACAGCTGCATCATTACATAAAAGACAGCAGTTTAATTCACTGAAAGAACTAAAGTTGTAGCTGCAACCTTTGTTCTAGACAGTGCAATTGAAAAGCAGACTCATATTTAAAATCTAATTTTATTTTTGATTAAAGTAGCCGATTTATAAGTAGTAGGAACATAGGAACAGGAGTAGGTCAGTCAGCCCCGTGTGTTAGCACATAATGTAAAACCTTTTTACATATTGGTATTGATTTTTACATAACTTTTTTACATTGATTTTTTTCTAATTTGTTGCTTCTCAATTTTATAGGATATTTTCTCTTTTTTAGGTGTCCTCTGCCACAAACTATTCTCCAGCAGGTGGTTTGCTGCAAGGGCTTTGCCTGTGCCAGTGTGGAACATGCTGTGCGGGGGTGTGCATAAATGATTCGTATTCACTTTTTAAAAATTCACACCAAAAATGTTTTTCACTCGTTCATCAAAATTCAATAAAATATATAGAAATGTTACTTTACTCAATTATACCTGTTTTTTAAAACCTTTTCTTTCTAACATCTTGTTTTTCATCTATGTCATTGATTGATGTCATGTGAACTTCCACTATATCCACTTGTGCCAATATTTTTATGTTTTTCTCTCGGTTTTAATTTTCCTCACTTCTTTTCCTATTCCCAAAACTGGCTCTGGCAAAGGCATGTAAGTGCTTTTAATTCTTCTTCCTTTTCTGTGAATAGCCTTGCCACTATTCCATGGCTCCTCTGGTGGGTCCATCCATGATCAGGAACTCACTATGTGGGAAATTAATGAGTGAATTATCCTTACTCCTCAGGCATATACAGAATTTTTAAATGTGTACAACTATACTGCTTAGAAAGTGTAAACTAAAGGACGATTTTGTGAGCTCAGGACTGTGTACTAGTTTGAGCCAGCCACCCACCTGTGTTTGGAATAGCTGGCTGGCCTAAGCTAGCCCAGAGTCCACTGAGGTTCGTGCATCCAATTTTGCAATGTCAGCTTATTTTAAATAAATAGCATAAACTCCTAGCATGGTTTTGACCTTGTGGTAGCAACCAGCCTAATGGGGATGCACAACATCTGGCCAGTAGTTCAAATTTAAAAGGATGTGTGCATGGAAGGATTTAAAGATGAAGACAAAGAATTTAAATTTAATGCATTGGGGAATGAGGAGCCAATAGGTCAGTGAGGACAGGGGTGTTAAGCAAGTGGGACTTTAAGGAGGAAAGGTAGAGAGGCCGACAGTTTTAGGGAAGGAATTCCAGAGCTTAGAGCCTAGCCGGCTGAAGGCACAGCTGCCAGAGGTGGAGTGATTAAAATCAGGGATGTGCAAGAGGCAAGAATTGGAGGAGTGCAGAGATCTTGGAGGGTTGTAGGGCTGGAGGAGGTTACAGATAGGGAGCAGTGAGGCCATGGGTAGGATTTGAAAACAAGGATGAGAATTTTAAAATCAAGGCGTTCCTGGACCAGGAGTCAATATAGGTCAGCGAGCACAGGGCTGATGGGTAAACAGGACTTGGTGCAAGTTAAGATATGGGTAGCAGAGTTCTCAGTTCTGATGGGAGGCCAGCATTAAATTAGTTGAGTTTGGAGGTGGTGAAGGGCATATATATGAGTTTCAGCAGTGAGGGAACTGAGCTAGGCATGGAGGTTGGCAATGTTGCAGGTCAAATGGGAGAACAAGGCTTCACACAGCCTGGATCAGCCTGAGGCAGTGTCCAGCGAGGGGGATGGATTCAGTGGCCCTCCTCTTTCTCATCTATATGTTATCTCTTGGCAACATCATCAGAAACATGAGGTCAACTTCTACATGTATGCTGACACGCAGCCCTGTCTCTCCACCACTTCTCTTGACCCCTCTTAATAACTAGAAGCTGGACAGGAAATGCACACATACACAAGAAATTTAATATATATTGATATTCGCTGTAAGCAGGTTAGAAAGAAAATAGTGGGACCAAAGATCAAAAAGGTTGTAAAATAGATTAATTTTGTGAGGCCCTACACAAAATCTAGGCTGAAACTACAGTGAAAGACTGTTCAGGTGGAAGTAAAAAAATCTATCTGAAGAGGAGCAAGGTAATTCTCCTGGTGTCCTGACCAATATTCATCCCTCAACCAATACCACCAAAAAACAGTTTGACTGGCATTTATCTCATTGCAGTTTGTGGCACCTGCTGTACACAAATTGGCTGCTACATTTGTCTATATAAGAACCGTCACTACACTTACAGGTAATTCATTAGCTGTGAAGCACTTTGGGACATCCTGAGGACTTGAAAAGCTCTTTATAAATGCAGGTTCATTCTTTCTTCTTATAGGTGGATAGCTACAGAAACCAATAGTACAGTGTGGGACAGCAGTAAGGAAGTTAACCAAATGTTGGGAAGAATAGGAACAGGAGTAGGCTATTCAGCCCCTCGAGCCCATTCAATTAGATCACGGCTGATCTGTACGACAACAACATTTATCGGCCTTTGATCCATGTCCCTTGATACCCTTACCTAATAAAAATATCAATCTCAGTCTTCAAAATTTCAATTGACCCAGCATCCACATCCTTTTGGGAGAGAGAATTCTAGATTTCATTTTATTATTCATTCTTGGGAAATGGGCACGCTGGCAAGGCCAGCATTTATTGCCATCCCTAGTTGCCCTTGAGAAGGTGGCGGTGGGCCCTCTTTTTGAACCACTGCAGTCTGTGTGGTGAAGGGACTCCCACAGTACTGTTAGATAGGGAGTTCCAGGATTTTGACCCAGCAACAATAAAGGAACGATGATATATGGGCAATTTTCCACATTGTTGGGTAGATGCCAGTTTTGTAGCTGTACTGGAACGGTGTAGCTAGTTCTGGCGCACAGGTCTTCAGCACTACAGTCGGGGCATGTAGCCCTTGCCATGTCCAGTGCACTCAGTCGTTTCTTAATGTCACATGGAGCGAATCGAATTGGCTGCAAACTGACATCTGTGATAGGGGGACCTCAGGAGGAGGCCCAGAAGTATCATTCACTCGGCACATCTGGCTGAAGACCTTCAGCCTTATCTTTTGCACTCATATGCTGGGCTTCATCATCGATTATGGAAATATTCATGGAGCCTCCTCTTCCCGTTAATTGCTTAATTGCCCACCATTCGTGACTGGATGTGGCAGGACTTTGACCTGATCTGTTAGTTGTTGGATCGCTTTGCTCTATCACATGCTGCTTCCGCTGTTTAGTCCTGTGTTGTAGCTTCAGGTTGGTACCTCATTTTCAGGCATGCTCTGCTATACTCCTCATTGTACCTGGGTTGGTCATCTGGCTTGCTGGTAATGGAGGAGTGAGGGATTTACTGGGTCATAAGATTGCAGCTCTTGACGGTATAGATTGCTGCTGCTGCTGATGGCCTCATGGATGCCCAGTTTTGAGCTAGAAAATCTGTTCTTAATCTATTCCACTTAGCACGGTGGTAGTGCCAAGTGACACAATGGAGGGTGTCCTCAGTGTGAAGAAGGGACTAGGACTCCATGAGGACTGCGAGAGTTTGGTGAGGACAAGGTTAAGTAGGTTATTCCCTAATGTTGGTTCTCTCACCACCCGCTGCAAGCCCAGTCTGGCAACTATGTCCTTCAGGACTCAGCCAGTGGTGATACTAACATGCCACTCTTTATGCTGAACATTGAAGTCCCCCACCCAGAGTATTCTGTGCCCTTTCTACCCTCCATGCTTCCTCCAAAAGGTGTTCAACTTAGAGAAGTACTGATTCATCAGCTGACGGAGGGCAGTAGGTGGTAATCAGGTGGAGGTTTCTTGCCCATGTTGGACCTGAATTTGAAATTTCCTGGGGTCCAGAGGAAACGTTGAGGACTCCCTGGGCCACTCCCACCTGTCTGTATACCACTGTGCCCCCATCTTTGGTGAGACTGGCCTACCAGTGGGACAGAGCATAGCTAAGGAGGGTTCTGAACCTTTGGAATTCTCTACCCCAGAGGGCTGTGGATGCTCAGTTGTTGAGCATATTCAAGGTTGAGATCGATGGATATTTGGACACTAACAGAACCAAGGGATATGGGGATAGGGTGGGAAAGTGGAGTTGAGGTAGATGATCAGCTATGATCAGGCTCGAGGGGCTGTATGGCCTACTCCTGCTCCTATTTCTTGCATTCTGATGTGATGGAGGAGTCGGAGATGTTGGCTGATATGTATGATTCTGTAAATATGACTGTCAGGCTGTTGCTTGACCAGTCTGTGAGACACTCTCAACTTTGGCACCAGTCCCCAGCTGTTAGTGAGGAGGACTTTGCAGGGTTGACTGGTTTGGGTGTGTCTTGCTAGGCCACTCCAAAAGGAAATTAAGAGTCAATCATGTCACTGTGGGCCTGGAATCACATATAGGCCAGACCTGGTAAGGATGGCTTTTTATACTTGTCCACTACTCTTTAATGATTTTTGTACATGGATACCCAAATCTATTTGCTCCTCCACATTTCCTAGTTTCTCCAATTTAGAAAATACGGCCAGATGTCTTTCTTGGATCCAAAGTGGATGACCTCACACTTGACATATTGAACTCCATTCGCCAGTTTTGCCCACTCACTTAATCTATGTACCTTTGTAACTTCCTGCTCCCATCTGTACTACTTACTGTGCCTCCCAACTTAGTTTCATCTGCAAATACAGCTCTCTACTCTTTCATCCATATATATGCGGTGAAAAGCTGAGGCTCCAGATCCCTGAACACAACTTGCCACATCCCACCAATCAGAGAACGCTCCTTTTCACATTACAGCCAATCCTTTAACATTTGCTCTCACATCTTCAGGTGGGGTGTTAATGTTGGTGTCAAGCTCATTAATGGGTGCTGGAGTTGTAGGCCTAACCACTAGGCGATTGGGATTCTTCCCACTTTGGTCCTACCTACGGCAGCGATGGTACATTGCATGGTTTTAATTGGTTAAACTTCAGCAATACCCTTGTGCACAAGTGGGAGTTCCTAAGCCTTGATTGTTGCCAACCTTCTCTGTAATTATGTAAGTGGGGTGTACATTCTATATCAGGCAAACAGAAACTTAATGTGAGTGGATTTCCCAGTAACTTGGTTTGGAGACTTTTAAGAATGGTTATGGTTTTTGTGAAAATCAGATACCTGGCTGACATAAATGCAGCCCTAACTGTTCTGCAGATTTAAAGAAACTGGTTTAATCTGATGAGGATTCATTATTGTTTTCTAGTTGTTAATATGCACTCAATTCATCCATTTTATAATTAATTTAATACAATGCTTTCTTCACAGAGTATAGGCTCCATTGTATCAGAATTTAAAATGGCAAAGATTTTTTCAGGAATGGTTGATACTGGAGAGGAGGAGATTTTTTTTTAAAGAAAGGTTTTAGGGCATGGAATGCCATATCAAAAACAATGGTGCAGCAGAATTCATAACAGCTTTTAAAAAAGTGGATAAATATTTTGAAAAATAAATTTAAAAGGGTATAGGGAAAGAGCAGGGGAATGGGATAAAGTGGAAAGCTTTTTCAGAGAGCCAGCACAGGCACAATGGGCTCCTTTTGTGCTGTAAAATTCTATGAAAACTAAGCCTGAAAATCTTGGAACAGCATTTCATCCCCCCACTGATGCTTTATCTGTTATGGGAATTAAGGAGCCATCAATTGGTTACTGCGAAACTGTACCTTATTAAAGAATCAACACCTTCAGGAGAGGAGGGGATAAAGACGGCAACAAAAAGTCATTTGTTTTACAATAAGCTTCTCAGGGAAATAGGCAAAGGAATATTCTTGTGAAAAAAATGGATAGTTCGCAACTTAACTTTTATCCCCCTCCCATCCTGAAGCTAATGACTCACATCAGGGTATGGCTCCACGAGTGCAGCAAAACCCTTCAGTGCCTTCTTCTAATGGTTATTTTTTAAACATGAGCTAGACTGTGTCAATACCTATTTAATTGGGGGTGGGGCAAGGAGGAGAAGGGATATATCCATCAGCCCATCCTGCTCTTACTCAATATATATTCACTTTCCAGTAGAGGTCATTGGTTATCAATGAAGAGCAGGAACCCTCTCCAGTTCTTCCCTTGCTTATCCTAGGTTGAGGCCATTCCTCATTTCAGTGCAAGGTTAAAAATGAAGGTTAACATGCACAAGTCTTGCTAAATCATACACATGGACAGGGGCAATGAAGTTTGCAAGTCTTGACACAAAGCTATATGGCTGACAAATATAAGTGAAATTAATAGCATTCAAAGAGATGTGGACCAATTAATAGGAAAGCTAAGGAAGGACTAATGGGTTTTACTGTGGATGAATTTAAGGCAATGCACATTTGAAGAGGAAATATAAAGGGTTGTTAATTAGCAAATATGCAGAAGCAAAATAATTTGGGTGTAATTTATTATTCATTGAAAGTTTCCAGTCAATATATAGCTGTTATCAACATAGCTAATTAAATACTGTAATGCATCTCAAGGGCATTTGAACGTAAGTCAAAACAAGTTATTCTAACCTTGGTTAGAACAACAATGCCAGATTTGGAATATTTTGTCCATCAAAAGGGCGTTGAGGGGTGGGTGGGGGCAAAAAGCAGCGCTGCAATGATAATACACAGACTTGGGTCTCTAAGTTACAGGGGATCAGACCTGAATTGTTTTTTACAGGAAAAAATATCATGCAATTCTAGGAGAGGTGAAAGAGAGAGGAAGAATCAGGTTTTTAAAAATGCTGAAGATATATAAACATACATGTATATTTCCCCTAATGACATAGTCGGTAAGGGCACCTTCCAATACTAAGGCATGCAGAACAGAAGGGCTCAGCTTTGAACAGTGGCTTGTGCTGGATTAACTCTGTGTTCATCACAATTGTAAGATATAATTAGCCTTAGCATTGCTGGGCTAGAGGAGAGGGGGCAAAAAAAAGCCAGGGTTCCTGCACCCAATTGATATCAAATAACTCAAATGGCAAGTGCAAATATGGCCCCTAGATTGGAACTGAATCAGGCCACTATGATGCTTTCTACAGTTGAATAGCCTGCCAACAAACAACATTATGACTTACATGAGAAAGATTAGTGGTGGATATGTGGAACAGTTGCCCAGCTAAAGCATTTAACATAATATGGCAAGACAGACTGATATAATCAAATGCTCCATGAAGCATATGGGTTAGTTTCTCACTGAGGCAGGGGAAGGTCAGTCTGTTAGGGGCAGCTGGCTGGGGTTGAAAAATAAAATTGAGAGAATTAATATTCTAGTTTTCGCTGATCACCTTTGAGCATAAGGACTATCTGCAAAGAACATTCCCTCAGGTTATTAAATATGTGAGTGCAATTCATGTTAACTGGATTGCACATGATCTGTGGAAGAAGCGATTCTTATTCCATACTTTTATGTCAAGTTAAGCATATGCAAGCAGAGCATCTTTGCTAGCTATTGTGCATCTTTGGAAATCAGCTCATCACCTATAAATTATATATGAATAGAGCACTATCAGTATTCTTATCCCACAGCTGTGATGCCTGACATGAAAATTTTGACTGTATGTTTTGATATGAAGTCCGACCTTTGCCTATAAATATATTGGCCCAGAATTTGCTGAAGCAGGGCATCTTGCAGCATACTATGTTAGATTTTTCCCCCTCACCCTTCAGCTCAAAAATTTTTGTGCTGCAAGTGCGAGCTGATAACGTGCAACGTCAATGGGGAATCTTTGACCTTGGCGAATGACGAGACAGTCTATTTCCTTAACCAATAAGATTTAAGAATAGAGAAAGCAATAGAAATGACGGGGAAGGAAATAAGGTGAATTGGAGTCAAATTAAATTCAGAAAGAGAAATAAAGAGGGAAAGAAAGATTGGATTGAGAGGAAAAGTAAGAAAAAAATTTTTAAATTGCAAATTTTAAAAACCTCTAGGATCAATTTACTATCTGCAGGAACAAGACTTCAGTTTCAATTGTTCCCTTTCTGTTCCGGAGAGGTTGAGTGGCATTGCAGGAACATAAATCTAGTCATTAAAAGGGCCCTTCTTTAATGACATAACTTTCTGCGATGAGTTTAATTTGTTTTAACAGCGCATATGGGCAAATAGTACTTTCCAGAAGATGAAAAGAGTTTCTCTGGAATCAGAACATAGATTCATGAATCTTGAATTTCTGAACTAGGAACTACTTCACTTTCAATGCAAAATTAAGTCTGCTTTGGACATTTTTATGTACTGTATTTGTGTGACTATATCAGCAATCACACACACCAAAAATTTAGCTTTCATAAATTGGCAAGATTATGCAGCACCAATATAAATCAAACATATATACACACAATTCACTATGTGCTCAAACTAACCTGAATATATATTCAAAAAAGCATACTGAACCAGATAAATTAAGACAATTCAAAATCACTTTTAATTTGGGTTAAGTAACTGAACAAAGTTAATGACTTGTGCAAAGTTCAGGGCTGGTTTTAAAGCTGTAATTCTTTGTGCAATTCCAAATTGTTGATTAGTTACACAAAGAATTTGAAATAGTATTGAGAATATTAGACTCAGGTTTTATTAAATAGAGAAAATTAACAGCTTACTTTACTAGTTTTCTGTTCTTTTCTTCTATGAAGATGGCAACTCATGCTAAGCTACATCCCGAATGCTGGCAGCCCATCAGTATCTTTTCCAAGTGGCCATTCTTCATGCAAGAACCTCACTAGACCATTTGATCCTGAGAGTGGGGATGGGAGAAAAAGGGGGGGCATTGCAGTCAAGCCCAATTCTTTCCTCAACTGATGTTCACTTATACCCAAATTTGTTCAATTGGGGATCATGTAACAATCAGGAGCAGGAAAACACTGCAGTATTCATTTATTGGGTTTGTACAAGATTTCCTTTCAAAAGCTTTTTTCTAATCTAAATGTCCTATCCTTTTGCTAATGAATTCAATAGGCAAATCAGTAGTCATGATAATGTAGTTTAAAATGGTTATTTTACACACCATGTACAATATATTAGTAACAATATTTTAATATGGAATGTAAACATGAACAATCACTGTAAAAGACTAACATTACAAACAAACCTATATTTGTGGACCAGAAATAACTTTATTTAGATATTGTAGCATTATAACAAAATTCAATGAAGTACACCCATCATGCAGTAAAGTAATATAAAATATAGAAGCTCTGAACCAATATTCAAAACCGGCTCAAGAGTATGCTGATGATCATATTTTACCACTGGAACAGCAATACTTTTTGGGCATGGATGGTGACTATTTTCTAAAAGAAACTCCATGTACAAAGGGCCAAGTATTAACCACAAACTATACACTATAGTTGGGATTTTTGCGCAAAATGACAAACCCATCAAGGATCGGGGTTAGAGGTATGTACTCTTCGGTTGCCAACTCAGCTCTTTCGCCATGTGCTAATAACACAGGTGTAGTATGTGTCTGGAATCCTGTGATGGTCTTGGGCTTGCCTGCTTGGCCTACAACATCCACAGCCTGCAACAAAGCCAGAAAGAGTTAGCAGATCTTTTCCAACAATTTAATTCTCACTTTAGATTACCTGCCCTGCACCATTCCCTAGTTGAGAAAGCAGGCAAGCCTGTTCCAATGCTTCTACCAATGTTATTGGCGCCAGCTTTTAGATGATGTAGGAGGACAGCATCAGGCAAGCCCCAAGATTTTCCGAGCTTCTTTTAGTGAAAAGGAGGGATAGAAGGGGAAAAGAATTGCCCATCTTCAGCTCAAAATCTCCCACTGATATCAGCCCAGACACTGAGCTTACTATGTGGTGAACTGTGGAAGCAAAACTTGGATTTTACTACTACATGGCACAGCTGACAGGTACACCACTGTATAAAGTACATTATATTAAATGAAGTCATGTAGGAAGAAAATCAGTTTAAGTTATATTAACATATTTAATATATTTAATATAATTCCTGTTAAGTGTTTGACCTGTGCCCAAATCTGTAGCTTAGCAACTCTCTCTTGAATGTGGTCATAACTCAAAGCTGCACATGTACTGTCTTGCACAAATAAGCTGTCTACAACAAAATGGGTCCATTTTTAAAATTATGCTTTTCTTGGAATGAGAGTTCTTCCAAATTTTTCAACCTTTAATCAAGCTTCATCAATGCAGATTGGTTTTGCTAGGTTTCATTCCACATATTCTATAGTAATGAATATTTAAGACTTCTGAAATTGCCAATTTTTGAATTTTCTCAGTCCTTTTTTTGGACATTTTCCTATGCTGTTCAGACAACTTGCCTTCTAATTTTCCCAGATGGACACAGATGTAGTCAAGAACTCACTGTAGGCAATTGTGGATGTGAAATCACACCCTACAATTCTAACACAGAATGGTGCAGGACCAATGCATTGCATCAGCATTCTTGCGTGCGCAGAAAACTCAATGAAGTTCTGTAATATTTGTATTTTGCATAGGCTAAACACACCCCTCATCAGAAAGCTAAACATTTGGATGCAAAGATTTTGAAGTTTGCATTTTTGGAGAAGTTTATTGCTTTAATTAATTCGACACACCAACATACACTTTCATACCTGGCCAACACGGACTGACACTGGCAATGGTCGGAGCTCTTCATCAAACGTAACTAGCATACGAGGCTGCATTGCAGCAACTAGCCCATAAAGAATATAATGGGACTTGCCAAGAATTACTGTAAATAAAGAGATTCATTTTTAGACTATTCACACATCAATTCACCAATTCTACATGTATTTTTATTATTTTAATTTGCTACAAAATTTTCTAACTTTGTACAGGTTAAGTTTTCCCATCTTCCCAATACCACAGTTTTTGTTAGTCAAGCCTACTTCAACTAATAACTAATAAAATCTCCATTCACAAATCCCGTTTTTATCTTTTTCAATGATAGCTGTCCCTGTTAAATGAATAAAATGTTCAAATGAATTGCAGAAGTCTGGATTTATTCATTTAAGCATTGTATTGCCTCACTGAAGCCAATGTGTTAAGCTCTTTTTGCCCGTGTTTTTCTCTAGGTGTCAAAATTGCCTAGTAACCAATTCAGTGATGTTACAGATTTTTTAGCCTCATTAGGTGCTTTTAACAAGTGCTTTTGTTTAGGTGTAAAAACTTCAGGTGTTAACACTCAACTTTGTGATGCTTAAAATTTACCCACGATTACTCTGATTTTAAAAGGTCCCTTTTTAAAAATGTTGTTGTGTTGCACTATAATATGTATATTGTAATGAAGCAAATGACAAATGCACTCAGTTATCCATAACAGTGGGACCGTTATACTCTACTGTAATTGCAATCCAGTTTGTTAGCTTCTTGCCAAACTTCATAAAACAGTTAAAAGAATAGCAAAATACTAAGGATACTGGAAATCTGAAATAAAATAGAAAATGCAGGTAACACTCAGCAGGTCAGGCAGCACCCGTGGGGAGAGAAACAGAGTTAACGTTTCAGGTCGGTGATCTTACATCAGAAACCTGAAACATTAACTCTTTCTCGCTCCACAGATGCTGCATGACTTGCTGAGTGTCTCCAGCATTTTCTGTCTTTATTAAAACAGAACTGATAAGTGAATAAAATTACATGGCAAAATTATTCATTTAACTGTTTTGCACTGTATCGCATGAACCACTTAATGCTGTTTATAGAATGCATTTTTAAAAGATCATCACAACTTTGTTTGAAACAGAGGTCCTTAAAGGTTAAACACCGACAGATGCTAGGGACTGAATAGTGCTATAATTCAGTCAAGGGATACTATGACATTACAAACCACAAATTATACACTATATATAAACTTCTTTCCCCTGCTCCCATTTCATTATTTTACTTCTCCTCTCATGAAGACAATCATACAGCAGCAATGCTTTCAGCAGGGGTTGCTAATCCAGCTTCTTATTCTTGGTAGTGATCCACACAGACTGCAGCGGTTCAAGAAGGCAGCTCACCACCACCTTCTCAAGGGCAATTAGGGATGGGCAATAAATGCCGGCCTCGCCAGCAACGCCCACATCCCACGAACGAATAATTAAAAAAAAGAACAACCATGACCAATTTCCCCCTCCTTAGCCCAGGGCTATGGTCAATTATATGGCCTCACAGGGACCAGACCTGACATCTAAGCTCTGCTGTTTAGTACAAAACCATGCAGAACATTTATGTATTGAGGAAATCCCACATCTACTTTTAATAGAAAATTAACTGAATATGTAAAATTCCACTGGAATTCGGCTGCTACTAACCCAAAATGCTTTGAGAATACTATTGAGAACTGAAAATGATGCTGTGATGTTCACACAAATGTGCATTAGGTGATTGAGATGTAATAAAACAGAACAATTCATTGAGTTTTAAAAAAGTGCTTTACTAATTAATGGCGATGCTGATCTCAGTCAAACTTGGTTAATACAGACTCAACAAGGACCAGCAAAATACTCAATGGATTCACTCCTTTAGGGTTTGATCTCCTGCACTATTGGAATTTTTAGTGAATTTTGATATACAGCAGATTCAAAAAGGAAGAGGTGAGAAGATTTTAAAAAGTTGCCAAGAATTGTTAACATTGAACCCGAATTTCAACTACAAAAATTCAAACGTTTTTAATTTTTTGTAAACATATACTAAAAATATATATTCTTCCAATCCATGGCAGTCATTAACATGTTCGTACTGATGCAATCAACCGCGCATTACAGAGCTTTGTATGTTAAACTGAACAAAACTTACTGTTCTTCACATCAAGGAAAGAGACCAGTACAGTGAGAAGACCAGCCACCGCTACTTGGCTCATTAGTTGTCTGTCACTGTGGTATGGACACAATGTGAGTGTTCCCTTTCCAAGGTGAGTCAAACCCTAGCCACAGGAACACAAAACAAATTTAAGTTCTAAGTACCTGATGATTTTGCTTTTGATATCACATATTCCTATGTAATGACAAAGTAGTACAATATTGACAATTAACCTAATTTCATTTTTAGCCAAACCAGAAATATTCGTGTCATTAAAAAATTTAAATGGTCACTAATGCAGTTCCACAAACAGCTGCCAAGTGCTGCATTGGCTTGTAGTGGGACAAGATGGCCACTGTCACTTTCCCCTTCCAGTGAATCAAGCTGCTCCACCTAGTGTCTCAAATAAGAGTGGATGAAACCATTGCAATTGAAAATAAACAGCATCATAGCCCCTGAACTCAAACATACAACCCAACATACTGTGGAAAAGCCATCCAGATTACCAGAGAATTAATTTTGTAATTCACTGTGCTATCACTAACCATTTGAGAAAAAATGGACCACTGTACAAATTAAAAAGAGACAAGCATATTAAAATTAACCTATTATACATGGGTGTTCAACAATCCATACCAGCACAAAAGTCTGTGGCTCTCCCCCCACCCTTTGACAATCTTCTCCCTTCCTGAAGGCATTAAGTTTTTCGCTGGTGTACAATTTCACTGGTGCTAGACGCCCTGCTGTACCTTGATCAAATAGCTATTATTCACTTGAGCCTAGTCAATGAGTGTTGGTAGCCATTTAACCATAAGAAGCTTCAAAGCGGAGCTCCCAACCTCCCCCCACCCCTACCCCACCACATGATATTCACAATATACCACATGAGCAATGATTTGCCTTCATTTACGCCCCAATTCCCATAAAGCACAATATACCAATACAATACAGGTTCAAAATTGTGCCTATCTGATATGCAAATAAATTACAGGGTGGCACTGACTGGGCTGAGGGACATAATATTTAAAAAATAAATAGATCTCAGGATTGATGAAGGGATTAAAAAGTACAGGTTCTTTAAACTAAAAATCAGTTGATTTGCATTTCATCAGTTAGATGTCATCTATCACATCAAACCTTCATACATTGTCTTAAATGATACATCAGTAATTCAAAATAATATTTCAGAAGAACTGTGCACCCACCTGTGCTATTCTAACCATGAAGAGATTATTTGGATCCTTGGCATGGTACTGAGCTAATTGCCTCAGCATGGCTGCCAACCTGGCATTGTTAGTACCTGTAAATAGGAAGATTCATTAACTTAAATTAAGAATGACCTTGTGTTTATAAAGCATTACATCACATCTTCAAGATGTCCCACAGTGATTTACTTTTGAAGTAATTACTTATGTTAGAAAACTCGATGGCCAATTTGCATACAGCAAGGTTCCACAAACAGCCAATGAATAAATAACCAGATAATCTGTTTCCAGTGGTGTTGGTTGAAGAAGGAATGTTGACAAGGACACCAGCACAACTCACTGCTCCTTCTTGAATAGTGCCATGAGATCTTTTACATTTACCTAAGCAGGCAGATGAAGCCTCATTTTAACACCTCACCTGAAAGATAGCACCTCTGACAATGCAGCACTCCCTCAGTACTGCAATAAAGTGTTATCTAGATTATGTGTCCAAATCCACAGTAGGGATTGAGCACGCAGCATTCTGATTTGGAGGTAAGAATTCAACTGAACCAAGCTGAAAAAATTACATCAGCATCCAACATATGTTTTACTCCCTTCAGTATGTGGTATACATATTTAATTTTTCACATTGTGATTTGCAATGTGCCACTGTTCACAGATGCCCCGCCTTTATTCTACAGGACTATTTTCAATGGGTTCCATAAATGGGTATCCGTTCCCTTGGTATACAGAATGGGGTGGATTCAGCAACAATGGAACAACTAAGCAGAAGAATTGTGCACAAGTAGTCACAACAAAGTCACATCTATAAGTTTGTTATTCTAGTCAGAAATTTCCCCAATGCCAGGGTAGGTTCATATGTCAGCAACAGCAAAACCAGTGAGGGAAAAAAAAATCACTGCTTAACGTGGTACCCAATCATACAGGCCAAGATGATCCAACCTTGGTCTATACAAAATTAGCTGATTTCAGACAGGACAACTTGGCACACTACAATTAGCATCAGTATCCCAATACTAGGAAGATAAGGAAATAAAAATGGCTTGGGTTCACAGCCTCCATCTCTATTCCCTATTGAGGACAGGATCAGGCTGCCAGCAAGAAGCATTATACATGAAGAATGATTACTTAAATCAAGGTACTAGAGGGCTATTGGCACCTGTGGAACCATGATTCAGTAAGAGTCAATGCTTCAGGAGAACAAATGATGTCCATTGGGGATTGCTTCCTTATAACCTGCATATTATACTTATTATTTTTGCTACTGGTCACATCAATGACCAGAACAGGATTTATGTGCTAGTGACCACAAGTAGGACAAGTAATTTGTTATTGTCTGGCTCCCTTGACATTTTCACTGCCTCAGAGACTTTATACAAATTTTTAGTGTTTGAGCAGCAAACTGTGCTAAGTGTAGTATTTCACTACATTTATCACAAATCCTGCTATATTGAACCACTTGTCCTAACCATAAGGAATCCCAGGAACAAGAACCCAGAAAGTTGAGGCTTATGGATAACTCAGAGGGCAATCTTCCCTCTAGAGAATGGGGAAAAAATGGAACATCTAAGGCTTTGGGCAGTATGACATTAAATAGTTTAAAAGATTAAGAGATGTTAGGCTCAGACACAGTTCAGTCCAAGATGTTCAAATAGTCAGCCTCTGTCCAAAGTGGCACAAAGGGAGAGAGGCATCTGAAGGTTCTAAAGCAATAAGTACATCAAAATCTGGCTCCTCAAAGGTTTATCCTCCTCGTTTCAAGCATGGTCAAATAAACAAGGAGCAATTACAGTGGATCTCTGATGTGTACTAACAATCCCATTATCTGTGATGTGTACTGCACTGCTCAGCACTCCCAAGCACTAAAATGGGACTCAGAGGTTCTGGAAAGGTATCTGAATAAGTAATGGAAATCAACTGCATTGCAGTACATAACTTTGATGTATTTCACACTGCAGGTGGATTGTGCAAGGTGTGAAACGCATGGGGATTAAGGAGATGTATATCAATAGGGTAGGGACGAGAAGATTGCTATCATCTAAAACCATTTGGAAACAGGCCACCAGGCACCAATATATCAAGGATTGGTCAAAATGGGGAAAGTTATTTGAGGAATGAAAACAAAGAGAAATTCAGCAGCAAGCACCGAATTCCACTGGATCAGAGGACCAAGGGCCCTCATATGTGACTGATTATTAGTGATCAGTATAACATGGTTCCAATTTATTACCAAAGAACATCGAGGTTCCTGTACCTGTAATACATTAGCAGATACAATTTGTTAAATCCTTAACTAATGCTGTAGGCACAAAGCCGGGCTTCATTTTGTCTGAAGATGCTGCAAATTTGTCAGCCCTATGTACAGCAAATGGTTCACCAGTCACAACAGGAATACTGATACTTTTGATCACAATTCGATACTGAAATTGTGCTATGGATAACCAACCAACTTAAAAGCAGAATGCAAGCTGCATGATGGAGTCTGAGTTTCTATACTAGCTTCCAAAACTGTACTATCGGTGGCTGTCAACACAAAGCATCACTTCTACCTCAAAAGTTAATTTAAAAAGGTTCAAATGTCATTGTCTCTGAAATGTAGGTTCCGTGCTAGAGTCCTGATATCAGCCAATGCCATGGAGCTGTAATCCACTCAAGACTGTGGAACTGTCCACAAGACAGAACCAACACTTAAGAGAAAGCAGAAGGTGGCTGCTTCAAGGTTTTAACCTATGAAAAAGTTAATCTTTGGAATTTGTGGGTGCCATGATTTCAGGCCAATGGTCAAATTTTTGGTACCATCTGGTGGAGTGTCTTGGATTCTGAAGCAGTAGAATGACCTTTGCCACAGGAAACTTTACTAAATCTCCACTATCACATTGTAGGAGGCCAAGGGAAGATCTAAACCACTCACTGGAACATTTCCTGGAATCAACAGAATGATATACAGGAGGACAAGATCTGTAGAAGTGAAACACAAAATGAACTCACTGATTTAACTCAAGGGTCCTTGGAAATATCTTGAATAGCAGTACAGACACTTTGGATGATGGCTTGCATTTATATAGCACCTTTAATGTAGAACAATGTCCCAAGGTGCTTCAGAGATCTAATCAAACAAAAATGGAGGCCAAACCAAAAGGAGATATTGGGAGGGATGAACAAAAGCTTGGTCCCTTCCAGGCTCACGGTGCAAGAACAAGGAAGACACTGTATGTGGCCAATCATGTTTTAACAAGAGGCAAGTAGACACTGTAACTGGTGTCAATAACTGAAGTGATGTTAGCACTTAGTAAATATCTGAATCTAGAAGGCATCCAGACATTTCAAAGAATAAAAAATGAAAGTCGTCTTTTAAAAAAAAAAAATTCCAAGCAATGAGTTTTAATGGCATGTAACACTGCAGCTATGGTCTGAATTGTTAGCAGGGGAAAGAACTGACAGCCAAGAAAAATAGCTTACGTACTGCATGATAGATATTTTGGAGTCATGTCATCAGTACTTAAAAAGGTATTGCTCTGTGACTTCCTATTGGTAAACTGAGTTTAGCCTAATGGTGCGCTCAAGATGTGAATGAAGAATCTTAAGTACAGAGAAGTAGTGTGTTGCTAAGTATTAGGATTTTAAAAATTAACAAGCTCCTAAATAATTTGAAGAATGTTGATAACAATGGTACAGAATCAGAGCTTCACTCAATTAATTACTCTGCTTATCTCAACACATACAAACATGCAGTTTCATGAGGCTTACTAAAAAACCTCATTTTTCCATCAGTGAAAACCAATGGCATATCCCCATTAAGTTTTCACTACAGAACTGCTTTAACTGTAAACATTTCCTTGTCCAACATTACTGTACATTACTCACCACTTCCAACCATGCCCATTGCAAAGATAGAATTATGAGACACCTCTGGGTCAGCATCATGAGAGAACTTGCTCAAAGTGTCCAGTATACTCAACCGTGGATTAGAGACTGAAATCAATGCCAGTGCCAGTGGTACAGCACGTCTTAAAGTAGGCTCACCATACCGTAACTGCCACAGAAAGAATTCAACATAATTCTTTTGGTGTTAAAAAGCTTTACATTAAATTGTTGTATAACGTGTAGTTTTAGTAATATCCTGCATTATAACTATCCATCCTAATTATGGGCAGTATTGTAATATAGACATTAGAAGGATGTTATGTTCAAAGATGACTGGATAATCGCATATCTTTCTATGTAAAGGAAGGCAATCAATGGCCAAAGTCTAATACTTAAAGCTCAGCAGCATTAAAAAGAAACGCCAATACATTTGATTAAATACTTCATACACCCTTGCTAACAGATTCTGTAGTTTCTCAGGAAATTGTTGAGATAATGATGGAACTGTCTTCTTCCTCTGCCACGAGGGATTGAAATACACACACACACACACCCCTAATATTAACCATCAGATTGGTACAACAACAACTTGCATTTGTATAAAGCCTTTAATGTCAAGGCGAAGTGCCAAGGCATTTCACAAATGGAAATAGGTAGGGATGCTGCGTCGTGGAAGGAGACATGACCAAAAGCTTGATGGAAATAGATTCATTTTGAGAGGACATTTTGGCTCGAGAGAAGATACGGAGAAGGACATTGAGCTATCGTGATAGAGTTTGTGCCTGGGTTTGGATTTCTAGGAGAGCTACAGGCATAGAAGGGATCTGATTCAGGTCTTCGAAATTACTAACATATAGGTAGATTGATTGAGGTAATGGGGCCAAATAGGACTAGGGGCCACCATTTAAATTCAGACAGCACGGAGCGAGGTTGGGTGTGTGGAATTAATTCTTTTTGCCTCAGAGGGCGATCGACGTGTGGAATAGTATTCCAGAGGTGGCAGTGAGCAGGGAATCCTTGCAATCTTTCAAAAGTGTTCATTTTTGTAAAACTACAGGAGCATGGCAGAAGGATTTTGGGTAATAACTAACAGGTTTGAGGGCCTTCTGGGACTTGCCTGATCACCTTTGAGCGATCTAACAGGAATTTTTAACAGAGGTTCCTGAATTGGCTATAGGTCTCTGCTTTTTTTTGCCTCTCTTAGGTGGGGCTATGCGGATGAGTCCAGTAAGAAATAGGGCAAGCGCATATGGGCCAGATGGCCTTTTCTCATCCCAAGGACATAACATTTTAAAGGAGGAGAGAAAAATGTAGTCTAGCAGAGTTGCTTAGGGAGGGAATTCCAGAGAGTAGGGCTAACGTATCTGGAGATGGGGGTGGGTACACAAAAGGGTCGAGTTAAGAGTTCCAAAGAGTGTGGGAGGGGAATTAAGATTGGACGGAGTTGCAGAGACAGGGTGAGCAAGGCCATGGAGTGATTAGAATTAATTATTGCACATCTGGACAGTTTTTAGGAAGACAAGTCCCAAGAACATCAAATTGCTTAACTACCAATATTACCAAAAATATACAGTTTTGTTAAATACTAGACTGTAGCAGGTCCAGTTTCTCGTTGTAAGATATGCTAATATCTGAATAGCAAATATAGTACTATAATGACAAATTCAAAATGACATGTAGTTGCTGGGACCATAGACAAAGTAATTTTCAAAACTTTCATCTTTCAAACTTCTCATTATGGAACTTACCAAGTGTCCAAATGCACGCAGAGCCATTTCTGCTCCAATCTCTTCTCCCATGGCAATTAAAGCAATACCCAGCACTGCTACTCCCTAAAAATTACAAATCATAACTAAACAAATTCCTTATTTGTTTTTGATTGTTAACCTTTACTGATCTCCAAGGTTATTATAATGCCAAGTTTACCAGTTTACTTGCAAAAATTACATTTTTCCATTTAATTACTTCCATCTTTAAAACAGGTAATAACGTTTTAAAATTAACATGTAGTTAGAATCAAAAATTGGCAAAAAATAATCTTTCTGGAATATGTATTGCAACATTTTCCCTGAGCCAAATTTAGATTGGGAAACTCATCATTTTTGGCCATAACTCCAGATTCAAGTTGCTAATGAGCAATTGCATGGGCATCTTATTTAGAAAGTCATTTTCACTTACTCGTCTCAACATGTGAGTTAATCTCATACTTCAGAGGGTCAATTAATAGAAAGGTAACAGAACTTGCAAAAATGTTCTCAAAAATTAACCATAACAAATAATTTGAGGTTTCTGTTAGATTATAAATTAGTTAAGTCAATGAAAACACCAAGAAAAACATCCAATTTAAAAAGTTTTGCACCTCCCTGAGGTGGTATACCTTGAATTCAGATTTTCTAAAGCAAAAATTGCAGAAGTATAAATTGACTGACTGAGATTTCCTTGCTTTGTATTTCTCTGACAAATGGACCCATTACATTTACAAATGGGTAGTTATAAACAAATTACTTGGCTACAAAATATAAACACAATATTATACTTCCTAAATTCTGCACACGTGCAAAAAATGAAACTATGAAGGAAATAATCTGGCAATTTCCCATTTCAGCACAATGCCCCAGTTTTTCACCACACAACCGTAAACATTAGCCATTAGATGTTGATTTTAGTTATTTTTGCAATCATATTTCTAATATTTTCTGCTATTTTGAATCATACCTGATGTGCTCCCATATCTGCTGCATTCTCTTTTTTGTCCTTATCTTTCTCTTTCTTTTTGTCTTTATCATCCTCTTTCTCTTTTGAATCATAGTGCTCACTGCAAATATGGAGTAACTGCTGGACTTTCAGTACATTACCAGAACCTAAAGAATCATAAATAAGGGAAAGAGAGAATGTCTCATTTATTTTAGCTCCTGCAAATTATTAAAGCCTTCAATTTCTATTTTATTCTCTGAAAATGACTTCCAGTTTTCCTCCTTTCCTACAGTCTTGCACACATATCTCTCTACCAAAATAGCACAGGAGATCTGATCTCAGGCCTCTGACTGGTCAATCACTTGGAATTCTTAAGCATGGCCTGGGGTGACTCAGTCTTCTAATTATTATTTTTTCTGTGGCAAAGTATTTGGTTATCATTCTTATGAATAGTGAAGTTAGGAAGTTAGTGTGTACTTGATTACAGGTTTGAAACCAATCCACAGCATGTGTTGGTATGCCATTTCCTTTCTGAAGCAAGGAGGCTGGATTTTCCTGTTCTAAAATACCCAACAATTGGGCAGTATAGCAGCAGAGAATGGATATGGGTCCTATATGGATATGGGTCCTATATGGATATGGTACTCCTGCCTGGCTAGTGCCACCAGCAATCTTCCTGACCTATTTCCTCTGTCCCTCCATCCTCATAAGCAGGGACATCAGCTGCCTACCCCATCGCATTTAAATGACAACGATGGTTTGGGGGTGGGGGGCAATACCAGGAAACTGGTCGATTTCCTTGCCTATAACCTCAAGTGCCGCTGACTCGACAGACCACCAGGCGAGGGGTAGCAGTACACCCCAGGGTTGCAGCGGGAATCCAACGATGGCCATTGCTGGAGTGTGAGGGCCCAGTAGTGAGCACCTCTTCCTCTCTACAGGCCCTTAACTTCAGCTGAATAACCATGGATCATAGCCTTTCTTTCAATGAGGCAGAGAATCAGGGTGCTTGTGCCCCTTTTAATGTTGGTTCCTCCCTTTTCTGGTGCTGCAGTGGAAATTCTGCAGTTGCTGAGGGAAGTAAGGGTGGAAATTGCAGAGGTGCTGGCCATAATCTTCCAATCCTCTTTAAATAAGGGGGTGGTGCCAGAGGACTGGAGAATTGCAAACGTTGCATCCTTTTTTGAACAAGGGTGTAAGGTTAAACCCAGCAACTACAGGCCAGTCTGTTTAACCTTGGTGGCGGGGAAGCTTTTAGAAACGATAATCCGGGGCAAAATTAAGTCACTTGGACAAATGTGGATTAAAAAAGGAAAGCCAGCACAGATTGGTTAAAGGCAAATCGTGTTTAACTAACTTGATTGAGTTTTTTGATGAGGTAACAGAAAGGGTTGATGAGGGCAATGTGGCTGATGGTGCGTATATGGACTTTCAAAAGGCGTTTGATAAAGTGCTGTATAATAGGCTTGTCAGCAAAATTGAAGCCCATGGAATAAAAGGGGCATTGGCTGCATGGAAATGAAATTGGCCAAGTGACAGGAAACAGAATAGTGGTGAACAGTTGTTTTTCGAACTGGAGGAAGGTATACAGTGGTATTCACCAGGGGTCAGTACTAGGACCACTGCTTTTCTGATATATATTAATGACTTAGACTTGGGTGTACAGGGCACAATTCCAAAATCTGCAGATGACACAAAATTTGGAAGTGTGGTAAACAGTGAGGAGGATAGTAATAGATTTCAAGAGGACACAGACAGGCTGGTGGAATGGGCGGACACATGGCAGATGAAATTTAACGCAGAGAAGTGCAAAGTGATACATTTTGGCAAGAAGAACGAGGAGAGGCAATAGAAACTAAAAGGGTACAATTCTAAAGGGGACGCAGGAATAGAGATCTGGGGGCTGAGAAAGTGGTTTAAAAAGCATACGGGATCCTGGGTTTTACAAATAGAGGCATAGAGTACAAAAGCAAGGATGTTACGTTGAAACTTTATGAAACACTGATTCGGCCACAACTGGAGTTTTGTTTCCAATTCTGGGCACTGCACTTTAGGAAGGACGTGAAGGCCTTGGAGAGCATGCAGAAAAGATTTATTAGAATAATTCCATGGATGGGGGACTTCAGTTACGTGGATAGACTGGAGAAGCTGGGGTTGTTCTTCTTGGAGCAGAGAAGGTTAAGAGGAGATTTGATAGAAGTGTTCAAAATCATGAAGGGTTTTAGATTAAGTAAACAAAGGGAAACTGGCGGAAGGGTCGAGAACCAGAGGACACAGATTTACGGTGATTGGCAAAAGAACCAAAGGCGACATGAGGAAAAACATTTTTACGCAGCAAGTAGTTATGATCTGGAAAGCGCTGCCTGAAAGATTGGTGGAAGCAGATTCAATCGTGGCTTTCAAAAAGGAATTGGATAAATACTTGAAGGGAAAAAATTTGCAGGGCTACGGGGAAAGAGCGTGGAAATGGGACTAACTGGATTGCTCTTACAAAGAGCCGGCATGGGCTCGATGGGCTAAATGGCCTCCTTCTGTGCTGTAACCATTCTATGATTCTACGAGTCTGCCTTGCATGGGTAATGAGTCCCGGGCCAGGAAGATGGGTTCCAATCACAGTGGGGTCAGCACCTTGAAGAAAATCCAGCCTATGGTCTCAATACTGTTATGACAAAAACACAAATAATGGTGTCTGGGTAAACCCTGCAGGTTTGCAATTAATTACAGAACAAAAACCTTTTTAAAAAAAAAACTTAATGGGTTTGCATAGAAAACTTCAATGTACGAAGTTGAGTGAGAACAAACCACAAGGTTAGAATTGGAAGAACTCATTCGAACAATGCTGTTTATTTTGTCTCAAAATAAGGCTGTATTTTGCTGTCCGGTGGACAAAAATATATTACCCAAGCTTAACCGATTTCAGCCTGAAAGGATGGCATTCAA
The DNA here is from genome assembly GCF_035084215.1 of Heptranchias perlo. NCBI lineage: Eukaryota > Metazoa > Chordata > Chondrichthyes > Hexanchiformes > Hexanchidae > Heptranchias > Heptranchias perlo. The sequence goes on along the minus strand of NC_090337.1, from coordinate 28,208,745 downwards.
ATTACATTAGTTAGATTAATGTAACTATACTAACCTGCATATGCACAAACGTCTACCAAAGTATTGGCAAAACTACGGAAAGGCTCAGACACCACTTCCAGTGCAGCCAAAATAGCCTCAATGGCCTCCCCTTTACCTGTGAATCACAAACACATTACATCAACTACTTTTCGGATAGTACTAACTTAACTTTGAAGCATATAATATACATAGATTGTATATACAAAGACTAAAATAGCTAATCTTGAAATACAATGGAAAACACGAAGAAAAACCACAAATGCTGCAGATCAATTAATTTTGCAGAGAGCCAATCTGAAACCTTATTGGTCTTTATGACTCAGTTACCTAAGCAATCAGCAAAGTTCAATTTAAATTTAAAACTCGAAATACAATGCAACACAATAGTGACTGGATGTATACAGCATTTAATCCATGTGTTGCCAAGGATCATACCACATCTCCAATAAATTTGCTGAAACTATCCAATTTTTGAGAAGTCCTGAACAAAGTAGAAGAAATTAAAAGTACTATCAAAGAAAATTAATTAAAAGCAAGTTATTTCATAAAAATATCACTTGTTTTGCTGCAATATTTATTCTTACCCAAATGGTTGAGACCTAGGCCTAAGGGAAGCCACCTAGCATAAGTATCCTTCAGCTCCTGCTCAGATTTCTCCATTATAGTTTCCAAGATGGTGGAGTTGACTTCTCCATTGCATGAGCCCACTGCAATCATACCACATGCCAGGGCAGTGACACCTATCACCTGGAGGTTAAATTTGAAACCAATTACTCAACTGCTCAAAATATGCTAATATCAACCATTTAACATGTGTGGTTGAATTGGAATGAAGGAAAGGGCAGTAGAACCCACTTTCAATAATACAAGTTATATATAACAGATAAACATTTTATTTAAGTAAGTTTCAATGCAATATTATTAGGACCCATGTGTACATTATTTGTAACAGGTGATCATTTCCTGTAACCCCCTGAATCTCTATCTTCAATTAGGTGGGAAAATCCATGTCACTCCATCCACCTATCACAAGCAGCATTCAACAAATTTATTCTTCCCGCAAGAAGATCAAACCCAAATATCAGTCAAGACAAGAATTTAAAATTGGTTAACTGGCCAATTGCACATAACTGTAGTTACTATGCAGCACTACATCAATTACAGGAATACTAAACAATAAAAACTCAGAGCCGAAGAGGGGAAGAAATGGGTGGTACAGTATGTTGGCACATTATTTTTTCACCTTAAGGTATATTAGATCAATTTAAACCCAGATCCTAGCAGGCACAAGTCCAGAGTACAGACACAAATTGGCAATCTCACTCAGGGGTTGTGATGTTGGCTGGAGTGTGAATTAAGTTGTGCTTTTAATCTTAAACAAAGATTGGGATGAAGCTTCAACTGTTAGTGAAGGCTAGAGAGAGCATTACTAAACATTTGACTTATGCTGAAGCTGATCTGGGAATTCTTGATGCAAACAGGTGCCAAAAGCAAGTGTGTGTTCTGTTCCATAGCATTAATATTCCTCACCTGGAGGAGTTGAAAATTAAAAAATATAAATAAATTGAGGAAGAGATACTTTCAGATGTATTTATTAGTTCTGTAAACCTGCTTGCACCTTTTCATGTTAACACAGATAAACTAAAACATATCAAAAACTACAAATTAGAATTAGTTAGTTCTTCAACTACTTGTGGTGACCAACTCAATGATTGTTATTTTTGGTTTACACCACCGTAATTTAACCTCTACTGTCAATACCAGAACCATACCAAATCACAGAACACAAACATGCAGAACACATGCTGACACAATGATTCATTTAATTTATTTGGCATGTATCTGACTAATGATGAAATAGCAGCACGTGTTCCTATTAATCCATTTATATCAAACACATTTACTACATCTGCAAAACAACGCAGTTGGTTGAGTGACTTCACATTTACAATTGCACTACAGTTTAAATATTTTTCTACATCCAAAGCCAAATTGACATGTATTCCTGCACTACTTAAGCTACACATTTCTAATGATCTTCAAAGTGTTGCACATGACATTAATTTTGCTATTTCTACGGTTTTAAATTTTTCAGGAAAAGTAAAATTTCAAAAAAAGCTATTTATTCATTGAATAGTGTACTATTTACTATCCAGCAATTTTGTTTTAAAATAAAACATAAGCCTCCTACTGTTGAAAAAAACAAATCAAAACACTAAAAACATTTATTTTCTTATTTGCATTTGTGCAGTTTTTAAGTGGGAGATGTCCATTATCCAAAGCCTATTCATCTTTTCCCTATGCGTTATTATTCTAGTCTATTCTTCCTTGCTTTTGAATTTTGCCACTAATCTGCATTATTGTACATCTTCATAAATGTAATGGTCTACGTATTATGTACTCCTGTTTGTTCTGGGTTAGTCAACTTGTGCTTTACCTTATTAAAAAATCCCCACACGTTTGAAAAACAAATGTACAACAAAGCATCAGAGCCTAATGTAATAAAAGTATATTAATTTCATTGTAAAATTTAAAAAATCAAACAGATAAGGGAGGCCATTCAATCCATCTAGCTCATCCTTCCATGGAAACCTGTGATCTTCCATCACAGCCTGCACCTGACTATTGAATGATGCCTTCACTATCCTATCCTATCTAGAAAACCATTCCAGGTATAAATTTCTGTGGTTATCCAGTATTCAACTTTTCATACCTCCATAAAACATTAAATCTTACAGCACAGAAGGAGGCCATTCGGCCCATCAGGCCTGTGCTGGCTCTTTGAAAGAGCTATCCAATTAATACCACACCCCTGCTCTGCAAATGATTCCTTCAAAACAGAAAATGCGAGAAATGCAGAATATGTATGGCAACATCTGAAGAGAGAAAAAAAATTGTGTTTTTTTCCTGAAGTGATTGCCCAAGGTTCTGTCAAAGATCTCAACCTAATTTTAACCTCTCTCTTCTATTCAGGTGCCAATTGATGTGCTGCACACTTCCAGCATTTTCTGTTTTAATTCAGATTTTCAACATTGTCAGTTTCTCTTTTCATACCTCCATGCTGGATTTAGAGTCTCGCGTCACAGGAAGAAGCAGAGCAAGTACATCTTCCCGATTAGAGCCTGCATAAGCAAGCCCAAGTCTGCCAACCAAAAAGTTTTAAAAAATTACACAAAGGCACTGTTTATACAAACTATATACAATGATCAGAAAGGGGGGCAAAAAAACTGTGCACCTTAACATTTTAAAATCTATCTGCATGTTCTACAGTTTTGTACATTTCTCCAACAAACACCTAGAGTTGACACTGCAAAAATGAAATATATACAAGAGACTTCCTGTATAGGTTAGAATTAGTCATTCTACAATCTACCCTTCCAGGTAAATGATTTTTAAAATGAAGATGTTGCAGTATTTTATACAGAAAGTATCTTCCCCTTGAATCCTTATTGTGGCTTAGACAAGAGAACTTATCTATGCACAATGAGGATGTTAGCACCCCAAACAAGATAACTAATCCTGCAGCAGCACTTGCTGGTTTGACGTGTAAAAACAGTCAAAGATTGACCTCATCATGTTTAGAATTCCAAACACTCAACTGGCTTGAAATCTAGCCCATGTAGTCATTTTGCAATTTTTCTAATGTGGGTCCCACCTCTAAAATGGAAGTAAGATGCTGGAGACAGAAAATAAGATGGGAAGAGTATTTTAAATTTAATAGAAATCAAAGATAAGGCACAGAATAGAATATGTTGAACATGAAGTAAACTGATAAAAAAAGGAAGAGGAAGTAAAAAGTTTTAAATTTTTTGCAACATTGAGTTGTTACAATAAAGCAATAATTACAATAAATTTGAGACACCTTATTACTGTGATAATGTTCATTTCAGGATCGTAGAGCTGAAAGTCTTTTTTAAAATATCTGGCCCTAGGAGACTAGAATATCTCTGGTTCAGGGAAATTCCAGTCTCTTAGGGCCAGCAATGTACATTTATAGTCTTCTGGCATTTATATTTTCTTTCAGATATTTTATTATTTCTGATTTTATTTTCCCCACTGCCACTCCCTTATTTTGTAAACTTTATAGTTTGGGGATGCTATATTGCATCACTAAACAACTGATTCGGTTTGTGTCTTGAGTTTTTCTTAAAATGTCATTTTGCCATTATGTTCTTTTCATATAAAAGGAAATAAAGGCATACAAATAGAGCTCATTTATCAGAACTCATATGTCATTTCATTTATTTTTGCCACAATTCAAAAGAAAGTTGCCACAAATTTGCAATAGGCAGAATGCAGCTCCAGAATAATTTATTTCCTAATCCAGTATGTTTGAAAAATCTGTTGGACATGCACTGCATCAATAAATGGCAATTGAGACATTAGATGGATAGTATACTTGATTAAATAATTATTTTCTTTGTTCAAATGAAGAAAAGGCTTACCCAAAGATGGCTCCAATTCTCATTGTATTACTGCTGTGTAGGACATAGTCTGAGAGAAGAGCAAGAGCTGGATCACACTCATTCCGGACACCAGAATTTACAATACCGCATGCAAGCAAGGCACCAGACTGAAATAGAGGACAATGATGATTAGCAGTTTGATCAAATGGATACGTATTATAAAAACTGCTTGAACAGACGCACTCAGGAGTGGTACTTTTTCCGAGAACTGCTTGCCAAAGGAGAATATTGTAATTCACTCTGAATAAAGTTACTGGAGAATCTATTTCAGTATTTAAAAGTAATTGCCTCATGTTCTTCTCTGTAGTAGCTATCTAATTAGATTACATTTGAAATATTCAAATTGATAAGGATCAGATATTACGACTGGGCGAATCTTGTTCAGAAAGTGTTTTAAACCAAACAATGATTTCTATCTAGTGTATCAGTTGAATTCAACAGACTTGAAAACTGATCTTAAATGAAGCTTGTTCAAGAACGGCCAGAACTTTAAAAAAACTATGTAGATCTCTGCACATGCAGTCTTCCTACGGATCAAAAAGTGCATTAGGATCCAACTTTTTTTTATATAAATGCTTTAACTGTCACAACATTAAAATATTTGACATGGCATTTCTGCTCATTGTATTTTTTCAAATACATGAAATAGACAATACACGAACTAATATTTTAGGTCTAAAATAAGCACCTATAAAGTCTTTATCCAAATGTTAATCTGAAAAAAAAAATACACCAGCATATGCAATTGTTGGGAAAGTGTTTACAAACAGTTGATGGAAGCAGAGTTCAAGGTTTTAAGAAATTAAAGCACTTGTCCCTATTTCAAACTGCTTTTTAGAAATCCTCATTTTATTCACTACAAATTTCAAGTTATGTACACACAATATCTTTGTAATCAAAAAATTAACTGGAGAAAAATGCAACTTTCTACATAGTAACAACCTACTGCATCTGGGCATAGACTAATATTCCATTTACATAGTTACAAGACATAAAATCTTCAGGGCATAATATGCACCCATACATGATATAGGCATGTATTAGATACATTTAAATTGTTCCACAGAACTGGGAGGGAATACGTAAGAGCAGTTCTCCCCAATCCAAAATGGTGTGACTGAAAACTAGGAATGTTAACAAGTTTTTGGGAAAGAAATAATTTAATTAGCAGAAAAATCACTATACTAGTAACAACAGAATCAGAATTACTGGCACAATTGTCTATCAGAAATTGTTTACCTACTCTTCAAAATGTTCTAACTAGGAAACAGCAGCCGATAGAGAATTCATATTTGCAAACTAGCAAACTACTATTGTTAAGTGAATTCATTAGCAGATCTGTATTAGAAGTGGACTTTTTTTTCACAATGATGGCCCTAATTACAACTGTGAAAAAGCTACACAAGAGGTCATTCTTTTCTGCTCCACTTGAACTTGTCAAATAGGTTTAAGCATATGAAGTACATTTGGAATATATGACTCACCTTAATATTGTCTTCTGATGAGTACAAATACTTGTCAATTTGTGTCAAACCACCATCAACATCCCAGAGTAGTATCATCCCCAACGAAGCTGCAGCACTTAGCATCCCTAGTAACGAACAAAATAAAATTGATCAATTAGTCAGCCAATACATCACATATGGCATTTTAACAGCTTTCAGGAGATACTCACCATGGTCTTTGTTTTTGTATAACCATTTATTACCATCTTCTGTCAACAGTTTATCTTGTCCAAATGCAGCATTCACAAAACCATTAACAAATGAAGAAGCAAGGTTCATACGAGCAGAATCAATCTGGGAGCCAGTGCTACCGAAACCTATAATTTAAACAAAATTACAGTAATAAACTTTTACTTTAATTTATCAGCAACATACTTCATAACTATATGTAAAATTTAGTTTCTTTAGACAATTTTTCTTCTGAAGCACATTGCAATGCTCTTACACTGCACATCAATAATGTATTAGTATTTTGTAATAAAAAGATCCTAAATATTATAATATTTTGCCCTTTTATTGCATCCCTCTAGCTTTTCTTCCATCTCAAGGGGCCAACTGTTCATGTACTACTGTTCCACATTCAGTGACCACCTTCTAGCACCTTGTTCAAATGAACATTTTTCATACGTAAACACATCAAGTCTCAGCAGCCTGTTAAATCTGGACAACATCACACACAAGCTCAGTCCTGTTCTTTCGCAACATCCACACATACATTTTACAGCAGCTTATTGGTGAGGACATGCCAGTTGATGTCACTGTTGCAGACATCTTCCATCACCTTGCTGATGATTGGGAGGCCGATAGGGCAGTAATTGGCCACGTTAGATTTGTTCTTTTTTTTTTGGGGATACGAGATGTCTGGGCAACTTTTTCATATGGCATAGCTGCACTTCAACAGCTTGGCCAACAGGGCATTTCGCGGATGGCTGGGACATTTTCAGGGCCAAAAGCTTTCGCTACGTGTAGGCAGCTGACTTGTAATGAGACATGGGGTGAATCAAATTGGCTGGTCACTGGTTGTGTGATGGTGGGGACCTCAGGAGGAGGCCGAATGGATCATCCACTCAGCACTTTTTGTCGAAGATGTTTGCAAACATATCAACCTTGTCACTTGTATTTACGTTTTGGTCTCTGTCATTACTGAGGATGGGCATATTCATGGAGCCTTCTCCTTAAAACAACAGTATAATCATTTACTTGAAATGATTTTAAGGAACATTAACAGGGAAACAGCATGCATATACTAAACAATATCCCCTCATTATATAGATTTCTATCAAACCATCACAAAATTTTAACAAATAGAAAAGTTGTAAACAATGTAATTTAATTTCAGTTAGCAATTTTTTCTCAAAGTGAGTCAACACTGAACAGCTTCTGTAAAAAAAATTAAAAATAGAATGATTTTTGTTGGAATCATGTTGAATTGGATATATCTATGTATGTAATAGGTATATACCTTAAATAACTATTTTCCAAGTTCAAACTTATCCAGTGGGTTGGGCCTGATTTGTCCATAAGGAAGGTGTACTATGAGCATATGTAGGACAAGAAATCTGACTGGCATGAAATTATTAAATTTTACTGACAGCAAGTGTAAAGTCAGTTATCAATAACTCCGTTTTATATAAGCCTACTGTTTGATGCATGTTGTGTATCAGTTTCATTTTCCTCCTCCATCAAGTTCCACAATTGTGAAATCAGATATGACAGAGATTGGTAAATTGCAGTTAAAACAATATTTTACGTAAAAAAAAACTAATGTTCAATGTTGAATGACTTTAGGAAAACTTGAAGTGAGTAATGTAATGTAACTTCAAATGTTGCAGCATGGAAAAAATGTCAATCATATAATGGGTGACAATGAACTGTAGAAAATTTTGTTCTATAATCCCTTTTTGATAAATGGGTTTTTATACCTTGCACCCAATTTCCCTTCCAGGGGCCCTATGCATGCTGATATTGTAAATGGTTTCCTCTCCTTCAAACTCACGATCACGAAAAAAAAAGACCCTTGACCCCTCTGTCCTCATTAACTATCATCCCATCGCCAACCTCCTTACCTCTCCAAGGTCCTTGAAAGGATTACTGCCATTTCTCATCCAAGTCTCTGAATCCGTCCAGATTACCACCCCTTTCACTACACCAAAACAGCACTAACTAAAGTCACAAACAACATTCTCTGTGACTGTAACCATGGTAAATTCTCTTCCTTGGTTCTCTCCGCAGCATTCAACATGGAGGATAGCGTGCTTGACCAACACCTTTCCTCTGTTATCTAACTCCATGCGACTGTTCTCGCTTGGTTCCATTCTTATCCATCCAATCATAGCCACAGCATTTCTAACAACCTAATTTCCTCTCCATCGCAAAAATCACCTAACTTCACCCCTACCTCAGCCCATCTGCCACTGAACTATCATACATGCTTCTGTCACCTTTAGACTAGATTACACCAATGCTTTCCTGGCAGCCTCCCATCCTCCATAAACTCAGCTCATCCAAAATTCTGTTGCCCATATCCTAGTCATCACCCAGTCCCACTTGCCTATCACCTGTCAAACATTGGCTTCCAGTCCCTTACACAGAATCACATAGAATCTACAGCACAGAAACAGTCCATGCGGCCCAACTGTTCTATGTCGGTGTTTATACTCCACACAAGTCTCCTTCCGCTCTATTTCCCTCTTCGCATCCTGCCCCGGTATCCCTCTATTCCCTTCTCCCTCAAGTAAGCATCAAGCCTTCCCTTAAATGCATCAATCCTATCTGCTTTAACCAATCCCATGTGGCAGCGAGTTCCACATTCTTAACATTCTGTGTAAAGAATTTCCTCCGAAATCCTTTATTTGATCTGTTAATGTCTATCTTCTTTTTTATGCCTCCATGTTCTGAACTCTACCACAAGTGGAAATAGTTTCTTCACATCCACCCCATCGAACCCCTTCATAATTTTAAAAGACCTCTATCATTACTTCTCTTTTCCAGAGAAAAGAGCCCCAGCCTGCTCAATCTTTCCTGATAGTTGCATCCTCTCAATTTTGGTAACATCTTTTCTGCACTTTCTCCAGTGCCTCAATATCCCTTTCGTAGTATGGAGACCAGAACTTTGCATAGTATTCCAAGTGTGGTTTAACCAAAGTTCTATATACATTTAACATTACTTCCTTGCTTTTGTATTCTATTGGTCTAGAAATGAATCCCAGTACCTAGCACTCTTTATGGCTTTATCAACTTATGTTGCTACTTTGTGATTTATGTATCTGTATTCCCAGCTCTCTCTACCCCATTTAATCTCTTACCTTCCAAGGAAAAAGTGGCCTCCTTATTCTTCCTATCAAAATGAATCACCTCACATTTTGCTATATTGAACTTCATTTGCCATTTATTCGCTCACTCTGCAAGCCTGTTTTATGCCTTCCTGTGTTTTGGTGCAGTCATTAATATAATTAGCTATACCCAATTTGGTATCATCTGCAAATTTTGACACATCTCCAATTCGTCAATCCAAATCTTTAATGTATATGAAGAACTGTGGTCCCAGCATGGATACCTGCGGGGCACCACTTCCCACTTTCTGCCAGTCCGAGAAACTTCCCTTAACTCCTATCCTCCATTTTCTGTTTTGTAGCCATCTTTCAATCCATTCTGTTACCTGGCCCTGACTCCACCCGCCCTGACCTTTGTCATGAGTTTCTTTATGTGGCACCTTATCAAAAAGGCCTTCTGAAAGTCCATGTATACTACATCCACTGCATTGCCCTTGTCTACTCTTTCTGTTACTACTTTGAAGATATCAATAAGGTTGGTTAAACATGACCTGCCTTTTAGAAATCCATACTGACTATTTTTATTATATTCTCTGTCTCTAGATGTTTTGTAATCTGATCTATTAGCAAAGGTTCTAGTATCTTTCCTACCACAGACATTCAAACTAACTGGTTTGTAATTCCCTGGATTAGTTCTATCTCCTTTGTTGAAGATGGGAATTACAATTGCTCTTTGCCATTGCTGACATTATTCCTTTTTCTATTGCATTTTTATATATAAATGCAAGTTGTTGTTAGTCTAAAGAATATCACAGGAAGAGGTGGGTTACAAGGAAATATCTGGGAATTAGACTCTGATAAACTACTTCAGTTTCACTCTTACAGTTTGAGTTACTACCTGAACTCCTCAATGTATTACTACTTTGTAAACATGCTCACCTTTACTGACAGGGAAAAACATCTGATAGCAGTGACTATAACATCCCCGCTTCTAAACCAATGCATATAAACTTACGGTTGTTTTCTAAATGTGTCTTGTAAATATCCTCTGGTACTTTAGGTTCCATAATGTCCAGCTGGGGAGAAAACACATATTGCTTGTCTTACTGTATATCTGCAAGTTTTCATAGATTTTAGCTTCTCCATATTAGTAAGTAAAGGTAGGTTACCTACCCAATAGGGTTTCCTTTGTTCTTTGAATAGCTTAGGCCTTGCACTTCCCTATCTTTGTAACCTTTACAAGTTCTTCAACTCCCCCCGCCACCCCCCCCAGAACTTGTTCCCCTGACTCCGGCCTCTTGTGCATCCTTCCTACTTTCACCCTACTGTTGGCAATTGCGCCTTCAGTGCATAGGGTCCACACTCAAGCTCCCTCTATATACCTTTCCACCTCACTATCCTCCTTTAAAGCCCTCCTTAAAACACACCTCTTTTACCAAGCTTTTGGTCACCTCTGCTAGTCCTCCTCCTTTGGGTCAGTAGCAATGTGTTTTACTATGGTAAAGGTACTGCATAAATGCAGGTTGTAGTTGACATGCATAATCGTACAATAGCAGTATAGCCTAACTTAGGATTGTCCAACAATTGGGCCTCAGGCCTAATACAACACTTTTTGTTATTTAAAACAGGTCACCAAACAGGCTTCTGATGGAAGAATAGTCAATCGCCAGAGATAGCCATGGGGTGGAAGACAGAGAGGCGGCGAAAGACACACTAAAGTGGCACAGAGACATTAATACAAATAGTGGATGTTTCCAATGTAGAAAAACAAATTCTCAGATTTCAAGTAGTTTGAATGATGAGTGAAGAACTAAAGTGGCATCCTAATTAGGAACCAATGTGGACTTTACTGAGCATAATTTCCACAGAGCCTGCATAAAGGGGAATTAATCGATAATCCCCAGATGATCAAACTGCAAACGGTTATGGAACACTGAAATGACTGCAATGTGAACTCAAGCTGAACTATGTTTTAAACCAAAATCAAATATATAGGGAGATATTCTCGGACATCACAAGATAGGACTAACAGCACAAACTTTTCCCATTTGTGTTATAAGCACCGTCAGTGGATACCCTGCTAGAACTAATAAAAACCACTGAAGACCCTGATCTAGGAGTCATTGTCTTTCGATAACCAGGCCATGAGCCATAATGTGTCTTGGCTCGGATGCAATATTTTACTCACTGCTTTGGAAGAGTAGATACTGCCAGAGGCAATCGTACCCTGCCACTGTTCATTTCTGCAGCATGACAAATGAATAGTTTGAAGGACCAATAAGGCTTACCTGGTACAGGTGGGTTAAGCAGGACATTCTCATGAGAAACATGGCTTTGGGAGCATAAAGCCAAGTTTGCTTTGAGACATTCTTGGATTATGGTTTGGGAAGCCCCAGAATGTACTTATACACAATACTTGCACTTTGCTTTGCATAGCCCCAAGAGTATCTAGTGTCAACTGGCATCGGGTTTGCTTCAGTGATACTGTCCTGTGTGATGCTAAGACATCTATGAGGTTACCATTTCAGGGGAATCACTGTCACTAGACTGATAATTACTTCCTAGGAGGGATCACTGCAACCTGTCCTTAATGTACATAGAATCAGTGCTGACACTCTTGTTGACAAATGGTAGTAGTGAATTTCCAGTAAGACAGTCCTGGCCATCAGCCAGTGCTGGCACAACGCATCATCGACAGAAGTCTTTAGCACTACGTGGCACTGGTGATCTTTACTACCAGTCTGTTGATCAAAGTTAACTACAGTTGAGGGACATCATTCAGCCCACCATAGACGCCAGTGATTTCTCTCCCCCATCACAGCATCTAGCTGCCTGCAAAGTTTCTCAAAAAGTGTGGCCTTAAAGGACTTGCCAGTCAGTTTTCCCTCTAATAAAGGGACGCTAGCATCTATCCTCTCTTCAGCACCTCTGCCTGACAGCACACTGACATCATGAACAGAATATCTTGCCCGATCACAGCACTGCTATCTCCTTTTCTCTTTAAAATGTCTTTCACTTTATCCAGATAACCTCTAGCCCAGCAGCTTTCACCAGTTCCTATCAATTTAATATGATTCAGTGTTGAATGTATGTAATACCAAAGTTGGTTTGACCTCAATCATAACAGTAAAGAATATAAAATATATGATTATGAAAGCATTTATGTCAATCTGTGGGATCCATGTGGATCAAATATTTTCTATAATCCAACCATAAAACATTTCACATTTGTTCAAGTTCAACATAGCACCAGCCAGAAACACTGCAGAACACATTTAGTTTTGTCTACAGCTTAATTCACCAGGTGCTTTTGCTAAATTCAAATGCTGCTTACCTCTCGTGCAAGGGCCAAGAAGTTGCTGTTCAATTGGACGTTTGACATTATCTCTGTCAGATCCTCATAGTCCTCCACATCCTCATTTAGCTCCAAGAATACACCATGGCGACCCAACATAAATGCTACCTGCTTCTGAATAACACTGTAGATCAAGTTAAAGGAACATTATTAAACAAAGATCACACCAAACAAGAGCGTTATAGTAGTGTAGTGTCACAATTAGTTTAGCATTGGTAAAACAAGGTTCTCCTCTCCAGAAAATGCTGGATATAGTTCCACAGGTTCCAGCTGCCCTACAGTACCTCACACAAGTGGCAAATGTTTGTGAGAGCTGTACAATGTGTTGGCAGCTACGCTATCAGATGAGCCATCAGTCAAACCTAAACCTGACTTCACTTTCTTTCTACACCTATAGGAGTGACTAGCTGTTGATCAAGAGTTACTAATCTCGATCTATAGCAAGGTTGATTTTTCTCATTCTTAGTTCAAGAGTTCAATTGTAGGAACATATGATCATCCATTGTTAACCACCAGCTAACTCATCAACTGACAGGGAACTACAGAAAGACAAAGTTTTCAATAAGTAACACCACAACTGTACATTCAGAGTACTATTATAGGTAGAAAGAGCAATATACTTCATGCATGTAGGAATCACATCTTCGAATTAGTTGAATATTCTGTACTTAAATATTTCTGTAGTTATTTTGATCAGGCTATTGTCAATACTTAAGATATTGCAGATATATAATAGACATCACGGGAGCAGATAGAGGACAGACATCTTGAAGATTCAGACGACATGAACTATAGGAGTATTTTGAGATTTACATCAATTATCTGAACTATAGAAGTGGTAAAAAAAAAGTTACAATCTTTGCAAAGTCTCCTGCCCTGTGAAAATAACCACACGTGCAGGTCTGGAAGCAGAGGTTAATTTATGATTTTAAAATTTACAATGCAAAGCCATTTTCACATGATATTATACATGCCTTATCATTCAAGTTTTAAAAAAAATTTAAAAAGTAAGTTTTTTTTAAAGTTTGCAGAAGTAATATTTTTTCCTCAAAAAAATGAATTAGACAATTGCTAATCCTTCATTGTGATCATTATCACTATTTATTACATCATTAAAGTAAGTTTGTTGCATGGAGGGCTTCCTTGATGGCTAAGTAATACCCAGCAAGTAGCTAATTGGTTCCAGGGTGGATCCCTAATCTATGCTGAGTCAATTATCTCTGCTGAAGCAGTGGTAGGAGCATGACTATATGTCACCGGAACCCCAAGTTAGGGATGAACAATTAGCCAAGGCTCCAACTCTTGATCACTATCCAGCAAGCCCTCCTAAAAGTACGTGTGCATGGTTGTCAGCTGAACCAGTATCAGGCTCAGCTGTTTTGGCCTCCACAGTCAAGTAGTTTGCTGACACAAATAATTGCCACTTATGCGAATTATCCTAGAGTGCCTAGCATACCATATTCCAGGAAGGAATCAACACCATTAAATTACAAGGGAAGACGACTGGCTAGAAAAGTGTTTTACATGATAAACTGCAGATTACCAAGAAGTAATATGATACATATGTAACACAGGGCATACAACAGACTTACTGAGAGGAAGGCACTTTCGACATTTATGAATTCTGCCAAAAAGTTGAAAAGCATTTACTGTATTTTCTATCCATTTTCTCTAATAAAACATTTAAGTTTCAAGTGGTAGGTGCATATGGGTTGTGTTAAAAAAAATTCAACATCCCATAAATGGCCTGTAACTCATTTTCATAATTGAGAGCGAGAAACACTTAATCTTTTATACCCAGTAAACTGCTCCACATCACTTAGTATAGTAGACAGAGATCCATTCTGTACTGCTTGCAGCATCCACCTGTGGTCCCTGAGCAGTGGCACCTCAGTCCCATTTGCCTTTATATATTTCTTATTTGAGAACCTGTTTTTTTGAAAGCCTGGATATTTAGAAAGGGCTGTTTTTAAGCACTGCTGACTCCTTGATAAATAAATCAGACACCAAGAGCTGTTTGTACCAGCAACTTGAGATATATGCAAATTAATAGAAACATGGATTTATTTTTATAGTTACCCCCCTCCCCCCAGCCGTGGTATACCTTTCATGCGACCCACAGCACAATGCCTCTAAGCCTTTACGTGAAACTTTTTGCAAATGAATAAAAAAAAGGCTTCATTTCTAAAAGAGGAATGGATTCAAAACTTCTTGTGTGCAACTTTAACAAAAGTGCAGCATTCTTTTGCCCTTCCATAAGCTTTAATAAGATGCAATGTAGTCTCATTATAAGACCTGCGTTTGCATCTTCAAATGTCTGTTACAAATGAGAGTACTGAATAGGACGGAATGATTTTTTTTTTTAAAAAGTTAAATTACAGAGAATAGATTGAGGTTTAATAGTACCCTGCATATGGTGACAGATGGTGCAGATGCAGGGAATATTTCAACTTTTTTAACATGAATATAGCTGAGCAAAAATTCTCTTTTCTGAGCTTGTTAAATAATTTAAACAGGTGGACAATGCATTGATAAGGAAAGGTTGAGCAGCTTCCAATATTTTACCATTTTTAATGCAAAGTTTTCATATAAAGATGGGAAAAAAGCTCCTTAGTATTTCCTCCCTAATGGCAATGCTTTAGAGCATCAATGAGGAAAACAGTAGTTGTATTGCTTTAGTACCATAGCACATTTCACAAATACCCTAAAAATGCTCCACAGTGAATTATTTTGAAGTTCAGTGATTGTTCTCTTGGCAAATACAGCAGATATTTTTGCACACAGTAAGATCCCACAAAATAGCCATGTTGGTTGAGGAGGATTATTGGCCAGGATACCAGGAGAATCCCTCACTCTTCAAATAGTGCCCTGGAATTGTTTACATCCAACTGAAAAAGTAGACATCTCAAGGCAGCACCTCTAACAATGCAGCACTCTCTTACTATTGCACTGAAACGTCAGCCTCGATGATATGTCCGTACTAGAGTGGGGCTTGAACCCAGAACCTTCTGACTTAACTGAGAGCATTACCAACTCAGCCAAGCTGACACTGTTGATTAGCTGATTAATGCACTTTCAACATTGTGCTCTTATTGTACTTTAAACAATTGAGCAGTGAATTGGGGAGGAAAGGTTGAGCAGTAAGAGACTTACTGATCTGACTGCAAGTACAGTATGAACAAGTCTTGTCCCATTTTCAGTTGCAGTCAAAGTGCTAACTACTGGTCAGTTCACAGTCATATTGAATTTCACTGATAAATGTTGGCATGAGTTAAGTCAGTTAAACAGAAAGATGCAATCAATAAATTGATGATTAATTATAGCAGTAGTTAGCACTGCTACTGTAATCAAAAGCTTTGGGGGACATTACTTGTGCTCATTACTGTACTAAAGGAGACTTAAAGGAGTACATTACAGCAAGACTACATTGCGCCTGAAATGTTGTACATTTCATTCCACAAACTACACTTGTGTAAATATCCAAAGCACAATTAGGATTATCTTTAATGTAGTTTCAAACAAGTTTCTCTACCCATTTTAAATCTGCCATCTTAGTAGAAAAATAACATTTTTCTGTCTCCCCTCTCCAATGTCCTAATGAGTAAAAAAAAACTGCACTGTGCAGCAATAAGCAATAAAAATCAGAGGGTTCTGGGTCTGATTTTTAGTCTGTGTCAAGTTAACCAATTCTAGCTAGGGCAGCAGTATGGATGCTACAAATGATCTCGGTACTCAGTTGTTATTGTCTAGATTACAAAATCCAAGAACAAAATGAAGAGTTACAAGACGGCTCGTATGGAGCATAAACACCGGCATAGACCAGTTGGGCCAAATGGCCTGTTTCTGTGCTGCACATTCTATGTAAGAAAGGCCACTAGGACAAGGTACTTGAAGAGTGCCAGAACCCAAGGAACTACAGCTCACCAAAAGCCACTGCCTTCAAAATAAAAGGAAAACATAAATGAATTTGGTGGATTAACAAAGAATGAGCACAGGTTAGAAAGCATAACTTTCTAGTTTCTACACAACTGTTCCCACTAGAGATCGTACAGGGTACATTTTAACAATTGATCAAATGCACATTGATGTAAAGTGATTACATACACATCTTTACAGGAAGTAAAAATGTCTTCGACTAATTCCATGTCATTTAGCATCAGGGCAAGACGCAGAGCCTCAGGGTAGCGATTGAATTTTCGGAAAATATTAAGAGCACATCGAAGCAGAGCAGAATTCTCTGGTTCAGGAACGTAACTGACACAGCTGAAAAAAAATTGAAAAAATATTTGAAGTACAAGTTTGAAAATTAAAACGTACAAGAAAACTTGCACCATGAAAGTTTAAATAATACTTAATCACAGTTAAGATCTGCACTTTGTCAGGCTAACTTTCCAGTAAATTCTAACTGCAAACTAGAACCTGCTCAATCTATCTATCTATCTATATACATACTCAATAATACTATGAAGTACAAAAAATAACTCATCATTGTTGGAATCTAATGATAAGGTTCGCAATCTTTAATAAGTTGTACTAAGGTAGAGTGATGAAACATTTACTGTATCAACTCTCTAGTGCTGAGACAGCGCAATTCCTCATACACCAAGTTTCCACTCAGCCACTATGTGAGCTGGGCATGCACCTGAAGCTGAATTTCTTAACCATATTGGAGGGAGACTAAATTGGGTTTATAATTTTACATAGACACACATATTATACACAGCAAGTCAAGACCAAGTGCAGCCTTCAAGTGAAGTGGGGCTAGAGGGTGGGGGATAATTGGACCAGAGTGTGCTGGCAATTACAGTCCCCAATTCCAAATCATACATTTGGCCTTCTATATAATATTGTGATTTGACATTATTAGTTAGAGTTAAATAACAAAACTTAAGGCAATTTGGAAAGCAGAGAGTTAACTTGGTTGAAGCATGGGGGTTTCTTTGCATTGGCTGAGGAGCTGGGAAATGCAACACTAAGGTGCAGCAGCGTCTCTACTGGCTGAATGGCATAATTACAGTGTGATAAGTTTAAGTAGACAGTTTCCATTATAAATGTGAACATAGGAATTTATAATGTAAAATATGACAGGAAGGACACAAGATTTTTTAATAGAAGATATTAGATCAGAAATTTTTATACAACATAAAATAAAATTTGCTTTCAACATTTCAACAGCTTTTCTATCCAGCTAGGGACAAAAAGCAGTGAAAAGTTGAAAATGTACTGGACATATCCAACAAATTCAGGACATACCTAAAGCTTTAAAAGTTTAATTTTCAACTGTTATGATAACTCATGTTACAAAAGCTGCAGAAAGATGAGACAACACACCTTGTTAAATATAAGCAGACTTTAGAATACGCATTTTCATCAATATAATCTTCCAGCATATTGAGATGTTCAATCTCCATGAGGAGGTCACATGCCTCATGCTCAGCATTGTGAGCCATATTATAGGGAACTACCTCTTTTACCAGAGTGAGCAGTATCTCGTGTTGAGCTTTATCATTCTCGTCTACCTCCTGCCATTCTTTTGCAACCTCACCTGCCAGATGCCTAGAAGAGGAAAATAATTTTTAAAAATACACACTTACTATCAAACTGCCAGACTGGATTCTTTTAAATATTATTACACCAATCATAAATTCTTAAGAAAATTACATTTTACATGGGAACATGAAAAAGTAAACAACATTTTCAATTATGAAAATTATACTCCTATCAAACCCAGATAAGTGAGCAAAAGAAAAAAAAATGCAGAGCAGGAAAAGGCTGAATGCCATACAGGGACATTTAGGTTTGAACGCCAGTTATACTTCACCTGGACAAGTTGATTACGTCACTTGCTACACCATTCAAGCACAGCCCCAAGTGATTGTCATGTCTGTGGGCTGGATAATCTGATATTCTCAATTAAGAATAGCATGGATGCAAGGCAAATGCTAACCATCAGGAATAGAGTTAGATTTTTAAAAAAAGCAAGAAGAAATAAGGATAGGATCATAGATGAAGCCAAAAAGGCAGCAATTTATAGGTTAAACTCATGATTATACAACACTACTTAATTAAAATTCAAACTCTTTTCCTCCCATGCTAGTACCCTTAAGAGCAAGTATCTTTGAAGAGTAAGTTTGCTCCAGGTTCAAGAATTTTTGAATTTATTGTTCTAGCATATTTACAATGATCAGTGTTTTGCTTTAGATGTGTAGTATCTGCAACCTGAACACTGACCCTCCACTGTTTTACCCTCTAGTCAGCAAAATAAGTCTTAAATATTTTAGATATTTAGTTCCTTTCTTCCCCCTAAAGTAGTTACATTTATATGGCACGTTATCACACCACTCAAATATTCCAAAGCGCTTCACAATGAATTGCTTTGAAGCGAGGTCCCTGTTTTTATACAAGGCAAATATTGCAGCTATTTTGCACTTTGCACATGAACAGCAATAAAACGAATGACCGGTTAACCTATTTTTTTAATTAAAAAGTGATATTGGTACAAACTTTTAATCAGTAAACATAAAGTTGCGTTGTGCTAATAAGTGCAATTTTATATGAATGAAGGAAATTTAAAGTAGGTTCTATTGATAGTAAGCAGCTTACTTAAGCTTTTCCTTTCCAAACCCCTACCTGGTTTGTCCCATCATTATTAGGCTAGTTGTATAGGCTTAAAGTAAGTTAACATTTTTGAATAAACCTCATAGCATAGCTGGATTCATACAGCATATAATCTAGAATGTTAGCATACAGAAACAAGTCACTTGGCCCATTTAGTCTGCGCCAGTGTTTTTCTCATGAGCCACCTAGTTTAACTCCGCTTTCCTGCCTGCTCTCCGTACCCTTTAATATTCCTCTTTATCAAGCAATTATGTAAAACCCTTTTAAGAGAATTTATGCTCTCTGACAAACAACTTCACGTAAAACAGAACAAATGTAAAAAGTAACCTTCAGGGTTATTTTGTTAAAACACACCTGACATATTCATGCCCCCACGAAGCCAGTTCTTCCTGAGATCCTTGAAGTCTATATTTCAGACATTCCCGGTCTCCACTCATTGTCATGGCCAATACTGACACTATGTCAGCGCAGAATCGCTGTAAGAGAAAGAATGCTTCTACTTTACTGAAAATTCTCACTTTCCCCATGTAATTTACAGTTAAAGTGGCTCCTCAAATGATATATTGGCTGATTTCAGTGTTAAGTTTGTGTCAGCTTCCAGAACAGATGCAGCTCTGTAGCAATAAATAGTTACCATTTGAGAGATTCCCCTTATAGCTCAGCTGTGAAAATGTTTGCAGTTAAACTACATTTCAGAATGCCCTAGGATCAATATCGTTGTGTAGAATGAGTAGATTTCACCTGGGGCAAGAATAAGGGCATTAAAACTGGTGTCAGTGCCCTGGATGTCAAAGTGGAAAAAATAAAAATGTACGTCAGCCAGGTTTCCAGCTCTGATCCAGCCACTCCCAAAGTGCTTGTGTGTTGACATCAGTTGAGGACAGGATCTGACTCAGATGTACCATGCCCCTGCCCACACTCAAATAGATTGCCAACACTGATTATCTCGGCTCACATATGTAGAATATCACTTAAGACAAAATACCAAAG
Source organism: Heptranchias perlo (assembly GCF_035084215.1). NCBI lineage: Eukaryota > Metazoa > Chordata > Chondrichthyes > Hexanchiformes > Hexanchidae > Heptranchias > Heptranchias perlo. Next base: position 28,188,518 of record NC_090337.1, on the reverse strand, counting down.
TGCAACCAGTGCCTGTGGAACTATACCTAGCAGGGAGTCAATGCCTTGGGCCGGGGGTTGGGGGGGAAAGAGGAGGAAGAGAAAGGAAGAAAAAAATTCTCCAGAATATAACAAACTTTACATCAGTAAACTTGATGGATTGTGTGATAACCATATGCAATTTTCTACACATATTTATAAAAGAAATTTAAATTAACCATAAAACAGTACTTTTTTTTACAATGGCAAAAAATGGTTGTGCGCTAGTTCTTTAATCACAATTCTGCTGTAGTGCTTCCTAAGATGTGACCTAAACATGAAGGACAGTGTCCCAAGTAAGAAAATTAAATCGAAAGGTCGGCAATGTTTTAGTACGTTAGAGAAGCTTCCCCGTCATTGCTCACCAAGTACGAATACAGGGTGTTTTGTAACAAAACAGGAGCACAATGTATTAGCCTGCTACTGCAGCTGTGTTTAAGCTGCCTGTCTGTTTAGGACTAATTGTATTAAGATATACTGGAGTCAGCATTTAATTGCTGTTTGGTCAAAGAACTTTGAAGATTGGAACAGTTGTAGGCTGCAGCTCAAAAGCACAGGTAAGAAACACCCAGCATTTTAAGACTGTTTTGTAAGTGTAACGCCTGGAGTATGACATACTTTTTGAAACATATTTTATATTAATGACTGCCCATTGGACACTCATATAAAACAGAAGATCATGAGATTTGCTAAGAACCGGAGTTTTATAACTGCATTAGTCTACATAGAATTTTCAGCACACAAACAGGCCATTTGGCCCAATTGGTCTGTGCCAATGTGCATAGATGTAGACAGCATAGGAGGTTGTCATTTGGCTCATCATGTCTGCGCTTGCTCTTTGCTAGAGCAACCTAAAACGAATCCCACTACCCTGCTTTCTCCCCGTAGCCTTGTATCTTCCTCTGCTTCAAATATTAATCCACTTTTACCTTAAAAGATGCAATGCTCTCTAACTCAACCACTGCGCTGGAGCATTGCAAGGTCCAAATATCCTTTATGTAAAGACATTTCTCGTAACCTCTCTCCTTATTTTCTCATTTTAAAGTTGATAACCCTCACCAGAGAATATAGTCTTTCCTTATATCAAAGTTCTGCATAATTTTAAAAACTTCAAATCTCCTCCTGGTCTTCTCTGTTCCAGTGGAAATAATCCCAGTATTTCAAGGACTTCCTTATAAACTATAATTAACCATCCCTGGCATCATCTTGGTGATTATGTTGTACCCTCTCTATGGCTCTTTCTATAATGGGACACCCAAAACTGCGCACACTGCTCCCACTGGCCTAACCAACACTTTGTATAAATTAATTATTTCTTTACTCTTATACCCTACGCCCCTATTTTTAAAACTCAAATTTCTACTGGCCCTTTTAATGGCTTTTTCTACACGCATGTGCGCTCTCTCAGAACTCCCAGATGTCTCTGTTCATCCACACCCTTACATCTGCTACCTGCCTGCTCATTCCGGTAACCTGTTCATGCCTTTCTCAAGTCTTTTACAGTCCTCATTGCTGTTTACAAATCTTCTACTTTTCCCTATACCCAAGTGCAAATCTTCCATATATATCAAGAACAAAAGTGGACCAGCATTGACCCCCAGAGTACATCACTTTCAATTCTTTTCTAGTCCGAGCAACAGCTATTTACCCTAACTGCTTGCTGTTTAGCAACTATCTTACTATCCGTGCTACTATATTTCCTCTTATGCCATATACCAGAATTTTCTAACAAGTCTTTTGTGAGACACCATATCAAATGCCATCTGAAAATCCATATATACTATACCTACTGCATTCCCTTTATTTATGCAATCAGTCACTTCTTCAAAAAGACTTAAATTTGTCAAACACAATGTGCCTTAACAAATCACGCTGGCTGTCCTTCATTAGTCCATGCATTTCTAAGTGCTTACTAATTTTATCTCCAATTATGGATTATAAGAGTTTTCTCACAATTGACAGACTAACAGTTCTACAGTCACCTGTAGAATTAGTGTAACATTGACTATCTGTAGCCTCAAGGTACAATTTACATATTGGATGATTGAAAAATTGTGGCCATAGCCTCTTATTTCCTCCCTGACTTTTCTTAACAGACTAAAGTGCATGCCTGTCCCTTTAAAGCACCAAAATCTAATTTTGACTAAGTTAACGCCAGGTCAAATCATAGTTTAACTGTTGTTTGGTCATGGAACTGCATGAATTGTAAAGTGCTTGTCAGTTTTAGTTCCAGGTTAGAATCAGGCAGTTTTTTTTAAAGACTGCATTTGTAAAAGTATGACATCTGCACACTGACATATGCAGTTAGTTTTTCAATTTGCCATGCAGGTGTAAAACTTAATTTCAATGGAAATGAAAATGAAAATCAGGCAGTTTCTATAATGGGTAGCCAGTCCGTAAAAATCAGTCTTACGCCCAGGTGACAAGTGGAAAATCTACCGCATAGTCTTTAATCTATTAAATATTACTGATGGATTTCCTGCCACATTGCTTATGAGAATTTGGAGGATGTGTTTTTTTGATCAGAAGATGGGATTAAAGGCAATGTTGGTTAAAAATGAAGAAATGAATGTAAAAAAAGTGAATGGTAGAGGATTTACAGAAATGGAAATTAAATTAATTTTGAAAAATAAGATGAAACATTAAAAGGCTTTTATATAATTGTAAAGGTTTAGGAATAAATAAGCTAAGTTAGTAAGAAATATATAAAACTGAGCTCTGATAAAAGGTTATATCTGAAACATTAATCTCTACAATTGCTGACGGACCTGCGGTGTATCTCTAACATTTTCTGTGTATGGGGTGCTGCTACCATTTGAGGGGAGATGCCTAGCTCTGGGAGCAATAGGGAAAGCATCTCCATGGTAAAGGGGCAATGGAGAGGGATGGGAGTCAGTCAGATGATGTGACTTGTTAGCATCAGCACCAGGTCAGTGTTTGACACAAAAGGCACACAAAACCAGGAAGTGCTGAAGGAGTAGATTTACTTGTGACCACTGCAACCAGGCAGCACATGGATGAGCAAACTGGCCCACAGCACTCAGAGGGAACAGGATGCACTCAGATCCAAAAAACAGTAAATCACTTTGATGCATTAATAATCGCATGTGTTATCATTACTAATACAAGATACATGTCTTCAGTCATAAATAAAGCTTTGAATAACTATACCTTGCCCTAAAAATTGTCTAGAAATGTTATCATATCTCAAAAGATGATCCTACTTTCCATTGAAAGTTGTGCTTGAAAATATACCAAATGCTTCATACTCAAATTTCAAAATGATTACCTCATGACAGATAATGACATTATAACACATGCAAAAACGTACATGTGCAGTAAATACAACATTTAAGTAATCGAAATATCTTACAACTAAATCATTGCATCAAAAGATGAAATGTGATATTCACTATTACACGCAAAATTACCTTATTTTCTCCTGCTGGCATTTTCTCATAGACTTCTTTAAGTTTGTCATAATGGGGTCGAAGGAATTTAAGTGGTTTAGGGACAGATGTCATGGAGGTGGTGGATGAACGAATCTGCCTCCGGAGTTCCTCCAGAGCAGCTCGATAAAGTTGTGTGTCCGTTTCCTAGAAAGAAGTTAAAATGCATAGATTTAGGAGCCATGAGGGATGTAACAAATGCTCTTTTAAACAATCATTTACAGTTCTACTCAAGATGGCTTCAACCCCAAGTTAAAAAATATACACAATGACAAAGCATCATAGGGAAAATAAGTACCAAAAACATTTATAGTAGTCAGTACCTAGAAACCCTTTTGTTTAAAGTCTTTATTTTTAAGATAAAAGATATAGGAATACATTTGAGAGGATTACTTGGTGAACATATAAAGAAATTTTTGCAAATTTCAGCAAAAACACAAGACTATATGTCTTTTGCATACTAGTCTGAAACATTAAACTAATTATTTAAAAATACCTTAATATCGGTATACTACTTACAGCTCTTACAAAAGAAAAATTGGACATACAATTCACTATTAGAGAACCAACCTCACACAAAAGGAGGGAAGGGGAAGAGAGAGAAAAAAAAAGGACTTACACCCAGCCTTTCCACGAGCATCTCCAGCTCCTCCTGCAGCTGCTTATCTTCATCAGACTGAAAAGAAATGAAAACAAAGATGGAAAGTTGGTATGTAAACATTTTCATGGTTGCAGGGCAACAGTTTACCTATTAACTATATCATGCATTGGATTCATTTTGAGAAAGCATTTCTTTTATAGCTTACACAGGAAGAATTAAAATTCATATCTGATCTCCCTATTGTTTACAGTGTATCTACTCCAACATGGGACATGTGCCAAATGGTATCAACTTACAGCGAGATAGATACAGTGGCGTCCTATCCCTTTTCTGAACAGCTGAGTTTAAAACAAATGTTACAATGCGCTGTGAGCTCTTACTCCACTCTAAGCTGATTTGTAATGTTGTATTTACATTGTACAACTGAAAACCAACGCTAAACTGTCAATTTGGCAGTATTATAAACAAGGCCCAGGGCATATTTCTGGTTTCTCTAACTTTTTCCACTCCCACCCTGAATAACTTAACTCGGACCAAGGAAGTCTGATGGAACATACGCTAAAATCACATTGCTTCAAAAGCCTGAAGACCCTCCTCTTTGATGCTACTTTAACCCCTATATCCTTTTGCCTTTCCCCTCCTGCATGGTGTCCACCCAGACATCTCTCTGCACAAGGAGCACTACAGAAATACAGGTATTGCTTACTTCGACCAGACAAGTGCCAGGTAATGACCATCTCCAACAAGAGAGAGTCTAACCACCTCCCCTTGACGTTCAACGGCATTACCATCACTGAATCCCCCACCATCAACATCCTGGGGGTCACCACTGACCAGAAACTTAACTGGACCAGCCATATAAATACTGTGGCGAGTGACTCACCTCCTGACTCCCCAAAGCCTTTTCACCATCTACAAGGCACAAGTCAGGAGTGTGATGGAATACTCTCCACTTGCCTGGATGAGTGCAGCTCCAACAACACTCAAGAAGCTTGACACCATCCAGGACAAAGCAGCTCGCTTGATTGGCACCCCATCCATCACCCTAAACATTCACTCCCTTCACCACCGGCGCACTGTGGCTGCAATGTGTACCATCCACAGGATGCACTGCAGCAATTCGCCAAGGCTTCTTCGACAGCACCTCCCAAACCCGCGACCTCTACCACTTAGAAGGACGAGCAGCAGGCACATGGGAACACTACCACCTGCACGTTCCCCTCCAAGTCACACACCATCCCGACTTAGAAATATATCGCCGTTCCTTCATCGTCGCTGGGTCAAAATCCTGGAACTCCCGACCTAACAGCACTGTGGGAGAACCTTCACCACATGGACTGCAGCGGTTCAAGGCGACGGCTCACCACCACCTTCTCAAGGGCAATTAGGGATGGACAATAAATTCTGGCCTCGTCAGCGACGCCCATATCTCATGAACGAATAAAAAAAACTGCTGCTACTATTAGAATTTGCAGACAAGATTTCACTAGAAAAGCATTATTTCACTTCTCTGATCCAACAAAAATATTAAAATCTGTAGGTAGGTTACCAAATTCTATACAATACCTGTTACGCCTGTAGATGGCACTGTAATAGGGCTTTTCAATGCAAAAAGTAACAACGTTACAAGCTTTCAAAGTAGCAGCAAATATACAAATAAGCTTGCAGAATGGGTGCGTAATTGGCAAATTAATTTCAATATAGATAAATGTGAGATGGTACATTTTGGTAGGAAGAGTAAGGAGGCCACATATTCTTTGGAAAATAAGAGTCTAAATGGGGTAGAGGAGCAGAGGGATCTGGGGGCACAGATACACAAATCATTAGAAGTAGCAACGCAGGTTAATAAGGCCAAAAAAAGCAAACAAAACACTGGGGTTCATTTCTAGAGGGATAGAACTGAAAAGCAGGGAAGTTATGTTGAACTTGTATAGAACCTTGGTTAGACCACACAGAGTACTGGTCCCCAAATTATAAAAAGGATATAGAGGCACTGGAGAAGGTCCAAAAAAAATTTACAAGGATGATACTAGAACTGAGAGGTTATACCCACCAGGGAAGTTTGAACAAGCTGGGGTTCTTTTTTCTAGAAAAAAGGGAAGACTGAGGGGTGACTTGATAGAGGTCTTCATGATTATGAAAGGGTTTGATAGGGCAGACGTAGAGAAGATGTTTCCACTTGTGGGGAAAACCAGAACTAGGGGCCATAAATATAAGATAGTCACTAATAAATCCAATAGGGAATTCAGGATAAACTTTACCCAGAGTGGTTAGAATGTGGAACTCGCTACCACAAGGAGTAGTCGAGGTGACTAGCATAGATGCATTTAAGGGGAAGCTAGATAAATACACAAGGGAGAAAGGAATAGAAGGATGTGTTGATGGGGTTAGATGAAAAAGGGTGGGTTAAGGCTCATATGGAGCATAAACACCTGTTGGGCTGAATGGCCTGTTTTTGTGCTATACATTCTATGTAGTTCTATGTACATACACTGATGAATCGAATCTGCATTGACTTCCAGACACTGCCTCTATACCAATGCGCCTGCTGGATCACAAAACCTATTTATTATGTTCTTCTCTGAATTTGTAAATATTAACTGGAAACTAAATTAAATTTGCTCTTTCAACAACGATCCTGATTGTAGATTAAGGCATACCTTCCTGAACCACATCTGGCACACCTGTAGTGGCTTGTCAAACAGTGTTAATTGCAGCCCAAATCCATGCTGAAAAAGTGAAGTGGAGAACTGATACCCAAGATTATCCTCCTCTCCCCCCACCTCCCCAAATTTGAGTGCTTGCCAGCACCAAAGAAAAAATATGAATAACCCCCAACATGGTCATTAAGGAAGATGAGCATCCTGCCCTAAGAAATACAACTGTACCAGATAGAGAAGATAAGCATGCCTTTGCCCCCACCGCCCAATGATTTTCCCACTTTCCTTCCCCGTTCCGGCTCAATTAACCCACAGCCCTCTAACCCTGCTCAGGCTGAACAGTGCACTTGGTCCTCCATGTGTAATGCCACAGGAGATCAGCAATTATTCTAAATAAATTATTCTAATGCTCAGATGTGCGTTTTAAATTTGCAATAGGAATTGGACAATATAGTGTGTTAGCACACATTTGCTTCACACCCAAGACTTTGATTTAAATCTACCCAAGCCAATAGGCTGAAAGTTTCCCTTTTCAACGTGGTTGCTAATGGGCATGGTTCCACAATATTAAGTTGCTATTTGTACTCAATTGCAGCATTCACTTCCAGGGATACTGATGGCTGGTATGTCCCATTGAAAAAAAATAGACTGGTACAGTGGTGATGCCCTTCTGAGGTTGGGTTCAAGCACAATGATTGGCTAGAGTTGAGGAGTCTTAACTGATCCATAAGAGACCATAAAACCATAAGCGATAGGAGCAGGAGTAGGCCATTCGGCCCCTCGAGCCTGCTCTGCCATTTAATGAGATCATGGCTGGTCTGATTTTTACCTCAACTCCACTTTCCTGCCCTTTCCCCATATCCTTTGACTCCCTTTCTGATCAAAAATTTGTCCACTCTTGGTGCTGACACCAGGTGACAAGTGACAAAGTGTTCAATTTCATTGCACAGGCGCCCCTCACCTTGAGAGCAGAAGCTACGAAGTACAAAGTGTCAAAATTAATACAGTAGATAGCTCCAAACAATTATGTATTAATAATATTCAGATTCCAACCTCAGAAAAACAACACAACTGCAATCCTCTGATGAGGCCCTGATCTCAGATACGCCATCAGTATAGCTGCTGAATGCAAGTCAACTGCTTTGTCATGCAAAGTGGCAAATGGAATCTAAAGTTGGCACATTTTCCTTCTGATTGCTTTTTTTTAATGAGGAGTCAAAAATCTATTGTTAACAGTCCCTTATTCCATTAGGATTAGATCCAGCATAACAGCACACAAGCCAATAAGTCAATTTTGTTTCCAAATAAAATCAGAATATGAGCACTGCTCATGAAAATTACATAGCAAAAGCATCAAGGTTTTATACATTTTCAAAAATAGAGACAATATGTCTGCTTTGTTCAACTGTGGATGTTCCAAGACAGTTAGATTGAGGGGGTAATAAAATTAACATTACCAGAGTGATAGCTGAATACTTGGCCAGATGGGATTCAGCTACGAGTTCTTATGGAACTCAAGCATGTGCTAACAGAACCACTAGCAGAAATATTTAGACATTTGTCAGAAAAGGGGATGGTACCATAGAATGGCAATGTAGTGCCTTGTTTAAAAAACTATAGACCATTTCTCTCAGTAATACATTGAAAAATTCTAGAATTATTTATCAAGGGCAAAGTAGCACAGCACTGAGATATAAAGACTAATTAGCAAGAGTCAGCATGGATTTACAAAAAGAAAGTCATGCCAGGGCAACTGAACAGAATTTTTTCATAAAGTTATGTAATAAGAGAACCTAGGTGTGACAGTTGAATTTTAGTAATGCTTTTGACAAGGTACCTTATAAAAAACAAAGACACAGTATTCACAGCAGCGTGCTGAGGTAGATCGAACAGTGACTGGAGGATAGGGGCGAGAGGGTCTGTGTGAATGGAGAGCATTCCAGATGGAAGAGTGCAAAAAAGTGGATTTCTGCAAGGCTCATTGTTGGAACCAGTACTTTTCTACAATGTCAAATACTTGGAAGAGAGTACCAATAACTTCATTTCACAATTTGCAAATGATACCAAAATAGCAGGACTAGTAAATAGGGTGCAGGATGGGGACAAGCTACAGAAGAATTTAGACTGTTTAGGATGGTGGACAAAAAAAAAAATCAAAATTAACAGATTTAATCTAATGTGGATAAGTGAAATGTCATGCATTTAGGGAGAAGGGTTATAAGATTAATGGGAATGTACTGACCAAGATGGATTAAGAAAGGGATCTGGGAGTCATAGTAAATAGATCCTTCAAGACACCAAACCATTAGACTGGCTGCTGTCAAAAAGGCTAAGGAGATATTAAGTTGCATAAAGAGAGGAATAAACTGTAGATCAAAGGAAGCAATGTTGCCACAACGCAAAATCGTCGAGCAGAAGTTGATAGCCAAGTTCCGCACCCATGAGGACGGCCTCAACCGGGATCTTGGGTTCATGTCACGCTACACGTAACCCCACCAGCAAAAAGGGGGAAAAAATTTATATGTTTTTTAAAATTCTCTCTCTCTCTGCCATTTTGAGTTTCTTTCTGCCTGCCTGTGTAATAGACACAATGTATATCTAGTGTACTGGGGCGTGCTGTTCTCCGTGACTGGCCTGTTTGAATAACAACGACACCTTTTGATTGGTGTGATGCTGTCCTAACATAGTATAAGATATGCGATTTGAGAACCTTTTCATTCATTCATCTGACGAAGGAGATAATCTCCGAAAGCTTGTGATTTTAAAATAAATTTGTTGGACTATAGCCTGGTGTTGTAAGATTCCTGCCATTATATATAGCATTCTTCAGGCCCCAAGAGTACTGTGTGTAGCTCAGGAACCTAGTCAGGGTGTAGCTGAACTCGGTAAGATATAGGGAAGAGCTACAAAGATGATGAGGGCAAAAGTATAAGACAATACGATGGACTCAAAAAAAAAGGGATTATCCATAGACATTTACAGCACAGAAGGAGGCTATTTAACCCACTGTGTCTGTGCTGGCTCTTTGTTAGAGCAATCCAAAGGCAATCCCATTCTCCTGCTCTCTTCCCCATACCCTTCCACCTTCCTCTGCTTCAAATATTTATTCAATTTTCCCTTAATGGATGCAATTATCTGCCTCAATCACTCCTTGCAGCAAAGCATTCCCTGCTCTAACAACCCTTTGCATAAAGAAATTTCTCCTAACCCCTTTCCCCCACAGTGACAATTTTAAATTGATGACCCCCTTGTCACTGACTCTCAACCAGATGGAATGGTCTTTCCCCATTCACGCTATCAGAACCCTTAATAATTTTAAAAACCACTTAAATCTCCTCAGCCTTCTCTGCTCAAATGGAAATCGTTTCAAGTCTCTCCTCATAAGCATTGTTTTCCAAACCTGGCGTCATCCTGATGAATCTACCCTACACATTCACTATGGCTTTCGTGTCCTTTCTATAACGGGGTTCCCAAAATTGCGCAGTATTCTTTGGCCTAACCCATGTTTGTATAAATGCATTCTTTATTTTTGTACTCCGTGCCTCTATTTATAAAATCCAAAATTCTATTGTTTCTTTTATCTACATGCACTTACTTTCAGGGAGTTATGTATATGAACCCCTAAATTTCTTTGTTCATCCACACCATTCAGTGTCTCTTTCCACTGTGTATACACCATTCCTTGTTTTTCCTCCCAAAATGTATTATCTCACACTTATCCACACCAAATCACATTTGCCACCTGTCTTTCCACTATCCTAACTTCCCCTGCCTTCCTGGAGTCTTTTACAGTCCGCCTTGCTGTTTGCCTACTTGTGCATCATCAGCAAATTGTGCTCCCAATGCCCAAGTTCAAATCTTCTGAGAACAAAACTGAACCCAGCACCCACTCCTAGGCTATACCATTCCAACCCTTCTCCAATCTGAGCAACACCTGTTTACCCTAACTTTTCATTTCCATTCAGCTAACTTTCTATCCATGCGGCTACTTTTCCTTATACCACATGCCTGAATTTTTAAACAAACCTCAAGGTGCCTTATTGATTGCCTTCTGATAGTTCATATACATTACATCTACTGCATTCTCTTTAATCTATCTAATCACCCTTTAAAAAAAACTCTTACATTTTTCAAACACATCTTATATTTCTATGCTGGCTGCCCTTGATTAATCCATCCTTGGTCCCTTTCTTAACAAAGACATTACACTGAGGGCTACATATAATGACACCTCCCAAACCCGCGACCTCTACCACCTAGAAGGACAGGGGCAGCAGGCACATGGGAACACCACCACCTGCATGTTCCCCTCCAAGTCACACACCATCCCGACTTGGAAATATATCGCCGTTCCTTCATCGTCGCTGGGTCAAAATCCTGGAACTCCCTACCTAACAGCGCCGTGGGAGAACTTTCACCACACGGACTGCAGCGGTTTAAGAAGGCGGCTCGCCACCATCTTCTCAAGGGCAATTAGGGATGGGCAATAAATGCTGCCCTTGCTAGCGACGCCCACATCCCATGAACAAATAAAAAAAATACCACTATTCCTGGCCAGAATGGTGATGATACGGGAATTCCCGTCAATCGCGCCCGGAGACTGCACTGCTGTAAGTGACTGGGATTGATTTTTCGGAGGTGCAATTCAGACTCTTTTTAAATAGACTTTGTTTGCTTGCTGTTTGCTGCTCTCCAGTCTAATGGCACAACTTGCATATTTGAGGTTTTAAAATTGTGGCCAGAACGTGCTATCTCCTCTCTGACTTCTGTCAACAGCCTACATGCACATTATAATGGCTTAGTGATTTATTCACTTCGAGTACTACTAATTTTTTTATCAGAAATCAATTTGTTTTCTACAGTTATCTCGAACAATTGTTCCATATTCTCCTCCAGTGCAACTATATTCTCAGCACCACCATTTGTAAAAACCAATGCAAAATATTAATATCTCAGTCATACATTCATCCAACACAATTAGACACCCTCTTCATCCCAGGGCAGTGCTTCCCTCGCTAACTATTCTTTTATTTTTAATGTATAATATCCCTATTTCTTGCTTTATTATCTGCTAGTCCTTTTTCATATTCCCTTTTAATGCTTCTAATCTGCCTACTATATTAGCTATATTCTTCATGATTTTCTTTAGTATTGTTACTACTGGTTTAGCCATTCATCATCAGATCTGGCTGGATCTCATCAAGCATCATCGGGCCCAGCTCTTCTTGGCCAATACTGCTTACTGCTCCAGGATCATCCTGGAAGGCAAAGATAAACCCCTGCTTCTTTTCTCCACCACCACCAACCGTCTCCTTGAACCCTCCACCCTCACCTTCAAAAAGAGCTCATGGACTTCTTTGTCACTGCTGCATCCCTCCCTTCTCCTTCATGCCAAACTTACCCCAAGGTTCCCCCCTGCCCTTTCTCGACCTGTCTGCAGCCTTTGACACGGTTGACCACTCCATTTTCCTTCAATACCTCCAGACTCCACTATTTCAATGCTCTCCTGGCTGGCCTCCCATCTTCCACCTTCCATAATCTTCAGCTCATTCAAAACGCCCGAATCCTGACTCGCACCAAGCCCTGTTCACTCATCACCCACGTGCTCAGTGATCTACGTTGGCTCCGGGTCCAACAACGCCTCGATTTTAAAATTCTCATCCTCATGTTCAAATCCCTCTACGGCCTCACTCCTTCCTACTTCTGTGACCTCCACCAGCCCTACAACCCTCCGAGAACTCTGCATTCATCCAATTCTGGACTCTTGTGCATTCCCCACTTCCTCTGCTCAGCCATGCCTTCTGCCTAGGCCCTAAGCTCTGGAATTCCCTCCATAAACCTCTCTGCTTCTTTAAGATACTCATTAAAACATAGCTTTGTGACCAGTCACCTGTTCTGTGGTCATGTTCTTTGGCTCGGTGTCAATTTTTTGTCTGATTATGCTCCTGTGAAGCATCTTGGAATGTTTTCCTATGTTCAAGGAACTATATAAATGCAAGCAAGTTGTTTGTTGTAATTTTATCATACCTCTCCCATTAAATTTCAATTTATTTTCCATGGATTTCTCTTCTTTGATGTACTCCTTTTTACCTTATACTTATTTTGCACTCTATCCATCTCACATATGAAGATTTCCCAAAGCTGATCTGTTGACCTTTTGCTAACTTTTCTACCCAATTAATTTGGCCCAGATCTCCTTATTTTTGCTGAGTTGTACCTTTTTCCAGTCATCGTTTTTTTCTGTTCTCTCACTGAACTTACTATGTGTGTTTTCTATTGCCCATTTGTTCTCCTACTCTATATCAATTACTTGTCCCACTTTATTTTCCAGACTAAATCACATAACACTTTCTTCCTTAGTAAATCAGAAGGAAAAACTGCAAATGCTGATAAAACGAGAAAATGCTGGAAATACACTGTCAGTCAGTATCTGAGAAGAGAAATGATGAGTTTATGGAAAGCCATAACAAGTCATTGCTCTTTGCAGATACTGACTAATCTCTATTTCCAGCATTTTAGGTTTGCATTTCATGGCTTCTTTCCTTGTTGGACTAGAAACATACTTATCTAGGAACCAGAAATTGCTGAAAATACTCAGATCAGCCAACATCTGGAGAGAACAGATGAGTTCATGTTACAGGTCTGGACCTTTCAATGATCTAGGAAGTAATCCTGGATGCATTGTATAAAGCGCTCCCCACTTTAACCGAACACATCACCTTTAGTCTAGTCTATCTTATGATAGTTAAAATCACCCAATATTACTTTGTTGTTCATTCTTGGAAGGAGAGAAGACTAGGGGAGCGGGGGATATGATTGAAGCTTTCAAATGAATAAGGTGCAGGAATGAGGATCAAAGTCTTGTGTTGCAATGAGACAGCAGAATGAAGGGCTGAGAGTAAGACATTTAGACAGGATGGGGGTGATTGGTTTTTGGAACAGCTTGGTTTAAGGGACAAATAAAACTGGGGAAATATCTTGAAGAGGAACACGTTATCGAATACAACCAAGACAGTGGGAAGGTGGAGCAGATGAACCCATGGTCTCTTCCAGCCTTGAGATTTTCTGTTTATAATTGGTAGACATTTGCCTGTGGGTTCTAGTTCCACTCAAAGACTTGAAAATTTGGTGAAAAAAAAAGGCTTTTAAAAAATTTTTTTTAAAGTGTTTAACTTGTCATTTCAATAACATTTACACATCAGCCCATGGTTCCTATGGTGTTTTCCAAAAGAAAAGCAAAAGATGATGAATGGAAATTATGTTTCATTAAAATTCAAAAAGGAGTTCAAGTTACTATTTCTGCATACTGAAGTAGGATGTGTCATGGCTGGCCAAAATGTTTTAGGATATTTTCAACTGAATATAAAATGAGTTTTGTATAATTCAAAAAAAAATTGAAACCATTTTTGATGTCATTCCTGGATAACTATTGTACAAGTGTTGTAAATTTGATGTTTGAACATGGCACATGGATGTGTGTTCATTTTCAAAAACCTGAAAAGCTTCACCAACGCTCCATTGTGGTCACTTGCACTTTCCTTAGTCTTGCCTCGAGTTTGCTACAAACATGAAACCTTCAACAGCTTTAATGTATTGGAAGTCTCAGGCTGCATTGGCTTATGATGTCAAAACCCTAAACGGCAAATATGCATGAACACTGTTTAAGATATTGTGTAGCAAGTTGCTTCTGAAATAAAAATTCAGCATGGGAATAATTATGAACTTAGGCATTTTTAAAAGAAGCCCAAGCATCTGATGAGGATAGTACTTAACTGAAGGTGAGATTTCATGAAATGTAAAGTGAGCGAATGCCCATAATTTTCAAAATATATTTCTTTACTTTGCTCCATTTGCAAAAATTTACTTTTGATAAAATGCTGTTCATCAGGATTAGAGAAACACACAATACAGAAATTTTGTGAGGTTATGAGAAATTTTACACTCTCAGGTCACAAAACATTTAAAAGTATAACTAACCTGTACGCAAACACCTTCCAATATAATTCAAAGCCAGCTACTACAAACCACAGCAGTAAGACTGAGATGACTGACCCTTTGATTTTCAGTCCCGTATGTGCGGGCTGCCTGGCTGCTGCTTCTGGCTCTCCCAACACGACAGATTTGTAACTCAACACCCCAACAGATCTGCCACCACATCGAAGAAACATCTCTTACTTCAAAGTGTTCAACATGCCTTCATCTGACATTCTTTTTTCCATATTATGAAAAGGAGACAGAGGCATTGGAGAAGGTGCAAAAAAAGATTCACAAGGATGATACCATAACTGAGAGGCTATACTTATCAGGTAAGGCTGTCAGACTGGAGCTCTTTTTTCTAGAAAAGAGAAGGCTGAGAGGTGACCTGAAAGAAGTCTTTAAGATAATGAAAGAGTTTGATAGGGTAGACGTGGAGAAAATGTTTCCACTTGTGGGGGAGTCCAAAACAAGAGGTCAAATATAAGACAGACAGTCACTAATAAATCCAATAGGGAATTCAGGAGAAACTTCTTTACCAAAAGAGCAGCAAGAATGTGGAACATGCTACCACAAGGAGTAGTTACGGCAAATAGCAGAAATGCATTTAAAGGGAAGCTAGATAAGCACATGAGGGAGAAAGGAATAGAAAGGTATGCTGATAGAGTTAGATGAAGTAGGGCAGAGGCTTGTATGAACCATGAACACCAGTATAGAGCAGTTGGGCCAAAAGGCCTGTTTCTGTGCTGCAGATTCTATGTATGATTGGAGCAAAAAATAGTAAACTAAAAGTACCTACAACGTTGTCTTCCAAACTCAGGTTATACTGGACTTTATGCTATTTCAAACAAAAAAAAGTACTGCTGGTTATTGGTCTGTTTTTCAGGGTGGCAATGGGAGCAATTTGTGGTAATGAACTACATTATATTGTTCTAGTGCAGCCAACTCAACACCGGGCAGCAAAGTAAACTTGCCAAATTTGCTTTGACTGGCAGCTAGGGAGGCCTTTTTAAAAAAAACAGGTCTTCCAAAAACAGGGTCTTCCTGGCTGCTAACCATAAGCGAATCTGGCAAGTTTACGCTCTGTTTCTGCCAGTTGCAGATAACCCACAATGTTGAGAGCCAGTGCTACTAGCACAGCACTAAGTGCAATATAAAAACAGCTTAACTGTACTCCACATTTCATATCACACATTGCAGGATGTTGTTAAAGTGAGCGAGCACAAGTGCGATTACCATTAGCATAGTTATCAATACACTAAAGCCTCGTGCCTAGCTAGCAGAGCTACTCATTTTATTTAAACCAGGATTTAAATCGAGGGAAAAGTTAGGAAGTTGGCTGAGCGAAAGGCGCGAGAGTAGGGATAATGGGTAGGTACTCACATTGGCAGGATGTGACTAGCGGAGTCCCGCAGGGATCTGTCTTGGGGCCTCAATTATTCACAATATTTATTAACAACTTAGATGAAGGCATAGAAAGTCTCATATCTAAGTTTGCCGATGACACAAAGATTGGTGGCATTGTAAGCAGTGTAGATGAAAACATAAAATTACAAAGCAATATTGATAGATTAGGTGAATGGGCAAAACTGTGGCAAATGGAATTCAATGCAGACAAATGTTAGGTCATCCACTTTGGATCAAAAAAGGATAGAACAGGGTACTTTCTAAATGGTAAAAAGTTAAAAACAGTGGATGTCCAAAGGAACTTAGGAGTTCAGGTACATAGATCATTGAAGCGTCATGAACAGGTGCAGAAAATAATCAAGGCGGCTAATGGAATGCTGGCCTTTATATCTAGAGGACTAGAGTACAAGGGGGCAGAAGTTATGCTGTAGCTATACAAAACCCTGGTTAGACCGCACCTGGAGTACTGTTCAGTTCTGGGCACCGCACCTTCGGAAGGACATATTGGCCTTGGAGGGAGTGCAGCGTAGGTTTACTAGAATGATACCCGGACTTCAAGGGTTAAGTTACGAGGAGAGATTACACAAATTGGGGTTGTATTCGCTAGAGTTTCGAAGGTTCTGGGGTGATCTGATCGAAGTTTATAAGATATAAAGGGGAACAGATAGGGTGGATAGAGAGAAACTATTTCCGCTGGTTGGGGATTTTAGGAGTAGGGGCACAGTCTAAAAATTATGGCCAGACCTTTCAGGAGCGAGATTAGAAAACATTTCTACACACAAAGGGTGGTAGAAGTTTGGAACTCTCTTCCGCAAACGGCAATTGATACTAGCTCAATTGCTAAATTTAAATCTGAGATAGATAGCTTTTTGGCAACCAAAGGTATTAAGGGATATGGGCCAAAGGCAGGTATATGGAGTTAGATCACAGATCAGCCATGATCTTATCAAATGGCAGAGCAGGCTCAAGGGGCTGAATGGCCTACTCCTGTTCCAATGTTCCTAGGATGTTTGCTCTATGTCGACAATACATATGGCACCATAACTATTCAAAGTTAATGTAAAACTTCAGTGGGAATAAATCGTTACAGTAAAACTGTACGACTGTTGAAATGGAAGGCAAAATCCCCTCCTAAAAAAGCTACAAGGATTTGAATTTGAAGCCCTTTGAATTTGAAATTCAAACTATCACACCGCTTCTTTCACATCGCCTTCGTCAGGCTTCAGATTTCCATATACATTCGGATTGAAACATTTCATAAACTGTATTTATGACTTCTTAAAAAAGTGGTAGTGACCAACTAATGCAGATAAAAGAAAGATTTAAAAGCGGATTTTATACCTCTTAGAAATGTCAGTGGGGCACAGAGAGTAAAGCTGGTGGAACGCTTCCATACATTATTAACCTGTTAAACAAATGTCTCGGTTTGGAACAGGTTCTGGTACATTTCATTCCTTACACAGCCGTTACTTATGTCGAGCCGCATCGTCTGGGAACCAATCGCAAACACGACTCGGTTAAACTAGGTGAATTTGGTCTCAGATAAAGGAAACATTTAACCGGGATAAAGACAATCATTTACCACGATGAAAGCCGCAGTTGAAGTTTAGCGGCGCTGGTCGCGGCCTAGCTTCTGCGGGGAGCCCGACTCAGAAACACCTCATCGCGCCGCTGTAATATTTTGTATTTGAAACAAGAGGGTGGGGAGAGAGAGAGAGATGGAGACAGGGAAGGCCGGCCACAGCCCGGGGCAGGCCTCAGCCCCACTCTCGGGTCTCGGCCCCGAGCCTCAGTGACTCTGCAGTAGCCGGCATTGTGTTCGCAGTGACACAGCAAACTCTTCGGCTCCGAAAGCTCCCCGGGTCGCCACTCCCCCGCCAGAAAGTTACGTTACCAGCTCCTGTTCCTTGTCGCCATTCTCCTTCTTGTCCTTGCCCGCCGCCGGCTTCTCTTCGCCTTTCCGCGGCGGCTGCTGCCCTTTCTTCGATGTCTTCGAGTCCTCCATAATCACTCGCAGCAACTTCGACAGCACCCCCGACACCCGGTGAATGCCGGGAAACTCCCCGGGACTACGGCAACCCGACGGCAACAAAACGCGTTTTTACAGCACCAAACTCAAGCACTGGATGACCTGTCTATTGATAAAAACTGCTTGGGAGAAGCGATTTTCTTATATTTAAAAGGAAACAACCATTCTGATCCCAGCCACTGACCTGTTCAGTTTTGGGCTTGATGAAAGGTACTTTTACTTACGAGCACCACGTTACAACACAAAATTACACCTCAAAAACCTGACTATTTGAACAGTCAAGAAGAGCTCAGAACTTTAGACAGCTCTTTAGAGAGAAGGCCTAAGAACATAAGAAATAGGAGCAGGAGTAGGCCATTCGGCCCCTCGAGCCTGCTCCGCCATTCAATAAGATCATGGCTGATCTTCAACCTCAACTCCACTTTCTCACTCAATTCCCATATCCCTTGATTCCCCTAGAGTCCAAAAATCTGTCTATCTCAGCCTTGAATATACTCAATGACTCAGCATCCACAGCTCTCTGGGGCAGAGAATTCCAAAGATTCACAACCCTTTGACTGAAGAAATTCCTCCTCATCTCAGTCTCGAATGGCCGGCCCCTTATCCTGAGACTAAGCCCCCTGGTTCTAGACTCGCCAGCCAGGGGAAACAACCTCTTAGCATCTACCCTGTAACATCTGTCAAGCCCCCTCAGAATCTTACATGTTTCAATGAGATCACCACTCATTCTTCTAAATTCCAGAGAGTTCTACTTAATCTCTCCTCATAGAACAACCCTCTCATCCCAGGATTCCAAGGCAGAAGAATATATGAATGTATGGAATGGCTATTCAGTCCATCAAGCCCACTCCTGTTAGCCAGGTACAATCCAGGCTATCATGTATTCTATACCACCAATTTAATTTTCTGAGAGAAAGTTCCTATTCCAACCTATGAAGTAATCAAGTACACCTTTAGAATATCCATTGCCACTATTTAACCCTGATTAGTTACATTCCACAGATGACATTTCTTTGCTGCCAACAGCACAAGGAACGTGTATTTCATGCAATATTTGGTTATCTCTCTATTTATAACCTTCAACCCCATTCCTAACTGGATACTTGTTCAGATGTTTTTAAAAACAAAAACAACCAGGCATAACGGTATTAGGAAATCAGAACAGGCAATGAGTAGGATAGAAGTCTCCAGAGTTTAGGCTAGCTCCAAGCACCAGTGAGACATAATTGAAGTATTGTGTTCTTGCCACAAAAAAATAGATGTGGAGATGCCGGTGATGGACTGGGGTTTTTTTTGGGGGGTTTGTATATTCGGTGGCCTTTTAGGTGACACCTTTCTGTCTGCTCACTGTGATTGCCTTGGCAATGGGCAGTAATCACCAGGCATTGTTCTGTGATTTTCAAATGCGAAGGATTCGAAAATGTCATTTCCATACCGTTCACCTGAGGAAGGAGGAAGCCTCCGAAAGCTTGTGGAATTTAAAATAAATTTGTTGGACTATAACTTGGTGTTGTAAAATTGTTTACAAAAAAATAGAAGCATTGGAGCGAGTAAGGAGAAGAGCAACAAGACTGATCCCAAGTATGAAGGCAAAAACAAAATACTGCGGATGCTGGAAATATGAAATATGAAGGAAGGTCATCGACCCGAAATGTTAACTCTGTTTCTTTCTTCACAGATGCTGCCTGACTTGCTGTGTATTTCCACCATTTTCTGTTTTTATCTCAAGTATGGAGGGCCATGAGAAAGATCACAATTTCACTGGAAATTGGATGAATCATGTAGTGTGATCCCCAAAACACTGGTAAAACTCTGAGGGATGAAGAAGGCAATTTTATAATTGAAAAGGAAAGAGTGGTAGCGATGCTTAATAAGTATCTTACCTCAAATAAAAACAGAAAATGCTGGAAAAGCTCAGCAAGTGAGGCAGCATCTGTGGAGAAAGAAACAGAGGTCGAAGACCTTTCATCCGAACTGAAAGATGTTAAAGAGTTAAAGTTTTTAAGCAAGTGCAGAGCTAGGGAAAGGGGGGAAGGGAGGGGAGGGGAGGGGAGGAAAGAACAAAAGGGAAGGTAGAGGGCGCGAGTGATTAAATGACAAAAGGGATGATGGTGCAAGGCAAGAAGGGTGGTAATGGGACAAGTTAAGAAACAAAAGATCAGTCTAGAGTGGCTGTAAATGGCAACCGCAGAACCATTACCATTACTTGCTGTCCGAAAAAATGGAAGCAGTGGTTATGATCTGAAGTTACTGAAATCAATGTTGAGTCCAGAAGGTTGTAACGTGCCTAAACAAAAGATGAGGTGCTGTTCCTCGAGCTTATGTTGAGCTTCATTGGAACAGGGTAAGAGGCCGAGGACAGAGAGGTCAGAGTGGGAGTGGGACAGGGAATTAAAATGGCAAGTGACCGGCACATCAGGGTCACACTTGCAGACAGAGTGGAGGTGTTCAGCAAAGCGATCAACCAATCTGCGTTTGGTCTCCCCAATGTAGAGGAGACTGCATTGTGAGCAACAAATACAGTATACTGAATTGAGAGAAGTACAAATAAACCGCTATTTCACCTGGAAGGAGTATTTGGGGCCCTGGAAGGTGGAAAGGGAGGAGGTGAAGGGGCAGGAATTGTATCTCCTGTGCTCGCACGGGAAGGTGCCGTGGGAAGGAGAGCAGGTATTGAAGGTGATGGAAGAGTGGACCAGGGTGTCGCGGAGGGAACGGTCCGTTCGGAATGCTGAAAGGGGAGGGGAAGATGTATTTGGTGGTGGGATCATGCTGGAGGTGGTGAAAATGGCGGAGGATGATACGTTGAATGTGGAGGCTGGTGGGGTGGAAGGTGAGGACAAGAGGGACCCTATCATGGTTCCAGGAGGAAAGGGAAGGGATGAGGTCAGAAGTGCGGGAATTAGGATGGACATGGTTGAGGGCCCTGTCAACTACAGTGGAGGGGAATCCTCAGTTGAGGAAAAAGCCATATTGGAAGCACTGGTTTAGAAGGTGGCATTGTCAGAACAGATGTGACGGCGACGGAGAAACTGGGAGAAGGGAATAGAGTCCTTATGGGGAGCGGGGTAGGAGTAAGTGTAATCAAGGTAGTTGTGGGAGTTGGTGGGCTTATAATAGATATTGGTTGACAGCCCATCCCCAGAAATGGAGATAGAGAAGTCAAGGAAGGGAAGGGAAGTGTCGGAGATGGACCATGGAAGGCGAGGGAAGGGTGGAAAGTGGAAGCAAAGTTAATTAAATTTTCCAGTTTGGGACGAGAACAGGAGGCAGCACAGATACAGTCATCAATGTGCCAGAGAAAGAGGTGAGGGAGGGGACCTGAGTAGGACTGGAACAAGGAATGTTCCACATATCCCACAAAAAGGCAGGCATATCTCGGACCCATACGG
Source organism: Heptranchias perlo (assembly GCF_035084215.1). Lineage (NCBI taxonomy): Eukaryota > Metazoa > Chordata > Chondrichthyes > Hexanchiformes > Hexanchidae > Heptranchias > Heptranchias perlo. The sequence continues at coordinate 28,166,988 of NC_090337.1, read as the reverse complement.
GTTCCCATTGCGGCACCTTTTATTTGGAGGAAGTGAGTGGAGTCAAAGGAGAAGTTGTTCAACGTAAGAATAAGTTCAGCCAGTCGGAAGAGGGTGGTGGTGGATGGGGACTGGTTGGGCCTCCGTTCAAGGAAGAAGCAGAGGGCCCACAGGCCGTCCTGGTGGGGGATGGAGGTGAGGAGGGACTGGATGTCCATGGTGAAAAGGAGACAGTTAGGGTCAGGGAACTGGAAACTGTTTAAGTGCCAGAGAGCATCCAACGAGTCACGGATGTAGGTCGAAAGAGACTGGACAAGGGGAGAAAAAATAGAGTTGAGATAGAAGGAAATAAGTTCCGTGGGGCAAGAACAGGCTGAAACGATGGGTCTCCCAGGGCAGTCCTATTTGTGGACCTTGGGAAGGAGGTAGAAGTGGGCTGTGCGGGTTTGGGGGCCTATGAGGTTGGTAGCCGTGGTGGAAAGATCTCCAGAGGGGATGAGGTCAGTGACGGTCTGAGAAACTATGGCTTGATGTTCAGCGGTGGGGTTGTGGTCCAGGGGGAGGTAGGAGGAGGTGTCAGAGACTTGGTGTTCAGCCTCCGCAAGTTAGAAGTCTGTTCACCACACAACAGTTCCACCCTTGTCAGCAGGTTTAATGACAATGTCAGGGTTGGACCTGAGAGAACGGAATGCTGCAAATTCAGAGGGAGGTAGGTTAGAGTGAGTGAGGGGAGTAGAGAAATTGAGACGGCCGATGTTGCGCCAGCAGTTCCCAATGAAAAGATCAAGAGAGGGTAAGAGGCCAGAGGGAGGGGTCCAGGTGGAATGAGAATTCTGAAGACGGAAGAAAGGGTCCGCTATGTGGGGGAAGACTCCTGGCCAAAGAAATGGACGCGGAGGCGAAGGCGACGGAAGAAGAGCTCAGCATCATGTCGAGCTCGAAATTCATTGAGTGGGGACATAAGGGGATGAAGCTAAGACCTTTGCTGAGGACTGGTCGTTCAGGGTCAGAGAGGGGAAGATCAGAGGGAATGGCGAAAACACGACAAAGGGAAGGATTGGAGGGAGGAATGGGGTCAGAGGAAAGTGAAGGGGATTTTACCTCTGTATTTGCAGAGGAGGAGGAAGAAAAATCTGCAGGGGATGATGCAGAGGAACAACCAATAGATATAAATATTAAAAAGAAAATTGTATTAAAAGGGTTAATGGAAGTACCTTGAGAAGTCACCAAGCATGGATAGCCTACACTGGAGAATACTAAGGAAGATTAGTGATGAATAATACTGATACTAAGTAGAATTTTCCAAAATTCTTTGGAAACAGGAATTGTACAAAAGGACTGGAGAATGCAAATATTACAACCTTGTTCAAAATGGGGAAATGGATTGTCCATTTAACTATAGACCAGTTAGTTTCATATCAGCAGTAGGCAAATTGCTATAGATCATAATAACAGAATACATAAAATGGTATGAATTAATTGGAGATGGCTATTCTTTTGTTTCCTTCATGTTCAGTGATTTAGCCGGTGCAATATCATCATCCCCATTATCTAGAGCCTCTCTGGGTGATAGTGTCTGAGCTGGTGCGTAAGGCAGATGAGGCGGGTGACGCGGGTGGTATAATAGAAAGAAATGAAGCCGGGGAACCAGAGAGGCAAGAAGCAGGATGGTGGTCTTCATCACTCAATAGGTAAGAACCTCTTTCCTCCTCCTAATTATCAGCATCTTCCATCCCCCTGCTTTCTGTGCAGGATGTGCTAAAGAAGAGGATATGAGGTAAGTATTGGTGTGCAGCACCCAGAGAAGGTGATAAGACAGAGATATCCTGGAGTTCCACGGAAGCTTTTTTTCCTTTAAAGTGCTGTAGCAGGAACAGGTACTGCACTGCAACCAATTCGCCTGCAGCTGGCACTGGCCCACAAATCTTGCCATCTCCAACTTCCACAGCTGATTACTCTCCTTGGAGCTCAGTAGCCTCGTTCTTGATGTACATCAACTCGCTTATGTATGAAGTCCCCCCACTAGTGGCCTGCCTCTCCCAGGTATTCTGTGCCAGTTTCTCTTGGAACATTATCAATAGCTGTAGGTGAAGGCAATCATATGAGGGGAATCTCCCAGCTGGCAGCAGACAAATGATGTAATTGAAATGACCAAGTGAAGAAAAACCCTGTAACATGAGACATTGGCGTTGCAAGGGACGGCTTGCAAGAAGGGCTTGTCAGGGGAGTTCCATACAGTCGTTCCAGGTGGAAGAGTTATTGAGCCAATGAGTGATGTGAATGAAGATATCATTCTATTTAAGAAGTGAGGGTGATCAATGACCAGGGTCCCACAGTGCCAAAGTGGAAAGGTAAGATCGGAGTTCTCTTACCTTGGCCCCTGGTCAGGTCTTGAGGTATTGGGGTGTCCTTGGGGTCAGAAAGGTGACACTCGGTGCCACTGCCACCAAAAAAATGGCATTGGATAGAAACAAGCTAGCTACTATGATTGGTTCCTGGCATCACAGCCATGATAATTTTAGGGTCATTATTATCTCCCATTATTTCTGGGTTGCTAGTGGTCTTAGCCTTTTTCTGGTGGTCTCATTCCACTTTCACCAATGAATCTGGATCAGAACTGGAACTGACTTCAGCAGGTGTCAGCACACTTCCAGTATGAAAAATGTACTATAACAGATGTGCTGAATGTTGTAACATTACTATACACCTATAATAAGTTTAATTTTATTAAGATGTTATTGCTGTTTCTCTTATGTGAAATTCATAATTTCAGTTCCTATCTATGATATGACCAAAGAACACTTTAGTAGCTTATCGAATACAATATTTATCCAACAGGTGATGCAAGAATAAAATTAATGATGATGTCTTTGTGGCTGCAAAATTATTGGTCAGCTCCATCTGTTGGATTATATCCAGTCGATGCTGAACCTCCATCTTCTGTTTTGCTGCTCTGTACAGTTCTTTAATCCAGCTGTACCTCATCAATATCAATGATACATAGCTAATCTCAGGGAGAAGGGCTTTTGGCTATTTAGGCATCAGCTTTGGCTCAGTGGCAGCACTCTTGGTTCTGAGTCAGAAGGTTCTGGGTTCAAACTCTACTGCCCAGACTTGAGCACATAATGTAGACTGACACTTCAGTGCAATACTGAGGGAGTGCTGTACTGATAGAGAGAGCACCTTCCTTCTTTGAAAAGATCCCATGGTACTTTTCAAAGAAGAGCAGGGGAGATCTCTTGGTGTCCTAGCCAACATTTATCTTTCAGCGAACATCACTAAAACAGATTATCTAGTCATTTATTTAATTGCTGATGGTGGGACCTTGCTGTAGGTAGCTTAGTTTCCCTACATTACAACAGTATCTACACTTCAAAAGTACTCCATGGGCTGCGAAATGCATGGGACGTCCTGAGTTCGTGAAAGGCGCTATATAAATATAAGTTCGTTCTCTCTTTAATATTTTGCAGGCTTTACTGAAACAAGGGTTGCATTTTTACAGCTGAGGAAGGAGTTAAAATATATATATGAACTGAATAGCCCCCAAATAATTACTGTTCGGTACTTAGAAATCTTCATTGTTCAGATGTGTGAAGAGACTCAAATGGATCTAATGTATTAAAACTTTTTGTATCGATTTTGAAATATTGTGGACGCCTTCACTTTGGCGAGAGTGGAACTTTCATATTCCGGAAATGTCCTCACGGTGTCGCTCTGATTCTTCATGTTGAATACTATTTCCAAAAGCTGCACTTCTGTTGTAAAGGAAAGGAAATAACGTTTTTTCCCTATGGCACACATTGATCGTTGATAAAGTCAATAAATCTATATAATGCTCCGCAGTTAAAGAGGGAAAGTGACATAATACTGAGATGAGAGGAAAATTTGTTTGATTATAAATAGCGATAAATATTAAAAACGTCTTTCAAGCATACATGGATAAGCAATCTTATCAGAAACTTATTGCATTTGTCAAACTGGGAATAATAAGAGGATCAGACATGCAAAAAAACAACTTTATGCAGAGATGGTTGGCCTTCTAAAAAGGATAACTGCCTCTTTAATAGTTTGATTCCAAACAGGTTTCACCGTACGATTATTGTAAGGGTGAGAAACTTGGCATCACAATATTTTTAAGAATTGTCAAGCTGCAAGGAGTTGCTGGTTACTTACTGAGCAGCAAGAGGTTACCCTAGTAAAGATTATGTTAAAAGTAACATTGAAATTGAGAAGCAACCACTGATGTCAGATGAAACCTAAAATCCAATTGTGCTTGATGGATACTTACTGTCTTGTTTTGCACCCACAGTTTGACTAATCGTTTCCAAAACACGTTTGCAATTTAAGTCAGTTTTATTTCTTTCACATCTAATTACGATTTCATGCATTAATTAAAAATTCTACACAATGTCCCATTCATGTATTTTGTTCAGATGTAATGACTTTCCACATGACATTGAAATCAATATGAAAATAATGCTATTCCCAGTCTCTACTCCCACGAGTCTCATTTAGTTTGTGCCCCATGAACTTACACACAATGCATAAAGCTGGACACAAGCCCCGGGCTTTTATTATATTGTCTATAACTTCTGGACCATATTCTAACACGTCGAAACTAAAACAGTCGTTGTTGTTCTGAGTATTTTATAGATTTACAATACTGAAAAGTACTGTTAAACTGCAATGCTCATACCCATTTGTTCTGATCTGAATTGCCTCCGGGTCACAATATATCTTTTGCTCAGCCCTCTGCTGCTAAATTCAATAATAGAATTTGCTATTTAAAAGCTGCGTCATTTAAATGTCACTAACTTGTAAAGGGGTAGGCCTTCGTTGATTACTTACGATTTCATATTTTCTTTCTTATCGTTTTGCATTTACAATCCTCTGCATATTTCGGTTCCATTTAATATTGGTTTTAAATAGTTATTTGCATTTAAAAGCAATCTCTAAAGCGGAAGTGATTTCAAATTTATTATGGAAATGCACAACGGGCCAGTCAGCATCTGAAAGAGAAAAGAAAGGCTAATGTTTCCAGTGGAACCCATCGTCACTTCCAACCTGAAAGTTAGTCTATTTTTCACAGATACTAATTCACGTTTTCCCCTTTTTGTCTCGAATTTAGCATAGTTGTAACATGGAAGGACATTAAGTATATTACTGCAACACCTATTTTAAAGGCGTACATCTGTTGTAAGTTTTATGTTTTATGTTTCCGTAATGTGTTCAATTTTCCAAGTCATAAAAAACTGCGCATTCGTCGCCTATAAAGAGTAGTTCTTTAAAGTTCAAGATCGAGAGGTTAGTATTTGTATGCAATAATTTATCTGAATTTAATCTATGTTTAGTCCCTTTTCCCCGAATGAAAATATGCCATTCTTTGGGGAGAAAAATCAGTTTCACTGTGATAGGTCTAACAAAACAGCTGCAGGCTCATTTTCAAAGAGTCAGAATGAATTTTATCATTTATCAAATGAATATTCTAAAGCACCAATCATGCTCCAAGTCACTGACCAGGTGCTAATAAGGAAGCTCCTTAGCCCTTGCCTGAGTTTTGGCCGGTCTGAATTATTTCAGTGTCATTAGCCCTACTGCCGATAGGGTATCAGCGTTTGGCTGCTCACCACTTCCACTTTCATGCCTTAGCCTCATCTGCATGCTCACAAAGCTATAAATGAAATGGAAATGCCAGCTGCGTTTGCATTTGAATAAATCATGACCAGAGAGTAGAAATTAAACTGCAAATGCTTTTGCCACACCTGATGTTGCCGGCTGCCTCCCAGTTACAATAGATTTCTATGACAATAGATTTCTTGTCATAGTAACCAGTGCGCAATATGTGATTGGAAGAGCACCTCAGCAGACTGCTGGGCCTCCAAGGCGCGGCCATCCTCATTCTTTGCATCCTCCTTTTCACTTATCAACAGCACGTCGCCGTTTTGCAAAAAATACATTTATTTTAATATATATATATAATAAATTCTGGACAGCTTTCCGTCGGCTGCGATCATACGATAAGCCATGTCACCTCCTGATGTTTTCATCGCTGAAATGTTTGTGGCGTGATAGACCAAAATACATTTCCAGGATGAGCGTGGCTCTACAAAATCTCAGCAATAACGTAAGTTCCAACCCGTCTTTGTTGACATATATTATGTTTACCGATAGACAGTGTGAACGGAACAAGCCATATTCGTTATGTGGTCGTGCATATTGGAGAGCGATTAACTTAGTGAAAACAACACGAGAAATAAAGCGCCTTTCCAGCTTCTCGTGCTTCTAATAAATCTTCTGCTTATTTGTTTTAAATATAAACTGTAATTACATGATTCCCATAAATACTGTTGGCAATACCAGTTCATTACAAAAAGGTGCAAATGAGATTTAATGGGAAAGTACAGTGAGCATGGATAGGTCTGTTGTTTATGCTTTGGGTATGTGTTTTGGCTTCATTTTGAAATGTTATGAATTATGATCTTTTACAAAAATGATATGCGGCATTGTTGTCGATCTTTGTATAAACAGTAAGAATGTGTCCGTTTATTAATTTACAGTTGTAAAGTTCATTTCTCCAGACGGCAGAGTTACAGGTTTTATCACATGCAAAACAAATCATTCTTGAGCTGATGTAGAAATGAAAAAATAAGGTTTAGTGGCAATTTTTCTTTACCCAAATCAATACAACTCCCAATCCAAACGTTCGAGATAGGAATAAGTACTTTCAACAGACATCTTAATTACATGAATCCCACGTCTGTGTACAAACTACCCCGTTGAGAGAGTATGGTTGTTATGCAATGTGCTCCGTGTAAATTGATGTATTCTATTCCAATAAAAACACCAGTCAGTTTAACATTACATTTATTTTGCCTTAACATCTTCGAAGCTTTCTGCCACCACGCCCCCGCCCTTCTTCCGCGATCAAGTACGTACTCCGTAAACTCCGAGATCAAAGTAAACTCGTATAATATGCGAAGGGCGGAATCAAAAATCACTTGTATTAATAATTCATGTACCAGGTACCGTTTCGATAATTGGCAGTTTTTTGTATCTTTTCAATCACAGAACCGAATCTGTAAAATAAAAATATTCTAACTTGATATTAGGCTATATTTAGCATACACAATATTAATTGCAGTTGGTTATTGATTGAGAAATAACTATCATAAAAAGGGTAAATGAATAAAGAAGTAATAAATAGGAGTTACAGGGGTACTAAGATAAAACGTATAAATAACGTAAGAGGCATACATATATAATATAAGTCGACTCTAAATAGAATGGAGGGACAGCTGAAACTGCCTGCACAGTCTCCATGTGGGGACTAGGATAACCATGTGTGCAGGAAGTGCCCCCAGAATGAGAATCTCCTGCATTGTACCTTTCAGAAGGTGGTCACCCCACAGCCACAGAGAGCTCAGGACTGTAAGTGGGTGGCCCTCCGGCAGGGTAGGATGAGGCAGGCAGTGCAGGAATCCTCCGGGAGTGTGTTGCTCACCAATCGGTTTTCAGTATTGAATACCGGTGAGCAAGATGACACCTCGAAGGAGTGCATGGCACTGTGGGGAAAAGGACTGCACCGGGGTGGGGGGGAGGGCACAGCAAAGTGTAGGAATGCAGTTGTTATAGAGGATTCAATAGTCAGAGGGATAGACAGGCGCTTCTGCAACCGCTGACTTGAGTCCCACATGGTGTGTTGCCTCCCTGGTGCCAGGGTAAAGGACATCACTGAGAGGGTGCAGAACATTTTAAGGTGGGGAAGGGGAACAGCCGTAAGTCGGGGTCCATGTGGGAACCAATGACATAAGAAGGAAAAGGGTTGAGGTCCTGTAGTCAGAGTTTCAGGAGCTAAGGAGGAAGTTAAAAAGCAGCTCCTCAATAGGTAGTGATCTCTGGATTACTCCCAGTACCTCACGTTATTGAGTATAGGAATAGTAGGATTAGACAGGTTAATGCGAGGCTGGAGAGATGGTGCAGGAGGGAAGGCTTCAGATTCCTGAGGCATTGGGACCAGTTCTGGAGCAGGAGGGATCTGTTCAAGATAGACGGGTTGCACCTCAGCAGAGCTGGGACCAATGTCTTCATGGGGAGGTTAATTAGTGTTGTGGGGGAGGGTTTAAACTAATTTTGCAGGGGGATGAGGCCCAGGATGAAACATTACAGAGGAGAAACAAGGTGTACAGAGGACTGGGAAAGACAAGTAACACTAGATTAAAGAATAGTTCAGAAATAGGAGGAATCAGACAGGGGGGCAAATGCAAAGCAGTCTGAGATGAGTTTGGTGTGCATGTGCATAAATGCACGTAGTGTGGTAAATAAGGTTGGTGATCTGCAGGCACAAGTCGCCACATGGGACTGGGACTATGCTATAGTGGCAATAACAGATCTGGCTCAAAGAAGGGAAAGATTGGGGACTTAATATTCCTGGCCACAATGTATTCAGGATTGATAGGGAAGGAAAGAAAGGAGGGGGTGGTAGTATTGATCAAAAAAACTATTTTGGAACTGGAAAGGGATGATTTGGTTGAGGGATCAAAAATAGAATCTATTTGTTTAGAATTAAGGAACAATAGAGGAGCTATTACACAACTGGGTATATACCAATGACCACCAAATAGAGGGAAGGAGAAAGAGGAGCAACTTGTCGGCAAATTACAGAAAAGTGCAAGAACAATAGAGTTGTGATAATGGGCAACTTCAATGGTCCAAATATAGACTGAGATAGTAACAATGTAAAGGGCACAGAGGGGGAGGAATTCCTGAAATGTATACAAGAAAACTTTCTTGATCAGTGTGTTTCCAGCTCAATGAGGAAGGAAGCAGTGCTGGATCTAGTTCTGGGGAATGAAGTGGGGCAAGTGGAGCAAGTGTGGGGAGCATTTGGGGAACAGTGATAATAATATCATCAGGTATAGAATAGTTATGGAAAGGGACAAGGAACAATCAAGCGTTAAAATACTTAACTGGAAAAGGGCTAACTTCAGTAAGTTAAAAAGAGATCTTGCCCAGGTGGATTCGACTCAAAAAATAGTAGGAAAAACAGTATTTGAACAATGGGAGGCCTTCCAGGAGGAGATGGTTTGGGTACAGAGTAGACACATTCCCACAAGGGGGAAAGGAAGGGCATCCAAAGCTAGAGCTCCCTGGATGACTAGAGGTTAAAATGAAACAGAAAAAGGAGGCATATGACAAATGTAAGGTTCATAATACAATAGAGAACCAAGTTGAATACAAAAAGTACAGAGGTGATCTAAAAAAGGAAATAAGAGGGGCAAAAAGAGAATATGAGAATAAATTAGCAGCTAACATAAAAGGGAATCCAAAAGTCTTTTATAAACATGTAAATAGTAAAAGGGTAGTCAAAGGATGGGTGGGGCCGATTAGGGCCCAAAAAGGAGATCTTCTTGTGGAAGCAGAGGGCATGGCTGAGGTAATAAATTAATACTTCGTATCAATCTTCACTAGAGAAGAGGATGCTGCCGATGTAGCAATAAAGGAGGAGATAGTAGTGATATTGGATAGGGTAAAAATAGACAAAGAGGAGGTACTTAAAAGATTGGCAGTACTCAAAGTAGAAAAGTCACCTGGTCCAGATGGGATGCATCCTAGGTTACTGAGGGAAATAAGGGTGGAAATTGCAGAGGCTCTGGCCACAATCTTCCAATCCTCCTTAGATAAGGGGGCAGTGCCAGAGGACTGGAGGATTGCAAATATTACACCTCTGTACAAAAACAGGACAGGGATAAACTCAGCAATTACAGGCCAGTCAGCCTAACGTTGGTGGTTGGGTATCGTTTAGAGACAATAATCCGGCACAAAATTAATTGGCACTTGGAAAAGTATGGGCCAATAAATGAAAGTCAGCACAGATTTGTTAAAGGAAAATCATGTTTGACTAACTTGATTACGTTCTTTAATGAAGTAAAGGAGAGGGTTGATGAGGGTAGTGCGGTTGATGTTGTGTATATGGACTTTCAAAAAGCATTTGATGAAGTACCACATAATAGACTTGTTAGCAAAATTGAAACCCATGGCATTAAAGGGAAAGTGACAGCATAGACATAAAATTGGCTAAGGCACAGAAAGCAGAGAGTAGTGGTGAACGGTTGTTTTTCAGACTCGAGGGAAGTATACAGTGATGTTCCCCATGGGTCGGTATTAGGACCTCTGCTCCTTTTGATATATATTAATGACCTGGACTTGGATATGGAGGGTATAATTTCAAAGTTTTCAGATGACACAAAACTTGGAAATGTAATAAACAATGTGGAGGATAGTAACAGGCTTCAGGGGGACATAGACAGACTAGTTAAATGGGCAGACACGTGCCAGATGAAATTTAATGTAGAGAAGTGTGAAGTGATACATTTTGGTAAGAAGAATGAGGACAGGCAATATAAACTAAATGGTACAATTTTAAAAAGAGTGCAGGAACAGAGGGACTTGGGAGTGTATGTACACAAATCTTTGAAGGCGGTAGGACAAGTTGAGTAGGCTGTTAAAAAAGCAGAGAATGAAAATATGATAAAGAATAGTCAACACGGATCTCAGAAGGGAAGGTCATGCTTGACCAATCTTATTGAATTCTTTGAAGAAGTAATAGAAAGAGTAGACAAGGGTAATGTAGTAGATGTAATATATTTGGATTTTCAAAAAGCCTTCGATAAGTTACCACATTGCCTTCATGAGTAAGGTCAGAACATGTGGTATCAGGGGACAGGTAGCAGAATGGATAGCAAGTTGGCTACAAAACAGGAAACAGAGTAGGGATTAAGGGTAGCAAAAGGTGGGGAATTGTGCAAAATTTACATAATTGCTTTGGGTTTGGGAATCGGAAGTACAATTTCAAAATTTGCGGGCGACACCAAATCGGTGGGTATAGTTAATACAAAGGAAGAATGTGTCAAAATGCAAGAGGACATTAAGAAACTTGCAAAATGGGCGTGTAATTGGCAAATGAATTTCAATATAGATAAGAGTGAGATAGTACACTTTGGTAGGAAGAGTAAGGAGGTCACTTATTGCTTGGATAATAAGAGTCTAAATGGGAAAGAGCAGCAAAGGGATCTAGGGGTAGAATCAGAGAATCATAGAATGGTTACAGCACAGAAGGAGGCCATTCAGCCCTTCGAGCCTGTGCTGGATCTTTGCAAGAGCAATCCAGCTAGTCCCACTCCCCCGACCTTTTCCTGAAGCCCTGCAAATTTTTTCTCTTCCCTTTTGAAAGCCATGATTGAATCTGCCTCCACCAAGCCCTCAAGCAGTGCATTCCAAATCATAACCACTCGCTGCGTAAAAAACTTTTTCCTCATGTTGCCTTTGGTTCTCTTGCCAATCACCTAAAGTCTGTGTCCTTTGGTTCTTGACCCTTCTGCCAATGGGAACAGTTTCTCTCTATTACTCTGTCTAGACCCCTCATGATTTTGAATACCTCTATCAAATCTCCTCTCAAGCTTCTCTGCTTTAAGGAGAACAACCCCAGCTTCTCCAGTCTATCCACATAACTGAATCCTTTTTCCCTGGAATTGTTCTAGTAAATCTTTTCTGCACCCTCTCTAAGGCCTTCACATCCTTCCTAACATGTGGTGCCCAGAATTGGACACACTACTCCAATTGTGGCCGAACCAGTGTTTTTTAAGGTTCATCATAACTTCCTTGCTTTTGTACTCGATGCCTCTACTTATAAAGCCCAGGATCCTGTATGCTTTCTTCACCGTTTTCTCAACCTGCCCTGCCACCTTCAACGATTTGTGCATATACAGATCTCTCTGTTCTTGCACCCCTTTAGAATTGTATCCTTTTGTTTTTCATTGCTTCTCCTCGTTCTTCCTACCAAAATGTATCACTTTGCACTTCTCTACGTTAAATTTCATCTGCCACATATCCACCCATTCCACCAACTATCTCTCTATCACTATCCTCCTCACTGTTCAATACACTTCCAAGATTTGTGTCATCTGCAAATTTTGAAATTGTGCTCTGTACACCCAAGTCCAAGTCATTAATATATATCAAGAAAAGCAGGGGTCCTTGTACTGACCCTGGGGAACACCACTATGTGCCTTCCTTACAGATACACAAATCATTAAAAGTAGCAACGCAGGTTAATAAAGCTATACAATAGGCAAATAAAGCACTGGGATTCATTTCTGGAGGGATAGAATTGAAAAGCAAAGACGTTATGTTAAATTTGTATAGAACACACTTGGAGTATTGTGCACAGTTCTGGTCTCCATACTATAAAAGTGCTACAGAGGCATTGGAGAATGCAAAAAAGATTCACAAGGATGATACCAGAACTGAGACAAGGGGCCCGATTTTACCAGGGGTGCAGGTTCTCGGCGGGTGGGCCAGCGGGCGCGTAAGTGGGTTGCCCGCGCGATCGTAGCAGGCAACACACTAATTGGATCCACTTACCTGCTCCTCCGGGTTCCCCGCTGCTGATCTGCGCATCGGGCGGGCTGCGCATGCGCAGTAAGATCTGTCAGCTGGAGGCGCTCTATTTAAAGGGGCAGTCCTCCACTGACAGATGCTACAACAAATAGCAAAAATTACAGCATGGAGCAGCCCAGGGGGAAGGCTGCTCCCAGGTTTAATGATGCCTCACCCCAGGTATCATCAGATGGGGTGAGGAGGAGGGGGAGGACAGAGATCTTCCACCCGGCGGGCGGGAGGAAGCGGCCTGCCTCTGCCACCAAGAAGGCCTGGCTCTAGGTGGCAGAGGAGGTCACCAGTGCCACCAACATATCGCCCACCTGCATACATTGCAGGAGGCGCTCCAATGACCTCAGTAGGTCAGCCACAGTGAGAACACGTAGTCTTTCCCCTACACTCCGTCTGCCACATCTCCTTCGGCACTGCCAACACTACTCTGTCACATCACCCCTCATACCCACTCAAACCTCATCCGCATCTTACCTGCACCTACTCACCTCGCGAGTACTCACCCCGCCACTACCACGCAACCCAATCCTCATACAATCTCATGGCTCTATCCCATACTCACCCTCTCGTGCATCTCTCTCACGGCCAGCCTCACTCAACCTGCCACCACCTGTGCTGCAGCCACAGGGCATGCATCACATATGTGCAGTAGGCAGTGTAAGGCAAACGTGTCGTGAGCATGAAGGGGATGCACAAGGGTGTTTGAGGGTTTGTCATGGTTCTTACTTCTATTGAATTTCAGAACAACTCACATCACACATTATATTGGCACCACTACTGCCATGTCTTCGTGAATCCTGTCCGGTTTGTGCAATAATGCCCGCTCCTGGGCATCCCTATGAGGACCCACCACTGATGCCACCCAGTGTGTCACTGCAGAGTGGGTGTAGGTGTATTTGCAGGGCTCTTCTGCGCAGACGACTGAGAGACATCGGGGATGTCCCCGGTTGCAGCCTGGAAGGCTGTGGAACAGAAGTTCGGGAGGGCAGTGGTGACTTTGACAGCGACAGGTAGGAAGATGGTGCACGGGCCAACCAGGAGCAGCTCGGCATGAAAGAGGCTGCAGATGTCCATGGCTATATGTCGACTGACTCTGAGCCTCCGTGTGCACTGCTGCTCAGAGAGGTCCAGGAGGCTGAGCCTCGGTCTGTGGAATGTGTGGCAAGGGTAGTGCCCTCTGCGACGCATCTCTCTCTGCGGTAGCCCTCCCTCCTGCTGTACAGGTGGATGTGTCACAGCACTCTGTTGTGGAGCTCCACGTGTCAGAGGTGGACGGCGTGGATGGCGAGGCTGGTGAGGCTGGTGATGCTGTTCGCCCTCCGAGGAGGTCATGACTGCAGCTACGGCGGCCCCCATCCGCAAGATGTACATCTGAGGGGGTCCGCAAGGTAGGTACATGTCTCCGGACCCCGGGGTAAGTGTGCAGGTTGGTGACTTCGACCATCAGGAGGAGGGTGGTGGAGGCCAAACTTTGTCCCAAGTGACAGAGCGGCCTCCTGCAATGGCTGAGGGTCTCCCCCACCCCACCTGTCAAATGGACCTTTGCAGCTGCCACAGGCTGATAGCTGCAACACGTCCATTTCAACTGGGACTGTTTCCCCCAGTGTGTGAAACAGTCCCATGTTTATCCAAAATCACACACAGTCCCTTAATCAGGTCAGTTAATGACCTGAACAAGCAAAGTAAATACTCTCAAGTGGCATCCCGCTGGCTTTAATTGCCTGTGGGATTCCCACCAGCGGGGGCTGCGCGCGCGCGCCGGCGCGTCATCGGGGAACCCGGAAGTGGGCGGGATCGAGGCGCGATCCGGTCCCGCACCTGGATTTCTGGATTTTCGGGGCCCCCCCCCGCCGAGAACACACCCGGTAGCGGGTGCTAAAATCGGGCCCAATATCTTTATCAGGAAAGGCGGAACAGGCTGGGGCTCTTTTCTTTAGAAAAGAGAAGGCTGAGGGTTGACCTAAGAGAGGACTTTAAGATAATAATAGGGTTCGATAGGGTAGATGTAGAGAAAATGATTCCACTTGTGGGAGTCCAAAACTGGAGGTCATAAATATAAAATAGTCACTAATAAATCCAATAAGGAATTCAAGAGAAACTTCTTTACCCAAAGAGTGGTAAGAATGTGGAGCATGTTACTACGAGGAGTAGTTGAGGCAAATAGCATAGATACATTTAAGGAGATGCTAGATAAGGAATAGAAGGGTATCCTGATAGGGTTAGATGAGGTAGGGAGAAAGGGGGCTCGTGTGGAGCATAAACGCCAGCTTAGACCAGTTGGGCCGAATGGCCTGTTTCTGTGCTGTAGTTTTGATGTAACTCGATGTAGCATATGGGATCCTTGGCTTTATTAATTGAGACATGGGGCCCGATGTTAGGAGGGAGGTGGGTTGGCAGTGGGGGGTCAACTGAGCGCATGGGTAACACGCCCAGTGAACTCCGGGAGTTCCGCACGTGATCGCAGCCTAATTGAATGCAACGGGCAGTTGCAGGGGCAGTCTGTAAACACCATGTATTATTCAATTATGTATAAATGCGTAGGCTTCAAGGAGATCTTGAAACATTTACCTGAGGAAGGAGAAAATCTCCGAAAGCTTGTGAATTTAAAATAAAATTGCTGGACTATAACTTGGTGTTGTAAAATTGTTTATAATTGAATGTACTTAGGCGTGCTTCCGGGTTTCCTGTTCCAGACCTGCGCAGCGGGCGCACTGCACACTCACATCACAGGCTGTCAGCAGGAAGAGCCCTATTTAAAGGGGCAGTCCTCCAAAGCTCCTCCTGCAGCAAAGAACCAATTTTGGTGCGTGGAGCAGGCCAGAGGCAAAGCTACTCCAAGGTTCTCTGACTCGTCTCTCCAGGTGCTGCTCGATGGGGTGAGGAGGAGGAGGGAAATTTTTTTTCCATTGGATGGGAGGAGGTGGCCTCCCTCCGCCACCAAGAAGGCCTGGCTGGAGGTGGCCGAGGAGGTCAGCAGCAGTGGCAATGTGTGCCGAACCTGGGTCCAGTGCAGGAAGCGCCTTAATGACCTAACCTCAGCCAAAGTGAGTATATTTACGCATTCTCCCACACTCCGTCTTCCACATCATCTCCACCACCACACAATTCCTTCTGCACTGCCACCACAACGCTCTCGCATCACTCCTCACACCCACTCAACCATCATCCTCACCTTGCCTGCACTTACTCACCACACCAGTTCCCATTTGAACACTACCACGCAACACAATCCGCATACAATTTCATGGCTATGTCTCACACGCACCCTCCCATGCATCTCCCTCACGCTCACCCCCACCCGCACCATGCATACAGCGGGTCACCATGCAACCATCACTCAATCACGCCTCTGTGTTTTGCCTTGATAGGAGAAGAGATGCCAGAATGCCCGGGAGAGGGCAAGGACCGGAGGGGGCCCGCCAAACCAAATGGTCTTAACAGACGCAGAGCAGCAGGCACTCGAAATAAGCCGGATGCTGGAGTGCCTGTCCGTGGCAGACGCCGAGACTGGGAGTGCACAAGCGGCTGGTGACAGAAATCTAACACTCAGCACTCATGATAGCGAATGATCTTAGCATCACTTGGCATCTGCAGCACCTCAACATCTATCCACATGCTTAATATTGCTTTCTGTTCTCTTGCAGGGCCATCTGCGCATGCCGTGACGGTGGAGGGCGATTCCTCAGAGGACCTGCCGGCCTCTGAGGGTGCATCATCACATCTGAGCCAGCCATCCACCAGCGCAGATACATACACCTTGGTGGGTCCCCGTCCTCACTTAGTTGGGCTTGCACATGGTGAGTCACCATGCACATGTGAGCACGAGCAGACCCTGGTGGCAGGGGTAGCCATGGAGAGTCCGTGTCGGTGGGAGCACTCTTCTCCGGGCTCTGCTCAGCTGGACTCAGATGCTGAACCCTGGGGGCCAGCCATGAAAAGGAGAGTCATCGAGGGCCAGCAGCACATTGCCAAGGTACTGGAACAGTTGCCATGCACACTCTCCACAATCGCGCAGAGGATGGAGGAGTCCATCTCCTGCAAGAGTGGAATGGTGGCACAGGTACAGGAGGGTATCTCCGAGATAGTGTCACAGGGACGTTAAGGCATCTCTGAGATTGTGTCGCGGGTAGGTGCGGGAATGTCTGCGGTGGAGGACAGGCTAGCCTCCATCGAGCTTCAAGCATGGCTCAACAATTAGTCCATTCAGGCCTTGACAGCGGCCGTTCGGATTCAGGGTGAGCAACATTCTGCCGCCTTAAACAGGCTGACGGATACCTTACAACTGGCCTTCCAAAGCTTCACACAAGTCCTCCAAACTGTCGTCCAGCAGGGTGGAAGGAGTGATGTTGGCCTGGCCCAGGAGAGGGATGATGGTGAAAGGGGATATGGAAGTGGGGACGCCACTCAAAGCGCTCCCACGTCTCACCCGTTGCCCCCCTCTCAACCAGTACCCGCAATGCTGCCCCCTCTCCAGGTGGCCGAGTCTGCCCCTGCACAGGTGCAGGTGGAGCAGTCTTTGGAGGGGCCCTCACGGGCACCGAAACCCGGAGGGCGTCCCCTCAAAGCATCTCCTCGGTCAGGGCATGGACAAGAGCAACCTGCCACTACCTCTGCTGAAGCCACAGGGGTAGCACCACTTAGGGGTTCTCGTAAACGTAAGATGAAGGTTTTATGAGCACAAAGGGGATGCACAAAGGTGTAAGACAAAATGTCATGTTTTTGATTTACTTTTGTTTGTTTTGCAAATAAACATAAAAATTTGTTATCACCACTACCGCCACGTCTTTGCAAATCTTGTCTGGTTTGTGCAATAATGCCCTTTCCTGAGGATCACCATGAAGACCCACAAATGATGCCACCCATTGTGTCACTGCAGAGTGGGTGTAGGTGTATTTGCAGGGCTCTTTTGTGCAGACGACTGAGAGACGCCTGCGATGTCCCCGGTGGCACCTTGGAAGGATGTGGAGGAGAAGTTGTTGAGGGCAGTGGTGACATTGACAGCGACAGGTAGGAAGATGGTGCTCGGGCCAGCCGGGAGCAGCTCGGCATGAAGGAGGCTGCAGATGTCCACGACTACATGTCGAGTGACTCTGAGCCTCCGTGTGCACTGCTGCTCAGAGAGGTCCAGGAAACTGAGCCTCGGTCTGTAGACCCTGTGGCAAGGGTAGTGCCTTCTGCGACGCATCTCTCTCTGCGGTTGCCCTCCCTCCTGCTGTGCAGGTGGATGTGTCACAGCACTGTGTTGTGGAGCTCCACATGTCAGGGGTGGACGGCGAGGCTGGTGATGCTGTTCGTCCTCCGAGGAGGTCATGACTGCAGCTATGGCGGCCCCCATCCGGAAGATGTATGTTTGAGGGGGTCCGCAAGGTAGGTAAATGTGTTTGCACACTAGGGTTGAGGTTGCAAGTTTGTGATTTTGTGTGTTAGGAGAAGGGTGGTGCAGGCCAAACTTTGTCCAAAGTGACAGAGTGGCCTCCTGCAATGAGTGAAGGTCACCCCCCACCCCCACGACCTGTCAAATGGACCTTTGCAGCTGCTACAGGCTGGTGGCTGCAACACGTCCATTTCAACTGGGAGTGTTTCCCCAGTACGGGAAACACGCACAGTTGACCTGAAAATCCCACCCCTCCTAAAATATCCTCCAAATCACGTCTCCTAACAACCTGAAGTATCAAATTAATTGATTTAAGTGGGATCCCGCCGGCTTTAATTGCCGGTGGGAGTCCCGCATGCGGGAGCTGCGCGCGCACCTAAGCGCGTCATTGGGGAACCCGGAAGTAGGTGGGTTGGACCTGGCCCCGGGAATCCCCAATTTTCGGAGTCCCCCCCCGTCATGAACGCACCCGCTCGGACATCCGAAAATCGAGCCGATGGAGTACAAATGAGAGGAAGTTATGCTAAACCTTTATAAAACTCTGGTTCGGCCTCAGCTGGAGTATTGTGTTCAATTCTGGGCACCACACTTTAGGAAGGATGTCAAGGCCTTAGAGAGGATGCAGAAGAGATTTATTAGAATTGTACCAAGGATGAGGGACTTCGGTTATGTGGAGGGTATAAGGGTTGTTCTCCTTAGAGCAGAGAAGGTTAAGGGGAGATTTGATAGACGTGTTCAAAATCATGAATAGTTTTGATAGAGTAAATAAAGAGAAACTGTTTCCAGTTGCAGTAACCTGAGTGCACAGATTTAAAGTGATTGGCAAAAGAACCAGAGGCGACACGAGGAAACATTTTTTTACGCAGCGAGTTGTTATGATCTGGAAGGATGGTGGAAGCAGATTCAATAGTAACTTTCAAAAGGGAATTCGATAAATACTTGAAGAGAAACAATTTACAGGGCTATGGGAAAGAGCAGGGGAGTGGGACTAATTAGATAGCTCTTTCAAAGAGCAAGCACAGGCTTCCTTCTATGCTGTATGATACCATGACACTGCTATGATATGTATTACCAATATGTTTTGGTTAACTTTTTTTCAGGACTACAGTGCCAAAATAGAACTGGTTGGGTTATATAAATTCTACAGGCTTTGGAACTGCTGTACTTTCCCTGCTCAATTTTGATTACATAACATGTTGCCAAACAATATTTCATTTATTTCTTCTTCCCATTCATTACTTTAACTGCACTTCAGTGCGGGTATCTTGAGTTAGTAAGTGAGCATTTACTTATAGCAAAATATATTTCTTTACCCTATAAATAATACAGATAAAATACAGTCATAGAAACAATATACCAATGAAAGGCATGAACGCTGGCTCATGATATTTTATAGATTTTGGGACCAGCTGATGGGGTGCATTAGTCCTGTACATTCCTGTGTTCCTGAAAGAGTGGTGTGGGAAGGAGGGGTTCCATTTCATGGGACACTGACACCAATACTGGGACAGGAAGGAGCTGTACCGCTGGTCGGGCTCCATCTGAACCAGAGTGGGACCAGAGTCCTAGCAGAAAGGATAAATAGGACGATGGATAAGGCTTTAAACTAGCAAGATGGGGGGAGGGAACTGGTAGCAATAACAAAAGCCTAAAGATAAAAGAAACAGGAGATGAGTGTAAAGGTCAGACCAGGGTAAGGATTAAAGATAACCTAAACGGTCAAGGAACAAATACAGTTGTAAAACAGAAGTATAAAAGGATTGTTAAAAATAAACTAAAAGGAATAACTATTAAAGATAAATGAAAATACCTGTACAGCAATGTACACAGCATCCAAAATAAAACAGGAGAACTGGAGGAATAATCCGTAGCAGGGAACCAGATGTAGTAGGAATAACTGAAACATGGGTACATAAAGAACAGGACTGGCAACTAAATATTGCAGATTGTAACATAATCAGAAAGGATAAGGAAGGAAGAAGGGGGGTGGAGTAGCTGTACTAATTAGAGATAACATAATGGCAGTAGAAAAAACTAACAGAAGGATAGAAACAGAATCCATATGGGTTGAAATAAAAGATAAGAAGGGATCAATTACACTAATAGGGCTATACTTACAGACTACCTAATAGTGGAAAGGAGGTGGAGGAAGAAAGATGTAAGCAAATATGTGAAATGAATAAAGGACATCGAATAATGACCATGAGAGATTTTAACTACCCCAAATAAACTGGCAAGAAGAGATAGGTAAAGGGATACAGGGAATGGAATTTTTACAATGTGTGCAGGACTCTTTTATTATCTAGTATGTAAAAAGGCCAACAAGAGAGGAAGTACTGCTGGATCTCGTAATGGGAAATGAACCAGAACAGATAGCAATCACAACATAATACAGTTTAAGATAAGGACTGAAAAGGACAAAGATCAAAGTAATAAATCAGAAAAAAGCTGATTTTAAGGGGTTGAGAATGGAACTATGGAAAAGAAACTGGAAAGATTTACTGACAAACAAAGAAATAAAACAGCAGTGGGAAACATTTAAAACGATGGTCAAGTGTCCAGGAGAAATATATCCCATTAAAAGCAAGAACAAACTAGCCAGTAATGACACACCACGGATGAATAAAGAAATAAGGGCAAAATTGAAACTAAAGAAAAAGGCATACACTAAGTACATAGACAACAAAGGAGAGGATGACAAAAAGGAATACAAAAAGGTTAGGAAAGAAGTCAAAAAAATAATTAGGGAGGCAAAGAGAAACTATGAAATTAAATTATCGAGGAATATAAAAAGAAATAGTAAAGTATTCTACAGACACATAAATAACAAAAGAAAAATCAGGATAGGGATAAGGCCACTAAGGGATACACACGATAAACTAGGTAATGACAGCGAAATGGCAGACATATTAAATAATTACGTTGCCTCAGTATTTACCAGGGAGGCTGACATGGGGTGGGCATGACATTAGAAGAAGAGATCAAAAAAGATATAAAGACATTTAAGATAGAAAGGGGGAAATAATTGATAAACTAATCAAACTTGGAGAGAGGATAAGACCCTTGTTCAAATGGAATGCATCCGCACATATTAAAAGAAGTTAGGGAAGAGAAAGCAGAGGCACTATTTTATATATATATTTATAAAAATTCATTAGAAAAGGGAATAGTGCCAGAGGACTGGCGGACAGCTAATGTGATTCCTATATTTAAAAAGGGAGACAGAACAAGTCCAGGGAACTTTGGACCAATTAGCTTAACGTTGGTGGTAGGAAAGATAATGGAATCCTAACTCAAGGATGTAATAGAAAAACATCTAGAAACTAAAAATATAACAAAGAAAAGTCAGCACAGATTTTAAAAGGGATGGTCATGCTTGACCAACCTTATTGAATTCTTTGAAGAATTAACAGCAAGCATAGACAAAGGTAATGCAGTAGATGTAATATATTTGGATTTTCAAAAGGCCTCCAATAAGGTACCACATAATAGATTCATGACTAAGGTCAGAGCAAGTGGAGTCAAGGGACAAGTAGCAGAATATATAGCATGCTGGCTACAAAACAGAAAGCAGAGAGTAGGGATTAAAGGTAGTTACTCAGACTGGCAAAAGGTGTCCCACAAGAATTGTTGCTGGGACCACTTTTATTCACCATTTAAATAAACGATTTGGACTCGGGAATTGGAAGTACAATTTCAAAATTTGCAGACAACACCAAATTGGGGCGTATAGTTAACACTGAGGAGGACTGCGACGAAATACAGGCAGACTTTAATAAACTTGCAGAATGGATGTGTAATTGGCAAATGAATTTCATTATAGATAAGTGTGCGGTGGTACATTTTGGCAGGAAAAATAAGGAGGCCACATACTCCTTGGAAAATAAGAGTCTAAATTGGGTAGAGAAGCAGAGTGATCTGGGGGTACAGATACACAAATCACTAAAAGTAATGACGCAGATTAATAAGGCCATAGAGAAAGCAAACAAAGCACTGGGGTTCATTTCTAGAGGGATAGAATTGAAAAGCAGGGTTATTTGATTAATCTTAGTGCAAAAATAATTATAGTGTTAAACTGAAAAACATCAAATGTCCTATTGTGAATTAAATGGTTAAATATACTTTGTACACAGAAGAGAGGATGGAGCTCCATTCTGTAAATCTACAGGTCACTGGAGACAGTAATGAGTCAGGCAATAAGATCACATCAATCCATGAAAAGGAACAGCCTGGAAGTAAGGTTTATGAATCCAGCAACAGTAGATGCAAAATTGATGCATTTCATTTTATATGTGTTAGTTTATGCCTTATTTTATTGACATGATAGTTTAGCATCAGAAACAGTGTGGACTATTAAATGCCAGTACACTAAAAGAATGAACAAGCCGTTTGTTTAATTTATGTGTAATGAGGGAATTCCCCCAACAATATCGCCAATAGAGAATCTGTACTAAGATATAATAATTATACTAAGCAAAGGGAAATATATTTCTAAGATATCTATGTCAATAAGGTTCCATAGATTTAATTAATTTCATACAGGGCGAGATTTAACCAGTCGGAGAAAAGTATATTTGAATACAACATTTATTGTTTAAGAACTGAAATATATACAAAAAAGCTTAATTAAACAACTACATTAACACAAGAAAGATACAAAAATGAGGGATTTAAATCTTATTGCTGGGAATCATAAATGCTTAGAAAGACAACAAATATGCAGAATAATGCAACATATAAAATATACTTCTAATACACAAAATACACTTATAATACGTGAAATAAATATCCGACTCAAATTGAAATTTCATCTAAGAATGTAAATGCATACTTTGCAGTGAAGCATATGAGTTGGCAGAATGAAAATAACCCCATATGCCTGGGTGACTTTTGAGTTACTTAATCTTTGACGTAGTCTCAAGATCATCAAGGCTAGACAGTGTACAGTGCAGCCTGAACCCAGTTCTGATAAACTCATCAGAATCTCTTGTTGCATTAAATATTTCATCTACCCCATTTCTTGGCTTACCAAACTATGACAATTGCCCTTTTATATTATAAACAATCTATTACATTAGTGGAAAGGCATGGCATTTCCATTGCATTAAGATTGCTGTTTTCTTAGCTGCTGAACAAGAAGAATGCAAATAAGCTGTTCATTGTAATTCAGAACACTGTAGTTGATTCTCTTAGCATAATAGTGATTGTGACTAGAGCAGTGGTTTTGAAACCTTGTGTGTAGGGGGTCATCTGCAAATATTGATAGACTCCTGGGAACCCCCACCCTAATTTCCAAATGACAATGTTAGCTATCCAGAAGAAAACAGTGCTATCATTGATCAAACACTAACACTGTTTCTTAGTTGTAAACAATTTTACAACACCAAGTTATAGTCCAACAAATTTATTTTAAATTAAATTCCACAAGCTTTCGGAGGCTTCCTCCTTCGTTGGGCGGATGGTGGGAAATCATGACTGTTTCTTAGGAGGAGGATGACTCTTTACAGATCAACTTCTTATAAATAAGTATTAGAATTATAATAAAATAAGTAAATATTCTGTTTGACTGATAACAATACCAACAGAAGAGAGAGGATTTAATTCTTGGTGTGATATGGGGCTGCCGAGCTGCTGATATTAAGGCATTTTAGACAGATACATGGCAATTACAACCCAGGTGGAAATGCTTGAAATTCTGACACACAACAATTTAACTTATCAATGGCAGTAAATTAAGACATCCAGTCAGAAGCTGGTGTGAATTTCTCAAATCTGCTACCTTAGGCAGCAAGAATGAAGCACTTGTCATATGCTAATATGTTCTAATAAATTTAGCAATATCTGTTGGTGACCATAAAGGATGTAAAATGGAGCTGAGGACTAAATTGAAAATCACATTACTGAATCAGAATAATTTATTTTTTGGACATTAAATTGACACTACAAACAGTAGAAGATTGAACACATGCATGGACTGTGATATCTCATATCTCATAAATTGAATAAAGTTTCCAAAATGCGGATTAATGGCCAAAAAGAGGTTGAAAAAAAGTGAAATAAAATAAACAAAGATCTAAAGCATGACCCTTGGTTTGATTGCATGATCTCCAAGCTGCTTCATTGACTCCATGAGTCACAGCAGTTGGGTAAGTCTGAAATAGCGTGTATATTAAATGATATTCCCAGGAAAAAGTGCTTTAAAAACACTGTTCAGATGCTTAATTTTACCAGCCTTTTTTGCAAAGTCACTGATTTATATGAATATTTTCTTGTGTTAATGAATAAAGTTTTGTGTTTGTGTTCCTCAGATGCACTTGAACTGCATAAATTATCTTGTAATTCTGTGGTTGATGCAGCAGTCCTTCTGCTTTTCCAGCGCTGTCTAACACAAAGTAATTAATGGAACAATGTCATTCACATCTCCATAGATGAGTCATTCTCATTCAACTCCACTGCGTTCAGCCCTGAGGTTATAATCAAAAAACAACATTGATGAGGCAGAGAGGATATTGAATCCTCTGGCAAAGACAAATTGACATCAGCTACTGATGACATACCATCCAGGAAACAGAGTTCACATACCCTGAGCAATGGGTAGACCCTTCACTTGTAACCAAATCCTTTTGGCACTTCTCTGGTATGCAACATAAGAAATAGAGGATGACCAACAATAAAGCAGAAAGACATCAATCACAAGAGACAGATTCTGTCCCTTTAATGTGGAGATGCCGGTGATGGACTGGGGTGGACAAATGTAAGGAATCTTACAACACCAGGTTATAGTCCAACAGTTTTATTTGAAAATCACAAGCTTTCGGAGGCTTTCTCCTTCGTCAGGTGAAGTGTGACGAAGGAGAAAGCCTCCGAAAGCTTGTGATTTTCAAATAAAACTGTTGGACTATAACCTGGTGTTGTAAGATTCCTTACATCTGTCCCTTTAACACAGAGCCTAATCCAGAGCCTGCTGGAAGTGAGTGTGCATCTGCTAAATTAGGCCATTGCCAGTATCCATGTCAGTGTCTAGCCTGGTAACACTCAGATGTACACTGACATGGTTGCATTGCATAATATCATATAATATGGGCTAGGCATTGTTGCAATGAAATTCGAGTGGTTTCTATAAGGGATGGCTGATCCATAGCAACAGTTTTACGCCTGGTCAGTAAGTTGAAAACCTACTCCCCTATGTCTTCCACAGTATCTCCACCAGCCTTGATATCTAAGTAAGTTTTCAGTAACATGCCCAAGATAACTACCTTTCTGTTAATTATGTTAATTTCTGGAATTATGCCATGCCTCCACTGGATCTCTCTCCCATCTTCAATAGCAGTCTCACTTAAATCTGGGGACTGATGCCAAAGTTGGGAGAGTTGTCCCACAGACTAGCCAACCAACAACCTGGCATAGTCATATTCACAGAATCATATCTATCAGCCAACATCCCTAACTCCTTCATTACCATCCCAGGGTATGTCCTGTCCCATCGGCAGGACAAATGCACCAGAAGCGGGGCCACAGTGGTATACAGTCAGTGGGGAGTGGCCCTGGGAAATTTCAACATTGACTCTGGATCCCATGATGACTTATGGCTTCAGGTCAAACATGGGCAAGGAAATCTCCTGCTGATTACCATCTACTGTCCACCCTCAGCTGATGAATCAGTCCTCCTCCATGTTGAACATCACTCGGAGGAAGCACTGAGGGTAGCAAGGCACAGACTGGACTCTTGGTGGGGGACTTCAATATCCATCACCAAGAGTGGCTCTCTGCAGTACCACGACTGTCCGAGCTGGCCGAGTCCTGAAGGATATAACTGCCAGACTCGGCTTGCGGCAGGTGGTGAGAGAACCAACATGAGACAATAACCTACTTGACCTTATCCTCACCAATCTATGTACCTGTCGCAGGTGTGTCTGTCCACAATGGAATTGGTAGGATTGACCACCGCACAGTCCTTGTAGAGACCAGGTGCTGTCTTCACAGTGAAGACACCCTCCATCGTTTTGTGTGGCACTACCACCGTGCTACGTGGGATAGATTAAGAACAGATTCAGCAGCTCAAAATTGAGCATCCATGAGGCACTGTGGGCCATCAACAGTAGCAGAATTGTATACCACCACAATCTGTAACTTCATGGATCGCCACATCCCTCACTCTTCCATCGCCATCAAATCAGATGACCAACCCTGTTTCAATGAGGAATGTTGACGAGCATGCTGGGAGCAGCACCAGGCATACCTGAAAATGATGTGCTAACCTCGTGAACCTACAGCACAGGGATATATGCTTGCTGGACAGTGAAAGCAGCAGGCATTAGATAGAGCTAAGTGATTATGTTGGTCTACAATTTTTGAAGTACGTTTCTGACCCAACGAGGAAGGAGGCATTCCTGGATCTGGTTCTGGGAAATGAGGTGGGCCAAGTGGAGCAAGTGTCAGTGGAGGAACATTTAGGGAACAGCGATCATAGTATCATTAGGTTTAGATTAGCTATGGAAAAGGACAAGGACCACTCTAAAGTAAAAATACTCAATTGGAGAAGAGCCAATTTCAGTGGGATGAGAATGAATCTGGCCTGGGTAAATTGGAATCAAAGATTGGCAGGTAAAACTGTAAATGAACAATGGGTGGCCTTTAAAGAGGAGATGGTTCATGTACAGTCTAGATACATTCCCATGAGGGAGAAAGGTAGGGCAACTAAAACCAGAGCTCCCTGGATGACAAAAGAGGTAGAGGGTAAGATGAAGCAGAAAAAATGGGCGTTCGACAGATGTCGGGTCGATAATACAAGTGAGAACCAGGCTGAACATAGAAAGTTCAGAGGGGAGGCAAAAAGGAAGTAAGAGGGGCAAAGAGAGAGTATGGGAATAGACTGGCGGCTAACATAAAAGAGAATCCAAAAGTCTTCTATAGGCATATAAACAATAAACGGGTAGTAAGAGGAGGAGTGAGACCGATTAGGGACCAAAAAGGAGATTTATGCATGGAGGCAGAGGGCATGGCTGAGGTACTAAATTAATACTTTGCATCTGTCTTTACCAAGGAAGAAGATGCTGCCAAAATCACAGTAAGGGAAGAGATTGTTGAGATACTGAATGGGCTAAAAATTGATAAAGAGGAGGTACAAGAAAGGCTAGCTGTACTTAAAGTAGATAAGTCACCCGGTCTGGATGGGATGCATCCTAGGAAGCTGAGGGAAGTAAGGGGGGAAATTGCGGAGGTATTGGCCATAATCTTCCAATCATCTTTAGGTACGGGAGTGGTGCCAGAGGACTGGAGAATTGCAAATGTTACACCCTTGTTCAAAAAAGGGCGTAAGGATAAACCCAGCAACTACAGGCCAGTCAGTTTAACCTCAGTAGTGGGTAAACTTTTAGAAACGATAATCTGGAACAAAATTAACAGCCACTTGGACAAGTGTGGATTAATAAAGGAAAGCCAACACGGATTTGTTAAAGGCAAATTGTATTTAACTAACTTGATTGAGTTTTTTGATGAGGTAACAGAGAGGGTAGATGAGGGCGATGCAGTTGATATGGTGTATATGGACTTCCAAAAGGCGTTTGATAAAGTGCCGCTTGATAGGCTTGTCATCAAAGTTGAAGCCCATGGAATAAAGGGGGCAGTGGCAGCATGGATACAAAATTAGCTAAATAATAGGAAACAGAGAGTAGTGGTGAATGGTGTTTTTCATAATGGAGGGGGGTGTACAGTGGTGATCCCCAGGGGTAGGTACTAGGACAATTGCTTTTCTTGATATTTATTAATGACTTGGACTTGGGTGTACAGGGCACAATTTCCAAATTTGCAGATGACACAAAACTTGGAAGTGTAGTGAACAGTAAGGAGGATAGTGATAGACTTCAAGAGGACATAGACAGACTGGTAGAATGGGCGGACACGTGGCAGATGAATTTCAATGCAGAACAGTGAGAAGTGATACATTTCGGTAGGAAGAACAAGGAGAGGCAATATAAACTAAAGGGTACAATTCTAAAAGAGGTGCAGGAACAGAGAGTTCTAGGCGTAAATGTGCACAAATCGTTGAAGGTGGCAGGGCAGGCTGAGAAAGCGGTTAGGAAAGCATACAGGATCCTGGGCTTTATAAATAGAGGCATAGAGTGCAAAAGCTAAGAGGTTATGATGAACCTTTATAAAACACTGGTTTGGCCAGAACTGGAGTATTGTGTCCAATTCTGGCCACCGCACTTTAGGAAGGATATGAAGGCCTTAGAGAGGGTGCAGAAGAGATTTACTAGAAAGATTCCTGGGATGAGGGACTTCAGTTATGTGCATAGATGGAGAAGCTGGGGTTGGCCTCCTTAGAGCAGAGAAGGTTGAGAGGAGATTTGATAGAGGTATTCAAAATCATGAAGAGTCTGGAGAGAGTAGAAACTGTTCCCATTGGCGGAGGAGTCAAGAACCAGAGGACATAAATTTAAGGTGATTGGCAAAAGAACCAAAGGCGACATGAGAATTTTTTTTTTACATATCGTGTAGTTGTGATCTGGAATGCACTGCCTGAGGGGATGGTGGAGGCAGATTCAATTATGGCTTTCAAAAGGGAATTGGATAAGTACTTGAAGGGAAAAAAATTGCAGGGCTACGGGGATAGGGTGGGGGAGTGGGACTAGCTGGATTGCTCTTGCAGAGAGCTGGCACAGACTTGACGGGCCGAATGGCCTCCTTCCATGCTGTAACCATTCTATGATTCTATCTCACAACTAAAGGATTCGGTCAAAGCTCTGCAGCCCCGCCATATCCAGTCATGGCTACTCGTACTATAGTTAAGTACAACAAGTTTGCTAAATGTTTTGGCAACCAAAAACTCACTTCCCTTTGAAAAGCTGCTGTTCTTAAAACATGATGTGGAGATGCCGGTGATGGACTGGGGTTGACAATTGTAAACAATTTTACAACACCAAGTTATAGTCCAACAAATTTATTTTAAATTCCACAAGCTTTCGGAGGCTTCCTCCTTCGTCAGGTGAACGGTGTGGAAATGAAATTTTCGAATCCTTCACATTTTAAAATCACAGAACAATGCCCGGTGATTACTGCCCGTTGCCAAGGCAATCACAGTGAGCAGACAGAAAGGTGTCACCTAAAAAGGCCACCGAATATACAAACCCCCCAAAAAAAAGGAGAGAGAGAGAGAGAGGGAAGACAGTCAATGACCCGTTATATTAAAAACAGATAACATTTGTTCGCTGGTGGGGTTACGTGTAGTGTGACATGAACCCAAGATCCCGGTTGAGGCCGTCCTCATGGGTGCGGAACTTGGCTATCAATTTCTGCTCAACGATTTTGCGTTGTCGTGTGTCTCGAAGGCCGCCTTGGAGTATGCTTACCCGAAGGTCGGTGGCTGAATGTCCATGACTGCTGAAGTGTTCCCCGACAGGGAGAGAACCCTCCTGTTTGGCGATTGTTGCGCGGTGTCCGTTCATCCGTTGTCGCAGCATCTGCATGGTCTCGCCAATGTACCATGCTCCGGGGCATCCTTTCCTGCAACGTATGAGGAAGACAACGTTGGCCGAGTCACAGGAGTATGAACCATGCACCATGCAGGCAGGATATCTGTCACTGCTGTAACTGTTAAAACAGTTGCAGCAGTGACAGATATCCTGCCTGCCCCCCTCCTCCCCCCCAACTCTGCCAGCTTCCATCAGCTAATTGATTGCACTCCAGGAGTTTGCAATGAATGTGTAATTAGCTGACCCTAGAAGATTCATTGGAGTTCACCATGTGTCACTCAGGCGAGTGCAAGGCCTGTTGCAAGTTCTAGTACATCCACACGCATTGCGGAAAATGTACCCCTAAATGTAACCAGATGTATTAACATCAGGCCAAGATGACTTGTCTTTACTATCTTCTTTCTTTCTTGTAGGGAAGAACCATACCTTTCTACTCAATACTGTCCTCACTTGAGGTAAATTGGGATCACATTTATACAGGGATTCATAGGCATCATCAGCTCGTAATCAACTTTTATGTACACCCTTAAATTTTTTTTTTCAAAAAATATACTTTATTCATAAAATTTGCAGCAAAACATACAATACAGTTGTCATATCACATTCCAAACGTACACAATACAGATTATACAATTTGCAGGTTACATCAAGTACAGTTCAATGAACACATTGTACATAATTACAGTTCATGTCACTCTGGGGTGTCTCATTGCATTATACTCAATACAGATTATTGATTACAGGTACATTACAGCAATTTGAATTTTACATTCTGCCCGGGGGGTTTCCCTGATTGCAGCCCCTCGGTATACAATGGCGGGAAGGCTCTAAATGGTTGCCTTTCCCCACAGAGCCTTTGCGGCGGCCGCACCCAGCTTCAGTGCGTCTCTGAGCACGTAGTCCTGGACCTTGGAATGTGCCAGTCTGCAACACTCGGTCGAGGACAGCTCCGTGCACTGGAAGACCAGCAGGTTTCGGGCAGACCAAAGGGCGTCTTTCACCGAGTTGATGGTCTTCCAGCCGCAGTTGATGTCTGCCTTGGAGTGTGTCCCCGGGAAAAGCCCGTAGAGCACAGAGTCGTGTGTTACGGAACTGCTCGGGACGAACCTGGACAGATACCACTGCATCTCTCTCCAGACCTTCCTTGCAAAGGCACATTCCAGAAGGAGATGGGTGACGGTTTCGTCTGCACCGCAGCCTCCTCGGGGACAGTGTGCAGTGGCGCTGAGAGTCCGGGAGTGCATGAAGGATCTGACAGGAAGGGCCCTTCTCACCACCAGCCAAGCTAGGTCTTGGTGCTTGTTTGAAAGTTCTGGCGATGAGGCGTTCTGCCAAATGACATTGACAGTCTGCTCGGGGAACCAACCGACAGGATCCATCGTCTCCTTTTCCCGCAGGGTCTCGAGGACGTTACGTGCGGACCACTTACTGATCGCCTGGTGGTTGAAAGTGTTTTTTTGCATAAACTTTTCGACGAAGGACAGGTGGGGCGGAACGGTCCAACTGGACGGAGTGTTCCATGGCAGCGTGGCCAGGTCCATCCTTCGCAACACTGGGGATAGGTAGAACCTCAGCACGTAGTGACATTTTGTGTTTTCGTACCAAGGTGCCACGCAAAGCTTGATGCAGCCGCACACGAAAGTGGCCATCAGGATGAGGGCCACGTTGGGCACGCCTTTCCCCCCTTTCTCTGGAGATTTTCACATCGTGTCCCCGCGGTCACGGTCCATTTTTGATGTCCAGATAAAGCGGAAGATGGCTCGGGTGACTGTCGCGGCGCAGGAGCGAGGTATGGGCCAGACCTGCGCCACGTACAGCAACACCGAGAGCACCTCGCACCTGATGACCAGGTTGTTGCCCACGATCGAGAGGGATCGTCGATCCCACAGTCCCAGTTTCTGCTTAACCTTGGAAATACGCTCCTCCCAGTTTTTGGGGCACGCCCCGGCCCCCTCGAACCAGATCCCCAGCACTTTCAGGTAATCCGACCTGACGGTGAAGGGGACAAAGGATCGGTCAGTCCAGTTCCCAAAGAACATGGCCTTGCTCTTGCTACGATTTACCCTGGCCCCCGAGGCCAGTTCGAACTGGTCGCAGATGCTCATCAATCTGCTGATCCGAGCAAAAGACGGCGACGTCGTCCATGTACAGGGAGGCCTTGACCTGAGTGCCTCCGCTGCCTGGGATCGTCACCCCTCTTATGCCCGCATTCCTCCTGATGGACTCGGCAAAGGGCTCGATGCAACACACGAACAAGACGGAGAAGAGAGGACAGCCCTGCCTGACTCCAGATTTGATCGGAAGGCTTTCTGATTCCCACCCGTTGATTGAAACTGCGCTACTGATGTCTGTGTAGAGCAGTTGGATCCAATTGCGGATTCCCTCCCCAAACCCCATTTTGGAGAGCACGTCCATCATGTACGTGTGGGATATTCTGTCAAAGGCCTTCTCCTGGTCCAGGCTGATCAGGCAGGTATTCACCCCCCTGTCCTGTACGTAGGCGATCGTATTCCTGAGTAGCACCAGAGGTCTGATCGGGGTGAATCATCACCTCCAGGGCTGACTTGACCTGATTGGTGATGACCTTGGACAGAATTTTGTAGTCCACGTTAAGTAGTGAGATGGGTCGCCAATTTTTGATTTCTTCCCTCTCTCCCTTCTGCTTGTAGATGAGGGTGAAATTTATTCCTTATTGCTGGCACATACAAGATTTAGAAATAGCGCTGACTCTTTGTAAAAATATATTCTACTTAGGGAACTGAGTTAGCATTTGGGACATTATGATCAAAACATGAAATTGTAAAGAGTCCATTAAATTGTTTGATAGGAGTAACTGTTATGGAAAGCAATTCCTTGCTCCATTAAAAGCAATGCAGAATTATGTAAGGGGTTTTCTGCTTGACTGTCTATTCGCAGACACCAACTTGTTACCATAATCATTTTTGGTCAGCTGAGTGTTTGACACATGTGGAAACCTATCTCCATGTTTAAGAGTCTTCAAACCAAACTACTGAAAATCCACACAGATGTAATTTCTATTTGCCCAATAGAGTGCATACTATCTCCCCCATAAGGGCACACCCTACTTACGTGCAGATGACCAGAGCCAAGGTTTAGGAACTCCCAAGTGTAATAATGGGTGCGACTGGGCTTTAACTCGCTAAAATCATGCAGCTTACTGGTGCAGAACACTGGTAAACTTCCTGCTACATGTCCAGGTAGGAACGTCTACCCATGGTGACATTGGCTTGCAGGGTTATCTGAAAACCAGTGGTGGAATCCCAACTTCCAGTGACAAGTCTACCCATACAGGTTCCATTAGTGGGTCAGACTGGCTGATTGATCATCAACAGTGCCCAGGAGTACTGCAGACTTTCTTGGTTCAGGTATTGTATTCCGAAGTCTGCCACAGGCAGCTAATTTAAATCCAAACTACCATTGGCAGGTGTGTCACCTTGGAGCCACTTTGATCCCCTTTATCTCCCACCCAAGGAGAATAGTCACTGACTGGTTGTTACATAACTGAGAACTAGGTTTGAGCTCTTGCTGCTGTTTGGATAGCAGACAACAAGAAATCTCTTTAGCCATACAATGGACCTCTACATTCAGCATAATGTAAAGATCTACATAGGGCAGCTTGATGTTCCAGACAAGGGCAATGACATGCCTATACGCCACCTTTGTATACCAGTGGGGAATGATGTAGTCCATAAATAAAGTAAAATAACAATCAATTTTTGCTCATTTTTAAAATGTGCTTTTCATCATCCTTTGCAGCTCTCCCCATACAGTATACCATATCCTGGTTGTTAAGATAGCTAGGTGGCCTGTTGGTGTTCCCAGGCCTGTGTTAATGTTGTTCGATCCTAGGAAATGTGCAGCAATAGCCTGGGTAACATCCTCTGTTTTTACCCCTTTTCTGTTTCTGCCACATTCATGTTCTTGCATTATTTTAAAAATTCTATGCCTGGAATTTCCACAGGGGTTTTCCACCAGGAGATTGGTGAAACCTCCGGAGTGGCAGTGTAAATGGCTAAAAATGGCAGTTTATACCATTTGTTCCGGGGATCCGCTGATCTCCAGCATAAGCAGATCAGGAGAACTCAATTAAAATTCAGAGCCCTGTTTTTCTATTCATCTCACTTTTCTCTCATTCTTTTCACTGTTTCATCATTATAAAATAGTGGCACATCAATTTTTTGACTGCTATGAGCCAAACTTATCTGTATTACTGCAGGGCTATGGACTCATTTATCTTATTCTTTTGCACATTTAACTTTCTCTTTAAAACATATATAGTTCTACACATTTCTTTTCTTACATTTATTTTCATAATCTCTCCTTTCACACTGTGTCACATTTAATGAATTTGGTTCTTTTTTTCCTGTGCAGCGTGCCTCTCTGCATCACTCTTCCACATTGTGATCTTTATATTTCTCAATTTCAAATTCCCTACATGTACATGCTCAGACTGTGTTGTTGCATTATCTCCTGAGGCCTACTTCTCTGCTCTCTTTTAGGAAGAAAGACATGACATTAATTATAAAGGTAAATTTGGTATCACTTTTAACACTGTACTTGCTTGTTCATTTTCTTGATTCATGTAGGTCACAAACAGTGGGAGGTTGCATGCAGCAAACATTAATTTTTTTTCTTCACATTTTCTCCCCCTTTTCTCCTGACAATGGGATATCGTCCCATAGGCACCAGCAGCCAGTGGCCAAATGGTGATTCCTTACGTGTGAGCCTAGACAGTGAGTGTTGACAGGCTGTTCAACAGTGGGTGCCATCACAGTCAGATCCAATACTTGTCCTTATCCAATATCTGTACTTACACTTTCCAATAAAATTCACTGGTTAGTAATTAAAGAAAGAACTTGCATTTATATCGTGCCTTTTATGACTACAGGATGTCCCAAAGTGCTTTGCAGCAAATGAAATATTTTGAAATGTAGTAACTTCGGCAAAGTGAGGCAGCAGAGCAGAGAATTTGCACTCAGCAAGGTCCCACAAACAGCAATGAGAGAAATGATCAGATAATCTTGTTTTTTTTGGTGGTGTTGATTTAGAGCTAAATCCTTGCTCTTCTTCAAATAGTGCTATGGGATCTTCTTTATCTCAATACTGCACTAAAGTGTCAGCCTAGGTTATGTGCTCATGTCTCTGGAGTGCAGCTTGAAGCCACAGATTTTCGATAGAGGCAAGAGTGCTACCACTGAGCTGAGATTGACTCCCTTGGAGCAAGAAGCCTGGGAAATTTTTCCTCACTGTTATTTTTTATTTGTCTTCTATATTTTCAGTCTCACATGCAACCCTTAACATCAATCATCGCCAATCACTCAACAAAAATTGTATACATCTCTCAATACTTCTCTGAAGGAGGGAGAGAGAAAACAGGGAACTATAGGCCAGTTAGCCTGACATCAGTAGTAGGGAAAATGCTAGAATCTATTACTAAGGACATAGTAACAGGGCACTTAGAAAATCATAATATGATTAAGCAGAGTCAACACAGTTTTATGAAAGTGAAATCATGTTTGACAAATCTAATAGAGTTTAATGAAGGTGTAACTAGCAGGTTAGATAAGGGGCAACCAGTGGATGTAGTATATTTGGATTTTCAAAAGGCATTCGATAAGGTGCGACATAAGAGGTTGTTACACAAGATTAGAGCTCATGGGATTGGGGATAATATATTAGCATGGACTGAGGATTGGTTAACAGAGAGAAAACAGAGAGTAGGAATAAACTGGTCATTATCGGGTTAGCAGGTTGTAACTAGTGGGGTGCCACAGGGATCGGTGCTTGGGCCTCAGCTATTTACAATCTATATTAATGACTTAGATGAAGGGACCGAGTGTAATGTATCCAAGTTTGCTGATGATACAAAGCTAGCTGGGAAAGTAAGCTGTGAGGAGAACTCAAAGAGTCTACAAAGGGATATCGACATGTTAAGTGAGTGGGCAATAAGGTGGCAGATGGAGTATAATGTGGGGAAATGTGAGGTTATTCACTTCGGTAGGAAGAATAGAAAAACAGAATATTTTTTAAGTGGTGAGAAACTATTAAATGTTGGTGTTCAGAGGGATTTGGGTGTCCTTCTACACAAAACACAGAAAGTTAACATGCAGGTACAGCAAGCAATTAGGAAGGTAAATGGTATGTTGACCTTTATTGCAAGGGGGTTGGAGTACAAGAATAAGGAAGTCTTGCTGCAACTGTACAGGGCTTGGTGAGACCTCACCTGGAGTACTGCATACAGTTTTGGTCTCCTTACCTAAGGAAGGATATACTTGCCTTAGAGGCAGTGCAACGAGGGTTCACTTGATTGATTCCTGGGATGAGAGGGTTGTCCTATGAGGAAAGATTGAGAAGAATGGGCCTATACTGTCTGGAGTTAAGAAGAATGAGAGGTGATCTCATTGAAACATATAAGATTCTAAGAGGGCTTGACAGGGTAGATGCTGAGAGAATGTTTCTCCTGGCTGAAGAGTCTAGAACTAGGGGACATAGTCTCAGGATAAGGGGTTGGACATTTAGGACTGAGATGAGGATGAATTTCTTCACTCAGAGGGTCGTGAATCTTTGGAATTCTCTAGCCCAGGGGCAATGGATGTTCAGTTGTTGAGTGTATTCAAGATTGAGATCAATAGCTTCTTGGACTCTAAGGGAATCAAGGGATATGGGGATCGGGTGGGAAAGTGGAGTTGTGGTCAAAGATCAGCCATGATCTTAATGAATGGCAGAGCAGGCTCGAGGGGCCGTATGGGGTACTCCTGCTCCTATTTCTTATGTTTATTAGTATAATTAAAAGTCTTGTGACTTGTGCACATCTATCACAACTTAGTGTTACACTCCTGCTACACCTTTGGTGTTACACTTGAGTATCACATACTGTATGTGCCAACTCTCACAGTTTATCATGGGTACCATTTTTGTTTCATTGCTTTGCATGGATGAACTGTTAGAGGAAGAAGTGCAGCAGCAGTAGCCATAGCCTCAACAACCAGGACGAGAAGCAGCTGGGCCTGTTAGAAGACAGCAGGTGAGGGGAGCTGCCCGTAGAAGGCCTTACCCAGCCCACACAGTCTATAGGCCGAGCCACTTTACTTAATATGACTGAGGTGCACTGTTGCTGATCTATGCAGCCTCCTGCAACAGGATCTGCTGCCTGCTGGCCCAAGTGCCCATGTTTTGCCAGTGGCTGTCAAAGTCGCCACTGCCCTTAACTTTTTTGCTTCAGGCTCCTTCCAGGCTGTTACAGGGGACATCACTTGCATTTCCCAGTCTGCAGTGAACAGCTACATCATGCAGGTTACTAATACCCTATTTACCAGGGCTAAAAAATACATCACTTTTCCCATGGATGCCAACACTCAAAATGAGAGCACTCTGGGATTTGCAACAGTGGCTGGCTTCCATCATGTCCAGGGTGTTACAGATCGCACTCATGTACCCATCAATGCACCAGAAGATGAGGCAGCAGTTTTCATCAACAGGAAGAGCTATCACACCATTATGTGTGTGATCACCGCAGAAGGATCATGCAAGTCTGTGCCAGTTCCACCGGCGGCTGTCATGACGCTTTGATCTTGTGACATTCATCCATACCCCACCATTACAACTTTCTAGGAACATAAGAGAATGGCTGTTTGAGACAAAGAGCTACCCACTGCAGAAATGGCTGATGACAACCCTGCGCAACCCCACCAGGCCGGGTCTGTTCAGGTACAATCAGTGCCATGGTGGCACCACCGGGAATATCATAGAACATAAGAACATAAGAAATTGGAGCAGGAGTAGGCCAATCGGCCCCTCGAGCCTGCTCTGCCATTCAATAAGATCATGGCTGATCTGATCCCAACCACAAATCTAAAGAACACAAGAAGTCGGAGCAGGACCCGGCCACATAGCCCCTGGGCCCTCTCCGCCACCCACAGGGCATTGACCGATCCGAACTCAGCTTCATGTCCAATTTCCTGCCCGCTCCCCATAACCCCTAATTCCCTTTACTTCTATTGAAGCAAAGGTTCAGGTACCTGTTTATGCCCCACACAAAGTCTTGCTGCATGTTGCACAACATGGCAATACAGAAAGGTTTTCAGTTGGAGGAGGCGGAGCAATAGGAAGAGTCATCATCTGATGGGGAAGAATTGGATGAAGGAGAGGGTCAAGCAGAAGAAGGAGGGCGAGCAAAATGCTTTGCAGCCAGAGAGACCAGAGATCAGCTAATAGAACAGCACTTCCAGTGACCTGCTCATTCCCCTCCTCATTAAACTTACACAAAGACCTTCTGGATTAACAGTCCTCATTACCTCCTTCACCACTCCCTTAAAGCTGCATTAAAGAACACTGAAATCATTCAGCCAACTTTTACATGAATGACACTCTGACAATGTATAATCAGAAGCTGCTATGAAAGACACAGCAGACCAAAGTGCCAAACGTGATTCATTTATTGTCAAATACAATCATTGCCTTTAATTAATCTCTCACCCAATTGTTAATCCATACTGCCTTTCTTAAAAAAGGTTTACTAGTTCTACTGCTCCTATGATGAGCTCCCCCAGTGGCTTTAGAAAAGTTGATGGAAGTCTGCTGTTGCTCCTAATGGGACCCTTGAGAAGCTCATGGCTGACATCTTCTGGATTGAGCTCAAACTGAGAGAGCCCGGCTACAGATTGCTACATTTATGCTGCTGCCAATGCAGTCTGGCCCAACTGGCACCATGGTGGGTATTGGATAAGGGGGTGGTGAGGGAGTAATCGTGCTGTCATCCTGAGAGAGGGCAACGTGCATCGCTCTCGTTACGTCACTGCCACTCCTATGCGGCTGAGGCTTATCAGTCCTGCTGATCTGGGGGAGAACAGACTGCACGATATGAGTGACGCCATGAAAGCCCCTATCTATTTGGTCCACCTGTCTGTCCAAGGTGCAGCCCGGATTCTGGATAGCAACTGTATGATGTTCCACCAAAGCTGCAAAGGCTGATAATATTGACTCCTGTTGTGAGCGCCTAATTGATGTGTCCCTGGAGCTGGCCATACGCTCCAATGTGCGAGATGACACCACACATACTGGAAGCGGACTCCTTCATACTTTTAGCCATGGTGCTGCAACTCCTTAGCAGGATTTCCAATACCTGATATAATGATTGTGTAAGACAAGCAGTTTTCCTTTCATAGATGGGCCCTTGAAATCCTCATCTCTGTCCAGCTCAGCAGAGCTAGGAGAGGACCTCTAGAGCTGATTCCTGGGCCTCCTTGCCGTTAATACTTGCTGCTGCTCACTACTGCTGGGTGCTTCTCTATGTGCAGACCCTCTAACTCACTCTCTAACCCAGCCCGGGTGCCAATCTTTGTGCTGGTGCGTGGGAGTAATGCAGCACATGATTATGTTTCTTCAGAAGGATTGCCATCCTCCGAGGTCTGTTCTTCTTTAAGGTCTTACTGCTGAGAAGGACGTAAAGGAAAGAGAAAAGGGACAAGAGATAGTCTGGCACTGACAGACTGTACATTTGCAGATGACAGGCTTCAAAATGCAGTTTCATGTCGCCAAGCTGGTTGAATGTGCATTATTGTGAGCTATATGAGGGATACAGGTAATAGTCTGAGACTATTCAGATAAGCCCCTATCCTCAAAATCTCCAATGCAGACAACTCTTAAGGGGCCAGTGACCTGGAGAGGATCATGTTGCTGGGTGTTCCTCTCCCGATCTTACTCCTCTCCCTTGTGTTGAACACCTTTCTCTCCTGCAGAGAGGGTGGAGTTAGTGAGTGGCTACTGAAAAGGCAAGTGCATGTGTGGGGCTTCTGCTTATTGTGCTTATGCTGAGAGGGAGATGCAAGCATGATTGGATGGTGTTGAATGGAAAGCAAGTGGTTGGAATGTGAAGTGAGGAAGGAGTCATCAGAGGATTTCCATGTTTGGCAATAGTGCCATGTGATAACGAGAACAGGCTGTTGTGAAAGAAACAAGCAAGAAGTGAGTGTGTGTTTGGACTGAGAATGGGTGGTGGTAGAGTGGTGAAGGATGTGATATGGGGAGGGAATTGTTTGGAGTGCTGGGGAGGGGGGCGCGGTAAGGAGAAAGGAGAAATAAAGAGCTGTACTCACCTTTGCTACTCTTGTCAGGTCCTTGGAATGTTTCCTGCATTGAACCCAGGTCCTGGGAGTGATGTTCCTGGAGCTGACAATCTCAGCCACCTCCCTCCAGTCCTAGTGAATGCCCATTTTAAGTTTCTTCTTCCCATTGGTGGGAAAGAGAATGTCCCTCTGTTCTCACCTCTTCAAACCAGGAACTCCAGGGAGGCGACAGAGAACCTAGGGACTTTACAGCAGTAAAAGTCAGCAATGTCAGTAAGGTGAATACCTCCTTTTAAGAGGTGCGTTCCCACTTTAAATAGGCCTCTGGAGGCCCCCTGGAAATTATGCCCAGAATGTGAATGAGCTTCTCTGTTCCCGATTTGATTGAGTGGGAAATCCACCAGTCAAATTTAAATGAGGCCCAAGAGTTAAGATATCCCAGGCCTGAAATCTAGGACAGCAAGTACGTTTTGCACTCGCCATGCTCCCCCGCTCGCCTGCCCAAAACCCGTTTCAGGTTAAAATCTGATTGAGTAAGTACCCCCCCCGCCCCCACTTAACCACAGCACAATGTGAAGAATTACTTGTACTTCTATTACTTTCAGCGTGAGCAGTGTGTTGGTGCCCATGTTGCCCAAGGAAGAAAAGGGACAGTAGCTTGAATGTTCCCTTGTCCGCCCATGTCAGCTCATTGAACTTTTTCTGGCACTGGCCTGTAGTCTTGGCCACTCACTCACTGCCAGTGCCACCTCCCTCAACATAGCACACAAGGCACTTTGCTGAGGCTGCCTCCCATGGGCACCCAGCAGTCTCTCACTCCTTTGTTGCAATTCATTCAAGAATGTTTATAGGTTGCTCTCAGTAAAATTATGTGCTCTTTTATGCCTCCTTCCAATGCCCTGCTCACTTCCGCCAGGTCCTCCACTTGAAAACATGCTTTAAAAGTACCACAAAATCATATATGTACCTTTTAGGACACATACCTCAGTTCTGCAATATGTTCAACAACAACAACTTATATTTACATAGCGCCTTTAACATAGAACAATGTCCCATGGTGCTTCACAGAGTCGTAAACAGACAAATATCGATGCCGAGCCAAAGAAAGAGCTATTAAGAAGGATGACTAAAAGCAGGACAAATCCAATCCGGCCAATTACTGCCCTATCAGTCTACTCTCAATCATCAGCTAAGTGATGGAAGGTGTCATCGACAGTGCTATCAAGCGGCACTTACTCACCAATAACCTGCTCACCAATGCTCAGTTTGGGTTCCGCCAGGACCACTCTGCTCCAGACGTCATTACAGCCTTGGTCCAAACATGGACAAAAGAGCTGAATTCCAGAGGTGAGGTGAGAGTGACTGCCCTTGACATCAAGGCAGCATTTGACCGAGTGTGGTACCAAGGAGCCCTAGTAAAATTGAAGTCAATGGGAATCAGGGGGAAAACTCTCCAGTGGCTGGAGTCATACCTAGCACAAAGGAAGATGGTAGTGGTTGTTGGAGGCCAATCATCACAGCCCCAGAACATTGCTGCAGGAGTTCCTCAGGGCAGTGTCTTAGGCCCAACCATCTTCAGCTGCTTCATCAATGACCTTCCCTCCATCATAAGGTCAGAAATGGGGATGTTCGCTGATGATTGCACAGTGTTCAGTTCCATTCGCAACCCCTCAGATAATGAAGCAGTCCGAGCCCGAATGCAACAAGACCTGGACAACATCCAGGCTTGGGCTGATAAGCGGCAATTAACATTCACGCCAGACAAGTGCCAGGCAATTACTGTCTCCAACAAGAGAGAGTCTAACCACCTCCCCTTGACATTCAACGGCATTACCATCACCGAATCCCCCACCATCAACATCCTGGGGCGAGACCCTAAACTTGTAACAGGGCGTTTTACTCATTATATCTTCTAGAATCACATGGAGCTTATGAGTGGGATGGTGACTTAAAATGCCCATAAGAGAACTACTCACTTTCTATGATCACAAACATTCTGTGATTTTAGCAAAAAGTAATTTTGCAAGCAGTCAGTCAAAGGCCTGGCTCAGACAGGATGGTTCAACACATTTACTTTGCATGAGATTTTTTAACACAGCTTAAATTGCACCAGAGATAATTTGATAATGCCAGAAGGATCCACAGAGAGATAAAACAAATATGGCCTGCTGTACCCAGCACATTTATGGCTGTCAGTTGGGAAAAACTTGCACATTGTTTGAGCACTGGGGAGGCTCTGGGATTTGCTAATGAGCTCTACCTACAGGAGGATGAAAGAGA
Organism: Heptranchias perlo; assembly: GCF_035084215.1. Lineage (NCBI taxonomy): Eukaryota > Metazoa > Chordata > Chondrichthyes > Hexanchiformes > Hexanchidae > Heptranchias > Heptranchias perlo. The sequence continues at coordinate 28,125,349 of NC_090337.1, read as the reverse complement.
AGATATGCAGCTGTAATGATGTTTGCTCTGCTATCTCTGTTAAAACTCAAGGGGCCGGAAATTGCTTTTAAAATAACGGTGAGCCGAACAATGTTCACCGTCATCAAAGGCGAAATTGAAGATCAAGTTCCGGCAACCGCGCATGCGCAGTTAAATGCGGAAATCTGGAACTTGCTCTTCCTGGTTCGCCGGCATATTGTACCCACGGATTGACAGCTTGCCGGCTGGCTTTCCATTGAGATCAATGGAGTAGTGTGAATTGCTGCTGGGTTGTGGTTGGACTGAAAAAGGTACGCTCAAATATATCAGGTCTAATCTAAGTTTTAACAGCGTGGTAAGTCTTAGCGTCTGCCAAACAACCTCTTTGGCACTGAAAATTAAATTTTAAAAATGTGGACTCTTATTCATTGCAATTTTAATAGTTGTGGACATTTTTTTAAAAATGTAATTTTTATTTCTTCTTTCGGTCTCTTTTTATCTCTGTCTTTTAATTCAATTATTTCTTACCCTCTCTTTAATTCACTGTCTCTAACTGTTTTTACAATGATTTTACTGTTGTAGCTTTCACTTCCTGGTTTTGACTTGTAGCTTGTCAATGATGGTGCAATCTGATTGGTCGAGGGGAGAGAGGGATCCTCTCATAGGCCACATAGGTCCCAGGTTCGCGGGAGTTAATGCCAGACTCTTTTCAGGTTCGCATTAGTTGAAGTTCCCGCATTGAAGACCGCAGATGTAAGAAACAGCAAGCACGGGTAGATCCTGGGCTAGAGATGACAAACTTGCTTGAATTTGCTGATTGAATGAACCTTAACAACGTATGGAGGTCATTTTCAACGGTGTCGCCTGGGTGGTAAGCTGGCAGAGTGCCTCACCTGCCCATTGCAGAACCCACCCGATTCTCACTTCATTGACCTCTCCCTTTAGCATTGCCCTTTACCTAAGTGCTGCTGCTAGTGGAAGTGAATCTACTTATAGCATACTATAGGCAGAAACTTCTGTTCTTGAGAAAATCCTTGCCTACAGTATGCAGTTGCTGGGTCCCTTCCTTTAGCTGCAGGATTTTCATAAGAGCAGCACTGAGAGAAGAGGGACCTGCTGACATGCTGACTGGTTCCCCAAAATACTATTATCAGGAAACAGACCAAACAGCCCCGATTAAGTCTCGAAGGCCCTGAACTATGGTGTTGTTAAGGATATCTTGCAAGGAATCTATGTGAAAGTGATAGCTGCTACTCTGGAAGGAATAATTGCCTTCAGAACCCCTCCCTCCCCAAAAATGCCTTGTTACTGTGGTGGACATCTTCTAAACTGCCGCACTCTTCAGGCTGTTCTGCATGGCACTGCAAACATCTTGCATAGTGTTGCAGATGCAGGTTGTGGACTCCTCCAACTTATACACCATCTCCACCACATACATGAAATCAGCTCCACTGCTGGTACATGAGATTGATGCTCCCTGATTGTTTGTCTTGAAAACTGAACCCCTGAGATTCGGGTATCTACACAACCTCAGCTGAGAGCAGTTGATTCTCTCCCCCACCCCCCCAACCTTTTGGAGAGGTATGGCTGGCTCCTCCTGCTCACTGGTGCTCTGTGCATCACCAAGTGATATGCCTTCTCTCTTACTATTTTCATTTCCCTAAGTGGGTGTATCTGGGCTGGTGCTTGAATGCATGAAGTGCCATGATGCAGTCAGTGAGGTTAGGGCTGGGGTTATTGCTTTGGAGCATCCAGGCTGCTCTTCAGACCAGTCATGTTGCAGAAATTAAAGCTGCAAGGATGGCAATCCCTTAAACATTTTCTTTATCCCAACCTATTTTGGATAATTAAAATTTCCTACAATTATAACATGCAATAGTACGCAAAACATGCATTATTTCATCTGTTGTTTAAAGAAGTGGTTATATATGCTACAAACATTTCATGCCAAGCAGGTGAAGCAAATGGCACTGGGAAAGATCAATGTGCCTTATATTTATTTATTACATGAAACGTACAACTGTGTAGGAAAAATGTCAATATATCGAATACATATAAATGTACTGAATGAAAACAAATTACTACTTAACAGCCATGACATTCAATTGAGTGACTATTGAAAAAACACCGTTGTCTATTAGCAAGCAGACTATTGATAGGACTGAATGGATTGACCAGTCATGATTCTGTGACAAACAGCTGACAGAATATACTAATAAATGGTTATCTCTTTGTTGAAGTCAATGGAAAGGAAAATCGGGGTATGTATAATGGGTGGCCGATTTGCTACTGCCTGTTTAGCGCACCTACCAAAGCTGAATTTCATCACCCTATGACTCCATATTTTTGATTAAATCAATAATTCTAAAGAAATAGCTCTAAGAAAGTTCATGATCTAAATCCATTTTATTTTTGAGGTAATAACATAAAACCATTTAATTAAAGTGATCGCTTTTTTTTTCTTTAGCTCATCTCCAATGCACGCTCCCTTCTGGTAAACTGCCCTCTTGGAGTGCTGAATTGTTCTTATAACATGTAGAGTAATAGATTGCTGCAACTATATCCTTCTTAATTGACAACCATTTGTTGAGGTAGGGTTTAAAAACCGAAAAATTTAAAACAAGGAGGCGATTTTAACCCTACCCACCCAGTAGAAACTGGGTGGATAGATAGTTAAAATCGCCCATGTTACTTACCTGCCTTCAAGACTCTGGGAGCTGACAGTTCACAATTTTAACCTGCTTAACTAAGCAGGTGGCAAGGACACCCATCCAAAGCCAATGGGAACCTTTTTTACATATGCACGTTGGTCCCGATGCAATTTTAACTTGGTGGCCTAAGCGGGAATTTGTAGTGAGTTTCCCGCTCAGGCCAACATAGCATGGAAGAGGATCAGGGCCAGTAGAGGTCCAAAAAGGTACATTTTTTTACTTTTCTTGTGGGGCTAGGAGGAGCAGGAATGCCATGGACTCGCTCCCCCACCTTCTTCATTGCGAGACCATCGTGGGACAGCTCCGGCAGCCAATCCCGCCATCTACTTGGTCTCAGCGGGCAGCCTCCAGGCCGTGTGATTTTCCACCGCTTCCCACCGGCTTCCCGACCAGAACGGGTGGGAAGTTGGCCAGCAGGATTTCAATGAGACCCAGGAATTAAAATATTCCGGGCCTAATTTCTGGACCATTGGGTGAGTTTCTAACTCACACCGCTACTCACCCACCTAAAACTGGAGTTAAAATCAGCTGCAAGTTAATAAACCTTTAGTGGGCAGTATGGAGTCATAAAATTACCCCTTAATTTTCAGGCTGCAGTTTTCTCCATGACTGCTTCAGTTGCAATTCTATAATTAGCCAGTATATTTGTATTAATAGGAGATTAGCAGCCTTGTTTTTTCTCCTGCCTGAAATGCAGTGATTTGCTGCTACAAGGAGCTCCAGCCAGGGTAAACCAGGGAAACACACTGCAATGGTGCCTGCCAGATGTTTTTATTTTACAATACTTGATGTGTAAACATGGTCAGGAACCAATTCTGTTCCTGGACAAATTCATGGATAGAAACTGAATGAGAGAAAAACTGATTGTGTCGATGGACTGACAATGGACTGATCAAAGCAAAGGCTCCTCAAAGTGAAACCATAAGGTAAATGTTGTATGTCTCTGCTCATGGCAGACCCAATTTTCCACATTTCCCTAACTAAATTATGTAAATCACACTGAATTTTACGAGTTCAGGTGAAGTTCTACTGTCAGCATGTAAATGGATGCAATTCAGAGAAAGTTTCTCTTGAAGCATGTTTACTGTTGTTTACTGTTGAAATGCTGAAATCCATTTTTTGGCAGTAGGCATTTCTCTACTTCTGCATTGAACATCTTGCATACTTCTATTCTATCTCTACATTTTTGCCTTTTTGTTGAAGCCTTCAGATTGCTAAAACACATTTTCCTGGAATCTTGGTGTATTAATACTGCAGTACAAGTTACAACAATCAAAACTGCAAGGATGACAATCCCTTTGGATATTCCACTGGGTTGCATGAATTGGATGAGAAGGGTCTCACAGAATCCAAAAAATTGCAGAACAGTTGGCTTGATTAGTCATGCAAGCCAAATGCTAATGAATGTGATTCTTGGAAAGCTGAGGATAAAAGTGAGGAGTAAAATTAAGAGCTTGCTGAGGAACAGGCAGAATTTAGATGAGGAATAAGGACAAGAGACATCATTGTTTGTCCAAAGCCATTAATTGAGAAGACTATAGGAATGAATGAGAACATGTTTATTGATTGCCAAAAGAAATTGATTATGTGAGGCATGTGAACATTTTCAAAGACCTGCTTAAAATGAGCTTTTCTATATATTTGGCAGGCCTATTTCACTGGATACCCTATCTACAAGAGTCAGCAGTTACGTTGAAATATGTATGTATCAGAATTATGCAGGATTTATAAAGGAATTAAACAAATCCTTTCATCTCACGTCTTATATCGTTAGGATGTGAGCAGAAGATTTTCTAGCACTGAAGTATTCGAGTTGTAACATGAAGAGGACAAACTAACAATACTCAGTATGCGGGTGATATTTGATCAACAGGAATGCAAATGGTGCAAAAATGTTTCTGATAAGAGTTAATGAGGAAGGACGACAGAACAATTTAAAACTGAATGTTATGAAGGTAAAGATAAGGCAGTGAGCAGATGGCACAGTAATATAGAGACCACTGTAGAAGAAGAGAAAATTGAGTAAGTGAGCTGATTTACATATGTGTGATTGATAAGGTGGCATTTGCAGTAGGAAGATATAATTGGTATAGCAAGGAATAGGAATTGGTATGGTAAGGAGCCGGATGGCTGAACTATAAGACCATAAGAGATAGGAGCAGGAGTAGGCCATTTGGCCCCTCGAGCCTGCTCCGCCATTCAATGAGATCATGGCTGATCTGATTTTTACCTCAACTCCACTTTCCCGCCTTTTCCCCATATCCTTTGACTCCCTTGCTGATCAAAAATTTGTCTAACTCAGCCTTGAATATATTCAATGACTCAGCCACCACAGTTTTTTGGGGTAAAGAATTCCAAAGATTCACGACCCACTGGGAGAAGAAATTCCTCCTCATTTCCGTCTTAAACGGGCGACCCCTTATTTTGAGACTATACCCCCTACTTTTAGATTCCCCCATGAGGGGTAACATCCTCTCAGCATCTACCCTATCGAGTCCCCTCAGAATCTTGTATGTTTCAATAAGATCTCCCCTCATTCTTCTAAACTCCAATAAGTATAAACCCAACCTGTTCAATCTTTCCTCATAAGACAACCCTTCCATACCTGGAATCAACCTAGTGAACCTTCTCTGAACTGCCTCCAATGCAAGTATGTCCTTCCTTAAATAAGGGCACCAGAACTGTGTGCAGTACTCCAGGTGTGGTCTCAACAGCACCCTGTACAGTTGTAGCATGACTTCCCTGCTTTTATACTCCATCCCCCTAGAAATAAAGGCCAATATTCTGCTTGCCTTCCGGATTACCTGCCGCATGTTGACTTTTTATGTTTCATGTACGAGGACACTCAGATCCCTCTGTACCGCAGCATTTTGTAGTATTTCTCCATTCAAATAATATTTTGCTTTTTTATTTTTCCTCCCAAAGTGGATGACTTCACATTTTCCCACATTATATTCCATCTGCCAAATTTTTGCCTATTTGCTTAACCTCTCAATATCCCTTTGCAGACACTTTGTGTCCTCATCGCAACTTTGCTTTTCCATCTATCTTTGTATCATCAGCAAATTTGGCCACAAGACACTCTGTTCTTTCATCCAAGTCATTGATATATATTGTAACTAGTTGAGGACCCAGTACTGAGCCCTGCAGCACCCCACTAGTTACAGATTGCCATTCTGAAAATGACCCTTTTATCCCGACTCATTGTTTTCTGTTAGTTAGCCAATCCTCTATCCATGCCAGTATATTACCCCCAACACCATGAGCGGTTATCTTGTGCAGTAATCTTTTATGTGGCACCTTATCGAATGCCTTTTGGAAATCCAAACATACTGCATCCACTGGTTCCCCTTTATCCACCCTGCCCGTTACTTGCTCAAAGAACTCTAATAAATTTGTCGGGCACAATTTCCTCTTCATAAAACCATGTTGACTCTCCTTGATTGTATTATGAGTCTCCAAATGTCCTGCTACCACTTCCTTAATAATGGATTCTAGCACTTTCCCAATGACAGATATTAGGCTAACTGGTCTATAGTTACCTGCTTTCTGTCTCACTCCCTTCTTGACTAGGAGTGTTACGTTTAGTGAATTCTGGAAGATTACAAACAATGCATCCACTATATCTGTAGCCACTTCCTTTAAGACCCTTGGATGCAAGCCATCAGGTCCAGGGGACTTGTCAGCCTTTAGACCCATTAGTTTACTTACTACTTTTTCTCTAGTAATAGTGATTGTTTTTAGTTCCTCCCTCCCCTTTGCCCCTTGATTTTCTACTATTATTGGTACATTATTAGTGTCTTCTACTCTGAAGACAGATATAAAATTTCTGTTCAATTCCTCTGCCATTTCCTTGTTTTCCATTATTATTTCCCCAGTCTCATCCTCTAAGGGACCAGTGTTTACTTTGGCTACCCTCTTCCTTTTTATATACTTGTAAAAGCTTTTACTGTCAGTTGGCGGTTATTTGAAAAAAACAGAATGACAGTAAGGTTCTGGTTTGGTCTGTTTGTGCAGATCTCAAGGATAGACTGAACATTTATTGGTGTCTGAAATGTCTGTGTTCCCACCTTTGCGAATTTCTATGTTTAACAGAAATTGGGTAGCACAAATCAATTCAGAAACTAATTCTCAATATATTGGTGATTTATGCTTTTCCGTTGATTAAAGAGGCATTTTCTTAGAAGGGCAAGAAGGGAACTTTTCAAAAGTCTCCTTTCCTGGAATGGCTGTCAAATTGGCCTCTGGAAAAGCACACTAATACAAATATACATACTAGAGCACAAAATGTTGTAATGTCCCTTAAAGGGACCACTGGTGGCTGCCACCAAAGTCTTCAATTTGCTTTTCACTAATTTGAACTAGGGGCCCCTTGTCTTACTAATGGTTTAACTTGAGATTGTTATTCTGAAGGAACCAGCATCTCCAAGATCATTGGCATTTCCTGCCATTTTGTTACTCCATAGCCTTCCACTGTGAAATTTGGGGTAAGGGATTTCCAGACTCAAAGCTCTTTCTGGACTTCAGCTTCTTGGTTGGGGGATTGTGTCCATGCAATAGATGTATCTAGGATCATACACCTGTTTTTGTATCTCCTTTTTACTGAAGTGAATGTGAAGAGCCTAAGCAAACACTTGAACACTGCCTGGTGCAGTGTTCCCTGTCAACATCTTGTACTCCCGAGAAACTATTCAAGATAAATGACAACACCAGATCCTTGCTGCAGTTTTGGAGCAACAAGTTATGAATGAATGACTTGAGATAGTGTTCCAGACTTAGCTTTTCTATTCACTTATTAACTTAAACATCTCCATGAAGGTCCCTCTTAGTTGCCCCCTTTTAAGATAGAATAGCTCCAGTTGAAAGGAGAAAATTTGCACGGCTGCAGGGGAAAAGTGGGGGGGGGGGGTGCGGTGCGCGGTGGGACCAGCTGGATTGCTCTTGCATAGAGCCAGCACAGACTCGATGGGCCAAATGGCCTCCCTCCGTGCTGTAACCTTTCTGTGATTCTGTGTAGCTTTCCTAGTCTTTCCTTATAATTCAGTCCTCTGAGAATAGGGATCAGCTTCTTGGCTCTTCTCTGCATCACTTACAGGGCTTAAATATCACCGTCAAGCTCTAGGTCCAAAATATAACACAGTAGTTGAGGTGCAGTCTGATCAGAGCACTATACGGTTTTAGCATTACATTCTTTAACTTGTACACTACTGTTTTGGCAATATTGTTCAGCATTCTACTTTCAATTGCTGCTCCACAGTGACTGGACATATTAAACAACGAGTCTACTAATACCCCAGGGTCCTGAAATTATGCCTTGGGATATTAATATTGGTGTGTTTGTCTGAAATTTCTTTCTCTGCTATTTTGGTGGAAACACTGACCAATTTAAACCAAATAGATTAACATCTCTGCCAAATTAGTGGAGAGAGGAACTTGAGACAAACACATCAAGCTTTTGTACATTAATATCTCACAGCATAATTTCAGGGCTCAGATATGTTTCAGCTTCTCCCTTAGCTAACTCAACACCATTCATAAAGTATGTATGATGCAATTTTTCTTCTTGCATGCATTTAATTATAATTATCCATTTTGAATTCCATGTACTGTTGATCATGATACTAAACATATTCTATCCAACTTGTTTTGTAGGATTTGGCTTCTTGTTCAGATTAGACTGCCTCTCTTCCCCCATTTTGATATCATCTGCAATATGACTAGTTTGCATTGAGTTTCTGACTCAAAGTTGTTAAAGTAAATTGAAAACAGTAGGGACCGTGATACCAATCCCTGGGCACTTCACTCAGCTCTTCTTCCCGCCCCAATATCACTTCCTTAACAAGTATCCTATTGGCCATTATTCTGGAGTCTTCCTGTAATCTTGTGTAAATCAGACTTTGGCAACAGGTTCATTCTACAATACAAATGCCAAAATTGAAAACTAAACAAGAGGAGGTATAATGCACTATCACAAGAATAATTAAAAAGTGCACACTATGAGACTTGGATGCATAGATTTTCCAGGCAGATCAAAATGCAGTCCTAGAAAGGTCTGTAAATTCTTTGCCGCATCTTACTAATATGACCAACTCTTGCCAATCCCCCTTGGGTGGGGCAAAGTAAATGGCATCTCTTTGGGTCAAGTTGGTTCCAAGACTGCCATTGGAAGATTGCAACAGAGTCAACTCTCAGACCTGATAAACCAATATCTGGCCCAGGCAGGTATGCAGTACTCCAGGCCAACGTGGCAAAATTAGCAAGTCAGCCTGGCTTATTCATGGAACCTGGTGGGTGGACCTGTCACAGGGAATTAAGATCCGTTGTCTCCAAATAATCTTGCAAGTCAATATTCTATGGGTAATGTCCCTTGGCCTTGGCTGTTGCCAACCTACGTCTAAGCTCTCTGAATGAGGTATGTCCACCATGTCTCTCACCCATCGGCCCCGTTCTTGCTGACCTATATTAGCTTCCAGTCCCCCAACCCCTCCAACTTAAAATTCATTCACCACTGTTGGATGTAATGAAACTCTACCTACATGGATTTTTCAGTAGCTTCATTTGGGGACTCAAACATGATGATAGATTTCCATCTGTTAACTGGCTGATCAAAAAAATTAACATGGCAATACTGTGAGGTGTCAAAGATAACCTGTCAGAGGCAAGCAATGATGAACAGTAGAAGTGAATGACCAAAGACAGTACATTCAAATGCGACCATATGGCTGCCAGCGATGTATGTAATGCTGTAATTTACAATCATTTTCATGAGGGTGATTGAATACAACAGTCATATGTGGCTCAACTTATTTCTCAGAATGTTGAGACTCCTGCTAGTTGACAATAGGCTGTACTGTAACTTTCACGCCAAGTAACTTTCGCGCCAGGCAATGACTATCTCCAACAAGAGTCTAACCTCCTCCCCTTGACATTCAACGGCATTACCATCGCCGAATCCCCCACCATCAACATCCTGGGGGTCACCATTGACCAGAAACTTAACTGGACCAGCCACATAAATACCGTGGCTACAAGAGCAGGTCAGAGGCTGGGTATTCTGCGGCGAGTGACTCACCTCCTGACTCCCCAAAGCCTTTCCACCATCTACAAGGCACAAGTCAGGAGTGTGATGGAATACTCTCCACTTGCCTGGATGAGTGCAGCTCCAACAACACTCAAGAAGCTCAACACCATTCAGGACAAAGCAGCCCATTTGATTGGCACCCCATCCACCACCCTAAACATTCACTCCCTTCATCACCGGCGCAATGTGGCTGCAGTGTGTTCCATCCACAGGATGCACTGCAGCAACTCGCCAAGGCTTCTTCGACAGCACCTCCCAAACCCGCGACCTCTACCACCTAGAAGAACAAGTGCAGCCAGCACATGGGAACAACACCACCTGCACGTTTCCCTCCAAGTCACACACCATTCAGACTTGGAAATATATCGCTGTTCCTTCATCGTCGCTGGGTCAAAATCCTGGAACTCCCTTCCTAACAGCACTGTGGGAGAACCTTCACCACACGGACTGCAGCGGTTCAAGAAGGCGGCTCACCACCACCTTCTCGAGGGCAATTAGGGATGGGCAATAAATGCCGGCCTCGCCAGCGACGCCCACATCCCATGAACGAATAAAAAAAAAACCCTGTGAACAGTAAAATAAAAGATAGGAAAGGAGCAGAGGGGGGTAAATATTAACATACAAAAATGACGGACAGGAAAAGGACAGTTGGTTCATCAAGCTTGTTCCATACAGTCATTGTGCAATTTAGCATCATCACCTTTAACAACGCCCACCCCCCCCCCCCCCCCACCAACCACCAGAAGAGACACGGAATCTCCTGAGAGAGGCAAAAAAACCAGATAAATCATATGAGAAACCCATGGCCAATTCAGGGGGGAAAAATCTGGAAAATTCCTCTCTGACTGCTGAAGGCAAACATAATGAGCTTGAGGAGACCACAGTGACCAAGAAGCACATCACCCAATACCCCACCTACCTATTGTATGCTGTGATATCAGCCACAGCCCAGAACAGGTCCTGCGCTTCTTTAAATGCTGGCAGTGAATCTGCACTTACTGCACTGCCTGGCAACTTGTTCCAAAGGTCGATGACCCTCTACGAAAAGAAAAGCCTCCTGACATCTAACCTATCTCTATGCTTTCATAACTTATACACATCACCTGGTTCTTCCTAACCTATCTAATTCAAATAGCCTATCCATATGGACACAGTCGAGTCCCTTCATTATTTTAAAGACCTCAATCAAATCTCCTTGAAGTCTACACTTTTTAGAGTAAAAGATCCAGCTCTCTAAGTTTATCCTGGTAATGAATGGTTTTTAAGCTTCATATTAATCTAGTAGATCTCCTTTGAATCATTTCCAGCGCCTCTATTTCACCCACCATGTGTGGGGACAGAACTAGACATTGTATTCTAAATTTGGCATAAACAAGGTCTTAAATTAACTTTTAAAAGTAAAAAATAAATACTTTTCTGATTACACAGTCTCACCTTGCGCTTGATTGGAGGTCCTGTCATGTTAATGACTTCCTCGGTATCTCCTTACCAAGTTGTGACATGGCTGGAGCACTTTAAGCATCATAAGCAAAGGGGCCATGTGAAGGTATTTTGGTTTGACCACTGTGGCAGGCACTGCTGATGTATTAGGCCCACAAATTCCCTCCGTTTGTTTACAGACCAAGAACAAAGATTGCCTATTCCTTTCCTTCTATGCTATTTGTTGGAGGGATATGGGCCCCTCACCTGCAGCTCAAGTCCAGACATCTTTTGGCTTATATAGGATGTTCCTCTGCTTCAAGTCATTCCATCTTTTCTAATGCCCCCTCCTCCATCTCCTTCTCAAACACATCAGAGCAATTTTGTGGGGTTGGTTCAATAAAATTGTGATTATACATTTTATTTTGGTCATCTATTACTGCTGCCTAATAATGTTTTTTGTTTCTTGAACCTCTTGCCACAATAAATTCAAATTTTGAAAACACTAAAATGAACATTGTGTCTCTTTGTTCTCTCACTCACAGTTCCACTGCCACTTGAGTTACACATTTTGGCATTCCATCACATTCTTAGGGCCTACAGTCAACTCTTCCCCTTTATTACACTACATGCATCACTGACATAGGTCTTAGATCCACCCTATTTATGTTCTACATGAGATCAAATACACGTGTGGCTGCAAACAAGCAAAAAAAACCAAAATGTATTGGTGCACATACCTATACTGCAGCCCACAAATCTGACAGCACAAAGTAAAAAAATAAAATTTAGTCATTAAAGCTTAATTTATGCTCTACAATGGAATTAAAACTGCAATACTCTGCAAGACATAAATTGTAATGGAAAAATACAAGTCAAGAGCACTCACCATAATTTGCTAATTCTGAATAAAATCGCAATTCTACTGATTATTCCAGTGAAAATATTAACAGCTAAAATCTGCTTAATTGATTTGTTGAAACTTATTAAAAAGTCTCTGAACAAAGTCCAACCTGTTAATTAAAACAGAAAATGTTGGAGAAGCTCAGCAAGTCAGGCAGCATCTGTGGAGAAAGAAACAGAGTTAACGTTTCAGGTCGAAGACCTTTTGTCTGAACTGGAAGATGTTAAAAGAGTTAAAGTTTTTGAGCAAGTACAGAGCCAGGGAAAGTGGGGGAGGGAGGGGAGGGGTGGAAAGAACAAAAGGGAAGGTCTGTCATAGGGTGGAGGGCACGAGTGATTAAATGACAAAAGGTGATAATGGGACAAGTAAAGAAACAAAAGATTGATCAGGAATAGCTGTGAATGACAGCAGCAGAACCATTACCAGCACTAGCTGACCGAAAAAATGAGAGCAGTGGTTATGATCTGAAGTTATTGAAATCAATGTTGAGTTTGGAAGGTTGTAAAGTGCCTAAATGAAAGATGAGTTGCTGTTTCTCGAGCTTACGTTGAGCTTCATTGGAACATTGTAAGAGGCCGAGGACAGAGAGGTCAGAGTATGGAGTGGGAAGGAGTGGAAGGAGTGGAATTAAAATGGCAAGCGACCGGCAGGTCAGGGTCACACTTGTGGACAGAGCAGAGGTAATCAGTAACACCATCACCCAGTCTGCGTTTGGTCTCCCCAGTGTAGAGGAGACCGCATTGTGTGCAGTGGATACAGTGTACTAAATTGAAAGAAGTACAAGTAAACCGCTGTTTTAACCTGGAAGGAGTGTTTGGGGCCCTGGACGGTGGGAAGAGAGGAGGTGAAGGGGCAGGTGTTGCATCTCCTGCACTCGCATGGTAAGGTGCCGTGGGGAGGAGAGTGTGTGTTGGGGGTGATGGCCCCTGATTTCAGTAACTTCAGATCATAACCACTGCTCCCATTTTTTCGGTCAGCAAGTGCTGGTAATGGTTCTGCTGCTGCCATTTACAGCTACTCCTGATCAATCTTGTTTCTTAACCTGTCCCATTATCACCTTCCTTGCCTTGCACCATCATCCCTTTTGTCATTTAATCACTTGTGTCCTCCACCCTATGACAGATCTTCCCTTTTGTTCTTTCCTCCCCTCCCCTCCCTCCCCCCTTTCCCTGGCTCAGTACTTACTCAAATATTTTAAGTCTTTTAACATCTTCCAGTTCTGATGAAAGGTCATCGACCTGAAACGTTAACTCTGTTTCTTTCTCCACAGATGCTGCCTGTCTTGCTGAGCTTCCCCAGCATTTTCTGTTTTTATTTCAAATTTCCAGCATCTGCAGTATTTTGCTTTTGATAAAGCCTGTTAGTTGGTCTGATCTATCAAATACAACGATAAACCCAAGCTATGTACTGTTAATTGGCTATTTATTTTGCTTTGAAAACAGTGGACAAGGCAGTGCTATTTGACTTGGAGGTCACAGAGCTAAGATATTTAGAAGGCTATTCTGAAGAGCTAGAAGAACAAAGACAGAAAGACTTGTCATGATAATCACTGATGTCTAAAGTAAGCATCATTGTCCAAGTATTCATAATAAAGTGGGTGTGATTTACTTTAGAGAGCCAGTTAGAGGGGTCTGCACTGGGGAGATTCACTGAGCACAAGTGTGAAGGAGCAAGGGCAGGGAGAAAGGATGGCTCAGGAAATAGCTTGTCGGAGGGTGAGCTTGCATTCCAGTTCTGCTGCAGAGGGTATTGAAGAAGACCTCCAGAGCCCAGCCTGTAGAAGAAGATTCTTGGTTGTGCACCAACAACTGTTCAATGCATTAGATTGCTTACAGGGAGCTTGCGTACAGTGTCGGACAGTGTTATGGAGTCTACCTCCAACTTGTGTGTGGTCATTGCGCATGGTATTGAATCAATGCAGCCAACCATGGAGCGTGTGGTTACCTCTATGCACACTGCGGCAGGGTCCACAGGTACTGAGCCGGTGGTGACAGCTCTGGAAGCTCAGACTGTTGCCAATGGGTTCTACTATCTCCTCCAGCTTGCTCTGTGGGATGGAAAACATAGATCGGGTCTTCCAAACCATCACATCACTTCTACACTCTGTTCTCACAGAGAGCAGTAGGACTGGTGCAGCACAGTCTCATGCGAATGGCAGTGGTGACAGTGAGTCTCAGGATGACAGCATGCTTGCTCCCCTTCCAGCCCCTCAACCAATGCCTGTGTATGTGCCGGAAAGCCAGCTGGGCCAGACAGGATTTGTGGGCAGTTTTAGAATAGGTGAATCCAGTACAGGAAGTCAAAAGTAGCAGAAGGTGCAGGACCCTCATTCTAGGTAGGATGACTAATACATGCCCAACTCGAAATGGCATCAGGTACACTTTCAGTGGACATCAGGCGTGAGAGATATCCACGCAAAATATGGAGGCTTGGTGCCCATTTACCGGAGCACAGTCATCTCCACCATCTTGAAAAAAAGGAGTTGATGCAGATTTAAATTACTATGAGGCTTACGATGACAAGAATAAGATAGTATGCAACATTCTTATATGCAACACATTTTTAGTACATCGTCTGATAATTTTCCTTCCATAGTAGCATGCTAAAACTCCCATGTGGACAGTATCTTTATAATGAAAAAAAATTACAAAATCAAATGCCGTATTCTGTTCCTTATAGGTTAAACTCCATGAAAGCTTAATGTATGACTGTAATATATATAAACTGACTGCAGCTCCGAGCTATAACAGTAAACTGTCATCCAGGGAGTTAAAGAAATGAATTTATTATAACAACCAAAGCTCAAATTGAGGGCTTTAATACACAATCTTAATTCATTCCCATAATCTAAAGGTATATAGTTTCTCCAGGAGCTTAACAATTGCAGCCTATATTTGTTATTTTACACCATGGGATTTTAAAACGAGTATGTTCCTTCCTCAAGCCCCCATTTTTACAGGATATTTTTTGTGATTTTTGTTGTTAGCAAACAGCCTTTCGTGTTTCCCACAAATGCCAATCACTGAAGGCTACTGCTTGCACATGGGGTCTATAGTGAAAACTATATGTTAACCATGTATAATGTTTTAGTCTAGAAGCACCGTGGGACATTTTTCTATGTTAAAGATGCTATATAAATATAAGTTGTAGTCTGAAAGTGTTTATATATTTGTACAACACATTTTGGATGCACTCCATTCAACATGAAGCTTATCAAACTGTGATAATATTGCATACATTAAAGATGGAACTATTTTCTCCTCTTAGAATGCTGAAGAAAATTTTACTGTTTAAAATGGTGGTAGTACATCACACTTATGGTAGTGAGCCATGAGAGATACCTGTAAGATAAGACATAAACATAAGAAATAGGAACAGGAGTAGTCTATATGGCCCCTCAAGCCTGCTCCGCCATTCAATAAGATCATGGCTGATCTTCGACCTCAACTCCACTTTTCTGCCCTATCCCCATATCCCTTGATTCCCTTAATGTCCAAAAATCTATCGATCTCATTCTTGAATATACTCAATGACTGAGCATTCACAGCCCTTTGAGGTAGAGAGTTCCAAAGATTCACAACCCTCAGAGTGAATAAATTTTTCCTCATCTCAGTCCTAAATAGCCAACCTCTAATCTTGAGACTATGACCCCTAGTTCTAGACTCTCCAGCGAGGGGAAACAGCCTCTCAGCATCTAACCTGTCAAGCCCTCTAAGAATTCTATAAATTTCAAAGAGATCATCTCTCATTTTTCCAAACTCCAGAGAATATAGGCCCATTCTGCTCAATCTCTCCTCATAGGACATAGGAACACAGGAACAGGAGTAGGCCATTCAGCCCCTCGAGCCCGCTCCGCCATTTGATAAGGTCATGGCTGATCTGTGATCTAACTCCATATACATGCCTTTGGCCTATATCCCTTAATACCTTTGGTTGGCAAAAAGCTATCTATCTCAGATTTAAAATTAGCAATTGAGCGAGTATCAATTGCCGTTTGCAGAAGAGAGTTCCAAACTTCTACCACCCTTTTTAGTGTAGAAGTGTTTTCTAATCTCACTCCTGAAAGGTCTGGCTCTAATTTTTAGACTGTGCCCCCTACTCCTGGAATCCCCAACCAGCGGAAATAGTTTCTCTCTATCCACCCTATCTGTTCCCCTTAATATCTTATCAACTTTGATCAGATCACCCCTTAACCTTCTAAACTCTAGAGAACATAACCCCAATTTGTGTAATCTCTCCTCGTAACTTAACCCGTGAAGTCCGGGTATCATTCTAGTAAACCTACGCTGCACTCCCTCCAGGCCAATATGTCCTTCCGAAGGTGCGGTGCCCAGAACTGCTCACAGTACTTCAGGTGCGTTGTAACCAGGGTTTTGTATAGCTGCAGCATAACTTCTGCCCCCTTGTACTCTAGTCCTCTAGATATAAAGGCCAGCATTCCATTAGCCTTATTGATTATTTTCTGCACCTGTTCATGACACTTCAATGATCTGTGTACCTGAACCCCTAAGTCCCTTTGGACATCCACTGTTTTTAACTTTTTACCATTTAGGACAACTCTCTCATCCCAGGAATCAATCAATCAAGTGATCCATTGTTGCATCCCCTCTCGGGCAAATATATCCTTCCTTTGGTAAGGAGACCAAAACTGTACTCCAGGTGTGGTCTCACCAAAGCCCTATATATTTGCAGCAAGACCGCCTTACTCTTATACTCCAACCCCCTTGCAATAAAGGCTATCATGCCATTTGCCTTCTTAATTGCTTGCTGTACCTACATGTTAACTTTCTGTGATTCGTGTACAAGGACACCCAAATCCCTCTGACTACCAACATTTCTTAGTTTCTCACCTTTTAAAAAATATTCTGCTTTACTATTCTTCCTACCAAAGTGGATAATTTCATATTTCCCCACATTATACTCCATCTGCCCCCTTCATGTCCACTCACTTAACCTGTCTATATCCCTTTGCAGCCTCTTTGGGCCTGATTTTAGCAGGCCTGCGGGTTTCCGGCGGGTTGGGTTTCGGGTGCGTGGCCTTCGCGCCCGGTGAAATTAGTGGGTTGCCCATGCGATCGTAGCAGGCAATGCACTAATTGGAATCACTTACCTGCTCCTCCGGGGTCCGCGCTGCTGGTCTGCGCGTCGGGCGGGCTGCGCATGCGCAGTACGATCTGTCAGCTGGAGGCTCTCTAGTTAAAGGGGCAGTCCTCCACTGACTGCCCCTTTAACTGCTGCAACCAATGGAACAAATTACAGCATGGAGCAGCCCAGGGGGAAGGCTGCTCCCAGTTTAATGATGCCTCACCCCAGGTATCATCAGATGGGGTGAGGAGGAGGGGGAGGACAGAGATCTTCCACCCGGCGGGCGGGAGGAAGCGGCCTGCCTCTGCCACCAAGAAGGCCTGGCTCGAGGTGGCAGAGGGGGTCACCTGCACCACCAACATATCGCCCACCTGCATACAGTGCAGGATGCGCTCCAATGACCTCAGTTGGTCAGCCACAGTGAGAACACGTAGTCTTTCCCCTACACTCCGTCTGCCACAACACTGCCCCCACCCCACATCTCCTTCGGCACCGCCAACACTACTCTGTCACATCACCCCTCATACCCACTCAAACCCCATCCTCATCTTACCTGCACCTACTCACCTCGCCAGTACTCATCCACCACTAACACGCAACCCAATCCTCATACAATCTCATGGCTCTATCCCTTACTCACCCTCTCGTGCATCTCTCTCACGGCCAGCCTCACTCAACCTGCCACCACCTGTGCTGCAGCCACAGGGCATGCATCGCATATGTGCAGTAGGCAGCGTTCGGCAAACGTGTCGTGAGCATGAAGGGGATGCACAAGGGTGTCTGAGGGTTTGCCATGGGTGTTACCTATATTGAATTTCAGAGCAACAAACATCACAAATTATATTTGCACCACCACTGCCATGTCTCCGCGAATCCTGTCTGTTGTGTCCAATAATGCCTGCTCCTGGGTATCACTATGAGGACCCACCACTGATGCAACCCATTGTGTTACTGCAGAGTAGGAGCAGGTGTATTTGCAGGGCTCTTCCGCGCAGACGACTGAGAGACATCGGCGGTGTACCCGGCTGCACCCTGGAAGGATGCGGAGGAGAAGTTGTGGAGGGCAGTGGTGACTTTGGCAGCGACAGGTAAGCAGATGGTGCTGGGGCCAGCCAGGAGCAGCTCGGCATGAAAGAGCCTGCAGATCTCCACGACTACATGTCGAGTGAATCTGCGCCTCCGTCTGCACTGCTGCTCGGAGAGGTCCGGGGAGCTGCGCCTCGGTCTGTGGACCCTGTGGCGAGGGTAGTGCCCTCTGCGACGCGTCTCTCTCTGTGGTAGCCCTCCCTCCTGCTGTACAGGTGGATGTGTCACAGCACTCTGTTGTGGAGCTCCACGTGTCAGAAGTGGACGGCGTGGATGGCGAGGCTGGTGATGCTGTTCGCCCTCCGAGGGGGTCATGACTGCAGCTACGGTGGCCCCCATCCGCAGTATGTACATCTGAGGGGGTCCGCAAGTTAGGCACATGTCTCCAGACCCCGGGGTGAGTGTGCAGGTTGGTGACTTTGACCGTGCGGAGGGGGGTGGTGGAGGCCACACTTTGTCCCAAGTGACAGAGCGGCCTCCTGCAATGAGTGAGGGTCTCCCCCCCCACCTGTCAAATGGACCTTTGCAGCTGCCACAGGCTGACGGCTGCAACACGTCCAGTTCAACTAGGACTGTTTCCCCCAGTGTGTGAAACATTCCCATGTTTCCCCAAAATCACACACAGTCCCTTAATCAGGTCAGTTAATGACCTGAACAAGCGAAATAAATAATCTCAAGTGGCATCCCGCTGGCTTTAATTGCCTGCGGGATTCCCACCAGCGGGGGCCACGCACGCACCCCCGCACGTCATCGGGGAACCCGGAAGTGGGCGGGATCGTGGCGCGATCCGGTCACGTGACTGGATATCGGGATTTTCGGGGCCCCCCTGCTGGAAACCCGACGGTAAAATCGAGCCCTTTGTGTTCTCCTCACAGCTTACTTTCCCACCTAGCTTTGTATCATCAGCAAACTTGGATACGTTACACTCGGTCCCCTCATCTAACTCATTAATATACATTGTAAACAGCTGTGGCCCATGCGCTGATCCTTGCGGCACCCCCACTAGTTACAACCTGCCAACCCAAAAATGATCCGTTTATTCCTGCTCTCTGTTTTCTGTCCATTAACCAATCCTCAATCCATGCTAATATATTACCCCCAATCCCATGAGCCCTAATCTTGTGTAACAATTGTGCTCCCATTACATCAGTTTTCACAATTATCCTCTCATCAACGTATAAGGCAAATACATGGTGGAGGACAATGGAATGCCTAGTCTATTCTACTGCTGATGAAATCCTTCTCCATTCTCTCTCTAGTTGGTCATTTGTCTTTTCTCACATGGACTGAATTGAGTGTTGCATTGTTCCTTATGGTGCATTCTCTGTCAAGCATATTGTCTGTATGACTTCAACAGTTCTTTTTTTATGCCCTCTCCAGATTGAAAGACCAATAGGCCAATAAACCTGGTACTGAGGATGGCCTAGGTTTCATACTCATGCTCTCCTACATAAGCTCACAAAAGATATATGTGACAAAAATGACTGTTGGTAGTATTAGTGCACCAGTGCTGGTATGAAATACCTTTCTTTGCTATGTTAACAGAGGCTTTAACCCACTTAAAAGAAACCCCTCCCTTAAAAAGTGCACAGAGGAATATTATAATAAAGTATTAAATGCTGATAGGTTAATTTAATCAATATTAGCCTCCCAGGTTAGCCAATTTAATGTACAAGATCTCCAAAACTTTACTTAGAGTTTTGAAGTTTTAGCTTATTTTGTGGTGCAAAATTGCACATTCTACGAGGCGTCTCTATGGACTTCTGAATTACCCATCATTAGACTGTACACAAACTCACTGCGGGCGTCCGGCTTCCATGAGTGCATTCTCCCTTTAAGAGGAGAAATGGTTTGCAGGGTGCTGCACGCCACTTCGCAGCCCATTGGATGAGTCCGAGGAGCCGGGAAAAGGGAAGGGTTTCCTCTCTTATCGTTGCTTGCGTAAAGTTAATGAAAGGCATTGCGCCAAACCAAACCCACATAGTCTTTTGGGACCAGTGTAACTTATTTCGAAACAGTAGCTGGGTGCTAGGAATTTGTTAGTTTCCCCTCTTGTCAGTGGACTTGGAGCTCACGCCATAAAGAGTGAAGTAAGAATATTTGCTGCACCCGGAGTTCCTCACAGACAATTCGAGATGGTAAGTGGAGAGATCACCAACCTGTCATTGGGAACATTCACGCTGCTGCATTTACTGCTAACTTGTTACCCTTATATAAGATAACAAAACAGTTATGCAATGAGGGTCGAACCTTCTTATTAACAGATTGTGTCATTTGTACAAGCGTCAATTTAAAAAATAAAACACTGGGGACATTTCTAGTTTTCTCTGAAAGGGAGAATAGTTTCTCTAAAGATATTTAACATTCATCGGCATAATCTTTTTGGCTGTACGGAAGAATATCAGGCAGAGGATTGATTGTAAAGAAACCATGTTCTTCCTGTACTGGTTGTCTGGCTGCTGGCTCCCCGACCATACAGACGATACACGTGTTCCCGGGAGTTCCGAACAGCCAGCTCGCGAGGGTTGCCGTGGACAAATAATTGTATTTTAAACATATTTATTTTGCAGCACTTTGCCCGTGTATTTGGTCTCTTGCATATGTCCTTGGCCCTCCTTACAATCTCTGAATCGGTCGTCTGTTTTCTCCCGGGAGTAACAGCCGCGAGCTTCGTCCCAGCGGGAACAATAAAAAGCACCCGGCGCGAAATATCTCAGATCCCACGACACCAGCTGACCTGTGTATTTCCAATATTTTTAAAAAAATAATCTTTAAAATCCCAGAGTTGTGTCGAGCTCTATGGGATAACAAAATCTGGATAGAAAAGTAATGCATCGTTCTTCTGTCTGCTCAGCTTTCAGGGCTATGTGCATGTACTGTCTGTATTTGTGTGTTTAGACTGTTTCTAGTACCTTGTTTTCGGTACACACGCACAGAGTGTGGGGACAGCTGCTCCATGCGAAGAAGGTATTGCACCGTAATCATCTGAGTCAGATTGGCTGGGTTCGTTGTTTTGGGCGCAGATTGTACAGTTTTTCTCTTCCCTCCCTCTGTAAACATGCGGCAACAGAAAGGATGTTTACGGAATGCAGTTAGTGTCTGCAGGCGTGTGATCTGATTTTTGGCACCAGCGAATGGTTGGCCGTCTTTCTCACACAAATCTGCCCGGTGGGCTGCCTTTCATTTTCAGAAAACTTGGTTGGGGGGTGAGGGAGACGGTCTTCGTCGCTCAGAACGATATACAGTCGCAGATAGTGCGATGGTAAAAAATCTCCGAGATCGCATCAAATTAATTTTGTCGAGCCCGCCCTAACGTGCAACAATGAACGCGGCGGGAAAGGGGTAATTAGCAACTGTGCGGTGTCAATCGTTTCTTGCTCATTTGCAGTATTCCGGATGCAGCTGTCTTCAGAGGAAAGTTTTGTAGAACCGCTTATGGTAATAATTAACTTTTTAATCGTTTAGATTTCAGTATTTCACTAGTAATACAATCTCGTTCAAAAATATCGGCCGTGCTCCTAAATTCCATCAGATCTTTCTATCTCTGTTGCTGACATTGATGTTTTGATATTTTAAATTAAAACATACTGTTTTGCAAGCAAAAACTAATCGGGGGAACTTTTGAGGGAGATGCATTTGTTTATAATTTAATAACGTGCGTGGGTTGTTAAGCATTTTTTAATTTCAATATGTAAACGTAATGTTTTCTTACAAAAGTGCGATTTAAAATCTTTAGAATTTGATTTTATATCTTTAAGTGAAAAGTTAGCTAAAGAATCGACCCCACTATAATCCACCTGGTCCAGCCTTCCTCCATCCTGTCTCCAAGATTGGCGATGGATGTGATAACATTCAGCCCGGCCATGTAGCATCTACAGCCTGGAAAATGGAGTCAGATTGCAGTTAGGCAATAAGAAATAGGAGCAGGAGTAGGCCATATGGCCTCTTGAGCCTGCTCTGTTATTCAATAAGATCATGGCTGATCTTCGACCTCAACTCCACTTACCCGCTCGATCTCCATTTCCCTTAGATTCCCTTGAGTCCAAACATGTATCAATTTCAGTCTTGAATATACTCAATGACTGAGCATCCACAGCCCTGGGGTAGAGAACTGTAAATATTCACCAACTCTGAGTGAAGAAATTCCTCCTTATCTCAATCCTAAATGTTCAGCCCCTTATCCTGAGACGATGTCCCCTGGTCTCCAGCAAGGGGAAACATCCTCTCAGCATCTACCCTGTCAAGCCCTCTTAGAATCTTATATGTTTCAATGACATCACCTCTCATTCTTCTAAACTCCAGAGAGTATAAGCCCATTCTACTCAATCTTTCCTCATAGGACAACCCTCTCATCCTCGGAATCAATCTAGTGAACCTTCATTGAATAATATACCCTATATAGTATATCCTTCCTTAGGTAAGGAGACCAAAACTGCACACAGTGCTCCAGGTGTGGTTTCACCAAAGCCAATGCAGCTTACCAATTGCAGCAAGACTTCCTTACTCTTGTACTCCAGTCCTCTTGCAATAAAGGCCAACATACCATTTGCCTTTCTAATTGCTTGCTGTACCTGCATGTTAACTTTCTGTGTTTCATGGACAAGGATATCCAAATCCCTCTGAACACCAACATTTAATAGTTTCTCACCATTTAAAAAAAATTCTGTTTTACTATTTTTCCTCCCAAAGTGAATAACCTCCCATTTCACATTATACTCCATCTGCCCCCTTCATGTCCACTCACTTAACCTGTCGATATCCCTTTGCAGACTCTTTGTGTCCTCCTCACAGCTTACTTTCCCAGCTAACTTTGTATCATCAGCAAACTTGGATACATTACACTCGGTCCCTTCATCTAAATCATTAATATAGATTGTAAATAGCTGAGGCCCAAGCACCGATCCCTAAGGCACCCCACTAGTTACAACCTACCAACCCGAAAATGACCCGTTTATCCCTACTCTCTGTTTCCAATCCTCAACCCATGCTAATATATTACCCCCAATCCCATGAGCCCTAATCTTGTGTAACAACCTCTTACTTGGCATCTTATCGAATGCATTTTGAAAATCCAAATATACTACATCCACTGATTTCCTCCTTATCTACCCTAGTTACACTCTAATAGATTTGTCAAACACAATTTCCCTTTCATAAAACTGTGTTGACTCTTCCTAATCATATTATGATTTTCTAAGTGCCCTGTTACTTTGTCCTTAATAATAGATTCTAGCATTTTCCCTACTACTGATGTCAAGCTAGCTGGCCTGTAGTTCCCTGTTTTTTCTTTCCCTCCTTTCTTGAATAGCAGGGTTACATTTGCTACCTTCCAATCCACGGGGACCATTCTAGAATCTAGGGAATTCTGGAAGATCAAAATCAATACATCCATTATCTCTGCAGCCACCTCTTTTAAAACCCTAGGATGTATGCCATCAGGTCCAGTGGATTTGTCGGCTTTTAGTCCCATTAATTTTTCTAAAACTTTTTCTTTACTAATCTTAATTACTTTATGCTCCTCCATCTCATTAGACCCTTGGTTCCCCACTATTTCTGGTATGTTTTTTGTGCCTTCTACTTTGAAGACAGATAGAAAATATTTGTTTACCGTCTCGCCCAGGAAAGATCTCAGCTTCATTCCCTTGCACCCCCATCTCAATGATTTTTTTAATATAACCTATAAGTCTGGTCTGTTAAGGCCTTCCACATGCAAAATAACAGATAAGCGGGTGGAAGTCCACTGTCAGCTTCTGAGAATTCATACGTTAGCAGACCACTTGTGACAACCTCATACAGATGTACTTCTGGACTCAACAATTTTCAATAACTTCGGATCATAACCACTGCTCCCATTTTTTTGGACAGCAGGTGATGGTAATAGTTCTACTGTTGTCAATTACAGCTCCTCTAGACCCATCTTTTGTTCCTTTACTTGTCCCATAACCACCACTTTATGCCTTGCACCATCATCCCTTTTGTGTCCTGCCCTCCACCCTATGACAGACCTTCCCCTTTGTTCTTTCCTCCCCCCCCCCCCCCCCCCCCAACCTTTTCCTGGCTCTGTACTTGCTTAAAAACTGTTAAATCTCTGACTTCTTCCAGTTCTAACGAAAGATCGTCGACCTGAAACGTTAACTCTGTTTCTTTCTCCACACATGCTGCCTGACTTGCTCAGTATTTCCAGCATTTTCTATTTTTATTTCAGATTTCCAGCATCCGTGGTGTTTTGCTTTTGTCATACAGATGTACACTGGCCTGAAGCTGTAACCGATGGGTACTTTACTGTGCAGTAGTGCATTTTGTTCTTGTTGGAGAGAAAAAAAAATGCTTGTTTAACAGTAACATGTATTTTAGTTTACTTTGCCCATGAATCTGGCAAAAATACAACTGTGCCTTGTCTTTTGTGATCATTGAACCTTTGTAGGGAATTTGTTGTTATTTTGTGTGCATGGTGTTTGTTTTTCTCTCCTGTCTCTTGGGATACAATGTAGAGAAACATATTTAATCTTTTGCATGGTTGCTTTTACCATCCTTGTCTCAGCACAGTGTAACAGTCTGATTTGCCGTAGCTGACAAAGCATGCTTAACTGGTTTATTTGATGGTGTATCACATAAAGGCAAAGTTATCCATCATATTTGGGGACAAGAGACAAGTCTAATATCGTGTGCCTCAGGCCACTTGGATTCAACTGCATATCTACTCACTAAAGAGCCACATTGACAAAATTTCATCTCATCCAAAATTCTGCTGCCTGGATCCTATATCACACCAAATTCTATTCGCACATCACCCCTGTCCTTGGTGACCTACATTGGCTCTCAGTCCCCCAATGCCTCAAATTTAAAGTTCCCATCCTCGTGTTTAAATCCCTTTTATGTACTTGCTCCCCTTTATCTCTGCAAGCTCCTCCAGCCCTACAGTTCTCCCTCCTTTGACGCTGGCCTCTTGTGCATTCCCCTCCATTGGCAGTCATGCCTTCAACCGCCTAGGCCCCACGCACAAGAATTTCCCCCCCCCTCCAACCCCTCTGTCTCTGACCTCTCCTCCTTTTAAGACCCTCCTTAAAAGCTACCTCTTTGACCAAGCTTTTGGTCACCCCTCCTAATATCCCTTCTCTGGCTCAGCACCCATTTTTGATTGATTGTACTTTGGTGAAGCGCCTTGGGTTGTTTTCTGCATTAGAGGTGCTATATAAATGCAAGTTGTTGTTGTAGTAGTAGTATTGATAAATCTGCAACCATAACTGCTCAGTCTCATGGCTAGATGAAAATAATTTAGTTAACCATAGAAGTTTAGAGCACAGAAGAAGGCCATTCAGCCCATTATATCTATGTTGGCTGTTTGCTGGGGCAAAGTTATAGAAGTCTGCAAGAGGACAAACTTTTTTTGGAGTGAGGAACTAGATAAAATACTCTGTTCAATCCCTCCTGCAAAAAGTCTTTCAAAACTGAATATTGCTGTAGTTATCTTACTGAAGCCTACTATTAAATAAGACTTATGCTTTACTTGACCAGGAACATCCTTACCAGTAAAGTCTTTTGAAAAGGATCAGCGAGGTCCTTTTTTAGGCCAATCAAATGAGCAATCTCTCCTTTTAAAACAAAAATTTACTTTAAAATCTTAGAAGAAGCTCGTACCATTAAAGAAGGAAAGCTTGGAGGAATACTGTCTCCATCTTCAGATTTCAAAATGATGGAGATACTGTAACATAACACTCTAATCTTTCATACATGGAAAATACTCTCAAAATATTTTCTCAAAAAAGCCTACATTTCCATTCAGTTGTATATTTGTACAACCTAAGTAAACAGAAGATTGACAGTTAAGACAACTGATATTCCAGTAATTATCCGTGCTGCATTCAAGGCCTGCAGAGAGTTGCTGTCAGGCAGGGTTGATTTTGAACTAGCTTTCTTGCTAATTATTGGCTCTGTTCGGATGCAAGTCTAGTTTAAATAGGTTTGCAGTGAACACCTACAGTAGGCTACACAAAGGAGAGGTCTGGTCAAAATGCTGATCTCAGCACTTCTTGAACCTTTAGTGTTCCAGTAGGTTTTGATTCCTATAAGCTTTTCACACACTGGATTTCCATTTACTTGCTTGTTCTGTTTACACTAGGAAACATAATGAATTGTGTCTAAAAATGTACTTCCGTTGCTGAATCACTGCATTGTGTTTAAGGAACTTGTTAATAGAGATTGCTGCAACATTGTTGGAATGAAGAATGGCTGTGGACATCAGTAAGTTATAGAGGCCAATTTTCATGGGGGCCATGCACCTGTGGAGGCCTTGGAACACTTGTATTATCATGGCTTGGCCACACCCCAGCACAGTCCCGCCTCTAGCAGGACCTTGTGCCAGGAAGTATGGCAGGAAAATTGGCTGTTGCCAATGTCAGCACCTTCTGGATGCTGTTGGAGAACAGCCTCTAGAAGGCCTCTAGCCGATTCCTAGTATGACATCCCCAAAAACAAAAGAATGGATTGGTCTACAGACCCTCTACCTGTTCCTGTTAGATTCTCCAATTGGAAAGTGTTGAGGCCTATTTCTTCTGTCGCATCCCCAAAGGGGAAACTACAGGAAAATGAGGTGCAAATGCCCTCTCCCACCTCATTTCCATGGGAACACTTGGCCATCTATTGCTGGCCCATGCCAGCCCTGGAAATTCCAGGGCAACGTAAAGGGGGAAGAGATCTGGCATCACAGATCTTTACCCTCTTTTTCTTGACAGTTGTACCTGGGCATTCCCCAGGCTGTCATCCAGAAAAATTGGCCCCACAGTCTCTCTTTTGGAATGGAGTTACAAAGTCACTTTTCCACTGCTGTGACATGGAAACCATTTTACAGCTATGAAAAATGATAGTATAACTCTTGAGTCTGGTCTTTATCTAACTCCAGAAAGTAGCTGTATGATACTCAACGGGGAAACCATCTCACACCACTTTGTCTTGGAGTCCAATTCCAGTGCAGTGCCAAGCTGGATTTAAAAAGTGCTCAGGGACTTGTTTGATCTTTTGAGCAGGCTCGAGGGGCCTACTCCTGCTCCTATCTCCTATCTCTTATGGTCACTTTATAACCTAAAATTTTAAAAAATCTTTTGAGAGTGTGTACACTCCAGCCTATACTCCCAGGTGGGTGAGGAGCTTGATGCACTTATACAAGCATGCATGTGCATGGCTCTCTTCTGGCAACAAAAGTGCAGTTCCAGCAGGGAATGCAAGTCAAGTATTACCAGCTAAAAATTGATGTTTAGCTACCAGTATTGGACTTGTAGCACAGTATCATGGGCGTAGTCCCTGCTCTGCTTTCTGAAGAGATTGCTCATACCAGGATACTCTTCAACTTTCAGCTTTTCTTTCCCATGTACTTTCCTGTTCAACAGTAGCCGGTGAAACACCTGTCCATTCATTCACCATTTTCCAGGGCCCCAAATACTCCTTCCATATGGGACATGTAATTTATGGGTACTTCCTCCAATCTAGTATGTTGTATTTGCTGCTCATGATGTGATTTCCTCTACACTGGGGACACCAAATACAAATGAGGTATCTGCTTTGAACATATCCTTTTTGTACGCACGTGTGACCCTACACACCCTGTGGCTTACCATTTTAACTCCCCTCCTATTTCCAGCAAATGCTCCCTGCAACTGCTGCTCCTCACTGGGAGTGCCTAATTGTGGAATCGGCCTTTAAATCTCATTTTTCTCCTGGGCATTCTGCATCCCTCTGGTCTGAACATTGAGGGTGGGGATTATTACCTTGGTTGTCCTGCACTTCAGTTTTCATTTTAGACCTGCATCTGTAGGTTCTTTGTGTGTTTTTTTCCCCCTTCAAATGCCCTCATTTTTGATCATTTTCTTTGGGTAAGCCTCTCGCCCACTATCTTAGCTTTTTGCATGTTCTTGGTATGCTGGTGACACTCAGCTCTACCTCATCACCACCTCTCTCCACCCCTCTACTGTCTCTATTATCACGTTGCCTGTCCAACATCCAGTACTGGATGAGCAGAAATTTCCTCCAACTAAATATTGGGAAGACTGAAGCCATTGTCATCGGTCCCTGCCACAAACTCCGTTCCCTAACTGTCGACTCCATCCCTCTCCCTGGCCACCCTCTTGAGGCTGAACCAGACCGTTTTCAACCTTGGAGTCCTATTTGACCCTGGGATGAGCTTCTGACCACAAGACCGCCTACATCCACCTCCGTAACATTGCCCGTCTCTGCCCCTGCCTCAGCTCATCTGCTGCTGAAACCCTCATCCATGCCTTTGTTACCTCTAGACTTGATTATTCTAATGCTCTCCTGGCCAGCCTCCATCTTCCAACCTCCATAAACTTGAGCTCATTTAAAACTGTGCTGCCCGTACCCTAACTCGCACCAAGTCCTGTTCACCATCACCACTGTGCTTGCTGACCAACATTGGCTCCCGAACCGGCAACGCCTTGATTTTAAAATTCTCACCCTTGCTTTCAAATCCCTCCATGGCCTCACCCCTCCCTATCTCTATAACCTACTCAACCCTACAACCTTCCGAGATCTCTGCACTCCTCCAATTCTTGCCTCTTATGCATCCCCAATTTTAATCGCTCCACCATTGGCGGCCGTGCCTTCAGCTGCCTAGGCCCTAAGCTCTGGAATTCCCTCGCTAAACCTCTCCGCTTCTCTACCTCTCTCTCCTCCTTTTAAGACACTCCTTAAAACCTACCTCTTTGACCCACCTGTCCTAATACCTCCTTATGTGGCTCGGTGTCAAATTTTGATTGATAATGCTCTTGTGAAGCACCTTGGGACGTTTTGCTACGTTAAAGGTGCTATATAAATGCGAGTTGTTGTTTTAATGCTGTTTCATTACCTCACTGAGATTATCTTTTATGTCATCAATTTCCTGCTTTTCTTTTTAGCAATTTGCAGGCGTTCTGTGAGTGTTTTTCTTTTTGTTCTCCGTTCCAAAGAAGGCTTCTATTTGAAATGTTAACCTGTCTTTCCTCTCTACAGATGCTGACTGACCTGCTGTGTATTTCTAGCACATTTGTTTTTAAGCAGTTTTATTTGAAAAGAAACCCTTTTGTGAAATAAAAGAAGTTGTTTCGAAGTAATTCTATCGTTGTACTACACACAATCAGTCGATTACAAGTCTTTTGACTGGTTCATGAATGCTGTGTGTAGATTCCATGAAATAAAACAGCCATATCTATCATTTCTGGTTATTCGAGATCACCTATAACCAAGAGAATCATTTTTATTCTTAACCTTGCAGATGACAAACTACAAGCGTGCAACTTTTGAAGATGATGATGTCACAGATACTGCAGCAGATGGAAATGCCTCACCAGAAAGTGTGGAGGTTTGTAGAATTGACTCATTTAAACTGATATTTTTATTAAATCATGGTTTCTTATCTAACCTGATGCTTATTTCCTTTATTTGTTTACGTGATGAATGTTTAGGAAGTTGTTTCATGATATGGTATGCATGCTTTCCCAGTTTCTTCAGTAACAATGTACACAGGAAAGTACTGTTACTGCTGTAGCATAATCAAGAACAGCCACATTGCATCCTATGTTTATATGTTTTCTTTTGGCTTTAAAAGATATTGACTAACAATTTCTTCTTTGTGATGTCTGATGGAATAGTCTTGATAGTTTTTCAGTGGACAAAACAATGACACTTATTTTTCCTTACAAACAAAACACAGTCCCGAGCTGATATATTTATGCCTTGTCTGTTTTTCTGCAGTGTGTGTACAATTTGATAAGCTAGTCTTTTTGAAGTATTTTCTATCTACTTCTGAAATTGGGCAAATACCTGATGTATCTTCGGACGTTTTTAATGTTGTGTTTGAGCTAATGCTTCACAATTGCTCGCCATGCACTCTTTGTGAATGCTGTTCCCCGCTGAAAACCTTTTGTAGTGCTAGATGAACAGCATATCAGAACAATTTTTTTTTTGTTTTCAACTATAAAGTGTTCCCATTTTTACTGCTTTGGAGTTCAACAGGTGTTTTTTACGTTAACATGAAGATTTCATTGCTAGCGAACGGAACTTGTTTTCTGCACCCAGCATCTGCAAAATCACTTGCAGGTCAGGCATAGATTAAATGCTTGCTTAAGCTGCCCCAGTCTCAGAAGAATTCCAGATGCACTAGTGGTACTTCCATTCTTGGCTCACTTGATTGAGCCTGTCAAATTAGTGCTGAATTACAGGCATTTCGGTACTATGGACTTATCCCACTAGAAACAGGGTTGAAACTGGCTAAATCTATTTAATGTAGCATATAACACAACAACAACTTACTTTTTTTCCCGGGATGACTGGCAATGTTGCATTAATTGTCGATGCATACTTGCCTTGAGAAGGTGGTGATAAGCCTTTTTCTTGAACTGTTGCAGTTCCGTGGTGATGGTGCTCCTGTGATGATTTTAGATAAGGAATTCTAGAATCCAGATCTAATGATAATGATGGCGATATATGTCTAAGTCAGGGTGGTGTGTAACTAGGAGAACTTGGATGTGGTGATGTTCACATGACATTGCTGCTATTGTCCTTTTCCGTATTAGAGGTCATGGGGCTGGGAAGTGCTGACAAAATAAGGTTGGTGAGTTACTGTAGTGCACTCTGTAAATAATATATTGCAGCCATAGTGCATCGTTGGTGGAGGGAATGGGTATTGAGTCCAGTTACGGGGATGCTGATCAAGTGGACTGCTGTGTACTGGGTTGAGCATTTTGAGTGTTGTTGCAGCTGCATCCATCAGCAAGTGATGAGTACTGCATCGCAATCCTGACTTGAGACTTGTAGATGGCAAAGTGGCTTTGAGGGGTTAGGCGGTGAGCCACTTGTTTGAGTATCTTGCCTCTTCCTACATAGGAACAGGAACAGGCCAATCATACTCTCGTGCCTGTTCGGCCATTCAGTTAGATCATGGGTGAACTGTACCTCCACTCCATTTACCTGCCATTGATGCATTTCCCATGATACCCTTACCTAATAAAAATCTGTTGATCTCAGTCTTGAAATTTTCAATTCACCCAGCATCCGTAGCCTATTGGGAGAGATTTCTAGATTTCCACTACCCTTTGTGTGAAGAAGTGCTTCCTGATTTCACCCCTGAATGGCCTAGCTGTAATTTAAAGAATGTGTCCCCTTGTTCTGTATTCCCCCATCAGAGGAAACAGCTTCTCTGTATCTACCCTATCTAATCCATTTATCATTTAAAACACCTCAATTAGATCACCCCTCAACTGTCCAAATTCAAGGGAATACAAGCCATGTTTATGCAATCACTCCTCGTAATTCAACCCACTACTGACCACCACTACTGACCGAGCTGGCCGAGTCCTGAAAGACATAGCTGCCAGACTGGGGCCTGTGGCAGGTGGTGAGCGAACCAACACGAGGGAAAAACTTACTTGACCCCGTCCTCCCCAATCTACCTGTCGCAAATGCATCTGTCCATGACAGTATTGGTAGGAGTGACCACCGCACAGTCCTCGTGGAGACGAAGTTCCGTCTTCGTACTGAGGACATCATCCAACGTGTTGTGTGGCACTACCACCGTGCTAGATGGGATAGATTCAGAACAGATCTAGCAGCTCAAAACTGGGCATCCATGAGGTGCTGTGGGCCATCAGCAGCAGTAGAATTGTATTCCAGCACAATCTGTAAACTCGTGGCTCGACATATTCCTCACTCTACCATTACCAACAAACCAGGGGATCAACCCTGGTTCAATGAGGAATGTAGAAGAGCATGCCAGGAGCAGCAGCAGGCGTACCTAAAAATGAGGTGCCAACCTGGTGAAGCTACAACTCAGGACTACATGCATGCGAAACAGCAGAAGCAACATGCTATAGACAGAACTAAGCGAATCCACAACCAATGGATCAGATCAAAGCTCTGCAGTCCTGCCACATCCAGTCGTGAATGGTGGTGGACAATTAAACAACTAACGGGAGGAGGAGGCTCTGTAAACATCCCCACCCTCTATGATGGTGGTGTCCAGCACGTGAGTGCAAAAGACAAGGCTGAAGCGTTGCAACCATCTTCAGCCAGAAGTGCCGAGTGGATGATCCATCTCGGCCTCCTCCCGATATCCCCACCATCACAGAAGCCAGTCTTCAGCCAATTCGATTCACTCCATGTGATATCAAGAAACGGCTGAGTGCACTGAATACAGCAAAGGCAATGGGCCCCGAAAACATCCCAGCTGTAGTGCGGAAGACTTGTGCTCCAGAACTAGCTGCGCCTTTGCCAAGCTGTTCCAGTACAGCTACAACACTGGCATCTACCCGACAATGTGGAAAATTGCCCAGGTATATCCTGTCCACAAAAAGCAGGACAAATCCAATCCAGCCAATTACTGCCCCATCAGCAAAGTGATGGAAGGTGTCGTCGACAGTGCTATCAAGCAGCACTTACTCACCAATAACCTGCTCACCGATGCTCAGTTTGGGTTCCGCCAGGACCACTCTGCTCCAGACCTCATTACAGCCTTGGTCCAAACATGGACAAAAGAACTGAATTCCAGAGGTGAGGTGAGAGTGACTGCCCTTGACATCAAGGCAGCATTTGACCGAGTGTGGCACCAAGGAGCCCTAGTAAAATTGAAGTCAATGGGAATCAGGGGGAAAACTCTCCAGTGGCTGAAGTCACACCTAGCACAAAGGAATATGGTAGTGGTTGTTGGAGGCCAATCATCTCAGCCCCAGGGCATTGCTGCAGGAATTCCTCAGGGCAGTGTCCTCGGCCCAACCATCTTCAGCTGCTTCATCAATGACCGTCCCTCCATCATAAGGTCAGAAATGGGGATATTCGCTGATGATTGTACAGGGTTCAGTTCCATTCGCAACCCCTCAAATAATGAAGCAGTCCGAGCCCGCATGCAACAAGACCTGGACAACATCCAGGCTTGGGCTGATAAGTGGCAAGTAACATTCGTGCCAGGCAATGACCATCTCCTACAAGAGAGAGTCTAACCACCTCCCCTTGACATTCAACGGCATTACCATTGCCGAATCCCCCACCATCAACATCCTGGGGATCACCATTGACCAGAAACCTAACTGGAACAGCCATATAAATATTGTGGCTACAACAGGTGGTCAGAGGCTGGGTATTCTGCGGCGAGCGACTCACCTCCTGACTCCCCAAAGCCTTTCCACCATCTACAAGGCACAAGTCAGGAGCGTGATGGAATACTGTCCACTTGCCTGGATGAGTGCAGCTCAAACAACACTCAAGAAGCTCGACACCATCCAGGACAAAGCAGCCCGCTTGATTGGCACCCTATCCACCAATCTAAACATGCACTCCCTTCACCACCGGCGGACAGTGGCTGCAGTGTGTACCATCCACAGGATGCACTGCAGCAACTCGCCAAGGCTTCTTCGACAGCACCTCCCAAACCAGTGACCTCTACCACCTAGAAGGACAAGGGCAGCAGGTACATGGGAACAACACTACCTGCACGTTCCCCTTCAAGTCACACACCATCCCGACTTGGAAATATATCGTTGTTCCTTCATCGTCGCTGTGTTGAAATCCTTTAACTCCCTACCTAACAGCACTGTGGGAGAACCTTCACCACACGGACTGCAGCGGTTCAAGAAGGTGACTCACCACCACCTTCTCAAGGGCAATTTTAAGCCCTGGTATCATTCTGGTGAATCTTTGCTGTACCCCTTCCAAGGCCAGTATATCCTTCCTGCGATTCGATGCCTAAAACTGAATGTAGAACTCCAGATGGGGTCTGACCAAGGCTGTGTACAACTGAAGCAAAACTTCCTCCCCATTGTATTCCAGGCCCCTTGAGATAAAGACCAACATTCCATGAGCCTTTCTGTTTGCTTTTTGTACATGTGCATTAACTTTTAGCGATTTGTGTACCTGGATATCCAAATTCCTTCGCTCCTCCACAATTCCTAGTCTTTCGCCATTAAGAAAATATTCTGATTTGTCTTTCTTGAATCCAAAGTGGGTGACCTCACACTTCCCAACATTGAACTCCATTTGCCAGTTTTGTCCACTCACTTAGTTTGTCTATGTCCCTTTGTAACTTCCTGCTCCAACCTACACAACTTTCTGTGTCTCCTAATTATGGAAGTCTGCAAGAGAACTGCAAACTTGGATATACAGCTCTCTATTTCTTCATCCAAATCATTAATATATATGATGGAAAGCTGAGGCCCCAGAGTACAGATCCCTGTGGAACACCACTTGTCACATCCTGCCAATCAGAGTACATTCCCTTCATCCCTACTCTCTGTATCCTATCTTCCAACCAATTATTAACAATGTCACAAGGTTGCTTCCAATTTCACATGTTTCTGTTTTTGCTAATAATCTCTAGTGCAGAACCTTATCAACATACCCAACATCCATAGACACTCCCCTATCCACTGCACTAGTGACTGCCTCACAAAATTCAACTAGATTAGTCAGACATTAGTTACCCGTTTTAAATCCATGCTGACTCTCTTTGATCAGCTCATACTTATCGAAGTGCTCAGTCATGCCGTCCCCGACGATAAATTCCAGTAACCTTCCCATAACTGACGTTAAACTGACCTCAATGAAATCACGCCATAGACACCTCCTTTCCAGCCTGAAAAGTCCCATACTCTCCAGATTTTCCTCATGGCTCAGATCCCTGATAACACAGATCAGTCTCAAGGCTGTTCTCTCCACTTGAATGTTATCTTTGTTTGTCGGCAACTAGAACTAAATACAGTATTCAGAATGTGGTCAGACCAGAGCACTGTACCGTTTGATCATTACTTCATCTGACTGTATTCTACTGTTTTATCTATGTAGTTCAACACTGTATTGGCTTTGTTAATGTTCTGCATCGTTGGACTTGTTAACAGCCAAGTCTATTGAGGTTCCTCGGTCTCTTTACTTCATCCGTAGCTATTTCAACACTGTTTATGGATTACACGTTCATTTTCTTTTCTATATTCAATACTTTACAATTGTCTGCATTAAATTTCATATGTTACTGATAGGCTCATTCAGATATTTTATTCAGATATGTTTATCATATCATTCGATAATTTCTCAGCTGACTCCTTCAGTGTTACTGCCTCCTAGTTTAGCATTGTTTGCAAATTTAACCAATTTGCATTTAGCTTCTGGATCCAAGCCATTGATGTAAGTTAGAAACAGTCGTGATCCCAACACTGAGCCTTGGGGCACCCCACTTAGTATTCCCCACCCCTCCACCTCAACATGAATTCTCTAAATATGTACCCATTGTTTTCTACCCGTCAGCCAATTTCTTATCCGTTCCAAGTTTTACCCTTAATTGCCACAGCTTTGAACTTAACTAGTTGCGTTTCATGTGGAGCTTTATCAATTGCCTTTATGGAAGGCTAAGTACACAACATAATGGGTTTTACCGCAGTTCACTTGGGTTTTGACTTCCTCAAAACAATCAAGGTGGTTGGTCACACAGGATTTTCCCTTCTAAAGCTGTGTTAACTGTAGTTACTATGTTATTGTATACATAATGTCTAAGTTTACTCCTGATTCCATTTTTTTACACTGAATTGAAATCAGACTAACAGGCCTGTCGTTGCCTGCATTTGTTTTGTTACCTTTTTTGAATATGTGCGCCTTATTAATTTATTTCCAATCTACCTTTACATCCTCCAAAGGCAAAGCAGAACAGTAAAAGAAAATCCTGAAATACCACAATGGCAAGGGAATGTACATTGATTCCCTCAATGATTGTCAATGCTTGACACATCTCCATAGTTTTTCTCAGTACTTTTGTGGTAAATACCATCTAACCCTGAGGACTTTAAGCTTGCGTATGTGTAAATGGAATTGAGGCGCTGATCAGCCATGATCTAATTGAAAAGCGGAACAAGTTCCAGGGGCTGAATGGCCTACTTCTGGTCTTCTGTGTAGAACTTACATCCCATTTATATTCAAGTTTAGAATTTTGCCTTTGTACTTTTTTTGGGGGGGTGGGGGGAGAGCATGCTGATCATATCTTTCCTTGTGAATACTTTGAGAAAATAATCAATATTTACTGTTTCATGCTCATCCTCCGTTTCAAGCCTATTTGTGTCTTTTTAATGTTCTCCTCTCTGATAGCTCCCTTGCCATTGTGGTATTTCAGGATTTTCTTTTACTGTTCTGCTTTGCCTTTGCAGATATACCTTTTTCTACATCTCTCTTTGCCCCTGTGATCACCCTTTTGTCATGTTTCTGCGTGTTCCTATATTCATCCCAGTGATCCCCTTCTCCTTTTTCCCTGCAAGATTTGTAGACCCTGAATTTTACTTTTCCTCAATTTTACTTTTAATTTGCTTGTTAATGCATTGAGGATTATACTTCTTTAGACTGAGTTTGCTGATTTTGCATATGCATTGGTCCAACATGCTCAGCATTATTCCTTTACAAGTTTTCCATTTGTTTTTTAGTGAACTGCTCCTCCAATACAGTTGCTTTAGTTTTTCCCTCATTTCTTTTAATTTACCTCTTTTAAAGTTATATTTCTGCCATGCAACCTCTCAGTTCTTGCATCCATATTTGGTTGAACACCTTGATCAACCACAACAGCACTCATTTATATAGCGCACGAGCATTATCAAACAAAATTTGACACCAAGCCACATAAGGAGATATTAGGACAGGTGACCAAAAGCTTGATCAAAGAGAGAGGTTTTAAGGAGCGTCTTAAAGGAGGAGAGGGAGGTAAGGGACGGAATTCCGGAGCTTAGGGCTTAGGCAGTTGAAAGCTCGGCGGCCAATGGTGGAGCGATTTAAAATTGGGGATGTGCAAGAGACAAGAATTGGAGGAGCGCAGCTATCTCGGAGGGTTGTAGGGCTGGAGGATGTTACAGAGCTAGAGAGGGGCGAGGCCATGGAGGGATTTGAAAACAAGGATGAGAATTTTGAAATCGAGGCATTCCCAGACCGGGAGTCAATATAGGTCAGCGCGCACAGGGGTGATGGGCGAACGGAACTTGGTGCAAGTTAGGATATGGGCAGCAGAGTTTTGGATGAGCTCAAGTTTATGGAGGGTGGAAAATGGAAGGCTGGCCAGGAGAGCATTGGAATAGTCAAGTCTAGAGGTAACAAAGGCATGGATGAGGGTTACAGCAGCAGATGAGCTGAGGCAGGGGCAGAGACGGGTGATGTTACGGAGGTAGAAGCAGGCGGTCTTGATGGTGGAGTGGATATATGGTCGGAAGCTCATCTTGGTCAATAAGAAACCATAAGAGATAGGAGCAGGAGTAGGCCATTTGGCCCCTCGAGCCTGCTCTGCCATTTAATGAGATCATGGCTGATCTGATTTTTACCTCAACTCCACTTTCCTGCCCTTTCCCCATATCCTTTGACTCCCTTGCTGATCAAAAATTTGTCTAACTCAGCCTTGAATGTATTCAATGACTCAGCCTCCTCAGCTTTTTGGAGTAAAGAATTCCAAAGATTCACGACCCTCAAGGACAAGAAATTCCTCCTCATTTCCGTCTTAAACGGGTGACCCCTTATTCTGAGACTATGCCCCCTAGTTTTAGATTCCCCCATGAGGGGTAACATCCTCTCAGCATCTACCCTATCGAGTCCCCTCAGAATCTTGTATGTTTCAATAAGATCTCCTCTCGTTCTTCTAAACTCCAATGAGTATAGACCCAACCTGTTCAATCTTTCCTCATGAAACAACTCTTCCATACCCGGAATCAACCTAGTGAACCTTCTCTGAACTGCCTCCAATGCAAGTATGTCCTTCCTTAAATAAGGGCACCAGAACTGTATGCAGTACTCCAGGTCTGGTCTCAACAGCACCCTGTACAGTTTGTAGCATGACTTCCCTGCTTTTATACTTCATCCCCCTAGAAATAAAGGCCAATATTCCGTTTGCCTTCCGGATTACCTGCTGCACCTGTATGTTGACTTTTTGTGTTTCATGTACGAGGACACCCAAATCCCTCTGTACCGCAGCATTTTGTAGTATTTCTCCATTCAAATAATATTTTGATTTTTTATTTTTCCTTCCAAAGTGGATGACTTCACATTTTCCCACATTATATTCCATCTGCCAAATTTTTGCCCATTCACTTAACCTGTCAATATCCCTTTGCAGACAATGTGTCCTCATTGCAACTTGCTTTTCCACCTATCTTTGTATCATCAGCAAATTTGACCGCAAGACACTCTGTTCCTTCATCCAAGTCATTGATATATATTGTAAATAGTTGAGGCCCCAGCACTGATCCCTTCAGCACCCCACTAGTTAGAGATTGCCATTTTGAAAATGACCCTTTTATCCCGATTCTTTGTTTTCTGTTAGTTAGCCAATCCTCTATCCATGCCAGTATATTACCCCCAACATCATGAGCTGTTATCTTGTGCAGTAACCTTTTATGTGGCACCTTATCGAATGCCTTTTGGAAATCCAAATATACTGCATCCATTGGTTCCCCTTTATCCACCCTGCCCGTTACTTGCTCAAAGAACTCTAATAAATTTGTCAGACATGATTTCCCTTTCATAAAACCATGTTGACTCTCCTTGATTGTATTATGAGTCTCCAAATGTCCTGCTACTACTTCCTTAATAATGGATTCTAGCATTTTCCCAATGACAGATGTTAGGCTAACTGGTCTATAGTTGTAAACAATTTTACAACACCAAGTTATAGTCCAGCAATTTTATTTTAAATTCACAAGCTTTTGGAGACTTCCTCCTTCCTCAGGTAAACATTTACCTGAGGAAGGAGGAAGTCTCCGAAAGCTTGTGAATTTAAAATAAAATTGCTGGACTATAACTTGGTGTTGTAAAATTGTTTACAATTGTCAACCCCAGTCCATCACCGGCATCTCCACATCATGGTCTATAGTTACCTGCTTTCTGCCTTACTCCCTTTTTGAATAGGGGTGCTACGTTTGTGGTTTTCCAATCCGCTGGGACCTTTCCTGAATCTAGTGAATTCTGGAAGATTACAACCAATACATCCACTATCTCTGTAGCCACTTCCTTTAAGACCCTTGGATGCAAGCCTCCAGTCCAGGGGACTTGTCAGCCTTTAGACCATGAGTTAACTTGGTACTTTTTCTCTAGTTGTTTTTAGTTCCCCCCTCCCCTTTGCCCCTTGATTTTCTACTATTATTGGTATGTTATTAGTGTCTTCTACTGTGAAGATAGATATAAAATATCTGTTCAATTCCTCTGCCATTTTCTTGTTTTCCATTATTATTTCCCCAGTCTCATCCTCTTAAGGGACCAATGTTTATTTTAGCTTCCCTCTTCCTTTTTATATACTTGTAGAAGCTTTTACTGTCAGTTTTTATATTTCTTGCTAGTTTACTCATAATTCATTTTCTCCCTCTTTATTATTCTTTTAGTCATCCTTTGCTGTTTTTTAAGGTTTTCCAAATCTTCAGGCTTACCAGTAATCTTTGCCATGTTGTATGCTTTTTCTTTTAACCTGATACCATCCTTGACTTCCTTAGTTAGCCATGGTTGGTTCACCCTTCTTGTGGAGTCTTTCCTCCTCACAGGGATATATTTTTGTTGCAAGTCATAAAATATCTTTTTAAATTTTTGGCACTGCTTATCCACCATCATACCATCTAATCTGTTTATCCAGTTCACTTTAGCCAATTCTGCCCGCATCCTTTATAATTGCCCTTATTTAAATTTAATACAGTAGTTTTAGACCCAAGATCCTCGCTCTCAAACTGGATGTGAAATTCATCATGTTATGATCACTGCTTCCCACAGGATCCTTTACTTTGAGATCATTAATTAATCCTGTTTCGTTACCCATTACCAGATCCAAAATGGCCTGTTCCCTGGTTGGTTCCCCAACGTATTGGTCTAAGAAACAGTCCCTAATACACTCTATAAACTCCTCCTCAGGGCTATTTTTGCCAATTTGATTTGTCCAATCTATGTGAAAGTTAAAGTTGCCCATGATTATTGCATTACCTTTTTTACAAGCCCCCCTTATTTCCTGATTAATATTTTGCCCTACAGTGTAGCTACTGTTAGGGGGCCTATATACAACTCCCACCAGTGATTTTCTTTCCCTTGCTATTTCTTGCCTCCACCCAAATTGATTAGACATCTTGATCTTCTGAGCCAAGATCATTACTCACTATTATACCAATTTCATCCTTTATTAACAGAGCTACCCCACCACCTTTACCTTTTTTCCTATCCTTCCGAAATGTTAAATAATCTGAATATTTAGCCCCAACCTTGGTCACCTTGCAACACGTCTCTGTAATGGCCATGAGGTCATACCCATTTGTTTCTATTTGTGCTGTCAGTTCATCTAACTTATTACGAATGCTGCGCGCATTCAGATAAAGAACCTTTAATTTGTCTGTTTATCATTCTTTCCTACCCCTGCCTGATTTGCGGTGCGCTTTTATGTTTGTACGCTCTTCCTGACACACTCTTTATCATTACCCCTGTCACTTTCCTGTACTACTTCCTCGTCTTTTCTCTTTATCAATCTAAACATCGCCCCACCTGAGCCCTCCCCCCTATTTAATTTAAAGCCTTCTCCACCGCCCTAGTTATTCGGTTTGCCAGAACACTGGTCCCAGCCTGGTTCAGGTGAAGCCCGTCCCAACAGAACAGCTCCCTCTTTCCCCTGTACTGGTGCTGGTGCCAGTGCCCCATGAATTGAAACCCACTTCTCCCACTCCAATATTTGAGCCACGCATTCATCTCTCTGATCTGATTTACCCTGTGCCAATTTGCTCGTGGCTCAGGTAATAATCCAGAGATTATCACCTTTGTGATTC
Organism: Heptranchias perlo; assembly: GCF_035084215.1. Taxonomy (NCBI): domain Eukaryota; kingdom Metazoa; phylum Chordata; class Chondrichthyes; order Hexanchiformes; family Hexanchidae; genus Heptranchias; species Heptranchias perlo. Next base: position 28,084,312 of record NC_090337.1, on the reverse strand, counting down.
TGCTTTTTAATTTAGTCCCTAGCTGCTCAAACTCCCTCAGCAGAACCTCTTTCTTAGTCCTACCTATGTCGTTGGTACCTACGTGGACCACGACAACTGGATCCTCCACCTCCCATTCCAAGTTTCTCTCCAGCCCTGAGGAGATGTCCCTAACCCTGGCACCGGGTAGGCAACACAGCCTTCGGGACTCTCGCTCTTGGCTGCAGAGAACAGTATCTATCCCTTTAACTATACTGTCACCTACTACAACCACATTCTTTTTTACTCCGCCCACTTGAATGGCCCCCTAAACCACGGTGCCGTGTCTAGTTTGCTCATCCTCTCTGCAGTCCCTTCACTCGTCCACAAGGGCTGCAAGAACCTCATAACTATTGGACAAGTGCAGAGGCTGAGGATCCTGCAGTGCTACCTCCTGGATCCCCGTACCTGCCTCACTCGCAGTCACACCCTCCTGTCCCTGACCACATGCCAGTTCTACAGTATTTAGTCTGAGGGGCATGACTGCCTCCTGGATCAAAGTGTCCAGGTAACTTTCTCCATCCCTGATGCATCGCAATGTCTGCAGCTCGGACTCCAGCTCCTCAACTCAGAGCTGAAGTTCCTTGAGCTGCAGATACTTACCGTAGATGATGTCGCCGTGGACAGAACTGTCCCTAGCTCCCGCATATTGCAGCTGCAACACATATCCTGCCTTGTCATAATTATTTAATTTATTTAAATGATTACTACAATGCCAATCAAATTATTTTTAAGTTGAACCAAGTACTGGCCTTGTTTAATTTATTAAATTAAGTTTAGTTTAAAAAAATTTAGTTTTATGCTAAAAGTTACAGCCCACATTCCTAAGAAAGAAGAAAACAGAAGAGATACTCGCCACCAACCACCTACTTGCCTTACCTGTGACGTCGCACTGCAGTTTTGTTGTTGCTGTGACCCGCTCTCTGTACGCTCCTCACCGCTGACTAATCAAATGCACCTCACCCCTTACTGCACCAAATCCCCTCATTCACCAAATTCCCAATTATAGACTCTGTTGAAACCAGACTCCGTCGATAGCTGCTACTCCATGCTCCCTCACTCTGAACTCAAATTCCCAAATAGGACTCCAAGGTTGCGAACGGTCTTGTTCAACCTCAGACAGTGGCCAGAGAAGAGGGATGGAGTTGGTGACTAGGGAACAGAGTTTGTGGCGGGGACTGATGACAATGTCTTCGGTCTTCGCAATATTTAGTTGTAGGAAATTTTTGCTCATCCAGTACTCTGGCGGAACTGAAATTGAGCATCTGTGAGCAGGCTACTGGTAAGTAGATGGCACTATTAATGACTCCTTCCATCACTTTGATGATTGGGAAGAGGCTGATAGAGTAGCAATTACCCAGAGTGGGTGCAGGGATGTGACCGAGAGGAGGAGGAATGAGTTGTTCTGCTTACAAGTATGTAGGCACTTTATAGACCAGGATTTTGAATTGGCACTAGAATGAAACCTGTAACTGAGATGAATTTGGAATGCACTGTTGCCAATTTTGGAATATGTAATTCAAGCAGTTCTATAGCGGGAAACCGAGGTTCAATTTTGGGTCAGTTATGATCTCTGTGTTCTACTATTAATAGGACTACTACCGTGCAAAATTTTATATTGTGCTATGCTTAATTTTTGCAAATTGAGTCTGTTCTGAGTTAAAGTTCTGAAGTGAAACTCATGATACATTGCTTTGTGTGTGGACTAACAAGATGCAGGTGTTATATTTCAGGTTTCTTTCCAATGCCTTTTCGTCATGTAAACAGATTGATAGTTTCTGTAAGCAGACCAAGTCTCATATGAACTGAAACCTGTGTCTTTTACTCCTGCACTGTTAGCATAGCAGAGGTCTTTAAAACTAATTCTGATTAAAATAAATTGCTTCCTGACGAATCCATGGAATGCCCGCTACATCTTCTACCAACTTGAAAGGTGGAAAATATTCATAATGCTGCACCATTGTGTACAGGTTACAATACTATCCAGATACACTTACAAATAAAAATCATTATTAGAGGCAAAATACCACACAGCACAACTGGCAATTCATAATATAAGCAACTGAAATGACTTTGTTTAAAAGAGCCCTTCATTTGCCCATTTAACCGTGGCAAATTCTTGAAAGAACACAGGACGATTTGAAAATAACTGGCTATTATAAGCTTAAGTAAAGAAATCACACAGTCTGTGTTTGTTCTATAGTAGCTTGGCTGCTCCCTCAAGTTTTGCAGAAATCAACAAAACTTGAAGCATTTGTATTAAGTTAAGCTTGGGACAAGATTCTGACTAAAGCTAGTTTAAAAAAAAATGCTTATGACTAGTGATTGAGTTAAAAGACTGAGCTGTTTCATTTTTATCACATTAAGTTCAAATCTAGATATTTCTGAGGACGAAAATCTTTTTTTTCTCTCCTGTTTGTAAGGGATCTTGGTGAGAAGAATTTGGGTTATTTCAATCCACCTCATGGTGAATAAAATTTTGCACAAATTGAGACTAAATTGGCAAACATTTGGTGTGCGAAATAGAAAAACTCATTAGTGAGGATATTTGGAGCTTGCATTAGGTGCCAAAAGTGGAAAAACTGCTTTATTTCACATGTACATTCCTCACTTTGAGCATTAAAAACACCAAAATACATAGAATGACTTACTGAAATTTAAAGATGATGTTCAACAAATTGAGAATATAGCTTAGAAATTACTGGTTGGGATATTAACATATGAACACCAAAGAACCATAAATGTTTACAGCACAGAAGGAGGACATTTGGTCAATCATATCTGTGCCAACTCTTTGAAAGAAAGAACTTGCATTTATATAGCACCTTTCATGATATCAGGACGTCCCAAAGTGCTTTACAGCCAATGGAGTACTTTTTTGAAGTGCGGTCACTGTTGTAAAGTAGGAAACGCAGCAACCAGTTTGTACACAGTGAGACTCTACAAACAAGAATGAGATAATGACCAGATAATCTGTTTTAACGATGTTGGTTTAGGAATAAATATTGGCCAGGTCACCCCAGCTCTTATTTGAATAGCGCCTTGGGATCTTTTACGTCCACCTTACGAGGCAGGCTTAGTTGGTTTAACATCTCATCCAAAAGACAGCACTCCCTCACTACTGCACTGAAGCATTAGCCTTCATTATGTGCTCAAGTCTCTGGAGTGGAACTTGAACCCACGACCTTCTGACTTGGAGGCGAGAGTGCTATCATTATGCTAAGGCTGACCCTTTTGCTAGAGTAGTCCAAACTAATTCCACTGCCCTGCTCTCTCCCTGTAACACTGTGTTCCTCTGCTTCAAATGTTTATCTACTCTCCTTAAAAGATGCAGTAGTCACTGCCTCAACTACTCCTTGCAGCAAAGCTCTCAAGTTTCTTAGTAATAGTTTGAATTGATGGTCAGTGGTTCCCCAACCAGATAAAATTGTCTTTCCCAGTCAGCCTTTCAAAACCTGTCATAATTTTAAATACCTCTGTTACATATCCTCATAGCCTTCTTTTAAAAGAGTTGTTAACCTGTTTAATATATTCCTTGCAAAGTTCACCATTGCCTTTTCCCCTGGGGATAAGATCTAGTCTATCAGGACTCATATGCTTAACAGTTAATGATCGAGTGATGTTTCCAGGAAATTATGTGGAGATGCCGGTGATGGACTGGGGTTGACAATTGTAAACAATTTTACAACACCAAGTTATAGTCCAGCAATTTTATTTTAAATTCACAAGCTTTCGGAGGCTTCCTCCTTCGTCAGGTGAACGATGGTGGACTATAACTTGGTGTTGTAAAATTGTTTACAGTTTCCAGGAAAGTAATAGTGTTATATCAGATTACAGTACCATACATTGATTGCTGGCAAGATGGTGGAAATACCAGAAAGTCTGTTTTCGATCCGTTGACACTTTTAGTGGGACATGCATGAGTTCAGATAAACGTGTCAGAAAGAACAACATGTGAAACTCTCATTACAAGCATGAAAAGTCTTACTTGATTTGACTGATGGTAAATTATTAAGAAAGTTTATGTTGGAATGTGGGACAGAGAGGTAACTCAAACATGAACAAACACTTGTTGAATTATTCTCCATAATTATTATTACACAATTCTGGATGAGCCAGTAATTTTGACCCCTTGTTCTTTCATATTAATGACTTGGATTTGTTCCTTAGTTTAATCTCTTTCCCCCCCCCCCACCCCCCCAGGAATTAATAATTACTATCCAGCTATTTAGACTTTTTTTATTCGTTCATGGGATGTGGGCGTCACTGACGAGGCCGGCATTTATTGCCCATCCCTAATTGCCCTTGAGAAGGCGGTGGTGAGCTGCCTTCTTGAACCGCTGCAGTCCATGTGGTGATGGTTTTCTCACTGTGCTGTTAGGAAGGGAGTTCCAGGATTTTGACCCAGCGACGATGAAGGAACGGCGATATATTTCCAAGTCGGGATGGTGTGTGACTTGGAGGGGAACGTGCGGGTGGTGGTGGTGTTCCCATGTGCTCTTGTCCTTCTAGGTGGTAGAGGTCGCGGGTTTGAGAGGAGCTGTCGAAGAAGCCTTGGCGAGTTGCTGCAGTGCATCCTGTGGATGGTACACACTGCAGCCACTGTGCACCGGTGGTGAAGGGAGTGAATGTTTAGGGTGATGGATGGGGTGCCAATCTAGCGGGCTGCTTTGTCCTGGATGGTGTCGAGCTTCTTGAGTGTTGTTGGAGCTGCACTCATCCAGGCAAGTGGAGAGTATTCCATCACACTCCTGACTTGTGCCTTGTAGATGGTGGAAAGGCTTTTGGGAGTCAGGAGGTGAGTCACTCGCCGCAGAATACCCAGCCTCTGACTTGCTGTTGTGGCCACAATATTTATATGGCTGGTCCTGTTAAGTTTCTGGTCAATGGTGACCCCCAGGATGTTGATGATGGGGGATTCGGCGATGGTAATGTCGTTGAATGTCAAGGGGAGGTGGTTAGACTCTCTCTTGTTGGAGATGGTCATTGCCTGGCACTTATCTGGCACAAATGTTACTTGCCACTTATGTCCAGGTCTTGCTGCATGCGGGCTCGGACTGCTTCATTATTTGAGGGGTTGCGAATGGAACTGAACACCGTGCAATCATCAGCGAATATCCCCATTTCTGACTTTATGATGGAGGGAAGGTCATTGATGAAGCAGCTGAAGATGGTTGGGCCTAGGTCACTGCCCTGAGGAACTCCTGCAGCAGTGCCCTGGGGCTGAGATGATTGGCCTCCAACAACCACTACCATCTTCCTTTGTGCTAGATATGATTCCAGCCACTGGGGCATTTTCCCCCTGATTCCCATTGACTTCAATTTTACTAGGGCTCCTTGGTGCCACACTCGGTCAAATGCTGCCTTAATGTCAAGGGCAGTCACTCTCACCTCACCTCTGGAATTCAGCTCTTTTGTCCATGTTTGGACCAAGGCTGTAATGAGGTCTGGAGCCGAGTGGTCCTGGCGGAACCCAAACTGAGCATCGGTGAGCAGGCTATTGGTGAGTAAGTGCCGCTTGATAGCACTGTCGACAACACCTTCCATCACTTTTCTGATGATTGAGAGTACACTGATGGGGCAGTAATTGGCCGGATTGGATTTGTCCTGCTTTTTGTGGACAGGACATACCTGGGCAATTTTCCACATTGTTGGGTAGATGCCAGTGTTGTAGCTGTGCTGGAACAGCTTGGCTAGAGGCGCAGCTAGTTCTGGAGCACAAGTCTTGCGCACTACAGCTGGGATGTTGTTGGGGCCCATAGCCTTTTCTGTATCCAGTGCACTCAGCCGTTTCTTGATATCACGTGGAGTGAATCGAATTGGCTGAAGACCGGCTTCTGTGATGGTGGGGATATCGGGAGGAGGCCGAGATGGATCATCCACTCGGCACTTCTGGCTGAAGATGGTTGCAAACGCTTCAGCCTTGTCTTTTGCACTCATGTGCTGGACTCAGCCATCATTGAGGATGGGGATGTTTGTCGAGCCTCCTCCTCCCGTTAGTTGTTTAATTGTCCACCACCATTCACGACTGGATGTGGCAGGACTGCAGAGCTTTGATCTGATCTGTTGGTTGTGGAATCGCTTAGCTCTGTCTATAGCATGTTGCTTCCGCTGTTTAGCATGCATGTAGTCCTGAGTTGTAGCTTCACCAGGTTGGCACCTCATTTTTAGGTACGCCTAGTGCTGCTCCTGGCATGCTCTTCTACATTCCTCATTGAACCAGGGTTGATCCCCTGGTTTGTTGGTAATGGTAGAGTAAGGAACATGCCGGGCCATGAGGTTACAGATTGTGCTGGAATACAACTCCGCTGCTGCTGCTGATGGCCCACAGTGCCTCATGGAGACCCAGTTTTGAGCTGCTAGATCTGTTCTGAATCTATCCCATTTAGCACGGTGGTAGTGCCACACAACAGGTTGGATGGTGTCCTCAGTGCGAAGACAGGACTTCATCTCCACGAGGACCGTGCGGTGGTCACTCCTACCAATACTGTCATGGATAGATGCATTTGCGACAGGTAGATTGGGGAGGACGAGGTCAAGTAAGTTTTTCCCTCGTGTTGGTTCACTCACCACCTGCTGTAGGCCCAGTCTGGCAGCTATGTCCTTCAGGACTCGGCCAGCTTGGTCAGTAGTGGTGCTACCGAGCCACTCTTGGTGATGGACATTGAAGTCCCCCACCCAGAGTACATTTTGTGCCCTTGCTACCCTCAGTGCTTCCTCCAAGTGGTGCTCAACATGGAGGAGGACTGATTCATCAGCTGAGGGAGGATGGTAGGTGGTAATCAGCAGGAGGTTTCCTTGCCCATGTTTGACCTGATGCCATGAGATTTCATGGGGTCTGGAGTCAATGTTGAGGACTTCCCAGGGCCACTCCCTCCTGACTGTATATCACTGTACTGCCACCTCTGGTGGGTCTGTCCTGCCGGTGGGACAGGACATACCCACGGATGGTGATGGAAGAGTCTGGGACATTGGCTGAAAGGTATGATTCTGTGAGTATGGCTATGTCAGGCTGTTGCTTGACTTGTCTGTGGGACAGCTCTCCCAATTTTGGCACAAGTCCCCAGATGTTAGTGAGGAGGACTTTGCAGGGTCGACTGGGCTTGGTTTGCCGTTGTCGTGTCCGGTGCCTCGTTGTCCGATGCCGGGTGGTCCGTCCGGTTTTACTCTTATTCTGACTTTTCGTAGCGAGATTTTACAACTGAGTGGCTTGCTAGGCCATTTCAGAGGGCAATTAAGAATCAACCACATTGCTGTGGGTCTGGAGTCACATATAGGCCAGACCGGGTAAGGACGGCAGGTTTCCTTCCCTAAAGGACATTAGTGAACCAGGTGGGTTTTTACGACAATCCTGTAGTTTCATGGCCACCATTACTGATACTAGTATTTTAATTCCAGATTTTTTTATTTAATTAATTGAATTTAATTAATTAATTGAATTTAAATTCCCCAGCTGCCATGGCGGGATTTGAACTCATGACTCCAGATTATTAGTGCAGGCCTCTGGATTACTCGTCCAGTAACATAACCACTATGATACCGTACCCATTACAACTGTATATTATTGCTGGGGTTAATAATTGCTTACAGTCCATATTCACCTTTCTGTGTATGGTGACTGTCTAAATGGTTTGAAAACCAAGAATGCTTAAGTGTTTTGGTATAAAAGGAGATTCAGAAATTCCCCTGAAATTTAAAGATATTTGGTGTTCAATGATGTGCATCTTTTTCTAATTTTGAAATAATTAGGCTCGAATAAGTGTGATTTCCTCTTCTCCATCTCAGTAACGTCGTTCCTGAATTGAATATATATGAGCAGAAGGGGAGGTGGGATTTATTTTGTTAATTTCTTAATTTTAAATAGCTGTTAAAAGCTTAAAGATCTGCAATATGATAGACTGTTAAGTACCAACGTCTTTCAATAAATAAATACATTTTTTTATATATAACCTTGACAGAAAAGTTTAATTTGTTTTCAGTTAAATATTTTTCATATTGTAGTTTTTAATTTTTTCCTGTCCTTTTTTCATTTCTATTTGGCAGCTTTCCTGGTAGACAGGTTCAGATTAAGAAATCTCGGTACAGTGAATTTTTCTTTGGTGGATTTATTGGTATTGTTAAGTGATCTATATACATGTTGATTCTTTTTTCACAAGTATAATTTTAATTTAAATTATAACATCTCTTAGTCTTAGTGCTTCTTAAAACATTTAACTAGTTTAAAACCAATCTTTTGTTCAAGGCTTGTTGACATATGATACTAACTCAATTTTTGTTGAAACGAAAAGTACTGTTTGTCTTTAATTTTTTTTTAAACCATATTTTCAATAGGTTGGTTTTAGAAAAGGTAAATCGCTTTCTCTGGGACCAATTGGGACAAGAACACAGTTGGAACTGACCCTGTTAGCAGTCCTGTTGGTTGTGGTCATGGCCCTGATTGGTTGTATTATTACTCTGGTAATAAAAAATACCCAAGGTAAGCTAAGATTGAGTAACTTATTAGTGTAGTTTTAGTTTTATCTGATTATTGCTCTGAAAGAAAACCTAATGTTACTGCATATTGGAAATATGAGTTTTGTTTCTCCTTCATTTCTTCTACTCTTAAATAAGATTCTTCATTTAAAAAAAATTTCCATAGCATTTAAAAAAAAATGTAAAAATCCAAACCATCATTTCTATAGCGCCTTTCACAACCTTGAGGCATCTCAAAATGCTTTGCAGCAAATGAGGTAGTTTCAAAGTGTAGTCATTGTTGTAAAGTAGGAAATGCAGCAACGCGGCAACCAATTTGCGCACAGCAGTGTCCCGCAAATAGCAATGAGATACACGACCAGATGCTCAGTTTTAGCGATGTTGATTGACAGATAAATATTGACCAGGACACCCGGCGAACTTCCCTGTTCTTCTTTGAATAGTGCCATGGGATATTTTCCGTCCACATGAGAAGGCAGACGTAACATTTCTGACAATTATCACTGAGATATATGAGAATTTCTGTAAAGCTGGCTTTTACAGTATATACTTTATGCTGGAGCGTGGAGATCACAAGTGAACTGGGTTGGGCAGTCACAACTCTGTTCTTTGCGGGCAAAAGTCTATAATTAATGATAAAAAATTTGGGAGTCTTCTGCAACACTCCTTCTAGAGTTCTGATGGAAGTGCACTGGAAGGGAAGGATTTCTGGCCCGTGTAACATTATTTAAAGTGGAAAGGGTGAAGTTTTTTTTATTTTACATTCTTGGGATTTGAAAAGGAAGAATTTAATAGGATGGGGAAAAGGGGTTGGAACTGGGATTAGAGTGGGCAACTCTAGTTGAAGAGCTAGCATTGGCACTGGTGTGATGGGCCAAAAGGCTGCTTCCTGTACCATAATTTTTATGATTCATTAGTCCATTATTTTTATCAGATTAATGATTGCATAAAATAGCAGACAACGGAATTTTATGTAAATGTGTTAATCATTGCACTACTGAGAATACCTACGAGGTGCCCCTCTAATGAAATGCATATGTAGTAAGCTTTCAGTAGCTCAATAAGATGCCTCCATAACAAAATGGCAGTATGGTAAACCAAGGGTTAATATAAGTGGCCCATTTTGCTAGCTAGAATTAGAACAATGAGCTTTTCAAATGAGTTTATCCTTGATCATTCGTTTATGTTATTAATTTCCTGTATGAAAATGTATGCTTTATTATGAATCAAGCAAAGCGATATGATAAGCTGAATTCTGGGGTAAGCAGGTGTAGGGAGTGTTGTTTTGCAGCTACCTAATGAATGGATCCTTATTTCGGACAAGGTCGAAAAACATCCCAGGCCTGAGATAAGTGAGACTCCCTTTCCTGTGACCTACGTATGAACAGGTATCACCTGTGAGTGGTCGGTCATTATGTCAGTTAGTATGGCTTGCCCAGACTCAGCTTATGATTGGTTTTAACCCCTTGCTACTCATGTCCCTCCCCACTCTGAAAATGTATAATTGTGTGAACTTTGACTGTGTAATTTGCCTGTTCTATGAGATTGACCAGACTCTGTCAAGAGTTGAAATCAATTCTATAGATAGGGTCAGCTGCAGCTAATAAATTGTGTTAAAACTTTCAAGTGTATTCGCTTTCAGTTTTTGCTGAACCAGACTAAGAGTAAAGAATCCGGTATCGTCACTACCATGGGAAATTAAACCTCCAGGATAGTTAGTGTAAGAAATAGAAATTGACAACTAAAGATGCTTTTCTTAAATTTGAGTTAAAGCATATTATTTGAATAGAAGTTTCTGCATGGATTTTGAGTGGCGAGCACGCGTGGAGCAAACTGATAAGAATAATACAGAAACAATACTTCCAAAACAGCAATTTGGCTACAGTGGAAATTTGGAGCAGAACGAAAGAAGGAGCAGGGTAGTTTAATTGAAATTTAAGTAGATAAAAATGGCAGCACAGGATGGGACAATGATGTATTAACTTGGATAAATACATCGGCCAGACTGAAAAAGATTATAGAAGTAGAGGGCGAGCAGCACGTCATTGTGGTCCACGTGCGAGCCAACTATATAGGAAAGGCCTGAAGTTCTGCAAAAGAAGTTCGAGAGGTTTGGAATAAACTTGGGAACAGGACTACAAGGATTACTCTCCCAGCTATGTGCTAAAATAGGGAGGGATAGCAAGATTAGAGAACTCAACATGTGGTTAAAGAGTGGTGTCAGGAAGAAGATTTCCATTTTATGGGTATTGGCAGGTCTAGGATAGATGGGACCTATTCTACAAGTATGGGCTACATCTGAACAGGAAGGGAGTTAATGCACTGGCAAAAAGGATAAATTGGGAAATGACGAGTCATTTAAACTGTTGGGGGGGGTGGGGAATAAAAGCCATTAGCAAGTAGAAAAGATTGAAATAGATGAGATAAATACACAAATAAAAGTAATTTAGCAAAAGGATAGCATGCAGAAAGAATAAAGGAAGTTGAGGAGAAAAATCAGATTAACTAGTTATAAGCAGGGATAAGGATTGAGATAGAGGAATAAGGTGTTATTTTGGACAAAAAAACAAGGGAAATGGAGTGGCTTTAAACATGTACTAAAAAGATAAATTGCATGTATTGCAGTGCACAAAGTTGGGAAATAAACTGGGGACATTCGAAGCAATTATGTCACAGTAAGGTAAATAGCACAAACAGAAACTTGTCTGCAAACTGGACAGGAGTGGAGAATAAACATAATAGGTTATAATTTTTTGAGTGACAGTAGGTAAGAAAGGAGGAGTCGCAGCAATATTGGTGAAGAAGGGAATACATGCTTTAGAGAGGACTAATGTGAGAAAATAGAGTTTCAGTTTTAGGCTAGTGGATGAAGTCCGAACAAGCGGACTGCTTTGTCAAGCTTCTTGAGTGCAGATCTGGCGGAACCCAAACTGAGCATCAGTGAACAGGTTAGGGTAAGTAAGTTCCATTTAACAGAACCTATGATGAATCTTTCCATCACTTTGATAACTGGGAGGACAGTGGCTATCTATGCCACTTCATGGCACCACCTCCATGTGGCAGCATTACAGGGTCCCTGCAAAGAGGTGGAGTCAAGTTTCAGGCCAACATCTGACATTACTGGTCACTGGATATGACAGCCTTTTGGTACACGATAGTTGTAAGTGCCCTTTCAGCAGATGGTACAGCTCTGCATCCGCCTGAAGACAGTTTCCATGGTCGTTGCAAAGTGGGTGTGCCAGGAGCTGCACAATGGTTGGCATTTTGGTCTGTGCAGCCAATCGGGCTATACAGGCTGCTGATCACTGGCATTCCTTCTTTCTTACAGTACCAGTGAAAATATGACATATTGTGATGGAGGTGCTTTAGAGGAAGCATCCATCAGGCATTTAAATGCCATTGTCTGTCAAAGTGAGTTATGTTCCCCTCTTTCCACAGATGTGGCTGTGCAGGTACCAACAGTTGGGCACAGAGCATTGCTTGTGTATCCTGACATACCTGGCATCTTTCTGTAGATGCACCTCTTCTTCCAAGTACTTCAGATAGGGAGAATTCCCATTAGGAAACCCATTTGTGCCAATAATTATGGTATTACCAAGGGGGGAAAAAAATAAGAAATGCTAAAATGCATATTATGATGTCTTTTCCATGACCTCCGTTATTATTACCGCCATCTCTCAAACCTGGACACCCATGTCTCATGGATATGATAAATTTTTGACATCCTTCACGCCAGAACAGCAGGGAATGGCATGTAGGATCAACCTGTCCCAAACTAATATTTGAATGCAGCATCCCCATTTTCCACTGCCACTGGCCTCACCTACTGGAAACTGTTGGGGACCAAAATGGATGAAATACTGACTGAGTAGGAGCACTGACTCTTTTCTGCTCCTGGCCCTCCATTATCACCCCAACATCGAGTGAACTGCAGTGGAAAATCCAGGAGGTCAATTTTAGGATGGCCGAGTGGGTGCATTCGTGGCGGGGGGTTGCTAAAATCGGTAAATCCCGGAGCGGATCCGGAGCCTGGCTCCAACCCACCCACTTCCGGGTTCCCCAATGATGCGCTTAAATGCGCGTGCAGCCCCCGCATGCGGGACTTCCACCGGCAATTAAAGCCGGCGGGATGCCACTTAAAGCAATTATTTCGATAGTTCAGGTCGTTTGCAGACCTGATTGACATGATATTTTAGGAGGGGTGGGATTTTCATCTCAACAGAGCGTGTTTGCCTTGCTGGGGGTAACACTCCCAGTTGAAATAGACGTGTTGCAGCCACCAGCCAGTGGGAGCTGCAAAGGTCCATTTGACAGGTCGGGGGGGAGACACTCACTTATTGCAGGAGGCCACTCTGTCACTTTGGACAAAGTTTGGCCTGCACCACCCTCCTCCTAACACTAAAATTCACCAACTTGGAACCTCAACCCCGGTGTGCAGACGCATTCACCTACCTTGCAGACCCCCTCAAACGTACATCTTCCGGATGGGGGCTGCCATAGCTGCAGTTGTGACCTCGTCGGAGGACGAACAGCATCACCAGCCTCGCTGGCCACGCCGTCCACCTCAGACACGTGGAGCTCCACAACGCAGTCCTGTGACACATCCACCTGCACAGCAGGAGGGAGGGCAACCGCAGAGAGAGATGCATCGCAGAAGGCACTACCCTCGCCACAAGGTCTACAGACCGAGGCTCAGCTTCCTGGACCTCCTCTGAGGAGCAGTTCACACAGAGGCTCAGAGTCACTCGACATGTAGTCGTGGACATCTGCAGCCTCCTTGATGCCGAGCTGCTCCCATCTGGCCTGAGCAGCATCTTCTTACCTGTCGCTGTCAAAGTCACCACTGCCCTCAACTTCTCCTCCGGATCCTTCCAAGGTGCCACTGGGGACATCGTCGGCGTCTCTCAATCGTCTGCACAAAAGAGCCCTGCAAATACACCTACACCCACTCTGCAGCGACCCAATGGGTGACATCAGGTGTGGGTCTTCATTGTGATCCTCAGGAAAGGGAATTATTGCACAAGTGGTGATAACAACATTTAATGTGAGTGGCAAAAGAAACAAATCTAAATGAAAAACATGACATTCCGTCATACACCCTTGTGCATCCCCTTTGTGCTCACAAAACCTTTGCCGTACGTTTACGGGAACCCCTATGTGGTGCTACCCCTGTGGCTTCAGCAGAGGTCGTGGCAGGTTGCTCTTGTCCATGCCCTGACCGATGAGATGCTTTGCGCGGACGCCCTCTGGGTTTCGTTGCCCGTGAGGGGCCCCTCTAAAGACTGCTCCACCTGCACCTGGGCAGGGGCAGACTCGACCACCTGGAGAGGAGGCAGCATTGTGGGTATTGGTTGAGAGGGGGGCAACAGGTGAGACATGGGAGCGCTTTGAGTGGCGTCCCCACTTCCATGTCCCCTTTCGCCATCATCCCTCTCCTGGGCCAGGCCCACATCACTCCTTCCACCCTGCTGGATGACAGCTTGGAGGAGTTGTACGAAGCCTTGGAAGGCCAGTTGTAATGTATCTGTCAGCCTGTTTAAGGCGGCAGAATGTTGCTCACCCTGAATCCGAACAGCTGTTGTCAGGGCCTGAATGGACTCATTGTTGAGCCGTGCTTGAAGCTCGATGGAGGCTAGCCTTCCCTCCATTGCAGATATTCCCGCACTTACCCGCGACACTATCTGAGTCGCCTTCACGTCCCTGTGACAGTATTCCACCCATGCAGGAGTTGGACTCCTCCATCCTCTGTGCGATTGTGGAGAGTGCGCGTGGCAACTGTTCCAGTACCTTGGCAATGTGCTGCTGGCCCGTGATAACTCTCCTTTTCATGGCTGGCCCCCAGGGTTCAGCATCTGGGTCCAGCTGAGCAGAGCCTGGAGAAGAATGCTCCCACCGACGCGGACACTCCACGGCTGCCCCTGCCACCAGTGTTTGCTCGTGACTCACCATGTGCAACCCCAACTAACTGAGGACAGGGAGCCACTGAGGTGTGTGTATCTGCGCTGGTGAATGGCTGGCTCAGATGTCCTAGGGGGTCCTAGTGCAAGAAAATCAAAAAGTTGGTATGCAGGTGCAGCAGGTGATCAAGAAAGCCAACGGAATGTTGGCTTTTATTGCTAGGGGGATAGAATATAAAAACAAGGAGGTATTGCTGCAGTTATATAAGGTATTGGTGAGACCGCACCTGGAATACTGCATACAGTTTTGGTCTCCATACTTAAGAAAAGACATACTTGCTCTCGAGGCAGTACAAAGAAGGTTCACTCGGTTAATCCCGGGGATGAGGGGGCGGACATATGAGGAGAGGTTGAGTAGATTGGGACTCTACTCATTGGAGTTCAGAAGAATGAGAGGCGATCTTATTGAAACATATAAGATTGTGAAGGGTCTTGATCGGGTGGATGCAGTAAGGATGTTCCCAAAGATGGGTGAAACTAGAACTAGGGGGCATAATCTTAGAATAAGGGGCTGCTCTTTCAAAACTGAGATGAGGAGAAACTTCTTCACTCAGAGGGTGGTAGGTCTGTGGAATTTGCTGCCCCAGGAAGCTGTGGAAGCTACATCATTAGATAAATTTAAAACAGAAATAGACAGTTTCCTAGAAGTAAAGGGAATTAGGGGTTATGGGGAGCGGGCAGGAAATTGGACATGAAGCTGAGTTCGGATCGGTCAATGCCCTGTGGGTGGCGGAGAGGGCCCAGGGGCTATGTGGCCGGGTCCTGCTCCGACTTCTTGTGTTCTTTAGATTTGTGGTTGGGATCAGATCAGCCATGATCTTATTGAATGGCGGAGCAGGCTCGAGGGGCCGATTGGCCTACTCCTGCTCCAATTTCTTATGTTCTTATGTTCTTATGTGACGATGCCCCCTCAGAGGCCGGCAGGTTCTCTGAGAAATCGCTCTCCGCAGTCTCGGCGTCCGCCACGGACAGGCACTCCAGCGTATGGCTTAATTCCAGTGTCTGCTGCTCTGCGTCGGTGAGGACCACCTGGTGTGGCGGGCCCCCTCCGGTCCTTGCCCTCTCCCGGGCATTCTGGCATCTCTTCTCCTATCAAGGCAAAACACAGAGGCGTGATTGAGTGATGGTTGCATAGTGACCCGCTGCATGCATTGGTGTGGGTGGGGGTGACCATGAGGGAGATGCATGGGAGGGTGCGTCTGAGAAATAGCCATGAGATTGCATGGTAGTGTTCGAATGGGAATTGGGGCGGTGATTAAGTGCAGGCAAGGTGAGGATGATGGTTGAGTGGATGTGAGGAGTGATGCGAGAGCATTGTAGTGGCAGTGCAGAGGGAGTTGTGTGGTGGTGGAGGTGATGTGGAAGACTGAGTGTGGGAGAATGCGTAAGTATACTCACTTTGGCTGACCTGGTTAGGTCATTAAAGCGCTTCCTGCACTGGACCCAGGTTCGGGTGACGCTGCTGCTGGAGACCTCCTCTGCCACCTCGAGCCAGGCCTTCTTGGTGGCAGAGGTAGGCCACCTCCTTCCGTCCACTGGAAAAAACGTTGCCTTCCTCCTCCTGACCCATTGAGCAGCACCTGGAGTGAGGAGTCTGAGAACCTTGGAGCAGCCTTGCCTCTGGGCTGCTCCATGCTGCCAATTTGGATGTTTGCTGCAGGAGGAGCATTGGAGGACTGCCTCTTTAAATAGGGCTCCTCCTGCTGACAGCCTGTGATGTGGGTGTGCAGTGCGCCCGCTGCGCAGGTCTGCAACTGGAAAGCCGGAAGTATGCGTAAATACCTTCAATTAGGCTGCGATCACGTGCAGAGCACCCCGAATTCACTGGGCACGATACCCACGCGCCCAGTCGACCCTCCACTGCCAACCCGCCTCCCTCCTAATATCGGGGCCCAGGATTCAGTCTTAGACTTTTATAAAGTTTATTGCGAATTACTTATTTATAACTGGAATCATTTTCCATCATTGCAGTTTCATATTTATGTGCTTGCAACAGTCAAGTCAAGAAAAGGTTTTGTGTCGGATAGTGTGCAGATTAACAAATATTACTTATGAATACTTCTCTTAGATTTTTTTAAAAATCAAAAATGTTTCTCATTTACATGGAGGAGATCATATAGTATCCATTTTAGTAACTACAAATTTAAAAAAAGGAATGGTCTATACGCAGTGGAGCAGTGGTTTACTCTTCCCATTCCTTTCCTTAGTAAACTGGGCATCCAAATCAAGAATTTTTATTTACAATATAAGCATATGACCATCATCTAGAAACCAAAAATATAATAAAGAATAGCTAACACGGATTTCAAAAGGGAAGGTCATGCTTGACCAACCTTATTGAATTCTTTGAAGAAGTAACAAAGGGTAGACAAGGGTAATGTAGTAGATATAATATATTTGGATTTTCAAAAGGCCTTTGATAATGTACCCCATAGTAGACTCATGACTAAGGTCAGAGCATGTGGAGTCGGGATAAGTAGCAGAATGCATAGCAAGCTGGCGGCAAAACAGAGAGAGAGAGAGAGAGAGAGTAGGGGTTAAAGGTAATTACTCAGACTGGCAAAAGGTGGGAAGAGTGTGGTTAGAATGTGGAACTCGCTGCCACAAGAAGTAGTTGAGGCGACTAGCATAGATGCATTTAAGGGAAGCTAGATAAACATATGAGGGAAAAAGGAGTAGAAGAATATGCTGATAGGGTTAGATGAAGTAGGGAGGGAGGATGCTCGTGTAGAGCATAAACACCAGCATGGACCTGTTGGGCCGTATGGCCTGATCCTGTACTGTACATTCTATGTAATAATACTTGAGGCCTACTTCATGCGCATTAAGTACAATATTATGGGGTTGAATCCTTTACCTGTTTACAGTCCCACTATCATCTTTCTCTATAAAACAGACAAACATTTTTGCCATTCCATCACTCAAGTACAAGATAATGACAGATTGGTGCTTTTTTCACACCTCCACCTGTTTCCTTCCATGTTCTCACTCTAGACCACAAACTACTAAAGGACAGAATGGGAAGCACACGCCACCTACCGATTCATAAATTTAATCTCCCGAAGGAGGCTAATTACAACTAATAAAGCCTCTACTAAGACCACTCTTGCAAAGTTTCTTCCGTGAAACCCTAAAGTAACCAAGCAAATAATCTGGGTCAGCTGTGGCTCAGTGATGCACTGTCGATGGTTTCATCTTTTGAATGAGGTGTTAAACTGAGGCTCAGTCTGCCCTCGCTGGTGGATTTATAAGAATCCACATAAACTATTTGAAGAAGAACAGGGGAGTTCTCCCAGTGTCCCGTCCAACATTTATCCCTTAAGCAACACCACTAAAAATAAAGTATTTGGTCATTTATCTCATTGCTGTTTGTGGGACCTTGCTGTGTGAAAATTGGCTATCACGTTTCCCTACATTACAACTAGCATTGGCTGTGAAGTGCTTTGAGATGTCCTGAGATCATAAAAGACACCATATAAATTCAAGTTTATTTCTTTCTTTAATCATTAGGCATTCCAGGGAAATTCAAGTCTTTGTTAATTTTGCAGCTCAGAAATGATGCTGAAACAAACATTAATATTACAGTAATTTGTCTAGATTTATTGTAAAATGAACACTATACTACTAAAATTACCCCAAAATCAAAATAAAAAAAAATCAAATACTACTTCTTAACCTATCTTTCAAATCTCATTTTCTTTCTTTCTTATTCTCTCCCTTACTTTAATTATTTTAAGTTAAATTTTACCTTTTTTTACTTGTTTTATCCTTATCTGCCTATCCTAACCAATTTAGCTGAGTTGAATGGTGCATTCCATGTGGCTCATGTGGACAGTTTTTTAGTTCTGTTTAAAAATTTCATCACAGGAAAAAGGACCAGACCTCAAAAAATGTAGGATTAATTTATCATTTTACATTCATAAATTTGTGTTGTGAAAGTGAAGTCTATATGTATTTTTGTTTGCAGATCCTTCACGTAAAATTTGTCTGACAGAAACTTGCATCATGGTCGCTGCTAAGATTACAGAATCCCTGGACCGTACAGTGGACCCGTGTAATGACTTTTATCAATATGCCTGTGGTGGATGGATAAAGAAAAACCCATTGCCAGATGGAAGGTCACGTTGGAATACATTCAATAGTCTATGGGACCAGAACCAGGCAGTCATGAAGCACCTGTTGGGTATGTAAAATTTAGCAGAAAGGCAAATACAATAGCTATTGAATGTTGTTTTGACAAGGCATCATGCGGTCATATGCAACTCTGTCTTGTTAGCATGTATGTTCATTGCAGATTAATTTGATTGTCATATAGTTTTTGGCATCCCTTACTCTTTGTGCTCATCTCTACAGTAGGTGACACTTTTTCCATTTAAAGCATCATTTCGATGTGATTTATTTATGATAGTAATAGAATCTACTTTTAAGTTTTATATTTTCTTCACCGTTAAATGCAATCATACTCAGTTATAAATCATAGTGACACTTATAACCAGCAGAAAGATGCTTAGAATGCACACATTAAATAAAGGTCCAGTTTCCATGGCAATTTTCAGTACAGCTTTCAGCACTAGGTTCCTGCACTGAACTATTGCACACATGTTTAAAAAAATCTCCAGTGCATAATTAAACAACAAACCTTCTTTAAACTCCCTCCTACAAAGCAGAACGTCTAAGGTAATATTGTGACGTTTGAGAGTACAGAAATAAGTTGTAAAGGCATTCAATGTGGAGATATCATTACAAAATTATACAAATTTTAACAGTACAAACTTTTTCAGACAGATTTTAGCTAAAACTTTTATTGTTTGTGAATAGTATTTAGAAAGATTATAAATAGAGTAGTTTTGTGATTAAAAGTACCCTGTATGTACAATGAGATTGATTTATAAAGTCTTGAATTTAGTCATGTGATTAACAACTACATTCTATCAAAAACACACACAAAAAGACATTCTTATGTTTTCTTACAGCATGGGCATTGTTAAACTGCTTCATTCAGTCTTGATCCAAACAAGAAGCGTAGTAACTAACTCTTCCAACATTTAGGGCTGCAGTGGACTAACTGTATTGCAAAAGATACTGGCCTTGTGACAAGCAATGACTGCCAAGTTGGAGTAGCTGATGGCCTTTGTGCTAAGAGAGATCATCCCAAGGGACTCTGGCACAAGAAAGATATTTTCAACACAAAGCCTGGTCTGTATGACTGACAGTAGGGCAGATTTACTGGCAGATGATACAGCCAATTATTTACGTGCCCCTGCAACGGAAGTCATAAACAAACTGAAGGTAGATCCTGCTTGCTGTTCATCCACTAAGCAGGGTCCAGTTAAGGTAACTGTGGTGGCGAGGAGAGCTCTTTGGGGAAGGGAGAGTGGTGCTTGAAGTGATACTTTAAAGTGGTTGTTGAAGCCACTTCGGAGCAATCAAAGGATGTTGTAACGGTAAATTATGATGCAGCATGCCTTGAGCCAATAGAGACATTAAAGAGATGCAGTGGGATCAGTGGATTGTGTTCATGTGCAAGGGTGTGTAATTTTACAAAAATTATCCGAAATCATTTTTCCATCCACTGAAGTCTTCAGTCATTCATGGCTAGAAAGGTTCCTCCGGCTTAATGCCAACGACTGACTAATTTGTGGCTTTTCAGCAAATCCACAATGGCATTCTAAGGATCAGGAGCGAGCATTAATGCTTAGTTGGTGTTTCATCCAGTGAATGCAATTTGCATGGAGGTTGGCAAAGTGGGTGGAAGGTGTGTGCAGATAGAAAGCATTATTGAGCCAGCTTGCTGGGCGGTAATGGACTGAATGCTGCGTCGCCTAGCTAATGGTAGAGTGGCAGGTTTGGATGGTATTTGTGGTGAAATCTTAAAAGCTGCTGTAGGTAAAGAGGGCATGGAGGGTAATGGTCCTTGAGTTCAGCACATGAAATTGCTAACTCACCCTGGAGCTGTCTTTCTCAGGTTAGGGACCAGGATTCAGTGTTCCAGAATGCCACTGTGGTTTCCTAAGGAATCCTGGTGAAATTGAAAACCACCAAGGAATCTTGCAGATATCAGTGGCTCGTTTGGTGTTTTCTCCAGCTTAGCGGATGAACAGCAAGCAGGATTTTGCTTCAGTTTGTTTATGACTTCAATTGCAGAGACATATGGGGTGATTTTAAACCCCAAGAACGGGTGGGTGGGGGTGGGTGGGAGTTGAAAATAGTTGTTTTTTGTGTCGCGACTGCAACCCAGCTTTACTTCCGGGTTTAACGTCGGCCTGTAAAAGTACAGGCTTCCCACTGGGAATGCAAAGTCCGAAAATTTTGCGGTTGCGACCCAAAAAACAACTATTTTCAACTCCCATCCACCCCCAACCCACCCATTCTTGGGGTTTAAAATCACTCCCATAGAAATCATTGGCTGCATCATAAGAAATGGTCATATCACTTCCATTTAAAGGCTGGAGCTGCTGTTCCTCAAGCCTATGCAATTGACCTTGGAATACAGATGGGTTCAGGTCAGTTGAGGCAGAGCACACTTTGTGTGCTTTGCCGAACAGGCCTCGCAGGGTGCAGGAAAACCGGCCCTTTTATGTTTAGCCGGCTATTTCAGCTCTGCCCCTAATTTTTTACAATTCCTTTTACTTTCCACTAATCTTACATAATGTTTTTTGCTTCTTAAAACAAAATTGTGCTGGTCAATGTGATGAATGTGAGCCATATTTCCATTCTCAGTGATATCTATGTTAGGTTTAGCATTGCCAGATGAGAGTAAAGTTACTTTTCCCATTAATGTATCTTTGTCCCAACCTCAGAAAATCATTCCTAATGCACTAGAATTATATTTTTCTCTTCCCACAACAGTCATTCTTATACCACCTCTAAGTGAGACTACGGGGGTGATTTTAAACCCCAGGAATGGGTGGGTTGGGGGCAGGTGGGAGTTGAAAATAGTTGTTTTTTGGGTGGCGATCGCAACCCGGCTTTATTTCCAGGTTTAAGGTCGGTGCATAAAAGTACAGGCTTCCCACTAGGAATGCAAAGTCCGAAAAGTTTGTGGTTGCGACTCAAAAAAACAACTATTTTCAACTCCTACCCGTTCTTGGGGCTTAAAATCACCCCCTATGACTTTGCGATGTGTCTTAACAGTTTTGTGCTTTGGACTTAGGCTCACTGGAAATCACATTGAGATACCCAGAAATAAAAACAGAAAAAATACTGGAAACACTCAGCAGGTCAGTCAGCATCTATGGAGAGAATAGGATAGGGTTGCCAACTCTGGTTGGAAGTATTCCAGGAGGTTTCATCACCTGACTGCCCCGCCCCCATGTTTCCGCCATTGGTCACCCGACATGTCCATCCTCTGGGCACATCGCCTTTCCATGGCAACTGGAAAGTGAAGAGATTCTTTGGGCCCGATGTTAGCAGGGCTGCGGGTTCTCGGTGGGGGGGGGCTGTCGGGCGCGTGGGTAACGCGCCCGGTGAAATTAGTCAGTTTCCCGCGCGATCGTAGCAGACAATCCATTAATTGGATCCACTTACCTGCTCCTCCGGGTTCCCCACCGCTGATCTGCGCGTCGGGCGGGCTGCGCATGCGCAGTAAGATCTGTCAGCTGGAGGTGCTCTATTTAAAGGGGCAGTCCTCCACTGACAGATGCTACAACAAATCGCAAAAATTACAGCATGGAGCAGCCCAGGGGGAAGGCTGCTCCCAGTTTAATGATGCCTCACTCCAGGTATCAATACATGGGGTGAGGAGGAGGGGGAGGACAGAGATCTTCCACCCGGCGGGCGGGAGGAAGCGGCCTGCCTCTGCCACCAGGAAGGCCTGGCTCGAGGTGGCAGAGGAGGTCACCAGCGCCACCAACATATCGCCCACCTGCATACAGTGCAGGAGGCGCTCCAATGACCTCAGTAGGTCAGCCAAAGTGAGTACACGTAGTCTTTCCCCTACACTCCGTCTGCCACATCACTGCCCCCACCCCACATCTCCTTCGGCACTGCCAACACTACTCTGTCACATCACCCCTCATACCCACTCAAACCTCATCCTCATCTTACCTGCACCTACTCACCTCGCCAGTACTCATCCCGCCACTACCACTCAACCCAATCCTCATACAATCTCATGGCTCTATCTCATACTTACCCTCTCGTGCATCTCTTTCACGGCCAGCCTCACTCAACCTGCCACTACCTGTGCTGCAGCCACAGGGCATGCATCACATATGTGCGGTAGGCAGCGTAAGGCAAACGTGTCGTGAGCATGAAGGGGATGCACAAGGGTGTTTGAGGGTTTGTCATGGGTGTTACTTACATTGAATTTCTGAACAACTCACATTACATATTATATTGGCACCACTACTGTCATGTCTTCGCGAATCCTGTCCGGTTTGTGCAATAATGCCCTCTCCTGAGGATCACTATGAGGAGCCACAACTGATGCCACCCATTGTGTCACTGCAGAGTGGGTGTAGGTGTATTTGCAGGGCTCTTCCGCGCAGACGACTGGGAGACATCGGCGATGTCCCCGGTTGCACCCTGGAAGGATGCAGAGGAGAAGTTGTTGAGGGCCGTGGTGACTTTGACAGCGACAGGTAAGAAGATGGTGCTCGGGCCAGCCAGGAGCAGCTCGGCATGAAAGAGGCTGCAGATGTCCACGACTACATGTCGAGTGATTCTGAGCCTCCGTGTGCACTGCTGCTCAGAGGTCCAGGAGGCTGAGCCTCGGTCTGTGGACCCTGTGGCGAGGGTAGTGCCCTCTGCGACGCATCTCTCTCTGCGGTAGCCCTCCCTCCTGCTGTGCAGGTGGATGTGTCACAGCACTGTGTTGTGGAGCTCCACGTGTCAGAGGTGGATGGCGAGGCTGGTGATGCTGTTCGCCCTCCGAGGAGGTCATGACTGCAGCTACGGTGGCCCCCATCCGGAAGATGTACATCTGAGGGGGTCCGCAAGGTAGGTACATGTCTCTGGACCCCGGGGTAAGTGTGCAGGTTGGTGACTTTGACTGTCAGGAGGGGGGTGGTGGAGGCCAAACTTTGTCCCAAGTGACAGAGTGGCCTCCTGCAATGGGTGAGGGTCTCCCCCCCCCCCCCCCCCCCCCCCCACCTGTCAAATGGACCTTTGCAGCTGCCACAGGCTGACAGCTGCAACACATCCATTTGACCTGGGAGTGTTTCCCCCAGTGTGGGAAATAGTCCCACTTTGTTCTAAAATCCCATATAATCCCTTAATCAGGTCAGTTATTGACCTGAAATACCTAAATAAATACTGTCGAGTGGCATCCCGCTGGCTTTAATTGCCTGCGGGATTCCGACCAGCGGGGGCTGCGCGCGCACGCCGGCGCGTCCGTGGGGAACCCGGAAGTGGGCGGGATCAAGACCGGATCCGGTCCCGCTCCGGGATTCCCCGATTTTCGGGGGCCCCCCCGCCGAGAACGCACCCGATAGCGGGTGGTAAAATTACCCCCTTTGTTCCTGATTGGATGATTCTTGACTGTTAGTCAAAGGGCCTTTTTCCCAAATCCAATATTTTTTATAACTAAAGTGTTCAAAGAAAATGAGAAAACATACAATTTTATGACTTTTTCCCTCGTTGTTTGCCGTCGTGTTCTGGAGATTAATTTTTAATTCCTGGAGACTCCAGGAGAATCCTGAATGGTTGGCAACCCTATCACAGACAAATCAATGCTAAAGATGTAATCCTTGAACTGGAAAAAATTATAGATGAACAGAAAAAGGAAGAAGGAATGAGAAAAAATCCACACATACAAGAGAGGAAGTAGAATAATCTGTAAAGTTCTTAAAGGGAAAATAGGGGATGGTTAAATTGCTGGTGATAATTAACATGAGATGATAAGAAGAGGTATAATAAAATAAATCAGATATTTGAGAGAACATGTGAACAGCTGAGGGAGTAGGGGGTTAAGGCAGGTCTGAAATGGAAACAGCAAAAGTGGCTAAAGCTAAGGTCTGAAGTTACTAAAGTTTATTTATTTCCATAAAATGCATACCTTAACAGCCCAGGACACCCATTTTATATGGCCGAGTAGATGACAGTGTTATACTGGTGTAAACTCCAGGAAATTGAGTGTACAATTAAATAACAACATTTGGTCTAATTTTCATTTAAGTATCTGCAAAATGATGAGTGTGTTTGGTGTTTGTACAAAACCCAATCGACAAATTGAAGTGGCATTAAATGAGTTGAAATCTCGTGTGCTGGATTTCTGTTCATTTTCCCAATTCATTACGCTCGTTTTCTGCTCCTTAAGCAGGTATACCCATTCAGGAAATCTACTCCAGACACTGAACCAATGGAAAATTATAGACAATACAGATGCAAAAATGTAATTATAAAGATACACTTGTATCACTACTTAGCTGACTGGTATATTTTGTATCAAATGAAATCGGTGAAGAGTTTGTGGCAATCCGAAGCCGGAGGTCTAAAGCAATCTCTGAATCCCTAACTAATTAAACTACGCTTTGCATCTTTTGGCACAATACTGCATCTTCACCCGCATAGGTTTTCTCAGGTTGGAAGGTGTGCAGCACTGGTACACTGCCCCACCACCTTTTCATTTTCATTAGTGCGGATACGTCAGTAAATCTCAAAGATAAACTAAGACAGCTATGGAAACATTGCAACATGAATATTTTTCTGCCAAGCTTCAAACAATAAACACATATAATGGGAAGTAAACCCATGCTCTCAATGTAATATCTGTGCCCTGTTAATATAATGGATTTTTTGCTCAGTGGAAACTGTATTAGGCCTAATTGGCACAGAAAATTGTGAACCTTAAAATATTTTTAACTGTTACAGTTTGTGTGTAATGTAATATTTTTTCTCCTAAATTTTCAAAATAAGGAATAGTTATCTATGGAATATGTTTATTCTGGAGTGTTTTTTTAAAACTTAAGGTTTGAAATAACTCATTTACTAAGAGGAATGTGGCATATTGTCCATTTTTATGTTTGTAACTGTATGACGTGGAAAATTACTAAAATGATCTAAAATT
Source organism: Heptranchias perlo (assembly GCF_035084215.1). Classification (NCBI taxonomy): domain Eukaryota; kingdom Metazoa; phylum Chordata; class Chondrichthyes; order Hexanchiformes; family Hexanchidae; genus Heptranchias; species Heptranchias perlo. Next base: position 28,058,857 of record NC_090337.1, on the reverse strand, counting down.
CTCATTGACAAAACATCCTTGAAAAAGTGTTTTCATGAAGTTAAAGTAAAACCAAAAGAAAAATTGCTATTCCTTGGCATTTATTGTCAGAAGATGAGAAAGAAATCCATTCTATTTTAAAGGAAATGAGACTTGATGAAAATCTATTCCATTGAGGGCAAATGGTTAATTCATGGTCAGGCAGCTTTATGTAATTTGTAATTTTGTTTTTGACATTTCTCCAAGGTCTATTAAGTCTTTTTTTCCTCCTGCTGTACTTTTGTCTTGCATTTTCAAAGATGAAGCATCATGTATGTGGTGGCTTAATGAGGTTTTTTTTCCCCCTTACAACATAAGACTGACCTGGTTTTCCTTTCATACATTGAAACCATGAGTAACACTGATGGGCATATGCACTGACCATCAATCCTCACGCTCACAATCTCTCAAACTCTTGATATTCATCCAGCCTTTTCAGTTCATAACTATTGAAAAAAGACCATGATCTCAAACTCAATCAGTCCATCTGTATCTGTTTTCATTATTAGAGCTCTGGATTTTGTACAGTATAATACAAATCTCCTGTGGCATTTCTTACTGTGAGTTAGATGATTGACTTTTTATAACAATAGGGGTGTTATCCATAAAGCTTGCTGGGGAAAGTGTTACAGGAAGTAATGTGACACTTACATGAAGTGAGTGGTATATGCAAGACTTTTAATGTTTATAGATATGCTAGGGGTTGCCAAAACTCCTGGATTGCCCAGGAGTCTCCTGAAATGGGCACTTGATAATCTCCTGTTCCGGACGCACCTCTCCGCTGTGTCCATTGGCCCACACAGCACGTGGTTAGGGCACACCCCCTCTCTGGCAATAAGCCTCAGCTATGCCTGAGTACTGAATTCCTCTGATAGAGAGAAGGTATATTCTGCCACTGGGTAGGGTGTGCCTCCATTGAAAGAAAGAAATTGCGGATTGAAAAATTAGTGTTTCGTAGAATCATAGAAAGGTTACAGCACGGAAGGAGGCCATACGCCCATCGAGTCCGTGCCGGCTCCATGAAAGAGCAATCCAGCTAGTCCCACTCCCTGCCCTTTCCCCGTAGCCCTGCAAATTTTTTCCTTTCAAGTACATATCCAGTTCCCATTTGAAGGCCATGAGGGCAGTGCATTCCAGATCCTAACCACTCACTGTGTAAAATAGTTTTTCCTCATGTCACCTTTTTCTTTTGCCAATCAACTTAAATCTGTGCCCTCTAGTCCTTGACCCTTCTGCCAATGGGAACATTTTCTCTCTATCTACTCTGTCTAGACCCTTCATGATTTTGAATACCTCTATCAAATCTCCTTGCAACCATCTCTGTTCCAAGGAGAACAACCCCAGCTTCTCCAGTCTATCCACATAACTAAAGTCCCTCATCCCTGAAATCATTCCAGTAAATCTCTTCTGCACCCTCTCTAAGGCTGTCACATCTTTCCTGAAGTGCAGTGCCCAGAACTGGACACAGTACTCCAGTTGTGGCCGAACCAGTGTTTTATAAAGGTTCATCATGACTTCCATACTTTTGTACTCTATGGGCCCGATTTTAGCACCCGCTATTGGGTGCGTTCTCGGCGGGGGGGGCCTCGAAAATCGTGAAATGTAGGAGCCCGACCGGATCCCGCCCACTTCCGGGTTCCCCGCTGACGCGCCGGCGTGCGCGCGCAGCCCCCGCTGGTGGGAATCCCGCAGGCAATTAAAGCCAGCGGGATGCCACTTGAGAGTATTTATTTAGCTATTTCAGGTCATTAACTGACCTGATTGAGCTGTTTTATTAGGAAGGGTGGGATTTTACCTTGAACTGAGACTGTTTCCCATACTGGGGGAAACACTCACTCCAAACGGACGTGTTGCAGCCAGCAGCCTGTGGCAGCTGGCAAGGTGCATTCCACAGGTGGGGTGGGGGCAAGCCTTCACCAACGCAGGAGGACACTCCGTAACATAGGGCAACGCCTGCCCTCCACCACCCTCCTCCAAGCAAGAAGATTCACCGACGTGGAACCGCAACCCCGGTGCGAGTACACACTTACCTACCGTGCACAACCCCTCAGACCTACACCTGCCAGATGGGGGCCGCCTTGACATCCTCGGAGGACGAACAGCATCACCAGCCCCAGCAGCCTCGCAGTCCACGCCGTCCGCCTCAGAGACGTGGATCCCCACAACACGGTGCTGTGGCACATCCACCTGCACAGCAGGAGGGAGGGCAACCGCAGAGAGAAATGCGTCGCAGGAGGCACTACCCTCCGCACAGGGTCTACAGACCGAGGCTCAGCTTCATGGACCTCTCTGAGCAGCAGTGCATACGGAGGCTCAGAGTCACTCGCCAGGTAGTCGCCGACATCTGCAGCCTCCTTAATGACGAGCTGCTCCCGGATGGACCAAGCAGCATCTTCTTACCCGTCGCCGTCAAAGTCACCACTGCCCTCAACTTCTTCGCCTTCGGATCCTTCCAGGGTGCCACCGGGGACATCACCGGGGTCTCTCAGTCGTCTGCACACAAGTGCGTAAGGCAGGTCACCGATGGGTTGTTCCACAGGGCCTCGCACTACATCAACTTCGCCATGGATGAGCGCAGCCAGATGGAGAGGGCGGTTGGATTCCATGCTGTGGCTGGCTTCCCACGGGTGCAGGGTGTAATCGATTGCACCCACATAGCAATACGGGCACCTCCACATGAGCCAGGGCTGTTCATCAACAGGAAGGGGTATCACTCCATGAACGCCCAGCTCATTTGTGACCACCGCCAGAGATTCCTACACGTGTGCGCCAGATACCCTGGCAGCTGCCACGATGCCTTCGTCCTCAGGGAGTCCACCGTCCCGCCCCTCTTCCACGCACCCAACACCGGCAACGGCTGGCTCCTCGGCGACAAGGGATATCTCCTGCACACGTGGCTTATGACACCTCTGAGGAACCCCATCACCGAGCCGCAGCATCGATACAATGACAGCCACATTGCTACCAGATCTACAATTGAGCAGGCTATAGGGCTGCTCAAGATGTGCTTCAGGTGCCTTGATCATTCTGGGGGAGCGCTCCAATACACGCCACTCAGAGTGGGACGAATTATAGTTGTCTGCTGTGCCCTGCACAACATGGCACAACAGAGAAGGGTTCCGCTGGAGGAGGCCCCATGCACACCCGCCACCCACATTGATGAGGAGGAGGAGGAGGAGGAGGAGTACGAGCGAGAGGAGGAGGAACGACCCATGGGCCGAACACCGGCTCACCTGGATGCTCGTCAGGCCAGGGAGGCACTCATATGCCAACGGTTCTCCTAACATCACACTGTCTGAGGCGTTCACATCTCATCACGTGCACAGACGAGGGTCCATACCAGCCCCCTCCACAGAAGAGTGGTGCCAGTACTCCTGCACCCACTGTATTATGCCCAATGGGTGGGACCAGGTGTTCGTCGTCATGATGAGGCGCACGGAAGGGACCTATTGCACAAGCCGCAGAATAATGGACAAGAGGTGGCAGCAGTGGTGAGAACAATTGTGTTTATTGTGTATGTGCATTCAAGGACTAAAAATAAAAACATAACAATTTGTCAGACACCCTGGTGCATTCCCTTTGTGTTCAAAAAACCTTTGCCGTACGTTTTCGGGAACCCCTACGTGGTGCTACCCCTGTGGCTCCAGCAGAGGTAGTGGCAGGTTGCTCCTGTTCGTGCCCTGACCGGGTAGATGCTTTGGTCCGACGCCCCCTGGGTTTCGGTGCCCATGAGGGCACCTCCACAGACTGCTTCTCGGGCACCTGTGCAGGGGCAGACTCGGCCACCTGGAGAGGAGGCACCATTGCGGGCACTGGTTGAGGGGGGCAACGGGTGAGACGTGGGGGCACCTTGAGTAGCGTCCCCACTTCCATGTCCCCATTCACCATCTTCCCTCTCATGGCCTAGGCCAACATCACCCCTTCCACCCTGCTGGACGGCAGTTTGGATGACCTGTGTGAGATCTTGCAAGGCCACCTCCAATGTATCTGTCAACCTGTTTATGGCGGCAGAATGTTGCTCACCCTGAATCCGAACAGCCGTTGTCAGGGCCTGCATGGACTCAATGTTGAGTTGTGCGTGACGCTCGAGGGAGGCTAGCCTGTCCTCCACCGCAGACATTCCCGCACCTACCCGCCGCACTATCTCAGAGATGCCTTCACGTCCCTGCGACACTATCTCGGCGATACCCTCCTGTACCTGTGCCACCATTGCCCTCATGCAGGAGTTGGACTCCTCCATCCTCTGCGCGATTGTGGAGAGTGTGCGTTGCACCTCTCCCAGTAACTCGGCAATGTGCTGGTGCCCCTCGACGACTCTCCTTTTGACTGGCGGCCCCCTGGGTTCAGCATCTGGGTCCGGCTGAGCAGAGCCTGGAGACGAGTGCTCCCACCGACGCGGACCCTCCGTGGCTGACCCTGCCACCAGGGTCTGCTCATGCTCACATGTGCGCGGTGACTCACCGTGTGCAATCCCAACTAATTGAGGGGGGGACCCACCGAGGTGTGTGTATCTGCGCTGGTGGATGCTTGGCTCATATGTGACGATGCACCCTCAGAGACCGGCATGTCCTCTGAGGAATCACCCTCAATGGACACTGCACTCGCAGACGGCCCTTCAAGAGAACAGAGGGCAATATCAGGCATGTGGACAAATGTTGCGGTTCGGCAGATGCCAGGTGATGCTAAGATCATTTGTGATCATGAGTGCTGAGTGTCAGCTTTCCCTTACCGGACGTTTCTGCAGACCCAGCCTCGCCATCCGCCACGGACAGGCAATGTAGCGTGTGGCTAATCTCCAACGCGTCCACCTCGGCGTCCGTCAGAACCACCTGGTGTGGCGGCCCCCTCCGGTGCGTGCCCTTTCCCGGGCGTTCTTGCATCTCTTCTCCTGTGAAGGCAAAGCACCAATGCATAATTGAGTCAGGATTGCATTGTGAGACGCTTCAAGCATTGGTGTGGGTGGGTTGAGCGTGTGGCAGATGGAGGGGTGGATGCGTGTGCCACATCCCCATCTCATTGTATGGGGATTGGGGTGTGTGGTAGTGGTCGAGTTGGGACAGGGACGGTGGGTACGTGCAGGCAAGGTGAAGATGATAGTTGAGTGGCTGTGAGGATTGTTGCGGGAGCGCTGTGGTGTCAGTGTAGAAGGGGTTGTGAGGTGTTTGAGGTGATGTGGAAGACGGAGTGTGGGAGAGTGCGTTAGTGTACTCACTTTCCCGGACCTGGTGAGGTCATTGAATTTCTTGCGACACTGGATCCAAGTTCTGGTGGTGTTGCCCCTGCTGCTGACCTCCGCCGTCACCTCCTCCCATGCCTTCCTGGTGGCGGAGCCAGGGCACCTCCTTCCGTCGCTGGGGAACAGCGTCTCCCTCCTCCTCCTTACCCCGTCCAGCAGCAGCTGGAGTGCGTGGTCTGAGAATCGTGGGGCAGCCTTACCCCTGGGTTGCTCCATGTTGTGCTACCTCTTGTTTGCAGCTGGAGGGGCATTGGTGGACTGCCCCTTTAAATAGAGCTCCACCATCGCTCAGACGTCACTGTGCATGCGCAGGCCGCCGGCGCGCAGTTGAGAAGCGGAGAACCCGTAACGGCCGGGTAATTACCTCAATTATCCTGCGATCGCGGGCGGGACGCACTCAATTCACTGGCCGCGTTTTCCACGCGCCCGATGGACCACCTGCCGAGAACCCGCACCCCTGGTAAAATCGGGCCCTATGCCTCTATTTATAAAGCTCAAGATCCCTTATGCTTTTTTAACCACTTTCTCAACCTTTCCTGCCACCTTCAGTGATTTGATCACAAATACCCCCAGATCTCTTTGTTCCTGTACTCCTTTTAGAGTTGTGCCCTCTAGTTTATATTGCCTCTCCTCGTTCTTCTTACCGAAATGTATCACTTCGCATTTTTCTACATTAAATTTCATCTGCCACGTGTTTGCCCATGCCACCAGCATGTCTATATCCTTTTGAAGTCTATCACTATCCTCCTCACTGTTTACTACCCTTCCAAGTTTTGTGTTATCTGCAAATTTTGAAATTTTGTTCTTTACATCCAAGTCCAAGTCACTAATATATATCAAGAAAAGCTGTGGTCCCAGCACTGACCCTTGGGGAGCACCACTGTACACCTCCCTCCAGTCCGAAAATCAATTGTTCACCACTACTCTCTTTTTCCTGTCACTTAGCCTTTCGTGATTGGGTTCACTGAGAGAAGCGCATCTGGAGGAAGGAGCGTGGGTGGAGTGATAATATATAAAGTAGAAGATTCCTGAGAGTCTGGGACCTCAGCCACTACTTTAGTAAGCTTAAGAACAATGAAATAGTGATTAATTCTGAGGCTACATGACTTGAGCAAAGATGGTCCTCCTACAACCCAGCACACAAGCTGCTGGTATTTACTACTGGTATAGAATAGTACATTTATCTCTGAACTTTTTGCAACATCAGGGATTTTCAGGCTCTTGTTCTTACTCCAGAGTTCATTCCTTTCCTCTCCCAAACTCTAGATCATAAGGGTTTGGTATCTCACTCGCCTCACTCTCCATCCCAAATGACATGCGGTCAAATGTCACGTGATCACGTCCCCAGGAATATGTCCAACCAGAACTGGCAACCCTAATATATAGAGAAATTTATGGTACTACACAGCAGGTCTGTCAGTATGTGAAAAGAGAAAGGACTAGTTAAAAGTTTTCCCTTTTGTAGGACTGATCAAAACAGGCCATGGAAAAGAAAAAGTGAAGAGTACAGCTATGTTAACTACTATTATAAGCAGGTAGCTAATGGGCTTAATACTACCACGAGCAGTATACTGTATCTTTAGATTATAGGAAGTGTGTGTAAATTATTGTCTTAAGTGTTTGGCGAGATAATGGTAGGGGAATTGTCATATGATGCATCTGCTATGGATGCATGGAAAAGTGCGTCAGGAAGAGTAGCCAGTGGATACAATGGAAAAGTAATTGAAGGTATTGTGGAGGTTGCAGTCCTGTCAGGAAGCCAAGTGGAGAGGGGAAATTCTCTCTTTGTTATTTCAGGATTAACAGTTTTTGTTTTTGTCTCTCTAATAATTGATTACATACTGGTAGAGTATATTTAACCCATGATGAACAAATAACCAGGGAATAATGGGATTTGGAAGCTAAATTAAAATTGCTTGGTTTTGAATGAATCAAGAATATTTTTCGGTAACATAATGTCATCAGCAGGTGACATGAGTGACAGTCTTACAATGTGACTGATGTCTTTTCATTGTGTGTTTCTAAATTAACATTCTCCCTAACATAGGAACAGGAGTAGGCCATTCAGCCCATTGAGCCTGTTCTGCCGTTTAATTGGATCATGGCTGATCTGCACCTCAACTCCATTTACCTGCCGTTGATCCATATCCCTTGATACCCTTACCTAATAAAAATCTGTCGATCTCAGACTTGAAATTTCAATTGTCCTAGCATCCACAGCCTTTTGGGGAGAGGGTTCCACATTTCCACTTCCCTTTGGGTGAAAAAGTGCTTCCTGATTTTGCTCCAGAATGGCCGAGCTCTAATTTGAAGATTGTGCCTCCCTTGTTCTGGATTCTTCTGCCACAGGAAATAGGTTCTCTACATCTACTCTATTGAAACCTTGTCATAATTTTAAACAGTTCAATTAGATCACTCCTCAATCTTATAAACTCTAGAGAATGCATACCAAGTTTAAGCAACCTGTCATCATAACTTAACCCTTTTAGCCCTGGTATCATTTTGGTAAATCTACACTGTACCCCCCCCCACTAAGACTGATATATCCTTCCTGAGGCGAGGTACCCAGAACTGAACGCAATACTCCTGATGGGGTTTCTTATCAAAGCTCTCTACAACTGAAACATAACTTCCTCCCCTTTGTATTCCAACCCTCTTGAGATAAAGGCCAACATACCATTAGCCTTTTTGATTACTTTCTGCACCTGTAACAACTTTACAGGTGTGCCAAAGCCCTTTTGAGAGTATTTAAGAGGTTTAACATCTGAAGTCTTTTAAATACCATTGTATTTTGTCTGGCTTTGATTTTATACAATCTGACATTCTTTCATTGTTGTAACTTGCATTAGTATCTCTATATATTTTACATTCTCTAACAAATGTGTTTCAAAAAACATATATTGGGGTAAATTGTGTGTTTCCAGTGGGGAACCACACTTGAAGAGAGTATTGATGGGAGATAAGCTATAAACACTGGAATGCCGATTCTCTCGAAGCACTGGGAACATGGGATCATTGAATTTACCCTATTATAAACTGTACTTTGAAATAAAAATTTATGCAAACCTATTGTTACTCCAGTGGCCCAAAGGTAAAGTAAACTGGTGAACATTTTTTTTGAAAATGTTTAACATTATGATCACTTGGAAACACAACCTTAATTTAATCCCAGCTCCTTATTTGCTTCATTTTAGTTTGCCATGACCGTTGTAGTTGGTGATTTTGTAAAAGTCAACCCTTCTGACTCAGAGGCGGGAGTGCGACCACTGAAGCAGTGGTCACTCTGTCCGGTTGCAAGTATCCTGCTGGATGTCAACCTAGTATTTTGAGACCATATTCTAGTCTCCACTTGCCGTGGCTGTCTGGAGTGGGGTTCAAACCCAACATCTTCTGACTTGGGTGGGAATGCTACCACTATGCCAAAGTCTCATTCCCTAAAAGGAAGTACAGATAATTGTTTTGGGATGTAGTAAACAAAGGCAGGAAAAGTGTTTCATGGTAGATGATCTTTGTAGTGGTCTTGGCTTGGAAATTACATTGTGTAATATTATCATATGAATACTTAAAACATTCATATCAAATTCCTTTGCCCACCATTTTAACAGCACCAGTAGCCCATTTAAAAAATAAAAGATTTGTATGATATCTCACAGTGTAGTTTCCTGTAAAGTGGTAGCAGGGATGTGTTGATTTGTATATTGTTCATCTAATCTTTAGACACACCCATCATGCTTTCCGTTTAGGCTATTTGTGTTTCTTCGCTTGGAATGCTGCTTTAGGTACTAGACTGTTATATTTTTTGATTTAGGAAGTTGAAACCAAATAGCTTAAAAATCCCATACCTTTATTTGCAATGCTATATTTCTTCTCAAGAAAGTTTTAATTGAAATTCCTGTTTGGTAACGGTGGTTATGTGGGATAGCAGTTATAGGTATGCTTAATTTAGCATTTGTCCCCGAAGAGGTTATATACAACAAAGAAGTTGTTAAAATGCTGAATTAAAATTTTTTTGAATCTGTTTCCCGGCCGCAGCCAGCTGGATTGAACAGCTGGCTGGCTGTCGGGAGTTAGGCCTGCGGCGCCAGGCCACAGCTGGGGAACTAAGGGAGGGAGGGAGGTGAGTGGTGCATCGGAGGGGAGGGGGAGAAAGAGTCGGAAACCTGGGGGCTGGGGGTGGGTGGAGTCTGACATCTAGGGGAGGTGAGACGGACATCGGGGTGGGGGGTTGGAGTCTGGTCGGAGGTTGTGTAGCGGGTCGGCCGATGAGGGTCTCTGATCGCAGGGTGGTTTAAGCTTGTTGGCCAGGGGGAAGCACTCCTGTTCCTCTTGGCCCACAAGCAGTGCTGGAAAGGCACTTCTTGTTCCATCCAGCTGTTCTCCCCTTCCTTCAGCTGGAAACCTGGCCGGCTAGTGTTAAATCAGGAATAAAGATAAAATCTTAGGTATACAGCCTCATTAAAATATTTGAATACCGGGCCCACCTCCGGAGAGCTGGTTAGTGCCCCCTCTGCCCCCAACCTGCTTCAGTTAAGATCGGAAGTGGGAGGGTTGGGGTTGAGTTCCCCATTTAAAAATTTTTTTAACCCCCACCTGACAACCACCCACCCGACCTTGGCGGTTAAAATTACCCCCATTAACTCCAAAGAAATCCCACTTACCTCTCTTTTCCCCTTCCCATGAGGATAGTTACTAGTTGGCTATTTGACAATTGACAGCAGCCAGGCATTCCCCACAAAGTTCTTTTTTCAGAAAATAAAAAGTTTTATAAAGCTATATTTTAGTAGCTTCTTTGTATACAACTTCTTTGGGGATAAATAATAAACAAGCATACCTTTAACTGTGATTCTTAGTAATATCAGCTCAGCGTAAAGCATTTTGTTTCAAGTTTCTATGCAACCAACAGTGGAAGAAAATAACATCTGATTTATGTAGTTCTTGGAGGTTCCAGTCCCACTCCAAAGACTTGAGCACATAACATAGGCTGACACTTCAGTGTCGGAGATGCCATCTTTCAGGTGAGACGTTAAACCGAGGCCTCGTCTGCTCTCTCTGATGGACGTAAAAGATCCCTTGACATTACTCGAAGTGGAGAACTCTCTTGCTCTTTTGTGTCCTGGCCAGTATTTATCCCTCAACCAACACCATTATAACAACCTGGTTATCTCATTGCTGTTTGTGGGACCTTGCTGTGTGCACATTGGCTGCCATGTTTCCGACATTACAACAGTGACTACACTTCAAAAGTACTTCATTGGTTGTAAAGCGCTTTGGGATATCCTGAGGTTGTGAAAGGTGCTATATAAATGTAAATCTTATCTATTATTTTAACAGCAAGCTGAGACATATTTTTGTAATCGTTTTAGTCAAAGTTGCGACTTCAGACAAAGTTTGCAGACATTCAAAACCTGTGAACTCAGCCACTCATGCAGGTAACTTACCCCTCTTCTACAAACATAACTTAAATCAGGTGCAATTCTGGTGTAAATGGTGGAATTCCTGGGACAACAGGTTTTATCCTCATTCTCCTGCTATTTGCATACATGTTCCACTGTGGGGATAGGCACATCTGCCAGAAGCTAATTTTACCAGAATTTAGCACATATTTAAGAACAGTTGTAATTTTGGCATTTTTATTTACATCCCAAATTCCAGTGTCCTGCTCCACTTTTGCACCAAACAACCCCTTGATTTTCGGGCCCTGTCAGTCTTTAGATCTCACCATTATCCAGCAAGTATTTTTTCTCTAGGTACTTGTGTTGTATTGCATAAATGGTAGACACGATACATGGAACTTTTGGAGGTCCCGTGCAGTGGGGGCCATGGGAAAATTGTAGGTGGTTTGCCTGCAATTTTCTGCCGGTGACATTAATGGGAGGAAAATCGCAGGTAATGCTCCTGTGATTTTCTAATGAGCCGCCTGCTGCGGCGAGTCCTTGCTGGTGGCATGGGGTCTCTGAAAAGTCCGCCCTTTGGATCTTAAAAAGAAAATATTTCAAAATTTTATTGCTCAGAAAATACCAGCAGGCAGTTATAAAACTATCTGGTTATGTATTTGAACCACAGTTTCTGTAATGCATTTTTAAAACATGACCATTTTAGTCGTAGGCTCAGCTGTGAACTGCAGTAAACACTTCTATCCTCAGTGTTATGTTTTGTTTTCATTTTTATCTGCCATGTGTCTGCTGTTCTGATTAATATCTTAGTCCCACCTTTGTGCTGTATTGACCTGGCTCACTTCCATCTTCATCCCTTTTTTTGCTGCTGTTCCAGTTTCCTTCCCACTGTTATTTGCAACAGGAAACTGTTGTCATGCCAAACATAAATCCAAAACGCCATTAAGCAAGGGTCAGCAGGGTGTAAATCTAGAATGTATACCAAAGCTGACACTTCTGGCAAATTATCATTTTTCACAGCTTTGATTCACTTTAAACATAAATAAGGCAGAAAGCAAATCTGTCTTGTTAGCTGTGATGTAATTTAACTGTTGTAATGTGCAAATGAGCTCCTCAATTGTTGCTTAAATCATTGAACAGACCTTTGCATTTCTATCAGCCAATGTATAAGCTTTGCAGAATTCAAATTAGAGTGCAGGATGGTTGTGGCTACAGTACATTATCACAAACTTTTGCAAATAAAAATAGTTTCTTCCAATACTTTCTAATTCTACTAACACTTGCTCACTTGTAACTTGCTTTATGTAGGATGCATGAGTGTGACGTTGCAGTAGCCTGTGCTTAGTCTCTCAGTGTAAAGAATATCTTGTGTAATGTCGCAACACAGATCATCTGACTGAAACCCCTTGTGAGTATGCAGCCTTCATAGAAATGAACAAATGATAATTCACATCTGCAATTTCTTGGAAATTATATAAATTGTAGTAGATACTCCGTGGTGTAGATGGAACTGAGCTGCTGAGGGGAGTTTTATTTTTTTGCTGGGTGAGGTTAAAAAGTATGATTGACCCTTCTACTTGATTTTATGCCCACTTTTGTTTTAAACATGGCAAGGAAAAAAACACAGCACCGTGTGAAATTCTCTGGGTTTGTGTAAATTTGCCTTCTCTCTGTGGTGAGAAGAAGAAGAGCTACATATAGAATCTTTTGTTGAAATTGTCTGAGTGCATTTGCATTCATGGTGGGTGTTGAAGCGTTGTCAAGGAAGGTTTAGCTCAAACTGGTGCTTTTATCTTTTATTTAGTAAAACCGTGGTGGATATGATGTATTCTTTCCCTATTGGGGACAGGAGCTTGTGTTTTTCCCCCCCATCAGCAGGAAGTTAACGTTTAACTTTTTGTCTGCAGCAACTTTTCTGTCTCTATTTAATTTTCTTTGGTTGTCTCAAACTCACAAGGTACTTAAGGGTGAGTTCGGCCATTTGGCTGATCTTAATACATTCATCCAGAACACTCCCCTCATCTAAATTGTTCCAGCATTTTTTCTTTCACCATTCTGCTTGAAAGTCCAATCTAAGGATTGATCACTGCACGAGGAAGAACCTCCTGCTATCAGTCCTAAAGTTACCTTTTACTAGTTTGAACCTGTGTCCCCTTTTGCTTCTCCCACAGTTTAATTTAGTATCTTGCATACCTCTACATTTAGTATCTTGCATACCTCTAGAAGATCACCTCTCAGAATCTTCCTTTCCAGGCTGAACAATCCATGGGGTAGATTTTCAATTTGCCGTCTGGGTGTAAAACTGGTGTTGCAGATTGGCAGCCGATTATAGAAACCGCCCAATTTTCATTTCCATTGATTTCAAAGAAAATTGGGATTTTCCTATAATGGGCTGCTAATCCGTAACACCAGTTTTACACCCAGGTAGCACATTGAACAATCCATGGGGTAGATTTTCAATCAATCTGAATGAAAATTAGGCAGTTTCTATAAAGCACGGCTGATCTGCAACACTAGTTTTTTTACTCCCAGGTGGCAGGATGAAAATCTACCTCCAAGTCTCTCCAGTCTTTCCTTATAACTTAGACCCCTGGCTCAGCCTTGTGGCTTTTCTCTGCAACGTTCCCAGCACTTGTTTCCTGGCGGCCAGAACTGGACACATTACTGAAGATGTGTTCTGACCAGAGCACTACATTTTGATCACGACTTCCTCTGATTTCTTTTCTACTCTTTTGGATATACAGTTCAACATTCTATTGGCTTTGCTGACCCAGATCTGCATTGGTTGGACTTATTGACTGTTGAATTTACTAAGATTCCTGGTTCTCTTCCAACTTCATCCATGGCTATCTCACCACCATTCATAAAGTATGGATGTCGTTCATTTTCCTTTCCTGTGTGTGTGCAGTTGTTTACACTTAAATGCATTAAATTTCATTTGCCATTGATCAGCCCATTCAAATATTTTGTTTAGTTCATTGAGTTTTTGACTTGCCTCCTTTTAATTCCACTGCTCCTCCAAGTTTGGTATCTGAAAATTTAACCAGTTTGGTGGTTAGGCTGTCTCTTTGATGGTCATTGCCTGGCATTTGTGTGATGCAAATTTTTATTTGCCACTTATCAGCCCAAGCCTTGATGTTGTTCAGGTCTTGCTGCAAATTTTATTACATTGCTACAATGCTGGATAATTGCCACTGAAACAGAATTACTTACTGAGAAGTTCTGTTGTTGTACCAGAGTTCTGCTGTATTAAAAAGCAGGAAGTACTTAACATTGTAATCCTAGTTTTTTTTTACATAATACCACCTGGTGGCAGGAATCTGGGGTAATATGTACCAGCAGTAAAGTTTGTTACGGCATGACTACGGCCTTTGTCATGAGTGTCAGAGAGCCATGATTTTCACCCTGTCTTATGATCTTTATACCCCTCCAGTTCCATTTTACTTATTTCGGGCAGATTTGAAATCAGCTGCTGTTGTTGCATACTAAGGATATACCAACTCTGACATAGATTTGAATTTAGATTACATATTTTGGGGTACATTTGTAATTTGGATTCACTCAGAATTTCTACATTCAATCTATACATGGTACTTCTGAAAGTGAATTCTGAAGCCCAGCTGATTGCTACAAACCAGAAGTGGTTGGTTAGCAAATTCCTGCCAGCAGGTTCAATGCTGCCAGGGATTTTGTGAGCTAAGAATTTCTATTTGTAGCACTCAGCTGAGACTGTGTAATTCATATTAAATTGTGTGCGTATGTAATAAATATCTAGAAATGATGAGAGGTGTACAAATTGCACCCCAAAGAATTGAATTCGCATCCATATTTATGTCAGAGCAAGTGTACTTGAATGAGCCCACTTTAAGCAAAGCTGGCACCTATAATAGGAATGCACATAGCGATCCTTTAGCTCCTGAGTCCTGCAGCCACCCCCCCACCCCCCCCCCCACCTTTTAAAAAAAAAAGACATCAATGACACTGAACTTGGCCTCAGCAGCAACGTAGCCCTCAAAAACTACCCGCAGGATTCATGCAGTATTGCTGAACTGCATGTTGGCAATACTCCCACCCCACATCCTGAATGATTATACCCCTTCTCTGAATCCAACTAACTGGAGACATGCAAGGCCCTCCTCCATCTCAATGTACAAAAGTATCTCTAGCAACCCCATCTACCAAGCCCTAGATGCATTAGCCAGTAACCAACATAACTCCCAGAAGGCAGCAGGATCCACTGCTCTCAAATACAACACCAGTGGCACCAGAGAGAACATCCCCATAAAACACGTCCATGACGGTTGATGATTTTTATTATGATCTCCTTTAACTTTAGCATTTTTATCATGGCTTGTCATTGTTTTTCCCAAAATTAATCACAAAATTACAACCCTAAGCATCACCCTTTAATTTTTGTCTCATAAAATATACTTTATTCATAAAATTTGCAGCAATACATACAATACAGTTGTCATATCACATTCCAAATGTACACAATACAGATTATACAATTTGCAGGTTACATCAAGTACAGTTCAATGAACACATTGTATATAATTACAGTTCATGACACTCTAGGGTGCCTCATTGCATTACACTCAATACAGATTATTGATTACAGATTCATTACAGGTACATTACATCAATTTGAATTTTACATTCTGCCTGA
Source organism: Heptranchias perlo (assembly GCF_035084215.1). Taxonomy (NCBI): domain Eukaryota; kingdom Metazoa; phylum Chordata; class Chondrichthyes; order Hexanchiformes; family Hexanchidae; genus Heptranchias; species Heptranchias perlo. Next base: position 28,043,541 of record NC_090337.1, on the reverse strand, counting down.
GGGGGTTTTTCCCTGATTGCAGCCCCTTGGTATACAATGGCAGGAAGGCTCTAAACGGCTGCCTTTCCCCACAGAGCCTTTGCGGCGGCCGCACCCAGCCTCAGTGCGTCCCTGCGCACGTAGTCCTGGACCTTGGAGTGTGCCAGTCTGCAACACTCGGTCGAGGACAGCTCCTTGCACTGGAAGACCAGCAAGTTTCGGGCAGACCAAAGGGCGTCTTTCATCAAGTTGATGGTCTTCCAGCAGCAGTTGATGTCCGTCTCGGTGTGCGTCCCCGGGAACAGCCCGTAGAGCAGAGTCCTGTGTTACAGAACTGCTCTGGACGAACCTGGACAGATGCCACTGCATCTCTCTCCAGACCTTCCTTGCAAAAGGAAGGCTTTTTGTGTCCAGTTCTGGCCACCAAGCTTTTTTGTGACTGGCTGGCTGACCCTCTTACACCATTCATTTGAGGTGAGAAATTGAGGTGTGTGTGCTACAAAGTATTGATAATTTGCACTCCAGCAACTCTTGTATTTGATTTGTGGAGGTTGGGAGATTGATATGAAGTGGCTTTGACTCCAGACTAAAGAGGAGCTTGTTACTAGATTTGTCTTTTAATATAGAACCGATTATATTCCGCCCATTTGATTCTTGATATTACTTGGATCTAAAAATGAGTCATGGTTCTGGTGTGTCCCTTGCCTTCATCTCCATTGACATTTTGTGATGATGAATAGACATCACAATGTTTTATTCAAATAAACAGATTTCCTTATCAATGAAGAAAATTCAGCAGTTAGTCCAGTTAATCTGGAATAACTTAAGTTTAACTTAAGATGGTATAAACTTTGTAGTTTTATAAATGTATCTATATACAGTGCTTCGTAGCCGATTTACAATTTTGTTTTCTAAATGAAAGATGACCCAATGAGCCCCTGTACAACAGGCGTTGAATTAATCAACTGACACTTAAAGGTCAGTTTAAAATATCACTGGCTGCCACTAGCATTGGCTACGATCTGCAGGGCTAGAATGTGATTTGAAAGGTACAATACCAAAATGTAAACTATTAAGATTCTGCCCACAATTTTTTTGGATTCACACAGGCTCACTGAGATAATGGGATTCATTAGTTTACTGCATTGAATACCCTGCAGAGGTGTGCTATCAGTATATATGACATCAATGGAAAAGAAAATCGGGCAATGTGTAAAACGGGCTGCTGATTCACTATCGCCTGTTTTGCACTAATGCCAAAGACCAATTTCACCTCAGTGGAACTGGAGTACTGATTTGATGATGCAACACATCATAAATGTAAATTGTTCAAATTCTGTGCTACAACTGTATTGCAACTTTAATGCACCCAGTCACTCCACGCCTTTAGTATTTTTCAGAACGGTTGTGGTCTTAACATCTGGCAACTGTAAATATGTTATCACAAAGTTCTGAAGCAAGTAATTTAGCCTGCTAAAACCCCAAAGTTCAATGTATAATTTTCAGTGAGAAATGTGATCTTGTATGTAAAGTTCACATGAAAAACAAATGAGTGAATAATTTATGCAGGCCTCATTTTAATAGCAGCTTCTGCATTTCACATTTGTATCAGACACGGCATAAATGTATGCTACCGTAGAAACGATTATTGGCCCGGAATTTGATCTGAATGGTGAATGAATGGCGCCCGCCGCTCATTAGATTTAAACTTGCCCACAAACAATCCATGGGCTTTAGTGCCTGAACCTCCTCTAATGGTGAGCTGCAAAAAGTGCAACATCCTCTCCCGGGCATCTGTGAGCTGTGTGGACAGGGAAAGGATCGCTCTGTCCTCTCAACCGATCAGATGGAAGCATCCTTGACAAGCTGCGCAGAGTCAACCAGGAAGTACAAGCTAAATCAGTTAGAGAAAGCAAAATAAAGAGAGGGTAAGAAATATTGAATTAAAAGATAGAAATAAAATGTAAAAAAAATAAAAGTTTTAATTTTTCTAAAATGACCAACAACAATTAAAATGGGAAAGAATGAGACTCCATATTTTTTTAAGTTAATTTTAAGTGCCAGAGAGGTTGTTTGTCTGTTAGTTACAAGTTAGTTTGGACCTCAAAAAAAAAATAAACAGCATACCTTTTTCTGTGTAGATTAGTTCGTTTCCAGCTGGGCAGTGCAGCAACTTCGCGCTGGTCCATTTATTTCGCCAGCGAGCTGCCCTTCCTGCGCAGCTTTCAAACGAGCAGGGAATCTCGTAGAGAAACTTTTCAGGTTTGACTGCGCGTGTGTACTCACCAGAAGTTTCTCTTCCATTTGCCCTTAAATAACAGTGAGCGCTGTTTGGCTCTCCGTTATTTTTGGAGCAAATTCCGGGCCTTAATAGTCAAATAAAATTTGTGTTTTTCATGGATGAACCTATCTCATAAAACTATATTTATTGCAACTATTTAGACTGGAATAGAGTTTGGAATGTGAATTCTTTTGCCTCAATAATGTGTACCCCCAAAATGTTTTTTCCAACATTTAAAATAGTTCTAGAGTATGAATGTAACTGTGTGCAGTTGATCTTATATTGGTATCATCACAAACTTTGTATAGTGCATGCCAATTAAACCGCACCTATATGTCAAGGTAACCACTGATCTGTCAGTACAAGTTCTGCAAGAAAGTGTTTTTCTCTCTTTGGTACTTCCATTGCTGTTTACCTTGGTTCTCGCTAACGCTAACCTGCACACAAGCTTTCTAGGCTTAGGCAAGTGGTGCTTGATCTGATGCGGAAAGTATGTGTATTCCATCTCAAGCAAATGAAAACTCTACTATATGGATTTCTCGATAATTTGGTTTGGAAACTCTTAAGTATGGTGATGGATTTCTGCGTGTGCCGGACACCTGAATGACCGTAAAATAACTCAAAAAAAGTTATTGCAATGTTAAATGCAGTAATTTTTAAGTGATAATTGTAGTGGATGTGTTTTTTTTATAAAAAGGGAGAGCCAGGTTGACCTATGTTGCTTTCTGCTTCGTTAACAATTGTAATTCTGTTGGGCTTTAAGAAAAAAATCCTGGTGGATGTTCACTGCTTGTTGCCATGGTGCTGACCTAGTCCTCTGGAGACTGTGCTCACATTATCTCCAGGAGCTTTAAAAGGAAACTTAGACTGTTTACTGCAATTTTTAAAAAAATGCAAGCAGAATGAGAAGTTATGCAAAATAGCATTAAAGTTAAAATTACTATTTTGCCAGTGTCTGAATAAAAAATGTCATCCTTACTGAATATCTTCTTGTTAATTTATGTTCAGATGTTTTAAACTAGGCTTCTAGCCAGCTGTCAAATGCTTTTTAAATTGCTCTTTACATCACTTGTAAACAATTTTACAACACCAAGTTATAGTCCAGCAATTTTATTTTAAATTCACAAGCTTTCGGAGGCTACCTCCTTCCTCAGGTGAACGATGTGGAAAATTTCCACATCGTTCACCTGAGGAAGGAGGTAGCCTCCGAAAGCTTGTGAATTTAAAATAAAATTGCTGGACTATAACTTGGTGTTGTAAAATTGTTTACAATTGTCAACCCCAGTCCATCACCGGCATCTCCACATCATGACTTTACATCACTGACATGTTGTAAAATTATGACTGTTTAGCGAATGGTTGATTCATTGGGCGTTTTCGTACTATGTTTTTTATTATGTTAAATTATTGCTTTGCGATTTTATTAAGCACAATTTATTCAGTTTCCAACTCTGAGTTCAGACATCTTTTATGGGAATTTAAGATCTTTGTTACAAAAGTACACATCTTACCCGTGCTATTTTAAAATAAAGTTAAACTTGTACTTATGATTTGCTAATGTTGGCTAGATGCAAAGCAGCAGAATTTCCTGTATGCTGGATGAATTAACAGTTTATCTGTTGTGGACATCTAGAAACCTGTGAGCTGACACTTGCCTACGTGTGTATTTGAATTATTGATTGTGTCTTTTTAGTACTTTTGAAGTGTAGGGCCCGATATTACCAGGGCGGCGGGTTCACGGCGGGGGGGGGGGGGGGCGATAAATCAGTCTGCCCCGCGCGCAAGCACAGGCTAATTGGATCCACTTACCTCTTGTTCCGGGTTCCCCGCTGCTAAGCTGCGTGGCGGGCGGACTGCGCATGCGCAGTAAGGTCTGTCAGCTGTAGGAGCTCTATTTAAAGGGGCAATCCTCCACTGACTGATGCTGCAAGAAATAGGAAAAAGTACAGCATGGAGCAGCCCAGGGGGAAGGCTGCTCCCAGGTTTAATGATGCCTCACTCCAGGTATCATTGGTTGTGGTGAGGAGGAGGGGGAGGACAGAGATCTTCCCCCCGGCGGGCAGGAGGAAGCGGCCTGCCTCTGCTACCAAGAAGGCCTGGCTCGAGGTGGCAGAGGAGGTCACCTGCACCACCAACATATCGCCCACCTGCCTACAGTGCAGGAGGCGCTGCAGTGACCTAAGTAGGTCAGCCAAAGTGAGTACACTTACACATTCCCCTACACTCCGTCTGCCACATCACTGCCCCCACTCCTTCTGCACTGCCAACACTACTCTGTCACATCACCCCTCACACCCACTCAAACCTCATCCTCGTCTTACCTGCACTTACTCACCTCTCCAGTACTCATCCCGCCACTACCACTCAACCCAAACCTCCTACAATCTCATGGCTCTATCTCGTACTCACCCTCTCATGCATCTCTTTCACAGTCAGCCTCACTCAACCTGCCACTACCTGTGCTGCAGCCACAGGGCATGCATCACATATGTGCAGTAGGCAGCGTAAGGCAAACGTGTCGTGAGCATGAAGGGGATGCACAAGGGTGTTTGAGGGTTTGTCATGGTTTTTACTTATATTGAATTTCTGACCAACTCACATCACATATTATATTGTCACCACTACTGCCACGTCTTTGCGAATCTTGTCTGGTTTGTGCAATAATGCCTTTTCCTGAGGATCACAATGAAGACCCACACCTGATGCCACCCATTGTGTCACTGCAAAGTGGGTGTAGGTGTATTTGCAGGGCTCTTTTGTGCAGACGACTGAGAGACGTCGGCGATGTCCCCGGTGGCACCCTGGAAGGATGCAGAGGAGAAGTTGTTGAGGGCAGTGGTGACTTTGACAGCGACAGGTAAGAAGATGGTGCTCGGGCCAGCCGGGAGCAGCTCGGCATGAAGGAGGCTGCTGATGTCCACGACTATATGTCGAGTGACTCTGAGCCTCCGTGTGCACTGCTGCTCAGAGAGGTCCAGGTAGCTGAGCCTCGGTCTGTGAACCCTGTGGCGAGAGTAGTGCCCTCTGCGACGCATCTCTCTCTGCGGTTGCCCTCCCTCCTGCTGTGCAGGTGGATGTGTCACAGCACTGTGTTGTGGAGCTCCACGTGGCAGATGTAGATGGCGTGGACGGCGAGGCTGGTGATGCTGTTCGCCCTCCGAGGAGGTCATGACTGCAGCTACGGCGGCCCCCATCCGGAAGATGTACATCTGAGGGGGTCCGCAAGGTAGGTACATGTCTGGACACCGGGGTAAGTGTGCAAGTTGGTGAATTTGATTGTTAGGAGGAGGGTGGTGGAGGCCAAACTTTGTCCAAAGTGACAGAGTGGCCTCCTGCAATGAGTGAGGGTCTCTTCCACCCCCCCCCACCTGTCAAATGGACCTTTGCAGCTGCCACAGGCTGATGGCTGCAACACGTCCATTTGAACTGGGAGTGTTTCCCCCAGTACGGGAAACAGTCCCAGTTGTTTGCAAAATCCCACCCCATGTAAAATATCTCCTTAATCAGGTCTGTAAACGACCTGAAATACCTAAATAAATAGCTTAAGTGGCATCCCACCGGCTTTAATTGCCTGCGGGAGTCCCACATGCGGGGGCTGCCCGCGCACGTCAGCGCGTCTGTGGAAAACCCGGAAGTGGGCGGGTTGGAGCCGGGCTCCCGAACCGCCCCGGGAATCCCCGATTTTCAGAGCCCCCCCCACCAGGAATGCACCCGATAGCGGGTACTAATATCGAGCCCTATGTTTCAATTCCAGTCAACACCCAGACTGAAAGGGGATGAGAGATTGAAAATAGGTAGGATTTGCCAATCCAAAGATTTGTTCCTATCCAAAAACATTTCTTGAAAAGGGTAATTAACCATTTTATGGATTTGCTCATTGGATTTCTGTGCTGTAGTATTTACCAAATTATTTTCTGTTTCATATTTCTACTGAATTGATAGGATAAACAAGAAAAGACTATTTCCTCTGTTTGGGTAATCTTTGACAATGGATCACCTATTTAAATCTGTCACTAGGACAATGAAGAGTGATGTTAGAAGAAATTTCTTTACGTATGCGGGTTGTTGAAGCTTGGAACAGGAAGTATCTTGCCACAGGGAGTGGTTGATGCAGAGACTATTGCATCTTTTAAGGGAAGCAAAGATACAGGGCTATGGAGAGAGAGCATTGAATTGGGACTAGTTTGGGATTGCTCTAGCAAAGAGCCAGGATAGACTAGGCTTAATGTCTTCCTCCTCCTGTGCTGTCAACTTCTGTGGTACTTTGGTAAGTAAATGATTAATCATTTAAGCTTGTAAAAACTCTGGTCAATGTGTAATATTCACCTGGTTGAAAAGTATTCAGCATATTGCAAGCCTACATTTGATCTAGTGAACTGATTATTACAGATGGAGTAATTGCTAACACTTGGTCTGTACACTCTCCAAGGCTATGTAATTGAAAAGTTACAGTATCCAAATGATCGTAGGGAACAAGATCTGCTTACAGGGTAATAAAACACAAAATTGCAATAGTCTATGACGTTTTCATCTCTTATTTGTACTATTTAAAACCAACAAGACCCAACCACTCTTTGTTTAAATTGATAAACAAGTAGATACATATTCCTGAGTCATATTTGCAAAATGGGATTACAATCTGCAGTTGACTTCTTACTCAGCAGATGTGGCTACTGAGAATCTGTGCTTTACTTTTCAAGCTTAAAGTAAAGTTATGAAATCATCCATGTGATGAGAAGCAACTCTGAGGATCAGGCTGAGGAGATGCTTGAACACTTGAAAAGATAAATCATCTACGAGCACCTCGCTTCTTAAGTGGTTTGTTGCTTGCTGCTTAATAAAAGCTCTTCCATCCCTACATTCCAATGACCTAGCTCGGGGAACCAGATAGAATCACTACTTGCAAGAGGGTGCGGAGGGTTGGGAATCTAAGGTATGTTACAGCTTGGGCATTGAATTGATCCAAGGACGTCTGCCCAGTGGAACCAAAGTGGACCTTAAGCTTTTCTGACTCCAACAATTCTTGACATCAGATTGAACCTCATGGGCCTTGAATCGCTTGGCTGAAACAGAAAGGTGCAGTGATGTTCGGAGTCAACCAGAAGGCTTCTCATTTCCATGGTTGTCTCACCTCCACGTTCCAGTAGTGACTCTGTTTGGATGTCTCTCCTGACACCGGACATACCACCAGAAAGGGAACGAATTCAGCTGTCGAAAAATGTACAGGATCTGTTCTCTGTTATATTACCAAGTTGGGTGAGACAGAAAACTTAGTATTGGCGATGACGGGACATTAAGGGTGATTTTCTGATTGTGTCCTCTTGGTGAGGAGCATCACCAACTGGGAACGCATATTGGGAAATTACTCTCATGATTTTCCATGATTTTCTGATATGTACTCCCTGAAGGTGAGCCTCTACACCTGGAGTATATATTCAGAAAATCAACTCTGTAGACTCTTCCTGCTCAACATCTATGGCCTGCAGAATATGACTGTGGAACCCCTGAGCAAATACAGGTACACCCTCATGTACACAGTTTTTGTTTAGACATGGTATACATGATGTTTAACAGATGGTATTGTGCAAAAATGGATCCCATGGCTACTTTATAAAATTCAGATGTATAAATCAGGATATCTTTAACAAAGTAAGAATTTATGTAAAATCTTATCATATCTCTCAATCATTCAAAGCAGCTCCCATGAAATGAATTATTTTGAAATTCAGTTACTGTTGTGTGGACAAATGTAGCAGCCACTTTGCATACTGCAAGATTTCACAACCAACATTAAGATGAATGACTAATGAGGTTTTGTGGTTCTGGCTGAGGGAGGAATGTAGACCAGAAGGCAGAGAGGACTCTTTGCTCTTCTTTGAATAGTTTCATGGGGTTTTAATGTCCACGTGCACCACAGGAACAGGCAGAAGAAGCCTCTGTTTAATGTTTTATCCCAAATCCCATGGTACTGCATTGTCAGCCGTCTGACTCAGAGGTGAGAGAATTAAGCTCACACTAATTTAAGAAACAATTCTCAGAGGTATCACAATCTTGAGAGGAAAACATCTTTACATATTCCTCCATTTCCTCCTTGTGATGATCTTTCATAAGGTTTTGATAAAGGAGACTAGTGATTTTGATAAATATTTAGAGTTCATTTTCTCTCTGCATTAAATCTACCACATATACTGAATGTGTAGTAATGTGCTTTACTGTTAATGTGACAAGTACTAACTTTTGCTCACATCGCTAAAATCGTTCCTGTGAGTGAACAAGTATAATGCATGTTAATGCACTGAACGGTGTTAATGGTATTTTTGCTTCTTTAGGGCTTGTTAAAGAGTAAATGAAAAGTTTTTTCCTAAATTCTTGAGCCTTGATTTTTAACGGAAAGGACATTACTGGCACTAAGAGCTAGCATTACAGCAGCAGATGGAACAGGAAGGTGGGTGACCTGAAACAAACCATATCAGTATGTGAGACAGTGGTGAAACAAATAAATGCATGAAGTGACAAGGAGAGTGCAGAGCCTCAGGGAATTTGAATGTACTCCACATGCTGCAAGCACCCCAATATGGGTGTAGAGGCCAAGTGTTACCAATGATGTCAGGGCCTTTATTTATGTTGCTGTGATATAGCACACCTGCACTTGAGAAAGCAAAACTAAAGGCAGCAGCCAAAATTATGTTTAAAAAGTAAAATTTACATTGTGATGCATTATGTACTCATGATCAATATGTTATTAATTGTAACACCAAAATTCACTACATCTGCCGAGATCCAATTTGCTAGTAGCATGAGATAATTGAAATTGAATTTGTTTTTTCCAGACTAGATAGTTATTCAAATTCAGGCCCCGAAAAACTTCAAATGCATTTGAGGATTGTGATGTGTCAAAGCGCCTCTTTCTGAACTGAGCACAGAACTTGGCTACTGCTATTTTGATTTAAGAACAGTTTAAAAGTGCTTCATCACTTTTCTATTATATACAGTGCAAAATATTAACAGCATATTATGAATATGCACCTAAGTTTATGATGACCTCAATATAGCAGGCACTACTTAATTATATTGGAAATAAAAGTAGAAATGCTGAAAATACACAGCTGGTCTGCTAGCATCTGAAAAATGAAAAGATAAATTAGCATCTTGAGTGAAGACTCTTCATCAGAACCAGCAAAGGGATATACCTAAAACATTAAACCTTTGTTTTCTCTTTTCAGGTCCTAAGGACCCTGCTGTGTACATCAAGCATTTTTCCTTTAATTTTAGATCTCCAACAATTGCAGATTTTCCATTCAAATATTTCATTGCATTTTCTATGTGTCAGAGGGTAGATTTTTTCACTCCTATATATCTCATGTTGAGGCACATTATATAATTTCATTCTGGCCAGCATTTGCAAGTTTGAGCCTATTAAGTGCACATTTGGCAGTTTAAAAAGTGGCCTAGCAGCATTATTTCAGGTAAGTTCTGATCCACCTTTCAGTTATGTATTGGTAGGAGCCCTGAATAAAATTGTGCAGACCTGCCAGTATTAAGACAAATTATCCCTTACATGTTCCTATTACTGTCTTTGAGTGACTTGGAAATACTTCACCAGATTCCTTCAATACAGACCATATTTATTGCAGTACTATTTTTCAAGCAATTAAGAAAGCCCTAATAAATGTCTGACTTTAATGAACAATGATGCATTCTATTGTTGTGTAAAATTCAAGCTGCTATGTAAATACAATGGAACGTTACAACCTTTGGTCAGAGAGACTGGAGAGAGAAAAAGATTGAAGCTTGGGCAGTCCTGGGTGAAACAGAACCAAAAGTGAATTCTAGAATGTATGACAGACTCTTGGAAAGAGTCTTATTACATTCTCACTGCTGATGGGGCAGAGCATAGTTTTAAAGTTTAGGCCAGTTATTGCTGTCATTGTACATAAGCTTGTGCTGTTCTGTATGTGCTCTCCTTGTTTAATTTCTGCAAATAATTCTGGTCAGTTTATTGGGAACCTGAGTCAAGCATGAATGTGATGTGCTGATGTTATGATCTTCCAGAGCAGCTTGGAGAGAAATAAAGTGCAATGGATACTGGTGATCTAGGAATGTGTGAGTTCTTAAGGGTACAAGGTTTCTGCACGAGCAGAAAAGTGCAAGGCTGCAGCTTCTACTTTGTAGGGAGCAAAAGATCGTGTTACAAGAAGTGGGGCACGATGTTGAAAGAGGGAATAGCTTATAAAAATATATCCTAAAATTACTTTGCTGTGAGAGTTGGCTGAACCGTCTCCAGTGTGATTAATGAAGGGAAAGAGTTTGAAATTTCATTACAGCAAGGACCGAAGTAAAGAGAAGAGTGGGGTTTTCTGCTCAAGAGAAAGAGTACAGTGGACATGCCCGCAGTTCTTGCAGAGCATGACCGAGAAGCAATGCACCAGGAGGTTTAGAAACTGCTCGGGGGCTGTTGCTGTGCCATCTAAATCAAGAAGATTTATATGGAGAGTCAACCACCCATATTTTACTACCAGTGGCAGAGAAGGTCACCATTGCTCTCAACTTTTATGCAGCAGTAAACTTCCAGGCACTATTATGGGACATCTCAGGAGCCAGCCCCTTTTCCACATACTACACTAAGAAGGTTAAATGAACTCTGTTTGACCCTGCCACATGCGCTTTAGGAGCAAACAGCAGGACAAGTAGCAACAATTCTTTAAATTTTTGGCTTCCCCTATATTCAGAGCAACATTGACTGTATATATGTTATCATTTGCACACCCACTGTCAACCCTTCGATTGACAAAATAGATAGGGCTATTATTCCATCATCATGCAAATGTTATGTAACCCTGCCAGAAAAATATAAACATCATTGCATGTTTTGCAAGGAGCAAGTGATGCTTCCATTCTGAAGGACACAGAGGAACATGGCAGCTCTTTATCTTTTTAATCCAAGCATGGAAGGTAATCACACTAGAGGTCAACACAGGAACATGTACCGGTAGAGGCTGTGAATGATTTCTAGAAGAAAATATCAGCCATGAAGAAAATTGCTACGGTGAGAAACAAGGATGAGTAATTGTAGCATTCCCACATATGGAGGCAGATCTATATGTAGGTAGACACTGATGCAATCAAAATAAGTCACACGTGTCAATTGCATTTGCTTGAGTGCCTTGAGTCAGTAATGTGCTAGAAATGTAATACAAAGGGAAGTAATGAAGAAGGTTGAGAACGAGCACAGTAGGTCCAAAAGAGGAGAACCGAGACTGATACACTTGAGAATGTATTCAGCCAGATCTCAAGCATTACTACAAGATATTTTAGAATGCTAGTCAGAACAACATTTTCAGGTTGGCAAGTTGTAACTAGTGGGATGCCGCAAGGATCAGTGCTTGGGCCTCGGCTGTTTACAATATATATCTATGACTTAGATGAGGGGACCGAGTGTAATGTCTCCAAGTTTGCTGACAACACAAAGCTAGGTGGGAAAGTAAGCTGTGAGGAGGACGCAAAGGGATATAGACAGGCTAAGTGAGTGGGCGAGAAGGTGGCTGATGGAGTATAATGTGGGGAAATGTAAAATTATCCACTTTGGTAGGAAGAATAAAAAAGCAGAATATTTTTTAAAAGATGAGAGACTCAGAAATGTTGGTAGTCAGAGGGATTTAGATGTCCTTGTACACGAAAAACAGAAAGTTAATATGCAGGTACAGCAAGCAATTAGGAAGGCAAATGGCATGTTAGCCTTTATTGTAAGGGGGTTGGAGTATAAGAGTAGGGAGGTCTTGCTGCAATTATGTAGGGCTCAGGTGAAAGCTCATCTGGAGTACTGTGTACAATTTTGGTCTCCTTACCAAAGGAAGGATATACCTGCCTTAAAGGGGGTGTAACGAAGTTTCACTAGATTGATTCCTGGGATGAGAGGGTTGTCCTATGATTACGTAAAATGGGCCCATATTCTCTGGAGTTTAGAAGAATGAGAGGTGATCTCATTGAAATGTATAAAATTCTTAGAGGGCTTGACAGGGTAGATGTTGAGATGCTGTTTCCTGTGGCTGGAGAGTCTGGAACTAGGGATTATAGTCTCAAGATGAAAGGTCAGCCACCTAGGACTGAGGTGAGGAAAAATTTCTTCACTCGGAGGATTGTGAATCTTTGGAATTTTCTACCTCAGAGGGCTGTGGATACTCAGTCATTGAGTATATTCAAGATTCAGATCGATAGATTTTTAGACACAACAGGAATCGAGGGATATGGGGATAGGGCGGGAAAGTGGAGTTGAGGTAGAAAATCAGCCATGATCTTATTGAATGGCAGAGCAGGCTCGGGGGGGCCATATGGCCTACTCCTGCTCCTATTTCTTACGTTCTTATTAACAACAGCTTGCATTTATAAAGCACCTTTTAACGTAGGAAGATGTCTAAGGCGCTTCAAAGACGTGCAATCAGTTAAAATTTGACAGAGTCAAAGTAGGCGCTGTTCGGAGGGCTGACTAAAAACTTGGCCAAAGAGGTAGGTTTTAAGGAAGGCCTTAAGGGAGGAGAGCGGGGCAGAGAGATTTAGGGAGGGAATTCCAGAGTTGAGCCTAGATGGCGGAAAACATGGCCGCCGAAGGTAGTCAGGGATATGTATGATGGCAGAGTTGGAGGAGCACATAGCTTTCGGAAGGTTGTAGGACTGAATGAGATTACAGAGATAGGAAGGGGCGAGGCCACGAAGGGAATTGAAGACGAGGATGAGAATTTTAAATTTGAGACACTGGAGAACCGGGACCCAATGTAGGTCAGCAAGCACAGGACTGATGGGTGAGCGGGTCTTGGTGCGGGTTAGGATACGGATAGCAGAATTTTGTATAAGCTAAAGTTTATTATGGAGGGTGGAGTATGGGAAGCTGACTAGGAGAGTATTGGAATAGTCGAGTCTGGAGGTAACAAAAATACATGGATGAGGCAGGGCGGAGATGGGCGATATAATGGAGGTGGATGTAGGTGGTCTTTGTGATGGGGCGGTAATGGAGTTAGAAGCTCACCTAGTGGTCAAATAGGACACTGGTTCAGCCTGAGACAGTGGCCGGAGAGGGTGATGGAATCGGTGGCGAGGGTATGGAGTTTGTGGCTGGAGACAAAGATAATAGCGTTGGCTGTTGCATTGTTTAATTGGGGAAAATTGCGGCTCATCCAGGACTGGATGTCGGACAATCAGTCTGACAACACCGACGCAGTGGTGGGTCAAGAGAGGTGGTGGTGAGGTCGAGCTGCGTGTCATTATTATACACGTGGAACCTAAGGCCGTGTCTTAGGATGATATCGCTGAGGGGCAGAATGTAGATGGGGAATAGAAGGGGGCAAGGATAGATCCCTGGGGGACTCCAAAGGCAACGGTATGGGGGTGGAAAGGGAAGCCATTGCAGGAGATGCTCTCTATGATTTGATAGATAAGAGTGGATACAAGCAAGGGTGGTCATACTCAGCCGCACAACAGAGAGGCGTAGGAGGAGGATGGTGTAGTTGAGACTGTCATAGGTCGCAGAGAGATCAAGAAGTATGAGGAGGGATAGTGCACCATGATCACAGAGGATGTCATTTGTGACTTTGATTAGGGCCATTTCAGGGGTGGAATCTGATTGGAGGGGTTCAAACATGGAGTTGCGGGAAAGATGGGCACGGATTTGGGAGGCGACAACACGTTTGGAGAGGAAAGGGAGGTTGGAGATGGGGTGGCAATCTGCAAGGACAGAGGGGTGAAGGATTTTTTTTTGAGGACGGGGTGATGATGGCAGATTTGAAATGGCGAGGGACAGTATCTGAGGAGAGGGAACCATTTACAATGCCAGCTAACTTCAGGGCCAGGAAGAGAAGTTAGGTGATCAGCATTTTAGTGGGAATAGGATCAAAAGAGCAGGAGGTGGAACTCATGGACAAGCTGAGCAGGGGGGAGATAGAAAGGAAACTAGAGAAAGATATGGGTTTAGAGCTGGTTGGGGGGGGAGCTTTGGAGGAAGTTTGTCTTGGTGGGAAAGGAGAGGAGGCGGGAAAGGAGAGGAGGCGGCAGAGGCAGCTGAATAGACGGTCTCAGTCTTGTTGATAAAGATGTTCATGAGTTCCTCGCACTTAGACAACAGTAGAGTTTTATGGCCTAAGATACTTACCACAAGATATTTATTCATTTGGAGCATATTTATCCTTTTATCAAAATAGTCTACCTAAAACACGAAGGATACTTGCTCAAAGGTTGGAGGGTCTCAGCAGTATAGACCTCTTACCCCCTTTGAAGATGCTATCATGGAGTTCACATGCCATACATGGCTTGGGTAACAATTAAGCTGTAGAAGAGGTATACATTCCAAGTTTGCAATATTATAATTGCATAGTTTCTCTGTTCTAATGTTTTTCAACAGGTATAAGGCAGAGACTGTTTTGCAGTCTGAAATATTAATTGTACTGTCTACACAGCAACAACACACACTTATCTTGTGCCATCTTCTTGCTACGGGTAAAACATAACCCAAGAAGCAGCTAGCAACAAGTCTCATCATAGCACTCGATATAATCACCAATTGACGCATCCACCAGTACTCCAGAGGGTATCACAGATTATGGGGAGGATTTCAAGATGAGTCAACTCACTTGGGTGTGGAACTGCCAGAAGTAGAAGCTGAAGAAGGACTGGCTGCTGCTGGATAGAGACATTGTTTCATTCTGGGCGATGAGTTGTTTTGTGATTCCAACCTCTCAATCCAGCTTTAAATGGAACATACTCCATGAGCGTAAGCCAGTGCTTCAGCAACTTGCTTTCTTGCAGGCCATACTGCACACTGGATTCTGTACATTTACAGATTCTGTTATGAAGCAAAGACATTCTACTTTGCAGACTGCCATTAGGTAATTGGTGGCATCAGCAAGAGAGCCCTGAGGCATTCAGGTAGCGACCACAATAAGAGCATCTCTCAGAAATACTTCGACTGATGATGTTGAGACATTGATGTTGATGCTTCATGATGCGATAACGGTCAGCTCCTACATACTTGATGATCGTAAATGAGATTCCAAGGCCCGGATATTAGAATGGAGGCGGGATGGCGGGGTGGGGGGGCTAATGGGTGCGCGGGTAACTCGAACAATAAAAAAAATGTCCGTTTCCCACGCGATCGCAATTGAATTGGTGCTACTTAACGTGGCTTCCGGGTTCGCCGTCAGAAAGCTGCACAGCGGGTGGACTGCGCGCCCACATCACAGGCTGTCAGCTGGAGGAGCACTATTTAAAGGGCTCCAAAGGCTTTTGCTGGGGCAAAGACCCAGAAACCACAATAGAGCAGCACAGGGGCAAGGCTGCTCCAAAGTTCAATGATGCCTCACTCCAGGTGCTACTGGACAGGGTGAGGAGGAGGGAATTGTTTTACCCCACAGACGGGTGGAAGTGCCCTGCCTCTGCCACCAAGAAAGCCTGGCTCGAGGTGGCAGAGGAGGTCACCAGCTGCAGCAACATCTCCCACACCGGGACCCAGTGCAGGAAGCGGTTCAATGACCTAACTAGGTCAGCAAAAGTAAGTATACTTATTGATTCTCCTACATTCCGTGTTGCACATTGCGGCCCCCCCCCCCCACAAAACTCATTCTGCACTGCCAACACTACTCTACCACATCACTCCTCACACCCACTTAAGGCTCATTCTCAACTTACCTGCACTTCCTCAGCACTTCATCACCTCCCCATTAGTCACCCTACCACTACCACTCACCCCAATCCTCATTCAATGTGATCGCTCTGTCTCATACTCATCCTCTGATGCATCTCTTTCACGGTCAGCCTCACCCAAAGCAATGCATTCATCGGCTGACCACTTCACCATCACTCACTCACACACCTGTTCTTTCTCCCCTTCTAGAAGAGAGCGCAAAATAATGCGAGTGGACGAGGACTGGAGGGGGGGGGGGTCACAACAAGTAGTGTTCCTCACAGAGGCGGAGCAGGAGGCGCTGGAGCTCAGTCGCATCCTCGTGTGCCTGTCTGTTGGGGACGGCGAGACTGGCTCCCCACAAATGTGACACAACTTTAACATTCATCACACACAATATGAATTGATGTTAACAACGCTTGTCATCTTCAACACCTCAGTATGCTCATTGCAACATGACACATCTGTGATGCGGTTTAATATTGCCTTCTGTTCTTTGACAGGGCCTTCAGCGACCGCAGTGATGGCAGAGGGCGATTCCTCAGAGGACCTGCCGGCCTCTGAGGGTGCACCGTCACGTCTTGGTGAGCCATCCACCGGTTCAGATACTCACCTCGGTGGGCCCTAGTATTCAGTTAGTTGGATTGGCACCTGGTGAGTTAGCACACACAAGTGAGCATGAGCAGACACTTGTGGCAGGAGCGGCTGTGGAGAGTCCGCGTCGGTGGGAGCACTCCTCTCCAGGCTCTGCTCAGCTGGACACAGATGCTGAACCCCGGGGGCCGTCCTTTAAAAGGAAAATGATTGAAGGACTGCAGCACATTTGCGAGGTACTGGAACAAGTGCCACGCGCATTCTCCACAATAGCGCAAAGGATGGAGGAGTCCAACTCCTGCATAAGTGGAATGGTGGCACAGGTACGGGAGGGAATCTCTGCGATACTGTCACAGGGGTGTGAGCAACTCTGAGATAGTGTCACAGATAAGTACGGGAATGTCTGCGATGGCGAGAACGGCAGCCTCCATTGATCTTCAAGCACAGCTCACAAATGAGTCCATTCAGGCCCTAACAACGGTCGTTCGGACTCGGGATGAACAACATTCTGCCGCCTTAGACAGGCAGACAGATACACCAGCACTGGCGTTACAAGACATCACATATGTCCTCCAAACTGTTGCCCAACAGAGTGATAGGGGTGAGGTGGCCCTGGCCCAGGGGAGGGATTATGGCAAAAGGGGACGTGGAAGTGGGGACGCCACTCAAAGCGCTCCCACATCTCACCCATTGCCCCCCTCTCAACCAATACCCGCAATGCTGCCTCCCCTCCAGGTGGCCGAGTCTGCCCCTGCACAGGTGCAGGTGGAGCAGTCTTTAGAGGGGCCCTCACAGGCTCCAAAACCCAGAGGGCGTAGGCCCAAAGCATCTAAGCAGTCAGGGCATGAACATGAGCAACCTGCCACTCTCTGTTGCAGCCACAGGGGATGCACCATGTAGAAGTAGTCGGAAGTGAAAGGCAAAGGTTTTTTGAGCTCGAAGGGTATGCACAAGGGTGTTTGACGGTTGGTCATGTTTTTCATTTTTATTTGCTTTTTGTTAAAGTCACATTAAATGTTATGATTATCACCACTACTGCCACATCTTGCCCATTCTTGACTGGCTTTTGTGATAGGGCCCTTTCATGAGGTTCACCATGAATGGCGACACTTGATGCCACCCATTGGGTCACTTTACTGTGGGTGTATGTGTAGTTGCAGGACTATTTTGTGCAGGGAGGGGTGGGTGGCCTGGTGTGGGTGCTGCTCTTTCCAGGTGGCCTGAGGACAGGTCTCTTCACACTTTCCGCTGTTAGGAGAACCGTTCACATATCAGTGACTCCCTGGCCTCACGAGCAGCCAGGTGAGGCGCTGCTCTGCGCATGGGTTCTTTCTCCTCCTCCTCAATGTGGATGGGGCCTCCTCAAGTGGCACTCTTCTCTGTTGTGCCCTGTTGTGCAGGGCACAACACACTACTGTAATGCGTCCCACTCTGGTGCATATTGAAACGCTCCCCCAGAACGATCAAGGCACCTAAATTGCATCTTGAGCAGCCCTATAGCATGCTCAATTGTAGACCTGGTGGCGATGTGGCTGTCGTTATATCGACGCTGTTGTTCGGTGATGTGGTTCCTCAGAGGTGTCATGAGCCACGTTTGCAGGGGGTATCCCTTGCCCCCGAGGAGCCAGCCCTTAAGGGTGTTCGGTGCATGGAAGAGGGGCGGGTTTTTGAATTCCCTCAGAATGAACGAATCATGGCAGCTGCCAGGGAATCTGGTGCACACATGAAGGAATCTTTTGTGGTGGTCACAAATGAGCTAAGTGTTGATGGAGTGATACCCCTTTCTGTTGATGAACAGCCCTGGTTCGTGTGGAGGTGCTCGTATTGCTAATTGGGTGCAATTGATTACAACCTGCACCCGTGGGAAGCCAGCCACAGAGTGGAATCCCACTGCCCTCTCCTTCTGGCTGAGGTCGTCAATGGGGAAGTTGATGTACTGTGGTGCTCTGCGAAACAAGCCGTCGGTGACCTGCCTTAGGCACTTGTGTGCAGACGACTGAGAGACCCCGGCGATGTCCCCGGTGGCACCCTGGAATGATCCGGTGGTGGTGAAGTTGAGGGCAGTGGTGACTTTGACAGCGACAGGTAATGAGATGCTGCTCGGCCCAGCTGGGAGCAGCTCGGCATGAAGGAGGCTGCAGATGTCTGCCGCTACCTGGCGACTCACTCTGAACCTCAGCATGCACTGCTCCTCAGAGAGGTCCAGGAAGCTGAGCCTCAGTCTGTAGGCCCTGTGGTGAGGGTAGTGCCTTCTGCGACATCGGTCTCTGTTGTTCTTGTGCAGGCGCCTGTGGCGCAGCACTGTCTTGTAGAGCTGCAAGTGGCGGAAGTGCACGCTGTGCCTGGCGAGGCTGGTGATGTTGCTTGTCCTCGGATGTAGTGGTGAATGCAGCCATGGTGTCCCCCCATCCTGACGGTGTGAGTTTGAGGGGGTCTGAAAAATTGTTGAATATGTGTGAACAGAGGAATTGTGAGTGGAAAATAAGTGTTAAAACACAAAGATCTCGCAGCCAAAAGTTTATGTGAAAGAACTGAGTGCCCTGCAGCAAGAATTTGCCTTTTCTCCCCATCTGTCAAACGAGCATTTGAATGTCCAACTGGCTGCTGGCTGAAACACCTCTGGTAGAACATGGAGTGTTTCCCACAGCACGGGAAACATGCTGAGGAGGTTTAAAAATCGGACCCCCGCCTCAATGTTGACAAAATTAAGTACTTCAGGTATCTAATTAAGTCTCTTAACTATCATCCCGCTAGCTTTAATTGCTGGTGTGACTTCCGCATTCGGGAGGTGCGCGAGCACTCAGACGCGTCAGTGGGGAACCTGGAAATCTGCGGGTTGGAGCTGGGTTCCGAACCCACCTGGGATTTCTGCGATTCTCGGAGCCCCCCCGCCCCCACCGCCCCCGCTACTTCACTCGAAAATCGAGCCTCGAGACTTTGTTGCAGTGCAACATTCTGTGCTTGAACACAGAAGTGGCTGCTATGAGGACAAAGCCTCTAGAGCTCTGGAACAGATGGATGGCTTTCAAGTCACTGACCGTCCCATGCCTATCGCTGACAGCAGAAGTACCCAAAAGGATGCTGGCCCCTACAGTTGGAATAAGGCAGGATGGTCTGGATATGCTAAATGTCAAGCAGGGTTCACAACAGACCTCTCGGGAAGTCTCAATACCTACTCCTTCAGTAGTACAAGTAGGAGTAGTAGAGTAGAAATATCATGGCATACAAAACAAAAAACATGCTAAACCTACACGGTTATTTTCAATAAAATTGTGACATATCACATTCAACTTTACAGTCATTGCTTTCCTTGAATAATTTCCACATAAACTAAACTACTGATGAATAGTTGACTTAGAAAAGAAGAAAGGCTATTTCATTAAATATAAAGGGAGGTTTCAAGGAAAGAACAGTTCAGTTAGAGCCTGCTAAACCCATGCTGCTTCTTGCAGTGGCAGCAGAGCTTCTGCTAGCTCCTCAGCATCCACCTGCTCCTCTTTGTTCTCCTGTGATACAGCATGTTGTACCTCTTATTCCAAAAGCAGCTTTATGCGTCTTTCCATGGCTAAGTTTTTAGCATGCAGCACGGCACTTGTTCTGCTAACTCAGGAATCATTTTGTAGAACAATGCTGCTGCCGTCAAGACTGTTGTTTCTGTCTTTCAAAGGTACTTTGTTCTGTGTTCTTTGCGAGGGGCTGTGAGGTTGGCATTGCAGCATATTGAGCAGATCTCAAAGGAGCCAGCTGTTCAGTTTCTCTTCACCATGATTGCATTAAGATATGATATGTCACAAGTAGCACTCGGAACCAAACATTCACATGAATATTTGATGATGGTTGAAGACCATTTAGAAAATCATGGGATGGTATCCTTTTCTGTTGATGAATGCCATGGATGTTGCGCAAGTACTTGAAGGATCAAATGGGTATAGTCAACGGCATCATTCTTGCCAAGTCTCCTGCCATTGCTTGCAAGGGTACTGAGGAAAAACAGTTAAGTGCCTTGGTCACCTTTAACATTACTCGTAGGGGGGTGCTGATGTTGCCCCTCTTTAGCATGCCTATTTCTTTTTTTTAATTCGTTCATGGGATGTGGGCGTCGCTGGCGAGGCCGGCATTTATTGCCCATCCCTAATTGCCCTTGAGAAGATGGTGATGGCACAATTTACCTGTGGTTTCTTTGGAGAGGTGTAACCTCCTTGCACATTGCTCTTATTGAGATCAATGTAGCTCCGATATCTGCAGTACTTGTGGACCCTGGTGCTTTTGCTACTATGATATCAGGCATCCTGGCCCACCTCTTATTAGTTGCCCTTCTCGACGTCCTCCAACAACATGTCCAGCAAAGTGAGCCTTACTGATTTCATATATATGTGGTGTGGATTGAAGCAGTTGAGTTGTTCTTCACACTATTTCTTGTACTGCTCAATGCTGGACCTCTGTTGCTTTATTGCCAGTTTATAGTGGGTGCATTTCATTGGTGCTTAATAAGTCAAAAACAAAGTTGACTCTGTGTTTGTACGTTCATGTGCGTTAAATAGGTTTGGTGCTGGAAGCAATTTTGGGAGTGTGACCAAAATAGCTGTAATGCATCTTTAATGCTAATGCATCAGATTATTGCATGTTAGTACATACTTGGCATTTGTATTTTTTGCATTTTTTTAAAAGTTATAAATTCTGCAGTTTTTGAAAAATATTAAACACATTTTCCGGAAACTGTAGTCCTTCTGACAGTAGCATGTGTTCATACATACCTGCTAAGCGCCCATTCCTTAGATTTATGACAGTTCCTTTTATCTTTTACAGAAAACTCTACCTTTAACTCTAGCAGTGAGGCAGAGCGGAAAGCCCAGCACTATTATCTGTCCTGCCTGAATGAACAAAGAATTGAAGAGTTGGGAGCACAACCTTTGATTGACCTCATTAATAGGGTAAGCCTTATTCAGGAATATTAGAAAGGTCATAAACATTAAGGCTTTGTTTAGTTTCTGTTAAAGCTTTATATGTAACACAGTTTTTCCTTCCAATTTAAATTCTTAAAGAAAAGTTTTGATTCCAGGGATGAGGAACTTTAGTTACGTGGATAGATTGGAGAAGCTGGGGTTGTTCTCCTTGGAACAGGGACGGTTGCGAGGAGATTTGATCGAGGTATTCAAAATCATGAAGGGTCTAGACAGAGTAGATAGAGAGAAAACATTCCCATTGGCGGAAGAGTCAAGAACCAGAGGACATAGATTTAAGGTGATTGGCAAAAGATCCAAAGGTGAAATGAGGAAAAACTTTTTTACATAGTGAATGGTTAGGATCTGGAATGCGCTGCCCGAGAGGGTGGTGGAGGCAGATTCAATCATGGCCTTCAGAAGGGAACTGGATAAGTACTTGAAAGGAAAAAATTTGCAGGGCTACGGGGATAGGGTGGGGGAATGGGACCAGCTGGATTGCTCTTGCATAGAGCCGGTGCGGACTCGATGGGCCGAATGGCCTCCTTCCATGCTGTAACCTTTCTATGATTCTAAGTATTGATTCATTTTGTTATTGTATGAAGATGGTGTGATCATCTATAATCATCTGACTGTTTGTTTTAAATCCTGAAGTGAGATCCGTCTAAAGATTGATCTCCTACGAACAGTGATGGACAGGAAGAGACCCTCTGGTCCACCCAGCCTGTCCCACACAATTGTGATACCTTGTGGGGTGGAGAGTGTATATATTGTGATTTCTTGTGTATCACAATATATACACTAACCCCCCCCCCCCTCCTCCACCCCCACCCAAACCATGGGGGAGGCTTAAAAACCCAGGCCAATTTAGGGGGAAAAGATCTGGGAAATTCCTCTCCGACCCCTTTAGCAATCGAAACTAGTCCAGGAGATCTCTGACCCTGATAATTCTATGCATTACCTATCTTTTGTAAGAGGTGATCACCGCCCCAGCCAGAAACAGGTCCAGCTCTCGCTTGAAGGAATTCAGCGAATGGGCATCTGCTGCATGAGCCGGCAGCCTGTTCCAGAGGCCCACTATTCTCTGGGAAAAGAACCACCATCACCTGACATCTAACCTAGATCTGGCCTTCTACAACTTCAAATTGTGTCCTCTGGTCCTCCCTAACCTATTTAATTGGATACCATTATCATGGTAATGCGTTTCAGGATTTTTGACTACTTTTCCACAGAGAGGATTTGTTACTTTTAAATTAAAGTAAGATCATAAAAGTTTAAAAGCCGCTGTACAACTACATGCTGGAGGCACTGACAAAGAGGGGATTGAGTATGTTAATAAGTGACCATTTAAACTGTTACCCAGAGAAATTGGGTACAATAAGGGAGTTGTTTTCTTCTCTTAGATGCACCTAATAAACATTCATGGCGTAGGGGATTGAAATGCCCCTTCCCATTGAACTTCATGTGAAATTAATTTTAGTAGGTTAGGGAGGACCGGGGCCACGCTTACAAGTTATGTAAGGGCAGAACTAGATTGGATGTTAGGCGGCTCATCTTTTCCAAGAGAATAGTAGACCTGTGGAACAGGTTGCCAGCTTGTGCGGTGAATGCTGATTTACTGTACTCCTCCAAGGGAGAGCTGGACCTGTTTCTGTCTGCCAATGTGTTGAAGCCGCGGCGGAATTTACGGAACGACTCTCAGCAGTCTATTTTACTGCAAACAAAGTCTATTTACTCAGCAAACAGAGTCTATTTAAACAGCGCACTACAGCAAATGGTATACAGAGTCTATTTTAAAAGAGTCCTTACGAACTAGCAAACAGAACTCATGACCAAAACTACAGTAACGCCTCTCAATAAAAGCAGGGTGATTTTTCCAGCAAAATGCAATGAGTGGAGGATAGTTATGTGGGTAAAATTAATCCCAGTCACTTATAGCAGTGCGGTCTCCAGCATGATTGACGGGGAAATTACCCAATCATCTCCATTCTGGCCAGGAATAGTGGTGTCATTGTATGCAGTTGCGAAGATCATCTTGTACAAGAGGTAGGTATCCTGTATTGTAAATGAGGGCCAATGTGATCTCTTGGACTAGTTTTGATTGCCTAAGGGGGGTCGGAGAGGAATTTTCCAGGTTTTTTTCCCCCTAATTAGCCTGGGTTTTTATCTGTGTTTTTGCCTCTCCTAGGAGATTACATGGCTCTAGGTGGGTGGAGATTGTAAGGCAGCACAACTGTGGGACAGGCTGGATGGACCAGCAGGTCTTTTCCTGACTGTCATTTCTGTATGTTCATATGTAACCAGGCCCAATGTATGCAGCGGTCTGACAGGATATACAGTTCAGATAACAAGAGGGTCCCATTCTTAGAACAGGTCATGTTATTGCATAACTAGATACTAAGCAGTTACAGACAAACTCCTGAATGTAAGAAATGTGGTGTCCATTTACGGGAGTGATTAGCGCTGCTGAACTTGAGAGAATATGTAAGGCAGACTCAAAATTTGTAACACATGGGTTTGAGATTTTATTTTTAATTGTGTTCGATATGTCAACTGAGCTGTCAGATTAGAGTTTCCAATAACTTTTCAGATTAGAGTTTCCCCTTCACATAGTGTAGGAAGCTTTCTGATGCCCCTTGTATATATTGTATCCACACGTATGTACCGCTTCATGCACATTACAAAACTTCTAGTAAAGCTGTTTTCATATCACTTCTGTGGATGATGTAACACATGAATAAAAACATGCTGCTCCATTGTCGTTATTGGTAAATAGAAAGAAATGCAAATATCAAGATTATCAGAAACCACTAACATGTTAGGGGACATTTTTTTCTTCTGTGCTAATTTGTTATGTGTTGCTGGGCCTCAATTAGTTTGAATTAAATATTTGCCACAGATGCTTAAAAAAACTGCAATACAGCATGAGTAGTTGTTTTAATGTATTATAGATTGATACTAATATTTCCATCTTGAACCAGGATTATTTTCTCACTCAATCTTCCTAATAATCACTGGCAATTCAGTCAATCTATTAGGCTCAGGCGCAAGCCTTTCTCCTACCGATATATTCAAAATCTTGAGTAGGGTGAGCACATTTCCTGCTTGCAATCCTTATTCCTGTAGTCAGGATTTTTGGTCATGCTTTTATGTCAGTATTTACAACAAAATTACTGTTCTAACATTTATAATGCAATTTTGCTGTCAAGTGTTCACTGTCACGGTTTGATTGCAGGCCTCCCATCACTGCTGCTTTTGTAGTACCTCCTATTTCCTGCCTCCCATCTCTTCAGCCTGTACTACACAGAAACTGCTACACTGCCTTTCTTGGAAATCAATATTTTGTCCACTGTTAGCCTTTTCTAATGCTGCCTTCTCTTTATAAATTCCAATTCACATCCTCTATTTTAAAACCTTTTTCCTGCTGTTTCCAGCTCTTTAAATACCCGTGTGTAAAGCTACAGGAGTTTAACAATAATATTAAAGAAACTTTCATGTATACATGTGCTTCCTAGCTCAATTGCTAAATTTAAATCTGAGATAGATAGCTTTTTGGCAATCAAAAGTTTTAAGGGATATCGGCCAAAGGCGGGTATATGGAGTTGGATCACAGATCAGCCATGATCTTATCAAATGGCGGGGCAGGCACAAGGGGCTGAATGGCCTACTCCTGTTCCTATGTTCCTGTTAATCATGCTTCAGATGTTATGCACCTCCAATGTAAATTTCTGTGTCACACTTGAAAAAAGTATAAAGCAACAAAAATAATCATTTGGAGCGCACAGACAAACTGACAGCAATAGAAAATACTGGACCCCCAATATCTACTGCCTCTTAATTGACTAGTGTATTAAGAAGAAAGAACGAACAAACTTAGATTTATATGGCGCCTTTCACGACCTCAAGACATCCCAAAGTGCTTTACAGCCAATGAAGTACTTTTGAAGTGTAGTCACTGTTGTATTGTAGGAAACGCGACAGCCAATTTGCACACAGCAAGGTCCCACAAACAGCAATGTGATAATGACCAGATAAGTTTTTTTTATTGATGTTGGTTGAGGGATAAATATTGGCCAGGGAATTCCCCTGCTCTTCTTCGAATAGAGCCATGGGATCTTTTACGTCCACCAGAGAGGGCAGATAGGGCTTCGGTTTAACGTCTCCCCTGGTGTTTAATTATCAGTTAAGATTTGTAGCTCTACAGAGACAGACACCTGCATTTTGGCAGCAGAATAATACATTGCATTTTACATGGTACATTGTTCTTGTCCTTATAAAATAGTGTGCCCTGAGATTAGGAGCATTGCCACAGAAGATTCACTAGTATTTATATAAATGTTTTGAGAACATCCATTACATTCCAGATGTTACACTTGAAAGTGTCTAAAGTATAAAAGAAAGACAAAAGAGATATAATTTTTTTTCTGACATAAAGCCAGAAATTTACAATCGCGTGGCAATTTACAAACTGGGAAAGGGAAATTGTGCCAAAGGATTGGTGGGTGGTACATTTGATACCCTTCTTTAAGAAGGGATAAGCTAGGAAATGATAGACCATTTAGTCTCATTTGATTTGATAGTAAATTACTAAGCCTGCATTTTCCAACCAAAAAATTGGACAGAGTTCCATCACACCAGATCTCCTCCCACTTTGTGTTGCATGCAATTTCCTGTGGGTGAGGAATGCTAGCAGTTGAAGCAATCATCTCAAACAGGCTGGAGCTTAATTTAAGTATTTATTTTCGTGGGCTCTGTGAGAAAAATGAAGCATTTTTGCCTGTATTAGTTTATCAATTGTGCTTTTTTATTGCTGGTCACAGAACGCACAGGGCTAGGCTTGGTTTCTGTGGCTTGTTTCTGCAAGGCACAGGAATACACACTTTAGACTGGAAGCTGGTAGGCAAATAATATGTTTCTGAGTTTTCTTTATTGTTGGATAACAGAGAGGTTAATATGTTAATTGTTCAAATGGCCAAGGTTTTTACTTCAAAGCTTCAGAACCGCAAGCGAA
This sequence comes from Heptranchias perlo, assembly GCF_035084215.1. Taxonomy (NCBI): domain Eukaryota; kingdom Metazoa; phylum Chordata; class Chondrichthyes; order Hexanchiformes; family Hexanchidae; genus Heptranchias; species Heptranchias perlo. The sequence goes on along the minus strand of NC_090337.1, from coordinate 28,017,070 downwards.
TCCAGACTTGATTTGCAAGCATGTTCTGTGTTTGAATACTGGAAATGACAGCCAATCTGTTCATGTAATTAAAAGTGCTACAGTTTATTAATGTCTTTTGCTCTGCTATGTCATCACAGTTTCTTGAATAGGTAGTTCTCGTTATCTGGTGCAGATCAGAGAAGTAAGATAGCCTAGAGTGGTGGTTTTGATAGATAGCTCTGTCTGAGACCTGTGAGAAGATCCTGAGAAGGATGTAGCCCTTTGAACAGCTCTGTGGCCATGGCCTCTGATTGTGGATGTATCTGAAATTGCCTGAGCCCAGTTAGTCAGTCTACAGTCTATAGCCAGCTAAGAGTCTGGGCTAGTTTTACCTGCATGATAGCGTTTTCCCATGTAAGATGTTTTCAGGGATCTAATTATGTGTACTGAATACATTTACATAGTCTATGTTAAGGAAATTGTACACTTAATTTGCTTAGTAAAGGTGAGGAAAATCACAAGCCAGCAAGTGGTAGATTCTGGTAAGTTCTCTGTTTGATCTCTGGGCCTCACTATCGTTTAACTAGATATTGAGCAGGTAAAAATTCACTGGATTATGGGGGCACAAGGTCCTTTTATGGAAGTGGTTGATGACACTGAACCTGAGTAGACTATTTGGTGTAAAACCCAAAAATGTAACAGGAATGTCTTGCATCGTATTTCCTGACATTCTGACATGCAGCTGTTGGTTCCTGATGATGATCCTTAAGGAAGCTACATAATTAAAGTGAAAAGTGAACATTTGACTGCAGGTCAAACCTGCTGTTGCGAAGCTTAATAACCAGGAAATTTTCAGACGTAAATGGTATAAGGGTTTTTTTCAGTCAGGGAGCATGGGTTTGTGGCCAGTATTAGATATATCACAGTGGAGCAAGAAGAGAAGGAGGAGCGGCTGGCTTGGGAGCACAGAGGGTAAAGGGAAACATGATTCACAGCAGATAGTACCCCAGGAAATTGCTTCCTGCAGTACATTTTTTCTGCTACCATAAGTATAACATAATTTGTATAACCCTATTTTAACTTCTAATCCCTTACTTACAAATGGCGGAGCAGGCACGAAGGGCTGAATGGCCTAGTCTTGTTCCTATGTTGTTATGTTACTTGCTACATTAACTTTTCTCTTAGTCAGTATAGCATTTTTTGCATATATGTTTTACACCGTACACCTTTCCATCACATGCATATATGCTATTTACCTTTGAGCTTATGTTGTACAATACCCTCTTTGCTGGTCCTTCTAATGGTTGACTAGCTTACTGTTGGCCATCCACCCCTATCAAAAATGTCCTTGTAATACTCTGTACTATTGCCCACCAAGCCCAGCAGGGATTACCAAACTGTTCAATATTTATTGTGGTTCAGTGGCTCATTAGTTGCTTGGGGAGTATTGAAGGGTTATTGTTTCAGGTGTTTTGTGATTTGATTTTTTTTACATGTATCAAAATCAGATTCTTACCTTTCAAAAATGAGTTCCCAAGATTTCATTAGTGATTCGTTAATGTTGATTAACAACAGGAATGCCAGCCCATAAAGGTTTGGGGTAAAAATTCAATAGTGCCCAACCCAGCTGTACACATGAAGCGCATATTGAAAAATTGTGCACTTTCAGCTGCAATTTTGTGTCCATAAATGACAGACAATTATGGCCTAGAAGTGCTCAATTTTGTGAAATGCACTCCTGATATGCCAGGAGCAGGCACAGTGGAATTTATATCCTAATGTTGCCTTCAGGCATTCTGTCCTTGGATGTAATTTTCAACTTTTATTTTCCTCCCGTTACTGAAAGACCAATCCAGCACAACCTGTTTTTCTTTTCCTCTCATGTCGAAGAATAGTTTTAACTATTATCAGTAAATATTTTGTTCGATGCTTTTAGAACTTTGATCTTTTTTGGTACTTAATAGAAACAAATAACTTTTGTGCTTGAACTTTTATTTGCTTTATATGAAATATCCCAAAAATGGAGTTTCATTAATTAATGTACGATAGAATTCCTTTCTGAGGCTGGTAAATAGGATTCTGTTAGAGGTGTATCTGCATTCAGTATTCCACAGTGCACTTAAGGGGGGCGATTTTGATGTGTGGTGCTATTCGGCAGGTCCGGGAAGCCCTCTTCCGCCAATAGCAAGACTGAACCAGTTACTTTAACAATTACACAAAATCCACGTTGAACATGTACTCTGCTAAAGAGTTTAGCTGCTACAGCATAGAATAAACTCTAGTTCAGTATGTGAGCTCATTCCTCCTGATAGTTCTTATTTCCGCCAGTGGAAGAAATCTCTGAAAGATTATTAACAAGATCTTAACCGCCCTTAACATGCAATAAAAGATTTTGGGGAGAAAAATTACCAATTTTACTCCCACTTTTTTTTTGAGCAGAAACCATGCAGTAATAGAGAGAAAAAAATATTGGGTTCAGCTTATCTTCTGATTTTCTGCTAATTTTAAAGCCCAAGTTTGCCATCGTTGCTGAAAAAGGGTGGAAAATACCCCCTATATTAGAGAAGTTAGCATTACTAATCAAGTTCATAATATTGTCTCTTTAATGCAGACAGGTGGCTGGAATATCACAGGCCCTTGGGATAAGGACAACTTCAACGAAGTGCTGAAAGTAGTCTCTGGGACATACAGAGCAGTTCCTTTTTTCACTGTCTATATTAGTGCAGACTCCAAAAGTTCCAACAGCAATGTCATCCAGGTATGTAGTTTAGTAGTGTGTGAAACTGTTCAAAATTACTGTATGCAAAATTTGCATTTATTTATAAATATATATGGTGGAACCTGTCATTTAAGACCACCCATTCTGCCGAGAAAAGGTGATCTCTCAAAACAGGCTGCTCATTGGAGAGACGATGCATGAAGCAATGTTGTGCTCATAAATGCAGATTTTAAGAAGTTAATGATTGATTGAATAAAGACAAATTGCTTCTATATTATGTAACCTGGCACAGATTGTCATGCACTGCTGATGGGAAAGGCCATGTGTGAGTCTCAGTTCAGACTGGGATTTTAACTTGAATTTCTTAATTTGAAAAAAAACAATGATTGCTACTTGTATGCCTATCCCAGCAATTTCTAATAATTTGTCTTTGGTAAATCTCAATCATTTCAAAAAATATAACTAATTTATAAATGTTTTTTTCATTTTAACAGGGATGATTGAAGAATTTATTGCCCGTGTTAACTATTCTGGAACACTTTCTATCAATAGTATAATCTCTACAGAATATCTTACTGTTAACTTTTCATACTAATCTGAGTATAATTAGCAAATTGATGGGGATGGTTAGCTGGATTAGTTACATTGGTCAGTGGGTTTGCGCCTATAATTCAACATAGAATGAATTATCTGTCTTAGGTTATGGGGAAATTAAGAGATATCCAAGGGCATCCTGGGAAGGCCAATTGCAATGAGTTGTTGTGTTCCAGATCCTGTTACTGCAGTGAAATGACATAGAATTGCCTTTGGACTGTTTTTTATATCTCCATAAGTTCATTTTTAGCATTAAAGTGGGTAAATTGTTGTGGCTTTTATTTTCTCTTTCAGGTTGATCAGTCAGGTTTGTTCCTTCCATCTCGTGATTACTATCTAAACAAAACAGCAAATGAAAAGGTAATGTGCCATCGTAAATTTAAGGTGCAAAATTATTTCTATTTCCTTTCTTTTGTTTTATCTTGAAGGTTTTGGGGGTGGAGGGTGAAGGAGGAGGTGGACGCATGCGTAGGTCTGTAATAAAACTTTATTTTGATTTAGGATTAAACGTGCAAGTTATACATAGATCGGATCATGCATCTAATTATATTGGTGGCCTTATCTTGTGCCTAACTAATTGACATGCAGTTTCCATTTGCTTACCAACTGACAAGATTCAATAAGATTTCTTTTACAATGTGTAAGCAAGTGATTGGGAAGTTAAAAAAACAGGTTTGAGTCAAATAACAAGGCCATCTAATTTTATAATTATGTATTTGAATATATTGTATACAGATAATTGTAGGAAAATTCAGCTGACCTGTGTGGTGTAAAATTGGATTTGGAAAATTCAGTTGAAGAAATATTCCAGGATGAGCTCCATACTATGAGTATTCATTTGTATAATAAATCTTGCTATGCAATAGTAAAGAAAAAAGGTGAAAACAAATTTAACCACACTGTGCCATTTGGAGCTTTCACCTTCACTGCAATAATTTCGGTAAGTGGGGGGTGGGAGTTGGGGTGGGGGGAGCGCGATGGGAGTTGAAACTATGACGGAACATAAGGCTGATTTTAGTGTCCAGTAAGTCCTATCTGTGCCTGTTTTCAGGTGCAGACATAGTGTACCGGACTTTGAAATCCAATGGAAATCAGTTCTGCATAATTGCCCCTATTTTGAACCCTACTCCTTTTACCTGTCGAGTCTGGAGCACATATTGGCAGAACCCCATGGAATTCTCCCCTTCTATTTCTATCAGCACGGGATACTGTGACACTACTGCTGCAGAGATAGTCTGGTCCGGCCTGCTTTCAGGTTTCTGGTCAGTCATTGGTGGTTGGGGAGGATTGGACTGCTGTGAAAGTGCTGCTTTGGTGAGAGATAACAGCAGCAGCTGCTGGAAGTTCTGCCTTGGCTCTACTGTATGTCTTGATGTCACTGTACCCACTGATCTCTACGTGAGTAGATACTATGGCAGCAATGACATCGTGGAAACCCCCAGCAATGCTGCACTTCATTTTGGGCAAGCTCATCTGCTAACCTGCCCACTGAGGAGGCCAGATTGAAGCCCCAGGCCTGTAAAACAGCTGCCTAAGTTTTATCATGGCCTCTGTCATGATGAGTTGTGCTGCAGATGGCCATGGATCTGCCACTTCTTCCAAGCCAGTTTGATCTTTTTTGGGGAGGGGACAGTTGCTTGCACCAAACTACTGTAAACCTGAGCCCAGAATTTCCTTGAAGTTGCTCCTACTCTGCTGCCGTAACTTCGCCAGAAGTGCAGAAGAAACCCCGCTGCATTCCAGCAATGAAACGGCGGTGGAGCAGGTGCAGCTTCCAGGGAATTTCCGGCCCTGGTTTCTCCACTGCCAGATTATTGACTAAACGAAATACAGATGTATAAATTTCCCGATTTCCCTTCAGATTACTTCTGTTTGATATGCTTTATCTTGTAATGCTGCACTTTCTCAAATGTTTCGTAGGTGTTGAATGCATATCTGAACTATATGGTTGAACTGTGTGTACTTCTGGGAGGAGAACATAATTCAACATACACTCAGATGCAGCAAATATTAGAGTTTGAAACCATTCTTGCAAATATCACAGTTCCCCAGGATGAACGTAGGGACGAAGAGAAAATATACCACAAGATGACCATCACAGATTTACAGGTACACTAAATACAATAGCTTTGGATTGAATTGGATGTTTTATATTACATAACTGAAAAACAACAAGAAGTTAGAAATCTAAGGAACGATTGCATCAAATTATTACAATAAAATTACTAGGAAACTGGTAATGCTATGTCAAGTGCTCCAAATGTCACAGTGCTTCTGGCAGTGGGGCCCTGTGTTATTGGATAAAAAAGCTCTTGAATGGCAGCAGCTAAAAATAAAAGGTGATGTTGTGGTACTGGCAGGAAGGTTGTTCAGCAGCGATAGGTGGGCAACACTACTCCATTTGATATTGAAGAGTCGGAGGTCCTGCTGCAGGAGGTGCACCAAAGCTGGGGCCCTATTTGGGGTTAAGGGGCACCTTCCAGCAAAAGTATAGATGCCAGCTGCCATAGAGGGAGATTGCCAATCCAGTCAATGCAGTTACCCATGTCCATCGTACCTGGCTGCAAATGAGAAAGAAGTTTCTTGGTGTCCAGAGCAAAATGAATGTAACTGTACTCCTCCATTTTGCTCACATTTTCTGTGGGGCCCAAACCTATGTTTGTAACTGTTCCATTCTCTAAACGGTACTTTTTCGAGCATTGCACACTACCATTGCTCTTTTGCACATGATCTTTAATTATGCCTGAGCTGCATGGCACATTTTCCTTGAGGATCAGCAAATAGATACTGATGGGTCCAAGCTGAGATGCTTCTCTGCTGTCAGGGGTTTTCTCAGTGGGGTCAGCAGCCATGGATGCCAAGAATAGCCCTAATCTCCTAAGGGCCACCCAACCAGTGTTTCTTCTTCAAATAACGTGGGCACTGGACTGCTGCACAGTGAAAAAAGCATCATGGTTGCTTCCTGGATAATGACCACAGACATGCAAGATGATGTTTCTGTGGTCAAATACCACCTCACTTTTAACTGATAACAAATCATTTTTGCTTCATTAAGGCCTTGGGATTGATAAGAAAGCCCTGATGCCCACATGGGCACCATTTTGCCTTCATGGAACACTGCCATCCAATGAGAGCTGTGTGTTTTGTCCAGATGATTCGTCCTTTCCACAGGAAAAGTGATGAGGGTGTTGCCCCTTGTTAACATGGAGTTTGGCCCTTCCCTGACATCATGATATGCATTGCAAACTGCATGATGTAACAGATGTTTCCTGGGGTTGCCGGAAACAAGCCATTACAAAACCGTTCAGGTTGCCAGTTTGCCTGCCTGTACCTGTCCTTGTTTCAGGATACCTTTTTAATTAGAGGATTCTCCCGGATCTGAAAGCAGTGAAAAATTTGAAGAACATTCTGCAAATGTTCTTCAAATTTCCCAACATAACCATATTTGGTGTGAGATTGGTGAAACCCTTCAAAAAACGGTAAATGGCAATGTCCATTGAGGTGACAATGCTCTCCATGGTTGACTGCAGGGTGTTGATGGTATGTGTGGTAACCATACACGCAAGTTGGTAGTGGACTCTATAATACTCTCTGACATGTTCTGGAAGCTCCCTGGCAGACTGTCCAATGAATTCAACAATTGCTGGTGCACAGAAATCATCTTTCTTCTATAGGCTGGGCTGCAGAAATTTGCATCTCTGTCCTCTTCAGCAGGACGTGAGCTGGCTCTCCAACTAGGACATTCTTTAGCCTTCTTTGTCCCCTCCACCTGTTCTGCTTGGTGGATCCCATAGTGAAGTCCCTTCGAGCTCACCATCTAAGTCATGTGCTGGTGCTTGGCAGGGTAAAGATGAGTGACAATGCATTGTCTTCACAGTTATCTTCATCAGTCTGTCTGACTGTAGTGACCGAGTAGTGACCTAGAAAAAGGAGAGAGGGAGGAGAGTTAGCATGTAGTTGTGAGGGTAAGCACTAGCAGATCAGTAGCAGTGCAATGCACCACCATCTTGTAATGTTCAGTATGTGCCACCTCTTGCCATGTCTGTTCACCAAATTGCCCATGGTACCTGTTAATCATTTGTGGGGAAGAAGACCTCCTTTCTTTCTGTTGTGGACTTGTTCTACCAACATCTCATTGTTGCATCAGAAAATCTCGGGGCCATGCTGGAATTCATGTTGCCCACAGACATCACAGAGAAGTTATATAAGACTGAAGTTAAGTATATTGTGCGTTTTGAATAATTTGACCAGATTTGTCCATAACTACAGTATTAATGGATAAAACTAAATAACTTATTATAGGTAGAATAAATGGCTTCAAATAACTTAGTTATCATCTCCAATCGACTCACTTCTCTTGGGACCAACTTGGTAATTTGGTAAAATTGAATGCAACTTGTTTAAATTGTGTACAAATTTTCAATTATGCGGCTTGCTTATGTTTTTTTCTCAGATTTTAGCACCCGCCATTGATTGGTTGGATTATTTATCATTTGGACTGGCGCCTCTGGATCTGAATGATACAGAACCTGTAGTTGTCTATGCCAAGGAATATCTGCAGTCAGTGTCTGATCTTATTAATAATACTGACAAGAGGTAATTGCAGATAACCTGTTAGTTGGTACATAGTGCTTTGTTTAATTGTATTAATTCTGACCCCTTCTTGTATGAATTAAGGCAACTGAAACTATCAAAGTAGTTGTGTAATTACTTACTAACTAATAAAGATTTAGGACTAGATTTTGGAATCAGAAGCTTGCCTAGTTTAAACCCCATCCCCCAAAAAAAACATTTTTAGGTTTTCATTAAGACTAAGGCCCCGATTTTAACTCCGGGCGGGTAGCTCCATAAAACACGTCGGGGGTATTTTAACTCCCAGGCGACATTATAATCGCATCAGGTGATTCCCATCTGATTGGCTGACATAATGGGAAACCCACCCACTTTCAGAGTGCAATTTCCAGTGGGTCAACCAGAGGCCTATTTAAAGTGACAGTGCACCTCTTAAAGCAAAGTTGCATTCCCTTCTGCAAGATTTTGCTTTAGAGTGATGGAAGAAGAAGCTGCTTCAACATGATTTGCAGGCAAACGCCCAGGTTCTCTGAAGCCTCCCGAGTGTTCCTACTGGAAGAGATCAGGGCAAGGAGGGAAGTTCTCTTTCCAGCCAGTGGGAGAAGGATCCCAAAACACCGTGCTCCAGGCACGAAGTGAGTTTGTCAGCTCTAGGAGTATGGCCCCCAGGACCTGGAAGCAGCACAAGAAGCACTTCAGTGACCTCACAAGAGTAGCAAGGGTGAGTTCAGCTCTTCATTTCTCCATCTCTCTCAACAGCACATAGCATCATAGGTATAGCACTGGAGGTGGTCATTCGGCCCATCGTGCCTGTGCCGGCACTTTCAAAGTGCTATCCAATTAGTCCGGTTCCCCTGCTCTTTCCCCAAAGCCCTGTAAATGCTTTCCCTTCAAGTATTTATCCAATTCACTTTTGAAAGTTGCCATTGAATCTGCTTCCACCACCCTTTCAGATTGCATTCCAGATCATAACAACTCGCTGCATTTAAAAAAAAATGTTTTTTTATGTCGCCTCTGGCTCTTTTGCCAATCACCTTAATCTGTGTCCTCTGGTTACCGACCCTTCCGCCACTGGAAACAATTTCTTCTTATTTTCTTTATCAAAACCGTTCATGATTTTGAACACCTCTATCAAATCTGTTCTAAGGAGAACAACCCCAGCTTCTCCACTCTCTCCATATAACTTATCTCTGGAATCTCTCCTGCACCCTCTCTAAGGTCCTGACGTCTTTCCTAAAGTGTGATGCCAGAAATGATACAATACTCCAGTTGCGGTCTAACCAGTGTTTTATAAAGGTTTAGCATAACTTCCTTACTTTTGTACTCAATGCTTCTATTAATAAAACCCAGGATCCCTTATGCTTTTTTAACAGCCCTCTCAACTTGTCCTGCCATCTTCAAAGATTGGTGTACATACATCCCCTGGTCTCTCTGTCCCTGCACTCCCTTTAAAATTGTACAATTTAATTTACATTGCCTCTCTTCATTCTTCCTACCAAAATGTATCACTTCACACTTCTCTGCGTTAAATTTCATCTTCCATGTATCTGCCCATTTCACCAGTCTGTCTATGTCCTCCTGAAGTCTGTTACTATCCTCCACATTATTTGCTATATTTTTGAGTTTCGTTTCATCTGCAGACTTTGAAATTATACTCTGTATACCCAAGTCCAGGTCATCAATAAATATCAAAAAGAGCAGTGGTCCTAATACTGACCCCAGGGGAACACCACTGTATACTTGCCTTCAGTCTGAAAAACAACCGTTCACCACTACTCTCTGCTTTCTGTCCTATAGCCAATTTTGTATCCGCGTTGCCACTGTCCCTTTAATCCCATGGGCTTTAATTTTGCTAACAGGTCTATTATGTGGTACTTTATCAACTGCCTTTTGAAAGTCCATATACACAACATCAACCACTCTACCGTCATCAACCTTCTCCATTACTTCATCAAAGAACTCAATCACGTTAATCAAACACGATTCTCCTTTAACAAATCCATGCTGACTTTCATTTACTAGCCCAGATTACTGTGTCTCAAAATTTCCCCACCACCCATGTTAGGCTGACTGGCCTGTAATTGCTGGGTTTATCACTGTCCCCTTTTTTGAACATGGGTGTTACATTTGCAATCCTCCAGTCCCCTGGCACCATTCCCATATCTAAGGAGGATTGGAAGATCCTCCAGAGGCCAGAGCCTCTTCAATTTCCACCTTTACTTTACTCAGTAACTTAGGATGTAGCCCATCAGGACCGGGTGGCTTTTCTACTTTGAGTACTGCCAATCATTAAGTACCTCCTCTTTACCTATTTTTATCCTATCCAGTATTGCTACTACCTCCTCCCTTACTGCAACAATGGCAGCATCCTCTTCTTTAGTGAAGATCAATGTGAAATATTCATTTATTACCTCAGCCATGCCCTGTGCCTCCACAAGATCTCTTTTTTCCCTAATTGGTCCCACCCTTCCTTTGACTACCCTTTTACTATTTATGTGTTTATAAAAGACTTTTGGGTTCCCTTTCATGTTAGCCGCTAATCTATTCTCATACTCTCTCCTTGCCCCTCTTATTCCCTCTATTACATCTCCTCTGTACTTTCTGTTTTCAGCTTGGTTCTCTACTCTATTATGTACCTTACGTTTGTTATAAGCCTCCTTTTTCTGTTTCATTTTAATCTTTACGTATCTTTATTCATCCAAGGAGCTCTAGCTTTGGCTGCCCTTTCTCCCTCGTAAGGATGTGTCTACTCTGTACCTGAACCAACTTCTCCTTGATGGCCTCCCAATTTTCAATTACTGTTTTGCCCGCCAGTTTTTGATTCCATTCCACCTGGGCAAGATCCCTTTTTAACTCATTGAAATTAGCCCTCCTCCAGTTAAGTATTTTCACATTTGATTGTTCCTTGTTATTTTCCATAACTATTCTAAACCCTTATGATATTACAATCACTGTTCCCAAATGTTCCCCCACTGAAACATGCTCCACTTGCCCCATTTCATTCCCCAGAACTAGATCCAGCCCTGCTTCCTTTCTTGTTGGGCTGGCAACAGTCCTTTTCACCCTGCCCCACCACTCTTAACAATTCCCTCCCCTCTATCACATCCTTCACCACCCAGCACAAGGCCACACTATACCACTTCTCATTGTCGTTCTAAACACACACACATATATACCTCTTCCTGGCTCCCTTCACGGCAGAACTAACAGCATTCTCTTCTCACGGTAGCCTTTGCAGAATCAACAACTTCTCGCGTGGCTCCTTTCTCACTTCACACTCCAGACATGTGCTTTCCATTCACCACCTTCCCATCCTGATTGCTTCTTGCTTCTTCTCCCTCTGTATTTACATAACAAACAGAAGCCCCACACATCTGCTTTCTCCTTTGTAGGAGGCACTTAATATCTCTCTCTCTCACTCTCACTCTCTCTCTCTGCAGGACAGGACAGCGCCCAACACCAGGGAGAGGAGGAGGACCAGGGCTGGACCAGTCAACATCATGAACCTCTCTGAGCAGGAGTAGCAAACGCTGGAAATCAGTGGCCCCTCCAAGACTGTCAGAATAGGAGATTTCAAGGTGGTTCATTCTCAGTAGCTGTAGTCCTCAGAAGAAGACACCTCAGAGGGAGCGAATCCTTCAGAGAAAGCACCATCACGCGCAGCATCACTCCCAAGCACCAGCACAGAGAGTAGCACCTCTGCTAGGTTAGTGTAAGTTAGAGAACTCTGCATGTGGTGAGCAGCAGCATACACTGAAGGCAGGGACAACTCGGGAGACAGCTCGCTAGAGGGCGAGGCCATCTCCCAGCTCTGCTGAGGAGGATGGAAATGTGGACTTAAGAGGCCAAGCCATGAGTAGAAAACTGCTTGCTTCACATAAGCCGTTATATCAGATATTGGAAGGCCAGGCAAGGAGCTTCAACACTACAGCTAAAGGTATGGAGGAGTCAGCTTCCAGCCTCTGTGGTGTCATCTAGCATGGCATCAACACTCTGCAGTTTACCTTGGAGAGTGTGGCCACCTCCAGGGACGCTGCAGCTGGAACCTCTCAATAGGAGTCAATGTTAACAGTCTTTGCAGCTTTGGTATCGAAGATTAAGGAGTGATCTGGTTGAGGTATTCAAGGTGATTAAAGGATTTGATAGGGTAGATAGAGAGAAACTGTTTCCTCTGGTGGAGGTGTCCAGAACAAGGGGGTATAACCTTAAAATTAGAGTTCGGCCATTCAAGTATGATGTCGGGAAGCACTTCTTCACACAAAGGGTAGCGCAAATCTGGAACTCTCTTACCCTAAAAGCTGTTGAGGCTCGGTCAATTGAAAATTTTGAAACTGAGATTGATAGATTTTTGTTAGTCAAGGGTATTAAGGGATATGGAACCAAGGATAGTTGAGATACAGATCATCCTTGATCTGATTGAATAGCGGAACAGGCTTGAGGGGCTGAATGGCCTACTCCTTTTCCTACATTCCTATGAAAGAAGCAAAAGCAACACCCCCGATAAGTAGCGAGTGCTTAATGAAGGTAAGTAAGAACAACCAACTAGAAAGACGCAACTGCAAGCTCAGAACTGCCTTGCAATGCACTACTCACAATAGCACACAGATAATAATGACCTGAGTGCCTGCAAGTGAATTCTCCTTTATGTGCAGCTTCCAGTCATATTAGTCATTTGTGAAGCCAATACTGCTAGGTTTTACTCAGCGGGTTTGCCAATCAGCAAGACTTCAGACCTGCCCAGTTAAAATTGTGTTGGGTTCCTAATAACGTCATAGAACCCTGATTTGAATTTATTCACCTGTTTGCATTTGCCACCTGAGTCAGCTGCTGTTAAAATGATAATTGGGAATGGGGTGGTAAGTCAATTTTTTTGCAGTTTTAACCACTCATCTGTCATCAGCAATCCCTTTAAAAATAAGCATTACAAGGAAAGGCCATTAATTTGTTTTTATCTTTCCAAGGCTCTTGTTACAGTTAAAGGTTCATTATGAGTGACGTACATCAAACAAGAACACCTCACTCGCGCTTGCTCAGTTACATTGCCCAGATACAGTGTTAGCTTGTTTGCCTTTGAAACTTGCTATAGCATTTGGCCTGAAATTGCTGAAAACGTGTGCCATTGTAATGGTGCGGAAATTCCAGGAAATTATTACGTAAGTGACTTATGCCATTACGTACGCCACGCCATAATTTGCTGGGACTTTTGCGCTGCTACACAGAGACCTTCGCCGAAAAAGTTGAACAGCTAATTATCATAGCTTCGCCCCATTAAAATCAATGGCAAGATCGAGTTTGCTGAATTAACACCACTGTAATCGCCACAGCCACTTAGTCCAGTACAAGATGGCGCTGGAGAACGCAGAATCGGTATAGTATCCAATCACTCAGCAGGTTACCCGAGGGTAACATTTTTACTGACTTGTTTCTGGAACTTCATTTCCAATCTTAAACCTCAAATAAGTAATAAATTAAGTGTTTTGACAGCCAACCATGTTCTGATTTTCCTCCGACTGATGGTATTTTTAATATTAATATCTATTGAGCTTGTGCGCTAAACATGTTTTGCAACTGGTAATGAAATATGGCTAGGAATTGTATGCAGTTCAGGAGACAATCCTGTGCATAAGGGTCACTTCTTAACGCTGAGTTATATATTTATGCTATGGTTTTAGCACAAACTCGTCAATCAGATTAAACCCAACCTGGACATTCTGTCTGTATATACTGCGACCCATCCCCACGTTATTAAATTGGAGCCATTGCTCCTAAACACGTCCCTGTTAAATAACCTGTTCGGTTCTGTGTCGGGCCCTGGTACCTTGGATGTGTATCAGACGTTGGCCACGCGATTCCCGATCCGCTGCTATGTTCGCTGCGGAATATTCAAATAATTTTTCCAGCAAATTGTGACCTGAATTTGCTACTGGAGGATTGGGGAGTTTATTACCATGCTGACATCAGTAGTAGGGAAAATGCTAGAATCCATTATTAAGGATGTAGTAACAGGGCACTTAGAAAATCATAGAATGATTAGGCAAAGTCAACATGGTTTTATGAAAGGGAAATCGTGTTTGCCAAATCTATTAGAGTTTTTTGAGGGTGTAACTAGCAGGGTGGATAAAGGGGAACCAATGGATATAGTATATTTGGATTTTCAAAAGGCCTTTGATGAGGTGCCATACAAGAGGTTGTTACACAAGGCTAGGGCTCATGGGATTGGGGTAATATATTAACATGGATTGAGGATTGGTTAACGGACAGAAAACAGAGTAGGAATAAATGGGCCATTTTCATGTTGGCAGGTTATAACTAGTGGGTTGCCACAAGGATCATTGCTTGGGCCTCAGCTGTTTGCAATATATATCAGTGATTTAGATTACATTGAGTGTAATGTATCCCAAGTTTTTTTTTATTCGTTCATGGAATGTGGGCGTCGCTGGTGAGGCCGGCATTTATTGCCCATCCCTAATTGCCTTTGAGAAGGTGGTGGTGAGCCGCCGCCTTGAACCGCTGCAGTCCGTGTGGTGAAGGTTCTCCCACAGTGCTGTTAGGAAGGGAGTTCCAGGATTGGAAGTTGCTGACGATACAAAGCTAGATGGGAAAGTAAGCTTTGAGTAGGATGCAAAGAGGCTGCAAAGGAATATAGACAGGTTAAGTGAGTGGACAAGAAGGTGGCAGATGGAGTACAATTTGGGGAAATGTGAAATTATCGACTTTGGTCGGAAGAATGGAAAAGCAGCATATTTTTTAAAAGGTGAGAGACTAAGAAAAGTTGGTAGTCAGAGGGATTTGGGTGTCCTTGTACATGAATCACAGAAAGTTAACATGCAGATACAGCAAGCAATTAAGAAAGCAAATGGTATGTTGGCCTTTATTGCAAGAGGGTTGAAGTGTAAGGAGGTCTTGCTGCAATTATATAGGGCTCTGGTGAGACCATACTTGGAGTACTGTGTACAGTTTTGGTCTCCTTACCGAAGGAACGATATACTTGTCTTAAAGGGGGTGCAACGAAGGTTCACTAGATTGATTCCTAGGATGAGAGGGTTGTCCTATGAGGAACGATTTGAGTAGAATGGCCTATATTCTCCGGAGTTTAGAAGAATGAGAGGTGATTTCATTGAAACGAATAAAATTCTTAGATGGCTTGACAGGGTAGATGCTGAGAGGCTGTTTCCCCTGGCTGGAGAGTCTAGAACTAGGGGTCGGCCATTTAGGACCGAGATGAGGAAACATTTCTTCATCCAGAGGGTTGTGAAACTTTGGAATTCTCTACCCCAGGTGGCTGTGGATGCTCAGTCATTGAGTGTATTCAACACTGAGATCGATAGATTGTTGGACACTGGAGTTGAGGTAGAAGATCAGCCATGATCTTAATGAATGGTGGAGGAGGCTCGAGGGGCCGTATGGCCTACTCACGCTCCTATTTCTTATGTTATATCATCTCACCTGTTACTTTCTGTCTCCTTCCTCACTGCTGGTATTTTCACAATCTTGGCCTTGCTATCAGTGGCCTTATGACATCCTAAAACCCAAAACTTTTCCATTATATCTGACAAGTTTGTGCATTCCAGATTATTTTCCTCTACTTTCTGTTATAAAATGTTTGCTAACAGAATCCAAGATGATTTAAGCTGTTTGTCTCCTTACCTTCAATTTAGTTGTCTTGATCCCTTTGCCGGCGTCTTATTTTTCCTCTTTATTGGACCTATTTATAATTAACTTGATGTTTTTTTAAAAATCCAGTTGCTAGAATAGTTTTTTAGACAATTTTCTAGGAATAATTGAAGCTCAATCAGTACACAGCCATCTATCTCATTGGCCGACATTCTATTAAGTTGTGACACTTAATGGTAAATGTGACGCCACTAATTCATATAGTTGAGCAAGTTTCATAGTAGGAATTTGAGGACACATGCATTCGAATGAATGTTTAATAATGGAACCATTTGAACAAGATTCTCAGCAAATACCTTCTATGTTCATTTTTTAGTGCACTTTGATAGGTGAAATGCTAGGAAACTGGAACGCTTCCAGTTTTATCTCCTAAGGGGGAATTTTAACCCCCAAGTTGGGTGGGAAGGTAAAAATTGTAAAAACGTCAAACTCGCCTCCAATCCGCCCACTTCCGGTTTTAATGGAGGCGGGGCGAGGGGCAGCGACCAACCCAATCTCAGGAGGCGGGTCAGTCACTGAAATCTTTTAAGGAGGCTGAAGGCCTCCATTTTAACAGTTTTTTTTATTTGTAACTCCTGCGGGCCGTGATTCCCAGGGCTCTTGATCCTCGCCATGTAAGAGGAGGCGAGAAGGGACAGATCATCAGGTAAGTGCCTTTATTGAACTGCTTGTGGACCAAAAGGAGCAATAGCGTTTCCTCCAGGCCCAACAAGCTTACCTGCCTTGATTGGACTCCTGCGATTGGCCGACCCCGGCCCCCCCCCCCCCCCCCCCGCGATGGCTCTGGGCCCTCGCCTGATGAATCCAAATCCCCCCCCCCGGCCCGCCATGTTATCAGACTTACCTTGCATTCCCGGCTGCTTTCCTGCCAGACAGGCAGCCAGCCTGTCAATCTGGCTGGCGGTCACACAGGAAACCTGCTGAGAAAATTTAAAAGATGTGTTGCAGTTAAATTCTGCAGGACGTCGAAATCCTCTCCACTCTCCCCGCCCCTCCCCACATTCTCCTCACAGCTCTAAGTCAAAATCCAGGCCCTAGTGACAGCATGAGGCATTTCAAAGTCATATACAGCACAGCCGAATAGAGTAAAGTTCCCTCTATTCCACTGCAACAATGTGCATTAATCTCAACCTCTTAATAGTACCTGCTACTTCACTGGTGTGAATGTTTCTCTTGCCTAGATCCAGTCATCCTTAAAGATGGGTGAAATTGCTAATTTGTTTGAAACTATGAATGGTTTTGTGCTACGGACTTGCATCCATTAGAACTGATCAAATTCATTTCACATGGACTCTTGCAGCTCATCGGTCCAGTTTGATTTTAAACCCAGGCTTCAGCAGGGAGAGGACAGTATACTATTCACTGTGCAACCAACTTCTCTCTCGCCTCCCCAAATTCCTTCTTTGATCAGCTTATTAGCGATCCGCCATGTATCATATACTTTGAAACAAGGTTACAATTGTACTTTTCCACTACTTCTCAAGACTCTCTGCTCTATAAAATTTCTTCTAATTATAAATGTTGATGATAAGCACATGGAGTATTGCAGTTTATCAGCTTATAAAGAATGTCTGTTTCTACACTGAATTGTGTTTTTTTTTGTGGACTATTCTTTTCTTCATCTTACATTGTTCAAACTCGTATGGTTTATTGTTTATGAAATTTTAGACATTTTCTTAGTTTTCCTTTGGTAACAGCAGTTGCTTTATTGAGTTTTGCAGTAAATAGATTATTCAGTTCATATGAAAGTAAACACTGTCATAAATAAATATAAGTTGGATTTTGTGAAAAAAATAATGCATATTAGAGCATGGTCTGTGTGAATTGAGTTTCACATTAATAAAACAGAACTGAATTAAAATGGTTATATTTCAATTTTGATACCTAAATAATACTTGTGTGTTTCACTCTTGGATGAAAATTTTAATGTACTTTAGAAAATAAACATTTAGAAAATAACTACTTGTAAGCAGTTGCATGATTTAGATTGTGATATTAAATATTGTATCTAAATCATTAAATGTTTAACAATATTTTAAATCGCTTAGCATTTTGAACAATTACATGATATGGAATTTGGTGCAGAAGACAGCATCTAACTTGGACCAGCGGTTTGAAAATGCACAGGAAAAACTTCTGGAGACTTTGTATGGTACAAAGAAGGTGAGATTAAGAATCTAGGTTGATAGTTTACTTTTCAACTAACAAATGTAACTTTGATGTTTTTTCCAACTTTATTCAATTGGTAAATTTCTGCTGTTGTTGCAACACAGAAAATAATCTGACCTAATTTCCATTTACTGTACTTGGGGATATTATATTTAAATTTAATGAAATGCACATGTTCATACTTTTTTGATACATTTTGAATTTTCATTAGATGTGCATTGTGATGTATTTTTTTCTTCTCAAGATTTTTCTTCTTGACCTTCCTTTCTTGATTCATGTGAGGTGCAATTGTACATGTAGCAGCATCCTCAGATACCTTGTAAATGTGACTGATTTCCACGTGTGAACCTTTACAGTGAGTGCTGGCTATTCGATTATAGAAGCCTTCATTAGCAACCCCAATATTGTCCACACCCAACATCCACATATAAACACATTTAGAATGTGAACTGGAACAGGAAATCGGGCCAATTTTTACACTCTCAAGCCTGTGGATACCAAGGCTAATATTAGCACCTCCACTGTTGCCTTGGCTGAGATGGAGAGTCACAAACCAAGCATTGGACCTAGGACCCTCCTGGTCTGGGTGGCTCATTACTGAATGGTGCATGTACCCTTTGGGGAAACTCTATAATGTACTTCTGATACCAACCAACTATTGTATTACCTTAAGCAACAACTTCCTTTGCAGTGGTGCCATTCTAAACAGGATACTGCACAAAGATAACCATTTATATGGACACAGTTACAAAATATTCAGAGGATACATTTGAGATTTTTATGCAGTAAGATGTTACTTTTTGGTTACTGTGTGTATTTGTGGCTGTGCTACTATGCACATAGTAGTCCCCAACTAACCATTATTCTGTATCTAATACACACACAACTACATTTACAACATAGGAACACGAGTAGACCATTCAGCTCCTGGAGCCTGTTCCACATTCAGTTAGATCATGGCTGATCTGCACTTTAACTCCATCTACCCGTCTTGGTTCCGTAACCCGTAAATTCCTTTTTGTTTTTCAAATGTGTTGTGGTTCAGTTTGATCCAATTGAATGCAGTCTCGTTTTTATATATATGGTAACCGGTGTCGGTAATTGTTCACACTCAAGCGTTCAAAAAAAAATTGGAAAATTAACATTCAGCGAACATCACCACAACCAGCACTTTGTGCAGAAGCTTCCAGGACAACACTATCAGAATTGACCATGAAAAAAGAAAATAAATGTACACACAATTTTTTTCTGAATAAGAAAGCTTCATAAATTATGTACCATTTTCTCCAAAAATCTAATCTATGCAAGTAGAATATTGAAGGAAGTGATTGACCACCCACACACTACTTCAGGAAACAGACTGACGAGTCAGTTATTAAATTGAACATTAGTTTATTTATGCAACTAAAAAAATTTGACTTGTTCATTAGACTAACGATTGAAACTGAAAACTATTCAAAATAATCCATCGTAAATTTAGCTATTTCTCATCCTAAAACTGTTTGGAGAAATAAGCTACAAAGTGCGCCATGTTATTATTGCGCTCTTTGTTCTAAGATGTAAAACATTTCCAATAGTTAAATTGTTTTGACTGCTGGTTATAGTGTTTATTAATTCTCTAGAGATAAAGTACTGCTTTTCATGTTATGTCTGATACAGCTTCTGAGAAGTTGCTGGATAATGATACCATGGGCATTTGATTTTAACAGTGAAAAACGAGTGGGTTGGTGGCGGGGGGGTGTGGGGGGGTGGGGATGGGCATTGAAAACTTCAACCATTTCAGACCCGCCTCCAACCCGCCCATTTCCAGCTGCCAGGAGGCAGGTCGGGCCTTAAAACCTTTCAAGGAGGCTACGGGCCTCCATTTATCTACAGTTTTCAATTTCAACCCCGGGGGGGGGTGCTGGGATTCCCAGGCCTTCTCTTTTATGTCTCATGAAAGGAGGTGAAAAGGCCCGAGCCTAACAGGACCTCCGACCCCGATCGCGGGCCCCCGCGATGATCCCTGATCCCGATACCCCCCACCCCGTGACTGACCATACAAACAAAGACTTATCTGAAGACGTCCTCTCCCTGGCTGGTCTCCCGTCTGACTGAGACCAGCCTGTCAATCAAGCCGGCAGTCAGATGACAAACCGACAAATAAAACTAAAAGACATCAAAATCATAAGGACATCCGGGAAACCCGTACTTAAGGGTTTCCCGTCCGCAATTTGACCCCCTCCCCATCCCCTTCCCAGCTTGGGGTCAAAATATCATGCCCCATGAGTCACTTGCCTGATGCTGCACAGAAACAATTGTAGCCACAATATTTCAGAATATGATAAAATAGCAGAAACACATCCATTTTTCAGTTTTAAACCAAGTGGCTTACTATATCTTCATGCCATATGTCATGGTTAGCAGTTTAGTTGCTATGTGAACTATGACTACAAAGTCTACTTAAAGTACCATCACACCTTTGGTGAAAATTCACTTCACTAAGTGACCTCTGTTGTTTTGCAATAGGATGCGTAAGAAGAACTAAATTAACCAGAATTAAAATGAATCCTAAATGCTAGATATCTGTTAGATAATCTGTTGTTGGTGTTTCTTGGCATGTCTTTAGCTCTGAGCAGTTTACAACATAAGCAATCTATTAGAGGCCATTTTGTGAGAAACGTCTCTCTGGTGACCTGAATATTGCTGAAGGAGAACTTTGATGTCACTGCTGGCAACTTTTCTGTTCAAATTCCTGTTTTTGCTCGCTTTAGTGAAGAAGTAAACGTGTTAAAAGCAGTATTTCTAGCCTATTTTTTGCTAAAATTATTGGACAGGAATTTCTGCCTCAGGATACCTGCCCACAACAGTTTTACAGTGCCAAATATGTCAGTGGGGAAACTGACAAACGGCAGAATGAAAAGCATTGTAGAATTGCTTGGGAACCACAAAATATTTAAGCTGCGTTAGTTAATTGGATCAAAAAGAGAGACAGATCTTAATAAATCTTTATCATCAGAAGATATTGGCATGGTTTTATAATGACTTCTAAATGGCACTGTTCCTTTTTTTAGGAATCGGTTCATATATTATTTAACACTTCAAATCCATTTCAGGTTACACTCATTAAATGCTTTAAAGGAACACTTACATTACTAAAACCTGATTTCTTTCAGTCCTGTACTCCTCGGTGGCAGACCTGCATTGGAAACACAGATGACACCCTAGGATTTGCCTTGGGAGCTTTGTTTGTAAAAGTTACATTTGACAAAGACAGCAAAGTAATAGTAAGTGTTCTTATGTTTCAATCCTAATTAACACACGTTGGGCAAAGATTCTGTCTATGAATTATATGGAACATAAACATTCTTTATAAACAAATTTACGATTTTACTACATATAGCACAGAGAAGAACTATCCCTCCAAAGCAATCTCATTAACATTCTGGAACAAGCAACATGTTTATAACCTTAAAACAACAATGGTGTTTGTTTCCAGGTTTACAGTTTCTATTGACCAGCTCGAAAATACAAAAAGTAAAAATTGTGTGAATTAATTTCTCTGAACAACAAACACAAATTGACAAGTGATGCCACCTTGTGACTCCCGATTTTTTTTTTTAAGTATAGTACTTTGAATTAATTGTTATTAAACATGTTTTGCTCCAGGGAATCAAATTATTCAAAACTAAATGTGATATCTCAATATATATACTTTTGCCATGCGATACAGTGTTTAGTTACAACCTTGATGAACACACTGCAGCTGTGGGTCTGCATTCTTCTAGGGCCAAAGGGTGCCAAGGATTTGAATGAGACAGATTACACTATTTTAATTATTAATTGCAGCAATATTTAGTTGGATTTAAATTGATGCAGTAACTGGAAACTGACTGTGAACTCGGGTCAAAACAAATAGCTTTACACTATTTACACTTCCAGCTTTAGTCCAAGTCATCTGAATTTTCAGTTTCAGTGTTAACTGAGCTTAGCTGTTAAAATGAATGTGGTTTTAGCTTGTTGTATAACTTTGATTAATTGTCTTCCTCTTTTGACATCCAGGCAGAAGAAATGATTAATGAAATTCGAACAGCATTTAAAGATGGTTTGGAAAAGCTGACATGGATGGATGACAAGACCCGACAAGCTGCTATGGAAAAGGTTCATATTTCTTAAAATTGTTCAGCCGTCCAAGAAAATCAAACTGTTTGAAATCCATGGCCAGTATGTTGTAATTGGAAACCTGCAGAATTGAAAATGTTGGCCTGTTGTGTACTTTGTGCGATGGCACCATGCCAACTGTTCTCTTTACCTGAATGAAGAAAAATTTTTTTTATTTTCTTTGAACGTTACACTTAAGCTGTTTTGATGTTGTTCTTGTGCTGCTGGCTGAGATCCATGCATTAGGAGCCAGCGATATCCAAAAACATTGGTCCCAAAATTCCTTGCTGTTTTTGGCATTTCTATAGCACAGAATTGGTGAAACCTGATTTATTGGCCTGCGAATTGGTGCACTAGACATTTCCCCTTCGTTTTCTGCCCGAGTGCCCGATCATCGCCTGGGCTTCCTCATGATCTGCCTGCCAAGTCCCCGTGGAGCTGTTTTAAATGCATAAAAATAGGAACAAATTACTGGACGTTTCACCTAGATAGCGCTGGCTTTTTGACTGAGAGGGACTGTGAGACCCCTAGGACATTTTTGAACAGTGAGCTGTTCTGAGGGCCAGGTATGGGATTCCCAAAAGGCATTCCTTTGTTTGTCATAATAGAGATAGTAGACCAGCAGGAGAGGATGGAGGAAAGAAGGGAAGGCAGAATATGAGGAGGATGCATTCTTCAAGATATTACCCCTCCCCAAGGAATTTGCAGGCCACACAGGTCCTATGAAGACCTTAGTGGGGAGGTTGGTTAGAAAATTGCACTTCACCAAAGAGGCAATAGGGAAGCTGTGCCAGCTACTGCATGAAGAGTTGCAGCCACAGGCATCTGCGGGGGAACTGTGCAATATCAGCCACGGTGCCATCAGGGCATGTATTCGTAATTGGCACACATCTCCAGAGAGCTGGGAAATTCAACCAATTTGATATCATACAAAGGTAGCTGTGAGATAGGGCCATCCAGTTTTATGGTGTTACTGAGTTTCCCAAGGTGTAGGGTACAGTAGATGGCACCCACCTTCGTTTGTGAATTCCTATGGTTAACCCCCTCAACTTCTTGAACACAAAGGGCTATCACTGTTTAAATGTCCAGATTGTGTGCGACAACATGCAAATAATCCTCCATGTTAATGCAGGATTTGCTAGCAGTTTGCATGATGCATTCATCCTGCCTGAGCTCTTCAAAGAAAATAATCATGTGAACGGATGGCTTGTCAATGATGAGCTGCACCTTTTGCTGCCATGGGTAATGACCCCACAGGGCCATCTCGCCTGCTGGCTCAGCGTGAGTGCGTGCCAATCTCCTTCCCTCCCAGATCTGGCAAATTGCATCAGAGCGCTGCTTACCACCTGCAGCATGTTAACTAGGCCCAGGCCTCAAAATGGTCCCTCAAGAGTTCTAGGACATTGAGCCTGGGTCAGAGTCCTAGAAAAGAAACATGGACTAATAAGAAAGTAGGCCCCAGTAGTTGAATAATTGATGTCCCTAGTGTGCAAATCCTACAGTTTCCAGAACCACACATGTGCAGTAGATGTAGTTTCCTCAAAATATTTAGAGAAAAGCCCATTTTTTTCCTAAAAGTTCATTAGTTTTAAAAAAAATTAAACTATAATGAGCAGATGCATTATGTTCCATACCGTAAGAGAAAATGCTGTCTGTCAAGTTGCTTAAATCTGTATTTTATTATGTTGTTCCATTTGTTTATTCAGGTTTCTTTCATTTGTTGCTGTATTTATGGGGAATTATATTTTGCCTGTCTACTTATAAAATCATTTGCTTTCTCTGGGATAGAGACACAACTTTATTTTACTATATGGTAGTAATGTTTGAGGACACCTTGGCCATAAACCTAGCCGTAAATTACCCCAGCGTTTTAACTAGCTTGAGAAAGTTGCTACTAGCACAGCTAAACAGATGGCCATAGCATAATTCCTAAGAAATAAATAATGCACCAACATGGGAGCACGGCACTGCAGGAAACTATTGCTTTGCTTTACCACTGAAGTGTTAGGGAAAGATTCATAATTGCAACCAATTTTGTAAACTCAGTCTCCTAATTTGTGTTCTGGGTAATAGAAAGCAACTTTAGTTTTCATCAGTACAGAGGTTATGGTTGCTTTGTTTCTTCCTAATCATTAATTAGTTTTTATGCTCATTTATGAGGATATTTTTGCAAAATTTCATATAACAAATTTCTGATGTCTGCTGTGCAACATGGGAGGCATGATGAAGAGGCCAGGCACCAGGAGCAAAAGTTGGTAGAAGTCAATCCAGGTATCTCCCAGTGGCTAGCATTCTGCATTGCCTGCCCCCTTTCTCAACTAGAAAATGCAATTACATGTATCTGGGGTGCGGGATTGAAAGAGGAACAAACTAATTGGTTCTGTTTTTTATCTGCAGACACTAAAATTGAAAATTGATTTTAAATCTTACTAAGGAACAGCAATCCATCAAAAAATAGCAAATGTATAGTAATCATAGTTTATTTCAGAATGTTCCATTTACCATAATTTTTTTTTGTCACTTAGATGTCAGCAATTTGATTTGTGTAAAAATGCATTAAAATTAGAATGTTAATACTACTGCAGAGAGGATAAACACTTGCTACGGTCAGATGCTTCAATAGATATTTAAACCCACTATTCCTAATTTTGTTTATACCCAACACTACACTAATGCTAAACCTGCAAAAGATTGTTACTTTAAACAAAGTAGTTTGTCATTATTCAGTGGATTACTGTACAATTGTAAATCTATTTTGAAGAAAATAATTTTCAGACAATTTGAAGTAAACTACAATTAAAAATGGCTCTCCAAATAATTAGCGACAACACATGTGCTTAGCCTTTTTATTGAACTATTGTAACTGAACCTGCTGAAAGTTACAAGAATGCTCCAAGATAAATACCTATAGTGACTTTATCCTTGACTATTCACTGAAAAAATACCCCACTCATTTTTTTAGATTTTCTAAATGTTGAATGGTTTCATCCCATCCTACCTCTTCCAGCCTAGCGTCACAGCACGCATCCTCTGTTTTATCATTGGTGACTGAATCTTTAGCCATCAGGCCCCTACATTCTGGAATTTTCTTCCTAACCCCCTTCCCATTGCCTCCTCCTTCAACCATGTCTTCTGTCACCATCGTACAGCCTTGTGTACCACTCCCATATGAAGCACTTTGGGACATTTATGTATGTGCTATATAAGTGCAAGTTCTTGTAATTTATTTATTAAAATTTACTGTGTAGCAGCTGGCATTTAGATCAGGACCACTATCTTTGCTACATTTCCAAGGCGTACCATTGAAACAAGATATTCTGTTACTGAACCTCCACTTCCCCCTTTGTGGGTGGCAGTACAAGTATTGCTTCAACTTCCTGGTCAGGCTCCTCTTCTGCCACTAGTTTAGTCTACTTCTCCTCTTCAGTCTGCTCCAAGGCAGTGCCCCTTGGCAGGGTGAAGTTGTGTAAAGCACAGCAGACGACAACAAACCTGGAACCCTTGGCCAGGCTGTATTGGATACACACTCCAATCTGCCATAACATAGAAACCTTTGTTTCAGCATCCCAATAGTATACTCCACCAAGATCTGAGTGGCTGCATGTACCTCGTTGATATTCTCTCTAGCTCTTGTCCGCGTGTTTTTCAAAGAATTTATTTGCTAGGGCAGCAGTGGTCTTTTAGTGGCCATCCATCCAGTCTTACCGGCCCTTTAAATAATGGTGACACCATTAATTATCACAAAGTGAACGAATCATGAGAGGTAGCAAGCATTAATGGCCATGATTCTCACGCGAGGCATCTGTTACTTGCATGATGCACCTGTGAATTTCAGGTTGGGAGATTTAACACTTATTGCTGCTTGGAAGAACCTTGTGGAGGAAAGAATTTAATGCAGCTCCACATCGATGGAATGGAAGCCCTTTGTGTTCATAAAGGTGGACAGCACTAGGATCCACATGAGCCAATAATGCCCTGCACTTTGGATAAGACAACATCGGTAAAAGTGCAGGGCTCTTTCATGCTGCTGGCTGTTTTCCATAGGGATATTAATGAAGTCACTCACCCCAGCATGCTATGCATCTGTTACCTGCATGTTGCTATGGTGAATTGCAGGTTGGGATATTTAATACATATCTTGTGTGGAAGAACCCCATGGCAAACAATTTTAAGGCCATATTCACCTTGATAGCCACTAATACTGCATTCCCTGTGCTAGAAATGGGTTCCAGTTCTGGCTGCAGTAGACGGCATAATCCTATCATGGTTTTCATTGGGAATCGTAGTCTCATAAGGCATACCTCCTCAGACATATTCAAATAATCTTTCTATGTCTGGCATAAATGAGTGACATTTTACAGGTCTCTGATTGCTGGTGGTGTAACAAACCTCCCTTACATGTCTCCTCTGATCTTCCTCTCCCTCCAAAACCTGAGGAATGCCTAGCAGTAAAGCCATAGCTGTTATTTAGGCAATAATATACTACTACTGCATTGCCTTACATCCACAAGTGGGAGGTGGGATGCAGCTTTAACATTCTGGGAGTATGTGAATCAAACTGAATCATCTTTCATAAGGGAATATCCAGTCTATTGTTTGTTGTTCGTGCAAGCACAAAGCTCGCAATATGTTGGTCCCACTGCCTCTGTGCTCAATGAGAAAATGCACCCTTATGTTTATTCTACCGTGAAGTCATATGAGCTAGTGCCTTTGTGTCTGTCAGTCTGACTTAGTGAAAACTGTTACAAGCGTAATAAAGTGTTTATTGTATCAGTAGTGTAGCTATTCTGTTACCAGATGAAATTGGAATGGGTCACTTGTTTCTTACATACTGTAGTGGCTTACCTTTGGGTGCTAATATAACCATAGAAGGCAATGACTAACAATGCCCACTGGCATAATGGAAATAATTGTTTATTTCTCGAAAACAATATGGTTTGCCTGAAATAAAGCCATCTGATACTAGCATACAGGTGTTTATCTGAAATCCATCCAGTTTTAGCACAGGTATTAACTTGTTTTAAATGGTAACTTCATTATATGTTATCAATTTCTCAACTAATGCATTTTATTTATTTATTTTTTTGCTAGGCTGATGCCATTTATGACATGATTGGTTTTCCAGATTTCATTTTAGATATAAAGGAGCTGGATGAAGTTTATGATGGTGTGAGTAAGCATATCCGAACAGGATTGAGATACTGAACCAATTTTTTTATTGTTGGTTTTATTTGCCATTTTGCTTTGCACCAGACTATGTCCAAAACTTTTGAATCTGTCCAAAAAAGACATCTGCATTATAATGCAACAGTTGCTCAGTCTAATGACCCTTGGGAATGTTTAATTTAATCTCACTAACCAAAATGGTCATTGGCTGATGGGGAAGGAAAGGCGGCGCCAATGTAAGGTTTCTGTAAGATTTGAAGTTAACAAAGGGGCAGTTGTGCTTATTGTATACAAAACTTACTGCTACCTTGTGCGATGGTTAACAATGGATTGTACTTAGTAAATGCAAATGATCATTCAAACCATGGACAAAAACACATTTTTTGAAAATGACATTAATTGAATGCTTTCACCAACTATGACTTGATGATATTTTTAAAATTACAACTACCTAAATATACAATTTTTAAAAACTGCCAGAAATTGATATACATGTGTGAACATTTCTTGATACCTCTTGTCAGTGTGACATAGAATATCCATCTATATTTATGCATGTTAAACTCACCTACATTTGAATTGATACACAAGAACATTGTTCCCAGGTCCAGAATTACACTGTACTGGTCTTGTTGTCTATAAATTTAATTATCATCTACCTACCACAGGTAAACCAAGCTTTATGTGTACAAATTATTACAAAAGTGAAACATACTATTTCATGTCTCAGAAGTAGTCCCTTTATTTCTACGTTCCTTTTTTTCAAAGTTGAGGAACATTGTGATCTTAGTTGTGTTACACAGTCTTCTGTCCATTTTAAAGGGACAATGAATCCGATAATACTTCAGCGCTTCGGTTGCCGAGGTCCTGTATTGTTGGGCATGAAGGCCTAAATCCTACTCTGCGTCCGATGCGATGAAAAATAGTTGAGAAACCCTTAAGGAGTTAAGAGCCTGCACATCAACTGTACACAAGGTTCAAGGCCCCCATATCTGTTGCAAATTAAAGGGCCTCCCTATAATGTGGCTGGAATGCCTATGTGAGGAGGTTCTGCAGAAACAAAATAAAGTTTTAGACCTGGTTGGCCTTCTCTTTGTTATAGGACCACTCTTCCTTACTACCTCAGCTTTTACTTGGCCACCAATGGCCAATTCCTGAAAGAAGATGAATGTCCTTAACTGCATTTTTTTCTAAAATGGCTGCGCTTCATGACTGCTAGCGCCTAACCTTCCAGCCCCCAAACACGATAGTGCATCGAAGTGCCACAAAAATATTTAAATGATCTACCTGTGCATTATTGTGCGAGATCAGTACACTGGGGCGAAGGTGCATGCAGCGCCTGAGGAGCAGCAGTCCCAGTGGCTCAACTCGGGACCACGTTATCTGCCACACTGTTTAAGAATTGTCAATGGTATTTGGTGAATAACAAATGAAGGTTTGTTCCATTTATATTTAGTATGCATGGTTCTTCAAATTCACTTATTATCTTCCAATAATTTGCGTCTTTCCATTTTTGCACCAGTATGAAGTATCAGAGGATTTGTTCTTCCAAAATATGTTGAATTTCTACAACTTTTCAGCCAAGGTTATGGCTGACCAGCTTCGGAAACCACCTAACCGAGATCAGTAGGTGTTCTGAAATTTCTGTTCACCTCACTTAGAAATAGTATTTCTTTAAGTATAAAAAAGGGAGAAAATAACATGAAAATAGATTCCCTTTTGCTTTTAACCTTTTTTTTTAAATGATGTTTTAATTAACAAAATTGCATGGATAATAATGTAAACATGGAAATCGAGTTACATCGAGTCCACAGCACAGAAACAGGCCATTCGGCCCAACTGGTTTGTGCCGGCATTTATGCTCCACACAAGCCTCCTCCCTCCCTACTTCATCTAACCCTATCAGGATATCCTTCTATTCCTTTCTTCCTCGTGTGCTCATCCAGCTTCCCCTTAAATGCATCTATGATATTTGCATCAATTACTGTTTGTGGTAGCGAGTTCCACATTCTTATCGCTCTTTGGGTAAAGAAGTTTCTCCTGAATTCCCTATTGGATTTATTAGTGACTATCTTATATTTATGTCCTCTAGTTTTGGACTCCTCCCACATGTGCTGTACAATTCTGTGATTTTTTTTCTCTCCAGCAGATGTTCTGATAAAATTGCCCATTTTAAAATTTGCTGAGGACTTTCAATATGCTGGTTAATGTTTACATAGAATTTACAGCACAGATTGTGCTGTTTATTTATGAAGAATATTACGGGAGTAGAATTAACAAATTCATATGCTGTGGGAGCACATATCAAGAATTCAGTTGTGGAGATCAGTGGGCCCTTCAGGATTTTCTGTACCTATTAATGGCCATAAAATACTGCAGGGCCCACTGACCTGCACCTTCAAGTTCCCAATATATTCCCAGGTGCATAAAGCACCACACAAGGAGCATAAATTAATAAAATCTGTCCGTACGTGTACATTTTACAAGATGCAGATAAAAGTAAGGTTTAAGGTATTTGTGTTTATTGAAACAGCTCAAACGCTGAATGTTTTCTGTGAAATTTTACAGTTATGATATCAGTAATGTTCTAAGTTTACCATTAATATTTAAACAAATTTATGAGCTGGAAATAAATAAATAAGTTTTGATACAGAATTTGCTCATGGGAATAAATAGTTAAAATTAGAAAAATGAACTGCAAGCAATATTTTTTCAGAACGTACCAAGAGTGAATTGTAATAAAGACATGTTGCTAAAAACAATAGATTTTTATATCCTTTTATCTGTAATTAAAGGAAAGTCCCATTGATTACATTAGTTTATCTGTCAAAACGTCCCTTAAAGGAAGGAAACAGACATAAAATTTGCCTAAATAATAACTAACTGCACAATGCAAATTGCAAATGGAATGTTGGCCTTCATTGCAAGAGGATTTGAGTACAGGAGAAAGGATGTCTTACTGCAGTTATACAGGGCCTTGGTGAGACCACACCTGGAGTATTGTGTGCAGTTTTGGTCTCCTTACCTAAGAAAGGATATACTTGCCATAGAGGGAGTGCAACGAAGGTTCACCAGACAGATTCCTGGGATGGCAGGACTGTCGTATGAGGAGAGATTGGGTCGACTCGGCCTGTATTCACTTGTGTTTGGAAGAATGAGAGGGGATCTCATTGAAACATATAAAATTCTGACAGGGCTAGACAGACTGGATGCAGGGAGGATGTTTCCCCTGGCTGGGGGTCCAGAATGAGGGGTCACAGTCTCAGGGTACGGGGTAGGACATTTAGGACTGAGATGAGGAGAAATTTCTTCACTCAGAGGGTGGTGAACCTGTGGAATTCTCTACCACAGAAGGCTGTGGAGGCCAATTCACTGAATATATTTAAGAAGGAGCTAGATAGATTTCTAGACACAAAAGGCATTAAGGGGTATGGGGAGAGAGTGGGAATATGGTATTGAGATAGAGGATCAGCCATGATCATATTGAATGGCGGAGCAGGCTCGAAGGCCCGAATGGCCTACTCCTGCTTCTATTTTCTATATTTCTATGTTTAATGTAATTTATTCTCTTTGGAGCCTTTGGGACATTTCTGAGAGAGGTGATTAGGCAATCTATAAATAAAGTTCTTCTTCGTAAGTGACTGGTAATTGCATATTAATAAACCGGAATTAACAACGGTTCAAGTACTTCTGTGCTTTTCTTTTGACTATAGGTGGAGCATGACACCTCCTACTGTAAATGCATATTATCTGCCAACAAAAAATGAGATAGTCTTTCCCGCTGGCATTTTGCAAGCACCATTCTATGCCAGAAGCAGTCCAAAGTAAGTACATCCCCTTGTTTTTCAGTGCCATGATATCTTCATTAAACATCCATCACATAAAGATCAGATCAAATAACCAATATTTATTTTCTTTTTAACAACAGGGCTCTGAACTTTGGTGGCATTGGAGTGGTGATGGGTCATGAATTAACTCATGCCTTTGATGACCAAGGTACAGTAATAGATACAAGCCCAGAAATTCCAGCAGCACAATGGCACCGCTGGAACTTTGCAGGGATGAAATCCCGCTGCCCATCTGGCCTTGCCGTGACCCCATCCTAAATCCCAGGGACGGAATTATTTAAGTATTAAGGGTGGGCGCCTATGCCAGTAGTGGCACTATGCACCTACCTAATTTTGGAGCAGCGCAATGCCTTTGCATTGAAGATAGCACAGGCCAGGCTCATGGAAGATTTGTATGAAGCAGTCACCCATCGCTGCTACTCCCTTGTAGGTGGGCCCCATATTCAATTGACAGTTGATCTATCCAGAATTAATTAGCATTTGATACCATATTGTGGGGTCCACATGCAACCCTGTATGGCAAGTACACCTGCTTCGTGCAAAGTACTTATCGCTGGCTGTACAAGAGGTGTAACTGACAGAGAGCCAGGGTTCCCACCAGGCACACCCGTAAATATAATGTTGGGACAAAGGTGGGGGGTTGAATGGAAGACATGCCCCCTCCCCACCCCTCCATCAGACGTTCTCATAGTGAGTAAGGAGCAAAATCTAGCACAACTATGTTCTGCTCCAATTTCCTGGCATTCCATTGATTTCCACCCCATAAAAGAACAGAATTTCTAGGCCACAGTATTTTATTGTAATGATCATGTAGTGTTGATACATTTTTCTATACTACAAGAATTTTTCTTGTGCAGGCAGAGAATATGACAAAGATGGTAATCTACGACCATGGTGGCAAAATGCTTCAGTTGAAACTTTTAAGAACAAAACTGAATGTATGGTCAACCAGTACAACCAGTTCACAGTAAATGGAGAACATATCAACGGAAAGCAGACATTGGGTGAAAACATTGCAGACAATGGTGGCCTCAAAGCTGCATATCATGTAGGTTGTTAATTTATATCTATATCTATATATATATATATATATATGCTTAATAATGTGAAACAATTGACACCTTGTAAATATATCTAGTATTGCTTACACACAATTCATTTTCAAAAGGTGTTTTATAAAGTACAATCTAAGACACCTGTTATGAAAATTAGGGCACGTTTAATTAAAGTAGCTGCGTGGATAGAGTGATGGCTGGGAGACAGAAAGCAAAGAGTATGGGTAAATCAATGTTTATCAGAATGACAGGATGTGGTGTGTGTCCCAGGGATCTGTGCTGAGGTTTTTATTTTCTATTTATATAATTGATTTCAACATTGGCACAAGAGGAACGATACTGAAGTTTGCTAATGATACCAAATATGGGAACATAGCAAACTGAAGAAGAATGCAGGAGACTACAAGAAGACAGTCAACTTAAAGGAATGGCCAGATAGAAGGCAAATGCAGTTCATTGCAGAGAAATGTGAAGCACTAGATTTTTGGGAGAAAGAACAATGAAATACCCGATACGCTAAACAATAAACTCTTAATAGTATGGTGAAATTGATCTTGCTAAGAAAGCAAACACATTGGGGTAGAAATTCTTCTCAGACTCTATCGTATCAGCGGCCTGTT
This sequence comes from Heptranchias perlo, assembly GCF_035084215.1. Taxonomy (NCBI): domain Eukaryota; kingdom Metazoa; phylum Chordata; class Chondrichthyes; order Hexanchiformes; family Hexanchidae; genus Heptranchias; species Heptranchias perlo. The sequence goes on along the minus strand of NC_090337.1, from coordinate 27,984,552 downwards.
AAACTCCCTGCCCGATATTCAGTCCCATCGCCTTCAATAGAACTGAATATCGAGCAGAGTGTGTAACCGGCGGCCGATACGATCCCGCCTGTTTATCGCTACTGGCTAAGACAAATTTCTACACCATAGGTCTTTAAAGCTGAAGGTGCAGATAGATCCTGCTGGATTAGCACAAGTAGAGCAAGAAGAAATCAGAATGGGTTGCTGAGGAACTAAGTTGACATGTGACTTGCAGCAGGAGTAACATTAGGGTTTCATTATCTAGTTCACTGTCACATTATATGTGGTGCATCTGCATGAGAAGGAAGAGAAGCTGAATGTAACAATGAACTGCAGCTGCCACTTGCCCTCTGACTTCCCCATCTCCCACATCCTCTCGGTCTCTCCAGAGGCTTCAAGGCTTCCTTCTCAAATTGGTTAGGAGGGCTGAGGCTGTGGGAGCTATTACAAGTGGCCAACCATTCCCAGTGTTCATGCACTGATTTCTCCTTCAAGAAGAATGATGATGGAGTCTACATTCAAGTGGACAGATGATTCTCAGTTGGTGTGTGCGCGCTGATGGGAGAAGAGCTCAATCCTGGACACACATTGCATTGAAAGCCAGATAAGGCAGATAGATGAGTTGCCTTGCGTGCTAGGCACTTGGCAGCCAGATCTCATAACTTTGCAGCCTCAAATTCATTCAAACCGACCTGGCAGATGCCATCATGGTCTGTCGGTGGCTGTGTTTTCCCAGGTATGAGGGATAATAGTGCAGGATTTTAGGGTGACCTTTAATGTGAATTTATAGCATTTCATCTGCCCACCTCTGTTACGATATATGGACTGCAGCTCACCGTAGAAGACGGCTTTGAGAATTCTATAATCAGGCGTGTGAATGACGTGTCCAGACCGGTGCAACTGAACCTTTTTGATCATGGCCTCAATTCCAGTTATATTGCAGCGCTTGAAGACATCAGTGTTATGCACCCTGTACTGCCACTTGATGCCAGCAATACATCATAGTCAGCACAAGTGGAAAAGGACAAGCCGCTTGGTATGACGGTGGGGGCAAATCAACAACTCCGATCCATAAAGAAGGGTCATGAGGACAACAGCTTGGTATATAGTGATTTGTAAGCCAGACTGAAAGGATTCATATAGGGAGTCTTGGGAGAGATTGGCACAGAGCTGGGAGGCAAGGAGACATCTTAGGATCTTGGAGAGGAAAGGGAGATGAGTTAAGGATGAGTTTTTTGAGGAGTGGGATGATGAATCGAGTATGGATCTAGTTTTTATTTCTTAGATAATTACATTCCTGCACACCTTTATGTTCTCAGCGTGGTTTGATAATTTGTAAATAGTCTGTAAGCTTAACTATGTTCTATATACATTTCAGGCCTACAAAACATGGGTGAAACAGAATGGAGAAGAAAAAATATTGCCTGCTGTTGAATTGACCAACCACCAGCTCTTTTTTGTAGGGTTTGCACAAGTAAGAATTGTGAAACGTCAATAAATTGCAAGAAAATTGCTTTCCTTATTTTGTTCTCCATATTTAAATACCATTATTGAGTGTTTTGAAACTTCACATTGAATATCATTTGTTTTTTTAAAACCCTATTTAAAAAAAGCCTGACATCTGTAGTGGGTAAGTTGTTGGAGGGTATTCTGAGAGACAGGATCTACAGGCATTTGGAGAGGCAGGGACTGATTAGGAACAGTCAGCATGGTTTTGTGAGAGGAAAATCATGTCTCATGAATTTGATTGAGTTTTTTGAAGGGGTAACCAAGAAGATAGATGAGGGCTGTGCAGTAGACGTGGTCTACATGGACTTTAGCAAAGTCTTTGGCAAATATGTGAGGGCAAGGCTGGATGGCATCTATTTTAATGCAAGGAGTCTTGCGAATAAGGTGGATGAACTGAAGGTGTTGATAAACACATGGGAGTATGATATTGTTGCTGTCACAGAGACATGGTTGAGGGAGGGGCAAGACTGGCAGCTCAATATTCCGGGGTACAGAATCTTCAGGCGAGACAGAGGGGGAGGTATAAGAGGAGGGGGGGTCGCAATATTAATTAAAGAATCAATTACTGCCATAAGGAGGGATGATATATTAGCAGGTTCCTCTAATGAGGCCATATGGGTGGAGCTTAAAAACAAAAAGGGGGCAAGCACTTTGATGGGAGTGTACTATAGGCCCCCAAACAGTCAGGGGGAGATAGAGGAACAGATATGTAGGCAAATCTCAGAAAATTGTGCAAATAATAGGGTAATAATAGTGGGGGATTTCAACTTCCCCAATATTAACTGGGATACTCAGAGTGTAAAAGGCTTAGAGGGTACAAAATTCTTAACGTGCATCCAGGAGAGCTTTTTGAGCCAGCATGTAGAAAGTCCTACAAGAGAGGGGGCGGTACTGGACCTAATTCTAGGGAATGTGGCCGGCCAAGTGGAAGAAGTGCTAGTAGGTGAGCACTTTGGTGACAGTGACCATAATTCGGTGAGTTTTAAGGTGGTCATGGAAAAGGACAGGGAGGGGCCGGAAATAAAGGTTCTAAATTGGGGGAAGGCCGATTTTAATAGGATAAGGCAGGATCTGGCCAAAATGGACTGGGATCAGCTGCTTGTAGGAAAATCCGCATCGGAGCAATGGGAGTCTTTCAGAAGGGAGATTGAGACCATACAATGGCAACATGTTCCCGTAAAGGTCAAGGGTGGTTCCAAGAACTCCAGGGAACCTTGGATGTCAGGGGATATACGAGAATGGATTAGGAAAAAAAGGAGGGCTTTTGGCAGATACAAAAGGCTAAAGACGGAGGAAGCCCTAGAGGAGTACAAAAAGTGCAGGGGGATACTTAAAAAAGAAATTAGGAGATCAAGGAGGGGCCATGAAATAACACTGGCGAGCAAAATAAAGGAAAATCCTAAGATGTTTTATAAGTATATTAAGGGTAAGAGGATGACTAGGGAAAAAATAGGGCCCATTAGGGACAAAAATGGCAATCTGTGTGTGGAGCCGGCAGATGTAGGAGGGGTTCTAAATGAATTTTTTGCATCTGTTTTCACTATGGAGAAGGACGATATAGACATAGAAATACGGCAGGGGGACTGTGATATACTCGAACATATTAACATCGAGCGGGAGGAGGTATTGGCGGTTTTAGCAGGCCTAAAAATGGATAAATCCCCAGGCCCGGACGAAATGTATCCCAGGCTACTGTGTGAGGCAAAGGAGGAGATTGCGGGGGCTCTGACACATATATTCAGAACCTCTCTGGCCACAGGGGATGTGCCAGAGGACTGGAGAACCGCTAATGTAATACCATTATTCAAGAAGGGGAGTAGGGAAAAACCGGGGAACTACAGGCCAGTGAGCCTAACATCAGTGGTAGGAAAATTATTGGAAAAAATTCTGAAGGACAAAATTAGTCTCCACTTGGAGAAGCAAGGATTAATCAGGGATAGTCAACATGGCTTTGTCAAGGGAAGATCATGTCTGACTAATTTGATTGAATTTTTTGAGGGGGTGACTAGGCGTGTGGATGAGGGTAACGCAGTGGATGTGGTATACATGGATTTCAGTAAGGCCTTCGATAAAGTCCCCCACAGGAGACTGGTCAAGAAGGTACGAGCCCATGGAATCCAGGGTGCCTTGGCACTTTGGATACAAAACTGGCTTAGTGGCAGAAGGCAGAGGGTGATGGTCGAAGGTTGTTTTTGTGACTGGAAGCCTGTGGCCAGTGGGGTACCACAGGGATCGGTGCTGGGTCCCTTGCTGTTTGTGGTCTACATTAATGACTTGGATATGAATGTAAAAGGTATGATCAGTAAGTTCGCTGATGATACAAAGATTGGTAGGGTGGTAAATAGCGAGGAGGATAGCCTCAGTCTGCAGGACGATATAGATGGGTTGGTCAGATGGGCGGAACAGTGGCAAATGGAATTTAACCCGGAAAAGTGCGAGGTGATGCACTTTGGAGGGACTAACAAGGCAAGGGAATACACAATGAATGGGAGGACCCTAGGCAAGACAGAGGGTCAGAGGGATCTTGGTGTGCAAGTTCACAGATCTCTGAAGGCGGCGGAACAGGTAGATAAGGTGGTAAAGAAGGCATATGGGATACTTGCCTTTATTAGCCGAGGCATAGAATATAAGAGCAAGGAGGTTATGATGGAGCTGTATAAAACACTGGTTAGGCCACAGCTGGAGTACTGTGTGCAGTTCTGGTCGCCACACTACAGGAAGGATGTGATCGCTTTGGAGATGGTGCAGAGGAGATTCACCAGGATGTTACCAGGGCTGGAGCGCTTCAGCTATGAAGAGAGACTGGGAAGATTGGGTTTGTTTTCCTTAGAGCAGAGGAGGCTGAGGGGGGACATGATTGAGGTGTACAAAATTATGAGGGGCACAGATAGGATGGATACTAAGGAGCTTTTTCCCTTTGTTGAGGGTTCTATAACAAGGGGACATAGATTCAAGGTAAAAGGCGGGAGGTTTAGAGGGGATTTTAGAAAGAACTTTTTCACCCAGAGGGTGGTTGGAGTCTGGAACTCACTGTCTGAAAGGGTTGTGGAGGCAGGAACCCTCACAACATTCAAGAAGCATTTGGATGAGCACTTGAAATGCCATAGCATACAAGGCTACGGACCAAATGCTGGAATATGGGATTAGAGTAGACAGGGCTGATGGCCGGCACGGACACGATGGGCCGAAGGGCCTCTATCCGTGCTGTATAACTCTATGACTCTATGACAAGGTACCGCATGGTAGGTTGTTACATAAGGTTAAATCTCACGGGATCCAAGGTGAGGTAGCCAATTGGATACAAAATTGGATTGACGACAGAAGACAGAGGGTGGTTGTAGAGGGTTGTTTTTCAGACTGGAGGCCTGTGACCAGCGGTGTGCCTCAGGGATCGGTGCTGGGTCCGCTGTTATTTGTTATTTATATTAATGATTTGGATGAGAATTTAGGAGGCATGGTTAGTAAGTTTGCAGATGACACCAAGATTGGTGGCATTGTGGACAATGAAGAAGGTTATCTAGGATTGCAACGGGATCTTGATAAATTGGGCCAGTGGGCCGATGAATGGCAGATGGAGTTTAATTTAGATAAATGTGAGGTGATGCATTTTGGTAGATCGAATCGGGCCAGGACCTACTCCGTTAATGGTAGGGCGTTGGGGAGAGTTATAGAACAAAGAGATCGAGGAGTACAGGTTCATAGCTCCTTGAAAGTGGAGTCACAGGTGGATAGGGTGGTGAAGAAGGCATTCAGCATGCTTGGTTTCATTGGTCAGAACATTGAATACAGGAGTTGGGATGTCTTGTTGAAGTGTCTTGTTGAAGTTGTTCAAAGACATTAGTAAGGCCACACTTGGAATACTGTGTACAGTTCTGGTCACCCTATTATAGAAAGGATATTATTAAACTAGAAAGAGTGCAGAAAAGATTTACTAGGATGCTACCGGGACTTGATGGTTTGACTTATAGGGAGAGGTTGGATAGACTGAGACTTTTTTCCCTGGAGAGTAGGAGGTTTAGGGGTGGTCTTATAGAAGTCTATAAAATAATGAGGGGCATAGATAAGGTAGATTGTCAAAATCTTTTCCCAAAGGTAGGGGAGTCTATAACGAGGGGGCATAGATTTAAGGTGAGAGGGGAGAGATACAAAAGGGTCCAGAGGGGCAATTTTTTCACTCAAAGGGTGGTGAGTGTCTGGAACGAGCTGCCAGAGGCAGTAGTAGAGGCGGGTACAATTTTGTCTTTTAAAAAGCATTTGGACAGTTACATGGGTAAGATGGGTATAGAGGGATATGGGCCAAGTGCAGGCAATTGGGACTAGCTTAGTGGTATAAACTGGGCGACATGGACATGTTGGGCCGAAGGGCCTGTTTCCATGTTGTAAACTTCTATGATTCTACTTTACAATTATGCTCTCGAAATAGTGTATACAATTGTTTTGTCAACTCTTAACATGGGTAAGGAGGATCATTTGAAAGTTATTTGTAGAGCACTTACCATTTTCAACTGTGAGGGAGAGGGATTTGTAAAAGGTTTGTCATTTTCAGCAATGTTACTACTACAGTGAATATTGTGATTAAAAACAGAAGAGAATTCTTTAATTAAATTAAAATCTGAGGCACACTTGATAGTATCCAAAGTGACGAAATGTAAGTTATAAACTTAACTTTAGTTAAAGCAATTAACAATTACATAAATACCTGAGTCTTTGTAAAGTCATAATCACTATACTAATGTTTATACAGTGTAATTTCAAGGCAAATATGATAGTAATTGGTGGACTAATGTAACATTCCTCTAGTGAAATTGGGTTCAGAAGCATTATTTTAAATGGTCAGTGTTAAAAGGTTTGGTGTATACAGTAATAGTGCTTATATTATTTTGTTTGCCCTTTTGATTTTTTAGGTTATAGATATGTGATGCTGATAGATTTTATTTCCTAACAGGTATGGTGCTCAGTGCGTACACCGGAGAGTGCACATGAAGGCCTTATTACAGATCCACACAGCCCAGCCAAATTTCGGGTTATTGGAACATTATCAAATTCCAAAGACTTTGCTGAACATTTCAATTGTCCCATGGGGGCCCCAATGAATCCTGGAAAACAATGTGAAGTGTGGTAGTTGTGGATGTCCTAATGATGGAACTTTAGACTGGATCATTTTCACAGCAAATTGAAAAAATATACTGAAACATTGACCTAAGAGGAAATCATGATACAAGAAAACATACATTATATCATGCACTTTTTTGTACCTCAGATGTTAAAAGATTATTAAAGGTTAAAAATACATAGTACATGTCTGCGTGTTTCACTAGCCTGTGGTGCACAAAACCTAACCTCTTAATATGGTAGAACAATCTATAGCTTCTTTCTGAGGAGGAGATAAAGGTGAAATATTTTGTGTTCTAGAAGATCTACATGATCCAGGGTATGGGTTGTAGATCCATGCTTGTTTCCCACGCAGAGTGACAGTGTTCACATCATTACAGAATACCGTGAAGCTGTGCTTTTATTGTGTCATCAATTGAAAATTGTAGCCTGTTGACTGGCACACTTAGGGGTAGATTTTGAGATATTCAGTGTTACAAGTCTTAAGCCTATTTGTACAGTGTCACGCAAAATTGAAATTGCCCAAATTAACTTGAAAATAAATGGTACCTGGTCTTTGTGAATTAGATATTATCGCTGAAACTAAATAACCATCTTAGTCTGTCATGGTAATTTATTTTGTATCTCATCCATTGCTTGCAGTGGAAGAGCTTAGGTACTGAGACCCATTTTGTCTTTAATATATCAGCTTTGCTAATACTCTAATAGAGCAGGCAGGGAGACCAAGTTATACTGGTAGTTTGCATCACTGTGGGAGGTTCACAGACCTTTGTGCATGTGCACTCGATTGCAGATTGTGATTAAAAACAGCAGAAAAGAGAATTCTGTAATTAAATGAGAAGCTGAGGCAAACTTCGTATCCAAAGTGAAGTAAAAAATGTAAGTTACAAACTTAACATTGTTAAAAGCAAATAAATTAACAATCACAGAAATAGTTAAAACATCATCTTAATCTTTGTAAAGTAATAATCACATACTTTTAAAATAAAATACTACATGAAAAAAATACTAAAATGGGAAGGCAGCCAAAATAACTGAATCTTTGAAGAATCCTATAATGTTAAGTTGAAAAGAAAGATAATGGAAAAAAGGAAAGATTATGAACAGTAGAAGGCAATGGAGAGTGATTGGCATAAAAATAACAATTTGCAAGGAGACCAAACTGATCGGAAAAATTACAAGACTGGAAAATATGAATTTTACAAAACACAAAAATAAAGCTTTGCTAGAGCTGTCCTTCAATCTCAACCTACACTATGAGTGGGTGTCACCAATTATCTCCTGTAGTGTTATATGCAGCACTTCATGATAGTGTGTTGATTAGCATCTCTGGAGCATCTATCTTATTGGCCAGGCAAATTTCCATCTTAAAGGTCGGATGATGTTAGAAGAAGGCACTGCAAGAGGGCAGCTCATTTTGAAATAACGGAGTCGATAAAGATAAAAGTTACATTGCAGTACTAGATTTGCAGACCCTGAGTAGGAAGATGGTTCAAAATAAATAATTTAAAAGGGTTGGTGGTAGATGTGAAAAAATGTACAGCATATTGTATTAACTACATTACTGATTTTTTTCACAAGCCCAAAGATAGTTATGCAGTGGTGACCACTTGAACTGTAAGAACTCTGCTTTTTTTTGATTAATCCACTGTCTTTTACACTGCTGCTTAGATCTGGCTGTTAATGCATGCAGCTTCATCTCTATATTAGAGCAGAGGTAGACTGCTCCGCTCTTCCTCTTAATACAGTGCCATTATGTGACTTACCCAGGAAATATGGAGAAACGTGAGTAAACATTATATTTCCTTTAGGCAGAATTATCAGTTATTCAATTATATTATCCTTCACATATTTTATTTCTGTGCTGTATGATTCTATTTTGAATTACCCATCCTCCTTCCGTTTTGACCTTGGCTGTGTGGAACTTATGGTTCTTCATCGGATATTACTGGCCCACTGTCTTGGCCATCATGTCCATAACGTTTAATGTTAATTATTTAAGATTATGGCTAATTATGTAGTTGCCTTTTCTGTCAAAAGTTTACTTCTCAAAAACCAAAGACATATATACTACTGATTGGCTGCTTTGGTTAGAGGAATGGTAGAGGGCCAAGAATGCGTAATTTAAATTCAGGTCATTTAAGTTCCTTAAAGGGATGTGCTGTGTGATTTCCTATTTAAATTGACTACCAATACCGTTATGTCTCGAAGATAATTTTTATTTGAAGAACCACTCTGCTTTAAAAGGTCTAATTTTTAAGCTAAGACTTCTACCTTTTTAGGAGATTTTGCCTCCTCTTGCATTTTCTTGAGTTTCATCACTCTTTACGCCATCTAGGCGAAAGCAAGCAGCCTGCTCCCCTATCTCTACCATTCTGAAATAAGCCATTGAGAGGTGCAGAAAGGCTTTTCAGGGTGATTCTTGACATTTTCCCCCTCCTCCTTGCAGGAAAATGTCTTTTCTCTACTTGGAACCTCTCCATAATGGCACAGCTAAGACCAGGATCTGAGCATGTAAAGGACTGCAAATCATACTACTCCACAGTATAGTTGGGCTAATGTACTATTTTTTTTCTAGTTGATGATTATATATACACATAAAAATTAAGCAAAATAATCAATCATCAAGGATGCAATAAACGTATTTTCTTAAAAATTGAGAAATATAGGTAAAGATCCAAGGTCCATATAATGTAAGATAAAACTGAAAAGAATAGACGATAGGAGTTAATTCAGGAAGTAATGACTAAATTGCACCAAACTTGATAGTTAAATTGCGAATTTGAAGAAGGAAGAAAAGACAGGGATTATAAGCAGATCATGATAAAACAAAGACTAAGTTTTGATTTCAATACTGCGAGGACGCAAAGAAGCCCTCCATGATTTTTGGCTTACATGTTGATTTGATGCTGACCCCAAACCAACCCAGGACTACCTAAAAGTCTATAATTTACCCCAGACATTCATTCAACATAAAGGGTGGAACTTCTGCCATCCCTTTTGACGAAGACCACTGATGAGGCAGAGGTCAGAGTGGCACTCTATAGTTCCGAAAGTGGGTACCAAAGGCCCCATCAGGCTGAAGGGGCGACTTTAAAATGTCCCCACCCCACCCCACCCCAGGTCCAGAGGGACAGCCTTGTTTTTCTTCCTTTTTGGGGCCTTCATTAAACCCACAATGAAACCCATGCCTCTTCAACAGGCGCCGGCCTTGCTGAGGCTATCGGGAGTAAGTTGGGTGGAATTCCCAAGGTAGCCTGGAAATGCCCCCAAACACGACCCCAAAGTTAGTTTTCAATGTAACAAGAGGTGGGCCTGACCCCCTCCCCCCTCTCCAGTGCAATATGTCAGGGTAGACGTTTGGAGCAAAAACTCAGTGGATCTAGGATCCACTTCAAGTGTGGCCCTCTCCTATGGATTCATACCCCAGTTTTGTCGCCTGGTGGCTGGAATTTCCAACCTAAAATGTATTCAGGTTCATGAATTCCTAGTTCCCCAAGTACAGTAATCAATAGGGATGGCCATGATTATCAGAAATCTGAAAAAAGAACTCAGCATGTAACCAAAAAATTGTTTATTACTGCAAAGGATGATCATTTCTACTCATCAACATTTTATGCAATAAACAGGTTAAATGTAAAACACATTGATTCAATGGTTGTATTTATAAAGGTTTAATATTTTCATACAAGATCTAGTGACCTATTACTTTTTGCTGCTTAACATTTACTGGTTGGGATTCATGTCTGAAACAGCCAATCTTTCTTTCAAATGTTATTTATGTTGTTTATTAGCGCACATAATTATATGTGCAATAATAAGTTTTACAAATGATGTGGAGATGCCGGTGATGGACTGGGGTTGACAATTGTAAACAATTTTACAACACCAAGTTATAGTCCAACAATTTTTATTTGAAATCTACAAGCTTTCGGAGGCTTCCTCCTTCCTCAGGTAAATGTTCAGGAGCTCCTCGAAGCCTACGCATTTATACATATAGAACAATACATGGTGTTTACAGACTGCCCCTGCAACTGCCCGTTGCCAAGGCAATCACCGTGTTCAGACAGAGAGGTGTCACCTACAGAACCCCCAAATACACATTCAAGTTCCGCACCCATGAGGACGGCCTCAACCGGGATCTTGGGTTCATGTCACGCTACACGTTACCCCACCAGCGAACAAAAGCTATCTGTTTTTAATATAATGGGTCATTTGCTGGCTTTCTCTGCCTTCCAGATGTTTCTGCCTCTTTTTTTTTCCTGTTTGTTTTTTTGTTGAATGTGTATTCGGGGGTTCTGTTGGTGACACCTCTCTGTCTGAACACGGTGATTGCCTTGGCAACGGGCAGTTGCAGGGGCAGTCTGTAAACACCATGTATTGTTCTATATGTATAAATGCGTAGGCTTCGAGGAGCTCCTGAACATTTACCTGAGGAAGGAGGAAGCCTCCGAAAGCTTGTAGATTTCAAATAAAAATTGTTGGACTATAACTTGGTGTTGTAAAATTGTTTACAAGTTTTACAAAGTATTTGAGTGGCTTTTGAAAAATTCTATAAATTGTATAATTGAAAGACTTTGGTTAAACAATTATTTTAAAGTCAAAGAAATTACTTGTTAAAAAATCCTGAACCTTGGATTACATTAACAAGCTTTAAGTTGAATGCTATTTTTTTCAGTCAGTAATTGTTTTCTTGACTATAGAAATTTTTGGTTTATCTCACGATTTGAATGATGTCACATAAGAGTTTTCTGACTTGGTGCTCGCCCAGGGAGTACCACTTGCCAGAAGTGCCTAAGTTTTCACTATGAGCTTCTGGCAGGTGAGGCTCCCCACTGGGAGCATGAAGTCATAAAATTACCACTAAATTTATACCACTGTTTTTGAAATTAATATATTGTTATGATGATATACCTGATTTTAACGGTCTGTGTTATTTTTATTTAACCTTGGAACTCAAGACATGCTGTCACTTTTGAATGTCTCATTAGTGTGATTCACTGTCAGACTAATAGCTGAAATATTCAGTTTTCTCCTGTGAATCTTCATTCTACACTATCTCTTTGGGCAACTAATCTTTGAATCCAACCAGTTCCTTTTTGAAATGTCATACTGTCAGAAAAGCCTTATTATCTTGAAAAGAATGTTGATTGCTTCAGTTTCTATGGAAACATTAATGTAGAGTGGTATTAAAGCAGCATTTATATACATATTAAAAAAAACTCTGAATGCCGTAAAATCTCACTGTGTTGGTTACTGAAGAATAATTTTTGACATCCAAAGATATTGAGGTTGGTTCCAGGCTTGTTCTAATGCATACAGTTTCAACTGCTGCATGTAAAGTCAGAATGCTGCATTTTAAAGCATTTCTGTAGAGAAAGGACACTAACAGAATACCTTTCTAGAGACTTAAAAGAAAGATGAGAGGAACATTGAATAAAACAGAGCAAATTTTATATCTGCCATCAGCACACCCTGTTATTGCTTTGATTAAATATTAATGCACTATGTATTACATCTAATAATAGTGACAGTAAATTTAAAAATCCTTCATACTTTTAATCTCATTGAAGTCTTCTGCAATTGAAACAATTTTTAATAAAAAAACAATAGGGTAAATAGGTTTAAAAAGTATATTGGAAATTAATATCACTCTACAGTGATATTAACCAAGATATTATCTTACTACTCGACTAAAAACTATTTCCCAGTGGGTGGTTAAAAACCTTTAGGATTGGCTGCTCCATAATTATTTGCTTTTTAATATTTGACAATATAGCCCTCCAGTGGCCATTTGAACAACTACAATATACCATTAGTAGGCTTGGAAGAAATTGCCTTCACAGCCCAGGTCCCCTTAGCAATTATATCTCCAATCAGAAATATCATAGTGGAACTCTGAGCGCAGCATAAAATGCAAAATGTAAATTCAGTAGATCACACTCTCAAGATTTGCCTGCTCTATATGTACATAAATATATACACATATTTGCATCTAGCATGCATCTGATACACATCAGAACATGTTAAAATTGTCAAAAGTATTTAAAAGAGAGAAAAAGGGCCATTTTCCTACTTTTTTTTCTGACCTTATTAACCTGACTTCTTTAGAAGGGCAGGAGCTGAGGATTTACAGGCAGCTACTGATGTATATGACCTTCCCTCAACAATAAGTTTCTAACTGACCTGGGGAATGCTGATTTCCTCACAGAGTACCTGAGCAGTAGCCTTAAACTGACTAGACAAATAATCACAGATGCAGCTTAGCAGCTAAACCCAAGAGCCATGCTCCAGATCAGAGATTATCCAGGAGCAATGCTACAGGTGATAAGCTAGTATTTCTCTAACTTGTTCCTCTTTTCCCTTTCTTTCCCCATTCCAAATTAAGATTTTTTTTAACTTTCCCTTGTAGCCCTGATATTTTAAATAGTTAAATAAAAGACTAGACTATTCATTCTGCTTCAGAAAAGCAGAGCAGTCAATTTGCAAAACTACTTTGCTCATGTAATTAATATTATTTCTAGACACATGGGGCTCGATTTTCGGACCTCTGAGCCGGTGGGTCTGTGGCGGAGGGGCTCCAAAAATTGGGGATTCCCGGGGCGGGACTGGAGCCTGGCTCCTTCCCATCCACTTCCGGGTTCCCCAGTGACGCGCTTACACGCGCGCAGCAGCCCCCGCATGCGGGAGTCCCGCCAGCAATTAAAGCCGGCGGGATGCCACTTAAACTAATTAAGTAGATACTTCAGGTCGTTAGCAGACCTGATTGACATGATATTTTAGGAGGGGTGGGATTTTCAACTCAACTGAGACTGTTTCCCGTACTGGGGGAAACACTCCCAGTTGAAATGGACACGTTGCAGCCATCAGCATGTGGCAGCTGCAAAGGTCCATTTGACAGGTGGTGGGGGGGGGGGGGGGCCACTCTGTCACTTGGGACAAAGTTTGGCCTCCACCACCCTCCTCCTAACAATAAAATTCACAAACTTGCACACTTACCCCGGTGTCCAGACACATTTACCTACCTTGCGGACCCCCTCAAATGTACATCTTCCGGATGGGGGCCGCCATAGCTGCAGTCATGACCTCCTCGGAGGGCGAACAGCCTCGCCGGCCACGCCGTCCACATCTGACACGTGGAGCCCCACAACACAGTGCTGTGACACATCCACCTGCACAGCAGGAGGGAGGGCTACCGCAGAGAGAGATGCGTCACAGAAGGCACTACCCTCGCCACAGGGTCGACAGACCGAGGCTCAGCTTCCTGGACCTCTCTGAGCAGCAGTGCATACGGAGGCTCAGAGTCACTCGACATGTAGTTGTGGACATCTGCAGCCTCCTTCATGCCGAGCTGCTCCCGGCTGGCCTGAGCAGCATCTTCTTACCTGTCGCTGTCAAAGTCACCACTACCCTCAACAACTTCTCCTTCGCATCCTTCCAGGGTGCCACCAGGGATATTGCCGACGTCTCTCAGTCGTCTGCACAAAAGAGCCCTGCAAATACACCTACACCCACTCTGCAGTGACACAATGGGTTGCATCAGTTGTGGGTCTTCATAGTGATCCTCAGGAAAGGGCATTATTGCACAAACCAGACAAGATTTGCAAAGACGTGGCAGTAGTGGTGACAATATAATATGTAATGTGAGTTGATCAGAAATCAAATATAAGTAAAAACCATGACAAACCCTCAAACACCCTTGTGTATCCCCTTCATGCTCACGACACGTTTGCCTTACACTTCCTACTGCACATATGTGATGCATGCCCTGTGGCTGCAGCACTGTTAGTGGCAGGTTGAGTGAGGCTGACCGTGAAAGAGATGCATGAGAGGGTGAGTATGAGATAGAGCCATGAGATTGTAGGAGGATTGGGTTGAGTGGTAGTGGTGGGATGAGTACTGGTTAGGTGAGTAAGTGCAGGTAAGATGAGGATGAGCTTTGAGTGGGTGTGAGGAGTGATGTGATAGAGTAGTGTTGGCAGTGCAGAAGGAGATGTGGGGTGGGGGGCAGTGATATGGCAGACGGAGTGTAGGGGAATGAGTAAGTGTACTCACTTTGGCTGACCTACTTAGGTCATTGAAGCGCCTCCTGCACTGTATGCAGGTGCATGATATGTTGGTGGTGCAGGTGACCTCCTCTGCCACCTCGAGCCAGGCCTCCGTGGTGGCAGAGGCAGGCCACTTCCTCCTGTTTGCCGGGGAGAAGATCTCTGTCCTCCCCCTCCTCCTCACCCCATCCAGTAAGACCTGGAGTGAGGCATCATTAAACCTGGGAGCAGCCTTTCCCCTGGGCTGCTCCATGTTGTAATTTTGCATATTTTCTGCAGCATCAGTCGGTGGAGGACTGCCGCTTTAAATAGGGCTCCTCCAGCTGACAGCCTATGATGCGGCTGCGCAGTCCGCTCGCTGCGCAGCTTTCCAGCGCGAAACCCGGAAGCCAAGGTAAGTACCTTCAATTAAGCTGCGATTGCATGCGGAGCACCCCGAATTCACTGGGCGCGTTACCCACGCGCCCAGTCAACCCCCCGCTGCCAATCCGCCTCCCTCCTAACATCGGGCCCATGCTCTTCCTGTGGAAAAATGGGTGGAAAGTCAATGTTATACATTGAATGAACAAGTTTCACAGCAAGCATTTTTGTACAGTGCAGCAGTTTTATCATAACTGCTTTGAATGTTTTCAACAAAGGAGTAAGTGTGCATGCATATTAAACTGTTAATTGGATTCACATGGCAGGCATAGGCTGGCATTCACTTAAAAATCCACTAACAATATCAACTGTGAACTATAAATTATTTACAATACAACATACACGCTGGCAATCCTTTGAGTACAGAATTTATAAAACAGTGAGCGGGACAGAATAACTTACAATTGCCTCAAGGTTCACTCCCTCTGAAAACTGCTGATTTTAAAATACTGTTTATTTTTTAAAATAATTTTCCCTCCAGTTTGCACCAATTTTCTCCTCTCCCCTTCTTTCCTGGAGACGTTGTCTCCTTTTTGGGGCACGGTTCCATAGGTGCCAGCTGCCCCCTTACCTCAGTGACCTTTTTTCATGGGTGACCCTAGATACTCAATTTTTAGCAGGCTATTCAACTGCTGATACATTACCTGCACCCAGCTGTGTCCCCACCTAATGACTGCATACGTACATTTCCAGTAAGGGTCACTGGATAACAATTGGAAGCAAGAACTCTGGTTGATTACCCCTCCCTAAACCAGACACACTGAAGCCAACTGTAGCGTTTGTACTGCAGCTGACATTTCCTAACTCAGCACATACAGAGAATTCAACACAGTACCTTCTTGGTCAGTATGGCTCAATTACAAGGCGATCTCGAAGGATCCACCTCCACAAACAGTTAGCATCCAGAGCAGTTTAACCCGGAAAAACAAAAGGTACATGCACATGAGCAATCTAGAATTGTATCCTAAAAAGATGTTAATAAATTCTATTGATAAAAACACAAAACACTGAAAAATAAAAAGTTCCAATTGCCAAACAGTACTGACATAACTACATGACTCAAAACTCCATTTGTGATTTAATAAGGGATAATGCATCCTCTAGGCAGAATGTATTTTCAAAACATAAGTGAAATAGAACTAATTTAATTAAATTATAGCTTTTAGGATAATATGTTTCTTTTGACATTTGTTGCTATCTCTGTGACGTATGTGAAACCAGTAAAGCTGTAAAATCACACGGGTGGGGGAGTCAGATGCCATAGGTCCCAACAGGGTAAAAAGGCTTGTCGAAGGGTAGACCAGAATGAGGCACGACAAAGATGCGATGCAGAGTCATTGTTAGGCATCTGTGAAAAAGAGTTTACAAGACTCAGGGGCAATCCTAATGCCAGCACAATGGCAGCTGCAGACTGAATTATTCTTCTGTAACTTGGTCCTTGTAGCCACAACTGGTTTATCTTCCCTGAGGTATCATCATCTAATCTGTGAACGAAGCAACAATGTGACAGTTCTGTAAAATTTTAATGAAAAGCTTTTCTGGGTGGAAATGTACCTGCTTCCGCCCCTACCTCAGCTAAGCAGTTACTGAAACCCTCATCCTTGCTTTAGTCACCTCCAGACTCAACAGGGGCCATTTTAACTTTTGACAATAGTATAAAACAGGCGATATCGGATCAGCCGGCCGTTTTACTCTCCCGATTTTCCTTTCCATTGACTTCAGGGAAAATGGAAAGTAAGATCCGGAGAGGGGTATAGCGGGTGGCCTATCGGATATCACCTGTTTTACACTATCGCCAAAAGTTAATTTTACCCCCAACTGTTCCACCAATCTTCCATCCTCCACCCTCCGTAAACTTAAGCTTACCCAAGACTGCTGTCCATTTCCTATCCCCCATCACGTCCCACTCACCCATCATTCCTGTCCTTCCTGATCTACATTGGCTCCCAGTTCCCCCAATGCCTCAAATTTAAAATTCTTATTCTTGTGTTTAAAACCCTCCATATCCTTGCCCCTCTCTATCTCTGTAACCTCCTACAGCTGTCCCCACACTCTCCATTCGTCTGACTCTGGCACCTACGCCCCATGCTCTGGAATTCCTCTTCTAAGCCCCTCCGCCTCCCTCTCCTTAAAGACCCTCCTTAAAACCCACCTCTTTGACCAAGCTTTTGGTCATCTCTCCTAATATCCTTTTTTGGTTCAGTGTCCTTTTTTTTTGATTATGCCTCCGTGAAGTGCCTTGGGACATTTTTCTACATTGAAGCCGCAATATAAATGCAAGTTGTTGTTATATTGGCATTCACCGTAAAATAGGAAAGTAACGGCACACAAGAAATTGTAGCAATCCCCAAACTATAACCTACCTTTTTTCAATGTATTTGTGCTCATTCACATCAACTGCTATGTTCATTTCATCAGTGCAGACTTTATCCCCGCCTTGGAGAACCTGAAAATAATGAAAACAAAATATGAAAAAATGTAATTTTACAAAATTCTAAAGGACATAAAAAGTTACAAAATTATTGTTGATGAAGGTATCTTACCAACACTCGTACCAAATTCCTCTCTGACGTTTTACAGAGTTCACAGAGGCACTCCCTTTTCCCCCCCCATTCACAGACACACTCATCATGGCAGTTTGCTAGGTAGCAAGCATTCATGTGCAAGAGCAGGTGATTGCCATCATGCACCAACTGCACATTAATAGAAATGATAGCCTTTTAAAAAAAATTTAGGGGGTTCACGTACCAGGCCTTCAATCCAACATGAGTTCTATTGATTGCACCCTGTACCTGGGGGAATCCTGCTACTCAATGAAAGCTCACTGCTCATACTCATTGCTTGGCAAGAAATATAGAGAAGGATATAAATTGTGAGGCCTGGCTGTAACAAAAAATCCATTATCTTATTGATGCGTGACTAAGGTACCCGAGGCTGACTTAAATGACCTGGTGATGTAAAACTTCAGGTTGTGGTAACAAACAGTCACTGATGAGGCCATGTTCCTAGTTGAGGTGAACTGCATGTCTGCCGCTAGCAGTTGGCATAATTCCTCAGTAGCCTCCGTAGGAAAGTGCAGCCTTCTAACATATTGTTTGTGGAAAAATCAAGGGAGGCCCTCCAAAGGCTGCACATTGTGAAGTCAGGATCAACGTGTTGGAAACAAATGTCTTCTGTGGTGCTTCACTCTAAGTTCCACCAGTCTAGCCTCTTCATATTCTCCTCTTTATAAGTATAGGAAGAGAGGGATTCCCATAAGGAAATAAATGACCTCACTCCAAAATTTAAAATTGTCTGGTGCTCACTATAAATGGCAAGAGAGTTGTCAGTTAAATTCCAGAGCCTAAACAACCAAAAATTACTGTCCCAGTAAATTTCCACAAAGATGCAATAAAATTTCCCAACAATGGACTTCACGATCCAGTATCTGCCTCAGGGACGCTCATACTGTGGTTGAGTTAGGGGTTCTAACGGGGGAAATTGCTGAAGTAGTTTGGCTGCGCTCACCCGCTCATTTACATGCAGTGAGGCGCGCAACAGGGCAGATGGTTTTGCGAAAGATTCCGCTCCTGCCACAGCACCAAAATAGCCCAAACCAAAGTCACATTCTCTGTGGTGCACTATGGTCCTCGTCCTCTCTGCAACCTTTGACATGATCAACCACACCATCCTCCAATGCCTCTCTCCTTTGCTTGGTTTCCCTCTTACCTACCTCTTACCAGCAATGGCTTCTTTTCTTGCCCCCACACCATTACCTCTGGAGTCCCCTTTCTTAGGCCCCTCCATCTTCCTCATCTAAATGCTGCCACTTGGCAACATCATCTGCAGAGAGGATGGCACTCTCCACCCCAAAGCGCCACTCCCATCTTCTGCCTTTCCCTCTTCCATTCATTACCATCCATTTTCCCTTTCCCTCTAATGCCACTTTCAGGGCCATTTATTGCCATAAATTCTTCCCTTCTCTCTCCTCTTAACTTCTTTTACTGCCATCCACTCTTTCATAGCCATCGCTTCCCTGTCATTTCCTTTCTCACCATCCAAGTCCATTTACTCCTTTGCTGTGCATTTTGCTTCCTCCCTTGACATGCATTACCTATCCCTTTCCTGCTTTGCATTCTGCCCCCTCCCTTGCATTCTACTTCTGCTCTACCCTTGTATTCTAGGCCTCCTCCTCCCACCTTGCATTGATCCCTCCCATTTCCGTACATTCCTTTTCTTCCCCATGGCATTTTTTTTCCCCTGCCCATTTCTACCACAGTCCAGTGGCTAATGCACCATACAGTCCCAGCTACTCCTCTTCCCATGCTTTCAGTGCTAATAGCCCTGGATTGCCAACTCTATCGGAGATGGGAATTCCCATTTTCAGGAAAGTTTCCACCTCTCAAGGCAGCAATTAGGCTCTATCAACTTGCAACTAATACCAATTATGGTAAAAACTTATAAACAACATTAAAATATATCTTATGGCAATGCTAAAATATATTGGACTGTAATGGGATTTGAAAAAGACAGAGGTTTGGAAGGTCTGCCTGTAGGAGATGGCAATGTTCTGAGACTGCCTCCTTAGTGAAGCGGAAGTGACAAAGATAGAGCTCCTGTCAGCTGAAGTGACAGTGGCATTGCCTGTGTACCCACCTGCTTGGTAGGCACAAGTCTGCTGGCCTCTCTCCAATGCAGGCACACCTGTCTCAAATTATGCCTGTATAACTCCTTCTCATCCTCTAGCTCTAAAAACTCTGGTCTCCTTTGCATATTCTGCCTCCCTCCACTCCACCTTCAGTGGCATTGCCTTCAGCTATATTACATTGAATTTACAGCACAGTAACAGGTCATGCGGCCCAACAGGTCCATGCCGGTGTTTATGCTCCACACGAGCCTCCTCCCACCTTACTTCATCTCACACTATCGCCATATCCTTCTATTCCTTTCTCCCTCATATACTTTTCTAGCTTCCCCTTAAGTTCATCTACATTGTTCGCCTCAACCACTCCATGTGGTAGTGAGTTCCACATTCTCACCACTCTCTGAACAAAGAAGTTTCTCCTGAATTCCTTATTGACTTGGAATACCACCTCTAAATTACTCTTCCTTGCTACCTTTCTCACCTCCTTCAAAATCTTGTTCAAAACCTATTACTTTGGCAATACCTTTGGTCAGCTCCCTAATTATTTTCCTTTATTACTGCTTGGCATCCATTTTCACCTGTGAAGCACCTTGGTATGTTTTATTATGTTGAAGGCAATGTATAAATGTTAGTTGTCACAACTTTAGCTGTAGATGTTTGTGTCCAAAAGACTGAGGGAGCTTATCGAACTCTTCCAAGTGAGTGAAACATCATAAATACTTACTGTTTAAAAAATAAGAAGTAAATAGAGAGAATACCAATTAATTGCACTGTAACATTAATGATAATTGTTGGTAACTCATTTTTAATAACAGTTTTGGAAGGGAACAGTACCTTTTAAAAATTGCATTTCAAGCATATGTATTTTAAATAGAATATAAAATAAAATATGAACAGTGGTCGAATAAGTCCACTTGCAAAGCTTGCCAGAACTAATTTATAATGCAACTCATTAATTAGCTCATAAATTATTTGATATGTTTTTGACATTTCATTTTGACATTTCACAGATATAACATGAAAACTATTAATTACCTCTCCAGTTTCTGCTATTTCATTATAAAGGGAGTTACTGCTCCCTGAATCCATGACAAATGTGTTGATGATATTCTTTTCCTCAGTATACAATCTTTGGCTGTGGAATTCAGTACAAATGTATTAAAATTTGTTTCATAAAATTAATTCTACTTCATGTAACTGGCACAACAAGGTATGTTTGCTATATGTAAAATCTATTTAGGAAGATGATTTTAATATATTAAACAAAGTTAATTATTTACTTATGTACAATCTGTAAAAACAAAATACTGAAATATGTTAACACATATCCTCTAAATCTGAATATGGCACAACACTGAATATGGTATTAAATAAATAAAATTTCAAAACTGAGATGGATAGATTTTTGTTAGGCAAGGGTATTAAGAGTTACGGAACCAAGGCGGGTAGATGGAGTTAAGATACAGATCAGCTCGAGGGGCTGAATGGCCTACTCCTGTTCCTATGTTTTCCTATAAACAGTAGAAACTAACAAATGCTGAATTCCAATTGGATGTTTTCCTTAAAATAGCTGTATATGTAAATACAACTATGAGACTCCAGATATTTTCAAACTGGTGTTTTTCTTTATAGTTTAGAGTACAGTATATGGATGATTGTATATAAACCCTCAGATTACTAAATCCTGTTAAGCAATAAGTGCAAAAATAGCAGTTGCGGAAAGACAGCTATGGGATTCTTTCTGTGAATGCTTCTGTGGATAACTTACTGACTGACATGAGTTGTCCTGATATTATGTTTCAACCACAAAATGTATGCCAATTTTTTTTCTGCTAATTACATTCAAGTAAACCAGCACTCCTGCTACCCTGCCAAGACCACTGATTCAAATGTGAGCTATCTAAGCAAACTGCAACCACACATTCCTGCCCAGATTAATCCAGTTTCACACAGCAGCATGCTTACAATCGCACCTGTCACTTCAGGTGATGTGGAATGAGGGAGGATCAACTACTTTAGAGGGATGCTAAGCCAATATGGGAGACTACCTTCATTTAAAAGATAAATAAAGTACATTATATTGTTCAGACATTCATCCAAATTCATGGGTGACTCAAGATGTTTACTGGCTATTTTTTAAAAACACTGTTATAGTGGGAGTTCTGCATATTAAGTGGAACCACACTATATAAAATTCCTGCAGTATGCATAAATTATGCTATCCTATGTTTTTATTTCAGAGGGATGAAGATAATGGGGCAGATTTTCCTTTTAATAACACTTGCACGTAGAGGATCCCCTGGGCAGAGAACATAGAGGGAAATCAGACAGGGAACTCAAAATGTTCCACCCATTAATTTAAGTGGGAGGAAATATGGGTGAGCTATCCTCTTCCCCCGATTTTCCTCTATATGCTCTGCCCAGGTGATCTTCTATGCCCAAACACCGTAAGAGAAATCGTCCCCAGTACTTCTTCCATTTTGGAGAAATTATGTTTAAGATGCAAATCAGAAATTATTGGCAAAGGAATCCGAACAACAGAGCATAATAGCTGCTGTAAATTTTCATGTTTAGTAGACATCAATTTTACTATGCCAGCTTTACTTTGCAAAAACTTTTAGTTGACCTCATAGGTCCTTAATCAAAATGTGCAAGGATAAAGACATTATATATGACATATTATGTATTTAATCTGTGCCAGTATCTGACATTTGTCGAGAATAATATTTTGGCAATTTTTTTGCAAATCAGTTCTGAAGACATGGGTCTTCAAAATAAGCTGTAAGTCTATGTAATTACTGCCTATTTCTAAAAAGTTTTTTAAAAATCCATATCCTCAAGTTTGAATCTTTGCGATAATTGTTAACATTTTTGCACATTGTTTTATGCAAATGTTTCTGATATCTTGTTCCAATTTTACTTGTTTGCACAGTGAATTGTAGTAATATTTCTTGAATCTGATAGAGGTATGTATTTAAATTCTATGACGGCTCCTGATTGATATCTAAACCAACTGATAAAAGTATCACCATTTAGTTTAAACTGATACATACAGAGCATAATTTTGTTGTGCCTCATCCAGCAGAGTCTGCAGACTGCTCACTCTGTCACGTAAGCACTTAAATGACAAAAGATTATAAAAATGACAAACAATAACAATATTCCTAAGCTTACCACTGCTATAAAACATTATATTAAACAGCAAATCTACCCTCTTACCACAACTCTATAATGCTGTAATATTTCAGTATGGTGTTAACTTTTGAAATTGTAGCAAATATTTTATGAAGTGCATTTTATGTATTACACAAATATAAGTCATCACAGTGTTATCATAAAAAATATTATTTAAACATATGATGAATAGTTCAACAGAACCTACAAATAACCCTAACATTTATTTTGGGTAATTAAAATTTTTTTTAATGTGCATTAATCAATAGTTCACTTTTTAATAAACACAATACATAACTGTTTGGTACAAAATGTAGCAGATGTATTTATGGCACAGTGCTGAGATCCTTTTCTGCCTGTTGCTTTTACCACCTCAGCCTCTTTGATCCCAGAAAACATATGATGGGATTCATAATGTGACCTTTCTGGCCTGTATGTTTTTGTTTCAGGGATTTTTTTTATATAGATATTTGACTTTAAGGTCTTCTGCCTGGCGGAAATGGGGTAGTAGCAGCCCAAAATAGCGGGGAATGATTTACCTCCCTTTGATGGTATAGCCAACACTGGGCAGCCTGAGTGCCTGCCGGAATCAGGTGGTAAGCCATTTTAATATGTAAATCAGGTTCCAACGAGGTACATTTTAGGACTTAACAGCACGCTTTGCACAGTGTCTGCTAGTGATCCAGCCGAAGAGGAACCCAGAAGGTAAATTTTAATTTATTTTTGTAGGGCTAGGAGGAGCAGGATTGTTCCTCCGGATTGCACATAAATAACCTGGGCCGCTGCCACGCCTGGCCCCCCTCCAGATCTACCTTCCTATGGGCTCAGGCCGCTCGATATTGCGGCAGCTGGAGCCGGTGGGCTGCCCGGAGGGGCTGGTTTTCCACTCGCAGCCTGCTGGCAGTATGTTAATGAGGTTCGGCCCTTAAAATGGACTGAGCCTCCCGTCAGCATTATCTGGTGGTGGGCTGCCTGAAAACTACACGGGGGAAATCTACCCCACTCTGTGTTAATGTCCAATAGCAGCTACACCAGAGCAAAAACTGTGCTTCTATATGAATATAACAATTCCTTTATTTTCAATTTTCTCCCCTCCTCCTCCTCCTCCTCTTCTGAAGGCACTGACTTGTGTTGAAGTACAATTGCATAGGTGCCAGCTTCCTTCCGGTACCTCGCCCGAGTGCCCACTCTTTATGTGTGAGTCTACACAATGACCATTGACTGCAGAGGATGTCATAGCCAAGCTGGGTCTCTCCTCACGCAGTGTTCAGGACTTTCCAGTGAAGAGTAGGAAGCCTGGCTAACGTTTGCCCTTCCTCGAGCAAGTGGTGCTAAGGCCAATTGTGGCTGGTCTCCTGACTGAAATCAGCTAACTCAGGACAGAATGGGGATCAAACCTGTATGCTTATTACTTTAATTTGTGGTGCATTTATCGAGTAAGCCATTAGGATTACTGGTTTTCAAAAATGAACACTCCAGGCTAGTCCTGGAGCTGAAAATACCATTTTAGTCTGTTAAATATCATGTAGACTGCAAGACTTAAATTGATAATTTTGAGGTCAAGTGAAATGATAATTAAAACAATAAACTCATATAGCCATATTATCATTTAAGGGTCGGCTGGTCACACAGCATTCCAGACAGGAAAGCATTTCACTGAAATCTGAAAGATTATTCACCTCTGTAGAATAACTAAATATCTCCTAGGCACCATGAGCTTCAAACAGTCTACAATCTACTGGGCCTGTGTTATTCACAAGTTATAGATCTGGCTTAGTTGTAAATAAATGCCATTATCTTATTGTCATTAGTGAAAAATCTCTTACAGAAAATAACCAATATTATATCACTGCCACCACTTACCTCCACTACTAATGGGTACTCCTTCAAAGTTGTTTTTAATTCATCAATCTCATAGTCCTTCTACAAAAGGATTTGAATGATTTTAGCTGTTTGTCACAGTTTTTTTAAAAGATGTGACTATTTGATTTAATATCCAGATTTTGCATTTTCAATCATAACCTGATTTAGCTGCCTTCAGTCTAGCCTTAATCATGTTTAGGAAACTCTCAATTCTTTTGTTGAAAGATATCTTTCAATAGTTTACCCACTAACATAGGCTTTTAACAATTTGCTTCAGCTATGTTGTTTTACCGCCTGAAAACCCTGCTTCTACTGCAGTATCTGACAGACAGTACCTCAGGCTCCATTTTCTGACATTTTGAAAATTTATTTTCTACAACTATCATACATTTTCTGTATTGCTGCTTAATATTTTACAAAATTCTGCAAATTTTCTGTTTCAAAGAACATGAAGAAGTTCTTTTTCTAGATTTTTTTTTCTTCCACTCTCCCTCAGTCACTCACCATGCCCCAGCCTCTCCCACACCTCTAGTGCTTTGTGACTGGATGCTAGATGATTGAGGGAAGTGGTTTGGAATAATTTGTTCACTGAGTTTGCTATCCTTTTGAGGGAACACCCAGCTTCTGCTCATTATCTTCCTCAATGGACTCCCTGGAGATCGTGGGAGTTTGCCACAGGTTATGTAATAGTCTTATTTTAGTGTTGTAGCGAAGTGGAAAATGTTGCCTGTGGACATGGTCAGGCAAAAACATATTATTGGAAAAGTAAATTAAGAAGTCACTGGAAAACCACAAACCATCACTAATGATCTGAAATGTTAGCTTTCTGAGTGAAAAGATAATCCCCTGTATCTTGATCCAAATTGTTATGCTTTCATTGTTTTCTAATGCTCACACATTACTTACACAAACTAGAAAGTTTAGAGTATAGTCATAAAATAGTCCAGTCTCTGTGACACTATTGGTGATCTTAATCTCTGTCACAGACTGCTATTTCCTCCCACATAATACGTTGTAACATTAACAAAAGTCATCAGCTATGCCCTAATTTTTTCCATTTTATTATTTAATTCTCCAACATCTCACACATTCCACCCATCCACTGTCCCTCTAGAATCTTCCTCCTTGAAAAAAACTGGGTCAATGCATCACATAGTATAATGCTGAACCATTCAGACCATGGAGGTTCCAGTATTTTTCTATGGTGTGGGCTGAGTTAACCAGTCTCATTCACAGCACTCACTGTATGGGCTTTCATGGCAGTGACTTGGGCAAGGTGTTGTAGGGAACAGTAATCCAGCATGAACCACTGCCATCAGGATAGAAGGGCAGAAAACTAGGGAAAACTCCCTATTTGCCCAACCGATGTGCTTACTACCCCCCTCAAACCTCCCCTACATTCCACTTCATGGCTGCTGTGCTATAATTGAAAATTTTCTGCACATAAGTAGCTCAACGTGGACAGCATAGTAGGGGACTGATGGCGAGTAGATACCATTTTCTCAAAAAAGCTGTTTCCTTTATTAAAGATTTACAGAGATTGTTACATTTTTTAACCAACCTTCATATCACAATTTCTATTTATTACAAATTTTAAGAAATGTTCAATGCATGTTTTTATTCCATTTTACATACATTTTATTTTCTCGTTCTCTTGTATCCCCACAGGCCATGTGCCTTATACCAGTTCCCTGCTCTCAGGCTTTTGCCAATGCCGCCTATAAGCCGGCCACAATATGGTGCTCAACAGTGACTCAACCTCCAACTTTCCCTATCACTAGTTTCTGTGCAGTAACTCCTAACAACAATATGGCCTAAATTTTGAACTTGCCACATAAAGGAACTCAGATGCACACCTGTACCCTACTATCCTGTAGCACAGAGCACTGCAGCACCAATGTACCATGCAATTCTAGTTTTGAGTTTATAATCAATTTATACACAAATTATGTTACTTAAAAAGGAAAAAAGAAGCATTTCACAGTCCAAAATACTTTTCATAACCAAAGGTGCCAGCCATGTTTTACCTTCTTCAGATTTTCTTCCTTTTCAAATTCTACAAGTTTTGCTTGCCCCAGTTGTTCCTAAGATACAATATTGAATATTCTAAGTAATTAAAAGTATTTTCTGTTACATAATACTGCAACAACAAAAAAACTTTTAGTATTCAGTAGATTTCTGGTGCTATTTGTTGATTCAGTTTTACATACCTCTAAGTCATTAACAAGTGCAAAAAGCTGATTTGCTTTTTGTTGATCTTGTTCCTTTTCTGATCTAAGTTTAGAAATCTAATGCAGGAAAGTCAAAATTAGATATTTTTCATTTCAGAAAGAGTACCAAACCAAAATGAAGACCCAAAGAGTAAATTAGGGCATTGAAACAGACTAGGAGACTAATTTGGAACGCTTTGGGTATAGAGTACTTAGGAAAGGGAAAGAAATGGTAATACATATACCAAAGGGAAGAAACAACTCTCTGTGTGCGGAATGCCACTTTGTGTATCCCACCATAAGTTTCCTGGGATCAAAGAGGTTGAGGTGGTAAAAGCAACTGGCCTTTGTGGTTGACACCACAATCCCAAAGGTTTCCATTTTGTCATTTCTGATGGTCTAGGCTGAGAAGGGAAGAATGATTGCGCTTATTGTATGTTGAGCAAGTAGAAGGGGACTACATCCATGTTCTTTGTTGGTATGGCAGTGAAGTATGGATTAATGTTTCCTGGTGGGTCAATAGGTACATAGTCCTGGTGCTTTTGGTGGGCTACTTGATGAGGGTTGATTTCAGTGTCCAGTCCTTGACAGTGTATGGACTTTATGCACTCAATCAATCCACAGACCTACCAACCCTGCTTGACCCAAGCCTACTGCAAAGGAAAAACTTTGACCCTGTCACTGCTACCCAAATGTATCAAATTGTGGAAGATTCTCAAGTTATGTATCTGTAAGTATCATGTAATTTGGAGTGTGCTAGAACCATGTATTCCCCAGCAGGACTGAGGGCGCAAGAATGGAACGTATCTATGTTTGCTGGAAATCTGGCAAGGCTGCTGGATCAGGATCGGAAATTCAGACTTAACTTTTTAAATACTCCAGTCAAAGGATTCTGAAAACTCAAAATACTAATCCTTAGCATCATGAGGGCCCAAAGAGGGAGCATGAGCAGAATATATAAAGGACAATAACAAGGTGTGATATATATATATATATATATAGCTATAGATAGATAGATAGATATAGATATATTAATATATTATATCAAGGAGCAAGAGGGATTTTGGACCAATTACCAGTGGCAGTGAGAAAGTGCTGTCTGGGAACGGGGAAATGACAGAATTGCTAAATTATTCTTTATAACCATTTTTACCACTGAAACAGGGGGGAGAAATGCCTGAATTGGGAGAGCAGTATAAGGGAAAGAGCAGAATGGAAATCCTTAGCCTCACGAGGGAAGGTACATTTGACGGATTAAGGAAACTTAAACAAGGCTCCAGGCTTGGACAATTTCCAATGAAGGGAGCTAGTGGAGTAGACTGAGGAGATTATAAACCCTCTTGCTGATTATTTCAAAGTTCACTGGAATCAGGGAGCATCCCAATGGACTGGTAAGTAGTAAATGTAACACCTATCTTTTTTAAAAAAAAGAAACAAAGGCTGAATCCTCAAATTACAGACATTAATTTGATTGTGGGGAAAGTATTTGAGACTGATGATGGATAGCACAAGGGACCATTTGGAAATATAGGGGCTAATTAGAGAAAGCTAGTGAGGGTTCAGAAAGAGCAGGTTGTATTTGTCTTTGAGGAGGTTACAGATTTACTGGATAGGGGTGTTATTCATCTGGATTTTAAAAAGGCTTTTGATACTATTCCATCTAGCAGACTAATTCATTTGTGCCCTTGGGGTAGATAGCAAAGTATTATCTAGATTGGTGCATGGCTGGAAGGTCGGCAGCAAAGAGTGATGGTGCACGAGAAGATATCAGTGGAAACTAGTTGCCAGTGGAGTCCACAGAGGTTGGTGTTGGGGTTGGTGTTGTTTATAATTTTGTCCAAGTTTGTGCATGACACCAAATTGGATCCTCACTGATGAACGATAATTCAAGGGACCTGGATATGCTAAGTCAATGGCCAGAGAGTTTGGCATATGGAGTTCGACACAGATAAGTGTAAAGTCATGAGTTTAGATAAAAAGACACAGAATCTGGACAGCACATTAAATGGTAACGTGCTGAGGTAACAGAGCACAAAAGAGAAAGGAGGGCTGTGGCGAATAGACCCATCAGTTCAGTGTTCTCAGTTGTTGACAAAATCATAACATGCTGGGATATATAGCTAGGCCATGACTTTTAAATCAGAGGTAGTGATTTTGAAGGTGTATCTGGCATTGCTGATGCACCTTCAAAGAAAGACTTGCATTTAAATAGTGCTTTTCACAACCTCAGGACAGCCCAAAGCACTTTACAGCCAATTAAGTACTTTTGAAGTGTAGTCATTAATGTAATGTAGGAAATGTGGCAGCCAATTTACACACAGCAAGCTTCCACAAACTTCAATGAAATAAATGATCAGATCATCTATTTAATTATTGGATGAGGGCCAAGGGCACCGGGAGAATTCCCCTGCTCTTCTTTGAATAGTGCCATGAGACCTTTTATGTCCGCCTGAGAGGGCAAACGAGGCCTCGGTTTACTATGTTCGACTTTGGTCGCTGTCTTAGAGAAACTAGGTAGTTAATAGAGGAAGTCCAGAGGAGGGCTATGAGGCAAATTCCTGAACTTAAAAAGATAAGTCGTAGGAAAAATTGTCTTCCCTGTGAGTTTACTTTCTTCAGAAGAGAAGAACGAGGCCAGATTTAATTGAGATCTTTAACATTTTCAGTGGTATGGAGAAAAGCTCTGTCGGGCATGGGATTTGAGGACTGGGGACACAGTTTAAAGTTAGACTTTCAAAAGAAAAAAAAAAATTTAGGCAACTTTTTTTTTATTAGGAGGGTGATAGAAATGTGGAATAATTAATCAGTAGGGTTAGTGGAACAGAATACCACGGCAGATTGTAAAAGAGGACTGAATAAATCTATTTTAGTCAACAGGATTCTGGGCTGTTAGGAACCTGATGTAAGGACAAGCTAAATGAACCATTGGGCTGGGAATTTCCTCACCAGCCCAATCCATAGTGTAATTGTGATGGAGCAGGCTTTGCATCTGATCAATTGACCTCCTGCTGACCCCGGCAAAGTTTCCAGGGTCAGCCTTACTGCAAAGTTTTGGTGGGCTCCTGGCCAGATTCCCACCTATGTTTGGGAGCTCCTCACTGGGGACAGAGGGAAATTGCTGCTGCTGGAAGAGACAGACACCTGCAGCATCTTAAAGAAGCAGGAAGCCTGAAAAACTAAAACATCTCCTTGGTCTGATGAAGTGGCAAAATTAAATGATGTAAAATTGCCAATCAATTGTACCTAAATAGGTTGATCGCCTTGCCCTGAGTCTTTAAGTTCCTGCCACTGTTGCAGCTCTTCCAGCAACACTGGATGACCATTGGAAACAGGTGTTCTTCACGTCCAACACCACCAAGATGTTAATGACATAAAAAGTGACATATGACATTACTCCATCATTATCAACTCATTTAAATACATCTGTTGGAAGTGACACAAGAAAATCCGATACTTGATAAAATAGGAAAGGACCTGGCATTAATAGACCCACTTAACTCTGCCCCAGTATTCTGGAAAACTGGTGTGAACAGAAAGACAAATCTTGCATGGTCTTCTCATACCCAAAGTATTACTGCGTTACTATGTGTACATTTAAGAAATAACCGCATCTAATATTTAACACACAAACAAATCATTAAAATGCTTCAAAGTATCTGTGATGGTTCAATCAGCAAAAATAATACAGTAATGTGAAAAAGCATGAATCATAAATGTCAGTACCTCATCTGCAAGATCTCTAACACTGCACATCAATTTCTGATTTTGCTTTTTCTGTAAATAAAATGATTTTAAGTTAGTTACAAAAAGAATTTTACAGTTATCAGAAATGCTTCCTTTCAGTTTTAAATGTCCATTATAAACTAGCGCTTAATTTTTAAATAACATAGTATTCTAACTATATGAAAAAACAGTGTTTAAGCAAAATGCTCTGGAGTTATTGGACTGGTGAAGTATTACTTGCATTTATGTAGCGCCATTAAAGTAAAAATGCCCCAAGGCACTTAACAGATAGGTTAAGGAACATGGATGCTGAGTAAGGGAGAGATGAGGAAGATTAAAGAGATGGATTTTGAGAGGGTTTTTAAAAGAAAAAGAGAGGTGGAGATGTTTAGGGAGAGAATTCCAGAGAGTAGGATCCAGATGGCTGAAGGCATGGCCACCATTGGTGGGTTGAAGGGAGGGGATGCACAAAAGGCCAGAGTCAGAGGAATGGAGTATTCAGGGAGGGGAGAGGTGGAGAGGGAGATCTTGGGCTGGAGGAGCTTGCAGTAATAGGATGGGGCAAGGCCATGGAGGAATTTAAAGAGGACAAGAGTTTTAGATTTATTGTGTTCGAGATGGGGAGCCAATATAGGTCAGCAGGGATGAACTTAGTGCATAATCTTACGTTTTTGTTTTAGTGCATAACAAAATTTTGGACAAGTTTAAGTTTAAAGTAGGTGGAGGATGGGAAACTAGCAAGGAGAATAATAATATAGTCAAGTATGGAGATGACAAAGACATGTATAGGGGTCCAGCGGTGAAGAGGCTAAGATAGGAATGGAGGGGGGCCAATGTTGCAGAGGTGGAAGAAAGACATATTGATGCTGGAAAGGGGTTGAACAGGGCGCCACGGTTGTGAATAGTCTGGTTCAGCCTGAGATAGTGGTTGGGAGGGGGATGAATTGATGGCAAGGGAATGGAGTTCGAGGTGGGACTAACGATAATGGTTTTGGTCTTCTTGATGTTGAACTGGAGGAAGTTATGACTCATTCAAGACTGCAATCTGACAGCACAAACGCTGGGAGACACCTACATGTAAAAGCTGAACCCTTGCCTATGGATGATGCCACTGGATGTAGTAGCATGTATATTAGAAGAGGACGAGGCCAAGGATAGATCCTGGGGGACTCCAGAAATCATGATGTGGGGTCGGGGGGCAGAAGAGAAGCCATTGCTGGTGATTCACTGGCTACATTGGAATGGAAATTGTGAGCATAGTCCCATGGAGCTTGATGATGGAGTAGACACTGGAGGAGGATGGCAAGGTTAACTGTGTCGAGCATTGCAGAAAGGTCAAGGAGTGACAATGCATTATGCTCATAATGGTGGTCTATTGTGAGTTTGGCTGAGTCATTTTAGTTCTGTGAGAAGGGCAGAAGCCAGACTGGAGTGATTTGAATAAATGGCTCCTGACTGCTAAGCATGCCTGCGGGGGTAATTTTTGCCAAGACTTATTACAATTGGTATACTATGTTACTTTGTCCTCTTCTAATATACATATCACCTCAGTGACATCATCCAAAGGACAAGGGTTTAGCTTTTACACATAGGTGACACCCAGCTCTACCTTTCTCAACCCCTTGGCTGCCTTTGTGCTGTCAGATTGCCATCTTGAATTTTTTTAGCACCAGTGATGAAATGATTTTGTGTACATGAAAATTACAATGGCTGTTAAGGAGTTCTTTATCTGTTTTGCATTTGTAAAAGAGAAAAGTCCAAACTGTAGCATTTTCTTCTAATTTGATCATTCTTTTACCAACATAAAACCAATACTTTATATTGCTTTAAGACAAGTCAGTGAGTCCTGATCTTATTGGTTGATAGGTGTCAGGCAAGCTGTTACTGGTACATTGTATACAGTGCTAAACACAGGCGCACAATATGAAACTGCCCGCTCTTCAGTATAAATTGGCAATCTCAATCCAAGATACTTTGGTGATGGTTGCTATGAAAAATGGAAGAATTGATCCTCTAGAGGCTTTTGTTACAAGCAGTTTCAAGACATGGCATGAGAAAGGCTTCATCAAAATAAACAATCTGTTATGTGAGGGCAAATTCATGTCCTTCCAGTAGCCAAGAGAAAAATTCCATATTCTTTTACAGGATCTCATCCTCTATGCCCAAATCCAATAATTCCTCCAGGACCCATCTGTGCAACCTAAAATCCAGCACAAACTGGCCACTTATACTATCCCTCTGCAAATCAGAACCCTCCTGCAGGTAAATGTCTGGTCTCTACTCAATCTGTCTTCCATGTCATCAGATGACAGAAATCCTGGGACCATGACCTGGGTTACACTCCCCAGAGGAGCAATGCAAGGAGGCATGGAAGCTGGACATTATACACTCCATCTGCAACAGATTGAGGGAAGGCCAACTTAAACTTCCGCAACACAAACCTCAAGCAACAGAAACTCTATAAATTACAACAAACCTCATCATCCGAGTTCCGACAGGACTGCTGCCATAAGGGCATATTTCAGCACACATTCTGGTCCTGCTACTGCCTCTAACCTGAGGTTCTAGAGCCCACTAAAGCCGTGAATGGCCTTGCCATCCATTTAACCTGTTCCCTTGTCTAATGGGCTTGCAGGTGATTGGCCAGGTAACCTCGGCTGCAGGCTTATCCAGCTCTCACTCATGCCAGCAAGACGTGCATCCCTTATTTCTGGCATAGCACCACTC
This sequence comes from Heptranchias perlo, assembly GCF_035084215.1. Lineage (NCBI taxonomy): Eukaryota > Metazoa > Chordata > Chondrichthyes > Hexanchiformes > Hexanchidae > Heptranchias > Heptranchias perlo. Next base: position 27,951,142 of record NC_090337.1, on the reverse strand, counting down.
CCCACAACAAGTATATGGTCAAAGAACCTATGAGACATCTGCCAAACAGAGCAAGAGATGTATAAACTATATGTGGAGCGAGCAAAATACGAGAAGGTATGGGGCAGAATTTTGACCACGAGCCAGGAAGGGAGCAGGGGGGAAGATTTTCGCGTGCGAAACTTGGAAAGTAAGTTGGCGCAACCTTAATGAGGTCAACAGATTCTACTTCTGGGCTTCATGCCCAGCAACCAGCCTGTTGTCAGGCAGGAAGGCCTGCAGTAGCAGGCTGCAGCCAGGGATCGGAGGGAGGGAGGGATCGTGGGCTGGGGAGGACATTGGATGGGCCGGAGAGGACAATGGATGGACCGGGGAAAAGATCTGGGGGCTGGAGAGGGGATCGGGGGGGGGGGGGGGGGAATCCGGGGAGGACATCGGATGGGCCAGGGAGAAGATCGGGGGGGAGGGTGTGGGGAGGACATCAGAGGGCCAGGAGGTGAAGATAGGAGGGCTGTGAGGTGGAGATCAGGTGGTCTGATGCCAGGATTTGGAGATCAGAGGTCGCTGGAGGTCAGGTGAAGAGTCGAAGGTGGGGGGTTGGGGGGGGGCACCTTCGGTGGAGGGGGGAGCAGCCGTTCAAGGGGGTCCTGTCAGCCAGGTGAACTTGTTGGGCCTGGATGAAACACTCCTACTCCTCCAGGACCACGAGCAATAAAGGCACTCACTTCATGGATCTGGTCTTTCCCAACTGCTTTCACCTGATGTGAATCGGAAGCAATGGGAAACCCAAACAGGTAAGGTTAAATTCGTTTAAGTTTTCCAATACACAAAGAATTAAGTACCTCAAGTATTTCAATGAGATACATTGCCCCTTTAAGTATCGGCCCGCCGGCTTTAAGCAGGGGCAGGATGTCCTGGTGTCTGATGTGCATACGTATACAAACCTGTCTGGCTTAAACCCAGACGTGGGCGAGTTGGAGCCAGAATATGGTCCCGCTCCAAAAAGCTGTGATTTTAACCTCCCACCCATCCCCAACCCATTCGTTCTTGGGGGTTAAAATAACCCTCATGATCCCTATTTGTGCAGGCCCACCTCTATCCACACCACCAGGTCCGATGTCTAGTTTATGGTACTGCATGAGGTTGTGAGTTCCAATCCCCCCATGGCAAGTTGTGAATTTCAAATGGATTAATAGCTGCATAAAAATAGTGCACACGGGATTGTAGTACAAGTACATTAAGCATTCGTATGTGAAGTTTGCCAGTCAGAATTCTTACCCTAATGTTAGAGTAGGAGCTTTTCATTGCATCTGCGTGTGCTGTATCTGACATGAATGTTTAGATGTTGGCGTTATAGAAAAATGTCTGCACTGCCATTTCTCACCTTGAGATGCACAAATATTCATAAACAATTTAAAAAGAAAATTGGTTATATTTTAATTTTCAATAATCTGTTAGGTTTGGTAACATGCTTTGTATACTGAAATTGGAAAATACACCAGAAATGAACAAAAATGACAGAATCTTACCAAATGTTTGTTCTCTAATTCCAATTTTGTGTTTCTGTCTGTCTGACGAAATAGTGCATTATTCAATTCCTCCCACTCTTCAATCTGAAAATTTGTTGGGATTGACACCTGCTGTATGCTAAATGTAAAACAGAAATGTAAAGACAACTACCTATTTTTTTGTTATAGTAATTATATACCTGAGAATAATTACAAGTTCAATCATAGGGTTCAGGTAACAAACCGTCAGAGTTGTTCAAACAAGTCATTTCATTTTATTTGTTCTTGAGATATGGATGACGCTACAAGGCCATATTTATTGTCATGCCTAGTTCCCTTAGATGATGAGCCTTCTCTTGAAATGATGCAGTTGTTGTGGTGATGGTACTTCAATGATAGTGTTAGGTAGGGAATTCCAGGATAGCGAACCAGAGACGATGAAGGAATAGGTCCAAGTCAGGATGGTATGTCACATGGAGGTGAAGATGTTCCTACAATATTGCTGCTCCTGTCCTTCTCAGTGATGTGGAGATGCCGGTGATGGACTGAGGTTGACAAATGTAAACAATCTTACAACACCAGGTTATAGTCCAACAATTTTATTTGAAAATCACAAGCTTTCGGAGGCTTCCTCCTTCGTCAGGTGAATGTCAGGAAATCCTTGAACGTTTCGCATTTATATTCAGAGAACAATACCTGGTGATTACAGATAATCTTTCCAACTGCCCATTGTCAAGGCAATCAAAGTGTTCAGACAGAGAGGTGTTACCTACAGGACCACCGAATATACAAATGGCCAGAACACTGCTGAAGTGTTCCCCGACTGGGAGGGAACCCTCCTGTCTGGCGATTGTTGTGCGGTGTCCGTTCATCCGTTGTTGCAGTGTCTGCATGGTCTCACCAATGTACCATGCTCCGGGGCATCCTTTCCTGCAACGTATGAGGTAGACAACGTTGGCCGAGTCACAGGAGTATGAACCATGTACCTGGTGGATGGTGTCCTCTCGTGTGATGGTGGTATCTGTGTCGATGATCTGGCATGTCTTGCAGAGGTTGCCGTGGCAGGGTTGTGTGGTGTCGTGGACGCTGTTCTCCTGAAAGCTGGGTAATTTGCTGCGAACGATGGTCTGTTTGAAGTTGGGTGGCTGTTTAAAGGCGAGTAGTGGAGGTGTGGGGATGGCCTTAGCGAGGTGTTCGTCGTCATCGATGACATGTTGAAGGCTGCGGAGAACATGGCGTAGTTTCTCCGCTCCGGGGAAGTACTGGACGACAAAGGGTACTCTGTTGGTTGCGTCCCGTATTAGTCTTCTGAGGAGGTCTATGCGATTTTTCGCTGTGACCCATCGGAACTGTCGATCGACAAGTCGAGCGTCATATCCCGTTCTTACGAGGGCGTCTTTCAGCGTCTGTAGGTGTCCATCGCATTCCTCCTCGTCTGAGCAGATCCTGTGTATTCGCAGGGCCTGTCCATAGGGGATGGCCTCTTTGACGTGGTTAGGGTGGAAGCTGGAGAAGTGGAGCATCGTGAGGTTGTCCGTGGGCTTGCGGTAGAGTGAGGTGCTGAGGTGCCCGTCTTTGATGGAGATTCGTGTGTCCAAGAAAGAAACCGATTCTGAGGAGTAGTCCATGGTGAGCTTGATGGTGGGATGGAACTTGTTGATCTTATCGTGTAGTCTCTTTAGTGATTCTTCGCCGTGGGTCCATTCAGTGGTAGTGGTCGCAAGGGAGGGAGGTGCTGTTGAAGTAACCTTGGTTAATTATTTCAGTGCATCCTGTAGTTCATACATACTGCAGCCACAGTGCACCAGTGATGGAGGGGGTAGATATTGAGTCCAGTTCAGGGGCACCGTACAAGCAAACTGCTCTGTCCTGGATGGTGCTGAGCTGCTGGAGTACTACTGCGGCTGCATTCATGCAGTGGAGTGGTGAATATTCCATCACACTCAGGACTTGAGCTTTGTAGACGTGGAGAAGCTTTGACATCAGGAGATGAGCCACCCATTGCAGAGTACCCAGTCCCTGCCCTGCTCTTTTAACCACAGCTTTGATATGTCTGATAATCATCTAGTCAATGGTGGCCCCTATGATGTTGACAATGGTGGAACTCAGCAATGGTGATGCCATTAATGGTCAGTGGGAGATGACAGGGCTTTCTCTTGTTCGAGATTGTGATTACCTGGCACTTATGTGGCGCAAATGTCAGCCCAAGCCTAGGTGTTGTGCAAATTCTGCTGTAGGCTGGCATGAGCTGATTCATTATTGAAGGAGTTATGAATGGAGCTCTATTCCTAACCTTATGATGGTGAAGATCATTGATGAAGCAGCTGAAGATGGTTGGCCTGAGGACCCGTCCCTGAAGAACACCTGCAGCGATGTTCTGTGGCTGCAATAATTGGTTTTTGACAACCACAACCATCTTCCTTTCTGTCAGGTATGACTCCAGCAACTGGAGGATTTTCCTACTGACCTCCCCCGCACCCCCCCGGATTGATTTCAGTTTTGCTAGGGTTCCCTGATGCCATACTCTGGAGAATGCTGCCTTGATGTCGAGGGCAGCTACTATCACCTTTCTTCTGGTATTTAGCTCTTGCATTCATGGCTGAATCAAGGCTGTGATGAGGTTTGGAGCCAAGAGGTTCTGGCAGAACCTAAACTGATTGTTGGTGAGGAGATTATTGTTGAGTAGGTTTCGTTTGATGGCATTACTGACGACTCTTTCCATCACTTTACTGATGATCGCAGGAGGCTGATAGAAATCTATTCTGTTTTCATGTTTCTCGCTAGCTGCCATGTAAAACTTTCGAATTCAGACAAATTACAGTCTATGGACACTACTGACGTGTTACTTCCCCACACCCTAAGGATCTTTGCAGACACAACGTTTTTATATGATTAGATTGATACATACAATTATATCCCACAGATCTAAGATGTATTGCAAATTCTGTAAACCATATTAGATATTAATGAAAGTTATGAAAGAATAAACACTAATATTAAATATAGATTACATTGATTCACAGATTGTGGAATGATTTCCCTGACACTGCTATTTATTCTCTATTATGATATTGTCTCCATGATATGTTTTTCATAAATCACAAAGATCACATATGGTATAGAAAGAATATCTGAATTACATACACTTTTTTTTAATAAATAGTTTAAACACCGGGTTTAAAAATATTTTGTTGAAAACTGGAAGTGAACAAGGTTGTTATAGTATTTTTTTTCACTGAAATTATTTTCTTTTATGCAGTGATTAAGGTGTAAAACATTAAAAGTTGATTTTTACCTTTTTAGTTCATTCCTTAGTCCTATATTTTCATCCAGAAGATCAGCATTTGTATCATGGGATATTTCCACAATATCGTGAAGTTCTGCATTCAGCTCTGTTAGTCTTTTATTTATTTGTTCAAGTTCAGTGAGACATTTAGCCTTCTCAGGTGGATTCCTAAATGTCATGGATAAAACATTCACATTAAGGCTGATGTATTGTATGCAAAAGTACTCACCGGTCACTTGCAAACAGGATATTTTCATTTCTGCATGGCCGATTTTAACCCCCCCTGGTGGGAACGGTGTGGGCGGTGGGGGGTTCAAGATGGCGGGGGTGGGGGGGGGGGTTTGTAAGGCATTCCCGCCTCCCCCCACCACCATTTTTACTTGCCTAAATTCAGGCACGCAAAGGCCATCTGCCCCAGAGGAGCATGGCTTAATTTAAATGTCAGTGTTGCATCCTAATGATGTCACTGAGACGCGCAGGCCATGTTAACTTGATTAAGGGCCGCACAGTCTTGGACCTGTCAGTAAAATCTGTTGGCAGCAAGCATTCTGGCCACAGGACGCCCAGATAAATGTTTGTTTTTAATTTTAAAGGTTCCTTGTGGGCCAGGTGGAACAGGAGTGCTCCTCCTGGCCCCACAGGATTCCATAAGCCTCTCCTGCCTCGGGCTTCCCTCCTTCTCTTGATTGTGGACTTGTCAATTCCCCCCCCCCCAAATCATTACTTACCTTGCCTGGGGCCACCTCTGTGTATCCCTGATGGCCTGACCAACCCCCTCCCCACCTCCCAAAACCAATTTTGACTCCCACCCACCAGCGGTGACATCATTCCTGCCGGTTTGGGTGGGAGTCAGAGTAGGGGCATTTTAAAATCCACCAGGCCTCACATTCCAGGGGGCTGGACAGTTCACCACCTGCTTTGGCCCCTTCACCCCCGATTCCCACCTTGAGTTAGAACTGGCACTTGCATGTTTTTGATTCATTCTCGTCTCCTAAATCTTATTAAATAGCTTTCATTAATTTTCGTTCAATAAAATTTTTCTGCTATAACATAACATGTTCAGGATTCTGTCACAATACACCTTAATTCTAAGTGCAGCTCTGTAAAATGCTTGAATGTTTCTTGCCAAGTAATCACAGGGCCGATTTCAATTTGGTTGCCCAGTAGAAATGGGGCGGCAGTAGAGTTAAAATCGTTGTGCACCACTTGTTGCCCCGTTCACACTCCTGTCACAATATTTACTGAGGCCTTTTGCTGGGCGGCCTAGGTGCCTGCCTGAATCAGGTGGGAGCCTCATTACTGTATGCAAATCATGCATGGGACCCAGATGCAATTTAGAGGGACAACTGGGTGGTGATGAGGAAGAGACCCCAGAAACGTAAGTTAATAATTATTTTTGTGGGGCCAGCAGCAGCAGAAGCGCTCCCCTAGACTCCACATGAATAACGTAGGTTGCTGGCACCCTGGGCTCCTCCTGTCCACGATCACTACCCCCCCTTCCCCCACCCCCACAGACCTAAATGCCTGCCAGCCTGGTCGGCCTCCAGGCTGCTCAATTTTGTGCTGGCGAGATACACAGCACTCCCGATTGAGGCACGCGTCTCGCCGGGAGCATGGTAATGAGGTCTAGCCAATTAAATGGACTGGACCTCCAATGACAGGAATGGGCAGGTGTTCTGCCCGCTGCCCACCCGTTCCATCCCTGAAGTTAAAATCTATGTACATCACAAAACACATAAAGGTTGATACTGAGAGACAAAGCTTCCAGCATACAGCCTTACTGGATGTAAGCACAAGTCAGAGAATTGGGTGTGGATTTGCTACGTCCCAGATTACACAATTAAAATTTAGTTTTACAAGTTTTTGGGGGCCTCCACGGCAAGCCTCATTTCCTCCTCAAATACCATGAAATACATGATTATTGGTCCCAAGATGAGTATGTTGAATTGGGAACGGCCCAGAATGTTGCTGGCTAGGCTAATAAGAGTTGGCTTCTTAGCTATATCGCGTTCTACAGCATTGCTTGGAATGTTTGCACACTTTTGCATATTATATTGTTTTATCTGCATTTTGATTGATACAGGAATGGCCAGCAGGATACTGATAAATCCTAGTAAGGCAAAGCTGAGTTACAGTTTGCACAGCTAACACCCACAGATGGCAGGTGGAACGCAACTTTACGAGGCAGCGAAATATTTTCAGTAGCAAAACTCAAGGACACAATGAAATAAACAAAGAATACACTGGGTTAACATGCAGCTACCAAACAGACTCCCCTATAAAGAGCAGGAACCAAAATGGCTGAACAGTTCAATCATGCAGTGTCTGTTTTATAATGGCACCATGACCTCATTCATTTTTTCTTGAGCGCTTAATTAGCCCAATGGACGTCAGGTACACCGACCCTCAGCTCCACAGGTAACAGCCTCAGTGGTTGTTAGTGCATGTTGGGCACAGGCCACCTGTATTATGCGCTTTAGTCATCAAGCATTTTATTACGCAGCCCATGGTACAGAGACATTTTGAAAGCTGCTGTGCATTTGCAGTTTTGCCCTTCTGCTTCTAGAGGTTAATTTTACCTGCCCAACACTTCCACGTCCCATTAAATATACGCATGTGCCAAATATGCGACATGTTGGTGTGAAAAATGAAACTTTGCATTGGAAATTTTGCATTGCTTGTTTACTTTGTAATGTGTTCTCACTGACTGGAGCAGTAGAATCTCTCGTCCACATGCATAAATGTGAACTTGAGAGAGAACACAAAAAGATACAAAAGTGAAAGGTTAACTTTAAAGCAGAGGAATTCTGGAAGGTCCGTCCCATCATTGAAGTAAAGAGGGGAGGTCTGTATAAAAAGTCCTGCCTTTAGACATGGTATCAACAAGAGCTCTTTAGTGGCAATGAGTCCTGTTGCAGAAACTGTAGGTTATTATATTTTCTTGAGTTTTGGATTATTGATTTTCAGTATAAATACCCACCCTCTAGTCGATGGATCAACCCAGCTGTTTGATTTTTGTAGGTAAGGTCTAAGGTTATTCATTCTCTCTGGAATTAATTTTGTTCATAACATTATACAGAGCTAAATTACATTGGTACATGGTCATTAAAATTGCTTCAGTACCAATATTGGATAACAGGAGAGGAGAGAGAAGACTTCGGCTAATAACAGTGGCAGTGCCACATTTTTACCATTGCCTTCACCGTCACAGTTTATCATAGTGGAAAATGAAGCCAGAAATTGTGTTAATTGACTTAAAGAAAATTCACTACCGAAAAGGCTAGATTCTTTGACAACAACTTTTTTCTATTTGTGAATTCAATGATGGCAAATGGGAGTCAAATCATGTGTTCACTCAACTCCCATTTTTAAATGGGGTGAAAGGTCATTTCTGACATCAACAGCTTTACACCGTTGACTACAAATATAGTTTACCACAATATAATTTACCAAAAGTTGCAGTTTACCTGTGATTTACTGAGTTCTCTATAAAATATAATTTGGGCTACAATTTTCTGAATTTTATATTTAGGTCAAATGAATTACAACAAACCTTTTTCTAGGCTTTCTAATTTGAGTTTTTACAATTGAAGAAAATGAAGAACATTCTGAAAGGAAAAACTGTAAAAATAAACATTAAAATAAAAAAAGTCACAAATGCATTTTCTCTCATGGTTACACCAGTTAATTAGCAATAACAAATGTGTTAAATCAACACGGTAGTTGTTTCTACAGGTCTATAGTCATCAGAAGTTTACATAAAATACTAAGTAAATAGACTGTTACACAGCAATTATCTAAGTTAAGTGGGTAAAGGACATGCAGATTGAGCAGTGCAACTCTTTTTAATCACAAATTAAAGTACTTGTCATTAAAGGTTCAGGGATTGCCTTGTGTATGTTGTAGCGACTGATTTAAGTGGTCATTTTCTGACTTCACACTACCAACAGAGTGTCTTCTGCTGGAAGCACAAATTGAAAATCCGGGTGCAGTACATGTCAGATTTTCCAGTGTATACTTCTGATCAGGAGGCTCCCTTTCAGTAGTGGGAACAGAAAATGACCCCTTTGTTATTTTCACCAATTCCTTCCCCTTTTTAATTTAGTTTAATGCAGCATGTGATTTGAACATATGCTGGAGGGCAGTGTGCCATGAAAAATAATAGTAGGTTCAAAATGAACAGTAAAGTTTTTTAACACAATTAAATGACACCATATTAAACCTGTCTATTGTGGAAAATCTGACCAATAAAAACAAAAAGTAACAGCCCAAACATATACAGTATCGTCTACCTTTCTGAGAAAGAAAGAAAGAAAGACTTGCATTTATATATCTCCTTTCAGGATGTCCCAAAGCACTTTACAGCCAAGTAAGTACGTTTTGAAGTGTGATCACTGTTGTAATGTTGGAAACGTGGCAGTCAATTTGTGCACAGACTCCGTTCAGACAGCAGGTTGTTATTTTCAGCAAATAACAGGTACCAGCTACCTTTAAGAGATTTTTAAGAGACAGCCTGCCTTTAAGAGATTGGGGCTCCCCCTGTTGGTGGATAGTGCAAATTGCATTGAATCCTCATGTCAATGCTGATTCGGAACGCTGCTTGAAGGTAAGTCCTCAGGCCTCACAAAAGTCTCGAACTGCCTGCACAGGGGCCATTGGGCACAAGGTAATAGTGGATCGCGCAACCTATGCCCAATAATAGGCCCTATCCAATTTTTTCCCCCAGAATGCCCTATCCGAAACAATGATGGAAGCAGAATACATAATAGCTTTTAAAAGGAAAGTGGATAAATATCTAAAGAAGAAAAATTCAAAGGGACATGGGAAAAAGCAGGGGAAATGGGACTAAGTGGATAGCTCTATCAGAGAGGTGGCACAGGCACAATGAACTGAATGGCCTCTTTCCGCCCTGTAAAATTCTCTGATACTATCATTCTACATCTCACCAAACTGATGAGTTTTTGTTATTTTATGTTTGCTTAAATGCTTACCAGTTGTATCCACTTGTAGCTTTAATGGTCTCTTCAAAATCTAAAGCATTTTCTGGGAGTTCATTTTTGCAATTTAGGAAAAAAATAATAAAATATATGAACACATTCTAAAATCAGTTGTTTGCAATATCTCATTTCTAAATGCACTTTTTCCTGTATTATGAAATGAAGTCACTTATTCCACTATTAACTAATATAGTGACCAACAAATTCAATACTGACTTACTGTCCTTTTTAAATTACTATTTTATTTACTTTATCTTTGTGAGGTGCATTCATAAACAAGTTTATATATCGTTTAACCGTTGAGCTCATATATAACGCAGCCAGTTAAATACAAATGTTCACTCTTCATTTAGGTGGATAACACAATCAAAAATCTCCACACAACTACAGTAATATCTTAATATTTTTTGGTGTTTTAAGTGAAGATTTTCTAACAGTCAAGTACTGTAAAACATTTGGTGCCACTTGAAATCATGACAAAACTGAATCAATGGTTTCATAATTTTTTCAAATATTTCATAATACAAATTCACTTTTGCTGTTTCTCATTTCCTAATTATTGAAAAGTGGCTTGACATGATTACATGACATTTAGATAAAGCCCTTTCATTGTTGCTTCCTGCTTAATGTAGCTTTTTCCGTTGGTAAGTTTAAAGAAGCATTAATGGTTTTTTGTTTTATACTATAGTTAGAGACCTTTAAAATAGTTTTTACTGATTTCCACAATCCTGGATTTTTCTGGAATAGTAAATTGGTAAAGAATGATTACTGCCCATTTCTTACCTTCAATAACAAGAATTTTCCTTGCTCCTAATGGAACCTGATATGAGCATGTGTCATGCCAGTGATGTCATCATGCACGCTATGTGCATATCATGCATGATGATGTCACTGGCACATTGCACATATATCCCGGGACCTGACTTCAGTCCCAAATTCTGGAAGTGAAGTCACTTGAGGCAAGCAATTTAGTGATATTGCTCATGGACTATTTAAAAACAGAAGGAAAATTGAAGTATTAATCTTTTCAACCCCGAGCAACTTCAAAAATAATGGAAATTTCAGCTATGTCAAAGTGGAAAGAAATTTACTAAAGAATATGGAATAAAATCTTTCAGTATTGGACCCTACAATGTAGAATTATAGGAAGCCCCACATATTGGTAGCACTGGAGCTAGATCATTGGCTTTCATGAAATACCACTTAATATGTTTCAAAGCCTGAAAAAATATGAAAGTTTAGATTTATCCCTTATGGAGTGCATGGCAAGTTCAGATTATATAGAGTACATAACAAAGTCAGATTGTGTGATATGTGTGATGAGGCTAGAGTGCAGACTTATCGGGAGCCTCAAAGGATGATCGCATTGGAGCTGGGTAACTGGCTTCATGAAACCCAATTTTACATGTTCCAAAGTAATTTCAAGGCCTGAAAAAATATGAATGTTTAGTTTTATCCTTTCATCTCCAATATGTTCGGTAACTACTTAATGATCCTAATGTTTCGACTAAAGTAACAAGGGGTACAGCATGTTCAAATAATAACTGATTTTCTCCACATGTATCTTAATTTTTGGGGCACTGATCTTTCACCCCGTTTTTCAATGTTAAAAATAAAAACTGAAAAATAGTTTTTTCAAATCAATAATTAAAACTAACTTTAAAGGTCCTTAACTATAAATACATACCAAACTCTCTTACCTTTGACTTCAGTGGTCGCTCTCATTATAACAAAATCAATGCTGTCTATTTTTTCAGCTGCTCTGTGAAACATAAATCCAACAAAGATAAAGTGAAATGTACTCCCTGCACCCAATTACACTTGCATTTTCTAGTTAGCACAAACTAAAATATTTAACTAATGTATATTTAATCAATGTGTTTTACAAAAACACGAACTGATAGTCAAACTGTTATTTAATCACTATACATTAACAATGAGTGTTTATCATTATTTTTGTTTATTTATATATTTATCATTGTTACAAAAATAGAAAAATGTTAACTTTTTTTACTTTTGAAGCAAGTGTTTCACCTTAATAGTGATGGTCCGACTGCACTAATATATTTTGTCCCATTTACCTGTACACATTACAAGACTGAATCCACTGTTTCATATTTTTTTCAAATATTTCATAGTTGAGATGCACTCTTGATTTGTCTGCATGCAACATAAGTTGCAGATCATTCAGCTGGCTGCTATAACTGTTCTGTCCTGTCATTTCTTGAATGTATTTAAGAACATCAGATCTAAGTACTCTTCCTAAAGGAAAACAGAAGCATTTAAATTATATAAGCCCGTAAAACTAAATGTATCTGAATTTTAAAAAAACATTGTCAGCTATATTAAATTTAACATCATATTACCTACCTATTCTAAATACTAGATTTCAATTACAACTTTTGCCAGACTTGGTATTTATCAAATTGTCATTTTTCTACTTGACTGGTGATATGAACACCACTCTCTCTTTATTTCTGAAAATTACATTATATATTGAGTGTACAAATGTGTGCCTTCCATTTGTTGCTATTTGATTATCCAAAGATATTAATAGAATCCTCGATCCAGTTTTCATTATTGTCAACAATTGATATTCTATCAAAATGCAATTTATTGAGTCAATAATAAATGAAGGATTCTCAAAAATAAATATTCACCTCCCCACATCCCAGAGAATTGATTTTAAAATTCATGTCTTCACCTTGAAATCTCTCCATACCTCGCCCTTCCCTAGTTCTGCAATCTCCTTTAGTCCTATGTCCTTCCACAGATCCTCTGGTCATCCAGCATTGGCCTACTTCTATTTTCCCACTCTCTCTGCTCCTTCAGCCACTTTGCTGCTACCTTCTGCATCTCTGCCTTGTCACCTTCCCTGCTTCAAAAACCTTAAGATTCTTCTCCTTGATTGCACTTTTGCCCCCTACTGACCCCCCCTTCCCTTATTTTTCCTTCTGCTCAGCATCCATTCACTGAAAACAGACAACAAGACATCTCTATGTATGCAACGAGCACAAAGCAATGTAAAGTTTTCTTCTTTTGTTTACGCAATAGATGAAATCTATCCAGATGTTTGACTACACTTTAAGTATCTTAGCAATTGTGGTGAGACCTGATCATGACTGAAACAATATTACCTGATCAATTGGTATGCAAAGATGGTCTCATTTGAAAGAATGAGGATTAATAGTAAATACCACACTAGAAGTATGAGTGTATTTCTGGCCTATAATTCCCCAGTAATTACAATGTGAATTTATCTGAACTCTCAAGTTTGAGACACACACTCAAATCATCGTCTCAGTTGATATTTGCATTTGTTCTTCATTTCGACTGAGTTTCACAAATCCAATCCAGCCAGATTGTCTGTACAAGGGTTTGAAATTGCTTGAGGGTTGTCCACTCTCACACCACTGAAATGCATCTCATCATTGGTCAACAAAAGAGATGTTTGTGGATTGGACCGTTTCACCAGCTCAACTGAGGCACAGTGTGTGTAAATTGGAAACAGAAAAAAAACACAGAATTTTTTTTCAAATCCTACCTGTATTATCAGGATCACATTTTTGGAAGATAAGTTTCACTATGTAATCGTCAATGGTTGTGTTTTCATCACACTGATCATCTATGTCCATGCTGCTGGTATAACTATGGTCCTGCAATTTTTGTTCTCTAACTGTTGGTGACAACCACTGGAAAAAAAGTAGAATAAGGCAGTAAGTGATTTTATTAAGAGTAATAAGACTTGATCAACCTATTGTGAATGTTACATTGCAAACTTCGTTCAATCAATTCCACTCAAGTGAATATCTAAAAACTGAACATTTATCTCTGAAAAGCAATTCAAATTTCTATCTAAAGTCACGCCATAGACTTTAGCTTTCAATTTTCAAGATCAGGTACAAGAAAGTCAAATATCTCCTTCAAATGCTTGCCTCTGGAAAAGCAAATAGTCCAGATAAAGCTTGTATTCTGAAAGTCCTATCTGAGCAATTAGATACTCCCTTGCTCATCCAATTCATCCTTATTAACCCATTTTTGTGAAAAGCGGCAAATGGGGTGCCAATAAACAGCAAGGGATCAAAACCAGACCCTCAAAACTACAACTTACCATCTCTATTATAATAATGTCAAAACTAATGGAAACCATTATAAATGAGAAGCTGCTGCATCACCTCAGTTGTAACAGCCTACTACTTAAGAACTCAATTACAAAGGAATGAGAAAAAGTAATTCAGCTCATTCAACTCGCTCAGCATCCAGATTGTATAAGGACCTAAAATGACGATCTTTCATCTTATCTCTCATCCATCATTCTTTGCTGAATTAAGAATTGATCCTATTACTTTTGAATGTATTAAATGACAAAGTAGTTCCTGTACTAGGAGGAAGTTACTTCTGTAACGCAACAGCCCCTAAAAATGAATAGGGCTGATTTTCCTTTCCTTTACACCTAGAAATGCTCAGTTTCCAGGCACAAAGCTAAACAAGAGAGGGGAAAACATAATGAGGGGAATTTTAACCTCCAAAGACAGGTTGGTTGGGGGTGGGTGGGAAGGTTAAAATTGTAAAATTCTCAAATCTGATGCTCAACGTGCCCACTTCCGTTTTTAACGGAGGCACTTTTGGCTGCGTGCGAGTAACCTGCTTGCTGGAGGTGGGTCGATTCTTATCACATGCTAATGAGGCGCATTTGAAGAGATTTCAACAGGGATTTGAATTTAATCCCTCCACCATGGTTTTCCCAAAGCTCAGGAAACCCGCCAGTGAAATGGAGGTGAGGTTGAGTGGCACTTCACAGGGGTGTTTAAAGTCCTGATTGCCCAATATGAATAAAGGCTCAGTGCTTACAGCTGCTTTCTCAGTTCCCTCTGGCAAACGTTTTGCAGAGTTCTTGTGATCATAGACGTGTTTCAGAAGTTTGGTGGCTTTCAAACGGACAACATCAGGATGGGGGGGGGCGCGCCATGGATGTTTTCGATATGGTCCGTATCACCATTAATGGCAGCAACATCGTGCTTAGGTGGGATCTGCAGATGCACAAGAGAGAGGAGAGCAACAGAGGGACCGAGGTCGCAGGAGGCCCCATCCACGTGAGAGGGTCTACAGATGGATGCTCAGCTTCCTTGACCTATCTGAAGAGCAGTGCTTCCGTAGGCTTAGAATGCCTCAGCAGATGGTTGCAGACATCTGCAGCCTCCTTCAAGAAGAGCTGCTCCCTGCTGGACCTGGTGACCACCCATTGCCCGTCGTTGTCAAAATCACCACTGTCCCCAATTTCTTTGCCTCTGGCTCCTTCCAGTATGCCACCAGAGACATCTCGAGAGTCTCTCAGTCAGCTGCACATAAATGCATAATGCAGGTAACGGATGGGTTGTTTGCCAGGGCGTCGATTTATGTCAACTTCGCCGTGATGACAATAGCCAGAATGAGTGTTTTCTCGTGTGTGGCTGGCTTCCCACAGGTGCAGGGTGTCAACGATTGCACATACGTGGCAATCCGAGGACCACCACACGAACCAGGAGTTTTTATCAACCGCAAGGGATTACATTCCATCAATGCACAGCTGGTGTGCAGCCACAAGAGGTTCACGCAGGCGTGCGCCAGATTCCCTGGGAGCTGACATGATGCTTTTATATTGCGGCAGTCTAACATTCCAAGCCTTTTCCTACCAGGAAACAGACTTAAGGGCTGGCTCGTAGGAAACAAGGGATACCCCCTTCGAACTTGACTCACGACACCTGTGAGGAACCCCACCAATGAGGCGCGAGTGCTACAACAAGAGCCACATGACCACCAGGTGTGTCATCGAGCAAGCCGTCGGCATGTTGAAGATGTGCTTCAGGTGCCTGGACAGGTCTGGAGGCCCCCTTCAGTACTCACCAGCGAGGGTGTCCAGAACCATAATGGTGTGCTGCGTCCTGCACAACAATGCGCAGCAGAAAGGTTTAGAGGTGGAGGACGACCAAGGTGCTCATCAATCATCTTCTAATGACGAAAAGATTGAAGAGGAGGAGGAGGAGGACAAGGACAAAGATGACAAGCAACATGAAGATGGGGCATCCATCGCCAGACCAGCAGCGTACATTGCTGCCTGGAGTGCCCTAATAGCTCGAAGGTTCAGCTAGAGATTCACGCTGAAAAAAATAAAAAATGAAATCCTCCGACCTGCTCCTACAACCACAGCCAACACCACTCCCCTCCCCACGCCCCCTTCGCACAAAACAGTTCTCCAATCAAGCATACACCAATTGCACATCCTCCAATGGGTCCCGTCATCTATACACATTCATCATGAAGCAACTAAAAGGGCAAGTTGGCACTCGGGATGCAATAATGGGCAAGACAGGGAAGTGGTGCAAATCATTACATTTTATGTGCCGTTATAAAAAAAAGGAAAATTAACATAACATTTTGTCAAACATCCATGTGCATACCCTTGATGAATTACAATAGCTTTCTCTTACACTTCCTACTGCTTCTACGTGGTGCATCCCCTGTGGCTTCATCAGAAGTAGTGGCAGGCTGCTCAGATTCCTGCCCTGACTACTGAGATGCTCTTGGCCTAAGACCACTGGGTTTCAGAGCCTGTGAAGGACCCACCAAAGACTGTTCCACTTGCACCTGTGCAGGGGCAGACTCGGCCATCGGGAGACGAGGCAGCATGTTGGGTACTGGCTGGGGGGAGTGGTGGGCAATGGGTGAGACGTGGGAGCGCGTTGAGTGGAGTTCCCACTTCCATGTCCCTTTTTGTGGAGATGCCGGTGATGGACTGGGGTGGACAAATGTAAGGAATCTTACAACACCAGGTTATAGTCCAACAAATTTATTTTAAAATCACAAGCCCTTTTTGCCATTGTCCTTCTCCTGGGCCAGCGCCACATCACTCCTACCACTGTGCTGGGGAGCAGCTTGGTGCAGATCAGTGATGTGTTGTAAGACCACGGATAAGGTATCTGTTATCTTGTTTAAGGCGGCAGACATCTCCTGCACAGCCATGGTCATGGCCTGCATGGACTCATTTGAGAGCCGTGCTTGAAGTTCCATGGAGGCGGCCTCTCTCTCCGTGGCAGACATTTTTGCAATTACCTGTGACACCAATCCACTATTGTTAGAGTTAAACTCCTCCATCCTCTCCGCTTTTGTGGAGAGTGTGCGTGAACATCTGCCAGTAGCTCGCAAAGTTGCAGCTGTACCTCTATTATTCTCCTTCTCAACAATGGCCATCAGGTTTCAGCATCTGTGTCCAGCTGAGCAGAGCTTGGAGAGGAGTGTGCCCCCCGACGAGGACTCTCCACAGCTGTCCCTGACACCAGTGTCTGCTCATGCTCACTTGTAAATTGTGAAGCGCCAGGTGAAAACCCAACTAACTGTCTAACTAGACCCACCGAAGTATGAGTATTTGTGCTGGTACATGGCTGTATGTCCTGTGACTGCACCCTCAGAAGGAATGAGGTCCTCTGAGGAATCGGCGTCAGGCATGTCTACAGACTGTTGCTGTACGTGTGAAGGCCCTGGAGGACAAAGGAAACGGATATGAATTAGTCCTGGCAAAGTAGTAATCTTGACTCAGGCTTCTCAGGTTCAGTCACTGATGAAATAAAGTCAGCATGTGTGTCAGAGATATTTTTAATTCTGTCACCACCAGGCATCTGAGAGTTCCCAGTCTCTCCATCTCCGATTGAGAAGGATGCAGATATGCCATCTGTCTCCATGACATCCTCCTATGCATCTGTGAGCTGCACAATTTGTGGAGGGCCACCTCCAGTCCTCGCCCTCTCCCTTGCACTTTGCACTCTCTTCTCCTACAAGGGGCGAAAGAACAGACCTGTGAGTGACTGAAAGTTACGTACCCACCAAATGGATGCAGTGCATTCAGTGAGGGTGACCAGCAGCAGATGCATCACCTTGCATAAGGATTGGGGTAAGTGGCAGAAGTGGATGGATAAATGGGAAGGTGAGGATGAGTATAAAAAGTGAAGGATGGGTGCTGTTGAAACTTAAGTGGGTGTGAGGAGTGATGTGATAGAATATGCTTGACAAGACAGAGTGGGGGGGGGGGGTGTTGTACACCAAAAGATGTAGGTGAATAAGCAACTGTACGCACTTTTCCTGACCTGGTTAGGTCATTAAACCACTTCCTGTGCTGCATCCAAGAACGGGATACAATGCTCCTGCTGCTCACCTCCTCTGCCACCTTCAGCCACACCTTTTCTCATCAGAGCAGCAGGATTTTTCCTTCATTGCTGGGGAAAATTATCTCCTTCTGCTCTTGACTGCACCCAGCAGTAAGTCACAGGAAGCATAATTAAATCTGGGAGCCAGCCTTGCTTGTCCTGAATCCATGTTCACTAATTCTCACCATCTCCATCCAATGCCTCCTAGTTCCTCCAAATTCCATTTTTGAATTGGCCCTTTAAATAGTCCATTTAAGATCACGTCATGCCGATGCGCATTACGCCCGCTGTCCCAGCTTGGAGACTCGAAAGCCGGAAGGAAAGAGTTAATTAGGCAATCAAGTTAAAAGCAGACATTCTGACTTGCTAAAGTTTCTTCTGGGTTTCGCACACGCATTTCCGCCCCACCCCTGCTCGGAACTGGCCTTTGCGGGGCCATTATCCAAGTTCTCCACCCCTTTGTGTAATCCATGGATTTCTTGTGGAGTCCCCCAAGGGAGCAAAGTGGTTATAGTCCGAGAAGGTGCAGCCATACAAATGTGAGAAGGGGCATAACCAACTCTCCCATGTTATTTTCCTCCACTAATGCCAGATGGACACCCATTTTGAAGGACACACTTAAGAAATGTGCATTAGACTCTCATTCTCCTTTGCCTACTTCTCCTCCCCATCCCGATCTCTTCCCTCCTCTCCCCTCTCCCTCATCCACCTTCCCCTACCCTCCATCCACTTCCACCTCACCTCCCTCCATATCCCCGTCCATTGCCCCTCCCCTTGTCCTCTCCTCCTCCCCTCTCACCCTCCCCGTGTGCAATACCACAGGTCTCCTAATACATTCATAAAACGATCCTTAGATAAAATCACATTTATTGTTCTTTATTTTATGAACGTCACACTTTGAAGCGGAGACTATTATATTTGCACCTTGTGGTACAATTACCTTCGAACCCCTATTTGGTTTTGACAGTCGGTAACCCTATCCGAATTTGGACTAGTCATCTGAAATGTGGAGTGACAGTGAGGGTGAAGGGGTGAATACTGCAACACGGGCAACAATGATGTCAATACCTCAGAAAAGAATACATTTTCAAAAGTGTAACCTTAGCAGCCATTGCAGTCCCGTTTGATGCAAGCTGCAATTCTTTGGCGGGGGGTTTTCTCCCGATCGGCCGCCATCCCCGACATGTCTCAGCCCGCCAGCTCCGGGTCAGGGGGGAAAAGCAGCTGCAGAGACCGCGAGGATTGTTCGCAAGGCAGAAACAACCAATTAAAAAAAATAACTCTGCTGCATCCCTGAGTGACGCCGCTTTCTCTCATAATAGCTGCGGAGTGAGGTGAGGAGCGCCGCGTCACTATGTGTAAAGATTACTATCAACATTTCAACAAAAAACAAATGTTACTGGGCGGAATCTGAGAAAGTCTTGGTCACAATTACTTTTTAATGGCGAACACTCCAGTGTCCCATCTGCGCCCTTTCACCTTTATTCCCACTGACAACGGCCTTTAATGTAGGAACATGTTGTCTATTTCTGAATATCGCCCTGATTTCTCTATAAACACAATTTCTACAGATGCGATTTGGAGACTTACGACCAGACACCGGGCTGACCATAAAACGAAACATGCTTTCCTAAAAATAAATCCAACACTGTAAAGCTCCTGAGCTGATTTCTACTATCAAAGCGGGTAATGTACCGTCTGCTTCATATCTTGCTATTCCTACCTAAAGCGTTTCCTTTATTATATAACTGAGAGGATGCATCTGATAGTAATGTTTTTTTTTCACATTTGATTTTACAACACTTGACATCACAAAGCCAGCGTGTCTTGGCGCTGCTGAAATACAGGACATCACAGACAGAGGCAATACACCGAGACACACAGTGAACTATCATACATTAAATGATGTGTCACCCCAAAGAGCTGCCTACACGTAGCTATCATGTTCTACAGAGACTCTTGCTGCAAAATTTAAAAAATGACATGATTGATTGCGACGAGTGTATTCTCTAACCGCCTATCTGGCGCTTATATTGCGTATGTGTTTATGAATACAAGTTTATTTTTAAAAATATACGTGGCCTACCGTTTTTGGATATTTATTGGATGGGAGCAGAAACAGCCGCCAATACAACATTTGCCTGTTCTTGTTTCGAGCACCGCTGATGCAATCGGAATCTGCCCGAAGGTAGCTCCAGCCACAAACGGCCGGATTCTAGCCATTAATCACTCATCTTTCTACAAGTTAAATGAGTGCTAAAAATAGCACGGGTACAGAGCATAGAGCACTGTAATGTCAAGCTCACCCAACATATGCCACTCAAAGTGAATGTCAAGGGACGAGGTGAAAGTGTTTCACTATACTGCAGTCTACTGGCAACCTGATAGATGGGGTAAAAAGCAAAATACTGCAGATGCTGGAGCTCTGAAACAAAAACAAAAACTGCTGGAAACACACAGCGGGTCAGTCAGCATCTGAAGAAGGGAATGGGCCCATACCTGAAACATTATCTTGTCTGTTCTCTCCAAATGCTGACTGACCCTCTGTGTGTTTCCAGCAGTTTTTGTTAATCAGAAATAACATGGCATTAGCAAGAAAGGACATAACTAACAAAGAGATAGAAACAGAATCCATATCGATTGAAATAAAGAGTAGGAAGAGATGATTGGTTACACTAGTAGTGGTATACTACAGATCATCAAAGAGTGGAAAGGAAGTGGAGGGAAAAATATAAGCAAATATATGAAATGTGTAAAAAAAACACAATCATAATCAAGGGGGATTTCAACTGCCCCCAAATAAATTGGCAGGGAGAGGGAGTGCAAGGGGAGAAGGGGATGGAGCTTTTACCACGTGTCATCATCATCATCAGTGGTTTGCGTAAGGCAGGCTCTGGCTCAATTCTCCCTACTCTAAACCATTGTCTCGGGCTTCTCTCTTCAATTCGCCATACAATCTTCCATTCTTCAGGTGGTCCAGAAACATCCTTCTTTTCCTCCCTTGGATTTTTTCATTTCATCTGCCCTTCAAACACCTTTTTCAAGATCCTATCCCCTCTCAGCACATGCTCAATCCAATTAATTTGCCTTTTCTGATAACATCAATCAAACTTTACTTTCTCCATACAAATTCACATCTCAAAGTGCATCCTTCCTGACCCAATATGTAAGAAATCCCACAAGGGGCAAAGCACTGCTAGTAATGGGAAATGTAACCTCATGGCCTGGCATATTCCTCACCCTACCATTACCATCAAGCCAGGGGATCAACCCTGGTTCAATGAGGAGTGTAGAAGAGCATGCCAGGAGCAGCACCAGGTGAGATGCCAACCTGGTAAAGCTACAACTCAGGACTACATGCATGCTAAACAGCGAAAGCAACATGCTATAGACAGAGCTAAGCGATTCCACATCCAACGAATCAGATCAAAGCTCTGCAGTCTTGCCACATCCAGTCGTGAATGGTGGTGGACAATTAAACAACGAACGGGAGGAGGAGGCTCTGTAAACATCCCCATCCTCAATGATGGCGGAGTCCAGCACGTGAGTGCAAAAGACAAGGCTGAAGCGTTCGCAACCATCTTCAGCCAGAAGCGCCGAGTGGATGATCCATCTCGGCCTCCTCCCGATATCTCCACCATCACTGAAGCCAGTCTTCAGCCAATTCGATTCACTCCACGTGATATCAAGAAATGGCTGAGTGCACTGGATACAGCAAAGGCTATGGGCCCCGAAAACATCCTGGCTGTAGTGCTGAAGACTTGTGCTCCAGAACTAGCTGCACCTCTAGCGAAGCTGTTCCAGTACAGCTACAACACTGGCATCTACCCGATAATGTGGAAAATTGCCCAGGTATGTCCTGTCCACAAAAAGCAGGACAAATCCAATCTGGCCAATTACCGCCCCATCAGTCTACTCTCAATCATCAGCAAAGTGATGGAAGGTGTTGTCGACAGTGCTATCAAGTGGCACTTACTCACCAATAACCTGCTCACCAATGCTCAGTTTGGGTTCCACCAGGACCACTTGGTTCCAGACCTCATTACAGCCTTGGTCCAAACATGGACAAAAGAGCTGAATTCCAGAGGTGAGGTGAGAGCGACTGCCCTTGACATCAAGGCAGCATTTGACCGAGTGTGGCACCAAGGAGCCCTAGTAAAATTGGAGTCAATGGGAATCAGGGGGAAAACTCTTCAGTGGCTGGAGTCATATCTAGCAAAAGGAAGATGGTAGTGGTTGTTGGAGGCCAATCATCTTAGCCCCAGGACATTGCTGCAGGAGTTCCTCAGGTCAATGTCCTCGGCCCAACCATCTTCAGCTGCTTCATTAATGACCTTCCCTCCATCATAAGGTCAGAAATGGGGATGTTCGCTGGTGATTGCACAGTGTTCGGTTCTATTCACAACCCCTCAGATAATGAAGCTGTCTGTGCCCGCATGCAGCAAGACCTGGACAACATCCAGGCTTGGGCTGATAAGTGGCAAGTAACATTTGCTCCATTGCCAAATCCCCCACCATCAACATCCTGGGGGTCACCATTGACCAGAAACTTAACTGGACCAGCCATATAAATACTGTGGCTATAAGCAGGTCAGAGGCTGGGTATACTGTGGCGAGTGACTCACCACCTGACTCCCCAAAGCCTTTCCACCATCTACAAGGCACAAGTCAGGAGTGTGATGGAATACTCTCCACTTGCTTGGATGAGTGCAGCTTCAACAACACTCAAGAAGCTCGACACCATCCAGGACAAAGCAGCCCGCTTGATTGGTACCCCATCCACCACCCTAAACATTCACTCCCTTCACCACCGGCGCACTGTGGCTGCAGTGTGTACCATCCACAGGATTCACTGCAGCCATTCGCCAAGGCTTCTTCGACAGCACCTCCCAAACCGCGACCTCTACCACCTAGAAGGACAAGAGCAGCAGGCACATGGGAACAACACCACCTGCACGTTCCCCTCCAAGTCACACACCATCCCGACTTGGAAACTTATCGCCGTTCTTTCATCGTCACTGGGTCAAAATCTTGGAATTCCCTACCTAACAGCACTTCATCACACGGACTGCAGCGGTTCAAGAAGGCGGCTCACCACCACCTACTCAAGGGCAATTCGGGATAGGCAATAAATGCTGGCCTCGCTAGCGATGCCCACATCCCATTAACGAATAAAAAAAATCAGAGCACATAAGAGAAGTAAGCGTGGGAGACGATCCAGGGCGTAGTGATCACATTATAATAAGGTTTAAGATAATGTTTGAGAGAGATGTAGATAGTACAAGCACCAAAGTAATAGATTGGAAAAAAGCCAACTATGATTGAATGAGGATGGAACTAAGGAAGGTAACTGGAGAATAATACTGACAGACAAATAGTCGGCAATACATAAAGGAGAGATCGCTAGAGTTCAGGAGAAAAATGTTCCATTAAAAAATCAGAACAAATTAGCCAACAATGAGAGAAATAAAGAGGTGAGAATAACATTGAATCTGAAGAAAAAAGTACATGCAAAGTACATAAAGAATAAAGGAGAGGATGACAAAAGGGAATATGATGAGCTTAGGAAAGAAGTTGAATGAGAATTAGGATGGCAAAGAGGAAATGTGAAATGAAAATATCAAAGAATATAAAAAAAAATAGTAAAGTATCCTATATGCACATAAATAACAAAAGGAGAATTAAGATAGGGATAGAGCCACTAAGGGATAAGCAAGATAAATTCACAGGAGATGATACTGAAATAGCAGGGATACCGAATAGATACTTGGCCTCAGTTTTCACTGAAGAGGAGAACAAAGAGGAAATGATAACAGTAGCAGTCGTCAAGATGAATTTTACAACAGTTAAGATAGAAAAAAATGAGATATTAGATAAACTAGCCAAACTTAAGGAGGACAAAGCCAGATCGATTGTACCCATGAAAACTCAAAGGACTTTGATGTTCTTTTTGTATATTAATGTGCAAATACAAATCTGAATTATAAAAACACTGTTGGAGATGATTTGTGTAGCGCTTTTCCCCCAATGAGGTTCTGCTCCTGTGACATCATGAGTAGAAATAGTGACCTGTGGGCAGACCTCTCCATTCACGATGCCATTGAAATAAAATGTCTTTATGTCAAGTTTCAGGGAAATTTCTGCCTAAATATCTGCTTCTCGGCTGGATTTCTAGCTAGCAGTCTAAAAGACAAGTATTTAAGATGACTGAGAATCCCTCTAAGTGTATACAATCTTCATAAAATGTTAGGTGTGAAATTCCACTGAATATATTTCACCTTCAATTTGGCTAGGTCCTTATAATTGCTATCAATACCCATATCCTAGTTAATTGACTATATAACATTATCATCAGGAAATTTCATATAATTAGACATACTCCAGTATAATGTTTATGAATGACGGAAGCTCCTAAGAAGCCAGAACACAACACAGTGGAACTCAATCAGTGACTACTCCCCCCCCGATGCACCCTATTCCATGCACTATTATTTTCTTTTTTAAACACCAAGGAAACCCTACATCCTATCCATTACTAAGACCGCTTACTTCCACCCATGCAACATTGCCCACCTCAACCCCTACCTCTGCCTCTCTGTCAATAAAACCCTTGTATATGCCTTTGTCACCTCCAGACTGGACTACTCACATGTTCTTGCTGGTCCCTCATTCTCCAGCCTCCATAAGCTCTAGCTTGTCCAGAACTCTGTCACATGTGTCCTGTCTACACAAGCCCTGCACAATTACCACCCTGCCCTCACTGATCTACACTGGTTCCCCAGTCACTAACATATTCAATTCAAAATCCTCATCCTCATCTATAAGTTCTTCTGTGGCTTTTCCCCATCCCATCTCTACCATTTCCTCCAGCCCTATATCCACCGTCAAGTACTCTTGATACTCAGGCATTCTGGGCATCTCTCCCCAGTTCATTTCATCATCAGTGCAGAGCCTTTAGCCATGTTGATCACATTCTCTGTAATTCCCTCCCTAAACCTCTTTGCCTCTCAACCTTCAAGAACATTTTCAAAACCCATCACTTCGACTAAACTTTTGGTCATCCCATCTAATCTCTCTGGCTCGGCGCCTGTTTCCTTACGCCTATTTGTGAAGTGCCTTGAGATGATTCTTTGTGTTAAAAGTGCTATGAAAATGCATGTTATTGTTGTCATCAACTATATTTGTGCCTATAATATTTGATTTATGCTCTGATCAGATATTTATCCAGCTGTGTTTTTTGAAGGACCTAACTGACACAGCTTTAACTGCTTTTTCTGGCAGTCTGCTAGTGGAGGAGAAAAATCTTCCAATTTCTACTTTTACTGGAGGCTGGTTAATTTTCCACTCCCTATGCTCACAGTCTGAGTTAAATAATCTGATTACATCTACATCACCTGTGCCCTCGGCATTTTGAAGACCTGGATCGTATCCCTCTCAGTTTTCTTTTCATCAGTGAAAATAAGTTCCGCTTTATGATTCTCTCTTTACAACTTAGCGCCCTGAATCCCAGAATCTCTGTACCCTCTCCAGTGCATTGTTGTCGTTTTTTAACTCCTCAGGCACAATCTCGGTTTTTGTGCATCTACAATCAGAACCGTGTTAATGAAATAGAAAAAAGAAGGGAAAAGGCAGAAAATTGTGAAAAAGTCATGAGAGAGAATACAAGTTATCACAATAACATCTTGCATTTGTATAGCAGTTCTAACACAGTGCCTTTGAAGTAGGAAATGTCCTAAGGTGCTTTACAGAGAGGAGGACAAAAAATAAATAAAATAAACAAAATAGTGCCTGATGGGCCATGGAAGTGGAATGAAGAGAGATGACTGAATGCTTGGTTGAAAGATGGGTTTATGAAGGTTTTTATAGCTGCAGGGAGAAGTGGGGGGGGGGGGAGGGAAGGATATTAGGAGGAAGTTCCAGAGAGTAGGGCTGCGACAGCTGAAGGTTTTACTACCAATGGTGGGGTAAATGGAAGGGTGGATACGCAAAAGGCCAGAGTGAGAGGACTGAAGGGTGCAGAAAGGCATATAAGGTTATAATGAGTTTATGGCGGGGTGGAAAACAGTGGCTTCAGATTTCCTGATGTTCAGTTGGAGGAAATCTTGACTCAGGCATGACTTGATTTCCAACAGGCAACATAACAGTACAGCAGTGGTCATGGGGTCGAGGGAGGTGCTGGAGAGGTAGAGCTCGCTATCATCAACATACGAACCTGGACAGTGGAGGAGAGACGATGGAGAAGGATTGTGTTTCAAACACTGTGGAGCGGACAATGAAGGATAATTTATCATGGCCACAATCACAGAGATGTCATTTATGACTTTGGCCAGGGCAGCCTTGGTGCTATGATACATTGAGGAGGTGACAGACATGATGGATTGGAGAAATGCAATGGATGTGATGTATGTTACAAGGTACCACTCAGAAGACTATTGGAGAAAATTAAGGAGCATGGAATTGCAGGAAGGTAGCAAACTGGATTCAAAACTGGTTAGAAGGGAAGAAGCAGTGAGTAACAGTTAAGGCCAGTCTCTAGTTAGAAGTGGGTAGCAGTGTCCCACGGAGTACTGTTCTGGAACCGCTACTATTCACTGTGCACATCAATGATTTGGATATAGGGCCAGAAGGACTGGCATCCAAATTTGCAGATGATACTAATGTAGGAGGTACAGTAAATCATTCTGAGGACCAAAGGAAGCTGCAAGAGATTATTGATAAGATGGTGGAATGGGCAAAAAAGTGGTAGATGGAATTCAATGTCAGTAAATGCAAGGGATACATTTTAGTTGTTATTTTCATATCTTCACACTCTTCCTTTGGATAATAGTGTGAAGTAGTGCAAAGATGCACAGTCTACAACATGAACGTGCCTTCCATGGCCATAGCCATCTTTATACCAGTCGATAGGTTAGTGCTATATGGCAGGGGAGTTTTAAGGGCACCCACAACCTATACGATGAAGGATTGGGTTGGATTGGAACCACCCACACCCACCAGACAAGACTATCCCACTGTATATCAATCCCAAATTCAGAGCTGGAGCTCCTGGTTTCCATTCACCAGGACTGGCTGGAGTGGGGTTTGAACCCTGCACCTTCTGACTCTGAGGTAGGAATGCTACCACTAAGCCAAATTCTCACTCCATACAGTTTGGTCAAAAAATAAAAATAATAATTATACATTGAATGTAGAAACGTGGGTGATGTTGAAGAGCAACGAGATTTGGGGATTCAGGTTCACAGTAAAAGCATTACCATAATTACATTCTATGTACAGTTTATACTTCAAATTCACCTCTAATGTAAGAGGAGGGTGGGAGTCAAGAAAAGGTGTTGTACCATTTGGGTTCAGATTGAGAAATTTCCATCAATTCCGAACACTTTTGTTGTGACTTTAATTTTTCTAAATTTATTTCCCTGACCTCATTATTTCCTTCTCACCTGCCCTCTTAATTCCAAATAATCTTTGCCAGCTTTTCTAATGGCTACTTCCAATTTTGTTTCTACTGACCTGAAAATGTGTTTTTAAGGGAGCAAGATTGACAGTTTTTCTTCCAACTTCCCTGTCGACAGTCATAAAATATTTCAACTAGCATATGGACCAGTTAGTTCTCATAAACCAAAATATATTTGGTAAGAATATCAGTACTGTTACCACCAAGCTAATAGCTATAATAATTTAAATGAAACTATAAGTTAAGAAAGACACTGCTTATGATCAGGTCTCATAGTTCCCATTTTGGTTTGCCAGTAGAGTCACACATAAAAAGAGTTAAAAAGAACACAGGTAAAGATCCTCACTGTAGCATAGTTTCGGTCTAGCTCCCAGGCCAGCAATACTTTACAGGGATTTTGACTAAATCTTTTTGCCCTCTTAACCTCTCGACCGCAAGGTTCTTTACAGACATGTTGTATTTACTATTTCTTCACATGCTTTACAGGTTTTGTTTGCATTTCTTTCATTTAGAACACATGCCGTGATTGCAGATCAACATATCACTGAACAGAGTGCATTGATTTCTGCTGTCATTTCAGAAGCGACCTCTTAAGTCTTTAGAGCCAGGCAGCAGCTGCGTTGCTAAGGTTTTTCACATTGATCTTCCTTGGAGACCATGACTTTTGTGCCTTAGCAGATCTTGTCTGCTTGGGGCTGTGGCAGATGGGAGGTAACCAAACCAGGCTGGCAATGTTCAGAGTTTGACAGAGGAAGCAGCTAGTGAGCAGATGTCAGTAGAAAATATTATTTAACAGATAGTCATAAAAAGGACAATCCAAATGGATAACGAAAGACAATTAGTGCATCACATTAGTGACAAGTGATTACTTGAGGCTAAAAGGCTTCTTTCTTTAGTGAATGCAGTTTAAACAAGAAATTAATTCTAGTCTAAATGTGAAGCAGAATGCTTAAATTAATTCAACTTAAAACTATAGGTCAGTAGCCTTTTTAATGCTAGTCTAGTTCCAGTCCTATTAATCCATGACTCCAGGTTTTGATTTAAAGTAGTCACCCAGCAGCTCCCTTGAGGCAGGTAGCTGCACATTAATTTGCTACTTGAGCCTGACACCTCGTTAATAGAAATGAGCAGCAAGCAGGTCTGATACAGAATTTCATCAGCTTTGTCCTCACATTTCTAAAAATATCTGGATGCTGAGTTTTCTTGGCCTAAAACTATATATTTTTTAAAAGGAGGTTTTGAATACTATTGAAGATGCCAAGAAAGAATCTAGGATCTAAAATAGCTGCATTAGCACCAGTATCTTGAATGGAATATTGCTACTGGGAGTGGCACTCGCCTTTGTGTGTTTGAGAAGGTTCCACGGGAGCAGCTGTAGCTTTGGAGCTGAGGACAGTGAGATGCTTCTCTGTCTAAGGGAAGAAGAGATGTCACTTCAAGAACTCACACAGCGACTGGTCAACGTTATCACACATGTCGGTAAGAAACAACTCAATTGTTTGATTTTAATAAGTCCTGTAGCAAAGGATCTACTCTCAACATACACAACAGCATCTTTGAAGCATTCAGTCCAAACCTAATATATATGATATGATGGCTGCACAATCATGTTTCAGCAAAAACTGTGAAAATGATATAATTTGGGGAACAGCTTGGGAGATGTTTGTTGAGAGGGTATAAAAAATGCTTAAAATAACCTTAATAATGAGCCAATCTGGTGTCACATCACAAAAAAAAACCCATTTCTAGGATAGTAATTTGAGACAAATCATTAGAACACTCTCATCTCACTTCTGGCACCTTTGTTCCAATTCAGTAAAGAAATATGAATGCAATTATGACTGATTTGCAATTAGTGAAAGGAGTTTGTGCAATCTCAGTTCAGTTGCCTGTGAACAGAATTCACAGAACAAAACTGCTTTGATTTCATTACTAATGTTTGCTTACTCAACAATCCTGCTCTGAGAGACCACAAGGAAAGAATGCGTGAAATATAGATGCTGCACGGGTGCATAAGATTGAGGTTATGGTATAATATGTGTGTATGTGGGGAGGGAGTAGATATCTGATCTATGCTTGGTTTGACTTGGTAGTTCATTATATGTTACTGGGTTTAAAGGGAAAACATGTCTAGTTTCTGGATAAATGATTTTTTTGTTTCCTTTAATGGACACTTATGCACTAGCGCAACCAAAGAAAATAAAAATACCAAATATCAATCGATGTATTTTGTATTGTTTCATGCACAATTTCCTTTGCCATTCAAGCGATATTAACTTTTTGCAAGTAATGGTTTGCATTTTATACTATGTATTCATTAGAGTTTTGATATTAAATTATACAATGTTATTTGGAAAGCATCAGTACAGAAGAGTATTCCAAAAATTAATTAACTCGATCCAAGATTAACACACTAGTTCAGTCATTAGTTTCCTTATCACTTGCAACAGCAGTAATACAGAGAACAATGGGTAGTGGATAATAATCAGAAGACAGTTACCTCATCAGGGGATTCAGATGATGTCATAAGGCATGAGATTGAGTGACTCATAACTGTCCTTTGAACCCTAAGATTAGAATATGGTCATGAAATCACTCGGTAATATCCATTATAATTTATAACATACATGCATATTTTTCTGTGATCACTAATGAGAATGAAAAAGTCAGTGAAGGTTGTCATGTTTTATATTCATACACACTTATTTGTTCTCATTAGCAATCAAAGGAAAATATAGTCAATCCTTCCCAGGCGTTTTTAACCTGTTGTTGAAATCTATTTTTGCGAACTGCAACTGTCCTATGTCTTGGTGCGCTCCATTTTGGTGGTGTGTGATGATTATGCAAAGTAATTAACAATTCATTCATATGCTGATAAAATGTATGTCCTGTAAATAATGTGAAAAGAATTTTCAAATTCTCCAGGGGGGTAATTTTAACCCCCAAGAACGGGTGGGTTGGTGGTGGGTGTGAGGTTAAAGTAGCAGCTTTTTGGAGCGGGACTGCATCCTGGCTCCAACGCCCACTTCTGGGTTTCACCCAGGTGCGTTACTATGCGAGCGCACAACAGAAACCCAGAAGTCCTGTTCCCATTTAAAGCTGTCGGGCCAAAATTTAAAGGGCCAATTGAGGTAGTTGAAACACTTTAGATACTTAACTTTTTGTGGATTCAGCAACAGGAACGGATTTAACTACTCCTGAACATGTCTCCCGTGGCTTCTGCAACACACCATTGAAACAGAGGCGAGTTGCAGCCGAAGCTCATTTGGCCCTTTAAACCTGTCGTAGAAACGTAGAAAATAGGAGCAAGAGTAGGCCATTCGGCCCTTCGGGCCTGCTCCGCCATTCAAAATGATCATGGCTGATTGTCTAACTCAGTACCCTGTTCCCGCTTTTTCCCCATATCCCTTGATCCCTTTAGCATTAAGAAATATTTCTATCTCCGTCTTGAAAACATCTAATCACTTGGCCTCCACTGCCTTCTGTGGTAGAGAATTCCACAGGTTCACCACCGTCTGAGTGAAGAAATTTCAGAGGGTTTTATTGAGATGCGATTGACACATCTCAATAAAAGGTGAGGTATTGCAGCTGGGCACTCAATTCTCTCACACAAATGTTTGGCTGGGAGTTCTTTGTGTTTAGACTGAGATTTCTTTGTTGAGACTGAGAATTCTTGTCTTCAGACAAATTTACCTACATTTTGGAGCCCTTCAAACTGACAAGGTCAGGATGGGGGGGTGCAATGGATTTATTCCAGACTACATCTGAGGAGGAGGAAAATGAAGATGGGGAACCCAATGCCAGAGCATTGGCGCACATTGCTGCCCTTGATGCCAGGGATGCCCTCATCTCTAACAGGTTTTCACAATGAAATGTGCAAATTGAAGACTTTGAAATATTCAGGCCACCTGGAACATCCACCAGCACCAACAGCCCCCTCCCTTTGCACAAAACAGTCCTTCAACCACACAGACCCAATGGGTAGCATCATGTCTTGGCATTCATGATGCAACACATCCAAGGACAAATTCACAAAAGGGACACAATAATAGCCAAGATGTGGCAGTGGTGGTAATGATGATTAAATTTAATTTGACATAACAAAAAAATATATAAATTAACAACAGGACAGCACATCAATCACCCTTGTGCACACCCTTGGTGAATTACAATTGCTTAGGCTTTCTCTTTCTACCGCTTCTCGTGGCGCATCCCCTGTGGCTTCAGCAGAGGTAGTGGCAGGTTGCTCAGATCCCTGCCCTGACTGATGAGATGCTCTTGGCCTACCAGCTCTGGGTTTTGGAGCCCGTGAGGGCCCCGCCAAGTCTGCTGCACCTGCACCTGTGCAAGGGCAGACTCGGACGTCAGAAGAGGAGGCAGCATTGTGGGTACTGGTTGAGGAGGAGGCAAACTGTTCCTGTACTGCTACAACACTGGCATCTACCCGACAACATGAAAAATTGCCCAGGTATGTCCTGTCGACAAAAAGCAGGACAAATCCAATCCGGCTAATTACCGCCCCATCAGTCTACTCTCAATCATCAGCAAAGTGATGGAAGGTGTTGTCGACAGTGCTATCAAGCGGCACTTACTCACCAATAACCTGCTCACCGATGCTCAGTTTGGGTTCCGCCAGGACCACTTGGTTCCAGACCTCATTACAGCCTTGGTCCAAACATGGATAAAAGAGCTGAATTCCAGAGGTGAGGTGAGAGGCACTGCCATTGACATCAAGGCAGCTTTTGACCGAGTGTGGCACCAAGGAGCCCTAGTGAAATTGAAGTCAATGGAAATCAGGGGGAAAACTCTCCCGTGGGTGGAGTCATTCCTAGCACGAAGGAAGATGGTAGTGGTTGTTGGAGGCCAATCATCTCAGCCCCAGGACATTGCTGCATGAGTTCCTCAGGGCAGCGTCCTAGGCCCAACCATCTTCAGCTGCTTCATCAATGACCTTCCCTCCATCATAAGGTCAGAAATGGGGATGTTCGCTGATGATTACACAGTGTTCAGTTCCATTCGCAACCGCTCAGATAATGAAGCAGTCCGTGCCCGCATGCAGCAAGACCTGGACAACATCCAGGCTTGGGCCGATAAGTGGCAAGTAACATTTGTATCAGACAAGTGCCAGGCAATGACCATCTCCAACAAGAGAGAATCTAACCACCTCCCCTTGACATTCAATGGCATTACCATCGCCGAATCCCCCACCATCGACATCCTGGGGGTCACCATTGACCAGAAACTTAACTGGACCAGCCACATAAATACTGTGGCTACAAGAGCAAGTCTGAGGCTGGGTATTCTGCGGCGAGGGAGTCACCTCCTGACTCCCCAAAGCCTTTCCACCATCTACAAGGCACAAGTCAGGAGTGTGATGGAATACTGTCCACTTGCCTGGATGAGTGCAGTTCCAACAACACTCAAGAAGCTCGACACCATCCAGGACAAAGCAGCCCGCTTGATTGGCACCCCATCCACCACCCTAAACATTCACTCCCTTCATCACTAGCGCACAGTGACTGCAGTGTATACCATCCACAGGATGCACTGCAGCAACTCGCCAAGGCTTCTTCGACAGCACCTCCCAAACCCACGACCTCTACCACCTGGAAGGACAAGGGCAGCAGGCATGTGGGAACAGCACCACCTGCACGTTCCCCTCCAAGTCACACACCTCCCGACTTGGAAATATATCGCTGTTCCTTCATTGTTGCTGGGTCAAAATCCTTGAACTCCCTACCTAACAGCAACGTGGGAGAACCTTCACCACACAGACTGCAGCGGGTCAAGACCGTGGCTCACCTACGCCTTCTCAAGGGCAATTAGGGATGGGCAATAAATGCTGGCCTTGCCAGCGACGCCCTCATCCCATGAACGAATAATAAAAAAAGTGAGACATGGGACCGCTTTGAGTGGGGTCCCCACTTCCATGTCCCCTTTCGCTATCATCTCTATCCCAGGCCAGCGCAACATCAATCCCACCAATCTGCTGGCCAGCATGCTGATAATCAGATGTGCCCGTGTTGTCAGACCAAGGCTAAAGTATCCGTCAGCCTGTTTAAGGCGGCAGACTTGTTGGCATCCAAAGTCCGCATGGCCGTTGCCCTGGCCTGCATGGACTCATTTGAAAGCTGTGCTTGAAGCTCAATGGAGGATACCATTCTCTCCATCGCAGTCATTCTCGCACTTACTGCACCACCAATCCACTAGCGATGGAATTGGACTCCTCCATCCTCTCCGCTATTGTGGAGCACTGGTGCATGGCTGTATGTCCTGTGAAGTTGGACCCTTAGAAGGAATGAGCTCCTCTGAGGAATCGCTTTCTTCCATTTCTGCTGATTCCTCGTGAAGGCATGAAGGCATTGGAAGACAACAGAAAGCGATATTAATGATTCATCGCAAAAGTGACAATCTTTCCAATGACCATACTGAAGTCTGGCACAGTTACATCATTGATAAAATCAATTCATCATGTGTGTGAAAGATTGTCACCGGTTCTGTCACCAGCCATCTGCGGGTAGCCAGTCTCTCCGTTTCCAATGGATAGGCATGCGACGGTCTAACTTATTTCCATGGCCCCCTCCTCCACATCTGTAACCTCTACTATGTGAACCTCCAGATCTGCTCCTCTCCCTTGCGTTTTGTGCGCTCTTCTCCTACAAGGGGAGAAAGAACAGACCTGTGAATGACTGAAGGTGACGTATTCACTTCATGGATGCATTGCTTTGGGTGAGGCTGACCATGAAAGAGATACATCAGAGAGTGACTATCAGACAGATACATCACATTACATCAGGATTGGGGTGAGTGGCAGTGGTGGGTGAATAAATGGGCAGTTGAGGAAGTGCATAGAAAGTGAAGGATGGTCACTGCTGCTGACACTTAAGGTGTGAGGAGTTATTTGATGGGTTAGGCGTGCCAACACAGAGTGACGGGTGGGGGGTAGGTGTTGAACAACACAGGATAAAATGCTTCTTGTACTGAACTCAAGACCTGAGCACCGTGCTCCTGCTGCTCACCTCTTCTGCCACCTCCAGCCAAGCATTTTTGGTTACAGGACCTGGTTTCTTCCTGCCATCCATTGGAAACATTACCTCCATCCTGGCTCTCACTGTAGCCAGCAGTACATCCAGGGAGGCAACATTAAATCTAGGGGCAGCCTTTACTTTCCTGGATTCCATTTCTCCTTTCTCCTTCAAAATCCATTCTTGGACTGGCCTTTTAAATAGTAGGCTTTAAATCGCGTCATTCAGGTGCACAAGCTCACTGCGCAGCTTGGAGACACGAACCTGGAAGCAAAGATAATTGCCTGCAATCGAGTTGCATTTGCAGATTTAAACGCACACATTTGACTTCCGGGCTCTCCATGCACAAATCCACCCATCTGCTGAGTTCCCGGCTCCAAGTTAAAATCCAGGCCGAGTAGTTTACTGAAATTAAATCACCCAGTGATAGCTAGCCCATAATGATACAGAGTTATGCAGGCCTGACTCACTTTTTTTTCCATAAATCATAGTCCCATCTGGTGTTCATTTTTGAACACATGCTGGGACTACAGGTCAGCATATCACTGAGCAGAGTGCATTGATTTCTGCTATCATTTCAGAAGCGATTTCTCAAGGCTTTAGAGCCAGGCAGTAGCTGTGCCTTAGAGACTGCATTGCTAAGATTTTTTACATAGATCTTCCGCGAAGACCATGGGGGTTAAATTGGGCCATGTTTTTTAGGTGCTACGTGGCCACCTAAGACTCTACAATGTGGTCCGAGATGAGCATGCACACTTCCAATGGGAAGTACACAGGATGCCATCTTGGTAAAGTGGTTTGCGTGTGCGTGCCTAACGACCGCCGGCAGCATGCAGAGCAGGAAGATGATGATGCAAATCCATATGCAACGCTGATTTGAAGGCACCACTGCTATTTTGCAATTCCACATTCCAGCCAACCTCGCACAGCTGAACATGATGTTAAATGGCATGAAGGACCCCCCCACCAGGGCTATTTAAAGGGATCATGAAGTACTTACAGGTTAGTCGCTGGATTATTTCTTCTGACTGCTGGTGCAATTGTATGCGTTTTTGGAGGTTTCCTATACTTGGTTAAAGTTTCAATGCTCTACAGGAAGTGGTCTGGCTACTCTTGCAGTACTTTTAGTGGCATTTAAAATATTGTGCTGAAAAAAATTGTTCCGGACATGGGTGGCCTGGTAGGGCTTCCTTTGGGAATTGAACATGACTGGGATAATGAAGAGAGGCCACGCAGAGCAGGACAAGCTACTAGAAGAGGGAGGAGGAGGAGCAGGGCACTCAGCAGGAGACCATATCCACAGAGGGTCTTCAGGGACCAATTCTCTTACCTCAACTTCAGCGACGACCAGTGCATCAGAGGTCTTCGGTTCACAAAAGAGGTCATGACTGAAATCTGTCAACAGCTGCAGCCACAACCACAGCCTCAAAGTAGTGCATGGACAGCATTGCCTGTGCCTGTCAAGGTGACCGTAGCTCTTAATTTTTATGCCTCTGGCTCCTTTCAGGCTGCTGCTGGAGATATAAGTAACATCTCGCAGTTTGCAGTGCACTGCAGTATAAGGACGTCACCGAGGCTCTCTATACAATGAGAAACACATTCATCTCATTCCCTCTTGCCAGTGACATACAGCAGGAGCGAACACAAGCTTTTGCACGGACTGCAGGCTTCCCCATGGCACAGGGTGCTGTTGACTGCACGCACATTGTCTTGCATGCTCCTCATCTGAACTCGGACATTTTCATTAACAGAAAGGGACTCCACTCCCTCAATGTGCAGCTGGTGTGCGACCACATGCAGCGCATCTTGCAGGTGAATTCTTGCTATCCTGGCAACAGTTATGATTCTTTCATTCGTTGGCAATCCTCTGTTTCACCTGTATTTAAACGAGCATGGCATGTCAAAGGCTGGATACTGGGGGACAAGGGTTATCTCCTCATGACATGGCTCATGACTCCGGTCGGGAACCCATGCACATGTGCGCAGCAGGCCTACAATGTGAGTCATGCTACCACACGTAACATCATAGAACACACCATCAGCATTCTCAAGCAATGCTTCCACTGCTCAGACTGCTGTGGAGGAGCCCTGTAGTACTCAGCTAAGCGGGTATCAAGATTTGTGGAAGTATGCTGCATGCTACACAATCTGGCCATTATGAGGGACAGCCGTTGCCACCAACTATCGGGCGAGAACCTGAGAAGCATGAGCAAGAGGAGGAGGAGGAAGTGGAGGAGGAGAAGGAAGTGCAAGAGGAAGGGGAGGAAGAGGAAGAGGATGGGAGGCTACAACGTAGACTGGCCTTTTCTGCCAGGGCTCTACGTGATCAGATTATTCATGAGAGTACCAGTAACCTCAACTACACCTCCCCATTCACCAACAGTCCCACACTCCTTACCTTTCCTCTCTTACTTACCATCACAATGATTACACATTGGTTCCTCCCTCAGTTCACTGTAGAAATAAAAACCACCACCAAATGCAAATTAAAATCTACATTTATAAATTCACTCATTAAATAAAGCATACAAATGAGACTATTCACCCTTGTGCATTCCCTGTCTTTCGTGTGCCTTTACCTTTCCTAGTGCTCCTACGAGGTGCTTCCCCAGTGCCTGAAGCATGGGCGGTGGAAGGCTGCTGACCTTCAATTGAAGAGACAGCAGATGGCCTCGGAGGACGACCTCGAGCAGTTCTGGGCCTGACTTCAGACTGCACCATCTCAGCATGGGCTGCAGCAATCTGGGCTGGCTGGCTGACAGGCAACAATAAGGGCACTGGCGGAGTGGCAGGGGTGGGATCAGGAATGCTGTCATCCTGAGAAAGGACAACAGGTTCTTCTTCCATGGACCCACTGCCACTCTCCTGGGGTGGCGCCTCAACAATCCTGGTGATCTGTTGGAGAACAGATTGCTGGAGTGCTGTCATGCCCTGGAAGCCATTTCAACAGTGGTACCCGGAGCCACGATGGCAGCAGCCTGAGCTTCCAAGGCAGCTGTGACATTGGTCATCAGACGCTGCATCATGGTGGGTTCCACAGGTGTGCTGATGGACGTGGCCACCCGTTCCATGTTGGAAGGGATGGGCTCCTTGCTCTGCACAAAGCCCTGTGCCAAGTTGGAACTGGACTCCTCCATGCTCCTTGACATTGTGCACAGGCTTTCCATTGCATCGAGCATTTTGTTGTGTACACCCATCATCTTTCTTCTGTTGCCTTGACCATCAATGTCCTCATCTGAATCCTATGCAGCAGAACTGTATGGCGCCTGTGGTGTCCTTTCTCTCCCTGCACCCACCCCCCCACCCACGCCCCGGCTCCTGCGCATTTGTGCCCACTGTCTCACCAGCAGATACCTCCTCTATCCTAGCCTATAAAGTATGTGCGGTGTCCGTCTCTGAGCTGGTGGCTGCGAGTGTAAGATCGGGTGACGGTGACTGTTCATCATCACCGTCTTCTTCTTCTTCCTCCTCTGACTGGGAAGGTTCCAGTTCTTGGGTATCTGAAATGAAAAAGGGACAAGGGTTGAGTTGTGGTGAGGGGAGAGGCGAAAATAAGAATTGTGTGCTTACACCATCTGCAGCTTGTGAGTCAGAAAAGATTGTGGGATGAGGGAGAAATGGGAAGAGAGAAGGAGAATTAGATATGCAGAGACCCTCATCATCGATCCCACCATCGCCGCCAGTGACCATGGCCTCAGTGATGCCGCTTCCCATGATGGCCAGCACTGTCTCCTCTATGGGGGTTAAAACATGTAGGCGTGCTTGTCCTCCTCCAGTTGTTTGTTGCTGCCTCCTGTTATGCGCCACCTTCTCCTGCAAGAAAGAGGGAAGTGTGTCAGAGAGTGTCCTGCAAAATGTTTGGGTGATGTGGCTGTCATAGTTGCATAGCTGCCACTGTGAGTTGTGGTTGTGAGGCTTGCAACAGTGCTAAGTGTGTGAGGGTGAGGTAAGCCATATGAATTGAAGGGTTGCGTACTGATTGATAGAGATTGTTGGTAGGTGGCTGTTGGGTGTGTAGTGAATTGAACAGTGGATGAGGCTAGTGGTACAGTTGGTGGGATATGCCATTTGAAGAGTGAACTTACTCACTTTGACAACTCGTGTCAGATCATTCAACTACGTCATGCACTGCATCCATGTTCTTGGAGCTATACTCTTGGCACTGACCTCTGCCGCTACTTCCTCCCACTGCCTCCTGAACATATGTCTGGAGGGACTCCTCAACCCCTGCGGATACAGGATGTCCCTCCTTCCCTCCACCTCTTGTACAAAGGCCTCCAGTGCATTATCAAAAAACCTTAATGCACACTCTCTCACAAGTTGAGACATCTTCACAAAACGTCTTCCAAAGCAGTCCACTTCCTGACACCAATTCCATCAGCCACAGTGCACATCCCCTTTAAGAGGTGCAGGCTGCTTTTAAGTAGCAATAGCCAGTCGCGATATCAGGCCCCCTGCTGATGCGTGCAGCCAATGAACAGCGCAGGTAGCACTGGCTGGACGGAGCATTCCCACGCCCATTTTCGGGGGTTATCCAATTTAACCCCCCATGATATTTGGGCCTCAGCAGATTTTGCCTGCTTGGGGCTGTGGCAGATGGGAGGTAACTAAACCAGGCTGGTAATGTTCAGAGTTTGACACAGGAAGCAGCTCGTGAGCAGATGTCTGTAGAAAATTTTATTTAACAGATATCATAAAAAGGACAATTCAAATGGATAACGAAAGACAATTAGTGCGTCAGGCTGACAAGTGATTACTTGAGGCTAAAAGGCTTCTTTCTTTGGTGAATGCAGTTTAAACAAGAAATTAATTCTAGTCTAAATGTGAAGCAGAATGCTTAAATTAATTCAACTTAAAACTATAGGTCAGTAGCCTTTTTAATGCTAGTCTAGTTCCAGTCCTATTAATCCATGACTCCAGGTTTTGATTTAAAGTACTGTCACCCAGCAACTCCCTTGAGGCAGGTAGCTGCACACTGATTTGCTACTTGAGCCTGACACCGCGTTAATAGAAATGAGCAGCAAGCAGGTCTGATACAGAATTTCATCAGCTTTGTCCTCACATTTCTAAAAATATCTGGATGCTGAGTTTCCTTGGCCTAAAACTATATATTTTTTTTAAAAGGAGGTTTTGAATATTATTGAAGATGTCAAGAAAGATCTAAAATAGCTGCATTAGCACCAGTATCTTGAATGGAATATTGCTACTGGGAGTGGCACTCGCCTTTGTGTGTTTGAGAAGGTTCCACGGGAGCAGCTGTAGCTTTGGAGCTGAGGACAGTGAGATGCTTCTCTGTCTAAGGGAAGAAGAGATGTCACTTCAAGAACTCACACAGCGACTGGTCAACGTTATCACACATGTCGGTAAGAAACAACTCAATTGTTTAATTTTAATAAGTCCTGTAGCAAAGGATCTACTCTCAACATACACAACAGCATCTTTGAAGCATTCAGTCCAAACCTAATATATATGATATGATGGCTGCACAATCATGTTTCAGCAAAAACTGTGAAAATGATATAATTTGGGGAACAGCTTGGGAGATGTTTGTTGAGAGGGTATAAAAAATGCTTAAAATAACCTTAATAATGAGCCAATCTGGTGTCACATCCCAAAAAAACACATTCCTAGGCAATTTGTGGCAAATCATTAGAACACTGTCATCTCACTTCTGGCACCTTTGTTCCAATTCAGTAAAGAAATATGAATGCAATTATGGCTGATATGTAATGAGTGAAAGGAGTTTGTGCAATCTCAGATCAGTTGCCTGTGAACAGAATTCACAGAACAAAACTGCTTTGATTTCATTACTAATGTTTGCTTACTCAACAATCCTGCTCTGAGAGACCACAAGGAAAGAATGCGTGAAATATAGATGATGCACGGGTGCATAAGATTGAGGTTATGGTATAATGTGTGTATGTGGGGAGGGAGTAGATATCTGATCTATGCTTGGTTTGACTTGGTAGTTCATTATATGTTACTGGGTTTAAAGGGAAAACATGTCTAGTTTCTGGATAAATGATTTTTTTGTTTCCTTTAATGGACACTTATGCACTAGCGCAACCAAAGAAAATAAAAATACCAAATATCAATCGATGTATTTTGTATTTTTTCATGCACAATTTCCTTTGCCATTCAAGCGATATTAACTTTTTGCAAGTAATGGTTTGCATTTTATACTATGTATTCATTAGAGTTTTGATATTAAATTATACAATGTTATTTGGAAAGCATCAGTACAGAAGAGTATTCCAAAAATTAATTAACTCGATCCAAGGTTAACACACTAGTTCAGTCATTAGTTTCCTTATCACTTGCAACAGCAGTAATACAGAGAACAATGGGTAGTGGATAATAATCAGAAGACAGTTACCTCATCAGGGGATTCAGATGATGTCATAAGGCATGAGATCAAGTCATTCATAACTGTCCTTTTAACCCTAAGATTAGAATATGGTCATGAAATCACTCGGTGGTATCTGTTATAATTTATAACAACAACAACTGGCATTTATATAACGCCTTTAACGTAGTAAAATGTCCCAAGGCACTTCGCAGGAGTGTTATCGAACAAAATTTGACACTTAGCCACATGAGGATACATTAGGACAGGTGACCAAAAGCTTGGTCAAAGAGGTAGGTTTTAAGGAGCGTCTTAAAGTAGGAGAGAGAGGATTGTGCATATTCTTCTGACCTAAATGTCAGAAGGGTTTGGTTAGGAATTTGGTATGTAATAACCATAGCAAAATAACAAGTCAGTATGTACAAATCATTAGTATGCATCAAATCACAGTGATCACAGCAAATTGTTGTGGGGTTTTTACTTAGCTGATTTTTACTCGATTTGTTCAAACTAAAAGAGTATTAATGCTGAATATCAAATTTGGGAATTTATTCTTGGAAGAGTTACGAAATATTCAAGTAACAAATGATTCCAGTTGGTTAATGTTGAATCATTGGAAATATTGTTAGTAACTGTTACAAGTTAATGATCAGCTGTAAATATTTTCTTGGGTACTGGTCAGTCCTGTAGGCGCACTGAGTGCCCATACTGCCCAATATCTAACAGCGGCCCGGAATTTCCTCCAACGCAATATTGGCGTCCAACGCCATAAGTTAGACCATTGTGCACCGCCAGTCCTCCAGTGACGAATATACTCAAAAAATTTACTGGAAAACTGATTTGAATCCACCACAGCGAGGATAGTGGTGAATCAGGGAGCTCAGAAGTGGTGCTATTGCTCAGCAGCATTCTTTTACTCAATGATAATGCTGCCGCTGCTCAGTTTCAAGAACCTCACAGTTAAGCGGTATTTCGATATCCAGTGTACGATTGCAGTGTCCCCCATGTAAATTGTGATGACCTGTTTTAAACAAGTATTCAAAAATGAGTAAGTGTTTTGTGCATATCTGAAATATTAGTAGCAAGTTATGCATGATTAGTCCACACTGCATTAAAATGAGTTTACTCACTGATATCAACTCACAAGCAATTGCATGAACCCTTGCCCTTGCTGTTTTATTCATAAACAGGCAGTTATATGTAGCAGGACAAAAGGGTTAATCCTGTGTCCAGAACTAACCTTGGCAATCATTGGAGGCACCAGCGCCTTTATTTAACAGCGCTCCTGCACGCGGCGAGAAAACTAGTGCAAATTCAGGAGATTCGCAAATGCCGCTGTTTTGAATGGGTGGCAGTGGTTTTGTGAAGAGGTGCAAAGTCCCAGGAAATTATTGCATTGCCAGAATAGTGCCGTTAGTCACTAACGCCATAATTTCCTGGGAATTCTGTAGCTGTAATAATGGCATTCGTCATAATTTTGCCATTACTATGGCGGTACGGCCCAATAAATTCCAGGCCTATATGATTGCGTAAACCAGGGGTGTAACAATAGGACCCCCTTGTGTTCTGAACTGAATATTGTGCCTTTCACATGTGCAATTTCATCTTTTTGAAGGTGGACTGAGAAACATTGGTAAGATGAGACCGGATGCAAGTTGTTAGGCTGCATTATTTCACAAACGACAAGTAAACATACAGTGTAACAATCAAAGCAAATTCCACTTACTTATCTCAATCTCACTTCTCTCCTCAAAAACATGGGGAAAATAATAAACCACATACGCTATCCCTTTTGTGGGCTGACGTACTTTGGGCATTACCATTCTTTCAGACTACTTCTTACTGCAAAAACTGGCCACCTGGATTTTTTTTTAGCTGCCAGTTCTGGGCCGGGGGCTGTGTGCCATAGTTTCTTGTTGAAAATGTGTCTGGTCAAGTGGCCCTTTGTGTCTCCAGCTGGGGAGGGCTGAGATCCTGACTTCCTCCCCTCATGATTCACAAGTAGGACTGTCAATAAAACCGGGGCTACCTCTTCTTCCCCCTTGCTGTGTGAGTTTAAAGAGAGCATCTTCTGCTGGTCACAAGATGAATGAGGCCATCAAGGCTAATATGGCTGGTATAAGACAATTGACTTTTATTGTATCTGATGTGAATTCTACAAACAATCCCATCTGGCTTCAATATGCATCTTCAGAGCATGTGATCTTTGTTTTCAGGCCTGTGCAAATAACTTTGTTTTAAAACACAACCCTTAAACGTAACACAATCCCCAAATCTTTTCCATGAAGAAATATATGATCAAAAATCCTGTAGCATGACATATCATCATGCCTCTAACAATATCCCCTCCAACCCTACCCCCCATAGTAGGTCCATTACCTGTGTGCCCAAACTAGGTGCGCCAGTACAACTGTTGATCTACCAGGATTCCAGGTGTCCATGAGTTGTGTGGAAACCTGCCTGAGGGATAGGCGACCCCTGTGCCTGGCACCTCCAAGCCTTTGTGCCAACTACAATTTCACCTATTGTGTGACAGGGTATGCCTCCATTATCTGCCAGGCCCCGTATTGCCTGTGTGCCTCCAGCGGCCGGACCACCACGCACCCCCAGCTTTGTCTCGAGATGATAGCTTGTTGCTGCTCCTCAGTTCCAGCATGGGCTGCATCTGCCTGTCCATCCACCACCTAGTTGAGTTACCTGTGCCCAACAAACAGCTTGCCCTGTCCCCAGCCATGTAGTCTATCACATGACTCCCAATGTTTCCCCCATGAGCAGGTAAGACACGTATGGCTATCTCATCCTGTATGTGCTGTGGTGCAGACCTGCTTCCTGAGCACCCCAATTCCTCCTGTGTAACTGAACACATAGGATATTATGCTTTTTTATATTCAGTCTATGAGGTGTAGGATAAGCTTCCTTTCTGCCATTTCCTGAACCCCTGGGCATAGTGGGCCAACTACCCTCCTCCATACCTAAAGTCATTTGGTGCCCCACTCCCGCACCCCACCCATCTTCAAGTTGCTCAGAGCCGACCTGGCAAGCCCACCACCTCCAATCATCTTACCCCCTAAGGTTCTTCAGCTGTGGGGAGCCCTGGACCTCATATAACTTGATCAGCGACTTGCCTGCATTGGACAAATAAGGCTGGCCTTGTGCTGTATCACCCTGATCTCCTCTTCCCTGAGCTACTTATCTATAAACTCCTCGGTATCTTTGTCATGGATGAATAAACTCCCACTTACGTGACTTGTCCTTAACCAAAATATTCCAGTCAAACTCTGGCCACGAGTACTTCTGTGGTCATTCACAGTCCCCAACTGTGTATGTAATGTTAGGACATGGCGGCCTATTGAAGGACTATCGCGAGAGCAGCCAGTGTCTCACCAGCCTCTTAGGTGCATCCCATTCACAGTGCCCGGGTGATGTCAAGGAGTCAACTTGTCTACATCAGCGGTCACAGCATAATTGGCCGTCTCATACCGTACAAACTCGCATGGCCTCCCAGTTTACATCTCAGAATTTCGAAGAGACCAGCATGGTTCGCCTTGTGGCCTGCCTCACCACATTTAAAACACCAAACAACAGTCT
The DNA here is from genome assembly GCF_035084215.1 of Heptranchias perlo. Lineage (NCBI taxonomy): Eukaryota > Metazoa > Chordata > Chondrichthyes > Hexanchiformes > Hexanchidae > Heptranchias > Heptranchias perlo. Next base: position 27,906,782 of record NC_090337.1, on the reverse strand, counting down.
GTTATTCAAAACTTGACCACTCACTTGTGTCCCTAACTGGGAAAGGCCTGATACGCTGACTTTCCACCTCCTCCCCCTCCGATTCACCAGTAAGCCTGTCAATCAAAACAGTTACCTCTCCTCACTAGAGGTTTGAGTTTAAACAGGCCAACTCCTACTGTTCTGAAGAAAAAAGGGGGACTATCCTTGATAATGAGCTTGGGATGAAACAATTGACTCTCCATGTATCAATTGTGAATTGCACAAACAAGTCTATCTGGCATCAATACAAATAATCAATTCCTGCAGCTTGTACCCTTTCTTTTTAAAGCAATCTTTAAAAAAAAAAATTTTTCTCCTCAATACTGGTAGCCTCTGGCCAGTGAGTTGGTAACTAGAGGGCGTAAATTTACGATCATCTAAAAAAGAATGAAGGGACGGATTAGGAAACCTTTTCCTATGCAAAGGTTTGGTAGGACATGGAATGCTCGATCAGAAACAACGATGGAAGCAGAATTCATAATAGCTTTAAAGAAAGTGGGTAAATACTGAAAATTAAAAATTTAACATGTTATGGTGAAAGGGCAGTGGAATGGAACTAAATTATTGCTGCTTCAGAGAGTTGGCACAAGTGTGGTGTGTCGCATCTGTGGTGTAAAAAAAGGTTCCATTAGAATATGCCCAAAATCCATTAAAACATTTTAAAAGATCCCTTGCACCAGTACACTGTTTATTTTCCTCCAAATTGAAGTTTTTGACATGGCCACTTGGTCCTGTGTACAGAGTTCAAAGATGGAATCTAGAATATGTGAGTTGTACTCAGTTTGAAGTGAAATTGCCAAAGCATCCCTCACTGGATGAGGTTTCTCTTATTCCAGCAACTGTTGATTGTATTAGACTTTTCTGACGGTAAGGTTCTAAACATTTTTATAAAAAACAATGCTCCTTGTTTTTTAAAAAACAATACAATAGTTAATATAATTGCACATTTAGCCCTCTGGTGCAACTTGGCAGTTGTATGTTAGCTAATATGTGATTTTTCTCTGAGATGGGGTTTGTTCATAGTGAAATAGCTAATTCTACCTTATGAGTGGGAGCTGATAATGGCACAGTAGCTAATATGTGTTTCAACAACAACTTGCATTTACATAGCACCTTTAAAGTAGTAAAACATCCCAAGGCGCTTCGCAGGAACGATTTTCAAACAAAATTTTGATGCTGAGCCACATAAGGAGATGTTAGGACAAGTGACCAAAAGCTTGGTCAAAGAGGTAGGTTTTAAGGAACATCTTAAAGGAGGAGAGAGAGATGGAGAGGTGAAGAGCTTTAGGGAGGGAATTCCAGAGCTTAGGGCCTAGGCAGCTGAAGGCACGGCCGCCGATGGTGGAGCGATTAAAATCAGGGATGCGCAAGAGGCCAGAATTGGAGGAGCACAGAGATCTTGGAGGGCAGTAGGGCTGGAGGAGGTTACAGAGATGGGGAGGGGTGAAGCCATGGAGGGATTTGAAAACAAGGATGAGAATTTTAAAACCAAGGCATTCCTGGAATGGGAGTCAATGTAGGTCAGTGAGCACAGGGGTGATGGGTGACCAGCACTTGGTGCAAGTTAGGATACGGGCAGCAGAGTTTTGGATGAGCTCAAGTTTATGGAGGGTGGAAGATGGGAGGCTGGCCAGGAGAGCATTGGATTAGTCATGTCTAGAGGTAAAAAAGGCATGGATGAGGGTTTCAGTAGCACATGAGCTGAGGCAGGGGCGGAGACAGGCTATGCTACGGATGTTACGATGTTTCTTCCTCAAAGAATCTGGAATCTACTTGTACATATTTTTGAAAAGCAAATTCCTATGATCAAAGCAATGCATCTTCTGGTCGGGTCTATCATTTTCTTTTTGGATGGGATGAGAACAGCAGCTGTGCTTTCTCAAAGGGTTGCAACCTGACCATCATTAAACTCACTAATGACTGTCAGTGTACTTGATTATGGGAAAAAAACAGAAACCAATGGCTCCAGCTGGATTGAAGGTGATTTAACATAATCACATAAAAAAAAATTAAGAAATAAACTAGTTCCTGGGCAGGGTAAAAGTAATGTTATTTTTTAAAATTAACATAAAAGTTTGAAATACTACTCAATAATAACCTGAGATAGTGAAGTATATTAATAAATAATGCCCTGAAAATCTACCAACAAGATTTGATTAGCTTTAGTTATCAGCACAAGAGACTAAACATCAGGAGTAATGGTTTAAAGTGAAATAATTATTCTTATTGTGTGTTTTACACAATCTGGCAGAAATATTTATTGGGAAATGTCTTGCCTCCTTCTGGTGCCTGGAGCTGAGATGGTGCTTTCAAGACAGCTGGTTTGTGATACTAGCTAGTTAATTTTTAACACAGATTTAGTTACTTCACTGATATAAAGAGGTGCTGTAGGCAAAACATTTAGTAATGGAGATGTAGCCAAAAATACTTTTAAACCAGGTTATTTATGAAATGACTAATTGGCAATCGAATTGTCAAAAAAAATTAACTTTTTTACAATCGCAAAAGTAATATCCCAGAAACTGATGCTTCCAGATTACTTGATCAAAGCTTCATTGGATAACCCCTAAAGATCATAGGGGCAGAAATTCATCGTGAGCGATAGTGCAAAACGTACAGCTTCGTGCCGGCTGCCAGTCCCAGCACCTTCAATAGAACTGAATATTGAGCGGAGTGTATAACAGGCGGCCGACGCGATCTTGCCAGTTCATTGCTACCGGCTAAGACAGATTTCTACACCATAGTCTTTCTTTTCTATTGCATTCAAAAAAACCAGCCTGTTTACTGATAATGAAACCCAAATTTAGTGAATGTATTTTTTTCACCTATATCAAACTAGGAGGGACAGTGGAATTGAAGCACACAGTGCAGAAATTGCGGAATGAATTCATCAAAGTATGTGAGTGGGCAGAACAATGCAGATGAAATTTAATGCAGACAAGAGTAAAGTACTGCATATTAGAAGGAGAAATGGGTAACATGTACTCCATGAATAGTGTTGAAATAGCTAAAGATGGAGTTGGAAGAGACCTAGGAGCCTCAACATTCAACAAGTCCGGTCATGGCAGAGCAGCAATCAACAAAGCCAACGAAATGTTGAACCACACAGCCAAAACAGTAGAATGCAAGTCAGAAGAAGTCATGATCAAACTGTACAGTGCTCTATGGTGTCAACTTTGGCTTGATGGTACCATTCCTGTCTGAGTCAGAAGGTCATGGATTCAAGCCTCACACCACAGACCTGAGCACGTAATCTAGACTTCAGTTGAGTACTGAGGGAGTGCTGCACTGTTGCAGGTGCCATTTTTCCGATGAGATGGTAAACTGATGGCCTCGTCTGCCCCTTAGATGGACTTAAAAAGAGAAGAGCAGGAAAGTTCTCCCAGTGTCCTGGCCAACGTTTAACCCTCAATCAACACCTCTTTTAGAGAAAAACAGATTAGAGTAGAGTAGAAGTTTACAACATGGAAACAGGCCCTTCGGCCCAACATGTCCATGTCGCCCAGTTTATACCACTAAGCTAGTCCCAATTGCCTGCACTTGGCCCATATCCCTCTATACCCATCTTACCCATGTAACTGTCCAAATGCTTTTTAAAAGACAAAATTGTACCCGCCTCTACTACTGCCTCTGGCAGCTCGTTCCAAGCACTCACCGCCAATAACCAGATTATCTGATCATTTATCTCACTGCTGTTTGTGGGACCTTGCTGTGTGCAAATTGACTATATGACAACAGTTACCACACTTCAAAAGTACTTAATTGACTGTGAAATGCTTTGGGGATTTCCTGAGGACGTGAAAGGCACTATATATATTCAAGTTCTTTTATGGTTAAACTGCACCTTGACCACTGTGCTCAGTGCTGGTCACTGAAAAACAAGTGCTGGAAGCAGTGCAGAGAAGAGACAATGGGGAGGATTGCTAGAATCAGGGGTTTAAGTTATTTGGAAAGATTGGAGGTACTTTGGCTTTTCAGCCTGGAGAAGCATCTGAGAGGTGATCTTATAGAGGTCTATAACATACCTGATGGCATGGAAATGGGAAATCTGGAATATTACTTTAAATTGGACAAAAGGTCATAGGATTAAACTAGTAAGAGACAACATTAAAATTGTTAAAATGAAGTTCTTCTTCACACATACTGTGATCAACATGTGGAATAATTACCAGATGGAGTAGCGGAGGTGAAATCCCCGGAATAATTTAAGAAACAATTGCATGCAGCAAGGGAGTGGAGCAGTAGGACTTTTCTGGATGGATGGGTTAAGATGGAACAAATGGCCTTCTTAATCCATAAGGATTTTGTGGTTAATAAATAAAATAATATGATTTAAAGGGAACTGCCAGTTGCGAGAAGGTGTTGAGTGTACTTTCAGTGTAAAGCATTCCATCACCCTTTTGCAACTGAAAGGTTCTTCAGAATTATAGAGAAGTGATTTTGAAGATCAACTGTGGTTTATGAAGAGCAGGCTAGCCCAAGATAGCAGAGAAGGTTTCTGTGACAAATCAGAGATCTATCTTGTTTAAATCATTACTAACTCTATTTTTAATACTTTTGTGGAAATCCATAGCTTGGCAATACTGTGACCAGGTTAAAATGTCTCCTTTACTTTCAGGAAGGACTGTCTGTTTTCTTGTATTGGGTAAATACACATCTTGATTAATATGCTAATGTCACTTCAAAATAGGTTGTCTGATCCAAGGTTTATGGAACACTTACTTTATAACAATTATTCCAAAGGTGTGATCTCCCTGATTTGTATTTGTGGCAACTGGGTGGGAATCAAGATCTTAAAAATGTATTGCTATAAAGATGGTCATCGAACAATTACTGGCAATGGGCCAGAAATCAGACAAATGAATACATTATCAGGCATGCAGGGAAGAGTATCCTCTAATCTTATTGTTAGATTACTTTAGAAATTGAATTGTATTTTGAAAAGAACTTCAGAGCATCGAGACCTAGGGAGCCTTTCACAATTTTTGTACATGAATGATTTAAAATAACACATTAATATCTGTTTACCAATAAGCTATTGAATCACGCTGTGCAATTGCAGTAAACTGAATGCTCAAGGAAATACAACAAAACAGAGAAAATAATATGCACTTCTAACTTTGTGTAATTAAACATACTGAATGAATCGCTACGAGGATCAACTTTTATGTTTTTGGGTTCACAAGCATTCTAAGTATTCCTAAGTGTTATTTGTATGATGAAATACGATAAAAACTGTTCATTTTGCATCAGGGTTCAATTGTAACTAAAAATAATAAAGAGCCAAGACTAGGTTTTCACTTCCATATATTCACAAGTGTATGTTTGAGACCATGAATGTGTGTATACATTATTTAAATTAATTCAATGCATGATTTGGTCATGATTGTGGACATTTAATGTGTGCTTGAGATAGATGACAGCAGCAGTAGGTAAATGTCCATCTCCTGACAGGGTATTTGAATAAAAACTAAAGAAAATTAATCATTTTTTGATGCCTGTGTTTCATGCTCATTGTATATGAGACCCCTTATTCAGGAATTATTAATTTAAAAAAATTAGATCCCAATTGCACTGTACACAGATTAAAACAGTTCTAATCTATACACTTTGTGGTGAAGGATTTCCTTTGTATACTGTGTAATAAAATAGTAAACAAGTTTACAGTTTTTTTACACATGGGGGCCAAAATTCCTTGGGTGACAATCCCACCATGCCGGAATTTTCAGGCTCAGCAGTTGGGCATTTAATTTGCATGGGTCAGATGGGCGCATCTCCAGTACATGCCTGCTGGGAACTCCAGCAACCACCCACCCGTTGGGCAGGGTTGCTCCTGCACAACCCTGCCAATGATCCTATCGGCCCCTGAAGACTTTGTGATGGCCAGTGCACCTCCACTCACTCTGCGTACCTGGAGCATGAACTCCAGCATTAGGGACTTTTTAAAAATTCGTTCATGGGATGTGGGCGTCGCTGGCGAGGCCGGCATATATTGCCCATCCCTAATTGCCCTTGAGAAGGTGGTGGTGAGCCGCCTTCTTGAACTGCTGCAGTCCATGTGATGAAGGTTCTCCCACAGTGCTGTTAGGAAGAGAGTTCCAGGATTTTGACCCAGCGACGATGAAGGAACAGCGATATATTTCCAAGTCAGGATGGTGTGTCTTGGAGGGGAACGTGCAGGTGGTGGTGTTCCCATGTGCCTGCTGCTCTTGTCCTTCAAGGTGGTTGAGGTTGCGGGTTTGGGAGGTGCTGTCGAAGAAGCCTTGGCGAGTTGCTGCAGTGCGAGTTCCTGGCCTGACTCCCCACCCTAGCTACCATAATGCCTTGTAACGAGCAGATGGAAGTTCCACCCCTTACAAGGCAAAGAAGAAACTCGAGAAATAGTCCCAACTAACTGGGTCTCCCACCAGAGTTGCGGTCAGGGAACCGACAGAACTCCTGTGGAATTTTGGCTGCGTAATATAAAGAGGAAATTGAGGTCATGTGGTAATTCCATCTCAAGTGCTTACTTAATGTATATGGATATACATCCCTCTCAACTGTCCCTTTTTATTCGAGAAGCCTTGATATTAAACAGCACTGCTGAGCAAAGCAGTAATGCACAAAACTGCAATGCTAGCAAAATCAGCTGAAATGTAGCTCTGCAGAAATTTGAGTTATCAGGAGTGGAAGGAGATGAGACAGGAATTTATCAGGACCACTGTTTTCTATCCAAGGTTCTTCACATTGGAAACAAAATCATGTCCTTTGAAATTAATTTGTGACCTATTGCACCACTGCCATCCTATTCCAATCTGTTCTCCAGCCTTTGCTACTTTATGACGCTAAACTTAATTATTGTATCTCTGTTAAACAAAATAAACCAAGGCTTTTATGAGGATATGCAAATTTTTTTTACTCGCGATGTCCTTTATTGCCCTCAGAAGGTGGTGGTGGGCCCTCTTGAACCGCTGCAGTAGTCTGTGTAGCAGTTTGATATAACAGGGCTCGATTTTCCGATGTCCCAGCGGGTGCGTTCGTGGCGGGGGGTCTCCGAAAATTGGGGTGCGGAGCCCGGCTCCAACCCGCCCACTTTCGGGTTCCCCAATGACGTGCTTAGAATTGCACGCAGCCCCCGCATGCGGGACTCCCGCTGGCAATTAAAGCCGGCGGGATCCCACTTAAATCAATCGTTGAGAGACCTGATTTGCAGGATATTTTAGGAGGGGTTGGATTTTCAGGTCAACTGAGCGTGTTTCCCAAAGTGGGAGAAACACTCCCAGTTGAAATGGACGTGTTGCAGCCACCAGCCTGTGGCAGCTGCAAAGGTCCATTTGACAGGTTGGGGGCGGAGACCTTCACTCATTGCAGGAGGCCACTCTGTCACTTTGGACAAAGTTTGGCCTGCACCACCCTCTTCCTAACACAAAAAATCACAAACTTGCAACCTCAACCCCGGAGTGCAGACACATTTACCTACCTTGTGGACCCCCTCAAACGTACATCTTCCGGATGGGGGCCGCCATAGCTGCAGTCATGACCTCCTCGGAGAACGAACAGCATCACCAGCCTTGCCGGCCACGCCGTCCACCTCTAACACGTGGAGCTCCACAACACAGTGCTGTGACACATCCACCTGCACAGCAGGAGAGAGGGCAACCACAGAGAGAGATGCGTTGCAGAAGGCACTACCCTTGCCACAGGGTCTACAGACCGAGGCTCAGCTTCCTGGACCTCTCTGAGGAGCAGTGCACACGACGGCTCAGAGTCACTCAACATGTAGTCGTGCACACCTGCAGCCTCCTTCATGCCGAGCTGCTCCCGGCTGGCCCGAGCACCATCTTCTTACCTGTCGCTGTCAAAGTCACCACTGCCCTCAACAACTTCTCCTCCACATCCTTCCAGGGTGCCACCGGGGACATCGCAGGCATCTCTCAGTCGTCTGCACAAAAAAGCCCTGCAAATACACCTACACCCACTCTGCAGTGACACAGTGGGTGGCATCAGGTGTGGGTCTTCATGGTGATCCTCAGGAAAGGGCATTATTGCACAAACCAGACAAGATTTGCAATGACGTGGCAGTAGTGGTGATAACAAATTTTTATGTTTTTTTGTAAAACAAACAAAAGTAAATCAAAAACATGACATTTTGTCTTACACCTTTGTGCACCCCCTTTTGTGCTCACAAAACCTTTGCATTACGTTTACGGGAGCCTCTACGTGGTGCTACCCTTGTGGCTTCAGCAGAGGTCGTGGCAGGTTGCTCTTGTCCATACCCTGACCGATGAGATGCTTTGCGCAGATGCCCTCTGTGTTTCAGTGCCCATGAGGACCCCTCCAAAGACTGCTCCACCTGCAACTGTGCAGGGGCCGACTCGGCCACCTGGAGAGGGGGCAGCATTGCGGGTACTGGTTGAGAGGGGGTCAACGGGTGAGACGTGGAAGCACTTTGAGTGGCGTCCCCACTTCCATGTCCCCTTTCGCCATCATCTCACTCCTGGGCCTTCTGGCATCTCTTCTCCTATCAAGGCAAAACAAACACAGAGAGGCGTGATTAAGTGATGGTTGCATAGTGACCCACTGCATGCATTGGTATGGGTGGAGGTGACCGTTTGGGAGATGCATGGGAGGGTGCATGTGAGACATAGCCATGAGATTGTATGAGGATTGGGTTGCGTGGCAGTGAGTAAGTGCAGGCAAGGTGAGGATGATGGTTGAGTGGATGTGAGGAGTGATGCGAGAGCGTTGTGGTGGCAGTGCAGAAGGAGTTGTGTGGTGGTGGAGGTGATGTGGAAGACGGAGTGTGGGAGAATGCGGAAGTATACTCATTTTGGCTGACCTGGTTAGGTCATTAAAGCGCTTCCTGCACTGGACCCAGGTTCGGGAGATGTTACTGCTGCTGCTGACCTCCTCTGCCACCTCGAGCCAGACCTTCTTGGTGGCAGAAGCAGGCCACTTCCTCCCGTCCACTGGGAAAAACGTTTCCCTCCTCCTCCTGACCCCATCGAGCAGCACCTGGAGTGAGGAGTCTGAGAACCTTGGAGCAGCCATGCCTCTGGGCTGCTCCATGCTGCCAATTTGGTTGTTTGCTGCGGAGCATTGGAGGACTGCCCCTTTAAATAGGGCTCCTCCTGCTGACAGCCTGTGATGCGGGTGTGCAGTGCACCCGCTGCGCAGGTCTGGAATGGGAAACCCAAAAGCCATGGTAAGTGCCTTCAATTAGGCTGCGATCGTGTGCGGAGTCGACCCCCCGCTGCCAACCCGCCTCCCTCCTAATATCGGGCCCTAAGAGTCAACCACATTGGTGTGGGACTGGAGTAACATATAGGCCAGACCAGGCAAGCACGGCAGGTTTCATTCCCTAAAGGATATTAGTGAACCAGTTGGGTTTTTACGACAATCTGACCGCTTCATGGTCACTTTTACTGATACTAGTATTTTATTTCCAGATTTTTAAAACTGATTTCAAATTCTCAAAATGCCATGGTGGGATTTGAACTGACTTTCACTGGATTATTAGTCCAGGCCTCTGGATTACTTGTCCAATAACATAACTGGTACACTACCATACCCCTATTGTCTTGCAGTGCTCTTTTAGAAATTGACAGCAGTCGCAATGCAAGACATCAGCATGTATGCAGAAGTGCTCTTGAGTTAAAACATTAAACGAACGTTGTGTTGAACAATTTTTTTCTTCATGAACACACAATACAATAATGTCAATTTCATCAATTTACATAATTTATTGATTACACGTATGTCTCAATTGTTCATTTTAATTGGGATGTGCTGGCATTATTCTGCACTGCTGAGAAAAACTGCAATGGCACCTGGCAAATTACACTGAGTTGCCAATTTTATGTAAGTCAATCCAGCACATTGTAAGCTCAGAAGCATGTTTGCATATGGTATGATCATGAGAAAAATGCTGTGTGTTTTTCTGGTTCTTCTTCTCTGAACAAAAAAAAATTGCCCAACACTTTTTTTCTTGAAACCCCAGTGCCCTAGGAAGCAATCATATGCAAAACATCAGAGTAAGGCATAAGTCAAGCTTTAATGAAGTCTTAGTCACTACAGGAGGAAGGAAGATTACTGCAGTGATGAGGAGAAAGGATTAAGTCAATGTTGATTTATTCATTATCAGTACTGGTGCCATAATGCATTTTTACAAAGGATGTGAGTAAATGTATATTTTGTTATACTTGATTTGGTTCAGTGTAACAAAAAATACTTTGCTTTCCCAGTATTATGGTTAACCGAAATCAATAGAACTCATCAAAATAAGTAGTTCTGGCAAAAATGACAATTTAATTTAATTTGCTTTTGATGGCGCTGAAATGGAGAAATCTGATTTTTTTTTTAAGAATTCAAATTTTGGAACAAGAAAAAGCCATTAGGCTCAACACTTAGTTCAACGCATTATATCTGTGGTGCCCACAGACCAGAATATCAAGCTATCACCATACAGCAACAAAGTAGGGGTCAGAGTTAACTTTCTGCTGGCATCTTGTGGTGGTACGTTTTATAAGCCCTTTCCCTAAACCATTAAATTAGAGTTATAGGATAATATTGGTTATAACTAATACAGTACCTATTTGAGTACATGAAATTTCAAATGTATAGGCACTAGACAATACAATTGTTACTCCTTTAATCCTCTGTTGCCTGGTTAAGTTTGCCCTTGTAGCAACTATTGTAAATTGGGTAATTTTCATATGGGCTTTATTTTCACAGATTTCACATCTGCCTTCTTGTTCGAAAATTAAACCATGCACTAATTGTTACATTTATTATGAAATGGCATGAAAATGGCCAACAGTGAAATTGAAGCCACACAGTTTTTTCACTTAGGCTCACTTTTGTGAAAATGTAACCTTCTGAAGGTTATCTAATTCATACTATTCCTTAGCTGTAAGGGCAAAAAAGTAATCTACCCATAAATTTCTGCTAATGTTACTTTGCACAGCTGTTACAAGATTTAAATCTGAGATAGATAGCTTTTTGGCAACCAAAGGTATTAAGGGATATGGGCCAAAGGCAGGTATATGGAGTTAGATCACAGATCAGCCATGATCTTATCAAATGGCGGAGCAGGCACGAGGGGCTGAATGGCCTACTCATGTTCCTGTGTATGAAAGCAAGGCAGTTTAAATCACACTCTTGATTTTTTTCCTCCCTCTGGTGCCCTGATTAGGAATCCAGCGTGTGGAAAATTGTAAGATGATTATGCCTTTTACTATAAATTTAGGCTTTTGATACTGCAAAAAAGTAAAATGCAATAAACATTTTTACTTATAAATAATACTATTTATATTTGTTATTTTGTCTTTCGGATAGTATTTTGGCTCAGTTGGTTTTAGCAGTATGTTGTTTAAAAGTCACAAAAAATGCTCTATCTATTTAGCAAACAATTTTTTCACATGAAACCATCGGCTATTTTTTCAGTTGTTTTAAGGGTTAATAGAAATATATCAGGTTTTTATAATGTTACATTACTAAAACTAAATTAATTTGTCATGGCTTGTACCTTAAGGGAATGCTATTCTGTTTAAAAAAAGGTTAAGCCTCTAGGAACAGAATGCTCATGCTAAAAATCTATTTTTGATAGCGAATCATCAGCCATGATTTAATTGAATGGCAGAACAGGCTCGAGGGGTCGAATGGCCTACTCCTGTTCCTATGTTCCTAGCAATGATATGAATGCAAGCCTTCGGGATCTTAGCACAACACTATGGAAAATAGTTGAATCTAGGAATGCAAATATTTGTATATTACCTGAAGCATTTTCATAAGAATCCCTCTTTACATTTTGATGTTGTAATGTAGCCACAGGCCAGTAACAATACAAAATCTGAATAACCTTTCCATGTGACCAATTGTTATTATGGAATAAAAGTATCAGAACCACAGTCACTCCCTCATCCAGAGAGGAAGCATATAAACTACATCTTGAGGCAAGGCAAGGGAGTACACAATAAATGGGGGGATACTGAGAGGTACAAAGGGACCTTGGAGTGTATGTCCACAGATCCCTGAAGGTAGGGGTTAAAAAGGCATACGGGATACTTTATTAGCCAAGGCATAGAATATGTATATAACATTGGTTAGGCCACAGCTTGAGTACTGCGTACAGTTCTGGTCACCACATTACAGGAAAGATGTGATTGCACTAGAGAGGGTACAGCGGAGATTTAACAGGATGTTGCCAGAGCTGGAGAATTTTAGCTATGAGATAAGATTGGATAGGCTAGGGTTGTTTTCTTTGGAACAAAGGAGGCTGAGGGGAGATTTAATTGAGGTATATAAAATTATGACAGGACTAGATAGAGTGGATAGGGAGGACCTAGTTCCCTTAGCAGAGGGGTCAGTGACCAGGGGGCATAGATTTGAAGTAATTGGTTGAAGGATTAGAGGGGCGCTGAGGAGAATTTTTTTCACCCAGAGGGTAGTGGAACTCACTGCCTGAAAGGGTGGTTGAGGCAGAAACCTTCAACTCATTAAAAAAATACTTGGATGAGCACTTGAAGTGCTGTAACCTACAGGTTACGGGCCAATTGCTGGAAACTGGGATTAAGCTGGATAGCGCTTTTTCGGCCAGCACGGACACAATGGGCTGAATGGCCTTAATCTGTGCCGTAACTTTCTATGATTCTATGATTATAATGGAGCTTCTGTTTGAGTCTCAAATTGCTAAGTAGTATGTCTGTAGTTGAGGTAACCTGTGAAGTTGATCTGTGAAAAATCTTATGATTAATTATTACTTCAAGAGAACTGATGGGGAAAAAATGCGAGTATTGGTGGTGAAAGCCATGTCCTATCCTTATTCATACTGTAATTGAATCATCCTACACAATGCATTTAAACCACACGCTAGACCTCTTTGTAAACCTTCTCATGTTCTAATGAGGTGAATAAATGAGTCAGGGATCACCATAATTTCTCATGAAAATTTTCCTTAGGGCAACCAGCACAGATTACTATGTCTTGGCAGGTCCTTCGAGTGCAGAGGGAATGACAGTTCCTCAATGTCCAACTAAAGAAGCACAAAGCTGGCAAGGTGTTCTGTGCACTTTACTCAACTATTAAATTACCAACTTCTCAGGATAGTATAAGTGGGACTATTAACAAAGCCAGACGTTCTCTCTACAGTTCTCCCTTTGAAAAGGTTTCTACAACATCCATCTATATGTTATGCAGGTCTAGATTAGAGGTACTCCTTTCAGTATTTTCCATGGAAGACATCTCTTACTGATCATTTCTCCTCCATTTTGCAATATATGCAGTGCTCCCCTATCAGACCAGTCTTTTCCTGTGCATCATATAATTTTCCCTTGTATCTTTGAGTGTTTTCCCTCACACACGTCTGGGGATACCAAAAAATATTTTTTCTTCATTCTACATCCTCCACAAGCAATAGGGATATAGACTAATTTGGTAGATTCAGACAAAACCATTAAGAATGCACATTGTAGATATGTGCTACTTTTGTTGCAATCACTTGTGATGTTGCAAACTGCTCCATGTCCACTCTGTGTATATTTTAGCTACTAATGCCTTGGACTTAAGCTACCCTGGGGTATAAAATTGCCTTGGGCGTTATCACAAAAGTGGCAATATGAATCGGCAGCCTGTTTTGTATTCCGCCCAATTCACTATGGCTCGTTTCGCACTACTGCCCAAGACGGATTTATACTTCCCTGGCTCACTATCCATCCTTCTATATTAGATTTTCCTGAAGTCTACTAATGTTATACTACAATTAATTGCTCTTTATATTGTAGGAATGTTAATCTTTAGCCTTTGGCTGTTAAGCAGGGAAGTTTACACCAATTTAAAGGGGGTAGAAGTTATGCTACAGCGATACAAAGCGCTGGTTAGACCACACCTGGAGTATTGTGTTCAGTCTGGGCCTTGGTGGGAGTGCAGTGTAGATTTATTAGAATGATATCTGGACTCCAAGGGTTAAATTACGAGGAGAGATTATACAAACTAGAGTCGTATTCCTGGAATTTAAAAGACTAAGGGGCAATTTGATCGAAGTTTTCGAGATATTAAGTGGAACTGATAGGGTAGATAGAGAGAAACTATTTCTGCTGGTTGGGGAGCCTAGGACTAGGGGATATAGACGTTTCCACTTGTGGGGGGAGTCCAAAACTAGAGATCATAAATATAAAATAGTTGCTAATAAATCCAATAGGGAATTCAGGAGAAACTTGTTTACCCAGAGTGGTAAGAATGTGAAACGCGCTACCCACAAGGAGTAGTTGAGGCAAAGAGCATAGATACATTTAAGGGGAAGCTAGATAAGCACATGAGGAAGAAAGAAATAGAAGGGTATGCTGATAAAGTTAGATGAAGTAGGGAGGGAGGAAGCTCATGTGGAGCATGAACACCGGCATAGACTAGTTGGGCCGAATAGCCTGTTTCTGTGCTGTAGTTTTGATGTAACTCGATGGTTGGTTAAGGAGATACACAGTTGCTTGCCCTGTCCACTCAGCTCCAAGTTGCCCAGTTTCCCTCGCTGCGACGTTATCAGCTCACACTTTCAGCAACTTGCCATGCAAAAAATGTAAAAACCTAAAGGTGCAAGGGCAAGTCTAACTAATGGCAGATGCCGATCGATGCCCTGCTACAGCAAATTATGGCTCATTGTATTTTCCAAATTCACCCTTTCCAGTGGCAGAAGGGTCAGTAACCAGATGACATAGATTTATGGTGATCGGCAAAAGAGTCAGAGGCGACATGAGGAAACATTTTTTTACGCAGCAAGTTGTACTGGAATGCACTGCCTGAAAGGGTGGTGAAAGCAGGTTCAATAATAACTTTCAAAAAGGAATTAGATAAATACTTGAAGGGAAAAAATTTACAGGGCAACGGGGAAAGAGCAGGGGAATAGGACTAATTGGATAGCTCTTTCAAAGAGCCGGCACAGGCATGATGGGCCGAATGGCCTCCTCCCGTGCTGTACCTACTATGATTTTATGATGACTTCAAAATAAAATGGAGATGAATTCTCAAAATTTTATATCAGTTAAGTTTCACATTTAAAATATTGGCAATTGCACCTTTTCTCTTATGAACAGCTTAATTTTATCTTGCAGTTAGACAATACCTGTGATTAACAGCATGGGTAGTTTATTTTGTTGACAATTAAAAAGCAAACCAAAGGTTGTTTATTTATGGATAACTTTTTCACAATGGAAAACAACTAGATTGCTGAATCTCCAGATTTGTCTGGCAAGTTGCCTATTTGTTTTTGAAAAATACAGCTGTAACCCCAAATTTGTTGTTGTGTTACAAGAATTTTATTACATCTAGGGCACTAATTGGATGAATCTGTCTTTGATAATGACATAATTTAGATGATTCATTGTAACCCAAAGAATAGTAAGTATAATTGGAAATGAGCATACCACAAACTGAGTAGGACAAGAATTTCCAGAATGATTGGATTGAGAACTTCTACCTTTTTTGCACTATAACTTGCAATACCCACTTCCTTACTTTGCACAATTTTTTCTCTCATTCTCAGATTGTGGGTGATGCTGTCAAGGCCGTATTTATTGCCCAAAATAGTGGTATGCCTTTTTGTTGAATCACTACAGTCGTGTGATTACAGTGATCCCACAATGGTAGGGAATTCCAGGATATTAACCCAGCAACGATGAAAGAATGGTGGTACATGTCCCAAGTCAGGATGGTGTGTGACTTATAGTGGAACTTGGAACTTATGGTGTTTCCATGACATTGCTGCTCTTGTTTTCCTCACAGAGGAGGGAGGTGCTGTCAAAGTAAACTTGGTGAGTTGCTGCAGTGCATCTTGTAGATCAGACATAATGTACATCATACATACTGTAGCCACAGTGCACCGGTGATGAAGAGGGTGGGTATTGAATCGAGTGGCAAGGGTGTTGATAAGACCTAACTGCTCTGTATTTAATGGTGTTGAGCTTCTTTGGTGTTCTTATGGCTGCACTCATCCAGGACGTAATATGGCTATGTGTACCTATGGAGTTTAATTTGAATGATACATAGGAATAAGAGTGCTGCTGGTTGCTTCATTTGAAATGCTTTGTTTTGCAATCATCCCATGACTAATATCACTATTATCCACGGAGAGTAGCTGATTAGTCACAATTTCCATAACCACTGCACTATTAGTCCTCAATAAACTCTCCTGCAGTTTTTTCACCTAATGTATCATAAACCCAAAGATAAAAAAGAAAGGAAGACTTGCATTTATATAGTGCCTTTCATGACCTCAGGACTTCCCAAAGCACTTTACAACCAATGAAGTACTTTTGAAGTGTAGTCACGATTGTAATGTAGAATAAAGAACAGGTTTATGAATTCCCTGCACTTTGAGCTCAGAGGAAATCTTCCCCTTGTGATTTCCCATAGAATCTAAGATTAACTTTACAGGATCTCTGTAAGAATCAGTTTAAAAATAAAATGACTGCCATTGGTCATTGTATGTACAAAAAAGCCATGTGGAACTTGGTGCCAGCTAGAGGATGTGTTTGATCGGAACTTATGGTGTTTCCATGACATTGCTGCTCTTGTTTTCCACACAGAGGAGGGAGGTGCTGTCAAAGTAAGCTTGGTGAGTTGCTGCAGTGCATCTTGTAGATCAGACATAATGTAGATCATACATACTGTAGCCGCAGTGCACCGGTGATGAAGAGGGTGGGTATTGAATCGAGTGGCAAGGGTGCTGATCAGACCTAACTGCTCTGTATTTAATGGTGTTGAGCTTCTTGGGTGTTCTTATGGCTGCACTCATCCAGGACGTAATATGGCTATGTGTACCTATGGAGTTTAATTTGAATCCCTGTCTGACCTCAGTGGGATCCATCTGCTTTGCACCTGCTTCATTTAAATGACTGCCACAGGTTCACTGAAGGGGATGTTCATCTGCTGATCATTTTTCAATAGGAGGCCTTCTTTCAATGCCTCAAGTGCTGTACCCATACAAGAGCAGCAGGGCCGACTTGATGAAATCACACTTCTGGCAGGAAGCTTCACATCCCAGGGGCAAATATCAGGGATTCAGGCGCATGTGCTCTCTGATGAAGCCAGGACCACAATTTGATGAAATCGGCCCTTAAATGTACTAGTTTCCCTACATCTTCGGGTCTACTAGGCTAAGAAAATCTATCTGAAATTACCATTTAATTTTACATCACAGAATTGTTGTGTCAACATCAATTGACAAGTTCTTTAAAATGCAACACAAAGCTAAGTCCCAATAATGGAAACATTTCTGATACTTTTTATTTGAACTACTCCTCTATTTTATACAAAAACACAATAGTTATGAAAATCAGGTTTACCATTGTTTTAAAAGTGTTATTGTCGCCATGGAGACCCTCGTGTCAGACTTCCTCCCTTCTGTGCCACTCTGGTGATATCACACCAACAGAGAGTATTACCAAGCATCCTGGAATGACTTCATGGGAAACAATAGGGGTTGTGATTTTAGCAATCTGACTGAGAACCAATCCAGAATCACCCCACCCTAGAAAGCTGGGTGAAGTGTGGTCCATTATCAGAGGCCAGTTCCTGCAGGATTGTTGTAAAAACCTAACTGGTTCACTATTGTTTGTCAGGGAACTTAATCTGCTATCCCAATTGGTCTGGCTTATATGTGACTCCAGTCCTACACTATATACTTGACTCTCAGTATCCTTAAAAATGGCCTAACAAAGACATTCAGTTTATCGATGGCCAATAAAATGCAGCCTTGCCAGTGTTGCACACATCTGAAGAACAAATAAAAAATACTGAACAGAAATGCATCTTAGTGTTATATCAGGCACTTGGGCTGCATGCTATTGACAAAATTAATTCTGTTAGAAGTGACAGACAATTACATTTTGTCCTGATCGGTTTGCTGAATACAATGATTGTTCGCCTAATACAAAATCAAGGCTAGAAAATATCATGCTATTTATAACAGTTTATCCACAAGGTGGAGTGCTAACCAGACTAGTACAGGGTTTGCGGTCAGTTTTTGTGTATTGCAGCCAGGCACAAAGCTACCTGGAATAGAGCACGATGTGGAGATGCCGGTGATGGACGGGGGTTGACAAATGTAAACAATCTTACAATCTTACAGTTATAGTCCAACAATTTTATTTGAAAATCACAAGCTTTCGGAGGCTTCCTCCTTCGTCAGGTGAATAGAGCACCAGCAGGAGCCGAGTGAGTAATCGAGGTGGATTCTTCACCATATGATGGGTTGTGTGCCTGATCGACTGAAACTGACAGCATTCTCTGAGGCTGACCCATTTTCCGTAGCTGAACCGCAGAGCACACTATTCAAAACTATGCTGTTAACTAAGATGCCGTGTGACATTAGACCTGTCAGCAAAAGCTAAGAAATTAAAAGAGACATGTAGAATGTGAAAAGAGTTTCACAGTGTCAAGGAACTTTCAGAGGCCAGCAAATTCATATAGGAGAGAGACTGTGGGCCTGATATTAGGAGGGAGGCGGATTGGCAGCGGGGCGTCGACTGGGCGCGTGGGTAACGCGCCCAGTGAAATCGGTGGGTTTGGCAAGCGATCGTAAGTAAATTGAAGCCACTTAATGTGGCTTCTGGGTTTTGCGCTAGAAAGCTGTGCATCGGGTGGACTGCGCACCCGCATCATAGGCTGTCAGCTGGAGGAGTCCTATTTAAAGGGGCAGTCCTCCACTGACTGATGCTGCAGAAAATAGGCAAAATTACAGCATGGAGTAGCCCAGGGGGAAGGCTGCTCCCAGGTTTAATGATGCCTCACTCCAGGTCTTAATGAATGGGGTGAGGAGGAGGAGGAGGGAGATCTTCCACCCAGTGGACGGGAGGAAGTGGCCTGCCTCTGCCACCAAGAACGCCTAGCTCGAGATGGCAGAGGAGGTCACCAGCACCGCCAACATATCACGCACCTGCATACAGTGCAGGAGGCGCTTCAATGACCTAACCAGGTCAGCCGAAGTGAGTACTCTTACTCATTCCCCTACGCTCCGTCTGCCACATCACTGCCCCCACCCCACATCTCCTTCTGCACTGCCAACACTACTCTATCACATCACTTCTCACACCCACTGAACCCTCATCCTCAACTTACCTGCACTTCCTCACCTCCCCAGTACTCATCCCACCACTACCACCCAACCCAATCTCATGGCTCTGTCTCATACTCACCCTCTCATGCATCTCTTTCGCATTCAGCCTCACCCAACCTGCCACTACCTGTGCTGCAGCCACAGGGCATGCATCATGTATGTATAGTAGGAAGCGTAAGGCAAATGTGTCATGAGCATGAAGGGGATGCACAAGGGTGTTTGAGGGTTTGTCATGGTTTTTACTTATAATTGATTTCTGATCAACTCACATTACATATTATATTGTCACCACTACTGCCACGTCTTGGCCTTCTTGACTGGCTTGTGCAATAAGGCCCTTTCATGAGGTTCTCCATGAACACCCTTGATGCCACCCATTGGGTCACCCTACAGTGGGTGTATGTGTAGTTGCGCGACTACTTTGTGCAGGTGCCTGTTGCACAGCACTGTGTGTAGCTCCACGTGGCGGAGGTGGACGGCATGCCTGGCAAGGCTGGTGATGTTGCTCGTCCTCCAATGGAGTGATGAATGCAGCAATGGACCCCCCCCCCCAATCCTGACGGTGTGAGTGTGAGGGGGTCCACAAAGTAGGTAAATGTGTTTGGACAGCAGAGTTCAGGGTATGATTTAATAATTTGGAGTGTGGAGACAACAGTGTGGCAGGCAAAACTTTGTCTCAGGTGACAGAGTGCCTTGCTGCAATGAATGAGGGTTTACCCCGCACCTGTTAAATGGACCTTTGCAGCTGCCACTGGCTGCTGGCTGCAACACATCTGTTTAAACAGGGAGTGTTTCCCCCAGCATGGGAAACATGCTTTGGGCAGTCCAAAATCCGAATCCTCCTAAAATTTCCAACTAATGAGGTCTGTAAACGACCTCTAGTACCCAGATAATGATCTTAAGTGGGATCCCGCTGGCTTTGATTGCAATCCGGTAATCCCCAATTTTAGGAGCCCCCCGCCATGAACGCACCCACTTGGCCATCCGAAAATTGACCCCTGTATGTGGAAGGAGTTGCACAGAGTCAGCAAAACTCTAGACATACCAACAAATCCACACTGTCAGGTTACTAATCCTATCAGTTTATAATATCTGCTTAAGTATCTTGAATACTATTTAATGTTGGTATTAAGAGGATGTTAATAAAGAAAGGTTAGTTCATGATTTTGTTGTTTGTCTTTTTTTCTTTCCTTCTTTCCATCTTTCTTTCGTGCTTTTTCTTTTGAAGAGGTTAAATCATTCACTCAGTAGTGTACCATGTGCCCTAGAAAGGTGGTTGGTTTGTATAACTTAATGCAGTTTTGGACTTGTTAATATAAGATGGGCCGAATGGCCTCCTTCAGTGCCGTAAATTTCTATCATTCTATGATTCCGTGTTTCAAGCCAGCTAAATTCTAAGCATCTAATAAACCCTAGATATAGATAGGGTTTGTTGAGGAATGCTACGAATTTAGGTTTATCATAGATACCTTCTCCGCTCCAGTAGCATTGGTCGCTCCCACAAGTGGTGTTAGTGTTTAGCTCTTACATGAGTTGACTCACACTGCCTTGTATCTAATCATATGATAACAGGACACGGGTTGTAACAATGAAACCCTTTTGATCTGCAATGAATCTATGCGTTTTTCGCACTTGTATTTCTTCAAGCTTTCCAAAGTTGGCCTGAGTTGACCCTAGATAAGACGAAACTTGTTTCAAATTGTTAGGCAGCTTTATTCTGGAGTAATGTGAACGTACAGAGCAACACAGATCATCCAATTCACTTAGTTCAATGGTAATACAATCATATTGAATCATAGAGTTGTTACAGCACAGAAGGAGGCCATTCAGTCCTTTGAGCCCGTGCCGGCTCTCTGCAAGAGCAATCAGCTAGTCCCACTCCTCTGCCCTTTCCCCTGCAAATTTTTTCCTTTCAAGTACTAATCCAATTCCCTTTTGAAAACCATGAATGAATCTACCTCCACCACCCCCTCAGGCAGTGCATTCCAGATCATAAGCACTCACTGCGTAAAGAAATTTTTCCTCATGTCGTCATTGGTTCTCTGTGTCCTCTGGTTCTTGATCCTTCCACCAATGGGAACAGTTTCTCTCTATCTACTATGTCTAGACCCCTCATGATTTTGAACACCTCTATCAAATCTCCTCTCAACCTTCTCTGCTCTAAGGAGAACAAACCCAGCTTCTCCAGTCTATCCACTTAACTGAAGTCCTTCATCCCTGGAACCATTCTAGTAAATCTTTTCTGCACCCTCTCCAAGACCTTTACACCCTTCCTAAAGTGTGGTGCCCATAATTGGACACAGTACTTCACTTGTGGCCGAACCAGTGTTTTATAAAGGTTCATCATAACTTCCTTGCTTTTGTACTCTATGCCTCTATTTATAAAACCCAGGATCATGTATGCTTTTTTAACCACTTTCTCAACCTGCCCTGCCACCTTCAACGATTTGTGTACATATACCCCCAGATCTCTCTGTTCCTGCATCCCTTTAGAATTGTACCCTTTAGTTTATATTGCCTCTCCTCGTTCTTCCCACAAAAATGTATCACTTCCCACTTCTTTGCGTTAAATTTCATCTGCCACGTGTCTGCCCATTCCACCAGCCTGTCTATGTCCTCTTGAAGTCTATCACTATCCTCCTCACTGTTCACTACATTTCCAAGTTTTGTGTCATCAACAAATTTTGAAATTGTGCCCTGTACACCCAGGTCCAAGTCATTAATATATATCAAGAAAAGCAGTGGTCCTAGTACCCATCCCAGGGGAACACCACTGTATACCTTCCTCCAGTCCGATAAAGAACCGTTCACCACTAATCTCTGTTTCCTGTCACTTAGCCAATTTTGTATCCATGCTGCCACTGCCTGTTTTATTCCATGGGCTTCAACTTTGCTGACAAGCCTATTATGTGGCACTTTATCAAACGCCTTTTGGTAGTCCATATGCACCACACCATCCGCATTGTCCTCATCAACCCTTTTTGTTACCACATCAAAAAACTCAATCAAGTTAGTTAAACACGATTTGCCTTTAACAAATCCATGCTGGCTTTCCTTAATTAATCCACACTGATATAATGATATAAAAATAATGGACATGAGATGCTACCCCACTTTGGCGGGTTGCTTTTCTTAACTCAAACAGAATAACCCCTCTGCATTCTGTCCTACAATCTGGGGCAGAACTTCCTTTCTCTGCAGTCTCTTGTCTTTTGCTGCCTGACTGCCTCTGCAGAGTCTTGACTTTTTCAAAAAGCACTTTCCCGAGTCAAAGATCCTTTCTCTTTTCTACTCTGCGTCTCACAGACCAATAGGGAGCAAAGGGTTTTTCAACACAGTGAGAGCGAGGTGTTTTCTGATTTACCCAGATAAGTTGACGAATTGCTTATTTTTTATTCTGGGAAAAACAACTTCAGAGTAGCATTTTAACCATCTTTTGTCTGACTTCTGATCCACATTCTAGCATTGGTGCTTTCCTCAACCTAATCCCTTTGAAGCAACCAAAAGTACATTTTAAAATAACTCACATCTAGATCCTTTCTGTGGAAGAATCAAAATAATTTTACTCTTGAATGTAATCTAAGCTTATGTTTCATGAACTTACATGATACAGCTTTATATAGAAAGTTGGATAATATTTCTAGTAGCCATATGTGAATCAAAAAGATTCTTTGGGTTAGACTCTTATTATATTTGTCTCAAATGGCTGTCTGTTTCCATGGAGATTGCACTTTTTAAAATAACACATTTCTAGATCTTTTCTGTAAAAAATGGTCATAAAATCCTGAAACTTGACAGAGTTAAAGTGTCAGGCCTCCTTCTGTCCTGCATGATTCTATGATTTATGAAATAATCATCAGATGCCTTTTATTTAATATTCCTTACATGGTTTACGGGTTTATTGATCAAAATGTTCTTCTTACAACTAGTTGTATATTTCTTACACCCGTGCACACCCCACAGATCTGCACAATTTCACCAATGTACTTATGTAGCCAGGCCATAAGATAGAGAATTGTTTCTGTATTGTGCTTAGATATTTCCATCAAACATCTTGGGCTCGATTTTAGGATCGTGTTTCCGGCGGGTTCCCAGCGGGGTGGCCCTGAAAATCCTGATCTCCGGTCACGTGACCGGATCGCGACAAAATCCCGGCCACTTCCGGGTACCGCGCTGACGTGCGGGGCTGCGCGCGCAAGCCCCGCTGGTGGGAATCCCGCAGGCAATTAAAGCCAGCGGGGTTCCACTTGAGAGTACTTACCTTGCTCGTTGTGGTCAGTTAATGAGCTGAAGCAGCTGTCAAAAGAGGAAGTGTGGGATTTTCGGTTCAAGGCAGTGAGTTTCCCACACTGGGGGAAACAGTCACCCTCCAACCAGGCGTGTTGCAGCCAGCAGCCTGTGGCAGGTGCCAAGATGTGCTCCACGGGGGAGAGCCCTCACCCACGCAGGAGGCCACCGCGTCACATAGGGCAACCCCTGCCCTCCACCACCCCCCGCCAAGCCAGAGGACAGACCGACACAAAACCGCAGCCCCAGTCCGAGGAACCACACACCTACCCTGCACAACCCCTCAGACCAACACCTGCCAGTTGGGTGGTGTGTGGAGACCCTCGGAGGACGAAGAGCATGACCAGCACCAGCAGCCTCGCAGTCCACGCCGTCCGCTGCAGAGACGTGGATCCCCCCAACACGGTGTTGTTGCACGCCCACCTGCACAGCAGGAGGGAGGGCTACCGCAGAGAGAGACGCGTCGCAGAGGGCACTACCCTCGCCACAGGGTCCACAGACCGAGGCGCAGCTCCCCGGACCTCTCCGAGCAGCAGTGCACAGGGAGGCGCAGATTCGCTCGACATGTAGTCGTGGAGATCTGCAGCCTCTTTCATGCCGAGCTGCTCCTGGCTGGCCCCAGCACCAACTGCTTACCTGTCGCTGGCAAAGTCACCACTGCCCTCCACACCTTCTCCTCCGCATCCTTCCAGGGTGCAGCCGGCTACACCGCCGATGTCTCTTAGTCGTCTGCGCGGACGAGCCCTGCAAATACACCTGCACCTACTCTGCAGTAACACGATGGGTGGCATCAGTGGTGGGTCCTCATAGTGATACCCAGGAGCGGGCATTATTGGACACAACGGACAGGATTCGCGGAGACATGGCAGTGGTGGTGTCAATATAATGTGTGCTGTTTGTTGCTCTGAAATTCAATATGGGTAACACCCATGACAAACCCTCAGACACCCTTGTGCACCCCCTTCATGCTGACGAGACGTTTGCCTTATGCTGCCTACTGCACATATGTGATGCATGCCCTGTGGCTGCAGCACAGGTGGTGGCAGGTTGAGTGAGGCTGGCCGTGAGGGAGATGCACGAGAGGGTGAGTATGGGATGGAGCAATGAGATTGTATGAGGAGTGGGTTGCGTGTTAGTGGCAGGGTGAGTACTGGCGAGGTGAGTAGGTGGAGGTAAGATGAGGATGGGTGTGAGTGGGTATGAAGGGTGATGTGACAGAATAGTGTTGGCGGTGCCGAAGGAGATGTGGGGTGGGGGCAGTGTTGTGGCAGACGGAGTGTAGGGGAAAGACTTCGTGTTCTCACTGCGGCTGACCTACTGCGGTCATTGCAGCGCCTCCTGCACTGTATGCAGGTGGGCGATATGTTGGTTGCGCAGGTGACCCCCTCTGCCACCTCGAGCCAGGCCTTCTTGGTGGCAGAGGCAGGCCGCTTCCCCCCGCCCGCCGGGGGGAAGATCTGTGTCCTCCCCCTCCTCCTCACCCTATCTGATGATACCTGGGGTGAGGCATCATTAAACTGGGAGCAGCCTTCCCCCTGGGCTGCTCCATGCTGCAATTTGTCCCATTGGTTGCAGCATCTGTCAGTGGAGGACTGCCCCTTTAACGAGAGAGCCTCCAGCTGACAGATCGTACTGCGCATGCGCAGCCCGACCGACGCGCAGGCCAGCGCCGTGGACCCCGGAGGTGCAGGTAATTGATTCCTATTAGTGGGTTGCCTGCTACGATCGCGTGGGCAACCCACTAATTTCGCCGAGCGTGTTGACCACGCTCCCGGAGGACCACCCGCTGGGAACCCGCAGGCCTGCTAAATTCGGGCCCCTTAAATACACTGAATGTACTGGCTTCAAACACAGTAATGTTAAAAATCGTTGTGATAATCTTACAAATGAATTGTAATTTCTATTTAAAGTTATTTTCACTCTTGAATGTAATCTAAGCTTGTGTTTCACATACTTACATCATATAGCTTTACATAGAGAGTGGATAATATTTTTAATAGCCATATGCGAATCAAAAAGATTCTTTGAATTTGACTCTTATTAATTAGATTTGTCTCAAATGGCTGTCTGTTTCCATGGAGATTACTGTAGTCACATTACAGTGGGTTCTTAAATCCTTTGCCTGCCACATATGCAGTATTTTACACTGTACAATAATGTTGATGTAGCTGAAAACAACAATGCTGAACATTTCAGCAGTTAAGGACTTCTGTAGAGGCTAGAAACGAAAAATTTGGATTTTCTGATTGTCATTATTTTAACACCAAGTTACCTATCTATAAAAATAAATTAATTAAATTAAATGGATCATGAGTGGCATTAAAATAGCACCAATTAGAAAATAAATGCAAATTTCTCCAGTCTCATTTAGCTTAGTAGTGCTATTTATTTTCATGAAACTGCTAAAACATCTCCCCTATTTTGCTTTTAAATGAAAGAACAAATCAAACAGATGCAAGCTTTAATGAAAATCCTATTCAAATAACCTTAAAACAAAAATTTGATGAGTGCCAAGCTACCTGATTTGAACCAGGAAATTGTGTGGAGCTACTACTGCTTTACCGTTGCTGGGTTAGGCAGGAGAAAATCAGCCAGTGTTCCTGCTCCTATCCAGCAATTTGTGGAAGTGTGCATATCAAATAAGGATAGGATAGGGCTAACTATAATTTGCATATGAATGAATATCCTGCCATTGCACAGTCTAGGCTCTGCCGTGAAGAATGTATGAACATATGGGTAGCATATTAATGGGCTGATACCAGCTGTGAAACTGTATCTTAGCAGGAGCCAACATTTTAGAAGGGGAGAATATCAAAGGGAAAATTGGAAGAGGAAAGTAAAATACAAAAAGTTCTGGTTTGGCAGCTCATTCATTCAGTGCACATTGCATTAGAAGTTTTAGCTTGGCTCAGTTAATAGGACACCCACCTCTGAATCAGAAGATTGTAAATCCAAGTTCCACTCCAGGACTTGAGCACTTACACTCGGCTAATTACCCCAGTACAGTATCTTGAGATTGCTGCATTGTCAAAGATGCCATCCTTCAGATGAGATGTTGAACCAAGGCCTGCTTGCCTGTCCCAATGATTAAGGATTCCATAGCACTATTCAAAGATAAGCAGGAAGTTCTCTCCATGTGAGTTCTCCCTCGCCAACATTCCTCCATCAACCAAAGCAACCAAAAACAGAGGAACTGGTCATTCATCTCATTCTGTTTGTGGGATCTCACTGTGCTGCATTTCACTGCATTTCAAAGTAATTCGTTGGATGTGAAACACTGAAGTGCTTTGGGGTATTTCTAGGTGACATGATAAAGCATCGTATAAATACAGGTCTTTCTTTCCCTTATTCAGTTGCAGTAATCACTGATTAAATTTTGGTTAATGTTATATTTTTGAGATATGTCTTTGACAGCATTGAAGACTCGTGTAGAAGTTAAAACACGAACGCTTGCATCTTATGTGATCTGCTAATAATCATATACTATAAATAACTGAGAAAAACACTTTGGGGAGGGAAGAATAAACAAAAATAATACATGTTTGTATCTTAAGGAACATTTAAAATCCATATAATGAGAATAAGAGGTTGTGGGAATGGAGAACAAATATAATTACTCGCATCTTAAACAAGTTTTGTGAAGTGGTAGGTAGGGGTATTCCAAATAAATCACCCATATAACTGGTATTATTTGTATAATATCAGTCATGAATACATTGGTTCAGTAAATTTGCTGAATGACAGCAATGGACAATTCTGCTGCAGAACTCTGGGAATCAGAAACCATGCTCCAAGTTCAGGACTACTTGTGAGCTACACCATGACAAACCTACCAGTTATTTATTATTTTTTTAATCAGAAGACAACTGACCTGAGTCAGACACCAGTAAGCAGTGCTTTATGTAAGGGTGAGTGCATGTGTGAGGTTCTGCCATTCTCCTACTCTATAGTGATCAGAACAGGTCGTATAGTTATGGCTGCTTGTTGTATTGCTGACCCAGAGTGGTTGTAACAAAAATAAGATTAATGTATAAAGTCAAAGGCCCCAAGAATTCATAATGTGGCTCTAATGCAGATACTGTGAATGCATGTAAAAGTTATGCTAATATATACTAAGCATAACATACCATGTTTAATCTCTATTAATAGCTTAGCATCCAAAAAAACTTGCCGCCAGGGTGAGTGTACTACTGCTTCCAAAACTAAAATGTGCTCTAATATATGCTTAACTACACCTCAGAATCTTCTTTAGATGGTTTTTCTTTGATTAACTGAATTGTGATGTTGCTGATATTTGTGTTTTGGATGAGGACATGAAAGGTGCTATGCAAATGTAAGTTCCTTCTTTCTAGTTTCAATTTTGGTATCATTATTCTTACTTTGGATAATTCCACTTTTGATTTTTGGCACAGTTTCTCTGCTTTGTGTGCTATCTCTCCAATGGCTTTGCATTGATTTGTTAAGAACTCAGTCCTACTTATTGATCTTTTTTCCCTTGTGATACTGTTGGAAGCTCCAGGCTTTGTATTGATCAACCTTGGAGCTTAATGATTCCAGATCTAGTAGTAATTAGATAAAACAGTTCACATTTTCCCTATCTCCAAATATAATGCGGCCTTTAGCTAATTTACTTCTATCTGTTGCTTTGACTCGCCCATGTGTACGATTTTCCAGGTAGATTACTTGTGCACTGTACATATTTTGCACCTTTTTCTAGGTCCCAATCTCTGGATGAAATATCACAATCTAAAAAGCAATGCCACCTAAAAATCAGAATGTATCCCACAGCTTCTGGTGCCTTTACAGCACCCTATGCTTTGAATACGATTTAGATGATGTCAAGTACAATCAGTAAACATGAATTCAATCCAAATTAACTAAAATGAGCCATTGTATATTACCTTTGTTCTTGCAATCATATGATTCACTGGGAAAAAGGTGGTGGGCAAAAATCCAATTGCAAAATTTGCATTTTCAGTACTAAGCTATTACTGTGCATACTGCAGCAGTCAATACCAATCGACAAAACAGCTTGTATTAAAATGGTGTATAAATTCTGAAAGTGTGGTGTTAGCAGGCAGACTGCTGAAATGTGCTGAGGCAGTATTTTCTGAACTACTGCAGAATGGCAATCATTGAATTACAATGGCCTGTCCAAGGTCTGTTGTTCAGGCCCAAATACTCTTTTGCACGGCTGATCCTCAGCAGGCCTATACGAGTAAGTAAAAATCCAGTATGCTTGTAATTTCTTCTGCAAACTATGGCAGGTCGATCATTTTCACTTGGTTGGTTGTATGAGGAGGTATCATCTGGCTCCCCAATGGCTCAGTGAGTCTACCCAGTGAATAACTGAGCCATCTAGACCAGAAAGGTCCCAGGTTCCATCTCTGGTCTTTGCTGAGTTAGCT
Organism: Heptranchias perlo; assembly: GCF_035084215.1. Taxonomy (NCBI): domain Eukaryota; kingdom Metazoa; phylum Chordata; class Chondrichthyes; order Hexanchiformes; family Hexanchidae; genus Heptranchias; species Heptranchias perlo. Next base: position 27,877,982 of record NC_090337.1, on the reverse strand, counting down.
GTTCTGAGCCAGATTGGGGGCAGGAGCTCTACAGTTGGCCTCAGTGCCTTGGTTAATGGGGGAAAAAATTGGCCAACGTTTCTGCTTCTGATCACTTTCCTAGGATCCCACCAGGCGGTCTGCATCGTTGGATGTTGGGTGAGGACGGGATCAGGCTTAGGGGGACAGTCAAGGTACTGCAGAATGGATCTGTAAAACCATATCCCAGAAAAGTGTCAATACTTTCAGAAGAAGAGGGTTGGGGAGAAAATTGATAGGAAAAGAGAACAAAAAATATGGAGAAAGTGAATCACATGGTTGCAAGAACAAAGGTAATATACATTAGCTCATTTTAGTTATTATAGATTGAATTCGTGTTTACTGATTTGTATTTGATTTCATCTAAATTGGAGAATCTATATATTGTCAGTTGGACCATTTGTTTATATTAATCTTAAATGATCAACATGTTAACATACTGTATGGAATTGAGATCCTTAACATCAGTCAGGAAAAGATGCTACCCAATCGCATTTAAAGCATAGGGTGGTGTAAAGGCATCAGAAACTGTGGGCCATTCTGATTCATAAAAACGAATGTTTGAAGTGAGCTAATTTATTAAAAAAAACTCAACAATCTGTACTGAAAACATGAAGCTGTTCAGTACAATTTTAATACAGATCATATAAGATCAAAATATTATAACATTTTCAAAAATGAAAACGATAGAACAATTTTATAGCAGAATGTTGTTGTGTTCTATTCCACAGAATAAAAGATTGTTAGCCCTTGTGTCTGTGATTCCAAAATGTGACAGTGCTTGATATCTATTAGTTCTAATCAAAGCATTGAAGTGTAAAGGACCAGTTCTCAGCAGTATATATGGAGAACAGTGTGGGATGTTCAAACCATTCTTTGGTTCTTTCTAATTTAAATATATAAATTCAATTTCTCCTTCTCCTTTTCCTCATCTTCTTATTGTAACCTCCACAGATTATATTTCACAATCGTGGTATAGACAGAGCTAAGCTATTCCACAACCAACAGATCAGATCAAAGCTCTGCAGTCCTGCCACATCCATGATGAGGTGAGGTGAGAGTGACTGCCCTTGACATCAAGGCAGCATTTGACCGAGTGTGGCACCAAGGAGCCCTAGTAAAATTGAAGTCAATGGGAATCAGGGGGAAAACTCTCCAGTGGCTGGAGTCATACCTCGCACAAAGGAAGATGGTAGTGGTTGTTAGAGGCCAATCATCTCAGCCCCAGGACATTGCTGCATGAGTTCCTCAGGGCAGTGTCCTAGGCCCAACCATCTTCAGCTGCTTCATCAATGACCTTCCCTCCATCATAAGGTCAGAAATGGGGATGTTCGCTAATGATTGCACAGTGTTCAGTTGCATTCACAACCCCTCAGATAATGAAGCAGTGCGTGCCCGCACGCAGCAAGACCTGGACAACATCCAGGCTTGGGCTGATAAGTGGCAAGTAACATTCGCGCCAGACAAGTGCCAGGCAATGACCATCTCCAACAAGAGAGAGTCTAACCACCTCCCCTTGACATTCAACGGCATTACCATCGCCGAATCCCCTACCATCAACATCCTGGGGGTCACCATGTGGGGACCAGCCAAATAAATACTGTGGCTACAAGAGCAGGTCAGAGGCTGGGTATTCTGCGGCGAGTGACTCACCTCCTGACTCCCCAAAGCTTTTCCACCATCTACAGGGCACAAGTCAGGAGTGTGATGGAATACTCTCCACTTGCCTGGATGAGTGCAGCTCCAACAACACTCAAGAAGCTCGATACCATCCAGGACAAAGCAGCCCGCTTGATTGGCACCCCATCCACCACCCTAAACATTCACTCCCTTCACCACCGGCGCACTATGGCTGCAGTGTATACCATCCACAGGATGCACTGCAGCCACTCGCCAAGGCTTCTTCGACAGCACCTCCCAAACCTGTGACCTCAACCACCTAGAAGGACAAGGGCAGCAGACACATGGGAACAACACCACCTGCATGTTCCCCTCCAAGTCACACACCATCCCGACTTGGAAATATATCGCTGTCGCTGGGTCAAAATCCTGGAACTCCTTTCCTAACAGCACTGTGGGAGAACCTTCACCACATGGTCTGCAGCGGTTCAAGAAGGCGGCTCACCACCTCCTTCTCAAGGGCAATTAGGGTTGGGCAATAAATTCTGGCCTTGCCAGCGACACCCACATCCCATGAACGAATAAAAAAAAATTTTAATCATTTGATTTTTCACTAGAAGCGAATTCTTGGTGCCACTGCTGTTTCAGAATGAAAGGCAAGTGTCCGGGATGATGAAGGCTACCCTCTACATCCTTGGCTGATGAAATCTGTGCAGTTTCTCAGGACACAAGCAGGGTATCAATACAACAAGGTCCATTCTACCACCACGGTTGTAAAAGAGTACACGAATGGAATGCTGAAGTCACGGTTCACGTGGGTTCTAGAATACATTTGGCACAAGTGTCAAGGATGGTGGTGGTGTGCTGCACACTGCATAACTTTGTAGCCTCCCATAAGAAGCCTTCTTTCCCATGTAATGACTTCTACAAATTCAACATCTATGTGATTTCTGTGTAATTCAAGTGAAGTGCAGTTACAGGGCGGGGGATATTGGAGTCGGGCAAGCAGATGTATGATTTTTAATAAAATATACAGATATTAATAATCTCACCTTTCTGAATATATTATAATATTGGATAATTTTCTTACCTCTGTCTCAGTAATGAATTGTACTTAGCTCTGTGACCTGAGTAATGAGTAATACACTTATATTAGAAAATTAGGTCGTCTCTCTCACTCAGTAATGAATTATATTTGTTATTCTATTATAGAATTACTTCAGCTCTCTGTGTCAAGTAATGAATCACTATCAATATTGTACTATAGAATTGCCTCAGGCCTGAGCCTAGTAATCAATTCTACTCCACATAATATAGAATTACCTCACCTTTTTGGCACTCAAGATCCATTTTTGACCTATTTTCTGATAAGATCCTTGGCTTCAGAATTTTAGAGAAACAGGGCACCCAGTGGCTGAGGTCAGGAGGGGGAATAGTCTTGGCCCAGAACAAGCCTTGGAAGCTGGCATGACAGGCCATCAAGCGGCTAATAGCTGTGGTAGGGAGTATTTGGAGCCAATAATGGGCCATTAAAGTTGCGCCAAACATTAGAGGGGTTTGGAAACGCCGATCAGCAGTTTGAGATCAGCAGTGGTGGTCGAGAACGTGCCGTGAAAACCCACCAAATATTAGGGGGAATGGAACGAGAGCAGTAGCCGAGAAACAGACTGCTGAAGTGCCAACCATGGGAGGGACGGGGGGAGGCAGAAGCAGCTGATAAACAGGCTATGGAATTAGGGAAAAAAAGTTAAATATAAAGTATATTAAACAAAATATTGAAATATTAATATTCACAATACTGATTGAATTTAAAATAAAAAATGTAATAAAAGACCCTCTTGCAAGAACTGGGGAAATAATGTGAAAGGCTGGCCAGGGGTCATACTGAGAAAGGACGAAAATCAGTTTTAGGGAGAAATATTACCTTGAGTGGGAATAAGACAAAAGTTATGCAGTTCAAAAGTATAAATAAAATGTTGCATTTTAATAAAATTAGAAATCTCACCTCTTTACTCACCTCCATATTAGGAATCCAATATGGTGACGATTTGCAGCAATTTTAGATGTTTGTTTCATTGGGCCCGATTTTAGCACCCACTATCGGGTGCGTTCTCGGCGGGGGGGCCCCAAAAATCACGAAATCCAGGTGCGGGACCGGATCGCACCTTGATTCCGCCCACTTCCGGGTTCCGCGCTGACGTGCGGGGGTGTGTGCGCAGCCCCCGCTGGTGGGAATCCCGCAGGTAATTAAAGCCAGCGGGATGCCACTTGACGGTATTTATCTAGCTATTTCAGGTCATTAAATGACCTGATTCAGCTGTCTTTTTAGGAAGTGTGGGATTTTAGCTGCAACTGAGACTGTTTCACATACTGGGGGAAACACTCTCACTCCAAACGGACATGTTGCAGCCAGCAGCCTGTGGCAGCTGCCAAGGTGCACTCCACAGGTGGGGGGGAGACCCTTCACCAACGCAGGAGGCCACTCCGTCACATAGGGCAACGCCTGCCCTCCACCACCCATCTCCAAGCCAGAGGAAACCCCGACGTGGAACCGCAGCCCCAGTTCGAGGAAACACCTACCTACCGTGCACAACCCCTCAGACCTACACCTGCCAGATGGGGGCCGCCTCGACATCCTCGGAGGACGAACAGCATCACCAGCCCCAGCAGCCTCGCAGTCCACGCCGTCCGCCTCAGCGACGTGGAGCCCCCCAACACGGTGCTGTGGCACATCCACCTGCACAGCAGGAGGGAGGGCAACCGCAGAGAGAGATGCGTCGCAGGAGGCACTACCCTCCGCACAGGGTCTACAGACCGAGGCTCAGCTTCATGGACCTCTCCGAGGAGCAGTGCATACGGAGGCTCAGAGTCACTCGCCAGGTAGTCGCCGACATCTGCAGCCTCCTTAATGATGAGCTGCTCCTGGATGGACCAAGCAGCAGCTCCTTACCCGTCGCCGTCAAAGTCACCACTGCCCTCAACTTCTTCGCCTCCGGATCCTTCCAGGGTGCCAGCGGGGACATCACCGGGGTCTGTCAGTCCTCTGCACACAAGTGCATAAGGCAGGTCACCGATGGGTTGTTCCACAGGGCCTCGCACTACATCAACTTCGCCATGGACGAGCTCAGCCAGATGGAGAGGGCGGTTGGTTTCCATGCTGTGGCTGGCTTCCCACGGGTGCAGGGTGTAATCAACTGCACCCACATAGCAATACGGGCACCTCCACATGAGCCAGGGCTGTTCATCAACAGGAAGGGGTATCACTCCATGAACGCCCAGCTCATCTGTGACCACCGCCAGAGATTCCTACATGAGTGCGCCAGATACCCTGGCAGCTGCCACGATGCCTTCGTCCTCAGGGAGTCCACCGTCCCGCCCCTCTTCCATGCACCCAACACCGGCAACGGCTGGCTCCTCGGCGACAAGGGGTATCCCCTGCACACGTGACTCATGAGACCTCTGAGGAACCCCATCACCGAGCCGCAGCGTCGATACAATGACAGCCACATTGCTACCAGGTCTACAATTGAGCAGGCCATAGGGCTGCTCAAGATGCGCTTCAGGTGCCTTGATCGTTCTGGGGGAGCGCTCCAATACACGCCACTCAGAGTGGGACGAATTATAGTTGTCTGCTGTGCCCTGCACAACATGGAACAACAGAGAGGGGTGCCACTGGAGGAGGCCCCATCCACACCCGCCACCCACATTGAGGACGCGCGCGAGGATGAGGAACGACCCATGGGCCGAACACCGGCTCACCGGGATGCTCGCCAGGCCAGGGAGGCGCTCATATGTCAACGGTTCTCCTAGGATCAGACAGTCTGAGGCGTTCACATCTCATCACGTGCACAGACGAGGGGCCATACCAGCCCCCTCCACAGAAGAGTGGTGCCAGTACTCCTGCACCCACTGTAGTGTGCCCAATGGGCGGGACCAGGTGTTCGTCGTCATGATGGCCCGCACGGAAGGGACCTATTGCACAAGCCGCAGAAGAATGGACGAGAGGTGGCAGGAGTGGTGAGAACGATTGTGTTTACTCTGTACTTAGTGAACGACTATAAACAAAAACATTACAAATTGACAGACACCCTGGTGCATTCCCTTTGTGCTTATAACACCCTTGGCTTACGTTTACGGGAACCCCTACGTGGTGCTACCCCTGTGGCTCCAGCAGAGGTAGTGGCAGGTTGCTCCTGTTCGTGCCCTGACCGGGTAGATGCTTTGGGCCGACGCCCCCTGGGTTTCGGTGCCCGTGAGGGCACCTCCACAGACTGCTCCTCCTGCACCTGTGCAGGGGCAGACTCGGCCACCTGGAGAGGAGGCACCATTGCGGGCACTGGTTGAGAGGGGGGCAACGGGTGAGACGTGGGGGCACCTTGAGTAGTGTCCCCACTTCCATGTCCCCGTTCACCATCATCCCTCTCATGGCCTCGGCCCACATCACCCCTTCCACCCTGCTGGACGACAGTTTGGATGGCATGTGTGAGGCCTTGCAAGGCCACCTCTAGTGTATCCGTCAGCCTGTTTATGGCGGCGGAATGTTGCTCATCCTGAATCCGAACAGCCGTTGTCAGGGCCTGCATGGACTCGATGTTGAGCTGTGCATGACGCTTGAGGGAGGCTAGCCTGTCCTCCACCGCAGACGTTCCCGCACCTACCCGCAACACTATGTCGCCGATACCCTCCTGTACCTGCGCCACCAATGCCCGCATGCAGGAGTTGGACTCCTCCATCACCTGCGCGATTGTGGACAATGCGCGTGGCACCTCTCCCAGTACCTCGGCAATGTGCTGGTGCCCCTCGACGACTCTCCTTTTGACTGGTGGCCCCCTGGGTTCAGCATCTGGATCCGGCTGAGCAGAGCCTGGAGAAGAGTGCTCCCACCGACGCGGACCCTCCGCGGCTGCCCCTGCCACCAGGGTCTGCTCATGCTCACACGTGTGCGGTGACTCACCATGTGCAACCTCAACTAGTTGGCGAGGGGGACCCACCGAGGTGTGTGTCTCTGCGCTGGTGGATGGTTGGCTCATATGTGACGATGCACCCTCAGAGACCGGCATGTCCTCTGAGGAATCGCCCTCCTCACACACGGCGCTCGCAGACGGCCCTGCAAGAGAATAGAGGGCAATATCAGGCATGTGCACAAACGTTGCGGTGCGGCAGATGCCAGGTGATGCTAAGGTCATTCGCGATCATGAGTGCTGAGTGTCAGCTTTCCCTTACCGGCCGTTTCTGCAGCCCCAGCCTCGCCATCCGCCACGTAGAGGCAATGTTGCGTGCGGCTGATATCCAACGCCTCCACCTCTGCGTCCGTCAGTACCAGCAGGTGTGGCGGGCCCCCTCCGGTGCGTGCCCTTTCTCTGGCGTTCTTGCATCTCTTCTCCTGTCAAGGCAAAACACAGATGCGTGAGTGAGTGCAGATTGCATTGTGAGACGCCTCAAGCATTGGTGTGGGTGGGTTGAGCGTGGGGCAGATGGATGGGAGGATGCGTGTGCCACATGCCCATCCCATTGCATGGGGATTGGGGTGTGTGGTAGTGTTCGAGTGGGGACAGGGACGGTGGGTATGTGCAGGCACGGTGAGGATGGTAGTTGAGTGGCTGTGAGGATTGCTGCGGGAGCGCTGTGGTGGCTGTGCAGAAGGGGTTGTGAGGTGTTTGGCGTGATGTTGGAGACGGGTTGTGGGAGGGTGCGTTAGTGTACTCACTTTGCCGGACCTTGTGAGGTCATTGAATCGCTTTCTACACTGCACCCATGTCCTGGTGGTGTTGGCCCTGCTGCTGACCTCCGCCGCCACCTCTGCCCATGCCTTCCTGGTGGCGGAGCCAGGGCACTTCCGTCCGTCAGTCGGGAACAGCGTGTCCCTCCTCCTCCTCACACCGTCCAGCAGCAGCTGGAGCGCGAGGTCCGAAAACCGTGGTGCAGCCTTACCCCTGGGGTGCTCCATGGTGTGATGCCTCTTGTTTGAAGCTGGAGGGGCTTTGGTGGACTGCCCCTTTAAATAGAGCTCCACCATTGCGCGAACGTCAATGCGCATGCGCAGGCCGTCGGCGCGCAGCTGGGGAGCGGAAAACCCGTAACCACGGCTTAATGGCATCAATTATCCCACGATCGCGCGGGGGGCGCACTCATTTAGCCGTCCGCGTTTTCCACGCTCCCGATGGACCACCCGCCGGGAACCCGCACGCCTGCTAAAATCGGGCCCATTATTTCAGAAAACTCAAAGTATTAAAAACACAAAGTGAATATATTCAATATCTTAACATGCATGCTTTGAAAATTCAATGTCAAACGAACGAGAACTGATATTGCTGGGAAAAGGCTTATGGGTAAATGTAGTGTGGGAAGGAGGGTCTGAAATTTACTTGAATGGTACCGGGGATGCAGGACTTCAGTTACGTGGAGAGACTGGAGAAGCTGGGGTTGTTCTCCTTAGAGCAGAGAAGGTTTCGAGGAGATTTGATAGAGGTGTTCAAAATCATGAACGGTTTTGATAGAGTAAATAAAGAGAAACTGTTACCAGTGGCAGAAGGGTCATTAACCAGAGGACACAGATTTAAGGTGATTGGCAATAGAGGAAACATTTTTTTTTACCCAGCAAGTTGTTATGATCTGGAATGCACTGCCTGAAAGGGTGGTGGAAGCAGATTCAATAATAACTTTCAAAAGGGAATTGGATAAATGCTTGAAGGGATAAAATTTACAGGGCTATGGGGAAAGAGTAGGGGAATGGGACTAATTGGACAGCTCTTTCAAAGAGCTGGCACAGGCACGATGGGCCGAATGGCTTGCTTCTGTGCTGTATCATATGAACCTGATGCCTGTTTTGTGCTGAGTAAGCTAATGTGAGCCAGACAGTGGTAGGAGCATGGATGTTGGCCGCTGTATCCCTGGCTAAGGAGGGAAAAAATCAGGGAAGGTTCTTCATCTGATAAGAATATAAGAACATAAGAAATAGGAGCAGGAGTAGGCCATATGGCTCCTCGAGCCTGCTCCACCATTCAATAAGATCATGGCTGATCTTCGACCTCAACTCCACTTTCCTGCCCAATCCCCATATCCCTTGATTTCCCTGGAGTCCAAAAGTCTATAATGATTCAGTATCCACAGCCCTCTGAGGTAGAGAATTCCAAAGATTCACAACCCTCTATGTGAAGAAATTCCTCTTCATTTCAATCTTTAATGGCAAACCCCTTTTCCTGCGACTATGCCCCCTGGTTCTAGACTCTCCAGCCATGGGAAACAACCTCTCAGCATCTACCTTGTCAAGTCCCCTCAGAGTCTTGTACGTTTCAATGAGATCATCTCTCATTCTTTTAAACTCCAGAGAGTATAGACCCATTCTACTCAATCTCTCCTCATAGGACAACCCTCTCATCCCAGGAATCAATCTAGTGAACCTTTGTTTCACCACCTCTAACGCAAGTACATCCTTCCTTAGATAAGGAGACCAAAACTGTACACAGTACTCCAGGTGAGATCTCACCAAAGCCCTGTACAATTGTAGCAAGATTTCCTTACTCTTATGCTCCAACCCCCTTGCAATAAAGGCCAACATGCCATTTGCTTTCTTAATTATTTGCTGTACCTGCATGCTAACTTTTTGTGTTTCTTATATCGCTGTTCCTTCATCATCTCTGGGTCAAAATCCTGGACCTCCCTACCTAACAGCACTGTGGGAGAACCTTCACCACACGGACTGCAGCGGTTCAAGAAGGCGGCTCACCACCACTTTCTCGAGGGCAATTAGGGATGGGCAATAAATGCTGGCCTTGCCAGCGACGCGCACATCCAGTGAACGAATAAAAAAAAAAATTCCATGAACTTATTAATGGCTATTAGATCAAACCCATTTATCTCTATTTGTGTCACTAATTTGTCCATCTTGTTATGAATGCTTCGTGTATTCAGATAAAGAGCCTTTAATTTTAACTTTTTACCATTCCTCCCTGCTTTTGCCTTATTCGCTGATGCGCTATTACCGTTAAATTCTCTGTCGCTTGCTGCCACAGTCCGCTTACCTTTACCCAAATCACTACACTGCTCTGTTGCCTGGGCTTTTCTCTTTTGATTTTTAAATTTCCCCTCACCTGACCCCTCCCCCCCCCCTTTTTAGTTTAAAGCCCTATCTACAGCTCTAGTCATTCAATTCACCTGGACATTGGTCTCAGCCCTGTTTAAGTGGAGCCTGTCCCAACGGAACAGCTCCCTCTTTCCCCAGTACTGGTACCAGTGCCCCATGAATCAAAACCCCTGTCTCCCACACCACTCTTTCAGCCACGCTTTTAACTCTCTGATCTGTTTAACCCTATGCCAATTTGCACGTAGCTCAGGTAGTAATCCAGAGATTATTACCTTTGAGGTTCTGCTTATTAATTTAGACCCTATCTCCTCAAACTGTCTCAGCAGAACCTCATTCTTAGTTCGACCTATGTCGTTGGTTCCTACGTGGACCACGACAACTGGATCCTCCCTCTCATGCTCCAAGTTCTTTTCCAAGTGAGGAGATGTCCTTAACCCTGGCACCGGGCAGGTAACACAGCCTTCTGTCGCAGCTGCAGAGAACAGTGTCTATCCCCCTAACTATACTATTCCCTACCACTGCCACATTTCTTTTTACTCCCCCCACTTGAACGGCCTCCTCTACCACGGTGCATTGGTCAGTTTGCCCATCCTCCCAGCAGCCCTTGTTCTTACCTATACAGGTCGCAAGTACCTCGTACCTGTTGGACAAGGTCAAGGGCTGAGGCTCTTCCATCACTACATCCTGGGCCCCCATACCTGCCTGACTCGCAGTCACACCCTCCTGTCCCTGACCACTGAACGAATCTAACCTACTACCTAGCCTAAGGGGTGTGATTGCCTCCTGGATCAAAGTGTCCAGATAACTCTTCCCCCTCCCGGATGCATCGCAATGTCTGCAGCTCGGACTCCAACTCAACAATTCTTGAGTTGAAGTTTCTCGAGCTGCAGACACTTACTGCAGATGTGGTTGCTCGGGATCTCACTGGTTACGACACACCACCTGCCCTGCCATCCCTATCTAACCTTGTTTTTATTTATTTAATTGGTTACAGTTTTTATTCAATAAATTATTTTTAGTTTTATTAATTGGTTAATATGGTTTAAGTTATTAATTTAATAAAGTAATAGCAGTTATATTTTCCCAGCTCTTAATTTAACCCATTGCCCTAAGTTAGAGAGCAAAAAAAGCTGTAATACTCACCAACCGACCTGCCTGCTGTCCTGTGACATCATTCTTTCTTTCAAATTTCTACCTGTGCGATCGAAAGAGAAAACACTTCACCCTCCCCTCGACCTCCCCTCGACCTACCCTCACCCTCCCCTCGACCTACCCTCGCCCTCCCCTCGACCATAGAGATGGCAGGGCAGGTGGTGTGTCGTAACTGCAGCATGTGGGAGTTGGGGGAGACCAGCGAGATCTCGAGCAACCACATCTGCAGTAAGTGTCTGCAGCTTGAGAAACTTCAACTCAAGAGTTGTTGGGTTGGAGTCCGACCTACCCTAACCCTCCCCTCACCCTCCCCTCGCCCGCGCCTTCCTCGCCCCCTCGCATCCACATCCTCCTCGCCCTCCCTCGCCCTCCCCTCGATCTACCCTCGCCCTCCCCTCGATCTACCCTCGCCCTCCCCTCGATCTACCCTCGCCCTCCCCTCGATCTACCCTCGCCCTCCCCTCGATCTACCCTCGCCCTCCCCTCGATCTACCCTCGCCCTCCCCTCGATCTACCCTCGCCCTCCCCTCGATCTACCCTCGCCCTCCCCTCGATCTACCCTCGCCCTCCCCTCGATCTACCCTCGCCCTCCCCTCGATCTACCCTCGCCGCCCTCCCCTCGATCTACCCTCGCCGCCCTCCCCTCGATCTACCCTCGCCGCCCTCCCCTCGATCTACCCTCGCCGCCCTCCCCTCGATCTACCCTCGCCGCCCTCCCCTCGATCTACCCTCGCCGCCCTCCCCTCGATCTACCCTCGCCGCCCTCCCCTCGATCTACCCTCGCCGCCCTCCCCTCGATCTACCCTCGCCGCCCTCCCCTCGATCTACCCTCGCCGCCCTCCCCTCGATCTACCCTCGCCGCCCTCCCCTCGATCTACCCTCGCCGCCCTCCCCTCGATCTACCCTCGCCGCCCTCCCCTCGATCTACCCTCGCCGCCCTCCCCTCGATCTACCCTCGCCGCCCTCCCCTCGATCTACCCTCGCCGCCCTCCCCTCGATCTACCCTCGCCGCCCTCCCCTCGATCTACCCTCGCCGCCCTCCCCTCGATCTACCCTCGCCGCCCTCCCCTCGATCTACCCTCGCCGCCCTCCCCTCGATCTACCCTCGCCGCCCTCCCCTCGATCTACCCTCGCCGCCCTCCCCTCGATCTACCCTCGCCGCCCTCCCCTCGATCTACCCTCGCCGCCCTCCCCTCGATCTACCCTCGCCGCCCTCCCCTCGATCTACCCTCGCCGCCCTCCCCTCGATCTACCCTCGCCGCCCTCCCCTCGATCTACCCTCGCCGCCCTCCCCTCGATCTACCCTCGCCGCCCTCCCCTCGATCTACCCTCGCCGCCCTCCCCTCGATCTACCCTCGCCGCCCTCCCCTCGATCTACCCTCGCCGCCCTCCCCTCGATCTACCCTCGCCGCCCTCCCCTCGATCTACCCTCGCCGCCCTCCCCTCGATCTACCCTCGCCGCCCTCCCCTCGATCTACCCTCGCCGCCCTCCCCTCGATCTACCCTCGCCGCCCTCCCCTCGATCTACCCTCGCCGCCCTCCCCTCGATCTACCCTCGCCGCCCTCCCCTCGATCTACCCTCGCCGCCCTCCCCTCGATCTACCCTCGCCGCCCTCCCCTCGATCTACCCTCGCCGCCCTCCCCTCGATCTACCCTCGCCGCCCTCCCCTCGATCTACCCTCGCCGCCCTCCCCTCGATCTACCCTCGCCGCCCTCCCCTCGATCTACCCTCGCCGCCCTCCCCTCGATCTACCCTCGCCGCCCTCCCCTCGATCTACCCTCGCCGCCCTCCCCTCGATCTACCCTCGCCGCCCTCCCCTCGATCTACCCTCGCCGCCCTCCCCTCGATCTACCCTCGCCGCCCTCCCCTCGATCTACCCTCGCCGCCCTCCCCTCGATCTACCCTCGCCGCCCTCCCCTCGATCTACCCTCGCCGCCCTCCCCTCGATCTACCCTCGCCGCCCTCCCCTCGATCTACCCTCGCCGCCCTCCCCTCGATCTACCCTCGCCGCCCTCCCCTCGATCTACCCTCGCCGCCCTCCCCTCGATCTACCCTCGCCGCCCTCCCCTCGATCTACCCTCGCCGCCCTCCCCTCGATCTACCCTCGCCGCCCTCCCCTCGATCTACCCTCGCCGCCCTCCCCTCGATCTACCCTCGCCGCCCTCCCCTCGATCTACCCTCGCCGCCCTCCCCTCGATCTACCCTCGCCGCCCTCCCCTCGATCTACCCTCGCCGCCCTCCCCTCGATCTACCCTCGCCGCCCTCCCCTCGATCTACCCTCGCCGCCCTCCCCTCGATCTACCCTCGCCGCCCTCCCCTCGATCTACCCTCGCCGCCCTCCCCTCGATCTACCCTCGCCGCCCTCCCCTCGATCTACCCTCGCCGCCCTCCCCTCGATCTACCCTCGCCGCCCTCCCCTCGATCTACCCTCGCCGCCCTCCCCTCGATCTACCCTCGCCGCCCTCCCCTCGATCTACCCTCGCCGCCCTCCCCTCGATCTACCCTCGCCGCCCTCCCCTCGATCTACCCTCGCCGCCCTCCCCTCGATCTACCCTCGCCGCCCTCCCCTCGATCTACCCTCGCCGCCCTCCCCTCGATCTACCCTCGCCGCCCTCCCCTCGATCTACCCTCGCCGCCCTCCCCTCGATCTACCCTCGCCGCCCTCCCCTCGATCTACCCTCGCCGCCCTCCCCTCGATCTACCCTCGCCGCCCTCCCCTCGATCTACCCTCGCCGCCCTCCCCTCGATCTACCCTCGCCGCCCTCCCCTCGATCTACCCTCGCCGCCCTCCCCTCGATCTACCCTCGCCGCCCTCCCCTCGATCTACCCTCGCCGCCCTCCCCTCGATCTACCCTCGCCGCCCTCCCCTCGATCTACCCTCGCCGCCCTCCCCTCGATCTACCCTCGCCGCCCTCCCCTCGATCTACCCTCGCCGCCCTCCCCTCGATCTACCCTCGCCGCCCTCCCCTCGATCTACCCTCGCCGCCCTCCCCTCGATCTACCCTCGCCGCCCTCCCCTCGATCTACCCTCGCCGCCCTCCCCTCGATCTACCCTCGCCGCCCTCCCCTCGATCTACCCTCGCCGCCCTCCCCTCGATCTACCCTCGCCGCCCTCCCCTCGATCTACCCTCGCCGCCCTCCCCTCGATCTACCCTCGCCGCCCTCCCCTCGATCTACCCTCGCCGCCCTCCCCTCGATCTACCCTCGCCGCCCTCCCCTCGATCTACCCTCGCCGCCCTCCCCTCGATCTACCCTCGCCGCCCTCCCCTCGATCTACCCTCGCCGCCCTCCCCTCGATCTACCCTCGCCGCCCTCCCCTCGATCTACCCTCGCCGCCCTCCCCTCGATCTACCCTCGCCGCCCTCCCCTCGATCTACCCTCGCCGCCCTCCCCTCGATCTACCCTCGCCGCCCTCCCCTCGATCTACCCTCGCCGCCCTCCCCTCGATCTACCCTCGCCGCCCTCCCCTCGATCTACCCTCGCCGCCCTCCCCTCGATCTACCCTCGCCGCCCTCCCCTCGATCTACCCTCGCCGCCCTCCCCTCGATCTACCCTCGCCGCCCTCCCCTCGATCTACCCTCGCCGCCCTCCCCTCGATCTACCCTCGCCGCCCTCCCCTCGATCTACCCTCGCCGCCCTCCCCTCGATCTACCCTCGCCGCCCTCCCCTCGATCTACCCTCGCCGCCCTCCCCTCGATCTACCCTCGCCGCCCTCCCCTCGATCTACCCTCGCCGCCCTCCCCTCGATCTACCCTCGCCGCCCTCCCCTCGATCTACCCTCGCCGCCCTCCCCTCGATCTACCCTCGCCGCCCTCCCCTCGATCTACCCTCGCCGCCCTCCCCTCGATCTACCCTCGCCGCCCTCCCCTCGATCTACCCTCGCCGCCCTCCCCTCGATCTACCCTCGCCGCCCTCCCCTCGATCTACCCTCGCCGCCCTCCCCTCGATCTACCCTCGCCGCCCTCCCCTCGATCTACCCTCGCCGCCCTCCCCTCGATCTACCCTCGCCGCCCTCCCCTCGATCTACCCTCGCCGCCCTCCCCTCGATCTACCCTCGCCGCCCTCCCCTCGATCTACCCTCGCCGCCCTCCCCTCGATCTACCCTCGCCGCCCTCCCCTCGATCTACCCTCGCCGCCCTCCCCTCGATCTACCCTCGCCGCCCTCCCCTCGATCTACCCTCGCCGCCCTCCCCTCGATCTACCCTCGCCGCCCTCCCCTCGATCTACCCTCGCCGCCCTCCCCTCGATCTACCCTCGCCGCCCTCCCCTCGATCTACCCTCGCCGCCCTCCCCTCGATCTACCCTCGCCGCCCTCCCCTCGATCTACCCTCGCCGCCCTCCCCTCGATCTACCCTCGCCGCCCTCCCCTCGATCTACCCTCGCCGCCCTCCCCTCGATCTACCCTCGCCGCCCTCCCCTCGATCTACCCTCGCCGCCCTCCCCTCGATCTACCCTCGCCGCCCTCCCCTCGATCTACCCTCGCCGCCCTCCCCTCGATCTACCCTCGCCGCCCTCCCCTCGATCTACCCTCGCCGCCCTCCCCTCGATCTACCCTCGCCGCCCTCCCCTCGATCTACCCTCGCCGCCCTCCCCTCGATCTACCCTCGCCGCCCTCCCCTCGATCTACCCTCGCCGCCCTCCCCTCGATCTACCCTCGCCGCCCTCCCCTCGATCTACCCTCGCCGCCCTCCCCTCGATCTACCCTCGCCGCCCTCCCCTCGATCTACCCTCGCCGCCCTCCCCTCGATCTACCCTCGCCGCCCTCCCCTCGATCTACCCTCGCCGCCCTCCCCTCGATCTACCCTCGCCGCCCTCCCCTCGATCTACCCTCGCCGCCCTCCCCTCGATCTACCCTCGCCGCCCTCCCCTCGATCTACCCTCGCCGCCCTCCCCTCGATCTACCCTCGCCGCCCTCCCCTCGATCTACCCTCGCCGCCCTCCCCTCGATCTACCCTCGCCGCCCTCCCCTCGATCTACCCTCGCCGCCCTCCCCTCGATCTACCCTCGCCGCCCTCCCCTCGATCTACCCTCGCCGCCCTCCCCTCGATCTACCCTCGCCGCCCTCCCCTCGATCTACCCTCGCCGCCCTCCCCTCGATCTACCCTCGCCGCCCTCCCCTCGATCTACCCTCGCCGCCCTCCCCTCGATCTACCCTCGCCGCCCTCCCCTCGATCTACCCTCGCCGCCCTCCCCTCGATCTACCCTCGCCGCCCTCCCCTCGATCTACCCTCGCCGCCCTCCCCTCGATCTACCCTCGCCGCCCTCCCCTCGATCTACCCTCGCCGCCCTCCCCTCGATCTACCCTCGCCGCCCTCCCCTCGATCTACCCTCGCCGCCCTCCCCTCGATCTACCCTCGCCGCCCTCCCCTCGATCTACCCTCGCCGCCCTCCCCTCGATCTACCCTCGCCGCCCTCCCCTCGATCTACCCTCGCCGCCCTCCCCTCGATCTACCCTCGCCGCCCTCCCCTCGATCTACCCTCGCCGCCCTCCCCTCGATCTACCCTCGCCGCCCTCCCCTCGATCTACCCTCGCCGCCCTCCCCTCGATCTACCCTCGCCGCCCTCCCCTCGATCTACCCTCGCCGCCCTCCCCTCGATCTACCCTCGCCGCCCTCCCCTCGATCTACCCTCGCCGCCCTCCCCTCGATCTACCCTCGCCGCCCTCCCCTCGATCTACCCTCGCCGCCCTCCCCTCGATCTACCCTCGCCGCCCTCCCCTCGATCTACCCTCGCCGCCCTCCCCTCGATCTACCCTCGCCGCCCTCCCCTCGATCTACCCTCGCCGCCCTCCCCTCGATCTACCCTCGCCGCCCTCCCCTCGATCTACCCTCGCCGCCCTCCCCTCGATCTACCCTCGCCGCCCTCCCCTCGATCTACCCTCGCCGCCCTCCCCTCGATCTACCCTCGCCGCCCTCCCCTCGATCTACCCTCGCCGCCCTCCCCTCGATCTACCCTCGCCGCCCTCCCCTCGATCTACCCTCGCCGCCCTCCCCTCGATCTACCCTCGCCGCCCTCCCCTCGATCTACCCTCGCCGCCCTCCCCTCGATCTACCCTCGCCGCCCTCCCCTCGATCTACCCTCGCCGCCCTCCCCTCGATCTACCCTCGCCGCCCTCCCCTCGATCTACCCTCGCCGCCCTCCCCTCGATCTACCCTCGCCGCCCTCCCCTCGATCTACCCTCGCCGCCCTCCCCTCGATCTACCCTCGCCGCCCTCCCCTCGATCTACCCTCGCCGCCCTCCCCTCGATCTACCCTCGCCGCCCTCCCCTCGATCTACCCTCGCCGCCCTCCCCTCGATCTACCCTCGCCGCCCTCCCCTCGATCTACCCTCGCCGCCCTCCCCTCGATCTACCCTCGCCGCCCTCCCCTCGATCTACCCTCGCCGCCCTCCCCTCGATCTACCCTCGCCGCCCTCCCCTCGATCTACCCTCGCCGCCCTCCCCTCGATCTACCCTCGCCGCCCTCCCCTCGATCTACCCTCGCCGCCCTCCCCTCGATCTACCCTCGCCGCCCTCCCCTCGATCTACCCTCGCCGCCCTCCCCTCGATCTACCCTCGCCGCCCTCCCCTCGATCTACCCTCGCCGCCCTCCCCTCGATCTACCCTCGCCGCCCTCCCCTCGATCTACCCTCGCCGCCCTCCCCTCGATCTACCCTCGCCGCCCTCCCCTCGATCTACCCTCGCCGCCCTCCCCTCGATCTACCCTCGCCGCCCTCCCCTCGATCTACCCTCGCCGCCCTCCCCTCGATCTACCCTCGCCGCCCTCCCCTCGATCTACCCTCGCCGCCCTCCCCTCGATCTACCCTCGCCGCCCTCCCCTCGATCTACCCTCGCCGCCCTCCCCTCGATCTACCCTCGCCGCCCTCCCCTCGATCTACCCTCGCCGCCCTCCCCTCGATCTACCCTCGCCGCCCTCCCCTCGATCTACCCTCGCCGCCCTCCCCTCGATCTACCCTCGCCGCCCTCCCCTCGATCTACCCTCGCCGCCCTCGTTCTCCTCTCCTCGCCCCCTCTCGGTCCTCCTTTTACGCTCCGCTCACCTCTCGCTCTCCTTTCCTGTTCTCGGGCCTCCTTTTACGCTCCGCTCACCTCTCGCTCTCCTTTCCTGTTCTCGGGCCTCCTTTTATGCTCTGCTCACCTCTCCATCCATGATCACTATCCAGTGGCCCCTGATGGAAAGTGTGCATATGTGAATATTAAGTAGGGACAAGAACTGGTTCAGTTGTGATGCTGTCCACAGTTAAAGAGCCTGTTGATGCTCAATGTCTAGATTCACATATGAACAATGGCCAATTGGATGAGGTACTGGAGGGCCGCTGATGCCCTGAAATGGAATAGTTTCAAAGGAGAGGGATAGTTGGAGAAAGCGCAGTATCTTAGAATTACTATTGTCTCTGACTGCGTGTTTGAAACAATTCAGAATGTTGGTTTTTGATATTTATTTTGCAAATTTACTAACTGCTGTATTCAATGCGAGTCTCATATGTGATATTACATGCTCCTGCTCTCCCACCTCATGATCACGCACTCATTTTTTCACTGTTTCTCTTGTGGGTGTGTGTGTGTGTGAGGGAGGGGGGGTACTATGTAGGCAGAGCTTTTCCAGCCTCTAGTAGAAATGAAAGAGCTTTATATAGCAGGAGGGCTTTCAGCCCATCTTTTGTGTAGTTCTCTTGTTCACCAAGAACACAAAGGGAAAACCACACATCCACCAACGAGATGAGAGGAGCAGAGGAAAAAGAAAAAAGGCAGGAGAGAGATAGAATATTTCAGTCCTACTTTTACGTTGCATTGAAGTGCAGTATATACAGTATTGGTTTGATTTTCCTAACAATGCTAGTGGAAGCCATGTTTTCACTGTTTCTTGCATTGTTACTAAATTAGGGTGGCAGAGCTCTCTACATACATTTTCAAACAGATTTTAGCACAAACACATGTGACAGATGCAGCTACTACTTTTAACCATGTTTATGTTTTGATGATGTCTCAGGGTATATTCGAGACTGAAAATTTCACACCCAGGAATTACCCAGTGTTGACAATGTTGCTATATTGTGACAGGGATAGGTGTAAATGCCTATTCTACACAGGCACACTCACTTGTTCCAGATGATTCTTGTTGATAGTCCACAAAGGTTTTTCAGGAATTTACTGAGGCTCTCTCTAGATTTATCTGATCGGAAGAGAACCCTTTAAAAGTCTGTGCTTTGTAAATAAGAGAAGTAATATTCTCAAATACATGTTTTTTGTCTGGCACAACTGCACTGAACAAATAATTAGGTATACAGTGACTAGAGAACTTCTTGATAGCTCAAGAAGGTTATTCAGTTAGTAGCTAAGTCCAGGTTCAATTCTTAGTCTGAGCCGTTAGTTGATCTTAGTCATGCAGCAGGAGGGTTATTGGAACATCTGGATGCACAAAGCGCTGAATGCGCTATATCTGGATGCACGAAGCAATCATAACAAGATAGATGAATTAATGACACAAACAGATGAGGGTTTGACCCAGTAGCCACTACTGAGATATGGTTGCAAGGTGACCATATTGGCAGGTAAAACTGTAATCGAACGATGGGCGACCTTTAAAGAGGAGATGGTTCGGGTACATTCCCATGAGGAGGATAGGTAGGGCAACCAAAGCCAGAGCTCCCTGGATGACAAAAGAGATAGAGAGTAAGATGAAGCAGAAAAAAGGTGCGTATGACAGATTTCAGATTGATAATACAAGTGAGAACCAGGCTGAATATAGAAAGTTCGGAGGGGAAGTGAAAAAGGAAATAAGAATGGCAAAGATAGTGTATGAGATTAGACTGGCAACTAACATAAAAGGGAATCCAAAAGTCTTCCATAGGCATATAAATAGTAAACAGGTAGTAAGAGGAGGGGTGGGACTGATTAGGGACCAAAAAGGAGACCTACTCATGGAGGCAGAGGGCATTGCTGAGGTACTAAATGAATATTTGCATCTGTCTTTACCAAGGAAGAAGATGCTGCCAAAGTCACAGTAAAAGGGGAGGTAGTTGAGATACTGAATGGGCTAAAAATTGATAAAGAGATGGTACGAGAAAGTCTGGTTGTACTTAAAGTAGATAAGTCACCAGGTCTGGATGGGATGCATCGTACGTTGCTGAGGGAAGTATGGGTGGAAATTGCAGAGGTACTGGCCATAATCTTCCAAAGATCCTTAGATACAGGGGTGGTGCCAGAGGATTGGAGAATTACAAATGTTACACCCTTGTTCAAAAAAGGGTGTAAGGATAAACCCAGCAACTACAGGCCAGTCATTTTAACCTCGGTGGTGGGGAACCTTTTAGAAACAACAATCCGGGACAAAATTAATAATCACTTGGACAAGTGTGGATTAATTAAGAAAAGCCAGCACGGATTTGTTAAAGGCAAATCGTGTTTAACTAATTTGATTGAGTTTTTTGATAAGGTAACAGAGAGGATTGATGAGGGCAATACGGTTGATGTGGTGGATATGGACTTCCAAAAGGCATTTGATAAAGTGCCACATAATAGGCTTGTCAGCAAAGTTGAAGCCCATGGAATAAAAGAGGCAGTGGCAGCACGGATACAAAATTGGCTAAGAGACAGGAAACAGAGAGTTGTGGTGAATGGTTGTCTTTTGGACTGGAGGAAGGTATACAGTGGTGTTCCCCAGCGGTCAACGCTAGAACCACTGCTTTTCTTGATATATATTAATGACTTGGACTTGGGTGCATGGGGCACAATTTCAAAATTGGTTGATGACACAAAACTTGGAAGTGTAGTGAACAGTGAGGAGGATAGTGATAGACTTCAAGAGGACATAGACAGGCTGGTGGAATGGGTGGACATGTGGCAGATGAAATTTAACGCAGAGAAGTGCGAAATGTTACATTTTGGTAGGAAGAACGAGGAGAGGCAATATATACTAAAGGCCACAATTCTAAAGGGGGTGCAGGAACATAGAGATCTGGGGGTATATGTGCACAGGTCACTAAAGGTGGCAGGGCAAATTGAGAAAGTGGTTAAAAAAGCATACGGGATCCTGGGCTTTATAAATAGAGGCATAGAGTACTAAAGCAAGGAGGTTATGTTGAACCTTTATAAAACATTGGTTCGGCCACAACTGGAGTATTGTGTCCAATTCTGGGCACCGCACTTTAGGAAGGATGTCAAGGCCTTAGATAAGCAAAGACGAACATTTAAAGAAATAATTCATAATTCTCAACGAATATACATTCACATGAGGAATAAAAACGCCGTGGCAAAAGTGGTCCAACCGTGGCTGACTGGAAAAGTTAAGGATAGTATTAGATTAAAAGAAGAGACTTACAATGTTGCCAAAAAGAGTAGTAAGCCTGAGGATTGGGAGGGTTTTAGAAATCAGCAAAGGATGACCAAGAAATTGATAAAGAGGGAGAAAATTGAATATGAGAGTAAACTAGCAAGAAATATAAAAACAGATTGTAAGAGCTTCTACAAGTGAGTGAAAAGGAAGAAATTAGCGAAAGTAAACATGGGTCCCTTAGAGGCGGAGACAGTAGAAGCACAAAAAACATACCGGAAATAGTGAGGAACTAAGGTACTAATGAGAGGGAGGAACTTAAAGTAATTAAGATTAGTGAAGAAAAAGTACTGAAGAAATTAATGGGAGGAGATTGCGGGGGCTCTAACACATATATTCAGAACCTCTCTGGCCACAGGGGATGTGCCAGAGGACTGGAGAACCGCTAATGTAGTACCATTATTCAAGAAGGGGAGTAGGGAAAAACCGGGGAACTAAAGGCCAGTGAGCCTAACATCAGTGGTAGGAAAATTATTGGAAAAAATTCTGAAGGACAAAATTAGTCTCCACTTGGAGAAGCAAGGATTAATCAGGGATAGTCAACATGGCTTTGTCAAGGGAAGATCATGTCTGACTAATTTGATTGAATTTTTTGAGGGGGTGACTAGGCGTGTGGATGAGGGTAACGCAGTGGATGTGGTATACATGGATTTCAGTAAGGCCTTCGATAAAGTCCCCCACAGGAGACTGGTCAAGAAGGTACGAGCCCATGGAATCCAGGGTGCCTTGGCACTTTGGATACAAAACTGGCTTAGTGGCAGAAGGCAGAGGGTGATGGTCGAAGGTTGTTTTTGTGACTGGAAGCCTGTGGCCAGTGGGGTACCACAGGGATCGTTGCTGGGTCCCTTGCTGTTTGTGGTCTACATTAATGACTTGGATATGAATGTAAAAGGTATGATCAGTAAGTTCGCTGATGATACAAAAATTGGTAGGGTGGTAAATAGCGAGGAGGATAGCCTCAGTCTGCAGGACGATATAGATGGGTTGGTCAGATGGGCGGAACAGTGGCAAATGGAATTTAACCCGGAAAAGTGCGAGGTGATGCACTTTGGAGGGACTAACAAGGCAAGGGAATACACAATGAATGGGAGGACCCTAGGCAAGACAGAGGGTCAGAGGGATCTTGGTGTGCAAGTTCACAGATCCCTGAAGGCGGCGGAACAGGTAGATAAGGTGGTAAAGAAGGCATATGGGATACTTGCCTTTATTAGCCGAGGCATAGAATATAAGAGCAAGGAGGTTATGATGGAGCTGTATAAAACACTGGTTAGGCCACAGCTGGAGTACTGTGTGCAGTTCTGGTCGCCACACTACAGGAAGGATGTGATCGCTTTGGAGAGGGTGCAGAGGAGATTCACCAGGATGTTACCAGGGCTGGAGCGCTTCAGCTATGAAGAGAGACTGGGAAGATTGGGTTTGTTTTCCTTGGAGCAGAGGAGGCTAAGGGGGGACATGATTGAGGTGTACAAAATTATGAGGGGCACAGATAGGATGGATACTAAGGAGCTTTTTCCCTTCGTTGAGGGTTCTATAACAAGGGGACATAGATTCAAGGTAAAAGGCGGGAGGTTTAGAGGGGATTTGAGAAAGAACTTTTTCACCCAGAGGGTGGTTGGAGTCTGGAACTCACTGCCTGAAAGGGTTGTGGAGGCAGGAACCCTCACAACATTCAAGAAGCATTTGGATGAGCACTTGAAATGCCATAGCATACAAGGCTACGGACCAAATGCTGGAATATGGGATTAGAGTAGACAGGGCTTGATGGCCGGTGCGGACACGATGGGCCGAAGGGCCTCTATCCGTGCTGTATAACTCTATGACTCTATGACTAAAAGCTGACAAATCCCTTGGACGTGATGGCGTACATCCTAGGGTTTTAAAAGAGGTGGCTGCAGAGATAGAATGTACCATTGTTTTGATCTTCTAGCATTCCCTACATTCTAGAACGGTCCCCGTGGATTGGAAGGTAGCAAATGTTGCCCCGCTATGCAAGAAAGGAGGGAGAGAGAAAACAGGGAACTATAGGCCAGTTAGCCTGACATCAGTAGTAGGGAAATTGCTAGAATCTATTATTAAGCACGTAGTAACAGGGCACTTAGAAAATCATAATATGATTAGGCAAAGTCAACATGGTTTTATGAAAGGGAAATTGTGTTTGACAAATCTGTTAGTGTTTTTTGAGGGTGTAACTAGCAGGGTAAATAAGGGGGAACCAGTGGATGTTGTATATTTAGATTTTCAAAAGGCATTCGATAAGGTGCCACACAAGAGGTTGTTACACAAGGCTAGGGCTCATGGGATTGGGGCTAATATATATTAGCATGGATTGAGGATTGGTTAACAGACAGAACACAGAGAGTAGGAATCAACGTATCATTTTCAGGTTGGCAGGTTGTAACTAGTGGGGTGCCACAAGGATCAGTGCTTGGGCCTCAGCAGTTTGCAATATATATCAATGACTTAGATGATAGGACGAAGTGTATTGTATCCAAGTTTGCTGATGATACAAAGCTAGGTGGGAAAGTAAGCTGTGAGGACGATGTAAAGAGTCTGCAAAGGGATATAGACAGATTGAGTGAATGGGTGAGAAGGTGGCAGATGGAGTATAATGTGGGGAAATGTGAAATTATCCACTTTGGTAGGAAGAATAGAAAAGCAGAATATTTTTAAAAAGGTGAGAGTCTAAGAAATGTTGGTAGTCAGAGGGATTTGGGTGTCCTTGTACACGAATCACAGAAAGTTAACATGTAGGTACAGCAAACAATTAGGGAGGCAAATGGTATGTTATCCTTTAATGCAAGGGGGTTGGAGTATAAGAGTAAGGAGGTCTTGCTGCAATTGTATAGGGCTCTGGTGAGACCACATCTGGAATACTGTGTACAGTTTTGATCTCCCTACCTAAGGAAGGATATACTTACCTTAGAGGGGGTGCAACGAAGGTTCACTAGATTGATTCCTGGGGTGAGAGGGTTGTCCTATGAGGAGAGATTGAGTAGAATGGGCGTATATTCTCTGGAGTTTAGAAGAATGAGAGGTGATGTCATTAAACATATAAAATTCTTAAAGGACTTGACAGGGTAGATGCTGAGAGGCTGTTTCCTCTGGCTGGAGAGTCTAGAACTAGGGGTCATAGTCTCAAGATAAGAGGTTGGCTATTTACGTTCGAGTTGAGGAAAAATTTCTTCACTCGGAGGGTTGCGAATCTTTGGAATTCTCTACCCCAGAGGGCGGTGAATGCTCAATTGTTGATTATATTCAAGGCTGAGATTGATAGATTCTTGGACACTGAGGGAATCAAGGGATATGGGGATAGGGCGGGAAAGTAGAGTTGAGGTAGAAGATCAGCCATGATCTTATTGAATGGTGGAGCAGGCTCATGGGGCCATATGGCCTACTCCTGCTCCTATTTCTTATGTTCTTAACATTGGAATAGGAGTAGGCCATTCAGCCCCTCGGGCTTGTTGCACCATTTAATTTGATCTGTACCTCAAGTCCATTTACACGATTTTGCTCCATATCCCTTGATACTCTTACCTGACAAAAATGTTGAGATCTCAGTCTTGAAAACTTCAATTCACCCAGCATCCGCAGCCTTTTGGGGGAGAGTTCCAGATTTCCACTACCTTTTGTGTTGAAAAAGTGCTTCCCAATTTCACTCCTAAATGGCTATGATTGACCTCATCAACCCTGGATTAGGGAGGGAATCTGAGCTGGGATTCTCATGTCTTATTGCTATCGAACAACCTTTACTGGGAATGCATGTGTTTGAAGGTCGAATGAGGACTGGATGCCACTTTCTCAAGAAAAATCATTTGCCCATTTAGCTGGTGGGAAAGTCCTGGGATCCTCACTTTCAAACATTTGTTTTCTTAAACACATTCAGATAACAGAAGTGACTGTGAATGTTCATAAAAATAATCTTGCCTGATGATATTTGAGACAACAATCCAGCTGGCAACAAAAATCAATTGGAGAACTCTGCAGGATTTTCCCAGTTGCCTCTCCTTTTTTATTTTCACACTGTCCTCTTACTTGCTTGCATTGCATTGGTAATCTCACTAACTATGCTTTTTGTTTATTATGGAAAAATTCTATTCACAGTTTAACTTGATAGCAGCCAAATATTTATAGTAGCACTTCTAAAAATCATAGTGTTAGAAACAACTGGTTAATTTTCACATCTAGATGAATTTTTCAATTTTGACATCTAGAAAGAAATTACCTTAGAGGGTAAACACAAGAACATAAGAAATAGGAGCAGGAGTAGGCCAATCGGCCCCTCGAGCCTGCTCCGCCATTCAATAAGATCGTGGCTGATCTGATCCTAATCTCAAATCCAAATTCATGTCCAATTTCCTGCCCGCTCCCCGTAACCCCTAATTCCCTTTACTTCTAGGAAACTGTCGATTTCTGTTTTAAATTTATTTAATGATGTAGCTTCCACAGCTTCCTGGGGCAGCAAATTCCACAGACCTACTACCCTCTGAGTGAAGAAGTTTCTCCTCATCTCAGTTTTGAAAGAGCAGCCCCTTATTCTAAGATTATGCCCCCTAGTTCTAGTTTCACCCATCCTTGGGAACATCCTTACCGCATCCACCCGATCAAGCCCCTTCACAATCTTGTATGTTTCAATAAGATCGCCTCTCATTCTTCTGAACTCCAATGAGTAGAGTCCCAATCTACTCAACCTCTCCTCATATGTCCGCCCCTTGTAAGAAATTTATTAAAAAGTTAAATGGTTCCTAGTTTTCTGAGTTTTTTTTTACAGTTTATACATTTAATTTAATCATTTATTTTTTCCACAGTAATTTTGTTTGTTTCTGACTTCCATTTTGTATGTATTTATTTTGAGCCGTCTTGCCTTGATACACGACTATGACCAATTTTTAAGCAGGATATGTTCGCGCACCACTCACTGTCTGCCCCAGTAAATCAGTAGTGCCTTGCCATACTTAGTATATTGGTTGCATCACATATTAATTAGAGGAGTTCCACTGAAGCATACTACATTATTTCTAACACAAAATGTTAGGAAAACAAATATTTGTAAATAAAAAGGAAAACTGCAAATGCTGGAAAATCCAAAATAAAAACAAAATAACTTGCTGGAAATTCATAGCCGATCAGTCAGCAGGGGTTACTGGCTCACGATCCAGAGCCTACAGTCACTGAGACCAATTATAGTGCCCTGACTGCAGCTCAGTTGAGATTAGCTAACTCAGCACAGATGAGGAATTGACCCTGGAGCCTTCCTGGTCTGTATGGCTCAGTACCAGAAGATGTTACATTTTCCACTCAGTAGTCTGGAGACATTCCATGGCACAAATTTGACTTAACATTCGAGCCATCAAATACTGTAGAAATAATGTAGTCTGCTTTGGTGGAGCTCCCCTCATTAATAAGTGATGCAACCAATATACTAGCTGCTCAAATTATTATTTTTCATTGATGGTTACCAAGCCTCTGTAGAGAAATGACAGGGTCTAACTATTTGCTGGTAATTTAAGAGCAATGATGTTAACTGACACTGTAATTTAATAAGACTAACTCCATGAAATATAATTTTATTACAAATATATCAATTGCTGAAAAGTAAGCACTAGTTGCTATTTTGGTGAACTGTACATCAAAGATTGTTTTCGGTATTAAAATATTTTATTATGCTTTTCATTCTTTATCAATCACCATCAGTGACTAAAATTTTTTAAATGAAATATATTGCAGTAGAAAAATATGTTATGGGAAAGGCTCATAAAAAGCTTACAAACACATGAATAAAATTTGGGTATTTTGGCATGAATGAACTAATTTTTGTTTTATAACTATATTCATGCCAATATCGGTTACATCAAATCTGATGAAATTAGATATTCAGTCTGATCAGTGAAGATCACTATTGAAACTGCATCAAGCAATTGGGATAAAATTATCTCTTAAAAACTGTGGTACTATTGGATCATAAAGTCCACATTTATGAAAGGACAACACTTTTGGTACTGGTGAATTAAATGTGACACTTTCAAGAGAGTGACATGAGTTAATCAAATGTTTGTTTTCTGTGCTCATACTTGTCTTTCTGAACTTGTCTGAAAATCTACAAATTTACTAAATGAATATCATGGACGAGCCTGGAAGAGGAGTAACTTGTATTTGAATTTAATTTAAATTGAAACATAAAAACAATATGTTTTCCTCAGTTATATATAGAATATAATAGAGACTGGAGGGTGAGTTACAATTATAATTGTAAATCAAGGGGTTTTGTTGAAATCAGTAAACTGCTTGAGCTCACTGCTGTGACTTGTTTAAATCAACAGAGCCCTAAGTGAATTTCAGGCTTTATCGACTAGGTATTTACCCTTTTAATTCGAGTATATCTTAATACATTTTCTTAATACAAGATTCCTTTTATTACGATTCTGCAGTGAGTGCAGCTGCAAAGTTCAGGTGACATTATGCGAGACAGAAGGTATTATCACTAACTATAAGATTGGAACTGAAGATAAATAGCATCATTTCATAGGGTATTGTAATATCCAAGTCAATTTATTTGCTTGGAGTGAGATTAAGAAGCTCGCAAGGTGCATGCAGGCACTTCTTCTACATGCCAGAAGAGAAAATGGTGAAATGGTCTATTTGGATCAACCTGGATATCCTGCCAGTAACTGACACTGTTAAAAGATTCAAAAGCTGGGAAAACAAAGGTCTCCTCACTATATTGCAATAATGAGTGTAAAGGGTATGAAAACCTAGCATTCATTATGGAAAGATTTCCACTTGTGAGACAGGAATTGCTTTGAACATAAGAACATAAGAAATAGGAGCAGGCGTAGGCCATACAGCCCCTTGAGCCTGCTCCGCCATTCAATCAGATCATGGATGATCTTCGACCTCAGCTTGGATACATTCCCTTACTAGCTTGGGAATTGGCAAAAAGTTTTCAAGCCTTTAACAGGTTGAAAGAGCTACTGTAGCCTAAGTAAATGCACCTAAACTAATATCAATCCAGCAAAACATGGTAAAGAAATCCAGAACAAAAGGATAAAGAATGGTCAGGAATTGGGGACAAGGTAACCCAAAGCAGACTAAATGAAGGCCAAGTTTCATTATTACACTGTTTCCATGCTTCCACAGTTGGAACTCAAGAAGGAAACTGGGAAAATGAACACTGACAAAAGTCAAACCTGTACCAGTCAGTGTCTTCTGGCCTTCCTTATGATATCTTGCTAGACCCGTCATTGAACAAACTGATGGAGTTCCTGCTGCCTGCAACCTGTGAGTGCACCCCACTTTAGTGGCATCAGCTGAACCTCAACCACACTAAATGTGATGATGTGGAGATGCCGGTGATGGACTGGGGTTAACAATTGTAAACAATTTTACAACACCAAGTTATAGTCCAACGATTTTATTTTTAATCCCACAAGCTTTCGGGGGCTTTCCCCTTCCTCAGGCGGTGTGGAAGACACCGCCTGAGGAAGGGGAAAGCCCCCGAAAGCTTGTGGGATTAAAAATAAAATCGTTGGACTATAACTTGGTGTTGTAAAATTGTTTACACTAAATGTGGGTGTAGCTGTTCTGGAAATTACACAACCTAAGGAGATCATGTACTCCCTCAGATTAGACCAAATAACATTCTTGCAACTTGGTATCCATCCTTATACTACTACAGGAAGGAAGGACTAGAGTGAACTTGTGTTTCCTCCCAGCAGACAAGCAACAAAGAAAAAGGTTGGAATAAAAGAAAAAAATGACCAAAAAGGAACGAGAAGTGAGTTGATTAGAAAGGAATTTTAGAGAGAACACAAGGTAAGGTAAGGTCAGGGAGAGTACCAATGAGACAAACAGAACCAGAAAACAATTAAAACGCCCATGTATCCTACAGCAAAAGTGATCTGTTAATAAAAATCAAACACAGGGGCCTTGATCTTAACTCCCTCACAACAGACGGGAGAGGGTCTGGGGCGGTTAAAAATTTTAGAACGGGGAACGCGTCTCCAACCCGCTACACACACACCCATTGCCATTTTTGCGGCGGAGGGTAGGGAGCCATGCAAGTGTCCTGCCCTCAAGAGGCGGGGCATTTCATTAACCTATTTAAATCAGGCTCCCACAGTGCAATTGGGAGCCTGATTTAAATGTAACAGTTGCTGGTCAGGTTTCCCAAGACTTGGGAAACCCAGCAGTGAAATGGAGGCAGGAGCTGCCTGCTCAGGAAGGTAAGTGCCTTTTACAGCTCTCCTGGTGAGCCAGGAGGAGCAGGAATGCTCACCCCCCCCCTCCCCCCCCCCGGCCACAACCCCTCGTGGAAACCTTCAGCCTCCACCCCACCCCCGCTGCGATCGGCAACCTCCACCCTACAAGCCCCGATCTGTAACTCCCTCCCTCCCGATTTGGCCGGGCTGGCGGGCAGGAAATGGAAGAAAAAAATTATAATGAGGTCTTGCCGTTAAATCTGGCCTTGCCGTGTTTTCCCCATGCTCCCCCATACACTCCCCGCACCCTCCCCATATCAGGGCCAAAAAGTCTTTCATTGTAATAATACTGACTTACTTAACCAATATCAAAAAAATAAGAAGATAGACAACTGGTAATTGTATACAGAATTGCCAAAAATTTAATGGCTATAAAAAGGCGTTGTATGGAATAATGGTGATTTCAAATGCAGTGCTGTAAATTAAATCAAACTACAAGATTGCAACATCTATACTGGTGAAATTTAAAAAGCAAATAAATTGTGGCATTGAGTTTGCCTGGGAGAAGGTCACCTACTTGGCCTCTTGGTTAGAAGAAAGCATGTGGAGAATAGGAAAAACTAAAAGTATTACAAATTAGTTTTTTTTCCCAGAAACTTTAAAATGACTACACAGCCACCCAAAGAGTAATTTGTTTTCTTTCCCCCATCCACCACTGAAATTATATTTCCATCTCTCTGCATCCTCTCTAACCATACGTCCCCTCTAGTCACACATTATTCTCTGACCAAGGTGGTAGCAGGAGACCTGTTTCGTGCTTCTAAACAGCAATTATACTGTTTAATAAGTCATGAGTAGGTGCATGAGTGCAGCTTCAGTTGAGCCACTCTTTGTTTTCCTCCCTGTATTTAGGTTGGTGCCTTGCATCCAATTGGCACTCACCTCTGACAACCCTGCTGAGATCAGAATCTCACAATGTATTCAAACCCACTGTGACAAATTTTGACACTAGTTTATGGATTTTTCTCTCTACTGCATTTCTTAAAGTAAAAATAAGTTCTTTCAGAAAGGAATCAATCCTAAAATGGCTCTGCAATTGCATGCTGAGAAAATGTCTTCCATTCTTTTAGTTTGATTGAAGTACATTAGGAAAAAGCCATTTAAGTCAATACAGTTGATTATTAACAGGATAAACTGTATGCATCTGGATAAACGATTATCAAGTGCACCCTCGTGTTTGAAATAACTAACGAATCACCAGGCTATTAATCAACAACATACCTTAATCAGGGTAGCTTTGACACAAGACAACAGTGGTCAAACCCCACAGATGGCCATCAGCATACTTTTTTGTACGTGCAATGGAATTGTACATCGTTTGAATAAAGTATCCGTCTTACAAACTGACTTCTTAAAGATCAGACGGCTGTTCAAAGGATTCTATAGATATAAGAATCTGCCGCTTTTGATGTACTACTTGATTATGGTTTTGACTAGCCACAACAGACGCGGAGGCAAAATGCATCTCCATAGATAGGAACGCCTACTTAATTCCCAAAAAGACCATAACTGGTGGAAATTAGGCTGCAAATTCCCTACTGAGGAGTGTTTGACCATCCTTCCTGGAAAGAAAGCTAATCAAAGGAACTTAGCTCATGAGTTTTTCTATTTAACTCTTTCAAGCAATAATTTAAATGTTGTGTTCTTTGTACTGGCTTCACCTGCTTGCCCTGCTTCCTCCTTGTGCAAGACCTTGCTCAGGCCTCATTAGGAATACTGTGTCCAGTTTTGGTCTTCTCTCATGGTGGGTGATTCAGGTTTATAAGATTGAAAGGAATAGATTGTGTTCCAGTTGACAGTTTGTTCCAATTAAATACGTTAGGGAGAACCAGGGGTTACAATTTTAAATAGTACAAGATCAGATCTAGGTTAGATGTTAGGAGGTGGTTCTTTTCCCAGAGTGGACCTCTGGAACAGGCTGCCAGTTCGTGCAGTGGACTGATTCGCTGAATTCCTTCAAGCGAGAGTTGGACCTGTTTCTGGCTGGGGTGGAGATCACTTCTTACAAAAGGTAGGTAATGTAATGCATAGAATTCAGGGCCAGAGTGACTCCTGGACTAGTTTTAATCGCCAAAGGGGTCGGATGCACTTGATAATCGTTTATCCAGATGCATACAGTTTATCCTGTTAATAATCAACTGTATTGACTTAAATGGCTTTTTCCTAATGTACTTCAATCAAACTAAAAGAATTTTCCCACCAAATTGGCCGGGTTTTTTCTGGTTTTGCACCTCTCCCAGGAGATCACATGGTGTGGGGTGGAGAGTATATATATTGTGATACACAGGGTATCACAATTGTGTGGGACAGGCTGGAGCAGAGGGTCTTTTCCTGCCCTCTGCAGTGATGTGGGCATGTTAGTGAAAGTTTTATGTGTAATTCAGGGACAATAAAGTGATCTTTTGTTCACCCAGGAAAGGCTATCCCAGATTACTTTGCACACAGGTCTCACTTCAGGAGATGCAGGCTTTTTGTTTCAGTCGTTCATGGTAAGTAGGTGTCGTTGGTGAGGCCAGCATTTATTGCCCACCCCTAATTGTCCTTGAGAAGGTGGTGGTGAGCCGCCTTCTTGAACCGCTGCAGTCCATGTGGTGAAGGTTCTCCCACAGTGCTGTTAGGTAGGGAGTTCCAGGATTTCGACCCAGCGATGATGAAGGAACGGCGATATATTTACAAGTCGGGATGGTGTGTGACTTGGAGGGGAACGTGCAGGTGATGTTGTTCCCATGTGCCTGCTGCTCTTGTCCTTCTAGGTGGTAGAGGTCGCGGGTTTGGGAGGTGCTGTCGAAGAAGCCTTGGCGAGTTGCTGCAGTGCATCCTGTGGATGGTACACACTGCAGCCACTGTGCGCCGGTGGTGAAGGGAGTGAACGTTTAGGGTGGTGGATGTGGTGCCAATCAAGCGGGCAGCTTTGTCCTGGATGGTGTCGAGCTTCTTGAGTGTTGTTGGAGCTGCACTCATCCAGGCAAGTGGAGAGTATTCAATCACACTCCTGACTTGTGCCTTGTAGTTGGTGGAAAAGCTTTGGGGAGTCAGGAGGTGAGTCACTCGTTGCAGAATACCCAGCCTCTGACCTGCTCTTGTAGCCACAGTATTTATATGGCTGGTCCAGTTAAGTTTCTGGTCAATGGTGACCCCCAGGATGTTGATGGTGGGGGATTCTGCGATGGTAATGCCGTTGAATATCAAGGGGAGGTGGTTAGATTCTCTCTTGTTGGAGATGGTCGTTGCCTGGCACTTGTCTGGCGCGAATGTTACTTGCCACTTATGAGCCCAAGCCTGGATGTTATCCAGGTCTTGCTACATGCGGGCTCAGACTGCTTCATTATTTGAGGGGTTGCGAATGGGACTGAACGTTGTGCAATCATCAGCGAACATCCCCATTTCTGACCTTATGATGGAGGGAAGGTCATTGATGATGCAGCCGAAAATGTTTGGGCCTAGGACACTGCCCTGAGGAACTCCTGCAGCAATGTCCTGGGGCTGAGATGATTGGCCTCCAACAACCACTACCATCTCCCTTTGTGCTAGGTATGACTCCAGCCACTGGAGAGTTTTCCCCCTGATTCCCATTGACTTCAATTTTACTAGTGCTCCTTGGTGCCACACTCGGTCAAATGCTGCCTTGATGTCAAGGGCAGGCACTCTCACCTCACCTCTGGAATTCAGCTCTTTTGTCCATGTTTGGACCAAGGCTGCAATGAGGCTGTAATAAGGCTGCACTTGTGTGCAGATGACTGAGAGACCCTGGCGATGTCCCCAGTGGCACCCTGGAATGAAGAAGTTGAGGGCAGTGGTGACTTTTGACAGCGACAGGTAAGGAGATGCTGATCGGGCCAGCCGGGAGAAGCTCGGCTGCAGATGTCCGCAACTACCTGGTGACTGACTCTGAGCTTCCTTATGCACTGCTCCTCAGAGAGGTCCAGGAAGCTGAGCCTCAGTCTGCAGACCCTGTTGCGAGGGTAGTGCCTCCTGCGACGTTGCTCTCTCTGTTGTTGCCCTCCGTGCTGTTGTGCAGGTGCCTGTGGCACAACACTGTGTTGTGGAGTTCCACATGGCAGAGGTGGATGGCGTGCCTGGCGAGGCTGGTGATGTTGCTTGTCCTTGGATGAAGTGATGAATGGCACCCCCCATCCTGACGGTGAGAGTTTGAGGGGGTCCACAAAGTAGGTAAATGTGTTTGCACTGCAGAGTTTTGGGTATAAATTAAGAATTTTGAGTGGAAATACAAAGGTGTTGCAGCCAAAACTTTGTCTGAAATGACAGAATGCCCTGCTGCAATAAATGAGGTTTTCTCCCCACCTGTCAAATAATCCTTTGTATCTCCCACTGGCTGCTGGCTGAAACACGTCTCCTACAACAGGGAGTGTTTCCCACAGCACGGGAAACACAGTGAATGGCCAAGACGTGGCAGTAGTGGTGATAATAATAATATTTAATGTGCGATTAACAAAAAGCAAATATAAATAAAAAACATGACAAACCGTCAAAAACCCTTGTGCATCCCCTTTGTGCTCACAAAACCTTCACCTTTCGCTTACGACTACTCCTACGTGGTGCATCCCCTGTGGCTGCAGCAGAGTTAGTGGCAGGTTGCTCTTGTTCATGCCCTGACCAATTAGATGCTTTGGGCCTACGCCCTCTGGGTTTCGGTGCACATGTGGGCCCCTCCAAAGACTGCTCCACCTGCACCTGCGCAGGGGCAGACTTGGCCACCTGGAGAGGAGGTAGCATTGTGGGTACTGGTTGAGAGGGGGCAACGGGTGAGATGTGGGGGCGCTTTGAGTGACGTCCCCACTTCCATGTCCCCTTTCGCCATCTTCCCTCCCCTCCCCGGGCCAGGCCCACACCACTCCTACCACTATGCTGGACGACAGTTTGGAGGACATCTGTGAAGCCTTGTAAGGCCAGTGCCAGAGTGTCTGCCTGCCTGTTTAAGGTGGCAGAATGTTGTTCACCCTGAGTCCGAAGGGCCATTGTCAGGGCCTCAATGGACTCATTGGTGAGCCATGCTTGAAGCTCGATGGAGGCTAGCCTTTCCTCCATCGCAGACATTCCCGCACTTACCCGTGACAGTATCTCAGAGATGCTCTCACGTCTCTGTGACAGTGTCTCAGAGATTCCCTCCTGTACCTGTGCCACCATTCCACTCATGCAGGAGTTGGATTCCTCCATCCTCTGAGCGATTGTGGAGAGTGCGCTTGGCACCTGTTCCAGCACCTCGCAAATGTGCTGCTGTTCCTTGATCATTCTCCTTTTAAAGGATGGCCCGCAGGATTCAGCATCTGTGTCCAGCTGAGCAGAGCCTGGATAAGAGCGCTCCCACCGACACGGACTCTCCACAGCTGCCCCTGCCACCATTGTCTGCTCGTACTCACGTGTGTGTGGTGACTCACCATGTGCGACCCCAACTAACTGAGGATGGGGACCCACCGAGGTGTGTGTATCTGCGCTGGTGGATGGCTCGCTCAGATGTGACGGTGCCCCCTCAGAGGCCAGCAGGTCCTCTGAGGAATCACCCTCCGCCGTCACAGTGGTCGCTGAAAGCCCTGTAAGAGAAAAGAAGGCAATATTAAGCACGATGACAGATGTTGAGGTGCTGAAGATGGCATGGCATGTTAACATCAATTGCTATTGTGTGTGCTGAATGTTAAAGTTCTGTCACCAGCCGTTTGTCGGGTGCCAGTCTCAGCGTCCCCGACGGACAGGCACTCGAGGGTGCGGGTCAGTTCCAGCACCTCCTGCTTCGCGCCTGTGAGGACGACTAGATGTTGCGGCCCCCTTCCGGTCCTCGCCCTCTCCGGTGCATTCTAGGCTCTCTTCTCCTAGAAGGGGAGAAAGTAGAGAGGCGTGAGTGAGTGATGGTGACGTGGCCAACCATTGAATGCATTGGTTTGGGTGAGGCTGACCGTGAAAGAGATGCATCAGACGGTGAGTATGAGACAGAGCCATGACATTGTATGAGGATTGGGTTGAATGGTAGTGGTGGGATGAGTACTAGGGAGGTGAGGAAGTGGTGAGGAAGTGCAGGTAAGTTGAGGATGAGGTTTGAGTGGGTGTGAGGAGTGATGTGATAGAGTAGTGTTGACAGTGCAGAAGGAGTTGTGGGGTGGGGCAGGGATGTGGAAGACGGAGTGTAGGAGAATGAGTAAGTGTACTCACATTGGCTGACCGAGATAGGTCATTGAAGCGCTTCCTGCACTGGATCCAGGTGCGGGAGACATTGCTGCTGCTGCTGACCTCCTCTGCCACCTCGAGCTAGGCCTTCTTGGTGGCAGAGGCAGGCCACTCCCTCCCGTCCGCCGGGTAGAATATATCCCTCCTCCTCCTCACCCCATCCAGTAGCACCTGGAGCGAGGCATCACTAAATCCAGGAGCAGCCTTTCCCCTGGGCTGCTCCATTCTGCAATTTTGGGTGTTTGCTCCAAGATCAGTCATTGGAGGAGTGCCCCATTAAATAGGGCTCCTCCAGCTGACAGCCTGTGATGTGGGTGCGCAGTCCGCCTGCTGTGCAGGTTTACAACGGGAAACCGGGAAGCCACATTAAGTGGCTTCAATTTACCCGCGATCGCGTGGGGAACGGACAGATTTTACTGGACGGGTTATCCACGCGCCCAGTCACCCCCCCCCCCCCCCCCCCCTCCGCTGCCATCCCACCTCCCTGGTAATATCTGGGCCCATGCCTCTGTAATGGCTATTAGATCAAGCCCATTTATCTCTCTTTGTGCAACTAATTCATTTATCTTGTTACGAATACTCCGTGCATTCAGATGAAGAGCCTTTAATTTTGACTTTCTACCATTTTTTCCTGCTTTGACCTTACTTGTTGATGCTCTATTATTGGTAAACTCTCTGTCCCTTCCTGCCACATTCTGCTTATCTTTACCCAGATAACTACACTACTCTGTTGCCTTGACTTTTCTCATTAGATTTCTAAATTTCCCCTCACCATTATATCAGAAATAGTTGCACTGCCACCTACAGCGGAGATGAAAAGCAGTCGGAGTAACTAAAGAAAGGAAGATGCGGGTCAGTGGGCTTAATAATAATATTTTATGTTCCTTAATATCTAGTTTATAGCAGGAAAACAGATTTTGGTGATTATTCTCAAAAGTTGAAAGGTCATATTGAGCATAAATAATTTGAGAAGCAACCTACAACATTTAAGTCATTGGGAAAAATCAATAAATCATATTATTACTTGCTGCCAGTTTTAATCTACCAACATTAAGAGACAGTAATGTGGTGTCTGTAACAGCAGGGAGCAGACCATCTGTCTTGCCTGATATAGAGCTGCTGGAACAGTGACGCAGCAAGCTGGAATTCAGAAAAATAATTCAGGCGCATTGACTATTTTGTAAGGACGTTACACTGTCAAAACCACAGTCATTCTTGAGTTATTTCAATTTGACTTGCTTAACAAAGCTTCATATTTGATATTTTACTTTCCTGATGAGTGAAAATCTAATTGGTTTAAGCTACCATTATTAGTGATGGACAAAACTGTTGCCATCTGGTAATGAAAGTATTTGTTGAGGATAAATCTTCACTTGAACATAAAGACTTTAAATTAGTTAAAAACTTTGTTGAGGCTTGCTTCAAATATTTTCTTTTTCCATAATTTGAGATTAGTTCAATTTTGTGAATTGAAAAAAATCTAGCCAGTGTTACAATATATTGCAATGAACTGTAGCATGTGGTTACAGTATATAAATGAGTTATGTGCTTGGGGAATTGTTTACCAGCTTGAAAAACAGGCCATAAATTTACTAAACAACCTTATTAAAAATACTTGTGAAAACATGGCTGCTAACTACATGTGCCTTTAATCTTCTAGAATGAAAGATAGGTACACAAGAGAACAGCTAATTATAATTAGCCTCATGACACTAGCCAGTAAGCTTCACTGGTAAGATTTCCAGTGTAATACATGACCTTGAGTAAGGTACTAAGGAATCATATGACTGTGAAGGATTGAGAGCATTTCCCTCACACAGTTACAATAATTGAGGAGGTAGCAATCAATGACCTACCGATATTGCGACTGTGACCGTTGTGGACTCTGGGCCGTGCCTTTTAATGTTATCCGGATATCTGAAGGGGAAATTAAGTCTTACTTCTACTTTGTACAAATGTGTCGACATCTGGAGTGCACAAAACAGAAGAGTATGTATGGAACTTTTTGATTAGGATTCAATGAAAACACTTAATTAAATACTTTTTAGGGTATACTTTAGAGTGCTGAATTTTGTAATTATAACAAAACATAATTCCAGTGGTCTAATAAAAACCTTGTATTGTGCATCACAAAGAAGAGTAGGGATGGAAACTGAGTTCATATAACATGCTGTATTTGTATATTTGAAATTTAAAATGAGGTGAATAGATAAAGGAAGATTTTTATATCTATGATGCATGATTGCTCCAAGAAATGAGTTACAAGGAAGGATACAGGCATGTTAAAGCTATTTAGCATGTTGCAGAATAATCTGTAGTAGCGTAATTATGTCTGATATTATTGGTAATTAAGTTTGGCTTTGGCCTACTTATTAACCCCTATTATTCTAGATAGGCATGAAATTGGATTTGAATTGTGACAGCTTGTATTTCCGATGAAGATCTGATTAACTCTCCCATCAATGCTATCTGCAAATACAGAACTTGACAGGATTTAAGGAAGCGTCTGCTTTATGTGTAGGTGAATGCTGCATTAATGTATTCAGGTACAAACAATAGTGATAGCATTAGAAACAAATAATGGTTTGGTCTTGTGGTACCAACACTGGGAAAGTGGTGCCATTGTCCACTCTCCATAAACTGCAACCCATTCAAAGCTCAGTTACCGATT
Source organism: Heptranchias perlo (assembly GCF_035084215.1). Lineage (NCBI taxonomy): Eukaryota > Metazoa > Chordata > Chondrichthyes > Hexanchiformes > Hexanchidae > Heptranchias > Heptranchias perlo. The sequence goes on along the minus strand of NC_090337.1, from coordinate 27,839,673 downwards.
TTATATCCTATACATCCATCACTCTGTGTCCTTGCTAACCTACAGTGATTCTCTATCTCCTAGTGCATTGAACTTAAAATAATCTTTAAATCGCTTCACGCTTGCCCCACCATATATCTGCAACCTTATATGCTCTTCCATTCATTCCCCTTCCTGCATCCTTTCCTCCCTTCATAGAAACATTAGGAACAGGAGTAAGCCATTCAACCCCCCCTAGCCTGCTCTGCCTTTCAGTTACATCATGGCTGATCTGCACCTCAGTTCCATTTTCCCGTCTTTGCTCCATATCTCTTGATACACTTACCTAACAAAAATCTATTTCAGTCTTCGAAAGCTTCAATTGTCCCGAGCATCCACAGCCTTTTGAGGGAGAGTTCCAAATTTCTACTACCCTTTGCGTGAAAAAGTGCTTCCTGATTTCACTCCTGAATGGCCTAGCTCTAATTTTAAGATTATGTCCCCTTGTTCTTGATTCCCCCACCAGAGGAAATAGTTTCTCCCTATCAAATCCTTTTAACATTTTAAGCACCTCAATCAGATCACCACTCAACCTCCTATACCCAAGGAATACAAGCCAAGTTTACGCAACCTGTCCTCACAATTTAAAACTCTAAGTCCCGGTGTCATTCTGGTGAATCTGCACTGCACCCGCTCCTAGGCCAATATATCGTTCCTGAGGTAAGGTGCTCAAAACTGAACCCAGTATTCCAGATGGGGTCTGATCAAGGCTGTATACAACAGAAGCATGACTTTCTCCCCTTTGTATCCCAGCCCCCTTGAGATAAAGGCTATAATTCCATTAGCCATTTTGATTGCTTTTTGTACCTGTCTACTGACTTTTAATGATTTGTATACTTGGAGTCCCAAATTTTTTTTTATTCGTTAATGGGATGTGGGTGTCGCTGGCGAGGCCAGCATTTATTGCACATCCCTAATTGCCCTTGAGAAGGTGGTGGTGAGCCGCCTTCTTGAACCGCTGCAGTCCGTGTGGTGAAGGTTCTCCCACAGTGCTGTTCGGAAGGGAGTTCCATGATTTTGACCCAGCGACAATGAAGGAACGGCGATATATTTCCAAGTCGGGATGGTGTGTGACTTGGAGGGGAAGGTGCAGGTGGTGGTGTTCCCATGTGTCTGCTGCTCTTGTCCTTCTAGGTGGTAGAGGTCGCGGGTTTGGGAGGTGCTGTCGAAGAAGCCTTGGCGAGTTGCTGCAGTGCATCCTGTGGATGGTACACACTGCAGCCACTGTGCGCCGGTGGTGAAGGGAGTGAATATTTAGCATGGTGGATGGGGTGCCAATCAAGTGGGCTGCTTTGTCCTGGATGGTGTCGAGCTTCTTGAGTGTTGTTGGAGCTGCACTCATCCAGGCAAGTGGAGAGTATTCCATCACACTCCTGACTTGTGCCTTGTAGATGGTGGAAAGGCTTTGGGGAGTCCGGAGGTGAGTCACTCGCCACGGAATACCCAGCCTCTGACCTGCTCTTGTAGCCACAGTATTTATATGGCTGGTCCAGTTAAGTTTCTGGTCAATGGTGACCCCCAGGATGTTGATGGTGGGGGATTCTGCGATGGTAATGCCGTTGAATATCAAGGGGAGGTGGTTAGATTCTCTCTTGTTGGAGATGGTCATTGCCTGGCACTTGTCTGGTGCGAATGTTACTTGCCACTTATCAGCCCAAGCCTGGATGTTGTCCAGGTCTTGCTACATGCAGGCTCAGACTGCTTCATTATTTAAATGGAACTGAACACTGTGCAATCATCAGCAAACATCCCCATTTCTGACCTTATGTTGGAGGGAAGGTCATTGATGAAGCAGCTGAAGATGGTTGGGCCTAGGACACTGCCCTGAGGAACCCCTGCAGCAATGTCCTGGGGCTGAGATGATTGGCCTCCAACAACCACTACCATCTTCCTTTGTGCTAGGTATGACTCCAGCCACTGGAGAGTTTTCCCCCTGATTCCCATTGACTTCAATTTTACTAGGGCTCCTTGGTGCCACACTCGGTCACATGCTGCCTTGATGTCAAGGGCAGTCACTCTCACCTCACCTCTGGAATTCAGCTCTTTTGTCCATGTTTGGACCAAGGCTGTAATGAGGTCTGGAGCCGAGTGGTCCTGGCGGAACCCAAACTGAGCAACTGTGAGTAGGTTATTGGTGAGTAAGTGCCGCTTGATAGCACTGTCGACGACACCTTCCATCACTTTGCTGATGATTGAGAGTAGACTGATGGGGCGGTAATTGGCCGGATTGGATTTGTCCTGCTTTTTGTGGACAGGACATACCTGGGCAATTTTCCACATTGTTGGGTAGATGCCAGTGTTATAGCTGTATTGGAACAGCTTGGCTAGTGGTGCAGCTAGTTCTGGAGCACAAGACTTCAGCACTACAGCCGGGATGTTGTCGGGGCCCATAGCCTTTTCTGTATCCAGTGCACTCAGCCATTTCTTGATATCACGTGGAGTGAATCGAATTGGCTGAAGCCTGGCTTCTGTGATGGTGGGGATATCAGGAGGAGGCCGAGATCGATCATCCACTCAGCACTTCTGGCTGAAGATGGTTGCAAACACTTCAGCCTTGTCTTTTTCACTCATGTGCTGGACTCCGCCATCATTGAGGATGGGGATGTTTACAGAGCCTCCTCCTCCCATTAGTTGTTTAATTGTCCACCACCATTCACGACTTGCTCCTCTACAGATCCTATTTTCTCACCGCTTAGAAAATACTCTGATTTATCTTTCTTGGGTCCAAAGTGGATAACCTCACTCTTCCCCATATTGAACTCCATTTGCCATAGTTTTGCCCAGTCACTGAGTCTATCTATATCCCTTTGCAACTTTTTTCTCTCATCTGCACTACTTACTGCACCTCCTAACTTGGTGTCATCTGCAAACTTGGATACAACTCTCTATTCCTTCATCCAAGTCATTAACACATACGGTGAAAAGTTGAGGCCCCAGAACAGATCCCAAGGGAATGCCACTTGTCAAATCCCGCTAATCAGAGTACCCACCCTTTATCTCCACTCTCTGTCTCCTACCTCCCAACCAAATTCCAAGTCAAAAGGCTACCTCCAATTCCGTGTACTGTTATTTTTGCTACTAATTTCTTTGTGGAACCTTATCAGAGTCTTCAACCACCTTGGCCTGATTCTCAGGGATTCCCTTTCTAAACCCTTTAGCCTCTCCATTTCTCTCTCAACATTAAAAAACCTTCTCATTAATTACATAAATGATCAAAAAGAATTAGTCATACCGACTTTACTCTAAGCAATTGTACAGGGCTTTTGTGAGACCACATCTGGAATACTGTATACAGTTTTGGTCTCCTTACCTAAGGAAGGATATACTTGCATTAGAGGCGGTGCAATGAATGTTCACTAGATTGATTCCAGGGATGAGAGGATAGTCCTATGAGGAGAGATGGAGAAGAATGGGCCTATATTCTCTGGAGTTTGGAAGAATGAGAGGTGATCTCATTGAAACGTATAAAATTCTTAGAGGGCTTGACATGGTAGATGCGGAGAGGCTGTTTCCCCTGGCTGGAGAGTCGAGAACTAGGGGGCATCGTCTCAGGATAAGGGGTGGGCGATTTAGGACTGAGATGAAGAGGAATTTCTTCACTCAGATGGTGATGAATCTTTGGGATTCTCTACCTCAGAGGACTGTGGACGCTCAGTCGTTGAGTATATTCAAGACTGAGATTGATAGATTTTTGGACTCTAAGGGAATCAAGGGATATGGGGATCAGGTGGGAAAGTGGAGTTGAGGTAGAAGATCAGCCATGATCTTATTGAATGGCGGAGCAGGCTCGAGGAGTCGTATCGCCTACACCTGCTCCTATTTCTTATGTTCTTAGGGTACAATTATAGCATGACAAGTTTGCATAGACAGTCTTCATTAGCAATGTGGACATAAGAATTTATTGTGAGAAATGTTGATGAGAAGTGCATGGAGATGTAAAATGTTTAATATATTAGATTGTGTGACTAGTTATTAACCCAGGGGCCTTAAGATTCAACTATGAATATTCATTATGCTTCCTCACATTGTTATTGTCTGAGCTTCTGTAGCTCAGTTCTCCTGATTATCCAGCAGAATCACTATTTAAAACAGCAGCAGAAAGGCAAGAAATATATATTTTTAAAAAGTTAATTGTAGGACTGAGGAAAGCAGGGCAAGGCACTATTAGTGATATTCTTTAATATAGTGAGATCAATTTTTAATCTCTGAGTCAGGGTTACATTTCTGATTCATGACGCACTGCAGCATCTCAGACAATTCCGACTTGTTTGCCTGAATATGCTGCATATCTGGGTTGGGGAAGTGCCCAGAAAAATAGCATTGTGCTTCTGTTCAAACAATGTAATGTGGTTGTATAAAATGCCAGAGATTTTGGAGTCTCTGTTTCTTTAGGTTGCTTATGCTTGCTGCAGTAAAAGCAGTTTGATAGATGTGGGAAAATAGCATGTTCTTTTATTTGGGTGATTATATCATAGATTTCACCATGGTAGATACTCCAAGGCAGTTTCTTAGTCAAAAATTTCTAGCTTGAAAGTGAAACATACTGGACAGTAATACTTGTTAGCTAAGATATTTTAATAGGAATTGATCTAGAAATGGTTACCTATATATAAAAAAAATGCAAGGGTTAGTTTCAAAATTCAGCATAGTGCTAGGTTAAGAATTTGGGTCTGCTGTATTTATCTCCTCAGGTTCATTGGTGTCGGTGGCTCCCATAAGCATTGCAAGTGTCTTATTCATATGGTTGTTGACTCACATTGCCCTACATCTACTTGTACAATATCAGGACCTGGGGGTATAGCAACAATACTCCCTTGTGACCTGGATTGGATCTCCATGTCTTTAGCATGGGTATTTCTTCAATCTCTCTGAAGGTGGACTTGGTTAATACTACATGAGACGATTACTACTTAATTCGAATTGTTGAGTAGTTTTATCTCATAGTAAGGTGAACATATTGTGTAACATTCCCCTTAGTTCAATCAGTAAAATTTATCTTCATATAATGATTTGAAAATAATGGACACACTGTGGACGATTTTAACCCTACCCACCCGGTGGAAACCAGGTGCATGGGCAGTTAAAATTGCCCAGGTTACTTACCCACCCTGGAGTGGATGGCAGCTGACTGTTCCCAATTTTAACCTGCCCTACTAAGCAGACGACATGGACACCATAGACTACTTTTTTAGGTGTCTGACATTCTGATATATTCCTGACTGTTCACAGTCAAAAAGAGACTGGAAACCTTCCAACACAATGGGCGCAAATTTTAAAGGGAAAAACGGGTGGGTTGAGGGTGGGGGGGCAATCAAAATTGTTGTTTTTGGGAGCGGGCTGACATTCCGGCTGGAACCCACACATTTTTGAATGAGACTCAGGCAAATATGTGTGTGTGCATACATCAGTCACCAGGAAGTCCCGCCCCCCCCCCATTTAAATCCGACGGGCCGATAATTAAAGGAGCAAATGTACCTCATTGAGGTACTTAAGGTAGTTTATTTTTTGTGTATTGGATAGTTAAAAAGATTTTAACGTTACCTGGGCTGCTTTCCCATGGCTTCCAATTCACGCCTGGTAAAACCAGGCAGGAAGGTCCGGATCAGTGAAAAATAAACAAAATAAATTAAATTAAATTACATTTCCCATTGTAAACAAATTAAATAAACATACCTTAAAAACGATGTTGCCTGGACCACCCCCCCACTACTCTGATCCCGAAGTCCGATGTCTCCCCTCTGATCCCGATGTCCAATATCTCCTCTCTAATCTTTGTTTCCCCCCCCACCCCGGTCTCTATCCTAACTGCCAATGAGTTCTCTCTCTCTCTCTCTCTCTCTCTCTCTTTCTCCCCCCCTCCCCCCACCTTAGATGTGCTGCTCCTGCCGGGCGTGATTGGCCTCATTAGGGTTGCGATCCCTTCTGGGTTTGGCGCCCATAAATCACCCCCCCCCCCCCCCCCCCGACCCCGGACTCTTCCCACCGGCATATTAAAATTGTGCCCAATGAGTGTGAGTAGCTTATCAATTATGGAAAAAAGCCAGTGAAATAATTCTCTTTCCATGTCCTTTCTGTGAAAAAATGGTCAAAAAATCCTGAACTGTGACATATAGTAAATATACAAATATACACAGTTATACAGTGGTGCAGAATCACTTTGCATTATTGTAGTAACTATATAATGTGGCTTAATGAGTATTGACTATTTAGTCATTTTGAAGCTTTGTGTCAAAATCAAATATGTTTTGCAACTGTTATGTTTTGATGATTTAATCTATAAAGTGTTCCTCAGAATTCTAATCTATAAGTCAAATGCTTTCTTGTACATGAGTTCTGCTTTGTTGTTGCTGTGTCTTCTGTAGGTAAAATAAAACTCTAGACTGTTATTTAAAAATGAAGGAAGCTGCAGTGGCTACATTTAACAAGGTCCAGCTGTGAATTTCTGACATGACTATGTAAGGTTGGTTCAGATCAACTGCATCTAAAAATGCAGCCGTCAAACCTGCCTGGATTATATTATGTTTTATCTTTCTGTAGCTAATGAGGAACATCAGCTTATTAAAAGAAAAAGATGTACTATCTTTCCAAGCCATGCTTTTAAAATGTGCTCTGTATGCTAGCACTGAGCATTTATTGATGGAAAAAGTGTTCATCAAACCTTTGATTTTGCTGAGGGAGAACAGTTGGAAAAGCCATACTGTGCCAGAAGAGTGGCAGGATGTGGGTTTGCACCCATGATTCACATCCCAAATTGAGGATCTGATTTAGGCTGTTGAAAATGTGAGTGGAGAGAGAACAAAGGAAGAGTCTCATCTGCATACTTAGCAGAAAGTTACCGAGTGCATTGGCAGAGACTGGAGTGGGTAGTTTTCTTTACTGTCAACATGGAACAGTTGGGGGAAAGAAGCATAAAAAGGTGTGAAAAAAGCTACAATATGCTGTTAGCATGTGAAATCCATTATTAAACTGCCAGTAATTTTCACTATATTCCTATAAGTAGGAATGGTCCTGATTTTAAAGGGACCATGCCTTCATAAAAAAAATTCGTCAACCTTTTTTTGTTAAAGAAGAACTCTCTCTCTCTTCTTGCTGAAAGAGAATGGACATGTATACAGATGGAAGTTTGAGCTGCAAGGAGGAAAAGCGGCCTGTCTACCTACCTGCCTTAATTAATTTACATGCCCCCTAACACTATCTGGATGTCAGGGATTTGTAGGACACTCACTAATGTAAAGCCTGTCCCTGCCCTACAACAGTATAAAAAGCAAAATACAGTCATTTTTGCCTCAACGTTGCAGAGCTATGCTATCATGGTAAGGGAAACAGTTTTAGAAATATAAAGGCAGAATTGGGACATGAATATTGTTCTATGTAATCATAGAATTGCAGAAATTATCACATGGAAGGAGGACATTCAGCCCATCATGCCAGCACTGGCGCTTGAACTAGAGCTATCTACTGTAATCCCACTTTCCTCCCCTTTCCCCACATTCTGCAATATTCTTCCTTTTCAAATACTTAAATTGCCTTTTAAATTATGTTATAGTCTCTATCTCAGAAACCATTTATGTTTAAGGCATTCTATGCTTATACCCTCTGACAAAAAAATGTTGTATCTTCCCCCTTTGTTTTTTCAGTGATGATAGTCCTCAGTCTATGCCCCCCTGTTACTGATCAGCCAACCAACAGAAGCAAACTTTCACTGTTCATCCTGTCAAAATCCTTTCATTATTTTGAACTACATTAGTTCTAAATGTCAGGCATTAGCAAAGTTTGAGACACATTCCTAGTGCCATTTTTGATAGCAGGCCAGTCTTGAATGACTAAATTTTTTGAATGTAACAGACAGGAGTCAACACCATCCCCCTCCATCCAAAAAAATTGGAACATAAATGTATAATGGAAACGTTAGGAGGATTGGATGCTTACAATTTTTTTGGTACTCCAGTTAACAAGAAAATTGGGGCCCAAAGTACTGAAACACTTGGCCTGGAATTTCTTGGATTGTACTTACACAGAAATTGCACCAAAATTTATGCCAGTTTCTGCATTGATTTTGCCGATGGGAACTTAAACCCAAATTTCCTGCAAATCTTGACGACACCAGAACATAAAAAACAGAATAAAACAAGTGCAAATTCAGTGGCATTATCTTGCAATCGAATTTCTATATTCTAAATGGCTGGACAGAGGCTTAAATTTATGGTCATTTTAGTCATGTCCTAATAAAGTTGATCAAAACTAAACAGTTGTATGCTAACATTTTTATTTCATTGTATATTTTTTTAAATAATCAAGCTTGTTAATAAATAAGCTTTGTTCTTCACTAATCGTCAGTCCTTGATAAGTGCAACTAACTCAGGAAGCCCAAATGTGAACTTTTAGAAAACCAGTTTTGAATAATAGCTACAACTGAATCACATGATTTCATACAACCACCATTATAATTGTATTGCAGAGTTGGACCAGTATTTACTTATTTTGATATGTACTTACAAAATCTCTCCTACCCAATGCATCAATCCTTTTTCAGCAAGTCACATAACGATGTTAGCGATTCTATAGAATAGGCAGGGAGAAAATTGAGGAAAGACAATTGGTGGGGGGACAGATAAAATAGGATGGTTGCTCCAGCATTCTATGAAATACATATTGGGATAGTCCAGCTGCTCAGAAACTACAGGAGCAACAGACTGGAAACCTGCTTTTAAAACAGCTTGCCCATCAATTTGGGGGAAAAAGGTGAAATCAAGAACTATTAAGCAGTTTAAAAAAAATAACAGGCTCAGCTAGGGCTTGGGCATGATCAAATTCCTAAACTGTTAATGTTTTTTTTTTATCTATGGCCCATAGCATTTTTAATTGTAAATGTTCAGACTTTTTTACACAAAGCATTGCATTTTTGTACAAAACTGTGAATTGGCTTCTCTTGGGCACAACGAACTGAACCTTACATTATTTTTGGCCTGCAACAGTACTGTTTTGCATGTTTTGCATGACTTGCTGTAGTCCGATAATCGCTCATTTAAAAAGTGCTCTACATTAACGGCTCAGCACCCCACCACAAAGTGGCTCTTTTATTCTCAGTTTAGCCTGAACTCATTACTACTTAGAAAGCAACTGTACTCAGTTAGTCACAGACAGTTGTTCTGTGTAGTCATGAAAATAGAGACAGGGAAATGTGCACTTTTGGATGTTTTGTAGACAGATATAATCCAGGCAAGATGAACAGTGAAATATTTTATCAGTTTACAGAAGAGATTCAGGAGTGGTTGGCCTTTGGAAAACTTCTAGGTGTGTATTTATTTAAATTCATTTTCAAATATAGATGGTACAGGAAAAGAAGAAGACTTAGACACTGAATCAGCCAAACTGCTGCGTCAGATTTAATGTAATTTCATGTCTGAGGTTATGCCTTTCAGCAAGTTGCCATTGACTCCATTTTCTATCAAGTAAATTGAGAATTCATAATGCTTCCATCATCTGTTCTCAAATGTTAAATGCTTTTTAAAAAGTGAAACTCTGTAAATGTTTCATTGTGTATCATATATTGATTTTCATTTTAGAGTAAGTAACTTAATGCATGGTTTACTTGATTTGAGATGAAATGCAGCAGTGAGTCCTTTACAAATGTACACAGTCGGACGTCATCTTGTGAACATATTCACTAAGCCAGTATTTGTCAGACTTTGCTTTGCAGGGACATCCCCTTGCAAATACTGACATACTCACAGGAAGCCCACCCCCCATCCTAATAAGTGTCATCTACCTGGAGAAAATAGTACTATCATTGCAGAAAATACTTTTATTATATGCAACAGAAATAATGTCAAGTCAAGGAGTGCAGAAATCCGTTGACATTGCAGACTTCCTGGGATCCCGTCATGGACCCTAGAGCTTGGGGACCCCAATTTATAAACCTATATACTGAAAGTGGAATATAAAAATGATCAATCACATATTAGTTATTGAGTACAAGTCAGTAGAATATGACAAACTTAAATGGTTTTCTTCCAGTTTTCCCTTTTTAGACATTGAGTAATGGAAGTAGATGTTTTGATTGAATATTACACGAGATTTTTGGCATGACTGCAAAACTGAGCCTATGGTGCAAATGATGAGTCATGAATTGTTCTCATCAATGTTGTGGATAAATAATTTATAGCAGAGGTTGCATCTTTCACTAAACCCAATAGTTTTTACGTTATCTCAAGTTTGGTCTAGATCAGTACAGTTTTCATTTGACTTGGTGGAGAAATGCACCATTGATCAACTTGATGTATAACATGTTTGACCCAACATGTTGCAGTGTGTTCTATCTTGTAAAGGATTTAGAGAAAAATACATTGTCATCAAAGTGACGCCTAAGATGTATCAACAGCTTCTACCATTAAAAATTGCAACAAATTCATTCAAGTTATGAACCTTTGTGGCTCTGAAATTGATGTGCTTCATTAGAAAACAATGCAGATTTAAAAATAAAATATTTAGCAGTAGCTTCTAGATTATTTAATGAACATGAAATATTTCACACATTGTAAAGGATATGGATATAATGCCATTAAAAATTGCAAAGTAGTTTTTTTATTGAAACTTTAGCCATAAAGTTTTTAGTAGTAAATATCTAAAGTAAGAAACATTTAGACAGTGACTTCACAATTTGTATTATTACTAATTTGATTCATATTCATTGGCCTGCATTCATCTGCTTTAACACATATGTTTATTTGAAATAGGTTAACATCTCCATTTAAATAGTGAACAAAGAAATTGTATATGAACCCATTAAGTATTTGCACATTAATCTTCACAGTGTATTGCAAGGCCCTTTTTTTTAAATTGCAAAGTTAAATTAAGCATTTCAAATGATGATGATTGGACAAAATGTACTTGAGCTCCTTGTAGAAAAAAAACTAGTAAAGGATGGTTACATTATTATGAAGAGAATTTCTCTGTTTCATTTTACACATTGGTGTGATGCTGTCCCAACATCGTATAAGATATGCGATTTGAGAACCTTTTCATTCATTCATCTGACGAAGGAGATAATCTCCGAAAGCTTGTGATTTTAAAATAAATTTGTTGGACTATAACCTGGTGTTGTAAGATTCCTTACATTTGTCCACCCCAGTCCATCACCGGCATCTCCACATCATTTTACACAAGAAGTTATTTATGTGCCAACTTGAGTTAATTTCAGGCAAGTCATCAAAACCCTTTGTGTAAACAAAGAATTGTTTTGGTACAAAAAGTGTATTCTGTTTGGTTTACATAAAGTGCTGCAATTGGTGAAATAAATTCTGTAAAATTTTAAATAAAAGGAGAAAACCAGTGTAGTTGCTGCTCTTGATCCCTGTCCAGTGACTCTTTGTGGCATTGACACCTCAACATTGCTCCTTAGAAGAGAAGTAGAATTGGGCTCAGCTATGACAGTTCTTTAAATTAAATAGTTTGCTAATATTCAATATAGGCTGATCTCTTGGGCTTGGAGTGCCTGTGGAAGTATATGCAGCAAGTGTCAATGCCTTCGATAGGAGGAGGAGTGAGAAATGTACCTTTTTTGAATAAATTCCTTTCATAGTATAGTTATGATAACAGAAGCTCTCAATACTGGAAAAAGTTGTGGTTGTCCTTTTATCCTTTTACTCCCTGATTCTTGCTAGGATATCATTCCATGGGCAGAGGCGGTCTTCCAACACGTTGCCCAAGTGAGTCTAGACAGTGAGTGTTGAAAGGCTGATTAACCATGGAGTGCATCAAAGCTGAACTAATCCTGTTGTCATTTGATGCTTGCACACGTGCACTTGTTAGCAGATATCGCTAGGTAGTGATTGGGAGTGTGAACCCTAACTGCTTATTCTCCTCCATAACTCATGGAGATCAATGTAGCTGAGGTCAACTAATTCAAGTTATGTCAGGAATGGAATCTGAAACAATGCCCTAGTGACTTTATCCACTAGACTCTTATGGGGCTTTCTTTAGGTTTAAATGTGTTTTAATGTTAACTGATTATAAATATTTTAGACTATTGTTAAAATTGTTGTTGAGTTGTATACGGTATGTGTGTCTCAGCTACAGAATGTGGCATAACCATAAAACATTGTTACTGAAATCAAAAGTGCTTCCAAACTAGTTTCAGTCCCACCCATAGTTCTCAGACTGCTTGTCTGACATCCAGTCTTGGATGAACCATAACTTCCTCCAGCTGAGCTTTGGGAAGGCCAAAGCCATTGTCTTCAGACCCCAACACAAACTTCGCAATCTCGCCATCCCCCTCCCTGACCAGTCTCCATCCCTTTCCGTTACAATAACTGCCAACCTCCACCTCCATAATATCACCTGTTTCCAAACCTACCTCAGCCCATCTGTCAATGAAACCCTCATCCTTCCCATTGTCATTTTCACACTCGATTACTCCAGTGCTCTCCTGGATGGCCTCCCATCCTCTATAAACTTCAGCTTATCTGAAACTCTGCTGCCCATATCCTATCATACATAATTAATTCTGAATTTTGGCATTCTCTCCTTTTTTATGAGGCGATGTTAGAGAGTGTCAGATCTCAGTCTATTAAATATATATATATATTTAAGAACAACATGAAATTAATCCAAGTAGAGTTATTATTCTATTGTAGTACTCAAAATTATTTTCTTTTGTGCAATGTTATTGTATTTGCTTCCCACTATTTCTTTTTAAAAATGCCAGCCATTCTGCTGTTCGGAGGGACATATAGAGAGAGAAAAAACAAAGTGGGGACTACTCTCTCACATCTCCTAACCAATTTCAGTGCAGCATTTGTGGAGACATTGCTGTGGTCAGTGCGTGTGGATGCTCTTAACCAAAGATGATGCATACCACAGAAAGGGGGAGGCAAGAAAATGCCTAAAAATAAAAAAACAAAAAGACAGAGATCTTATTTATTCTAAAATTAACATTTTTTTTATTATTCGTTCATGGGGTGTGGGCGTCGCTGGCAAGGCCAGCATTTATTGCCCATCCCTAATTGCCCTTGAGAAGGTGGTGGTGAGCCGCCTTCTTGAACCGCTGCAGTCTGTGTGGTGAAAGTTCTCCCACAGTGCTGTTAGGTAGGGAGTTCCAGGATTTTGACCCAGTGTGGATGATGGAACGGCGATATATTTCCAAGTTGGGATGGTGTATGACTTGGAGGGCAATGTGCAGGTGGTGTTGTTCCCATGCGCCTGCTGCCCTTGTCCTTCTCGGTGGTAGAGGTCGCGGGTTTGGGAGGTGCTGTCGAAGAAGCCTTGACGAGTTGCTGCAGTGCATCCTGTGGATGGTACACACTGCAGCCACAGTGCGCCGGTGGTGGAGGGAGTGAATGTTTAGGGTGGTGGATGGGGTGCCAGTCAAGCGGGCTGCTTTGTCCTGGATGGTGTCGAGCTTCTTGAGTGTTGTTGGAGCTGCACTCATCCAGGCAAGTGGAGAGTACTCCATCACACTCCTGACTTGTGCCTTGTAGATGGTGGAAAGACTTTGGGGAGTCAGGAGATGAGTCACTCGCCGCAGAATATCCAGCCTCTGACCTGCTCTTGTAGCCACAGTATTTATGTGGCTGGTCCAGAAATTATGAAATTGTTTCATGCATAAATCATTTCAACTTTTTCACAAACCATTTACTATTTGCAAATGTAAGCCTGGAAATCACTAAGTGATGTTATCATACAAACGATTAATGCAGTCATATCAAACTCCTCGTTCTGCTATTTACCGAGGCATTGACCTGTTGATCCATTTAAAATTAACACCTCCATTAAACAAGCCAAGAGAGGAATTGAATACAAATATGTTAAATGCTCGTGCAATAACCATTGCATGCAGTAATTTCCAGACTGTAGTCTTTAAATCCCTAATTGCCTATAGCTTATACGTTCATCCAGTTAGAAACTCAGAATTTTGTTCTCATTTTGAAGTACTTTGTGCATTACAGCTAGCTTTTATTTTAAAACTTGTTTGCATAGACATCTTCTGCATCTCATACTGTACATCTCAACCTTATGGCCTGCATGTGTCTTGCATGAATTTTATTTGGTGAATTGTTTGAGGATGTACACACAACCCATATCATTTTCCCTGGCACCACTAACCACTTTGGAGCTAAATTATGAAATCACTGTACAGCAGTTTATAATGCAGCATAATTTTTAAAATACAAAATTCCATACTGGGTGTCTTACATAAGTGGTTACACTTCCAGTTACTGTTTTACAGACATGTTTGGGGGGAAGGACTGGAATGATAGTGCTGTAACAACAGCAACAAGAGCTGTTAGACGGCAGAATTTACGGCAACATTTTCCTGCCACTGTATACAGGCAGGGTTTTTGCCAAGGTTCAGAAAAGCTGGAGTGGAGGAAGGAAATTTAAAGTGACATTTCCGCTTCCAACTTATGAACTAAAAAAGGAAAATCAAATCTGCTGTTTTTTGAGTTCAAGTGAGAGAAAATTGTAAATGTGGATTTCATACAACTCTGTAAGTATGCTGCTTCACTACTTTCATTTTGTAGTTCAAACAACCTCTGCAATACAAAATTTAATCAGTCAAGAAACAAGTGAGAAAACCAGCTGAGAATAACTCAGTGTTGTTTTAAATGTGCTTGGTTTAGAAATCTCAAGTCTTTAGAAACTTTAAAAGCATACGTAGGCAGGGATCATTTGTCACCATTACAAAAGTATGGCTTTTAAAACCCTTTCTCTTGACTAAGAATGTAGTGTATAGTACAACTGTTGAATTATTTCCCAACAAATGTCAAATATAACAGTGTAAATAAGTAATCCATTTCCAGATGATGAGTTTACACGGAGTTAACTTAATCTAACATACTCCTGTTAACACATTTCAGTTAAATGTTTATAAAATTAGTAGTCATAATTCTGCATCTTAAGGAGCTATGAATTGAAAAAAAGATAAAACCATTCATAATAATAATCCTCACAGAGATGTTTTTGAAATGAATTTAAAGAAAAATAACATCAGTCATAATGGAAATGTCTGATGAATAATGGGAAATAAAGCATCCAGTGATATAAAAATGCTTTTGAAATTGTACATGTAACAAAGTGTGCATGTAGTAGATCTGATATAACTTTGTTTTACAGCACTAACATGGTGAAATGCTAAAGTCTTATTTTGAATCTACAAATAGTTGGTCATTGTTCCACTGGTTTGAGGGACTTTTATTGTAGAATGGAGATCATTTCTTGGGTTAAAGTTTAAAAATGTCCAAAACATTGCTGGAAATACTGACTTGACATCCTTCACTGAATAATTTTACTTGTGTGGTATTATACATTGTACTATTGTTAATAATACTTTTGTATGTTATTGGCTATTGTGATGAGAAGTTTTATACATCTTGAGGGCTACTACTTTGCATCTGGAATTGGAACCAGTTTTAATTAATGGGTTGAAAATGATGTGTCTCAATTAACAGTGCAATACTGTGAACATGGAGAAACAATGCTATTTCACTTCTTGATAAATGGTGCACATTGTGGGAGCAGATGCTACAATTTAATACAAAATATTTGTGGACTGACCCTTTAGTTAGATCAAATAACTTTCTGAATAAAGCTGGTGCCAGTAGTTCCATGCAAAGGATTTTCACGTAAAGGTTTATTAGAATATGGAATTCTTAACCATGAGTGGCTAATGAAATCAAGTCAATCATGATATTTAAGGAGTAATTAGGTAAAGACATGAAGTAAAATATTTAAGGCACAGGGAAAGAGCAAGGAGATGGGATTGAGTAGGTAGCTTTATGATTAACCCAAGAAATGGTTTCCATTCTGGAATAAAAATCCCTCAAACCAGTGGAATAATGACCTACATATTTTATTGGTTAAAAATAAGGTTTAAGCTTACAATTCCATTCCTTTTTCATGACGTCAGTGCGACCGTTAATCTGTGGTGCCATAGCAGATGATTTCTGGGTTGGGTTACATGCCACTTGGAAAAAGCGTTTTGTGAGGATTCTTTTTATGGCTTCAAATAGGCCCTTATGAAGTAGTATAATGGTCCTTGTTGTATTCATCTGTGGTCTTGTGTTGTCTGTACCGTCCTGTGTAAAATGGCATTTCTTCAGGAATTTCTTAAAGTAGCAACATTCCAGGAGCTGTGCAAATATGTTTAAATCATCCTTAAATGTTCATTTTAGGACATGTATTTTATTTTAGCTTTGGATTTCTTTGCTAATGGGCGATTTGATTGAAAATGTGTGCATACTATTCACTTGCTGCTATCGAATACAATCTATTCTGCTTAACTCAAAGCCACCTTTTCTGGCAGTGCAAGTAAACTGAGTTTAATAGATTTTCAACAAAATGGTACACACTACAGGAACACTTAAAAATACCATAAGACATCAAACAACTAAACAACAACTATTGAAATGCGCACGATTGAAACTTCAGCACCGTACAAGCTGCGCAATGCACAGTTCATCAATTTTACAACATATTGTGTGATTATAGTTTGCTTCCTTCTAACAGCACATTTATCCAAAAAATTGTCAGCTCACAGAGAAAAATTCCATCAGGGCACAGATTTAGTTGTCAACTGCTTGTTCAGCAATCTCACATAATTCAGCACCCTGGCCATGATGGAGGCTGGTTTCACTGCCTTCATCTGCTCACTGGATCTATTTGTTTGGGCCTCTGCCTTCCTTTCATTTCCACTAGCAGCAGCAATCTTCTGCACAGCAACAATTTCTGTGTTGGTCAGCAGAACCTTCTTATCAACATTAATAATGAATGCAAAACTCTGGTCTCTGGCAGTTGCAACAGAGGACTCATACATTCAAAGAGGCTCGCTGCTTCAGAGTTGGCTATCACTGCCCGTATTGGATCCTCAGCTGTGTCAGATTCAGCCGCTCTACCTGTCGGTCGGATGAATTTACAGTGCTGTAAGCAGTTGTCAGTGGATTTTGCTTTTGGCTCCTCCCTCCCATTGAGTGGATCACATGCATTACCTGCAGAACAACCAAGAGAAATGGCACAACTGCATCAAGTGCGACAATCACTTTTCGCACAAACCATTTCTTGTTGTACCATTTCAAAGCATAAGTCACATCAGCATCCATTGGCTGGATCGTAGATGTCCTGTATTGTGGTAAAACTATTAGCTATGTCACATTTAGATGCCACTCACCCATGCCTTTTTGTTACTCCTGTAAGTTACAGGCAGAGTAACAACACCCTGAAAATGTATGGGGTTGATGGAGGGGGTTGGAATTCCCAATAACCAGACCCTCTCTTTTATCTCCAGTTATGTAAGCATAAACCATCACAGTAATTTTCTGCTTAGCTTTTTCCCCCACCTGAACATTCGTTGATAAAAGATAGCATTTTGCTTGTACAACTTAGAAAAATGACCAGTGTCATCTGCATTAAATATGCCTATGAGTTTATAAAGATATAAAATTTCAAGAATTTTATCACTTACCCAGTTGTCACACTGTAAAATGTTCTCACTACAATAGGATCCAAAAGGCTAGGGTTTTATTCAATCTTTTTTTAACCTATAGAATACATTGTTGGTACACACTTCAAAACTTTTTCTAATCCAAAGAGCAATCAACCCTAATCCTGCTTTGTCCTCTGATAATAAATGGTTTGCTGTTCTGCACTATGCAGAGCTGTTCTCACTTGACCTAACCCCATTGACTGAGCTGCAGGTCTTTGCAAATCCTGGTTTCATTTGTCTCTGCGACCCTCCATTTCTCCCAGAAATTGCATTCCTCACAACAGCATTGTCCCACACAATGCTAGATAAATGACTGTTCAGCTAGTTAAATTTCATAATTGCAGGTGCTTTTGGATTGGCCAATTAAGCTATTCTAGAAGAACCACACAACTAAACCATTCAAGCTTTCGAAAAATGGACCAAGTAAAGTTGTGAGTCTGCAAAAAAAGAATGTAACTCATCTTTGAGGACTGTCTGTATGCTAAGAGGAATTTTATATCCAAAGTTGCTTGGAAAGCTTCTGCTTATAAGTACACAATTCCATGATATTCATGTGTTTTATAAAGACTTCAGGCAGTGCTGCTTTGATGTGAAATTGATGGCCTCTTCTGGGGACTATATTTTCCTCTGTTTGAAAAAGACGTACTTTAAAATAATGCATCAGTACTTTCACTGGTATTATGCATCTACTTTTAGTAGAAATGATCAAACAGAGGAAAATATTTGGAATGTTTGGCGCAATATTTGGAATGAGTTAAAAGGGAAACCTTTAGACAGTTACCAAATGAGCTGTAGTCAGTATTGTAGTGCACATTAGACATTTTGTGTACTTGTGATTTTTAAGTACACTCAAGAATTGATAAAAGAAAAGAAAAGATATCTTTGTTCATTTATAGAGTGCAGAGTGCCTTGGTTTTGCATATGCCACATGCTTGTTGCAAGGAAGCCTTAATTATTTACACAATAGATTCTTTTAATCTTCATATTTTGTTTTTAAAAAGGCTTTTCTTAGCAATTGTAAATAAAATTGTACATTTTTAAAAAGAAATGAGTATTATGGACAATAGGTAAGTTTGCTGTGTACAAAAACTATAGATTACTCACATATAATCATGAACAACCAAAGATTAAAAGTACCCACTTATGCCTTTGAAATTTTTACAAAAATATAGCATTAGAAATTTTAACAAAAATATAGCATTAGAAATTTTAACAAAATGAAACATTTCAATTTATTTTGGAAATACCATTATTTAAAATAGTTTCTGTAATAAAACTATACATCTAGAATTGCAAGATCAAACACATAGTTGTGCAGCATTTACAGACAAAAACAGGCAACACTGTGACTGTCAGCAGTGAAAGTACTTATATAAACAACAAAACGCCAACATAGCTCAGCTGTGCCACTGTGAACAATTTGCCCACTTTTCTGCCACCATTGGCAAGCCGCTGCCTTGTGGGATTTTTCATTCGTGAAGCTATAGGCCAACCTCTCCAGCAAGCTTCTCCTATTCAAATTAGGAGGAGAGGCTCCCATTGCAAAATTCAGTGCAGTCCACCCCCTGCCCCACCTGCAAAGGCAAGCCTGCACTATTTGCCTGACTTGTAAAATTACGGCAATAGCATTGAGAGACAGTGATAGTGATGGAAGTACTTGTGAGGTTTCAACTTTGTAGTCTGTAGGGAACTGGAAGCCAGTAGACTGATATGAGATGAGTTGGGTTTTGAAGGACATCAAATTGCGATTGGCAAGTTGAATTTTGTGTGTCCTTTGGAACCTGCAATATTTCTAAACCATCATTATTCTTTCAAGTCCAGCTTAGTGTACACCAGGAATGTAAATTACAAATCTTTTTGACTCTAAACATGATAACACTGTCATTAGCCAATTGTGGTGATGCCAAGTTACCTTTGTAATTCTTGTAATTCTATATTCTGAGAACCAATTATAACTAGAACCTGAATCAAATTTAACATTTCTTGCAACACATTATTTTGAAACTCATAAAAATGAAAGACTACTTATTTTTAAGCTCACCATTTAAGAATCGTATTGGTAAAGTTTCTTATGAGATGCATTACCTCAGAAGGAAGGTACAGTGTTGTGGTCTACAATATAATGTCATCATTAGAGATTGTGTTTATTGCTACAAGTTTAACTTAGTTTTAACATATGCTAAACATACTACAAAAGTTTTGGTCTGCCATAATAACTTCACACAAACTAGCATACGTTACTTTAGGTGGCTTCATACGCTGGAATATTTTACCAGTTCAATATGAGAATAGCTATTCTTCCTGTCATTACTGAACGACTTTCTCACATGTCTGTTCATCTCTGGGAATGCATAATTCTATTTGGGGCTATTTCCTGCTGCTGTCACATTGCTACTGCAATTGTTTTAGCACTACTAAAAATACCTCTCCCAAGTGGCCATGTACTAGCAACATTTTTTAGATCACATATTTTGTGCCATCGTAGTGCACCAGATGGCATGGTCCCAATGCCAAACCTGCAGAATATCAGAATGAACTTATTTATCATTACTAATGTTGATTTGAACTTGGATCATTGCTATTAACAACATGAAATTAATTACTACAGCTTCCAATCTATGGACATAATGTGGTTAAAGGTTTTGTCCAATTCAATATCTCATGTTCACTACTATTTCCTATCAGAGAGAAATATATCCAGGGTGAATAACAAAACAAAGCAACCTATGAAGTAATAAAGAATACAACAAAATGATTAAACAAATAAAGGAAGGGACGAACACCTCTGTAAAAATCTGACTGGGAAAACAGATTTTGAAAAAGACAACCTGTTGAGAAGCAGAATATAAAAGCCCTGAATCTAAAATGATAGTTTTTTTTTAAATCTAGTTTTCCTCTACCTCCTCCTCCCACACCAAGCAGCAATATTGGTGCTGCATGAGGGGTTAACTTTAACCTTTAGCCTGTTGAGTACAGAGTAGAAATCTGTGCATAGCCGGCTAAGAATTAACGTGCAGTTTGTAATCAACTGAGTACTCAAATTATTTTCTACAATTTATTTTAACTAAAAGGAACAAAATATCAAGAGGGTTTTTACAGTTTAAATTGAATTAATACTGAAAAATTCAAGACCTAATGATCAAATAATACATTTTAAATATCACATTTAAAAAAAAACACATAAATAAAATCTACTGGGAACCCACAAGCTCTAATATTAGCATGTTAGATTCCCATTTATAGGTGTTGAGTACATTCTATCCATGACTGACACTTAAGCTTGGCCTCCCTCCAAGTCCTGTCTTCCTAACTGAATGAGGGTAGGATGGAGGGAGCAAAAGGTGGTAAACCCCAATTAAAATCAAGACAAAAATAACTAAATAAGCCGATTGTGGAGTCATGTGGTGGGATTTCCCTTTCAATTCCTGCCATTTAACTGCTGCACGTATCTGAAAATTGGGCTGGGACCTGACGTGCCAGATCCCCGCCCATTTGAACATGCACAGCGATAGTCCGGCATCAATTCTGCCAAAAACGCCCCCCAACTATGAGTAGATGTATTAAAATGAAGCAATAATGACAGTGTGACACCATGGGCTCGATGTTACCAGGCCTGCGGGTTTCCGGCGGGTTGGGTTTCGGGAGCGTGGTCAACACGCTCGGCGAAATTAGTGGGTTGCCCGCGCGATCGTAGCACTAATAGGAATCAATTACCTGCTCCTCCGGGGTCCGCGGCGCTGGCTTGCGCGTCGGGCGGGCTGCGCATGCGCAGTACGATCTGTCAGCTGGAGGCTCTCTAGTTAAAGGGGCAGTCCTCCACTGACAGATGCTGCAACCAATGGAACACATTACAGCATGGAGCAGCCCAGGGGGAAGGCTGCTCCCAGTTTAATGATGCCTCACCCCAGGTATCATCAGATGGGGTGAGGAGGAGGGGGAGGACACAGATCTTCCCCCCGGCGGGCGGGAGGAAGCGGCCTGCCTCTGCCACCAAGAAGGCCTGGCTCGAGGTGGCAGAGGGGGTCACCTGCGCCACCAACATATGGCCCACCTGCATACAGTGCAGGAGACGCTGCAATGACCGCAGTAGGTCAGCCACAGTGAGAACACGAAGTCTTTCCCCTACACTCCGTCTGCCACAACACTGCCCCCACCCCACATCTCCTTCGGCACCGCCAACACTACTCTGTCACATCACCCTTCATACCCACTCAAACCCCATCCTCAGCTTACCTCCACCTACTCACCTCGCCAGTACTCATCCTGCCACTAACACGCAACCCAATCCTCATACAATCTCATTGCTCCATCCCATACTCACCCTCTCGTGCATCTCCCTCACGGCCAGCCTCACTCAACCTGCCACCACCTGTGCTGCAGCCACAGGGCATGCATCACATATGTGCAGTAGGCAGCGTTCGGCAAACGTGTCGTGAGCATGAAGGGGGTGCACAAGGGTGTCTGAGGGTTTGTCCTGGGTGTTACCTATATTGAATTTCAGAGCAACAAACAGCACACATTATATTGACACCACCACTGCCATGTCTCCGCGAATCCTGTCCGTTGTGTCCAATAATGCCCGCTCCTGGGTATCACTATGAGGACCCACCACTGATGCCACCCATCGTGTTACTGCAGAGTAGGTGCAGGTGTATTTGCAGGGCTCTTCCGCGCAGACGACTGAGAGACATCGGCGGTGTAGCCGGCTGCACCCTGGAAGGATGCGGAGGAGAAGTTGTGGAGGGCAGTGGTGACTTTGACAGCGACAGGTAAGCAGTTGGTGCTGGGGCCAGCCAGGAGCAGCTCGGCATGAAAGAGCCTGCAGATCTCCACGACTACATGTCGAGCGAATCTGCGCCTCCCTGTGCACTGCTGCTCGGAGAGGTCCGGGGAGCTGCACCTCGGTCTGTGGACCATGTGGCGAGGGTAGTGCCCTCTGCGATGCGTCTCTCCCTGCGGTAGCCCTCCCTCCTGCTGTGCAGGTGGGCGTGCAACAACACCGTGTTGGGGGGCTCCACGTCTGCGGCGGACGGCGTGGACTGCGAGGCTGCTGGGGCTGGTCATGCTGTTCGTCCTCCGAGGGTGTCCACGCACCACCCATCTGGCAGGTGTTGGTCTGAGGGGTTGTGCAGGGTAGGTGGGTGGTTCCTCGGACTGGGGCTGCGGTTTCGTGTCGGTCTGTCCTCTGGCTTGGCGGGGGGTGGTGGAGGGCAGGGGTTGCCCTATGTGACGCGGTGGCCTCCTGCGTGGGTGAGGGCTCTCCCCCGTGGAGTGCACCTTGGCACCTGCCACAGGCTGCTGGCTGCAACACGCCTGGTTGGAGAGAGACTGTTTCCCCCAGTGTGTGAAACTCACTGCCTTGAACCTAAAATCCCACACTTCCTCTTTTGACAGCTGCTTCAGCTCATTAAATGACCTCAACAAGCAAGGTAAGTACACTCAAGTGGAACCCCGCTGGCTTTAATTGCCTGCGGGATTCCCACCAGCGGGGCTTGCGCGCGCAGCCCCGCACGTCAGCGCGGTACCCGGAAGTGGCCGGGATTTCGGCGCGATCCGGTCACGTGACCGGATATCGGGATTTTCGGGGCCCCCCCGCTGGAAACCCGCAGGAAACCCCCATGCGAAAATCGAGCCCCATATGTCACATTTTCCATCATTACAACCTTGGCAAAGCTGGATGTTGTATATGTCTGCGCACAACAGATATCCACCTTTGCATAACGTGTTTCAAAAATTGAATTGGCTGCAGCAGGCACTGAAATCGATGCAGGGACAATTGATCAACACATTTACAGTGGCAGATTTTCACATTTTTTGGGGGTATTACATATTTTCATTCTGGGATGCTGTCTGGCCCTTTAAACTGCTGCACGTATCTGATTCGTGCATCAGCCATTCTCTTCTCTCACCTCACCCATTAGCGCTTCTACACCAATCAGAGGTAGGAACACTCCTGGCAGCCAGCTGAAAATATTTAAAAGAGGCTAATACCAGAAAATTTATCAGTGTCAATAAAGTTGGCATTAATGCCGCTATGCTACATTTCAACCAGGGAAGTAGCTGAAGAGGAACATCTAAGCTATGCAGTACTACTTACATTACTCCCAGAAGCAGAGCTCTACCTAGCTGTTCTTAACCGAACAGTTCCCTTTTAATGCACCTATTTTTTAATTGAGAGAATTAGCTCAGCACTTGCAGTCCTTCTACAACAGACAGTGGTAAATCCATCACTTTAGGTTGAAGTCCCTTCAGTTCCATTCCTGCCAAGCACTTTCAAGGCTGGATTTCAAAGGACAAAGTCTGTGACCAATGCTAGACTGATAGCCAGACAGCCCTATTAGAATCACACCATGTATCAATGAGAAAACTGCTATATAATATTCATCAGAAATCAGCAAATGTACTGAACCTAAAAAAAAATGGATGAATGTAGGTTCATAGTTCTTTGTAACCAATTTGAAATAGCCTATGGATGCTGAGACTCTACCTTTAGCCAGTTTTCCCACGGGCTTGAGAAGAAGCCATTATTGTCTGAGCTTGATCCTTCAACAAAGGACAGTGGTCAGTCCAGTCACAACCAATCAGTATGATGCCTGTCCTCTTCATGTCAGGGGCATGCAAGTCTAATTCTAATTAGTTTGAATGATTATGGACACATTGCTTAAGACTGGTTTGCAGACAAAGGGAAATATTTGTTTTCCAGTGCTTTACATACTCAAAACTACTGCTACATCATTGTCAGGAAAAGAGACATGGTACATACTGTTCAAAAGTTTAACTGCTATTTGGCAACTTTAACTTTTAGTTTTTGAACAAATGGCCATTACAAAAAGAACAAATGTTTGATGAGGATGGTCAGGTTGAATGATCCTCTCATACCTGTGCCTAGAAAATGTGAATCCATAGTTCTTTGTGGAATGTGGATATGATAGTGTATCTTTTCCAAATGTTATATATATATATATATATATATATATATGCAGTGTCATTGATGTTCTGGGCAGAAAATTCATGCAGCTGGTTTGTAACTTAACTTGGGGAGGGGGAATGCTTTCATGTGTTTTAATCACACAAAATTAGGTGTATTCTCAGAATTTGATGTCACATATCTACAGGGTTCTACGGGGTTCTACAGGAACTGGCAATCTTCCAGTACGTTACTCAAGGGGCCATTCTTCATATGACACTGAGTGTTAACAGCTATTTTAAAAAATTTGTTCTTGAGATTTGGGCGACATTGGCAGCGTCACATTTATTACCCATGTTGCGTGGTTGCGCTGAGAAGATGGTGGTGGGCTTTCTTCTTGAATTGTTGCAGTCTTGTGGTGGTGGTCCTCCCACAATGGTGTTAGGTAGGGAATTTCAGGATGTTGACCCAGTGATGATGAATGAGTGGCCATACATGTCCAAGTTAGGACAGTGTGTGACTTGGAGAACTTGTAGGTGATGGTGTTCCCACAACATTGCTGTTCTTGTTCTTCTTGGTGGTAGAGGTTGTGAGAAAGGGAGCTGCTGTCAAAGTAAACATGGTGAGTTACTGCATTGCATCCTGTAGATAATACATACTGCAGCCACTGTGTACCAGTAATGAAGGGGATGGATATTGAGTTGAGTGGCAGGGATACCCAACTAAGCAAACTGCTCTATCATTGATGGTGTTGAGCTTCTTGAGTGTTGTTATAGTTGTACCGATTCACACAAGTGGTGAGTATTCCATCACACGCCTGACTTGAGCCTTCTAGATGAAGGAGAGTTTTGAGTGTACTCAGGAAGTGAGCCATTCATTGCAGAGTACCCAGTTCATGGTGTTGATATGGCTGGTCCAGTTAAGCTTCTGGTCAAAGATGACTCCCAAGTTGTTGACGGTGGGGAATTTGGTGATGGTGGTGCTGCTGCTAAAGGTTGGGGAGGGAGGTATTTGGGTTTTTTCTTATTGGAGATGGCCTGGCCACTTATGTGGTATGAATGTTATCCACCACTCAGCCCAAACTTTGTCTCTTATACTCGTGCTGGGCTCCACCATGGTTGAGGAGAAATATGTTCATGGAGCTTCCTCGTCTTGAGTTAGTTGGTCTGATTGTCTATCGCCATTCACAATTGGATGAGGTAGGACTTGCTCTGATCTGTTGGTTGTGGGACTACTTGGGTCTGTCTATAATGTGCTGCTTTGGTGTTTAACATGCAGGTAGCCTTCTACTGTAGCTTCACCAGGCATTCTGAGGTATGCCTGGTGCTGCTCTTGACATGCTTTTCTACACTCTCTATTGAACCAGAGATAGTCTCCTGGCTTGATGCTGATGGAGGAGTGAGAGATGTGTCGGTTCAAGAGGTTATAGATTGAGGCAGTATACAATTCTGATGGTGCAGTGTCTCAGGAATACTCTGTTTTATCCTGTTAGATCTGGCCTTGGTCTGTCCCATTTAGCATCACAGTAATGACACACTACACGATGGAGGGTATCCTCACTGGAGGACATTATTCACATGGACTGTGCAGTGATCACCCCTCCCAAAACTATCATGGACTTTTACGTCTGTGACAGGTAGGTTGATGAGGAAAAGTCAAGCAGGTTACTTCCTTGTATTTGACGAATGAGAGAGAGTATCACAGCTGATCCTGATCCAGTATCCACAGATGAACACTTTCTACCAGTGTAAAAATCAACAACAACTTGCATTTATATGGTGCCTTTAACGTAGTAAAATGTCGCGAGGCGCTTCACAGGAGCGTTATCAAACAGAATTTGATACCGAGCCACATAAGGAGACATTAGGACAGGTGACCAAAAGCTTGGTTTTGAGAAGCGCCTTACAGAAGAAGAGAGAGGTGGGGAAGCATAGAGGTTTAGGGAGGGAATTCCTGGTGAAGCTACAGTAGAAGGCTACCTGCATGTTAAAGCTTAAGGCCTAGGCAGCTGAAGGCACGGCCGCTAATGGAGCAATTAAAATTTAGGATGCGCAAGAGGCAAGAATTGGAGGAGTGCAGAGATCGCGGAGGGTTGTAGGGCTGGAGGAGGTTACAGAGATAGGGAAGGGCGAGGCCATGGAGAGATTTGAAAATAAAGATGAGAATTTTAAAATCAAGGCATTCCCAGACCAAGATCCAATGTAGGTCAGCGAGCACAGGGGTGATGGGAGAACGAGACCTGGTGCAAGTTAGGATATGGGTAGCAGAGTTTTGGATGAGCTGAAGTTTATGGAGGGTGGAAAATGGGAGGAGAGCATTGGAATAAACGAGTCGAGAGGTAACAAAGGCATGGATGAGAGTTTCAGCAGCAGATGAGCTGAGGCAGGGGTGGAGATGGGCGATGTTATGGAGGTGGAAGTAGGCAGCTTAGGTGATGGAGCGGATATGGGGTCGGAAACTCATCTCAGGGTCAAATAGGACACCATGGCTGCAAACAGTCTGGTTCAGCCTCAGACAATGGCAAGGGAAAGGGATTAAGTCAGTGGCTAGGGAATGGAGTTTGCGGCCGGGACCTATGACAATGGCTTCAGTCTTCCCAATATTCAGTTGGAGGAAATTTTTGCTATATTGGACAAGCACTGTGACAAATGAGAGATAGTTGAGGGGTTGAGAGATGTGGAATCTGACGTATTTTCTTATGATGTCGCCGCGAGGCAGCATGTAGATGAGAAATAGGAGGGGGCTGAGGATAGATCCTTGCGGGACCCCAGAGGTAACGGTATGGGAGCAGGAAGAGAAACCATTGCAGGTGATTCTCTGGCTACGACTGGATAGATAAGAATGGAACCAGGCGAGCACCATCTCACCAAGCTGGACGACGGAGGAGAGGCGTTGGAGGAGGATGATGTGGTCAACCATGTCAAAGGCTGCAGACAGGCCGAGAAGGATGAGGAGGGATAGTTTACCATGGTCGTAGTCACATAGGATATCATTTGTGACCTTGATAAGGGCCGATTAGTACTGTGGCCGGGGCAGAAACCTGATTGGAGGGATTCGAACATAGAGTTGCGGGAAAGATGGGCATGGATTTGGGAGGTGACTACAAGGATTTTGGAGAGGAAAAGGATGTTGGAGATGGGGTGGTAGATTGCAAGGACAGAGGAGTCAAGGTTGGGTTTTTTGAGGTGGGGGGTTGATGACGGTAGATTTGAAGGGGAGGGGGACAGTACCTAAGGAGAGGGAACCGTTAACAATATCAGCTAACATGGGGGTCAAGAAGGGAAGTTGGGTGGTCAGCAATTTGGTGGGTATAGAGTCGAGGGAGCAGGAGATGGGTCTCATGGTCAAGATGAGCTCGGAAAGGGCATGAGGGGAGATAGGAGAGAAACTAGAGAAAGGTGCGAGTTCAAGGCTAGGGCAGGGGGGAATCTTCGAGAATGTTTGGCTTGGTGGGCTGGGGGAAGGGAGGCAAGTGCAGACGCAGCTGAACGGATGGTCTCAATCTTAGTGACTTCTTAGTGACAAAGAAGTCCATGAGCTCCTTGCACTTGTTGTTGGAGGTGAGGGTGGAGGAGGGAGGGGAGAGGAGTTTAAGAAGACAATTTGTAATAGAGAAGAGAAGCCGGGGGTTATCTTTGCATTCCAGGATGACCCTGGAACAGTGAGCAGTTTTGGCAGAGGAGAGCAGGACC
The DNA here is from genome assembly GCF_035084215.1 of Heptranchias perlo. Lineage (NCBI taxonomy): Eukaryota > Metazoa > Chordata > Chondrichthyes > Hexanchiformes > Hexanchidae > Heptranchias > Heptranchias perlo. Next base: position 27,811,577 of record NC_090337.1, on the reverse strand, counting down.
TAATAGTGCTTTATGTGATCCAGCCAGATCTGACGATGAATGGCTAAACTAGTTGTCTGCCATAAACGTTCAAGTCTGCGTCCCTTGGACTCAAGGGAGTGGAGATGAGGGCTGTACCAGGGAGAATGACCAGGGCGAGAAAGAGCAATGGTTTTAAAGGGGACAAGGGCATCAAAGGTAGAGGTGATTGAGCAGATCGGTAGCTGCAGAAATGTTGTGGTGAATGGAGGGCCAAAGGCTAGACAGTTGGGAATTTGAAAGTGCCATTGTAAGTGACTTACAAAAGAGAGATTTTTCCAGGGGCGAACACTGAAGGAAGTGGGGTTGGGAGGGAGAAGAGGCTATGGGTGGAGTAGGATACAAGGAAGTGATCAGAGATGGCCTTATCCGTGATCAACACAATGGTGTAGAGAGGCCAAGTGAGATGGCAAGGTCAAGGGGATGGCCATTTATATGGATAGGGGAGTTTATATGGAGGGAGAGATTAAGGGAGGAAAGGAGGGCAGTGAACTCAGAGGAGAGAGAACATGATAAGTTGAGATGAAGTTCGAAATCACTGAGGATGAGAAGTCGTTCATGCAGAGGCAGGAGGAAAGCAGTGAAGATATCTCAGTGAGAAACTTGGTGTGGTACTAGGGTGGGTGGGAGAGAATGAGGATTTTAAAGGAGAGGTGAGAGGGAAGGAACAAGGTGAGATGCTCAAAGGAAGAGAAGGTGCCAGAGGAGTAGGGGGACAGACTAAGGTGTGATATGGTGATAATGGCCACACTGCAACTACGACAGTCTGGGCGGGCAAGTGATGGAACATATAGCCAGGCAGAGAGGCTTCATTAAGGGGAAAGGTGTCATCACCCATCAGCCAGGTTTCCGCCAAGGCCATGATGTCGATGCGATCATCCACAATTAGCTCATGGATGGCAGGGGCCTTGTTCAGAAGTGAACGGACATTCTGGAGGGAGATGTGGAGAGGGGCGGCGATAGCTGATCTTTTGGCAGAATCCACAGGGTCAGTGTTGGGAGGGGGAGTGGGATGGGAAGGAGATTGGCACAATTAGCCCCCTGCGGATGCAGTGGGTAGCAAAGTCGGTGAGAGAGTAGGATGGGGCAGTTGGGGTTGCTGCTGGTAAGGGGGTAGCGACAAGTGCCTCGATTGTCCCTTCGGAGGATGCCAAGAGAGGCAAAGAGGGAAGCTGTAGGTTTATCTAAGAGGGATTCAAGCCTGGGATGGTGGCAGGAAAGTAGGAAGGCTGAGGAGTGCTGAAGGATTGGTGTAGGGATTTGGGAGGGGGGGGCAGAGTACCTGGGGAGAAATAAAAGGAGGCATGTTGACAGGAAAGAGCTGCCTAGGAGGGCTAAAGAGAAAAGAAGAAAAAAGGTGAAAAAAGGGGGAATTGGAAATGATGGGCTCGGGTCCGGAGCAGCAGCCAAGATGTGCACGCAAATGGACACGGGGAAACTCAAGTTACCTAGGCATGGTTACATAGCAAGTTTGGGATAGGTATGTCCTGGTAATAAACAGGGAATAGAGAGGAGACAATAGGAGGGGGTCCAAGGTTAAAGTCAGAGGTCCCGTGGTGGGATAAAGTTGATGTAGATTGGGTGGAGTCAGCTTGGAGCATCGACGACCTGATGTCCAGGTTCGGGGACAGGTGTGGAGGTGGAGTGAATCCAGAAGTTATTTGAAGGGTAGTGTATTAGAGGACGCATTGCTAGAGGTATTTCCGTGGAAATGAAGAGCTGGGAGGTGTGCAGAATCGATCACAGGGCAGAAAAACGGTGGCGAAGTTGGAGGCCACTACAAGATCCAGAAGCGGCGGAGAACAAGGACAACAGCAACTTGCATTCTATAGCACTTTTAACATAGTAAAACGTCCCAAGGCGCTTCACAGGTGCGTTATCAGAAGCAGGGTCCCTGCCTGATTTCCCATCCCCACACCTCCACTATCTTGAAGATCAATTGTAGTGCCCCCATCACTATCCTAGCTAAGAGCAACTGTCTCATCACCAGCCAGGTGTTTATGACTCAGTAACTTTTACCACTGAGTCATCAGGGAGAGCTGTAAAACTTACTTGGCTTTAGACATGATGAGCTCAATATGTTATTGAGAAAATTAGATTTTACTTATAAAAATATTCATAATTTTTTCAGGTATTACTTATTTTATATGAACCAAAATAAAGCTGTAGGCTCATCCACCTTTAAGTCAATAGTAATTAGCCTTTGCTAACATAGGCAAAATGTTATCTTGCTGCAGAGTGCAAAGGCTAGTTGTACCAGTATTAATGTAGTTTCACAGCCAACACTGGAACTTTCCTTGGGTGTATAATGAGGTCCAAAAATGTAAACCATGAGTGATACTGACATTCTCTAAATCACTAGTGGGATAACGCATGAAAGACTCTGTTCAGTTTTGTTCATTGTACTCAGAAAAAAAGATAGAGATGCTGAATAATAAACAGACATAGTTCCACTTTATTTGGATTTGGATATCTTTTTATTTTCATTACTTTAATGGAGGACATCTAACTTCCGCAAATGATACAGTTTAAAAATAAATGAATTTTTTTTTAGTTAATATGTGAGTGTAGCGTATAGGGGCATAGAATGATACAGCACAGAAGGAGACCATTCGGCCCATTGTGTCTGTGCCAGCTCTTTGAAAGAACTATCCAATTAGTCCCACTCCCCTGCTCTTTCCCCATAGCCCTGCAAATTTTTCCACTTCAAGTATTTATCCAATTCCCTTTTGAAAGTTATTATTGAATCTGCTTCCACCATTCTTTCACGTAGTGCATTCCAGATCATAACAACTCACTGCGTAAAAATTTTTTTCCTCATGTCGCCTCTGGTTCTTTTGCAAATTACCTTAAATCTGTGGCCTCTGGTTACTGACCCTTCTGCCACTCGAAACAGTTTCTCCTTGTTTACTCTTATCAAAACCCTTCATGATTTCGAACACCTCTATCAAATCTCTTCTTAACCTTCTCTGCTCTAAGGAGAACAACCCTAGTTTCTCTAATCTGTCCACATAACTGAAGTCTTTCATTCCTGGTACCATTCTAGTAAATCTCCTCTGCACCCTCTCTAAGGCCTTGATATTCTTCCTTAAGTGTGGTGCCCAGAATTGGACACAATACTCTAGCTGGAGCCTAACCAGTGTTTTATAAAGGTTTAGCATAACTTCCTTGCTTTTGTACTCTATGGGCTCAATTTTCAAAGTTAAAAATGGGGTGGGTTGGGGGTAGGGGGCCATTGAAAATTGCCACCATTTCAGACCAGCCCCTAATCCACCTCCAGCCCACCCATCTCCGGTTTTCACCGTGGCAGGAAGAGGGGCGGGCGACTAACCTGCTCCCAGGAGGCGGATCAGTCCTTAAAACCTTTCAAGGAGGCTTCAGGCCTTCATTTTTCTCGAATTCCTGATTTCAACCCCGGGGGGCCAGGATTCCCGGACTTTTTATTTTATGCCTTGTGAAAGGAGGCAAGAAAGCCCGAGACTAACAGGTAGGTGCCTAGAAAGGTAGAGCTTGTGGGCCCAGAGGAGCAGGAGTGCTTCCCCCAGGCCCAACAAGCCTACCTGCACCAACCCCCCAACGATCGCGGACCACCGATCGCGGACCCTCCTCTCCTGATCACGGACCCCTCTCCCCTGATCATGGACCCCTTCCCCCAATCGCAGATCCTCTCCCCCAATCCTGTCCCCAACTCCCGACCCCGATCCTTCCTCTCTGATCCCCCGATCCTCCCCCCACTCCGATCCTCCCACCCCCGATCCTCCCTCAACTCCAATCCTCCCACCCTGACCCCGATACTCTCCCCACTCCGATCCACCCACCCCGATCCTCCCCCCACTCCGATCCTCCTACCCCCAACCCCGATACTCCCCCCACTCCGATCCTCCTACCCCTGATCCTCCCCCCACTCCAATCCTTCCACCCCCGATCCTCCCCCCACTCCGATCCTCCGACCCCCAACCCCCGATCCTCCCCCTCATCGATCGCGACCCCCACAATGACCCCCGATCCCGACACCCCCCATGACTGACCTCCGATCCCATCCCCCACAACTCGACCCCTGTGCCAACCTATGCCCACCTGTGCCAACTTATGCTTACATGTGCCAACTTATGCCAACCTATGCCCTAACATTCTCCTGTGCCCACCCATGCCCCCCACACCCACCCATGCTCCCCCCCCGCATCCATACAAACAAAGACTTACCTGCAGACTTATCTGAAGACATCCTCTCCCTGGCTGGTCTCCCATCCGACTGAGACCAGCCTGTCAATCAGCCAGTCAGTCGGATGGAAAAGTGACAAAAAATAGATGTCCTTACGTCAAAATCGTAAGGATGTCCGGGAAACACATACTAATGAGCTTCCCGACCTCAGTTTGACCCCCCCACCCCTTTCCCGGCTCCGTTTTAAAATTGAGCCCTATGTCTCTATTTATTTATAAAGCCAAGGATCCCTTATGCTTTTTTAACAGCCTTCTCAACTTGTCCTGCTACCTTCAAAGACATCTGTACGTACATCCCAAGGTTTCTCTGTTCCTGCACCCCCTTTAAAATTGTACCATTTAGTTTATATTGCCTCTCCTCATTTTTCCTACCAAAATGCATCATTTCACACTTCCCTGTGTTAAATTTTATCTGCCATGTGTCTGCCCATTTTACCAGTCTGTCTGTGTCCTCCTGAAGTCTGTTACTATCCTCCTCAAGTTTACTACATTTCCAACTTTCGTATCATCTACAAACTTTTAAATTATACCTTCTATACCCAAGTCCAGGTGATTAATATATATCAAAAAGTCATGATGTGGAGATGCCGGTGATGGACTGGGGTTGACAATTGTAAACAATTTTACAACACCAAGTTTTAGTCCAGCAATTTTATTTTAAATTCACAAGCTTTCGGAGGCTTCCCCCTTCGTCAGGTGAACGATGTGAAAATCGTTCACCTGACGAAGGGGGAAGCCTCCGAAAGCTTGTGAATTTAAAATAAAATTGCTGGACTATAACTTGGTGTTGTAAAATTGTTTACATATATCAAAAAGAGCAGTGGTCCCAATGCCGACCCCTGGGGAACACCACTCTATACTTCTCTCCAGTCTGAAAAACAACCAGTCACCACTACTCTCTGCTTTCTGTCCTTAGCCAATTGCATATCCATGCAGCAACTACCCTTTTAATCCCATGGGCTTCAATTTTGCTAACAAGTCTATTATGTGATACTTTATCAAACGCCTTTTGAAAGTCCATATACACAACAACAACTACCTTCATCAGCCCTTTCTGTTACTTCATCAAAGAACTCAATCAAGTTAGTCAAACACAATTTGCCTTAAGTGCATAAATGCCCCATGTTATCTGCACATCTGTGAAGTTGAGTATTTTTCTGTTATTGTGTGGCACTGATTGATGAGAACGTGCAGACATAAGCAATGAATACAAATATTTTTATTTTGGGGATGTTCCCATTTTTTCTGCCAAAGCATATAATGAGGGTTTAGAAATTCAATTCACTAGTTTCACTTTCTACCTTCTGTACCAAAATCAACCTGATTTCAATTTTCTAGAATAATCATGTGCATATTTGCTCAGCACTTTATTTATCACTTTTGAGCAATATTCAGCCTGGCTACTTTGGGGTCCATTATGCCATGATATATAGAGGTTACGCTATTTTGCTGCAGCATGCACTAATTGAAAACTCAATATTGCTGCAGTTTAAATCACATGGTAGCACACTAGCCTTTGTGCTCCTCTGCATATAATTATACACTTGGTTTTAACAGTAGCCAACAGGGCAATTATTTAGATTTGCAGCGCAGTTTGAAGTAACATCTGAACAAATGCAATTTTAACAAAAGCAATAGCTTGTTGTAGTGTATATAATTACCCATAAGAGGAACCTGTAATTGCTGTATTTATTCTGTTGTATGGATGGATATAAATTATATTTATGTTTAAAAAGGCCTAATCAAGTCATTCGAAGTTTTATTTCCTTTTTATAATTCTTTCCTTTTACAAAGTGAGTTTGTTTGCTAGGAAAAATGTGGCCACAGAGAGGAAATACGTTTGTGGCAAAAGAATGACCTTTAAGTCACATACAACTGAAGCCATTGGAAGAGAAAGCAGAATAGATTTGTATTCTGGTAGTTATGTTATGAAAAGGGTGTTTTGTCAAGGAAACAAAATGATTATTGCAATCTTTTCGATAGAAAACGTACTGTACTTTTTGATCAAAGAGCGAGCAGCCTAACTGCAGCTGATGCATTTACTGCTTATTTTCTTAAACTGTGTTTTTTAAATTCTGAAACAACACTGAATATATGGAGTCTGTGTACTGAAGACAGTGTGAGATTTTTCCAAAATGTCATAACCTTCTTGAGTAATAAGATAGTCTTATGACTGAAACCTATGCAGCGTTTTGGGAAATCGTTGCAGATTTTAATTCCCGAGCATTTCTGTTACTTGACAATGTAACTTTATCTTGGTCCTGAACTTGACTCACTGTTGACTCTGTTACTCTCCCCGCAGATGAAATCATGCAGCAGGAAATAAGACCCCTTCTTGCAGTTGATATCATTGAACAGCTACAGAAACAGTTTGCTATCCTATCAGGTAAGAAATAGGAAGCATTTTCTTCTTTAGTCATTGATAACTGGAACACTATAGAAAAGTTTCTTAGTTCAGAATTTCAATTGGAGGTTAATGTGGTGCAGTGCTACAGGCGGTCAGCTAAACTCATGATCTGCTTGTCCTCAGGACTAATGGTCAATTAATAAAATGTATCTATGTTGTAGCTAAAATAACAATGAATATATTGTGCTCAATAGAGTATTTTGCAATTGTACTGCATTTTTCCCAGTTTATGGTTAATGGTAAGCGAGCTTAGTTAACTTATAAACTTGCAAACTTAGTTTGTAAATGGGGCAAATGTACTCCCGGTTATATTAATATTCTACCAATAGCGTAATGCCTCTAAGTGACTGATCCAGGAAGTACAGTGATGGCAGCAGTAAAAGCAGATTGTTCAGCATTTCTGGCTTGAGAGCAGGAGGAGCTGCATTGTGGTGGACAAAACAGAAAAAAAATACAAAACAATTATTTGGTAATGTTTTCTAATATATTGTTATATTAAAAGAGCACATATTAAATTTATTCAATCTTTCTCTCTGATATGAGGAATCAGTTTCGCTGATCTTGTCTGTACTGCCTCTAGGTCTTGGAATTGGTTAGAGTTGGCTGTGCACATTTTTAATTGTATTGCCATTTACATTTTACTGATCGAGAGGAATTGACTATTTAGGAATTTTCAAAGCTTTAAAATCACACACAAATATTGAGAGACTAGTGAGCAATGCTTTGCGTAAGTATTTGAACAGCATGCATAGAGGCCCCAACTCCATCACAAACGTGCATTTCATTATTGCCACTATTGGATTGCAATTGGGGCTGTTCCAGCACCTGTTCTATAAATAACAACAATTTCCATTTATACAGTGCCTTTAACATAGAAAAACTTCAATGTATTCAGAGGCATGACAAAAAATGGATGCTGAGCCAAAGGAAATATTAGGAGGGGTGACCAAATGATTGGCCAAAGAGGAGGGTTTTAAGAAGCAGGGGCGCACTGGCTCCCTCAAAGGCATGGGATTCGTTGGGATTCTCATGGAAAAAGGGAGACAATGACAATACAGCATACTAGAACCACTCGTGGGGAAACTCGGGAAATTTCCCGATTCCCCATAAGGCCAGCCCACCCCTGTTAAAAAGGCTCATAAAGGTGAATAGGGAGATGGAGAAGAGGAAGGATTTAGGGATAGAATTCCAGAATGTTCCTATGCAGCCACTGGTGAGGTGAAGGGAGAAAGTATGCACAAGGAATGGAGAGTTCAGGGGAAGAGTGGTTGTATCACTCAAAGAGGTTATATAGATAAAGAGGGGTGACGCTATTTTGGCATTTAAACACAACAATGAAAATTTTTAATTTGAGGCGTTGGGAGACTGGCAGCCAATGTTGGTCAGTGAGGATAGAAGTGATGGGTGAGTGGGATTTGATGAATCACAGGATACGTGCAGCAGAGTTTTGGATGAACTGAAGCTTTTGGAGGGTGGATGATGGGGCCAGCCTGGAGAGCATTAGAATAGGTGAGTTTGGAGGTGACAAAGGTATTGCTGAAGTTTTCAGCAGCTGATGAGCTGAGGTAGGGGTGGAGGCAGGTGACGTTATGGAGGTGGAAGTAGGCGGATGTTATGATGGGTCAGAAGCTCAGCTTGGGGTCGGATAGGATGCTGAGGTTGCAAACAGTCTGGTTCACTGTGGGAGTACGAGTAGGCTTGACTTTCCTTTTATTCTTATCTCTCCAGTTTCTGTAGGCCTATCCAAAGGCGATAAAGAATATATGAAACTGATGCAATTCAACAGAGACTGTTGGGGGCCTGTTTTCAAAGCGAGACAAAAATAAGAAAAAGCAAATTTCAAATGTAACTTCACATCACTAAGAACTTAATTCCATATGGAGACTGCTTTCCAAGGGGATTGTAGTGATTACGATTTACCAAACTCTAATCAGATGAATAGGGCCTGATTTTGGTTTGCTGCAGTAATTGGGTGAGCGGGAGGCATTATCACTGCGCCCGATCACAGCAGCGAAAGGGCTGAACCATCTTGGTGGTGGGGCCTCATTAGCAGCGACTTACAGAATGTGTGCTCCGAGGCAGCTCACCAGTCAGGATGGGTGGGAAATTGATGGCTCCTACACCAAGCTGGCTGACAGTACGGACCTGGAGGGGGGGAAGTCGATCGTTTGACGGGGGGGCGGGGGGGTGGGTGGGGGGAGTGCACGCAGGAAGCTGAAACTTTTAAAACAAAATAACATATACAAAATAATCCCACACCCAAAAAAAAAGGTGAGTATCTAGGACTAACATACAACACATATTTCAATCTGCTTGTACGTGATGTGCTTCATGAAGTGGGGAGAGGGGAAATAACACATTTGCCATTGTGAAAACGGGATACTAAAACTCTGGAAGCCAATAATTTAATTTATTTACATTTCATACCAGGGTAGTGCAGCACCTTTGTGTGAACCTGCCATATCATGGAGTGATAGGACTTGGGTTCATGCCAGTGATCTAACACATGGTGAATTCCTCATCCTCACTGTGTCATCAGGGTTATAAGTGGCTGGGGAAGGAAGGAAAATTGAAACTGTTTAAGGTAATCACAAATGCAGTTGCAGCAAACAAAAATCATTTTTTAAAACCTAGCCTGTGGTTGTCAGTGTGTTTAATACATTACATTACATCTTAGAGGTGTTATGAATTTTGACAATTTGTTACAGTAGCAGTGAGACCAAATTCTGTAAGAATCTTTCCAGTGGTTTCGAAGCACAAGTTAAAACTACTCGCAAATGAAAAATCATAAATGAAAGGTATTTTTGTGTTTTGATTTGTTTTTGTTATTAGTGCCATTTTATAAACTTGTATCTCTTTGTTTCAGAACCCCAATCATTCCTTTTCAACATTTATGGGAAATGTTTCCATCATCATGCATGGCCTTTTTTTCCACAAATACACTTTAGTAAATGTTGCAACATTGTTATTTTTTGAAGTCTAGAATCCCATGTTCTTGTATAGTTACGGTCATCTCTACAGATGGGGTTGTTCATGAATGAGAAAATACCACCAGACTGGGCAATTTTTTGGACCCTAGTGTTGCTATTCACCCCAAAAAAATGTCAGGAATAGCTGGTCTGTAGTGAGAGCTGCTTCAAGAATAACAACTTTCCTCATGTTGACTTTTGGCTGATTGCCTGTTACTGATCTCCATGTAGCTTTGAACTCTGGACCTCTTCCATTCGTTTGCAGTCTCTGTGGGTGAAATTGTTCTTGCTGAAAGCAAATAACCATTAAGATAGCTGCAAAAAAAAAATCTGCTCAGGGCACCAATTACACCAAGGGCAGTCTGAAATAATATAAGATGGAGTTGGGCGTTGTATTTTCTTTTTTTCCCAGAAGCCTACCAGTCAATTTCCTACATTCATCCAATCAGTGACCTTTTTACATTTGGAATATTTGAATGGGCGCTAAATTGGGCCGTGTAGCGCCCGTTGTTTCGGCGCTACATGGCCTCTCCGACATCCAAGATGGCGTCTTGGATGCACATGCGCGTTTCCAGGGTGACGTGCACCAGATGCCATCTTGGTATAGGAATTAGCGCAGGCGCAGATAACGAACGCCGGAATTATGTAAAGTAGGGAGAAAATCAGTGTGCAACGCTGATTTAAAGTGATAGACACCATTTTGGGACTTAATGCTCAATGCAACCCACAGTCTTAGCCCCGACCATCTGAATGTGTCTTAGAGTGCCTGGAGGACCCCCCCACCAGCGCTATTTAAAAGGACCATGCAGGATTTACAGGTTAGTGGCTGGATTATTGTTTCTGGCTGCCGAGACATTTGTAACTGTTTTTGGAAGTCTCCTACACTTGAATACTAGGACACGGGGACATAGCCTAACATTTAGAGCCAGGATGTGCAGGAGTGAAGTTAGAAAATGCTTCTACACGCAAAGGATGGGAGACGTTTGGAACACTCTTCTGCAGACAGCAGTTGATGCTAGCTCAATTGTGAAAGTTAAATCTGAGATTGATAGATTTCTGTGAACCAAGGGATATGGGGCTAAGGTGGGTATGTGGAGTTAAGTCACAGGTCCACCATGATCTCATTGAATGGCGGAACAGGCTTGAAGGGCTAAATGCCACTGCCACTTGATATGCGCCACCTTCTCCTGCAAGAAAGCGTGACATGTGTCTGGGCGATGTGCCTGTCATGGTTGAATAGCTGCCAGTGTGTGTGACCTGTGAGTTGCGGGTGGGCGCCTTGAAACAGTGGTAATGTGTAAGGTGAGAGAAAGCATCTGGTTGGAAGAGTTGAATACTGATGGAAAGAGTTTGTTGGTATGTGGGGGATGGGGGGTGTGGTGTGTATTGCAGTTGGTAGGAGATGCCACTTGACAGTTGACCTCACTCACCTTGACCACTCATGTCAAAGCACTGAACTTCTTCCTGCACTGCATCCATCTTCATGATGCTGTGAGCCTGGCATTGACTTCGTCCCCTGCTGCCTCCCACTGCCTTTTGGATATATGTTTGGAGGGCCTCATGCCCCCCCCCCCCACCCTGCAGATATAGGATGTCCCTCCTTCTGTTCATCTCTTGCACCAAGGTCTGTCGTGCATCAGCAGAGAACCTTGGTGTATGCACTCTCACAGGCCTGGTACCAACTTGGATCGACAGATTAATGAGGTCTGGCGTGCAGATTGGAGGATGTGGGATTTAGTAGTGCGCAACCTTTATTCAATGTTTTAACATAACTCATCAGTGTGTAAAAAAGGGATGGGATCTGCATCTGTGTTTTACGTGTCCAATGTTTGATCTCTGTTCAGACTTCATGCAAACAGTAGACTGTTATTTTCAGCATATAACAGGTACCAGCTACCTTTAAGAGATTTCTAAGAAACATCCTCCCTTTAAGAGATTGAGCTTCCTTTGGTGGTGGAAAGTGCAAATTGCATTGATTCCACGTGCAAGGCCTGGAATGGAATGCTAAGTCCTGGGGTGGGCTGAAACTTGCGTCCTGCCTGCGCAGGGGCCATTAGGCGCGGGGTAATAGCACATCACGCCACCTGTGCCCAAAAACGGCCCCTATCCAATTTTTCCCCCATTATCTTTATAATGTGATAATATTTAAATAGCCTTTAGAAGAATAATGAACAAGATGGAACAATAGCAGAAATGTCTTATGACAAGCAGAGGAAAAGGAACAATAAAAAAAACCCACGAATGTTATCAGAGTATCAAATCATAGATATTCGCAACAAAAACATTCCTCCTACATGGGACCACAGGGGGGAGGCAAACTCACACACCCTTTTCTGTGTAAAACCATTGGCTTCGTTCCCAAAAAGATTAAGAATTGAACGTTGTCCAGAAAATTTATCTCAACATAAGAAATATAGTACAATAAGCATTTGCACTTTTATTACAAGCAGTTTTCCATCACTTTTAGACATGAAAGGAATAGTGCCAGAGGACTGGCGGACAGCTAATGCGATTCCTATATTTAAAAAGGGAGATAGAACAAGTCCAGGGAACTTCTAGACTTTATAATAAGATATGTTAAATTTTTATTTACACTAACATACAGAAGTTTACTTTAAATGAATGATTTGTACTTGTCTGCTACTGGGCATGACTTCTCTGTGGGCGTGCTTTCCATTCCCACAGTCTCTATCGATAGGAAGGAACCTGTGCTGAAATCACAGCGCTGAACTGAAAAAAAATTGAAAAGGGAGCAAGTGGGCGTGCGGGACAGCCTTGCCACGCCAGTCAGAGCAATTTCCAGTCCAATAAAGAATAGTCAGTATGAATTTCAAAGGGAAGGTCATGCTTATTGAATTTTTTGAAGAAGTAACAGAAAGGGTAGACAAGGGTAATGCGGTAGATATAATATATTTGGATTTCCAAAAGGCCTTTGATAAGATACCGCATAGCAGACTCATAACTAAGGTCAGAGCATGTGGAGTCAGGGAACAAGTAGTAAAATAGCTAGCAAGCCGGCTACAAAACAGAAAACAGAGAGTAGGGATTAAAAGTAGTTACTCAGACTGGCAAAAGGTGGGAAATGGTGTTCCACAAGGATCAGGGCTGGGACCATTGTTGTTCACCATTTACATAAATGATTGGACTGGGGAATCGGTAGTACAATGTCAAAATTTGCGGACGACAACAAATTGGAGTATATAGTTAATACTGGGGGGACTGCGATAAAATACAGGAAGACATTAATAAACTTGCAGAATGGGCGTGTAATTGGCAAATCAGTTTCAATATAGATAAGCGTGAGGTGGTATATCTTGTTAGGAAGAATAAGGGGCCATATACTCCTTGGAAAATAAGAGTCTAAATGGGGTAGATGAGCAGAAGGATCTGGGGGTACAGATATATAAATCACCCAAAGAAGCAACGCAGGTTAATAAGGCCATAAAAAAGGCAAACAAAACACCGGGATTCATTTCTAGAGGGATAGAATTGAAAAGCAGAGAAGTTACGTTCAACTTGTATAGAAGCTTGGTTAGACCATACTTGGAGTACTAGGAACAGTTCTGGTCTCCATAGTATAAAAAGGATACAGAGGCCCTGGAGAAGGTGCAAAAAAGATTTGCTAGGATGATACCAGAACTGAGAGGTCATACCCATCAGGAAAGATTGAACAGGCTGGGGCTTCTTTCTCCAGAAAAGAGAAAACTAAGGGGTGACCTGACAGAGGTCTTTAAGATTATGAAAGGGTTTGATAGGGTAAACATAGAGGAGATGTTTTCACTTGCAGGGGAGACCAGAACTAGGGGCCAGAAATAGAAGATAGTCACTAATAAATCCAACAGGCAATTCAGGAGAAATGTCTTTACCCAGAGTGTGGAACTCGCTACCATAAGGAGTGGTTGAGGCAACTAGCGTAGATACATTTAAGGGGAAGCTAGATAAACAAACGAGGGAGAAAGGAATAGAAAGATATGTTGATGGGGTTAGATGAAGAAGGGTGGGAGGATGCTTGTGTGGAGCCGGCATGGACCTGTTAGGCCTGTCGCCTGTTTCTGTGCTGTACATTCTATGTAATTCTATGTAACATCATTCATTATATTGCATCCACTGGACCATCCTTCTTTACTGATGCTACAAACCTAACCCCTTCCCCAATTCTGTGTTACAAACTTTGCTGTGGGTGAAGCTGTATGGATTCAATATCAGAGTAAAACTCAAACTAGAAAAAATAATGTGGAGATGCCGGTGATGGACTGGGGTTGACAATTGTAAACAATTTTACAACACCAAGTTATAGTCCAACGATTTTATTTGAAATTTACAAGCTTTCGGAGGCTTCCTCCTTCCTCAGGTAAATGTCAGATAACTTGGTGTTGTAAAATTGTTTAAAGTCAGCAGAAGAATGCTGCAGTGGGATACCATTAGTGACATAGTTAATATGTGGTTTTTAATGAAGATCGTGTCATTGATCTTTGCTGCTTGTTTGCTGGTAACACAGGACATCCTCATGATATGCTGATGTGCTTGTTTAGTTCCATGTAAGCCTAAATAGTTTTTTTGATGTTTGATAACTTCAGTGATGTAAACATTTTCACTCAGGAACTTAACATCACTGGGTGAATCTGATTTTTCTTATTTGTTCTTGAGATGTGGACAGTACTAGCAAGGTCACATTTATTGCCCATTCATAGTTGCCCTGAGAAGGCAGTGAGCCACCATCTTAAACTGCTGTAGCCTTTGTGCCGATGGTATTTCAACAATGCTGTTATGTAGGGAATTCTAGGATTAAGACTCAGAGATGATGAAGGATCGGCAGCATATGTTTAAGTCAGGATGGTATGTAACTTAGAGGGGAACTTCGAAGTGATGGTGTTTCCATTACATTGGTGCTCTTGGCCTTCTCAGTGTTGGATATCATAGAGTTTGGAGGTACTGTCAAAGTAAGGTTGGTGAGTTGCTGCAGTACTTCCTGTAGATAGCACTTTCTGCAGCCACTGTTCACTGGCGGTTGAGGTGTTAGATATTCAGTACAGTCCTGTATTATTTCGAGCTTCTTGAGTGTTGTTGCAGCTGCACCCAGGTTGGAAGGAGATTGTTGGTCTTTATGTTTTTGGTTACAGACATTTCCTGGCACTTATGCAGCATGAACATTACTTGGCACTTGTCTCGATCAAAGGCTATGGGCCCCGACAACATTCCGGCTGTAGTGCTGAAGTCTTGTGCTCCAGAACTAGCCGCACCTCTAGCCAAACTGTTCCAGTACAGCTACAACACTGGCATCTACCCGACAATGTGGAAAATTGCCCAGGTATGTCCTGTCCACAAAAAGCAGGACAAATCCAATCCGGCCAATTACCGCCCCATCAGTCTACTCTCAATCATCAGCAAAGTGATGGAAGGTGTCGTCGACAGTGCTATCAAGCGGCACTTACTCACCAATAACCTGCTCACCGATGCTCAGTTCGGTTTCCGCCAGGACCACTCGGCTCCAGACCTCATTACAGCCTTGGTCCAAACATGGACAAAAGAGCTGAATTCCAGAGGTGAGGTGAGAGTGACTGCCCTTGACATCAAGGCAGCATTTGACCGAGTGTGGCACCAAGGAGCCCTAGTAAAATTGAAGTCAATGGGAATCAGGGGGAAAACTCTCCAGTGGCTGGAGTCATACCTAGCACAAAGAAAGATGGTAGTGGTTGTTGGAGGCCAATCACCTCAGCCCCAGGATATTGCTGCAAGAGTTCCTCAGGGCAATGTCCTCGGCCCAACCATCTTCAACTGCTTCATCAATGACCTTCCCTCCATCATAAGGTCAGAAATGGGGATGTTCGATGGTGATTGCACAGTGTTCAGTTCCATTCGCAACCCCTCAAATAATGAAGCAGTCCGTGCCCGCATGCAGGAAGACCTGGACAACATCCAGGCTTGGGCTGATAAGTGGCAAGTAACATTCGTGCCAGACAAGTGCTAGGCAATGACCATCTCCAACAAGAGAGAGTCTAACCACCTCCCCATGACATTCAACGGCATTACCATCCCCCACCAGAAACAGCCTGAGGGTCACCATGTGGGGACCAGACACATAAATACTGTGGCTACAAGAGCAGGTCAGAGGCTGGGTATCCTGCGGCGAGTGACTCACCTCCTGACTCCCCACAGCCTTTCCACCATCTACAAGGCACAAGTCAGGAGTGTGATGGAATGCTCTCCACTCGCCTGGATGAGTGCAGCTCCAACAACACTCAAGAAGCTCGACACCATCCAGGACAAAGCAGCCCACTTGATTGGCACCCCATCCACCACCCTAAACATTCACTCCCTTCACCACCGGCGCACTATGGCTGCAGTGTGTACCATCCACAGGATGCACTGCAACCACTCGCCAAGGCTTCTTCGACAGCACCTCCCAAACCTATGACCTCAACCACCTAGAAGAACAAGGGCAGCAGACACATGGGAACAACACCACCTGCACGTTCCCCTCCAAGTCACACACCATCCTGACTTGGAAATATATCGTCGTCGCTGGGTCAAAATCCTGGAACTCCCTAATAGCACTGTGGGAGAACCTTCACCACACGGTCTGCAGCGGTTCACGAAGGCGGCTCACCACCACCTTCTCAAGGGCAATTAGGGATGGGCAATAAATGCTGGCCTTGCCAGCGACGCCCACATTCCAAGAACGAATAAAAAAAAATGTTGTCCAGGTTCTGCTATAAATTGGCATTGGCTGCATCTTTACCAGAGGAGTTATGTTTACACTTTGATTTCATGGCTTGCTAACATTAAGTTCATACTAATAATCATATTTAATTTTGTTCATGTTTATCCAAAATTAATTTGACCCTCCGGCCCTATCATTTATACATTGCTCTTTGTGAACCAAGCCATATATCATTAGATTACTGCATGCAAACAGGAAGGTATTACATTTCAATGAGCCAACATAGCAGGTTTGAATTAAACTGTTTATATCAGGCTTATTTTAATCCCTGTGATTCAAAATAGTTTGAAATTGGCATCAGGAGTTGGGATGAATTGTTTACATTGTGTAGCTGGTGCAGTTTAATGAATTAGTAGCTGTTGGAATATCTATACAGTTTTTTCATAGCAAAGTGAGGTTTGCAGTATTAAATTGTTTAACCATCTGGATGTGTGTTAGAAATGAACCCTGGGTTTGGGAGATTTATGTTCAACTACAGAAGTTCCACAGCTTGGGAAATAGTAAAACTAAATTATGATTTTGAAAGCCAAAGGAAGTATTAGCTACCGAGACTACAACGTCTTGTGGACACATCCTTTCCTCCAACTTGCCTACATTGAAATTGATGGACAGGGGAATGTCTATGGATGTTGTTTATATGGACTTCCAGAAGGCATTTGATGAAGTCCCTCATAAGAGACTGTTAGCTAAAGTTGAAGCTCATGGAATTGAGGGCAAATTATTGACCTGGTTAGGAAATTGGCTGAGCGACAGAAGACAGAGAATAGGGATAATGGGTAGGTATTCAAATTGGCAGGATGTGACTCGTGGTGTACCACAGGGATCTGTGTTGGGGGCCTCAACTATTCACTGTATTTATTAATTACTTAGATGATGGGATAGAGAGCCACATATCCTAACTAGGGTTGTCTTCCCTAGAATTTAGAAGACCAAGGGGTGATTTGATCGAAGATATTCAGGGGAACTGATAGGGTAGATAGAGAGAAACTATTTCCACTGGTTGGGAAGTCTAGGACTAGGGAACATAGCCTAAAAATTAGAGCAAGGACTTTCAGGAGTGAAGATAGGAAACACTTCCACATGCAAAGGGTGGTAGAAGTTTGGAACTCTCTTCCGCAAATGGCAGTTGATGTTAGCTCAATCATTAATTTTAAATCTGAGATTGATAGATTTTTGTTAATCAAAGATATTAAGGGATATGGGGCTAAGGCGGGTATATGGAGTTACGTCACAGATCATTGATTGGCGGAACAGACTCGAGGGGCTAAATGGTCTACTCCTGTTCCTATGTTCCTATGTTCCAACCATATATTGCCCAGAGTCATTAACCAATATTAACCTGCTTTTTAACTGCTGCTATCCTTGTTACATGTTTTGTTTTAAAAAAATCAACAAATTAAGTTTTAAATATTTAAAGATATGTTCCCACCAGTAAAATATTTGGATTAACTGCTAGTCAATTCAACCAGAATTTTTTTTTAACTGACTGATGTTTCTGTTATCATGTGATATTTTGATCAATATTCTGTACTTTAATTTTGTGAGTACTAATCAGAATCCTTAAAACAACTATAAAATATTAAGACGTAAAGTAAAAAAATAGCTGATCAAAAATAACTCCTTCCTGATTCTCTTACCAGCTGACATGGACCCTTATACAATTTCTCAAATATTCATTGTAAACCTGATTAATGAACAGAATTTCCATTTGCTATTGCATTTAATTTGTTTAAATATCAATTGTTAGACAGATGTAGTGCTGTAAGAAGAAACTGGTTGATAAAGATAATTTATTGATCCATAAGATAAAGGTTATGATAGGTTTGTCAGTATCCTAGGAATATAGGAATTGCTCGATAAAAAATTACAAAGGTCCATCTAGTTCGCCTTCTACCATCCTGATAGTCACATGACACAATGATAATGGAGTTGTTGACTAATCATTGTAATCAATCTCTATCAATTAGCTTACAACATGATGTGAGGAAAACCCCTCTGGTGGAAAGCTTTAAGAACCAAAGGACCTAAGTTACTTTTTTCCTCGCAAGCATGCTACACTTACCACCTCATGTCTCAAATTACTTGTATATTATATTGTATCCCAAAATTATTTTCTGAAAGAAATCTATTTAATTTGCATTTCTGAGTGTTGGAACAGCTTGGCATCCTGAAAATTATTGCCTTCCGCACTAACAGGAGTGAGGAGGGCAAGTCTGGCACAATAATACTGCTAAGACAGATAAAACATTTTTAAAAAAGCTATAGGGCCCGATATTACCATGCCGGTGGGTTCGCGGCGGGGGGGGGGGATTGGGCACGTGGGTAACACGCCCGGTGAAATCAGTCTGCCCCGCGCGCGATCACAGGCTGATTGGATCCACTTACCTCTTGTTCCGGGTTCCCCGCTGCTGAGCTGCGCGGCGGGCGGACTGCGCATGCGCAGTAAGGTCTGTCAGCTGGAGGAGCTCTATTTAAAGGGGCAGTCCTCCACTGACTGATGCTGTAAGAAATAGGAAAAATTGGAGCATGGAGCAGCTCAGGGGGAAGGCTGCTCCCAGGTTTAATGATGCCTCACTCCAGGTATCATTGGATGGGGTGAGGAGGAGGGGGAGGACAGAGATCTTCCCCCCGGCGGGCGGGAGGAAGCGGCCTGCCTCTGCCACCAAGAAGGCCTGGCTCGAGGTGGCAGAGGAGGTCACCTGCGCCACCAACATATCGCGCACCTGCATACAGTGCAGGAGGCGCTGCAGTGACCTAAGTAGGTCAGCCAAAGTGAGTACACTTACTCATTCCCCTACACTCCGTCTGCCACATCACTGCCCCCACCCCACATCTCCTTCTGCACTGCCAACACTACTCTGTCACATCACCCGTCACACCCACTCAAACCTCATCCTCATCTTACCTGCACTTACTCACCTTGACAGTACTCATCCCGCCACTACCACTCAACCCAATCCTCATACAATCTCCTGGCTCTATCTCATATTCACCCTCTCATGCATCTCTTTCGCAGTCAGCCTCACTCAACCTGCCACTACCTGTGCTGCAGCCACAGGGCATGCATCACATATGTGCAGTAGGCAGCGTAAGGCAAACGTGTCGTGAGCATGAAGGGGATGCACAAGGGTGTTTGAGGGTTTGTCATAGTTTTTACTTATATTTAATTTCTGAGCAACTCACATTACATATTATATTGGCACCACTACTGTCACGTCTTTGCGAATCTTGTCTGGTTTGTGCAATAATGCCCTTTCCTGAGGATCACAATGAAGACCCACACCTGATGCCATCCATTGTGTCACTGCAGAGTGGGTGTAGGTGTATTTGCAGGGCTCTTTTGTGCAGACGACTGAGAGACATCGGTGATGTCCCTGGTGGCACCCTGGAAGGATGCGGAGGAGAAGTTGTTGAGGGCAGTGGTGACTTTGACAGCAACAGGTAAGAAGATGGTGCTCGGGCCAGCCGAGAGCAGCTCGGCATAGCCGAGAGCAGCTCGGCATGAAGGAGGCTGCAGATGTCCACGACTACATATCGAGTGACTCTGAGCCTCCGTGTGCACTGCTGCTCAGAGAGGTCCAGGAAGCTGAGCCTCGGTCTGTGGACCCTGTGGCGAGGGTAGTGCCCTCTGTGACGCATCTCTCTCTGCGATTGCCCTCCCTCCTGCTGTGCAGGTGGATGTGTCACAGCACTGTGTTGTGGAGCTCCACGTGTCAGAGGTAGATGGCGTGGCCGGCGAGGCTGGTGATGCTGTTTGCCCTCCGAGGAGGTCAAGACTGCAGCTATGGCGGCCCCCATCCAGAAGATGTACATCTGAGAGGGTCCGCAAGGTAGGTACATGTGTCTGGACACCGGGGTAAGTGTGCAAGTTGGTGAATTTTGTTGTTAGGAGGAGGGTGGTGGAGGCCAAACTTTGTCCAAAGTGACAGAGTGGCCTCCTGCAATGAGTGAGGGTCTCCCTCCCCCACCTGTCAAATGGACCTTTGCAGCTGCCACAGGCTGATGGCTGCAACACGTCCATTTGAACTGGCAGTGCTTCCCCCAGTACGGGAAACAGTCCCAGTTGTTTGTAAAATCCCAACCCTCCTAAAATATCATGTTAATCAGGTCTGTAAATGACCTGAAATACCAAAATAAATACCTTAAGTGGCACCAGCCGGCGGGAGTCCCACATGCGGGGGCTGCGCGCGCATGTCAGCACGTCAATGGAGAACCCGGAAATGGGGCGGGTTGGAGCCGGGCTCCCGACCCGCCCTGGGAATCCCCGGTTTGCCTAGCCCCCCCACCAGGAACGCACCCGATCGCGGGTGCTAAAATAGAGCCCATAGAAACAATTCACTACTTGCTGGAGTGAGACTTTTTTTTTATTCGTTCATGGGATGTGGGCGTTGCTGGCAAGGCCAGCATTTATTGCCCATCCCTAATTGCCCTTGAGAAGGTGGTGGTGAGCCGCCTTCTTGAACCACTGTAGTCCATGTGGTGAAGGTTCTCCCACAGTGCTGTTAGGTAGGGAGTTCCAGGATTTTGACCCAGCGATGATGAAGGAAGGGTGATATATTTCCAAGTCGGGATGGTGTGTGACTTGGAGGGGAACGTGCAGGTGGTGTTGTTCCCATGTTCCTGCTGCCCTTGTCCTTCTAGGTGGTAGAGGACGCGGGTTTGGGAGGTGCTGTCGAAGAAGCCTTGGCGAGTTCTTGCAGTGCATCCAGTGGATGGTACACACTGCAGCCACAGTGCGCCGGTGGTGAAGGGAGTGAATGTTTAGGGTGGTGGATGGGGTGCCAATCAAGCAGGCTGCTTTGTCCTTGATGGTGTCGAGCTTCTTGAGTGTTGTTGGAGCTGCACTTATCCAGGCAAGTGGAGAGTATTCCATCACACTCCTGACTTGTGCCTTGTAGATGGTGGAAGGGCTTTGGGGAGTCAGAAGGTGAGTCACTCGCCACAGAATACCCAGCCTTTGACCTGCTTCGTTGTTCCCTATCTGGGCCTACTGGGTTTTTGCCTAAAACTCCATACCTAAGCCCTCAGTACCATTATCTGCCCTGGCTGCTCACTCAGATAAACCCCAACAGTGCCCAATCTTGGTGTCCTGTTTAATTCTGAGCTCAGGTTTTATCCTTTACCAAGATCAAATATTTCCATCTCTATAATACTGGCTGCTTCCATCCTTACCTCACCCCCACTGCAGAAAACTTGTCCACGCTTGTGTCACCTGCAGTCTCAACTTCTTAGTAAATACTCATCTCTTATCAGGCTGAATTGGAAGTGCCTGAGCTGGCTGGTTTGTGCTGCATACTTATCCTGAACTAGTCTTTCCTGACTTGAGAGTTTATGAATTGACTTCCAGGTTGATTCAAAGTGCCAATTCCCATGTAACCACTCCAAGATGCACGTGAGATTGCCTGCCATCACAAGCACATCACTGAAGTGATTATGGGATTGACTAGAGACCTGAATGGCAGGTTTACATGAGAAGGAATTTAAAATATCTCATATCTCATAAATATCTCAGAAAACAGGGAGTAGGGATAAATGGGTCATTTTCAGGCTGTAACTAGTGGAGTGCCACAAGGATCAGTGTTTGGGCCTCAGCTATTTACAATCTATATTAATGACTTCGATGAAGGGACCGAGTGTAATGTATCCAAGTTTGCTGATGATACAAAGCTAGCTGGGAAAGTAAGCTGTGAGGAGGACACAAAGAGTCTGCAAAGGGCTATCAACAGGTTAGATGAATGGGCAAGAAAGTGGAAAATGGAGAATAATGCAGGGAAATGTGAGATTATTCACTTTGGTAGGAAGAATAGAAAAACAGAATATTTTTTAATGGTGAGAAACTATTAAATGTTGGTGTTCAGAGAGATTTGGGTGTCCTCATATAAGAAACACAAAAAGTTAGCATGCAGGTACAGCAAGCAGTAAGGAAAGCAAATGGCATGTTGGCCTTTATTGCAAGGGGGTTGGAGTACAAAAGTCAAAATTAAAGGCTGTTTATCTGAATGCATGGAGCATTCATAACAAGATAGATGAATTAGTTGCACAAGTAGAGATAACTGGGTTTGATCTAATAGCCGATACAGAGACATGGTTACAAAGTGACCAAGATTTGGGAACTAAATATTCCAGGGTACATGACATTTAGAAAAGACAGGCAGAATGGAAAAGGAGGGGGTGTAGCCCTAATAATAAAGGATGACATAAGGACAGCGGTGAGAAAGGATCTTTGTTTGGAAGATCAGGAAGTAGAATCAGCATGGGTGAAAATAAGAAATAACAAGGGGCAGAAAACATTAGTGGGAGTAGTTTATAGGCCCCCTAATAGTAGCAATACCATTCGACAGAATATTAATAATGAAATAATAGGAGCTTGTAATAAAGGTACTGCAGTAATCATCGGGGACTTTAATCTTCATATAGACTGGGCAAATCAAATTGGCAAAGGTAGTTTGGACGACGAGTTCATGGAATGCATTCGAGACAGTTTCCTAGAGCAATACGTCATGGAACCAACTAGGGAACAGGCTATTTTAGATCTTGTATTATGTAATGAGACAGGGTTAATTAATAATCTCACAGTAAGAGATCCTCTGGGGAAGAGTGATAATAATATGATAGAATTTCACATTGAGTTTGAGAGTGTCGTACTTCAGTCAGAAACTAGAGTCTTAAACTTAAATAAAGCCAATTACATTGGTATGAGGGGCAAGTTGGCTAAGGAAGATTGGGAAACCAAATTAAAGGGTATGATGGTTGAAAAGCAACAGCAAACATTTAAAGAAATATTTCAATCTTCTCAACAAATATACACTCCATTGAGAAATAAAAACTCCATGGGAAAAGTGATACCCACCCCCCCCCCCCCCCGACCCCGTGGCTAACTAAAGAAGTTAAGGATAGTATTAGATTAAAAGAAGAGACCTATAATGTTGCCAAGAAGAACAGTAAGCCTGAGGATTGGGATTAGAAACCAGCAAAGGACGACCAAAAAATTGATAAGAAGAGAGAAAATAGAATATGAAAGTAAACTATCAAGAAAGATAAAAATGCATTGAAAGAGCTTCTACAAGTATGTAAAAAGGAGGAGGGTAGCAAAAGTAAACATTGGTCCCTTAGAGGCTGAGACAGGAGAAATTATAATGGGGAAGCAGGAAATGGCAGATGCATTAAACAAATATTTTGTATCTGTCTTCACAGTAGAAGACACAAAAGAATACCAGAAATAGTGGGGAACCAATGGTCTAATGAGAGTGAGAACTTAAAGTAATTAATATCAGTAGAGAAAAAGTACTTGAGAAAATAATGGGACTAAAAGTTGATAAATCCCCTGGACCGAGGGTTCTAAAAAAGGTGGCTGCAGAGATAGTGGATGCATTGGTTATGATCTTCCAAAATTCCCTAGATTCTAGAACAGTACCATTGGATTGGAAGGCAGCAAATGTAACCCACTAATCAAGAAAGGAGGGAGAAAGAAAACAGGGAATTACAGGCCAGTTAGCCTGACATCAGTCATCGGGAAAATGCTGGAATCCATTATTAAGGCAGTGGTAACGGGGCACTTGGAAAATCATAATATGATTAGGCAGAGTCAACATGGTTTTATGAAAGGGAAATTGTGTTTGACAAAACTATTAGAGCTTTTTGAGGCAGTAACTAGCAGGGTAGATAAAGGCGAACCAGTGAATGTCGTATATTTGGATTTTCAAAAGGCTTTCGATATGGTGCCACATAAAAGGTTGTTACACAAGATAAGGGCTCATGGGGTTAGGGGTTACATATTAGCATGGATAGAGGATTGGTTAACTGACAGAAAACAGAAAGTAGGGATAAACAGGTCATTTTCAGGCTGGCAGGCTATAAGTAGTGGGGTGCCACAAGGATCGGTGCTTGGGCCTCAGCTATTTACAATCTATATTAATGACTTAGATGAAGAGACCGAGTGTAATGTATCCAAGTTTGCTGATGACACAAAGCTAGGTGGGAAAGTAAGATGTGAGGAGGACAGAAAGAGTCTGCAAAAGGATATAGACAGGTTAAGTGAGTGGGCAAGAAGAGGGCAGATGGAGTATAATGTGGGAAATGTGAGGTTATTCACTTTGGTAGGAAGAATAGAAAAACAGGATATTTTTTAAATGGTGAGAAACTATTAAATGTTGGTGTTCAGAGAGACTTGGGTGTCCTCGTACAAGAAACACAAAAAGTTACAATGCAGGTACAGCAAGCAATTAGGAAAGCGAATGGTATGTTGGCCTTTATTGCAAAGGGGTTGGAGTACAAGAGTAAGGAAGTCTTACTACAATTGTACAGGCCTTTGGTGAGACCTCACCTGGAGTACTGTGTACAGTTTTGGTCTCCTTGTCTAAGGAAGGATATACTTGCCTTAGAGGCAGTGCCGTGAAGGTTCACTAGATTTATTCCTGGGATGAGAGGGTTGTCCTTTGAGGCGAGGTTGAGTAGAATGGGCCTATACTGTCTGGAGTTTAGAAGAATGAGAGGTATCTCATTGAAACATATAAGATTCTGAGGGGGCTTGACAGGGTAGATGCTGATGGGTTGTTTCCCCTGGCTGGAGAGTCTAGAACTAGGGAGCATTGTCGCAGGATAAGGGGCCGGCCATTTAAGACTGAGATGAGGAGGAATTTCTTCACTCAGAGGGTTGTGAATCTTTGGAATTCTCTACCCCAGAGGGCTGTAGATGCTGAGTCATTGAATATATTCAAGGCTGAGATAGACAGATTTCTGGACTCTAGGGGAATCAAGGGATATGGGTATCGGGCAGGAAAGTGGAGTTGTGGTCGAAGATCAGCCATGATCTTATTGAATGGTGGAGCAGGCTCAAGGGGCCATATGGCCTACTCCTGCACCTATTTCTTATTATCTTACGTAACAGCTCTAGAATTCCCTCCCTAAACCTCTCCGCCTCTCTCTCCTCCTTTAAAATGCTCCTTAAAACTTAACTCTTTGACCAAGCTTTTGGTCACCTGTCCTTATGTTGCTTGGTGTTGAATTTTGTTTGATATTCGCTCCTGTGAAGTGCCTTGGGATGTTTTACTACATTAAAGGTGCTATATAAATGCAAGTTGTTGTTGTTGTTGTCATTGAGCTAGACTGATTCATTGGTTTGGTTTTTTTGCTTCACGAAAAGCTAGCATTAATATCTGTAGGGGAATGATGCGCTGGGGGCGCTAAATTGGGCCTTCTAGCACCCGTTGTTTCAGCGCGACGCGACCTCCTGAACATCCAAAATGGCATCTTGGAAGCACACTCATGCTTCTAGCGTGACGTACATCGGACGCCATCTTGGTAAAGGGCTTAGCGCATGCGCAAATAATGAACAGACGCAGCATGTAAAGTAAGGAGAAAAAGCATGCAATGCTGATTTAAAGTGATAGACACCATTTTGGGACTTAACGTTCCACTCAATGCACTGTCTTAACTACGACTATCTGAACCTGTCTTAGAATACCTGGTGGACCCCCCACCACTATGCAAGATTTACAGGTCACTTGCTGGCTGCTGATGCATTTGTGCCTGTTTTCGGAGGTCTCCTACACTTAAATACTAGGACGAGGAGACATAGTCTAACATTTAGAGCCAGGACGTGCAGGAGTGAAGTTAGGAATCGCTTCCACACGCAAAGGGTCTGAGAAGTTTGGAACGTTGTCCTGCAAACGGCAGTTGATGCTAGCTCAATTGTGAATGTTAAATCTGAGATTGATAGATTTCTGTGAACCAAGGGTATTAAGGGACATGGGGCTAAGGCGAGGTAGGTCACAGGTCAACCATGATCTCAATGAATGGCAGAACAGGCTCGAGGGGCTAAATGCCACTGCCACTTGCTGCCTCCTGTTATGCGCCACCTTCTCCCGCAAAAAACGGGACATGTGTCTGGGTGATGTGCCTGTCATGATTGAATAGCTGCCAGTGTGTGTGGCCTGTGAGTTGTGGGTGGGCGGCTTACAACAGTGGTAATGTGTAAGGGTGAGAGGAAGCATCTGATTGGCAGAGTTGACTACTGATGGAAAGAGTTTGTTGTTATGTGGGTGATGGGGGGTGTAGTGCGTGGAGCAGTGGATGCGGCTAGTTGTGTAGTTGGCAGGAGATGCCACTTGATAGTTGACCTCACTCACCTTGACCACTCGTGTCAAAGCATTGAACTTTTTCCTGCACTGCATCCATGTCCGTGGTGCTATGCACCTGGCATTGACTGCGTCCTCTGCTGCCTCCCACTGCCTTTTGGATATATGTCTAGAGGGCCTCTTGCCTCTTGCCCCCCCCCCCCCCCCCCACGGATATAGGATGTCCCTCCTCCTGTCCACCTCTTGCACCAAGGCCTCTAGTGTATCAGCAGAGAACCTTGGCGCACGCACTCTCACAGGCCTGGTACAAACTCAGATTGATGAGGTCTGGCATGCAGATTGGAGGATGTGGGAGTTAGTAGTGCACAACCTTTATTCAGTGTTTTTACATAACTCATCAGTTTGTAAACATAGGGACGGGATCCGCATCTGTGTTTTACATGTCTGATCTCCGTTCAGACTCCATGCAGACAGCAGACTGTTATTTTTTAGCAAATATCAGGTACCGGCTATCTTTAAGAGATTTTGGCAGGCTGTCAGAGAGACAGTGAAAGGTGAAAATGTCATTGAATCCTTGTGGCAATGCTGATTTGGATCCCCGATTTCAGGTAAATGCTGAGGCTGGACAAATGTTTTGTCCTGTCTGCGACGGAAGCACCGGTTTCGGGCCCTATCCAATTTAATCCCCATTGTTTCACCATCTAGAGAATAGAATGAGCACTGATGGGCCTAATGCTCTTCCCGTACACTTTTTGTATGTGTGTATGTATCTTTTTTTCTGTAGAAAATATTTCCTATTTTATTTTCTTCCTCTTTAATTTAACAAAAAGTTACCAATGTACAGTGACATCTTCAGATAATGCACTATTTAAATTTCTACTACATTCTACAAAATATAATGAGTAGGTAAATTTAATTGTTGCAGGGGTGCAAGTATCAATTGTAGGTACAGAAAGAGGTGTTAAGAACTGATTTTTTTCCCTTTCTTTTTCACCAATCAGGATGAGTATCTCTGGCCAACTTTCCGCTCCTTGATCTCTTAAAGGAGAGTTAAGATCTACAAGCACCTATTGAGAACTAATGTGCAGGATGCTACCAGGTGCTAATAGGGCAGTAACCTTCATAGCTAGGCCTCCCTTTTCAGTCTTTTTTTCCACCTCACTCCACCTGGTACAACTCCATCTTGGGTACAGGTCCACTGCACTGGTTGCCCTCTGGGCCATTTTTCATGTGTGAGCCCAGAGATAGAGCGTCGTCAGGCTGTTTGATTGAGGGGGCATCACAGCCAAGTCCAATCTTGTCCTCATCTGATAAGCACACATCCAGCAATAGTTACTGGATAACAATCGGATGCAGAAACCCCCCAATTCTCACAAAATCTGGCAGATTTTGTACCATTTTTTCTTTCAGACATAACAACAATCAATTTTTTGTTGATAAAAAACAAGTATCTGCCAAAATTCTTGACACCTCCAGCAGCAATTCAAATAAGGGATATTGTGTCATTTGAATTTCCTCATCTCTTTTCTTAGATGATTTTTTTGGGGGTTGGAACTTGATGCACTTTAAGCATTAAGAAACTGATCAAGGACAACCACAAAATGCATTTTACCATGTTACAATTAACACAAGTGATCTAGATTTTACTCTGACTGATAAGGCTACTGCCAGATTTTTACTTTTTAAAAATAATTTGCTGGTAATAGCTACCAGCAGCGAAAGCAATTTATCCCAGGTTCTAAGGGTTTGGCCACACTGTAGGGCAGATTTGGAAATATTCTTCATTGGCAGTTATCACCATGGAGGAAAATTGCAAAAACAGGCAAAAATTGATTTACTGTCCACACAGTGCAAAGGCTAGCTCAATATTTTTTAATTGCATGGGAACAATGAGGCAAGATTTTCAATTTTTATCATGTAGTTAAAATACTTTTCCTCCCAGTTTTTGAATTGCTCTATCAAGGTGCTGGCACAGATATTCTTGACTGAATGGCCTCTTTCTACACTGTAGACTTCAATGGTTCTATTTTGCTCGCTGACTGTGCTGAAGGCTCACTATAGGTACTGTTTTATGGTGGTCAGTTGCCCTCTTGTAGCTCATCCTACTGGCCATTCTTCATGTGTGAACCTAGAAAGTGAGTGATGGCAGAATATTTAATCATGAGGAATGTCATAGCTGAATCAAATCATGCATTTCCAGAAGCTAGCAATCTGGAGCAGGAACCCTGGCTAATTTCCTCAATTCTAGTTCAGGCGATGCTGAGGCCAACTGTAGTGCTTGTAGGGAAAACCTGATTTTCCAGTGATTCTTGAACCTGGACAATAGTTAGTCAAAGAAAGTCACACGGTAGTTTTGTTAATGAAAAGTAATTATTTAATGATGTTATAATTCATACAAGCATGCATGAAGCAAAATCAAACAATACATATGACCTTACTCTACCCATTACACACTTAGTGGATCACAACGTGATTATTTAATGATTTAACAATTCATATGAACATCAAGTAAATCACAAAATACATACAACCATAGAAACCAAGGGTTTTTGCATCAAGGCAGTTAAAGTGATCAGCCGTTTCGACACTAGAGGTCTTTGTCTTCTTCTTGGACGTCCTTGTTGTAAGCAAAATTTTCTTTCAAGCTCTTCGACTGTAGTTTCTGTTCTCGTTGTGAGGTCTTTTTTATATTGTTTTTGACCAGTGGGACGTAGGATTGGGGGAATGTGTCATTCTTTTTGTCCAATCACTCCCTTTGTTGCTAGGCTTCATCCGTTACCAGGTCTCTTTGATGTACCTCAGTTAAGACCAGGTACAATGATCTCAAACCATTGGAAAGTGGGGGCCCCCTCTTATCTTTGTTTAGACTCTTTTATGGCCTTGCATTTCCTGTTTCACCCAACAATTCCAACTGCCTTAATAGTTTCAAATCCTCTTCTCGGGCAATCGGAATGCGTAGGGCTTCTTTTACCTATTCACAGCCAACTCTAACTGCTTCATTGGTTTTATCAGTTATTTTTACAAGCCCTGTTATAAACTTCTGAACACCTATCTAATGTTCATAGTTGTTGTGTTTTCAGTTTTCAAATGTATTGGTTTAAAAAGGCCACAGTTAACCCTTTCCTTCAAATATAACACTTTTCAAAGGGGTTTTACCCCCCCTTGCTCCGTTGAGGTTCCTGCTGGGATCAGCTAAAATGACCCAGACCAGAGACTGAACCTTGCATGCACCTGATCTGTATGGTTCAGTACTAGGTAATGTATTTACCAGTGAGTCAGTGGGAGAACGATAACAATTGCTTTTATTCTGTACCATTTTTAAACGTTATTACTGTAAATCATTGCAGTTTTAAAATTTTCTATCAAGTACTTTCTAACTCAAATATTTTTAACATAGGGGGACGAAGCAGAGATGGTGCACCAATCATCACTTTTCCAGAACACACTACCTTTGGGGAACTTCCTGATGAAGATTTTTTGAATGTTGTAACATATTTGACTAGCATTCCGAGGTGAGCTGTACTGTTGCTGCTGTAAATAATATATGCACACGTTGTATTTTATACCACTTCATATTACAGTACATAATTAATACATTCTTTATTTTACTACAAGCGCATTTAATTTTATGGCTGTGGTACTTGGTTATATAGAATCATTAGGGTTTGGGCTTTATAAATTTATACCAAAGCAGGATTGAGAGAATACCCATTGAATAGAATTTTTGCAGAACAATTTTGAAAGCAATATTTGTACTTTGTCATTTTCACACGCATTGTTACAGCAATTCCACAGCAATAACATTCAGCACAATGAAAAAAGTATCACTTTCAGCCAGTTTCCACCCATTCTACTCATACTCATATTATTTAAATAACAAAACTTATGCCAATCTGGGAGCAGAGAAGTAGTTAGTTGGAGCACAGGAATTTCTCTGCAGTACAGGCTGAGGTGCTGGGAGACACTAAACTGAGGCACTGCAAAGCCATCACTGGCAGGAAGGTAGAAATACATTGTGACAAATTTATGTAGGCAGTTTCCATTACAAATCTAGTTAGTTAGCATCTCCTGTGTCATTATAAATGTAGACATAGGAAGTTCTGATGGAAACAATTGATTCAAACGTATGACAAAAACATGAGTAAAGTTTTGTTGTTAAGAAGTGCACACAGACCTAAGATTTTTAATATATTCATAGAAAATGCAATATTTTCTCAGATTATACCTGTCCATTTCTTTATATTTTATGGTCCACTTTTGGAGAAAAGGGGATTAAGTATAGTATCATAGCAGGTACAGCACAGGAGGAGGCCATTCGACCCATCGTTCCTGTGCCGGCTTTTTGAAAGAGCTATCCATTTAGTCCCATTCCCCTGCTCTTTCCCCATAGCCCTGTAAATTGTTTCCCTTCAAATATTTATCCAATTCCCTTTTGCAAGTTACTATTGAATCTGCTTCCATCACCCTTTCAGGCAGCGCATTCCAGATCATTACAACTCTCTGCGTAAAAGAAATGTTTCCTAGGGTAGCTTCTGGCTCCTTAGTACAGTCATTAAAGTTGCGAAGTCATGGTAATTATGATCAGCAACTTAACTGCCTAAACATTGCACTTTTTCATAACATCTTAATTTTAAAAATATAATTGAGTCGCAAATATCCAAAAGTTTTGGACGTAATTTTCAAAACTTATATGAAGGTAGGGTGTTCTGTAAAAGAGACTTCTACAGATTGTGCTTATAGTTTTCACAGTAGTAGCTCCTGAAATTCAAGTACTGTCTTTGTTACAATATAACATAGAATGAAAATCTGTCTACATCTTTTAGAATGACGTTAAAGGAAGCAATAGATATGAAAATAATAATATCTGGTTCTCTTACTGTGACTGTGTCGCAATGTTCTATTGATTAGTAACCTGAAAATGTCAGTATCTTGTGGATATTGCCTTGTAAGATAAAGAATAGAATTGCCCTCAACCTTCACATACCTTTTGATTTGTTTCAATTAACCATGATAGCTTATTAAATTAAAAATTTAAATTTATATAATGGAACTAATACGATGCTCTTCAGTATTACATTCATATACCATGCTAATTGATTACTTAACTTAAAGGATTATTTGTTCTTGTGAAAAGAAAGAATATTCTTCAATATTTCAAAGAGCAAGATTTTATTACTGAGATCAGACTATTGCCAATAGTAAGTAGATCCACAAGGGCGGAGACGTTGTTAGATCTGATTATGAGTAATGAAATAAATCGGGAAGGTGAGCTAAATGTGGGTGAGGACCTTGGAAATAGTGACCATAATATGATAAGGTTTGAAAACTGATTGGGGGAAAAAATTGGACAAGGGCCGTTTTTGGGCACGGGTAGCGTGATGTGCTATTACCCCGTGCCCAATCACCCCTGCGCAGGCAGGACGCAAGTTTTGACCGGCAGGCGGACTCACCTGCAATCAGCATTCCATTCCAGGCCATGAACGTGGAATAAATGCAATTTGCACTTTCCACCACCAGGGGGAGCTCAATCTCTTACAGGGAGGATGTTTCTTAGAAATCTCTTAAAGGTAGCTGGTACCTGTTATTTGCTGAAAATAACAGTCTACTGTCTACACGGAGTCTGAATGGAGATCAGACATCACACACATAAAACACAGATGCAGGTCCTATCCCTATGTTTGCACACTGATGAGTTATGTTAAAACATTGAATAAAGGTTGCACACTACTAAATCCCATATCCTCCAATCTGCATGCCAGACCTCACCAATCTGCCGATCTGAGTTGGTACCAGGCCTGCGAGTGTGCATGCACCAAGTTTCTCTACTGATACACTAGAGACCTTGGTGCAAGAGATGGACAGAAGGAGAGACATCCTATATCCGCGGGGCGGGGTGGGGGGGTGGGGAACAAGAGGCCCTCCAGACATATATCCAAAAGGCAGTGTGAGGCAGCGGGGGACGAAGTCAATGCTAGGCGCACAGCATCATGAAGATGGATGCAGTGCAGGAAGAAGTTCAATGCTTTGACATGAGTGGTCAAGGTGAGTGAGGTCAACTGTCAAGTGGCATCTCCTACCAACTGCACCACGCACTAGACCCCCCATCACCCACATACCAACAACTCTTTCCATCAGTATTCAACTCTTCCAACCAGATGCTTTCTCTCACCCTTACAAATTACCACTGTTTCAAGCCACCCACCCACAACTCACAGGCCACACACACTGGCAGCTATTCAGCCATTACAGGCACATCATCCCGGCAACATGTCCCGCTTTCTTGCAGGAGAAGGCGGCGCATATCAGGAGGCAGCAAGTAGCAGTGGCATTTAACCCCTCAAGCCTGTTCCACCATTCAATGAGATCATGGTGGACCTGTGACCTAACTCCATATACCCACCTTAGCCCCATATCCCTTAATACCCTTAGTTCACAGAAATCTATCAATCTCTGATTTAACTTTCACAAGTGAGCTAGCATCAACTGCTGTCTGCAGAAGAGTGTTCCAAACGTCTCCCATCCTTTGCGTGTAGAAGCATTTCCTAAATTCACTCCTGCACATCCTGGCTCTAAATGTTAGGCTATGTCCCCACATCCTAGTATTCAAGTCTAGGAGACCTCCAAAAACAGTTATAAATGTCTCAGCAGCCAGAAGCAATAATCTAGCCACTAACCTGTAAATCATGCATGGTCCCTTTAAATAGCCCTGGTGGGGGGGGTCCTCCACGCACTATAAGACATGTTCAGATGGTCGGTGTTAAGACTGTGTTGAGTTGAGCGTTAAGTCCCAAAATGGTGTCTATCACTTTAAATCATCGTTGTACACTGATTGAAGCGATTTTCTCCCTACTTTACATGATTCCAGCGTTCGTCATCTTGGATGTCGGAGAGGCCGTGTAGCACCAAAGTAATGGGCACTACATGGCCCAATTTAGTGCTCAAAATGCTTGGTGCTTTATTACACGTCAGTGTGTCCCATGGAACGTCGGTGTCCTTTCATTGGATCCGCTGGGGACTCCATGCAAATGCACGGGTTGCACAACCCTAATGCCCTGGGTAAATGTGATTAGAAGTATTTGCTCACAAGGAGGGTAAACACCAACAAGGACTGATTTGAACCGAATTGTTTCCATGTATTTCTATGCATTTATTAGAAAAACTGAGAAAGATCCCAAACATGCTACAATGAATAAAGCTGTGTTTTTTTTAAAAACAGAAACTTTACATTTTTAATTTGGAAAGAAGCATTCAATGGAAGGGAAAAACTTCTAGATTAATGTGATTTGTTTCACTGAATTTGTCGGTATAGAAAGCAGTGCTGTAGAAATGGCATCACCTTCTAGGGAAAGTAAGAAATAGTTATACTGCATG
The DNA here is from genome assembly GCF_035084215.1 of Heptranchias perlo. Classification (NCBI taxonomy): domain Eukaryota; kingdom Metazoa; phylum Chordata; class Chondrichthyes; order Hexanchiformes; family Hexanchidae; genus Heptranchias; species Heptranchias perlo. Next base: position 27,777,794 of record NC_090337.1, on the reverse strand, counting down.
TTTGGTATCAGTGCAGTGTGATCTTTTACACTGCACCAGCACCACATATGCAGCATAACAAGTTTGTCATCAATTTGGAGAGCTTGAAAGAGATGGTCTCATGTTATTAGCACTAATGCACAGCCAACTTTTAGGTTTTAAAGTATAAAAAGAAATTCAGGCAGTCGACTGTAATGCCTTTCAAATTTCCAGTGATAGGAAACAGCTGACTATTTTTCAGTTCTTTTCTACTGCCTATCCTAGAAGCTTCGTTCTGTCATCAGAAATTACACCGACAATTGCAGGCTGATTAACAGTAGTCTATGCATGGTTTTCAGTACCTCTAGCTAGAACTCTGCCTTTTCCCATTCAGCAGCAGTGAGAGTGAGCACTGTAACTGGATGTGCCTGCTCACATTGCTGTTTAAAATACAAAAAATGCTACACAGCATGTTAGTCAGCATCTCTAAAGAGAAAAATGAAGTTAATACTTAGGTTTAAGATCCTTCCTTAGAACTGAAAACTGAAAGATAATTAAGTCCCTTTGTAGGGTAGAAGAAAAATGAGGAGAAAGGGATGGAGATAATAAATCACAAACCAGAAGGGAATGTTAAAAATACACTGATACTGCGTTGCTTATGTAGTAAGAAAAAAAGTGCAATTTTTATGACATCACAATCTATAAAACTAATAACTAAACTTGTACCTGGCTTGAGCTTTTACTGCAGCATCTTAAATGTCCCCTTTAAGTTTTCCCCATTTAATTCTTTATTTTTAATTACATTTTAAAGGAACTGCTGTTCTTGGAGCACACAGTAATGAATTTAACAATAATCAGATTTTAATAAATCAAATGATTTTTTTTAAACAGATCTGAATAAAATTGCAACAAAATCAAAGCCTTGTGCAGAGACAAAAATTATCTTAATGATAGAGACACTCCTCCCCACTTCTAAAATGTTTAATAGTTACATCTTACTTAATTTTAATCAATTATATTATCCACAACAAACCAAGTCATTTGCTTTATGGATGCTTCCATCTAAGATCCCTCTGGTTAAAATGGTTGGCACATAAATAGGCTGCCAGTACTCACTGTCATTCACGAATGATGGCTGCTTCATCAGGCATCACAGAGTACCGATGGAACCATACCCCAGTAAGAAGTCAATTGCTTCAGGAAAGGAGAGAAGATAACATTGGCAAGAAAAAGAAAATATAGTTGCCAACCCAAATGCTATAGACTGTCTCTTTTGTTATGTCTCTGCTTTACTGAATTATTATTTGAACTGAAAAGAAAGGGGCAATAGACAATGATGATCAGAGAGCATGTTCTACACCTGAATATAGGATTTTGTTGTTTGCATAATTCTATCACATCAGTACAACACATCAGTATTGTCTCAAGATATTTTGTTAAATGTCTCTATTATTTTAATGTAATGCAAAAAATATATTTCAGGAGATATGGAAAATTATATTTCCTACAATTTACAAGGCCTGTTTACATCACAGATTATTTGTTTCTATTTTATTGCAGTCTGGATGCTGCCAGTATTGGATTTATTATAATTATAGACAGAAGACGGGACAAATGGCGTTCAGTCAAAGCATCTTTAATGCGGATAGCAGTGAGTAGAATTAAAGGTTTTTGGTTACTGAAATTAAATTTATTCTGCGATGTGTGGATCCTTCTCGTATACCATTTCCCAGAAAGAAGATAACAATCTTCTGTAAAGCAATTTTTTTAAAATGCACTTTATTCTTAGATATTCAAAACTGAAATATTTCATGCACACTACAGCTTGATAAAAAGTATCCAACTAGTATCATCAATTGTTAATCAAACTAGCTAATATAAGTAGGATGGGTATGGCAAGGCGTAACACAGAAATTTGGACTTAGCATTGTGCATCTTTTTCAGAGATCCACATTAGAATGTGGCTGATATTAACAGCGCACAATTTCTGTCAAATGTTTGAGGTCAGCACAGGTCAACCTTAGGGAACCATGTTGAAAAAGGTTCATTATCCATGCTGTCAATTGAATCAATGTTTGAGGTTAGAGAAAAGAACAAAAAAAGATATGCAGTGGCCATACTAATGAAAGCTTTAGTTATGCTCCATTTTTAAATTTACAGTATTATTTATCCTAACTAATCCTTACTTCTAGATTAGCATACTAAATTACTTGTGATTATTTGATTAGCGCATTCAAAATTCGCAATTCTTAAATAACATAAAATGTAATGCAAAACAGCAATTCTATTGCATTCTTATGTGAATGGCATTCTCATTTTTTTCTTGCCTATTTTACTGGCAGATAAGAATATGCCATTGCTCAGTGTGGTAAATATTCTATTCCTGCAGCTAATATATAATGGCACTGAAATAATGATCTCTTTAAAGTTCCAATGCATCAATGACATCTGTTTCAGATACTAATGGATTAACGAGCATAGTATTTTGCTAAAGGTTTTTTAGAAAATTTGTAACCTATTGCAGTGCCAAGGACCACTCATAAATGGATTTCAGTATGTCATGATTTAATGTCAGGTTTGATACTAAGAAGCTCTCTTTGTAGTTTATGCACTTGTTGCTGTCGTTGTTGCTGCTGCATCTGGTTCGTAATAATATAATATAGCAAACTCCAAAACTAAGAATGCTGTTGTGGACAGAGCACCTTGTGGCCCATTTTAGAATAATTATATAAAGGATTTTATAAAGTGGAAGTTTTTATTCCTGGACCCTTCCTTTAAATGGAACTAAGAATATAAAAGGAGCCAAAGGAGTACTTGTGGGTGTGTGAATCCTTTATTAATTATATTCTCAATGGGAACCAAATCTACAAAGAAAAATTCAGTGTTTCAGTCCCACTTGTAACAATGAATCCCAAATATAAGCCATTTTTGGCAGACTATATTTATTAATGAACTAAATGTAAAGTGCCCACCACTATTGATGCCAGTGGGCTTTACGGTAAAACTAATGGTGACAAACAAAATAGCACTGGCTTGTTTCTCTGTGAATTTTAATTCAACTTCCTCGCACAGATACGCTTAATCACTCTTCCTACCTGTGATGTTATTAACATTACTGTTAAAACAAAAATATTTAACAAATTATAAGGAATGTTAATCACAATTATGGTTAATTAACTTAATTAAAAAAATTAATTATTAACAGTGAAACTCTAAAGGGAGTGAAAATTGAGATGTTTTTGCACATTGCTAACAAATATGCCTCATTTTCCGATTTGTGAATATAAATAAAAGATGTTTTTCAGTTTTCTTACTCTGCACACTTCTGGGCTTGTCCTAGTTGATGCATCGTAACACCTAGCTTATAGGTTTTCATGACTTAGCAGCCTCCAGGTGAGACTTAGCACAGTACAATTCAAAGATTTAATGGCCTTCCAGCATAAAAAGCACAAATGCTGCTATCTGTTCTTCTGTTTCTCTCCTTTGTATTTTAGTTTTGTGTCTCTTTTTCTTGGTCTTCTTAACCTCTTCAACAATTAAGCTAATACAAAGTACTCCAACAAGCAGCAAAGTAAAAAAAAAACTGCAGCAACTTGATATTGTACAGACTTTGTTTGGTGATTCTGTCATGCAGGCAAGATGTTAAAAACACAAAAATTGTATTCCTAAAACAACAACTTGCATTTAGATAGCACCGTTTAATGCAGAAAAACAAACATTCTAGGGTGCTTCACAGAGGAATAAGGAAAAAATGGATGCCAAGCCAAAGATGGAGATGTTAGAAGGGGTAATCAGAGAGGTGGGTTTTAAGGAGGGTCTTAAAGGCCGAGAGGCAGGTGCAGAAGTGGAGTTGTTTAGGGGAGAGAATTCCAGAGCATGAGGCCTAGGCAGTTGAAAGCACGGCTGCCAACAGTGGGGTGAAATGAGGGTGATGCACGGGAGGCATCAAAGGAGTAGAGAGTTCGGAATGGGGGCTGGAGGAGGTTACAGAGATAGGGAGGGACAAGGCTATGGAGGAATTTAAACACAAGGTTGAGAATTTTAAATTTGAGGTGTTGAGGAACAGTGAGCCAGTGTAGGTCAGCAAGGACAGGGGTGATGGGTGAGCAGGACTTGGTGCGGGATAGGATATGGACAGCGTTGTTTTGGATGAGCTGAAGTTTACGGAGGGTGGAGAATGGGAGGCCGTCCAGGGGAGCATTGGAATAGTTGAGTCTTGATATTATATTAAGGCATGGATGAGGGTTTCAGCGGCAGATGGGCTGAGGCAGGACTGGTGGTGGGCAATGTTACAGAGATGTCTTTGTGAAGGAGGAGATATGAGGAACGGAAGCTGAGCATGGAGTCAAATAGGATGCTGAAGTTGAGAACAGTTTGGTTCAACCAGCAGCAGTCTGACAGCACAGAGGCATTGGAGGGGTTAAAAGAGGTGATATACTGATACAGCTGTGTGCCATTAATGTATATGTGATAGCTGACCCCATGTTTGCCGATTATGTCACCAAAGGGCATCATGGAAGAGAAGGGGGCCAAGGACAGGTGCTTGGGAGAATTGTGAGGTGATGGTGCAAAGTGAGGGGAAGAGAAGTGATTGGTAGAGATACTCTGGCTAAGATTGGATAAGTAAGACTGGAACCAAGCGAGGGCTGTTCCAGAGAGCTGGACAATGGAGGAGAGGTGTTGGAGGAGAATGGTATGGTCAACTCTGTCAAACGTTGTAGTGAGGTCAGGTAGGACAAAGAGTGCATCATAGTTACAGTCAGAGGGAGTATTGTTCGTGACTTTGGTTAAAGCCTTTTTAGTATTTTGGGAAGCTGATTGGAGCGATTCAAATAGGGAGTTGTGGAAGAGGTAGGCACAGAATTGGGTGTTCACAACACATTTAAGCCCATTGGAGAAGAATGGAAGGTTGAAAAAAAAGCTTGTACAAGTTTTTGGTATTTTCTTAAATGTCAACTCTAAAACAGGCAGACAAGTACATTCTGTGCCCTATTTTAGGAATCTATATTGGATTAATTAGCAATGTGTAACCTGATGGGGAGAACATGGTGTTTATTTTTCTATCATCTGTGTCCATTTCATTTCTCTCTTTCACTATGAAATCTTTCTTCTGTCTCTTTATGCCTATTTTCTTTCTTGTCCTTGCCTTTCTCTCTCTCTTCCACTCTTTATATGTTTTTCTTTTTGTCTTCTCCTCATGCTTCCCTCTCTCCTGTATACTTTATTGCTGCATCTCTCTTTTTCTTGATCTTCTTAACAGCAATCGAGCAGATACAGACAAAATATCCAGAAAACAGCAGTGTAACAAGATCACTTAAGCTACTGGCACCATTCAGATTCTTGTTGGCCACCTTATCTGATCAGATCCAAGCACACTAGTATAAAGTTGCACATGTATAAATCATTCCCCAAAACATGCCAATAACAGCAACATACTTAAAGATGTGACTTATATAATGAGCATTATGGTAAATAATTTCTTTATAAATATTACATAAGAGCAATCTATGGTTTCATATAGTTTTTGAGATACAATGGGTCCTTGGATGAAAAATAAAACTGCACATTTGGAAGAGATAAATAATTGAGGTATAGATCTAAAGAATGGTCACATTTCTATAGCTGGGAATATAAAGTTCAATGCCCAGTAATAGATTAATAATTTTAAGAAATATTAATAGCTTTTAATTTAATAGCAGTTCTATAAAATGTATAGTAAATTGGAAATAATTAGGAATGAATTAATTTTTTACATTAGAATGGCTATCATATTATCTTTCTTGACAGGTAGGCTCACAGTGTAACTGATAATGTTGCACACATGTCAACTTAGAAAACCAGCAAAAGCTGACCGACAGCTTCAAAAAGCTAACAAAGCCTCAAAAAGCTAACAACTCTGAAACAGCCCTAAAAAAAAACTATGATATGTGAAAACAAGTAGTTACGTGGGTTTTATACCCATCAGTCCATCACTTGTATTGGATGAAGACAAACATAAGTAGATGAAACAAAAACAGAAAATGCGGGAACTCAACAGGTCAGGCCACATCTGTTGAGAGAAAAGGCAAGTTAATGTTTCAGATGAGAACCCTTTGTGAAAACTGGAAAATATTACAGATGAACAGCATTTAAAAACAAACAGAACAAGGGGTAGGGAGAGGGGGGAGAAAAATCACATACACACACAGGAAATGACCTGTAAAGTGCTTAAATAGAAAACAGGAGATGACAGAAGTGATACAAGCACGAGACAATAGGAGGCATAATGAGAGAAATAAAAGTCAACATCTGCAGTACTTTGCTTCTTATTCATGGATGTATATGAAAGCCTGATGAGGGAAGGCACAAATTTAGAGGTGCATTTCTAGATGTGGTGGTGGTGGGGGGGGTCCTGAGGCATGATCCCCTATAAAATTATGAATTTTCACATGAAAAATTATTCATTCTAGTTCATTTTAAGCAAGCAAATTTTAAGGAAAACCAAAGTTACACTTGGATATTCAACAGACCAACCCGACCATTGTTTCCTCAAAAGTTACCTTAATGATCACTCTCCATCTCCCAACCCTATCTGCACCAATTCAGAAGCAGTCTTCCACTCTGGAGCCAGTTCACAGAGAAACTGTATCCCTTCCAACTCCCCACTCTTTTGTGTCCTCCGACCTTCCCAGTTCATAATGGCACTCTTCTTCCTCCCCTCTTCCCCTCAATCAACCTGGCACTTTTCTCCCCCTCCAAACCAGTTCAAGTTGGCACCTTTCTTCCATCTCCCCCTCCATTCATGCTAGCACACTTTTCCATCTCCAACCCCCTCCCAACCCAGTCAGTTAATGTTGGCACTTTCCTTCCTTCCCTACTCCAAAGCACTCTTCCTGGTTTCTGACCTTTTCCTCTTCCCTTCATTAACACCAATTTTCTTCCCCCCTTCACTGCTCCTTTCCCTCTCCCCTTCATTATCACCCATTTCCACTGTCATACTTGAGTCTAGCTGCTAATACACTGGACTGGGCCCTTCTCCCTTCAAATCGATTGCTAACTCTCCATATTGTAGGTGAGAATTCCTACCTACAGTATACAGAGACTGTAATCACTACTATTAGCCTTAGGACCAACGTTGAGTGGTGATAGGTCCTATCAGCAGAAAGGTGATGCTGATTTTTGTCAGCAAATGCTGACCAGACCCCCTTAATGCTGACAATTGGCACGTATGAGGCTGCAATGACACTGACTTTAGAGCCTTTTCCTTCTTTTTCTTTTAGGGAGCATTTCCAGGGAATCTGCAGCTAGTGTTTGTACTGCGTCCTTCCCGTTTCATCCAGAGGACCATTGCTGACATTGACATCAGGCTTTATCGAGATGACTTTAAAATGAAGGTACCGGTAAGCATATGCTTTTGTCTTGTATTCCTATAAACTCTCAAGTGTACTTTTTCATATAATATGATGTGTTGTTGACTCTTTTTATTTTCCTATTTCTGTTTATATATTTGACAAATAATAATTGGTGCTGAGGGGAGTAATGGTTAATGTGATTATAAGGATTCAAAGGTTAACTTTGTTTTCATTTATATACTTTAAATTGATGGAAAAGCTGTTGCTGCAAACTTCATTGACTTTAAAAATAGAAGGAAACTCCAATCACTGAATCCTATTCTATATTAGATACAAGGTTCTTGCAGCCCTTTTGGACGAGTGCAGGGACTGCAGGGAGGATGAGCAAACTGACCTCGGCACCGTGATTCAGGGGGCCATTCAAGTGGGGTGGGGGGGGGGGGTGGGGGGAGTAAAAAGGAATGTGGTTGTAGTAGGCGACAGTATAGTTGGAGGGATAGATACTGTTCTCTGCAGCCAAGAGCGAGAGTCCCGAAGGCTGTGTTGCCTACCAGGTGCCAGGGTTAGGGACATCTCCTCAGGGCTGGAGAGAAACTTGGAGTGGGAGGGGGAGGATCCAGTTGTCGTGGTCCACGTAGGTACCAACGACATAGGTAGGACTAAGAAAGAAGTTCTGCTGAGGGAGTTTGAGCAGCTAGGGACTAAATTGTTAATCTTTGGATTATTACCTGAGCCACGAACAAATTGGCACAGGGTAAATCAGATCAGAGAGATGAATGTATGGCTCAAAGATTGGTGTGGGAGAAGTGGGTTTCGATTCATGGGGCACTGGCACCGGTACGGAGGAAGGAGGGAGCTGTTCCGTTGGGACGGGCTTCACCTGAACCATGCTGGGACCAGTGTTCTAGCAAACTGAATAACTAGGGTGGTAGAGAAGGCTTTAAACGTACTAGATGGGGGGAGGGCTCAGGTGGGGCGAAGTTTAGATTGATAAAGAGAAAAGACAAGGAAGTAGTACAGGAAAGTGATGGGGGTAATGATAAACAGAGTGTGTTAGGAAGGGACAGAGCGTTCAAACATTAGAGTGCACAAGCAAATGGGGCCGGGGTAGGAAAGAATGGTAAAAAGACAAAATTAAAGGTTCTTTATCTGAATGCACGCAGCATTCGTAATAAGATAGATGAATTGACGGCACAAATAGAAACAAATGGGTATGATGGGTATGATCTCGTGGCCATTACAGAGACGTGGTTGCAAGGTGACCAAAGTTGGGAGCTAAATATTTAGGGTTACTTAACATTTCGGAAGGATAGGAAAAAAGGTAAAGGTGGTGGGGTAGCTCTGTTAATAAAGGATGCAATTGGTAAAATGGTGAGAAATGATCTTGGCTCAGAAGATCAAGATGTCTAATCAATTTGGGTGGAGGTAAGAAATAGCAAGGGAAAGAAATCACTGGTGGGAGTAGTATATAGGCCCTCTAACAGTAGCTACACTGTAGGGCAAAATATAAATCAGGAAATAAGGGGGGCTTGTAAAAAAAGTAATGCAATAATCATGGGCAATTTTAACTTTCACATATATTGGACAAATCAAATTGGCAAAAATAGCCCAGAGGAGGAGTTCATAGAGTGTATTAGGGATTGTTTCTTAGACCAATATGTCGGGGAACCAACCAGGGAACAGGCCATTTTGGATCTGGTAATGGGTAACAAAACAGGATTAATTAATGATCTCAAAGTAAAGGATCCCTTGGGAAGCAGTGATCATAACAGGACAGAATTTCACATCCAGTTTGAGAGCAAGGATCTTGGGTCTGAAACTACTGTATTAAACTTAAATAAGGGCAATTATAAAGGAATGAGGGCGGAATTGGCTAAAGTGGATTGGGTAAACAGATTAGATGGTATGATGGTGGATAACAGTAGCAAACATTTAAAAAGATATTTTATGACTCGCAACAAAAATATATCCCTGTGAGGAGGAAAGACTCCACAAAAAAGTTGAACCAACCATGGCTAACTAAGGAAGTCAAGGATGGTATCAGGTTAAAAGAAAAAGCATACAACATGGCAAAGATTGCTGGTAACCCCAAGATTGGGAAAACTTTAAAAACCAGCGAAGGATGATTAAAATAATAATAAAGAGGGAGAAAATAAATTGAGAGTAAACTAGCAAGAAATATAAAAACTGACAGTAAAAGCTTCTACAAGTATATAAAAAGGAAGAGGGAAGCTAAAGTAAACATTGGTCCCTTAGAGGATGAGACTGGGGAAATAATAATGGAAAACAAGGAAATGGGAGATTGAATTGAACAGATATTTTGTATCTGTCTTCACAGTAGAAGACACTTATAACATACCAATAATAGTAGAAAATCAAGGGGCATAGGGGAGGGAGGAACTAAAAACAATCACTACCACTAGAGAAAAAGTACTAGGTAAACTAATGGGTCTAAAGGTTGGCAAGTCCCTGGACCTGATGGCTTGCATCCGAGGGTCTTAAAGGGAGTGGCTACAGAGATAGTGAATTCACTAGATTCTGGAAAGGTCCCAGCGGATTGGAAAACCGCAAATGTAACACCCCTATTCAAGAAGGGAGTGAGACAGAAAGCAGGTAACTATAGACCAGTTAGCCTAACATCTGTCATTGGGAAAATGCTAGAATCCATTATTAAGGAAGTAGTAGCAGGACATTTGGAGACTCATAATACAATCAAGGAGAGTCAACATGGTTTTATGAAGGGGAAATCATGACTGACAAATTTATTAGAGTTCTTTGAGGAAGTAACGGGCAGAGTGGATAAAGGGGAACCAATGAATGCAGTATATTTGGATTTCCAAAAGGCATTCGATAAGGTGCCACATAAAAGGTTACTGCACAAGATAACAGCTCATGGTGTTGGGGGTAATATACTGGCATGGATAGAGGATTGGCTAACTAACAGAAAACAAAGAGTCGGGATAAAAGGGTCATTTTCAAAATGGCAATCTCTAACTAGTGGGTTGCCGCAGGGATCAGTGCTGGGGCCTCAACTATTTACAATATATATCAATGACTTGGATGAAGGAACGGAGTGTCTTGTGGCCAAATTTGCTGATGATACAAAGATAGGTGGAAAAGCAAGTTGCGACGAGGACGCAAAGGGATATTGACAGGTTAAGCGAATGGGCAAAGATTTGGCAGATGGAATATAATGTGGGAAAATGTGAAGTCATCCACCTTCGGAGGAAAAATAAAAAAGCAAAATATTTGAATGGAGAAATATTACAAAATGCTGCGGTACAGAGGGATCTGAGTGTCCTCGTACACGAAACACAAAAAGTCAACATACAGGTGCAGCAGGTAATCTGAGAGGCAAACAGAATATTGGCCTTTATTTCTAGGGGGATGGAGTATAAAAGCAGGGAAGACATGCTACAACTGTACAGGGTGCTGGTGAGACCACACCTGGGGTACTGCGTACAGTTCTGGTGCCCTTCTTTAAGGAAAGTCATACTTGCATTGGAGGCAGTTCAGAGAAGGTTCACTAGGTTGATTCTGGGTATGGAAGGGTTGTCTTATGAGGAAGGGTTGAACAGGTTGGGTCTATACTCATTGGAGTTTAGAAGAATGAGAGGAGATCTTATTGAAACATACAAGATTCTGAGGGGACTCGATAGGGTAGATGCTGAGAGGATGTTACCCCTCATGGGGGAATCTAAAACTAGGGGGCATAGTCTCAGAATAAGGGGTTCGCCCATTTACGATGGAAATGAGGAAGAATTTCTTCTCCCAGGGGGTCGTGATTCTTTGGAATTCTTTACCCCAAAAACCTTTTGAGGCTGAGTCATTGAATACATTCAAGGCTGAGTTAGACAAATTTTTGATCAGCAAGGGAGTCAAAGGATATGGGGAAAAGGCAGGAAAGTGGAGTTGAGGTAAAAATCAGATCAGCCATGATCTCATTAAATGGTGGAGCAGGCTCGAGGGGCCGACTGGCCTACTCCTATCTCTTATGGTCTTATCTCCATTATTTCTTTATTGTGGCCTTGGTTGATATTTGAAATAGCAATCAAAAAGGACCAAACAAATGTGCGACTTTAGATTAGGTGCCTTATTATAATAGACATATCATAATTAGGATGCCAGCGGGTCATCCTGTTTGGGATTTTGTATAAGTGTTCTGTCTGGGTTAAATCTATTAATGTAATCTTAGAACAGGTTTATGAAAATTGTGCTCCTTGATTGAAATGCACTATGTAGGAACGGTGGCCCTACGTTATTAGCGTGTCATTTAATAATGTTTTTCTACTTGATTGGGAATTTTCAGTGATATTGATTATTTGACAATGGATATCATCACTTCAAAATTAGTCCAGATATTTCAATATTGATTAGAAACTAGGGAACAATATCTGTTGCCATAAAATAGACATTCCCATATATGTAGTCACCCAGTAAACAACCCAGTTCTGTGTCATAAATTATCAAGACAGTGCTCTGATCAGTAATAATAACATATTCTTTGAAGACCAACTGTGATGTCTGTTTTCCAGTTGTGCTGTAGGATTCCACGAACAGATATATGCATAATTTATCATCACATAATGGATTTGTGCTCTTGGGAGCATTTGTATATTTGGGCCTGATGCTATGAGTCATCATACATGCACTTGCATGTGTTGTTGCTAAAAATGTCTAAGAGTATAATCAAGAATATAATGCACTTGAGCGGATCATGTGATATCAAACTGCAAGAATGAAAGCTGACTACTTTATTAATGTCATTTGAATCCTAAGAATTTGTCACACCTTAAAATACCTCACACATTGTTAATTTATCCCACACACATTGGCAAAAGAAAGTTTATGGCATTGTAGGACCTCGAATGGGCAGAGCATTTCTCTCACTCCTCCATTACCATTAATCCAGGTAACCAACCATGGTTCAATGAGGAATGTAGAAGAGCATGCCAAGAGCAGCACCAGGGGTACCTGAAAGCAAGGTGCCAACCTGGTGAAGCAACAACACAAGGATACATGCATGCTAAATGTGAAAGCAGCAAACTATGATCAGAGCTAAGCAATCCCACAACCAGTGGATCAGGTCAAAGCTATGTTGCCCTACCACAACCAGTCATGAATGGTGGTGGACAATTAAGCAATGAATGGGAGGAAGGGGCTCCATGAACATCCCCATCCTCAACGATAGCAGAGCCCAGCACGAGTGCAAAAGACGAGGCTAAAGCGTTTGAAACCATCTTCAGCCTGAAGTGCTGAGTGGACAATCCAACTTGGCCTCCTCATGAGGTCCCAATCATCAACAGATGCCAGTCTTCAGCCAATTCAATTCACTTCATGTGACATCAAGAAATGGCTGAGTGCACTGTACACAGCAAAGACTACGGGCCCCAACAACATCCCGGCTGTAATGCTGAAGACCTATGCTCCAGAATTAGCTAAGCCCCTAGCCAAGATGTTCCATTATAGCTACAACATTGGCATCTATCCAACAATGTTGCAAATTGGCCAGGTATATCCTGTTCACAAAAAGCAGGATAAATCCAACCCAACCAATTATTGCCCTATCAGCCTACTCTCAATCATCAGCAAATCACAAACACAGTGGCTACCAGTGCAGCTCAATGGCTGGGTATTCTGCAGTGAGTGGCACACCTTATTACTCCCCAAAGCCTCACTACCACCTACAAGGCACAAGTCAGGAATAGGATGGAATACTCTACACTGGCTTGGATGGGTGCAGCTGCAACAACACTCAAGAAGCTTGATACCATCCAGAACAAACCTTGATCGGCACCTCATCCACTAGTCTAAATATCAACCCCTTCCATCACCAGCGTACCGTCGATCCAATGTGTATTATCTACAGGATGCATGGCAGCAACTCTCCAAGGATTCTTCAGCAGCAACTTCCAAACCCGGGACCACCACCATCTAGATGGACAAGGCCAGCAGGTGCAAGGAACACCATCTCCTCCAAGTTCCCCTCTAAGTCACACACCCTGCTGACTTGGACATATATTCCTATTCCGTCATCGTCGCTGGGTCAAAATCCTGGAACTCCCCACCCAACAACACTGTGGGAGCACCTTCACCACATGGGCTGCAGCAATTCAAGAAGGCAGTCCACCATCACCTTTTTAGAACAACTAGGTATGGGCAATAAATGTCGTTCTTGCTAGTGACGCCCAGCGAATGGATAAAAAATAGCATGTACCATGCACGCTCCACCCATTTGAACCAGGCGATGAGCGGCTTAACCAGCAGATAATGACTCCAAATCATTTAAAGGAAAAGATAAGTATTAAGTACCTCTTTCTTCCCCACTCCTACCTCCCAATTGGATTTGGGGAAAATAACTTTTTAAATCGTCTGTCTTCTCAGAAAGTTTTAATTTTGTTGCTCATTTCACAGCCTTGTAAAGATCCATCAGTCTGTGTCACAAGCTCATCGGGGAGTTGCTCAGTTGACATTGGCTTTGAGCTTTGTCAGTGAAAGTTTGCACCGAATCCAGTCGCGAGCAACATCTCTCTCAGTCCAGGATGATGAATGGGACTTTGTTTCTGATTGGATTTGGATTCCTTCTTACCTTTGTTTTTTTTCCTAAGTACAGTATCATAATCCAGTTGTGGAACACACACTTTGCTGAACATAATTTATTATTTCTCAAAATATGTAAACTTTTTTGAGAACATTGGTTAGCTGTAATTTTCCCTTGTAAAATGTTAGGAATAAAAGACAAATTATTTGTAACATATCTAAGACAGATGATCTTGGATGTTGCACATTCATGGTTTCCACTGACTGCAGCCTGCAAAGGCATAATCTAATCTGAACAATCAAGAGTGATCATATACAATGTTAACATGTCCAAGGATTACCTGTACACTTACCACAGGCTGATGTGACTAAAAGAACATGACCTTAGCTGAGCCCGTTCATACACATGGGCTCACAATAATATCTGGATAAAATTTCTGAAGTCAAAATATTAGTTATCTACTGTATAAATAACAATAATATATACATAATAATTGGCTACCTTTTGTCCAGCTGAATATTGTACCTTTCATATCTCTGGATAAATGTTTGAGTGTTTTTCTGTATACTTTCAAATGCCTTGGAACAGACGTCTGCTTTGGTTGAGGTAAACTTCCAGATATGGTGCAGGGCTTAAAAGATGATGCACACTGATGGCATTAATTTGTATAATTCACAAGTATGGCAGCTGTTGGTGGACAATATTGTATCATGACTAGTTTATTTTCTGTAATTCACCATTATATTTATGCATAATTTATTTGCATCAGATGTAATGGTGCATTTGTTTTTCAGATATTTGTGTCAGTTGTGTGTTGTTATGCTGCCCTGTGGAAAGTGAAGGATGGTTTGATGGTTCAAAAAGGCACTTCCTATTGTCTCTGTTCCAGATCATCATGTTAAACACTATAGCAGACCTGCACGGCTATATTGAAAAAAGTCAGTTGACAAAAGACTTGGGAGGCACTCTGGAATATTGTCACAGTCAATGGATTCACCATCGAACTGTGAGTGCAAAAATATAAATTTTGTTCTATTTTTACTTTCTTTAAATCCTTCATTCCTTCTCTTTTTCGTTTCCTTTTTATTAATATACAGCAACAGTACTGATTTTTAGAATGGAGGCAGTAAATTATTAATTGCAATTTTTTGGACCACCTTTCCCCTTAAAAATATGAATAGCTCCAACAAAACCATACTCCAATAAAACTGCCTGCAAAGTACTAACTGGTGCTGCCTTGAAATCCCCTAAATGGGGCTGATCATGTCATTGTGCTGCAACTTGCAATCCACTGCACTGAGGCCCAACAACCTTTCACCTCTAAGTGTAAGGGCTAGCAGTTTTAGCAGCTCCAGCTGATTGTCCACCTAGTGACTGCAAAGGATACATTCTAATTTATCTATAGTGCTGTGTCCTGGCTCACTTTTGCAGGAGCATACTGGACAGCACAGAAGTGAGTCACAAAATCTGCTTTCCAGGTAGATTTGTGCTCCTTTACTGTGTTGGCACTGAGAATATTAATATCTAACCATCATTTGCATAAAAATAATTTTCAGATCTGAACTTTCACTTTCATCACTTGCGACTAATTCTTTCTGATTGACTCCCACATGGTTCCAGATGTCTTGTAAGATAACTTTAGATGATTATGCAATGTGTCTATAACTTTGTCTGACTTTGCACTAGTTTGACACAGCTGAAATTGTGACTAATTCCAATTAATATTAAATTGAGCAATATTTTCTACACATGCAACAAACCCTCAAAATGAGCAAATGTGTGTTGCTAAAACAGTCCTTAGTTCTTCATCAATTCAAGATCCCAAACAAGTATGCTTATAGAGAAGTAAGTAATATTCACAATTATTAACAGTACTTACAGATCACAGTATACCCAGCTTGGGGGACCAAGTAGGCTGCACAAATGGAGCTCCAAAAGTCCTAGGTCGAATCCCCCTATGCAAAGTTTGCATGATCTTTTCCTTGGAAAAATGTAACAACTACAACTTCCTCTTCCCATGTGTTCTACAGCTATAGATGATTACATGGATGCTTCAAAGTCACACACACATTACCATTTTCACACTATCCAGTTTACAGTTTATGTCTGAAAACTACATTTTTCTCCTTTCCCAAATGTCTGTTCAGCCATCATGCTCAGTGATCTGTCACTTTAACTGATGGCAGACAGAGGTAAGTCTTGACATACCCCTACTACATCAGACACTGTCACCTCACTGCCACCTCCCTCCTGTTAATTGTATCAGCTTTTGGTCAATCTGATCTGATCCCAGTCCATTTAGTTCTTCTTGATTCTGTATGTATTCTTTTAACCTCTTGGTTACTGCAACATACATTGTCAGTTTCCAACAAGTATAACTTTGTATTTTTCAGTTAACAAGAGCCTTCATGCAGTTAGTTAGCTTGTAATAATGAAGGTAAATCACCATTCATATTTATCTGCACATGAAACAGCTGTACAGCAAGCAAAACAATTTACTATGAAATTGAGAGAAAATATGTTGGGCTTATGCTTAGGTTGTACAGTTTTACTGAAATCTCCAATATTTCTTTTCAGGCCATAGAAAATTTTGCTATGACAGTGAAAACCACAGCACAGCTATTACAGTCGTTTGGCACTGAACTTGCAGAGACTGAATTACCCAATGATGTCCAGTCCACAAAAGAACTGCTCAGTACTCACACAGAAAAACACAATGATCTAAAGGTAGTAGATGTTGTCGTGGCTATATATATTATATTTCGATACCCTGACAAGTTTGAGGAGCAAACTTTTTTTGTAAGAAAACAGCAATGGGAAATCAATAAGATATTTTTCTTGCTTATTGACAAATGCCTACAATGCAACACTTAAGCCCAGAAATTACTGTTAGCAACATTAGCAGATGAATGCTTATCACACTCGCAGGATGTCCCTTTGGTGTTTTAGTAGAGCTATTACCCCATTTTAATGTTTATACTTCCAGTAAAACAGCTGACAGAGGAGTGTCATACAAGCACATGAAGCGTCTATCTGCTAATATCACCAACAGCCATTTCAAGGCTTATAAGAACATAAGAACACAAGAAATATGAGCAGGAGTAGGCCATATGGCCCCTCGAGCCTGCTCCATCATTCAATAAGATCATGGCTAATCTTCAACCTCAATTCCACTTTCCCGCCCGATCCCCATATCCCTTGATTCCCCTAGAGTCCAAAAATCTATCTATTTCTCAGTCTTGAACACATTCAACGACTCAGCATCCACAGCTCTCTGGGGTAGAGAATTCCAAAGATTCACAACACTCAGTGAAGAAATTCCTCCTCTTCTCGGTCTTAAATGGCTGACCCCTTATCCTGAGATGATGCCCCCTATTTCCAGACTGTCCAGTCAGGGGAAACAACCTCTCAGCATCTACCCTGTCAAGCCCCCTCAGAATCTTATATGTTTCAATGAGATCACCTCTCATTCTTCCAAACTCCAGACAGTATAAGCCCATTCTACTCAATCTCTCCTCATAGGACAACCCTCTCATCCCTGGAATAAATCTAGTGAACCTTCGTTGCACCACCTCTAAGGCAAATATATCCTTCCTTAGATAAGGAGAGCAAAACTGTGCACAGTACTCTAGGTGCGGTCTCCCAAAATCCTGTACAATTGTAGTAAGACTTCCTTATTCTTGTACTCCAACTGCCTTGCAATAAAGGCCAACATTCCATTTGCCTTTCTAATTGCTTGCTGTACCTGCATACTAACTTTTTGTGTTTCTTGTACCAGGACACCCAAATCTCTCTGAACGCCAACAATTAATAGTTCCTCACCATTCAAAAAATTTTTTTTTCTCTATTCTTCCTACCAAAGTGAATAACCTCATATTTCCCCACATTATACTCCATCTGCCACCTTCTTACCCACTCACCTAACCTATCTATATCCCTTTGCAGACTCTTTGGAGGTGATTTTAGGGGGCAATTGTGGGTGCGTTAGGGGCGCGGGGGCTCCAAAAATCGCAGAAATCCCGTTCAGGTTCGGAAGTCGGCTCCAACCTGCTGACTTCTGAGTTTCCCGGGGACCCACCTGCAATTAAAGCCGGCGGGATGACAGTTAAAGAGCCAAATATACCTCATTGACGTACGTAAGGCACGTTACCTGCAACAGATTAAGTACTTAGAAAGATTCTTAACTTACCTGGGCGGCTTGCCCTCTTCTTCTGATTCACGCCTGGTGAAATCAGGCGTGAAAGGCCGGATCAGGGAACAAGAAACTAAATAAATTAAATAAAAAACCATAGACGGAAGTGAAAATACTAAACGAACCTACCTTTGTATCCTGCTCCGATGTCCCCTTCTTCACTGCCCCCCCACACTGATGTCCTCCCGATCTTCCCTGATCTTCCTGATGACCTCCCAATCTTCCCCTGATGTCTTCCCGATCTTCCCTTCTCCCCCACCTGATCCCCCCCCCCTCCCCGGTCTTCCATTCCAGCTCCGGATCTTCCACTCTCCTCCCTGCCCCCCCCATTCTTCCGTTCCAGCGCCGGATGACGTCTTGCTCTCTCTCTTTCTCGCCGACACGCGCCCCCCCACCCCCACCCCGGCGTTGCGGCTCCTAATGGCAGCCAGCCTGTCAATCAGGCTGGCTGCTGGGCCCGAAACCTGGAGAGGACGTTAATCATCAGCAATCAACATGCGATCGCGTCAGAAACGGTAAGTTTTGTTCACGCTGGTTTGCCACGCGCACCTTCACCACCCCCGCTGCCAACGCGCCACCATTGCAAAATCGAGCCCTTTGTGTCCTCCTCACGGCTTACTTTCCCACCTAGCTTTGTATCGTCAGCAAACTTGGATACATTACCCTAGGTTCCTTCATCTAAGTCATTAATATAGATTGTAAATAGCTGAGGCCCAAGCACCGATCCTTGCGGCACCCCACTAGTTTTGGCCTGCCAACCTGAAAATGACCCGTTTATCTCTACTCTCTGTTTACTCTCCGTTAACCAATCCTCTATCCATGCTAAAATATTACCCCCCCAATCCCATGCGCCCTTATCTTGTGTAACAGCCTTTTATGTGGCATCTTATCGAATGGCTTTTGAAAATCCAAATATACTACATCTACTGGTTCCCCTTTATCTACCCACATCCTCAAAAAACTCTAATACATTTGTCAAACATGACTTCCCTTTCATAAAACCATGTTGACTTGCCTAATCATATTATGATGTTGTAAGTGCCTTGTTATCACTTCCTTAATAATGGATTCCAGCATTTTACTAATGACTGATGTTTCATTGAGGCAAAAAAATGTAAAGGTTAGGGAAAAACATGGAATTCTGATATTGATCATTATTATTTGTAAATAAAGAAATTCCTTGGAGACTGTAAAATGAATTGGGCATTGCTGACTTTCGTGGTTTCGCCATTGCCTATTGCCAATTGAATTTAAGGGGAAGCTAGATAAACACATAAGGGAGAAAGGAATAGAAGGATATGCTGATAGGGTTAGATAAAGTCAGGAGGAGGCTCGTGTGGAGCATAAACACCGGCATGGACCTGTTTCTGTGCTGTACATTCTATGTAATTCTATGTAATTAAAATTGCATTAAGTAAAAACCTATTTAAAGGTAACAGCATATCTAAAAATTATTTCACCTATAAAATAAAGCATTTGAAATCCAGTGTAACATCACACTAGAGTTTACCACATGCGATACAAGATCCCAGTGGGTGGTCTTGTACTACTTCTCTCTGGAATCAGTTCAGGCCCGAACTCCGGGTGTATACTGCAATTTTAGCGTCACTGTGAAATAGAAATTGTTTTGCAACAACTCTAAATTTGTAGGTTAATGCACCTTTAGTAACAAGGTTGAATTAAGATTCCAAGCACTGTATTTGAATAGGGAAAGTCCAGGCAACTAGATTTATTGCACAAAATAGTTCTGGATAGTTTTTAAGTCACCAATGCCCTAGCCAGCTTTATTTATTTCACTTTTCTCATTTTATTTTCCTCGTGGATATGATTCAGTGATCTAAGAAACATTGCATTCCAGAGAATGGCAAACAACAGCTGTACCTATTAACTGCTGATTAATTTAACAAGGTTCAAAACTAATGGGTCAGTAAATTTTACATAAATGGAAAATATATTTCGTAGTCATTTGTTTGTATGCAATGCAATCAACTCGCTAAAAATGCATCACGGATTTGCCAAGGAATATTGCACTTGGATAGAAACATATATACAATAGGAATGGGTAATACTGAACCATTGGAATTCTGTGTACAAGATTATCCAGACTCTCTTGTATAGAAAATTTGGAATTTCAGCTACTGAGTACATAACTTATGGAAAACATAACCTTTGGCATGTATGTTTATTTATAGTATTACTACATGCTGAAGGAGTTAAATTAAGCACATGTACAGAATATCAAACTGTTACCTGCAGCCCTTCTGGTATAAATTAATTAGCTTTTCATTGAGTTTGTAAATTACATTGTGTGATCTTTATGTGCATCAGAAAAAAATCTAAGAGCTCCTTTGATCGCTCAATGGGTGAAGGGAGTGTGGAACTGAGCCATACAGACCAAGTAGGGTCACAGACAAATCCCCAGTCTGGCTCAGCAAAGGTGGCAATAGATTTGTTACACTTAGTCTCATTGCCTCTAGGTTAAGGTGGAGAAAATCAACAAGCATTTTCACTGCTGATCTTTATTTATTGACTTCTGCTGGAAAATGTGCATATGTAGACAGATACTGGATGAGAAAAGGATTCAGTTTGGCTGTGTGGTCTCAAATACTTGAATAGTCCTGCTGACAGTTACTGTCTAAAGGTTGTGCCTTTAGCCGTCTAGGCCCTAAGCTCTGGAATTCCCTCCCTCACTCTCTCCACCTTGTTCTCCTCCTTTAAGACGTTCCTTAAAACCTACTTTTTTGACCAAACTTTTAGTCACCCGTCCTAATATCTCTTTCTTTGGCTTTGTGTCAAATTTTGTCTGATTACGTTCGGTGAAGCACCCTGGGCAAGATAGTTTTCTGGAAGAGTGAGAAATAGTTTATTCCAAATACTCCACCATGTTAGAGGATTTTAACATTGCAGTCAATACTACACCAGCTGCAGTGTGAGCTGTATTATTTTGTTTCTGTCAGTTTGTTTTTACGTTAAAAGTCAATCATGTCATGTAAAAATTAACTGCCATCTGAAGTTACCTAGCAAGTCACTTAGTTGTATTGAACATTGGGCAACTAGGTGTAATAAATTGGATAGCCAGGTGAAGGATAGAATTCTAGAACCTAGTCTTCAGTTGCTTCCAACCCTTTATTCACAGAGATTCACATTACACCCACACCACACCCTAGATCAGCTGTCTTATAAATGGGTACAAGAGCGTTCCCAATTGATACCACCTGAATACAATTAACACTAATTGATATAAATCACATGGATACAATTAACACTAGGGATGGGCATTAAGTGCTTGCCTTGCTTGCGATGCACACACCCCTAGAATGAAAATAAAATGAACAATTTGTTGCAGTAGTAGTAATGACAATAACAATGTTATTGATTACAAGCATCAGTGCAAAGTTTTCTGTTTATGAACCTTGCTATGGGTCTTGTAAGACATGTTACTTGGCAACAATAACTCTTTAAGCTCCTTTTGCATTTATTATGAATGTTGGGGACATGTGGGGAACAGAGTATTTGACAAGATTTATTTAATTTTTAAAAATTCTTCCACTGATTTTTTTTCTATCTCCAGCAACTCCCTCCCCACCTCTTCACAATGTGTTGATTTGTTGCTGGGCATCCTCTGATACTTCGCCTAAGTACCATTGTTCCATATGTAAGCCTTGGCAATGAGTGTCATCAGGATATTCAATCATGGGGAGACATTGCAGCCAACTTCAATCATGTTCTCACCCAACATCAGCTGACATGCATATCCAGCATGGGTTGCTGGATGATGATCAGGAATGAGTGCTTTAGTTGATTTTTTACCATCTATAACCCATGGGTGCTGTGACTAATTGTAATATCGCTACTGCTATTCTGGTTGAGTTCAGCAAACATACAAGGCATCTAACCTGGCACTGTCCTGCTCTGCACTACTCGGTGACTGTGTAAATCAGCTGACAGTCGGGTGTTCTGACCGGTTTTAACCAAGGAAAATTGTCAGTGACTATCAAGATAACTTAACCAATTGAAGACTTGGAACCAGCCTTTAGTACATTATCTGAGGGATTGTAATCAATTTGATTCATCCTTACCCAAATTAAGTGCAAACATGCTTAGATGACCATATAAGCAAATCTGACAATACTCTGTTTAAAGTTCTTGATGTGGAGATGCCGGTGATGGACTGGGGTTGACAATTGTAAACAATTTTACAACACCAAGTTATAGTCCAACAAATTTATTTTAAATTCCACAAGCTTTTCCCGGAGGCTTCCTCCTTCCTCAGGTGAACGGTGTGGAAATGAAATTTTCGAATCCTTCGCATTTGAAAATCACAGAACAATGCCTGGTGATTACTGCCTGTTGCCAAGGCAATCACAGTGAGCAGACAGAGAGGTGTCACCTAAAAGGCCACCGAATATACAAACCCCCCAAAAAAAAGAGAGAGAGAGAAGGAAGACAGTCAATGACCCGTTATATTAAAAACAGATAACACTTGTTCGCTGGTGGGGTTACGTGTAGTGTGACATGAACCCAAGATCCCGGTTGAGGCCGTCCTCATGGGTGCGGAACTTGGCTATCAATTTCTGCTCGACGATTTTGCGTTGTGTGTCTCGAAGGCCGCCTTGGAGTATGCTTACCCGAAGGTCGGTGGCTGAATGTCCATGACTGCTGAAGTGTTCCCCGACAGGGAGAGAACCCTCCTGAGAGACTCTGCCGTCGTACCTCTCGCACACTCCGCAACCATCTCGTACACCAACTCTACAGCAGACGCCGCAACCTCAAAACTAAGATAAAGTCCATACTCTCAACCTGTACTCAGGACACAGCAGACCAGCTACGATATACTGCCAAACAGACGAGGCAACGGAACTACGCTGCCTACATGAAAACCAAGAGCAGGAAGCTTGAGAAACTCGGCATCACCACCAGCATCGACCAAGCTTCCCCTGGTACCACGGTTGCAACCACAGGGAAGTCTATCGTCAATTTGTCCGACCACACCCTTCAACCAGACGAAATCGAAGTTCTCAGCCGAGGGCTCAATTTCTGCCCCACTACCAAAATGGACCCCACTAGTCTCGCGGCAGACACAGAGGAATTCATCAGGAGAATGAGGCTCCGGGAATTCTACCACAAACCCAATGAGACAATCAACGATCCGGAACAGCAGACAGAGGGATCCGCGGTACACCAACCGAAGAGGAAAGAGTCTCACTGGACTCCTCCAGAGGGTCGCTGCTCTCAGCTTGACATGTATGCTCAAGCTGTCAGGAAATGCGTCTATATAAGATTCATCAGCCGCACTCTGAAGACAGTCCAGAATGTCACCCGAGCACAACGCAACGCCATCAAAGCTCTCAAGACCAACCGCAACATCGTCATCAAACCAGCGGACAAAGGAGGAGCCATCGTCATACAGAACAGAACGGACTATTGCAAAGAAGCATACCGACAACTGGACAACCAGGAACACTGCAGACGGCTACCCACAGACCCGACCAAAGAACACACCCATCAGCTCAACAAACTGATCAAGACCTTCGATCCAGACCTTCAAAACATCCTACGCACTCTCATCCCACGTGCTCCCCGCGTGGGAGACTTCTACTGCCTCCCAAAGATACACAAAGCCAACACACCCGGACGTCCTATAGTATCAGGCAACGGAACCCTGTGTGAGAACCTCTCTGGATACATCGAGGGCATCCTGAAACCCATCGTGCAGGGAACCCCCAGCTTCTGTCGCGACACTACAGACTTTCTACAAAAACTCAGTACCCACGGACCTGTTGAACCAGGAACACTTCTCACCACGATGGACGTCTCGGCACTATACACCAGTATCCCCCACGATGACGGCATCGCTGCGACAGCATCAATACTCAACACCAACAGCCAATCTCCAGACGCCATCCTACAACTCATCCGCTTCATCCTGGATCACAATGTCTTCACCTTCAATAACCAATTCTTTACCCAAACACACGGAACAGCCATGGGGACCAAATTCGCACCCCAATACGCCAACATTTTCATGCACAAATTCGAGCAGGACTTCTTCACTGCACAGGACCTCCAACCAACACGATACACCAGATACATCGACGACATTTTCTTTCTATGGACCCACGGTGAGGAATCACTAAAGAGACTACATGATAACATCAACAAGTTCCATCCCACCATCAAGCTCATCATGGACTACTCCTCAGAATCAGTTTCTTTCTTGGACACACGAATCTCCATCAAAGACGGGCACCTCAGCACCTCACTCTACCGCAAGCCCACGGACAACCTCACGATGCTCCACTTTTCCAGCTTCCACCCTAACCACGTCAAAGAGGCCATCCCCTATGGACAGGCCCTGCGAATACACAGGGTCTGCTCAGACGAGGAGGAACGCGATGGACACCTACAGACGCTGAAAGACGCCCTCGTAAAAACGGGATATGATGCTCGACTCATTGATTGACAGTTCCGACGGACCACAGCAAAAAATCGCGTAGACCTCCTCAGAAGACTAACACGGGACGCAACCAATAGAGTACCCTTCGTCGTCCAGTACTTCCCCGGAGCAGAGAAACTACGCCATGTTCTCCGCAGCCTTCAACATGTCATCAATGATGACGAACACCTCCACTACTCGCCTTTAAACAGCCACCCAACCTCAAACAAACCATCGTTCGCAGCAAATTACCCAGCTTTCAGGAGAACAGCGTCCACGACACCACACAACCCTGCCACGGTAACCTCTGCAAGATATGCCAGATCATCGACACAGATACCACCATCACACGAGAGGACACCACCCACCAGGTGCACGGTTCATACTCCTGTGACTCGGCCAACGTTGTCTACCTCATACGTTGCAGGAAAGGATGCCCCAGAGCATGGTACATTGGCGAGACCATGCAGACGCTGCGACAATGGATGAACGGACACCGCGCAACAATCGCCAAACAGGAGGGTTCTCTCCCTGTCGGGGAACACTTCAGCAGTCATGGACATTCAGCCACCGACCTTCGGGTAAGCGTACTCCAAGGCGGCCTTCGAGACACACGACAACGCAAAATCGTCGAGCAGAAATTGATAGCCAAGTTCCGCACCCATGAGGACGGCCTCAACCGGGATCTTGGGTTCATGTCACGCTACACGTTACCCCACCAGCGAACAAATGTTATTTGTTTTTAATATAACGGGTCATTGACTGTCTTCCTTCTCTCTCTCTCTCTCTCTCTCTCTTTTTTTTGGGGGGGTTTGTATATTCGGTGGCCTTTTAGGTGACACCTTTCTGTCTGCTCACTGTGATTGCCTTGGCAACGGGCAGTAATCACCAGGCATTGTTCTGTGATTTTCAAATGCGAAGGATTCGAAAATTTCATTTCCACACCGTTCACCTGAGGAAGGAGGAAGCCTCCGAAAGCTTGTGGAATTTAAAATAAATTTGTTGGACTATAACTTGGTGTTGTAAAATTGTTTACAATTTTAAAGTTCTTGTCATTTCTATTGCTCTGCATAATTTAATGATGATAGATTGCAGATATTTGTATATCATCACAGCTGTTTGAAGGGAAAGAAATGTCTCGTATGTCCAAAGTAACAAAATGTTAATTTATACCTAACGGAAAGTTAATACAATATATAGACATGTGTGTGGATATTTCAACAAAATAGCATTAGCATATGCAGGAAATCAACAATCCTGCCAAATGATCTGATTAGTAACAGTTTTCTCTTTTGCGTACAGTTTACATTCAGTTATTCACAGAAAATGGCAAACCATTTACAAAAATGGCAAAGAATGTACAATTACATTGTATATTCATTCATTCAATGCACAGCATTCTGTTAATTAATGTAAAATGACATCCATTGCCATTTTTTGTAAAGAATCGCAATGAAAGGCTTCCAATTGTCATTTCAAAGCAATGATTGCTAAGCTAATTTTTTTTGTTTCCCAGGAGAAATTGAAATTGGCAGTAAAAGAAGGCAGCACGTTAGTAATATGTATTAAGGAGCCACTTACTAAAAATCCCAATTATAAATTGAATTCTGATGAACTGGAAAATATGGCTACCGTTGAAAGGTTAGTGAGAATCTTCAAATGTCAGAATATTTTCTTTACTGCATAAACTGTCATATAAAAATATGTGGTAAAAAATTTTTTTTGTGAAAAACTCTACTAAATCCTTAGTCATTTTTTGTGTTTGAAATATGATTGTTAAATATTTTACAATTAAAATTGGATTTTCAAAGTTTCTCTGCTGTCCTCAGAGTAAAATGACTCCATACCAGAAACATCACTCTTTACAACACTCATTTTGATTGAAGATAAAAGTCTGCATACATTATTATATTTGTCTGTTTTGCATGCATTAACTACATGACTTTGTATATTAACACTTTTCTGTCAATAACTACAGCAAAAATTGCTAGAAAATTCATGACTCCAAATTGAGAAAAGGTTAATTATTCTTTCTAACTAACTCTACCATTCAGTCTTTGCTGAATCAGAAATTGATCTAAATTCCTTTTAAAATCTTGAACTGTGTCAATATTTACTGCGCTAGCTGGCAGCTATTCCATAAGACAACAATTAACTATGAAGAAGTTCCAACAAGTTGAGTTTAGCTTGTAGCTTTTAATTTCTGATGATCAAGTACTAAATGGAATTAAAGATGTCTACAGGAACTAAAAACTTTAATTTAATTAATAATATTATGGTAAGAAATCAAAAGAAACAAAAGTTAGCCTTTTTTTCATATTAATAGCCCTCAAGCTATTTACGTGTGACTGCTAGTGGTGTTGACAGGGCCTGAGAACAAGTTGCATGTGTGAGTTCTTGGTAGGAAATGGGGTGGATTTGGGTGGATAGGGGAAATACAAAAATGTGTGGAAAAAGATTACTTTCAAAATACATAGCTTTTAATTTTAAAACTGTAGTTTTGAACATCTTTAAATCAATTAGTGAATTTGTAGTCTTGCTCACAGCAAACTGAAGAGTACTTATTTAGTTCAGCATGGTGGGGAATGGAGCAGAGGCAGGGCTGAACCCCAAGCCCAGGAATGGAGCATAGACTGCGATAGTACTGGAATGGAGAGTAGACAACAGACGGGCTCTGTGTGGGGGAGCACACGAGGGGACAGAGTGGAGAGTAGAGGTTGGATGTAGTACAATGGTACCTACTTGGTAAAAGGGCTGCTGAAATGTTTGTATTGAGAGCCATCCTGCCCTTTCCAGGTGATTTGGGTTTGACATTTGATTGGCAATTGGGTACTGTCCTATTGGTTGATAGTGCTGTCAATGAAGGATGTCAGACTAATGAAATCTGAGAAAATTGCTATACAATCAGAACATTGATTAGAGACATAAAACTTTATATCATGTAGATAGATACAGTTCTATGAGGATTTTGCTCATAAGATGACTCAGAACCAGAATCACAGAATGTCACAAAAAACAGGTCATTTGGACCATCAAGTCCATGCCAGTGTTTTGCTCCACAGGAGCCATATAGTCTAATGCTCTCTTGCTTGATCACCACACCACTTAGAATTCAAGCAACTGTCCTATTCCTTTTTAAAGTATGTATGAATAGAATTTAAGTTCAATAAAGGTAGAGAATTCCAAATTCCGACCACCTATAAATATTTTTTTCTAAATATTCAATCCTTTTTGTGATTACCTTAGCTTTGTTCCCCCTCATTACCATCTTGTTAACCAGTGGAAACAATCTATCAATATTTGCCTTATAACATAAGAACATAAGAAATAGGAGCAGGAGTAGGCCAATCGGCCCCTCGAGCCTGCTCCGCCATTCAATAAGATCATGGCTGATCTGATCCTAACCTCAAATCTAAATTCATGTCCAATTTCCTGCCCGCTCCCCGTATCCCCTAATTCCCTTTACTTCTAGGAAACTGTCTATTTCTGTTTTAAATTTATTCAATGATGTAGCTTCCACAGCTTCCTGGGGCAGCAAATTCCACAGACCTACTACCCTCTGAGTGAAGAAGTTTCTCCTCATCTCAGTTTCGAAAGAGCAGCCCCTTATTCTAAGATTATGCCCCCTAGTTCTAGTTTCACCCATCCTTGGGAACATCCTTACCGCATCCACCCGATCAAGCCCCTTCACAATCTTATATGTTTCAATAAGATCGCCTCTCATTCTTCTGAACCCTTCGTAACCTTGAAGACTTTTTGATGAAAAAAGACAGCACATTTGATATGTGCATCTTCAAATTTGATATCACTAAGCAGCTCAATTTTTCTTCTTACCTGAAGGCACTATCTGTTACTGCAATTTGATTCATTAGGTACCAGCCACCTCCAGGACCTCACCCAAGTAGCCATTCTTGATGCGTGGTGCACAACCA
The DNA here is from genome assembly GCF_035084215.1 of Heptranchias perlo. NCBI lineage: Eukaryota > Metazoa > Chordata > Chondrichthyes > Hexanchiformes > Hexanchidae > Heptranchias > Heptranchias perlo. Next base: position 27,749,404 of record NC_090337.1, on the reverse strand, counting down.
ATGGGGCATCAAACCCAGACCTGGTCCTTGCCTTTATCTGATGTCCATACTTGCCCTTTCCAGCAGAAGTCATTGGACAGTGGTTATTAGCAAAAATCTTGACTGATTTACCACCACCACCACCGCCCCCCCCCCCCCACCCCGCCATTCTAATCCAAGGCTGCTAAAGCCAATTAAAAAGCACTCCCATTGCTGCCCACCCTGAGGTTAAATACCTCAATACTGACCAAAAATCAAACCTAGGAATTTTTGGTCTTTAGGCTTAGAAATATACCAATTGGTGTTTTTACCTTCAATTGTACTTTAAAATTTTAAAACTGGCTTTTAATTTTATTTATCTTCATTTTATACTTGAAATTTAATTTAAAATGGAATTAATGTAACAATTATTTAATAATTTATGGTAGATTAATCTTCAATATCTATTGATACTTAAGTTCTAATTCTGTGGTATCCCCAAATTCTGTTTGTGATAGGTTACTGATGCAATTGGATGAAACTGAAAATGCCTTTGACCAGTTTTGGTCCAAGCACCACCTCAAACTAGAACAATGCCTGCAGCTGCGACATTTTGAACAAGACTTTCGGGAGGTACCACTTACCTACTGTACAACATATGGATTTATTTGTGAAATTAATTGGTGTTTTCTGTAGATTTCAAATGTTGAACTATGTGTATCATCTTAATTAAAATAATGTATATTTGAGAAGAAGAAAAATTCTGCTTCTTCCAAATTAAGAATAAGAACATTTTAAATTTAAAGTAATGTTTACATTTTTCTTCATTCTGCGTCCTGCATAAATATAGCGCAACATAGGTTTTTTTAAATCCAAGACCAGTCATGATGTTGCAGATGGGTGGTGCACCACATTGTCTCATACACCCATATTACTGAAAGTCCCCAATATGTTTTCCCCCAGCTAAAAATTATTTGCTTCTTCTGTCAGACCTTTCATGGGAGATTTTAAAGTCAGGCTGAAAACAGGCACAATACTGGCTGTGTGCCCAAGACGCCTGCCCAAGCAGGAGGCCTGAATCATTTTTAGATTTGGCCTCGTTTAGATTTTATCAGCAAGCTGAGAGCACTAAACAGGCGTTCTGTCACAGCTTGTTGGTTGGTGTGGCTTCTGCACAGAGCTTGCTGGCAAATAAAGCCTGTTTGGTGGGGGGTGGGGGGACCTCCTTGCCCCACAAATGTCTTTTTTTCTAAAAATGGAATACATTTTCTGAGCGGCCTACAGTGGTCACTTTAAGGACTGCTGGTTAGGCCGCTTAATGCCTGGAAAAACTGAGACTAGCATGCACTTCACATGCTCTGCCCATTTCCCAGTGAAAATTGCAATTGGGGTTCTACAACTGGTGTAGGACCCCGATTTGCATATTTAAACAGCCTCCCACCTGTTTTGGGTGGGAGTGCTGGATCTCCATTGAATGGCCTGTTTGAAAATTGAATCAGGTGGGCAAGTGGGTGTCCAAGGTTCCCACCAGATATTTCTTTGCCAGTCACCCATTTTTCAGGTGAGAAAATCCCCCCCTCGCCCCATCTCCAAAAGTCTGGGAAAAGTGACCAGCCTCCACAGTAGAAGTTAGGTTCATCAGACAGATTATCAAACATTCTGTTAATTTGACTGGCCTGTACAGGTTTCTGTGTTTCTTTTTCATGTTTCCCAGGAGACTGAGGTGTCAACAGCAGTTGGCACCAGGCGCTGAACCTCCAGAACATTTCACACTAGGCTATCACTTTCAGGACAAGCATAAAAAAGAATGCTCTTTAGGTTGTATGATAACATCAGCAATCAATGTTGCCTAGGCAGCCACATAGAGAGCAAATAAAGCAGGCACAAACAAAAGTATTAGCGTGCAAAGGGTTGAGACACTAATTAGAAATTTACACTCAGCACAGAGAATATATACACCTGCGCTGTACCGTATGCCCTTTGATACTGACGTAAATTACATTGGCTGCATCAAAACAAAGTGCCTCCATGGTTGGGTCAGCACGTCTACACCAACATCTGCCAAAATGCTTTAAATAATGTATAAAATGTAGTAGCCCACTGTATGCATATCTCTCTGAACTGTATATAGATCTCCCCCTCTATCTCATCTCTACACTGTGTTTCCTATAATGTGAACCACAAATTGTGCCCTTTCCCTTCCTACTTTTTAATTCTATTCACAAGGATTCTATCTTAACACAACCCCCAGAACATCCTTATGTTCTAGCACTATGATAGAATTCTTCATTATCATGACCACCCAACCCAATTTTTTCCTTCCCTTTCTTTCCTGAAAAAGTTACAACCAAGAATTTTAAGTTTCTCATCCTGTCCAAACCTAAGCTATGCTATAGCTATGATATGATATCCCTCCATAGTTATTAATGGTTCTAACTTTGTTTTGAAACATTGTTTTGAATGCTTTGTGCATTCACACACATACCACTCAATCCTAACTCCAATTTTTTTAGAACGTTGACCTCCTAATTCCTTTTCCTGGTTTTCTCATTTAATTTTTTGAAATCCCTTGCCACTTCTGCAGCAGTGTTTTTATCTCTCACTACCTCATAGCCCGTTTCTTGCCTTTTCTGCTCTGATAGTATTCTTTCACTATTTATTTGAGCTAATCCTTTTGTTACTCCCCTGATAGCTTTATTAATCCTGCTCTCCCTCTCTAGTATCAAACCTAGACTTTCCCTACTCCCCTGCCATAATAGTTAAAATTCTCCCCCAATGCTATATTGCCCTCCCTGTAAGAGCACTGGTTCTATTTTGGTTCAGATGAAGGCCATCCCTTGTTTAAAAAATAGCATAGCATATGACTTTCATATGAGACATTAAACCAAGGCCCTTTCCACTGGTTCAGGTGGATATAAAAGATTCTATCACATTATTTAAAGTGCAGGGGAGTTTCTCAATTTCCTGGCCGACATTTATCCGAGAACTAACATCACCAAAACAGTTATCTCATTACTGTTTGTGGGACGTTGCTGTGAGCATATTGGTTGACATGTTTCCCCACAAGACAACACTGACTACTTTTCAAAAGTAATTAATTAGCTGTGAAGTACTTTAGGATGTCCTTAGAGCATGAAAGATTCTATATAAATGCAAGTTCTTTATTTACACTGTGAGCAATGTTGGGGGATCCAGTAGTATAAAATATAAATCTAACATTAGGAAAATTAGTGGAACTGTTTGTGCAATTAATATTTCTGACGATCCGGATTCTTTCCCCTCAGTCTGGTTCAGTAAGAACTGAAGTCGAATACATTTTAAAGTTCAGCACAACTTTAATAGCAGGGTTCTTAGTCTGCAGCATTGATTTGGACTCCTGATAGAGTCCCTCTATGCTGGCAGAGCAAGAACAAAAACATACAGAAATCCACACGTTTTTATACAAAGCAATAGGGTTGGAACATACTTAACGAGGGTCAACACCAATCATAAGCCGGGCACAGGTTGCCATGCGAGGTTACATTATTTCCGGCCAATCATAAATCGTCCATGTGCTGATCATGCTGCTGTTAGACATCAAAGGGGATACTTCCTCACCTTCCAACTTGGAATGTTCTTCCCTGTCCCTTCTGTTCCTTATCTCCCAACCTGGAATGTCTTTCAACTTTGGCTAAGTTCGTTACCTATATTGATCTGCCATAAACATGGAGACATTCAGACCAGTCCTTGAATCACATCAAAGACTCTACATTGATAAGACCATGCAAACCTGCTGACTACGCAAACATATGGCCCAGCAGGAGGCCAGGCCACCTGTACCAATCTCAGTTACTAACTAATTAACCCTTTCTAACCATTTTGCATTCTGCTTCTGTGCCACGTAGACATTTTAATATTTTACCGAAAACTGACCACGTAGGGATTCTCATTCCCCCCTTTTATCATTTTATGATAACCAATTATTACGGTGCTCACTGGTTCTGCAGCGCAGCAACATTTAAGTAAGCAATAAACTATGAGTTATAACAATGAATATGACTAGCCCATGAACTAGAGAAGTCCCAATAGAACACAGACATGTTTCATCAATACACCTTTGTATCTTATCTGTTCTCAGGAACAGACTCCTTCGAAACATCTCTCAAGTAAGCTGCGAATGTCCTTGGTCAGCTAAACCTATTCATGTTAGTTTGAAAAGGCTAACATAGTCAAATGTCCTATGGTGATTTATATTTTGTTTCCAGCCTAACTAGACTGAATGGTACCTTTCAGACCATTTTACACCTGTGAATTGGTGCCCTCCCCATTATATCCCTTAATCCAAATTCTCCCTACAATATCCCGTTAGATGCTGTACCTCATCTTAACCAGGTTCCCTTCGTGTTGGCCACCAGTCCGGGAGGAAGAGAGGCAGAGCATCTGATAATCCTATCAAACTATAATTGTCTTCCCTTTTACATGCACCTTACCCCAGCGTGTGCTACTCCCGGTACCATTAAGATGTGTTCTTAGTTGAAACCACAGAGACAATGGGGACATTCTCACCCAGGCTCTGTTTTACTATCTTTGCCAAACCCTTCATCCTCTGCTTACATTTATTACATGCAATGAAAATCAAGAAGCACATTACAACAAACTGCACTACGACTAATACATATGAAATTAATCTAATCCAAGGATGGATCTGTATATTCAGTCCCAAATTCCAGAGGTCATTTCACCAGGTGGTGACTTTAATTTGGTCAATGTCATGCTTAATGTTGTTATTGTCCTGTTGTAGGTTATAATAAACCTTCTGGGAGAGGCGTATCTCCATTCGCAATGCTTTCAAGTATTTAGGCAACAGGGGTGTCAGATACCCAAATGTGTCCTGATATGCTTTTAAGTCCTTTCTGACATTCTCAGAAACTTGTAAGGTGGTGAGGTTATGCTGGTGTATCTCTACCAGTTCCTCGGGTCCAATCCGAACCAGGACTTCAGAAATGGAGTAGAATTCTGGACTTAAAATATCACAAGTTAGATTGGCATATTTAAACGTTTTCAAATTAGTTGTAACACAGTATTCGCCCTCTCCGGCATATACCACTTAAGTGGGTTTTAGATCCGCCTCTAGGGCCTCCATGGTACAGTTAATATCCTGATTGGTACCGGTATTATTAAACCCACACTGTGCTTCTGGGCTGTGTCCAACACTATGTGGACACACAGTGACAGCATGTCTAGTAACACATCCCTTTAATTTTGTTCCAGCCAATCAGCTTAAATCTACATCTTCTAGTTCTTGAACCCTCTGCTAGGGGAAACAGGTACTTCCTGTCTACTTTATCTGGGCCCCTCATAATCTTGTAATTTTGTATCCATCGTGCGGATATCTTCTAAATATTGTTTCGCCCAATTTTATTGTTAACTGATGGGAACCTAACCCTGAATTTTGGAAATACAAATTACTGTGTCCCTCTTTACTTTAATTTCAGTCCTTTTGATTGATACCAGTGTTTCCTGACTGTTTCATTAATTAGTTGGTTTCTCTATGGACCATGTGTCAGTGCCTTGTTTAAAAGGATTTCTCACTCGCCTGGACCACATTAACCATTTTCCTGTTGTGCTGTTGTCAAGTAACTGAGCCTGTCTGAGACTCATTCTTCAATGTATCTTCTTCATGTATCTCCGCATACTAGCAGCATCTCATAGGAATGAGCTTAGTGTTCTTGGATATTAACTTTCTGCTGGCCAGTCTCTTCATTCTCATGGTATTTCCGAACATTTTCCATGGCACACATCATATGTCCTGTAGGATTCAGTCCTGTAAAAGCAACTGGTTTGTTTAAGGAGTGGTTGCAATAGCTCACCAGGCCATAGGCCTTTGTAATCATGTTCTTCATCCTGATCTCCGTTTCAGATGATGGCAACATACATTTGTATCTTTTATGTCCACTGTAGCCATTCTTAGGTTTTCAGGTTATCTTATCAAAAAGATCAGGGGTGTCTAGAGTGCTTATCTCCCCCTGCATGGTCCCGATGTCAGGGTAGTGGCCAGGCTATTGAGTGTAGTTTTCTCATTATTCATTATTGGCAAGGACACAAATATCTCCACGAGAAAGCTATCAATTTACTATTCTCAACTACACTTTCCTGACTTCCACTAGATTGTATATTTATGCCAGATTGATTTTTTTATCATGCCCAACTCAATGACTTTAGAGAAATTCCCATATCTCCCCACCTCGAGCACTCTGTCTCGGAAGACAACAAATAGGTTAAAACAAAACAAATCAAAATGTTTTCAAAAGAAGAGAATCAGGTTGATATCACCACACTGTGACATTTGGTATCCGCTGATGTCTGCAGCTAAAGTCTTAAATCTTTAACACCACTGGATCGTTTCCTGCACCAAATTTCTCCAGCAAAGGTTGCACCGTAACTTTGTAACTACTCTTGGTAATCCTGCACCATCAACACTCACGTGGTCCCAAAAAAAACCCAGGGTCACCTGTTTTAAAAGAAACACAGAAAATCCATTGCAGCTCTTCTTGAGAGCCCAAGTGATTAATTTGTCAAATCTTCATTTATTATTTATTTATCCAAAGGAATAATCCCTATACCCAAAACAAATTTAGAAAACAAAACAGGAGAGAAATTGCCTAGTTCCACTCTCGCTCTCTCTCTGAAGCACGCAGCCTGTCTGAAATAAACACTCTCTCCCCCACATACAGATGTACGCAGGGCTGCAGACTGGAATTTCTAACTCCAAGTCCTAATCTCTGTGTTTTCAAGATGTAACCACATTAAGCAGATATCATTAGCAGCCGCCTGCTAAGATACGTTATATTCCTCTTTTATTAATTTATTAATGGTTTGGGCATGTGTTTCTAGCACTGTAGCTATCCTTTGCAAATATATGGTCAGCATTTGATCCTCAGACAATTCCTTCTCTGTATTTTCATTTATCTTTTAATATATCTTTAATGCGAGACCCTAAATCTCTGACCTTTTGATCTAATGCTGTCAAATCAATGGTGTTAACAACGGAGGCAAAGGCAGTTGCTATATCACTTATCACAGATCTTTACGTCTCCATATTTGCCTATCTCCTTTTACGATGTTCACCTCCATTCCATGTCGCTCTTTGTTTTAACACTTGAGTTAGGAGGTGTTGATCTAATTGTTGAGTTTTCTTAGCATTCTCAATGCGAGTTATATAATTTGTCAGGGAAGGTCTCCCCTCTTTGGTCAGATCTTGTATTCTACTATTAATTTCAAATAAAATTGAATAGCCCCAGAACTTGTCAAAACTTCCTTATCATACTGTGGCAGGGTAAAACTGATAGGCGTTTAGTACCCTGTGTCAGTACATAGCTCAAGTAATGGACTTCCAATTGTCTAACCTATGCTTCCTTTTCATATGATTTGTTTTACATTCCTTTCTTATCAATTTTTCACCGTAGCGTGAAAACTTATATCTCAGTCAATTGTAGCCCTTGGCATTCCCGAGTGATTGGGACAATTTTACTAATATAACCTATACCAATTGTTACCTCATGTTCACCTGTGTTCTGGGCAAGCCTCAGACAGTTCTCAACCGACTGGGTCATTTCTATCTGTTTGAACTGCTCTTGGCATGACAGTCTGGCTTCTTGGGATGGAAGGGGTTAATATTAACTTGCTCTTGTGGTAGGAGTAACTTGATCCTTCTCCCTTTTGAGATTAAGTTTCCACCTTCAAAATTTCACTTCACACAGGTTTGACTGATTTTTTTACTTCTCACATTTGTGGATTGCTTTATACTATATTTTTGCACACTATTTTTCACATACTTTTAGTGGATGTGATTATAATCAACGCTCCGAGCTGTTCCAACTTTCCGACTTTTCCTATCACAGTGATACCAGATAGTTTTTTTAATCTATCCCGTTAATTTTTAACCTCTTTTTAAACCAGCCAATCACAAAATAAACAGTCAAAATGCCAATTTTTTGAAGATCCCATGTCTGGAATTTAACATGCCCACACTTTATAAGAACCAGAATTTAATAGGTCACTTAACCTCAATAACTCCAATTTTAATTCGGCAGTATCAGAATTAAACACACGACAAGACAGATACATTACACAAAGGAAGAAAACACGTAAGACACAGTAAGAAGGGGGCGTGGCCCACAACACCGACAAAAAAACACTGATCAAGACAGGCTTTTTAAAGGGACAGTACACTTAAACAACAGAACCTTTCTTTTTCGGGTCTCTGTCTTTTAAACATTTGTCTAGTCACTTAATTCTATCCATTTTTTTTTTACAGTACTGTCTCCATAAAGCAATTAGTTCTTTGGCTGTGGTACCTCTGTTATTTTTCCAAATTAATTCCTGAGCCTTTTTGGCGGCATCTAAGTTTTATCAATAGTTCCTGTTTATATCCAATCACCAGGAACTTAAACCCTGACTACCCTCAGTGATATTAACCACTGACCTACCGCTTACAAGTTATTCCCTCAGTATGTACGCTGACCCTCAGCCGGAGCTGACCCCCAGTGATATTCGACCACTGACCTCTTCCTGCTATTTCTGTGTATTCGCCAGACTGACCTGAATCTTGTAAGGACGCCACACGAGTGTTAGCGATTGGACGATTCGTCGTCAGACTGACGGATTGGAGGAAAACCGACGTAGTAAATTAAGACTACTTACATCGGGGCGCCATTTCCTTCCTCCGTGTCTGAGATAATCCGCCTCTTACTCCGCGAACTCTCGGTGAACGACCGTTAAGATCCCACTTCTGACACCAAATGACGATCCGGATTCTTTCCCCTCAGTCTGGTTCAGTAAGAACTGAAGTCGAATACATTTTAAAGTTCAGCACAACTTTAATAGCAGGGTTCTTAGTCTGCAGCATTGATTTGGACTCCTGATAGAGTCCCTCTATGCTGGCAGAGCAAGAACAAAAACATACAGAAATCCACACGTTTTTATACAAAGCAATAGGGTTGGAACATACTTAACGAGGGTCAACACCAATCATAAGCCGGGCACAGGTTGCCATGCGAGGTTACATTATTTCCGGCCAATCATAAATCGTCCATGTGCTGATCATGCTGCTGTTAGACATCAAAGGGGATACTTCCTCACCTTCCAACTTGGAATGTTCTTCCCTGTCCCTTCTGTTCCTTATCTCCCAACCTGGAATGTCTTTCAACTTTGGCTAAGTTCGTTACCTATATTGATCTGCCATAAACATGGAGACATTCAGACCAGTCCTTGAATCACATCAAAGACTCTACATTGATAAGACCATGCAAACCTGCTGACTACGCAAACATATGGCCCAGCAGGAGGCCAGGCCACCTGTACCAATCTCAGTTACTAACTAATTAACCCTTTCTAACCATTTTGCATTCTGCTTCTGTGCCACGTAGACATTTTAATATTTTACCGAAAACTGACCACGTAGGGATTCTCATTTCCACCATTGGTGGCAACACTTCCAACTTTTAATCTGCATTAAGTACAGATTTGGATTTTTTCACTAACTTCTAGGTTTTATTTTAAAGTTACAGTATCTGTACTAAAACTTGAGGTACACTTACCTTAACTAACCATATAATGTTGTCTGAATACTAACCATATGTTGTCTGAATCGAAAAAGATCCAACCAGAGATAAATTTGGAGATCCAAACTCATGCCACATGCTATTGAGATTCAAACAAAAATTCATTGCAGATTTCTAGGTGTAATGACAAAATTAAAATGAAGGGCTAGAAACAAGTTATGGTTGTTGCTTGTTATCTGTTTGCAGGTGAAAGTCATTCTGGATTGTCTAATGGAAACACAGGCTGCATTCACTGACATTGGAGACAGTGTAACCTGTGTGGAACACCTGCTAAAGGAACTCCAACTGCAGGAAGAGAAAGCACAGGTAAATGACACTAAAATGCCCTTCAGGCCTCAACAGATGAACTCCCTCCTCCACATTTACTCTTATAAAGTCCTGTAATCCTATATCTAAACAGAGCAAGACATTTCAACTTCCCCAGTACTACCTGTTAAGCCACTAAATGATTATTTAGATGTCTATTTGTTCCAGGTTGCAAATATGCTTATTTCATGTTCCAATCACCTCTTGCCTCCGCTAGTGGTCCAGAATCTCTTATGACATGTTGACAAATGGGCTTAACCAAACTCATTTCTAGAGGCTTTATGATATTCCCAAGCTTGCCAAAAACATAGTGACAAACAATGGTACTTAGTGATCCTGTATAAAAGACCAGTAGTGCTTTCGTGTACATTTAATAAACTTCCCAGATTTGCACTTCCTTTCAACTAAAAACATATTCAGTTTTACACTTTGGAACAAAACTCATAGTCTTGAGCAGTTAGAAGCAGGCAGAATTTTTAGAGCACTGATTTGCTGCCATTAGACTTTTTGCAAATACTGCATTGGGACACATAGCTGAGGGTACCATTGGCAAGGCACAAAGCCATCCCTCGTCATTACTTTCAAATATCTAATTTGATTATTTAAAAAGTAAAAACGGATTGGACATTTCAGAAGTACAATTGGTGTACTTAATTGAAGAGGTCAATTTTCCAATTAGGCCTGGACGATGGAGAACCTCACTCGCTGCCCGTGCATTTCAGAAAATGATGCCCAAATATCCTTCCTTTCTGTATAATGAATATAGATTCCCAGTATTAGAAGGAAAATACTTTTTTTAGTTATTGTGAAAAACATATTTTCAAATGCAAATTAAATTGAATGACTTTTACCATAATAAATGTACAATGCAGCCAGTCCTTTGATATTCTAAGGAGAGATTTCCACCAATGCGCACGTTAGAAATACAGGCTACATTGGCAGGGAAACCAAAGATATCAGGAGGAATCTTCACCATATCAGGATACCTTATTTTTTTGAGGGGCAATATTCTTGAAGTCCTCTATTTTAGCATGCACAGGAGTCTCTTACAAACAAGTTAAGCTTTTGTCCTCTAATATTGGCAACAGGATTTCTAGGTTCATAATCTGTGGCTTGATTCACTAAGGATCTGTTCAAACAAATTAATTGCCCATCTCATATGTTATCGCTTTGTTATTTCATTTGTAAAGGGCAAAGAGAGGGAGGAATTCCTGAAATGTATACAAGAGAACTTTCTTGATGAGGAAGGAAGCAGTGCTGGATCTAGTTCTGGGGAATGAAGTTAGGCAAGTGGACCATGTTTCATTGGGGGAGCATTTGGCAATCAGTAATCATAATATCATTAAGTTTGGAATAGTTATAGAAAAGGACAAGGAACAATCAAGTGTAAAAATACTAAACTGGAGGAGGGCTAATTTCAGTGAGTGAAAAAGGGATCTTGCCCAGGTGGATTGGAATCAAAAATTGTTAGGCAAAACAGTAATTGAACAATGGGAGGCCTTCAAGGAGGAGATGGTTCAGCTACAGAGTAGACACACTCCCATGAGGGGGAAAGGAAGGACATCCAAAGTTAGAGCTCCCTGGATGACTAAAGATATAGAGATTAAAATGAAACAGAAAAAAAGAGGCTTATGACAAATGTAAGGTTCATAATACAGTAGAGAACCAAGCTAAATACAGAAATGCAGGGGAGATCTTAAAAAGGGAATAAGAGGGGCAAAGAGAAAGTATGAGAATAGATTAGCGGCTAACATAAAAGGGAACCCAAAATTATTTTATAAACATAAAAAATAGTAAAAGGGGATTCAAAGGGATGGTGGGGCCGACTAGGGACAAAAAAGGATATATTCTTGTGGAGGCAGAGGGTACAGCTGAAGCACAAAATGAATACTTCACATCAGTCTGCCAATGTAGCAGTAAAGGAGGAGATGGTAGCGATATTGGATGGGATAAAAATAGATAAAGGAGGTACTTAAAAGGTTGCAGTGACGTACTGAGGGATGTAAGGGTAGAAATTGCAGAGGCTCTGGCCACTATCTTCCAATCCTCCCTAGATATGTGGCTGGTGTCAGAGGACTGGAAGATTGCAAATGTTACACCCTTGTTCAAAAAAGGGGAGAGGGATAAACTCAGCAATTACAGGCTGGTTAACCTAACACTGGTGGTGGGGAAACTTTAAGAGACAATAATCCAGGACAAAATTAATTGGCATTTGGAAAAGTTTGAGCTAATAAATGAAAGTCAGCATGGATTTGTTAAAGGAAAATTGTGTTTGACTAACTTGATTGAGTCCTTTAATGAAGGAATGGAGAGGGTTGATGAGGATAGTGCAATTGATGTGTATATGGACTTTCAAAAGGTATTTGATAAAGTACCACATAATAGACTTGTTAGCAAAATTGAAGCCCATGGGATTAAAGGGACAGTGGCAGCATGGATACGAAATTGGCTAAGGGACAGAAAGCAGAGAACGGTTGTTTATCAGTCTGGAGGGAAGTATACAGTGGTGTTCCCCAGGAGTCGGTATTAGGACCACTGCTCATTTTGATATATATTAATGACCTGGACCTTTGGTATAGAGGGTATAATTTCAAAGTTTGCAGATGACATGAAACTCGGAAATGTAGTAAACAATGTGGAAGATAGTAACGGACTTTAGGAGGACACAGACAGACTGGTGAAATGGGCAGACACATGGTAGATGAAATTTAACACAGAAGTGTGAAGTGATACATTTTGGTAGGAAGAATGAGGAGAGGCAATATAAACTAAATGGTACAACTTTAAAGGGGGTACAGGAACAGAGAGACCTGGGGGTGTATGTACACAAACCTTTGAAGGTGACAAGGACAAGTTGAGAAGGCTGATAAAAAAGCATATCGGATCCTGGGTTTTATTAATAGAGGAATAGAGTACAAAAGCAAGGATGTTATGCTAAACCTTTATATAACACTGGTTAGGCCTCAGCTGGAGTATTGTGTTAAATTCTGAGCACCACACTTTAGGAAGGGAGGATGCAGAAGAGATTTACTAGAATGGCACCAGGAATGAGGGACTTCAGTTATATGGAGAGACTGGAGAAGCTGGGGTTGTTTTCCTTACAGCAAAGAAGGTTGAGAGGAGATTTGATAGAGGTGTTCAAAATCATGAACGGTTTTGACAGAGTAAATAAGGAGAAACAGGAGGTTGGTAACCAGAGGACACAGATTTAAGGTGATTGGCAAAAGAACCAGAGGCGACATGAGGAAAAATTTTTTACGCAGAGTGTTGATATGATCTGGAATGCACTGCTTGAAAGGGTAGTGGAAACAGATTCAATAATAAACTTTCAAAAGGGAATTGGATAAATACTTGAAGGAAAACAAATTACAGGGCTATGGGGAAAGAGCAGAGGAATGGGACTAATTGGATAGCTTTTTCAAAGAGCCCACACAGGCACGATGGGCCGAATGGCCTCCATCTCTGCTGTAACATACTATGATATTATCTTTCCATCTTTTTTACAGGAATCATTAGAAAAGGCACAATTATTAGCTCTGCATGGAGACCAACTTATCCAAAGCAACCACTATGCTGTTGACTCCATCCGACCAAAGTGTAATGAACTCAGGCGTATATGTGATGATTTTACCAATGAAATGAAGAAAAAACATGATGTACTTGGAAAATCTCATGAAGTCCATAAGCGACTGGACCGGGTAATTTATCTGTTATAATATTCAATAATTAGTCACAAAACAAGTAACTGTTTATTGATATTCTATTTTTAATTCTCTTATTGTGTCCATTAAGGCCAAGCAGTGGTGTGAAACAGGGATCTATCTCTTGGCGTCTCAAGCAGTAGATAAGTGCCAATCACAAGAAGGAGCTGAAGCTGCACTCCAGGATATTGAGAAGTTCCTTGAAACTGCCAAAGACCACAAGCTTACCAATCCTAAAGAGTTCCATAAACAATTTGAACTGTTCCTTACTTCAGAAGTTAAGGTAAACTAGAAACATTATTGAGTTGAATAATATAAAACACGGTGTTAAGTGTTCCAGAGTCAATCTATTGATGAACAGACAAAAAAATAGTTTAGCATAAAAGAAAATATTAAGTGTTTTTTTCTAAACATGTCTGTAAATAAATCTAGGTTAGTAGCTTTTATATATTTTTGAGAATATAAAGTCCAATACAATACAAACCTATAGGATATTTTATATGTTTTATTGTAAACTTAACATTGCAAAAATATATGTTATTTATAGTTCACTTTAGCAGTGACCATCATCATTAAAATTCTTGGAAAGTTGAACAGTTGCAAAGGATCAGCATTACCCTTAACATCCTGGTTTTCTTTGAATTGTTTGTACAGTGATTGTAGTTATATAACTAGAGGAAGTGACTTAGAGAAGTAATTGAGCTTGATACTTCGAGGGAAATAAGTGGAGATTGGTACTGAGTTTCTTTGGATTGATCTGGAAGATCGAAAGGGGGAAAACAGTAGTGTTAGGGTAGGAGATGTTATTGGTCACCACAAAATTAAAAGGCAGGTGGGTGTCCTACTGTAGGAGGTCATTTGAAAAAATGTACTGCTAAGGCTCAGTTGTAATCATGGGAGATATTAATCTCCCTGACATAGACTTGAACATACAATCGGAATAATCTGCATGCGAGTGGGGGTTTATTGAAGTACTTAAAGAAAATTTTCCCAAGCAGCAGGTAAAGAAATCCATAACTGGGAAGGATTTGTTCCTAATTAATGAGAAGGGAGTAATGAGCCATATTGAAATAAGGGAACATCTGCCAGCTTGGTGAACATAGAGCTACTTTTAAGGCTCAAATGAGGACAGAACAGATAATAAAAACTATTAAGAAACTCGATTTGAAGAGAGCAGACTATGAGGGGATGAAACGCTTACAAAATAAATGTTAAGAACTAGTTAAAAGGAAGGATTTGGAGGGAAATGGTAATGCTTTAAGGACGTTTGTTCACATTACAGATGTACTTTATCCCAGAAACAAGTTGCAAATAAAAGAGTAAAACTTACGTGGATGACAAAGAAAGTCACAGAAGGTATTAGGGAGAGAGAAAGAAAAGGCATATAATATTAGGAAATGTACAGGGAAGGAAGAAGATAGAGATAACTTCAGAATCAAGCAGAAAAATACTAAGAAACTAACAAGAAGAACAAAGAGAGAGCATGAGCGGAATATAGTGGAAAATATAAAGGCCAATATCAAAGTGTTCTTTAAATATATCAGGAGCAAGAGAAAGCTGCAGAGGGATGTTGGGCTGTTTGCCAGTGGCAGTGGGGAGTGATGTGAGAATGGAAGAGTGGTGGTGGTTGTGGACAGGGAAGTGGCAGACTTACCAAATCACTATTTTGTGATGGTTTTCACCGCTGAAAGAAGGGAAGTGATGCCTAAAATGAGGAAACAGTATAAAGGAGAGAGCAGGCTGGAAACCCTTAGCATCACAAAAGAAGGCATGTTAGATAGGATAAGAAAGCATAGAATAAACATGGTTGAATATTTCCATCCAAGGGTACTGATGGAGTTGCCAATCAATGTGTGATAATCCAAAATAATTTGAAAAGGCTACATCAATGGGCAGAGAGGTGTCAGATAGAATTCAACACAGATAAGTTTAAAGTCATAAGATTAGTTACAAAGAATCAAGAATGTGGGTTATAAAATCATAGAATGGTTACAGCACAGAAGGAGGCCATTCGGCCCATTGAGCCCGAGCCGGTTCTTTGTAAGAGCCATTCAGTTAGTCCCATTCCCCCGCTTTTTCCCCATAGCCCTGCAAATTTTTCCCCTTCAAGTATTTATCCGATTCCTTTTTGAAAGCCACGATTGAATTTGCTTCCACCACCCTGAAAGGTCACACATTCCAGATCATAACTACTCACTGCGTAAAAAAGTTTTTTCTCCTGTCGCATTTGGTTCTTTTGACAATCATCTTAAATCCGTGTCCTCTGGTTCTTGACCCCTCCGCCGATGGGAACAGTTTCTCTTTATTTACTTTATCGAAACCCTTCATGATATATTAAATAGTAACATGCTTGAGATAACACAACAGGAAAGAGGTCTGGGTGTTTTGGTGGATAGGTCATTAAAGCCATTGGGTCAGTATTCATAAACAGTCAAGAAAGTAAATAAGATGTTGGGTTGTATAGGTAAGGATTGTGTTTTCTAAGTCAAAGCAATGTCTGGTTCTGGTGAGAATCCACGTGGAGTACTGTATTCAGTTTTGATCTCCATTACAGAAACATATTGTAGAGTTCAGTGGAGGGCTATGAGGCTCTGTATAACTGAAGCTTCACTTCCTCACTTTTGTATTCCAGCCCCCTGGAGATAAAGACCAATATTCCATTAGTCTTTTTGTACATGTGCACATAGACACCCAAATCCCTTTGCTCCACCACAGCTCCTAGTCTCTCACCATTAAGAAAATATTCCAATTTGTCTTTCTTGGATTCAAAGTGAATAACCTCACACTGAACTCCATCTGCCATAGTTGTGCCCACTCACTTAGTCTGTCTATGTCCCTTTGTAACTTCCTGCTCCCATCTACACAACATACTGTGCCTCCCAACTGAGAAGACATTTCAGATTTCAAAGCTGTAGCTCCCCAATGAATTCATCCAGTGAAAATCCAAACCATAAGGATTAGGAAGAAGGAAAAATGAGCCAGGTCCCTCTCCTTTAGATGTATGTTGGGTAAGAATAGAATGCCCAGCGTTCAGCTGTGATGCACACAGCAGCTGAATTGCATGCTAACATTAATTGTTAAGTGTCACACATGAAGAATAGCTACTTGGATGAGGTACTGGAGTTTGTTCAAGATCCATAAGCACAATACTTGAGCAAGGAGTAAAAACCAGCAAATTACATTTATATGGACCCTGAGCCAAAGAAAGAAAAAGTAGGAGGGATAACCATAAACTTAGAAGGTCTTAAATGAGATGTGTGGGTGGAGTGGAAGAGAGAATTCCAGAACATGGGGTCTAGGTGGCTGAAAGCATAGTTATCAATTTTAGGTGAAGATAGTGGTGGTGTACACAAAAGACTGGAGTTAGAGAAACAGAGTTGGGGAGAGGGGCAGGGGTTTTAAAGTGCTGGAGAATGTTACAAAGACAGGGCGGAGGAAGGTTAGGGGAGGGATTTAAGCACAAGGATGAGAATGTTAAGTTTGAGATTTTGGGGGACTACGAGCCAGTGTAGGGCAGTGAGGACAATGGTGATGGGAGTGCGACGTGGTGTGATATACGATACAAGCAGAAGAGTTTTGGATGAACTGAAGGTTAGATTCTGTAGAATGAGAGGCTGGCCAAAAGACGTGACAAAGGCATGAATGAGGGTTTCAGCAGCATAATCTGAGGTAGGGTTGCCAACCCTCCAGGATTAATTCCTGGAGACTCTGGGATAAAGATTAATTTCCAGCAAACTGCTGCGAACAACCTGGGAGAAAAATCACAGCGGCATTAAAAACACTTTTTTCATTTTCTTTGAACGCATTTGTTTATTAGTTATAACAATATTCGAGAGGGGAGAAAAGGCTGTTGGACTGGGTGGGGTGGTTGGAGGTGGGAGGTCAAGTGATGAAGCCTGCAGGAATATGTCTAACCAGAGCTGGTGACCTTAGGCTGAGGTAGGGAGACTTTATGGGGCTAGAAAAGCAGCTTGGGGTTGAACAGGATGCCGATATTGTGAACAGTTTGGATCAGCCGGAGATAATGGTTATGGAGAAGGATGGAATTGATAGCGAGGGCATGGACCAATTACATTGCCCTTGGTCCTCCCAGTGTGTAACAGATTCGGACATGACAGCAAATGGTAATCAATGTCTCATTTATTAATAGTCAAATCAAACATGTAAAAGTACCCAATATTAGAAGACAGTAATAAGATTAAAGCAATATTATCCCATTTGATCTCTGGGCATAGTTAGTAATTAAGTTGGCGGCGTGGCCGTTTTGAGTTTTCTGACAGCTGGGTAGCCTTCTGACAGCTAGAGGGTCTTCTCTGGATTCTATACCCTGAGCTCAGGAGACGTTGGGTTTTTCATAGAACTCAAGGTGGCCAGCTTATTTACCCGTACTCATCTAGCTGAGGGGTAATCTTGGGGTAGATTTAGCTTGGTGGACAATCAGAAGGGAAAGGAAGTAACGGGGCAGTTGAAAAGATACACCTGGAATTTCCAAGGGAGCTGTTCCAATCTCCCGTTGTGACTTTAGCGGAAGGTCAGTGGAAACCCTGGAGAAATGGCACGAATGCCCTCCAATGTGATTCTAGAGTATTGGCAGAGAAAAGCAAGGCCCAGTCAAGCTCGATATGGTCCAGCTACATCTGGCAAAGGATGGTTTTGCCAGTTGTGCACCAGGTATTCTCAAGTTTGTGCCCCTTGGACTTAAAGCAAATATAGAGGCTGTAACAAGAGAAACCACCAAATAGCAGGCAGTGAAGTTTTTACTGGGGATATGAAAGATGGAAGTGAGGAAGTGGTTCAGCAAATCAACAGCTGCAGTGGTGCTATGGCAAATGGAGGGCCAGAAGCTAAGGAGTTGGTAGTTAGATTTGTGGTTATAAGCAACGTGGGGGCAGAGGGAAGAAAGCGGGGCGGATGCAGAAGTTAATAGGGTTGAAAGAGGGTGGTGAAGGATATATGTAAGTGAGCTGAGATGCTGTTTTTGGTGATTGAGAGCACTGGAGTTGAGAGGTTATGGAAGATGGCAAGGGTCAATTGGGAGTGAAGATGGAGGAGGTGGTTTAGGGAAGACAGGAGAGCAGTGAATTCTGAGGAAAGACAGCAAAGGGGATTGAAATCATAGAGGACGGGGAGAAAAGCAACCAAGGTGTGGAGGGCAGAAAATTTGTGGCAAAAAGCAAAAAAAATGCTTTAAAATTGCATTTATTTCTTTTCCAGACCAATGTACAGACAATTCTTCAGAAGCTTGAAAATGTCCAAGAAATGTTTGAAAAGCGTCAAGCTAGTTTAAAGAAGTTAGCAGCCAAACAGACTCGTCCAGTTCAACCTGTTGCCCCACGTCCGGAATCATCTCCGAAACGCTCCTCGCCAAAACAAACCAGAGCACCTGTCCTCAGTAAGTAGCAGAAAACCCTTTTTCATTCCTCAGAAAATTTTGCAGTGATTGTGGTATAGTCAGGTAGAGTTCAAAATAGGATGAACTGAAGGTTTATTTTATCAGACCCTCACTACACCATTGAGAAATGAAACGTAAGTGAAATAACTGGTCTCACTTATATCCTACAGGCATCACATCATCTGTATTCAACACAAGATTATTTTCCAGGAAATAAGCAGTTCTTTTTATTTCAAGCTACGTTGCTTTTCTGTCCTCATGTAATGCTAATGTGAAATAATGAATACCCAGTTATTTTGTAACTCAGTGACCTCGCCAAAAGGACATCTTTTTATTGTAAACTACAAGAATTTTTTAAAAACTTTATCTGCACTATAGGGATTAAGTTAGTCTTCAACTGTACCATAGCATCCATGAACTGTCATATTTTGGACTAAATTTTATCTTTATAATGAATGCTGGTACAAGTTTAATGTTTAATACATAGTATACATGCTTGTCCAATGTGCAAAAACAATATTGCATAATCTTTGCTGAAGTGGGGGATTGCCACCAGTTATTTTTGAGCACTGAGACATTAGTATGTCAGACCTTCTCTTTCAGTATTTCACTCTAGTACAATTTCCTATATAATCTACTGAAAGACTTACCTGATCTTTCAGACAGCAACTGCAAACATAGCTTAAAAAGCTTCTTTGGATTCTTCTTGCAGTTAGATGTAATGTGCCTTTCTATAATCTCCTTGCTAATTCTAATGCACTTGCTTTTTAGCTATCCTGGTCAAGGTCCTATTATGTTTCTCCCTTTCTTTCCCATATCCCTAATGAAAACGAAAGTCTATTATACCTAAGTGAGCACACAAATGTTAATGCAATCCATTCTTATCCTGAGTTCTGTATTAAAATAAACAGGCATAAATTGGCCCCCTCATCAGACTTGTGTTGTCTAGTTTATATTGCAGTCCAAATTTATAGCATGCTTACATTATCTACACATCTCCACACCACACCCCATGAGCCACAAGCTCCAGAAATGTCACCATGTCTGGATTTCTAGAGATTTTTCTAGAAATACCAACCAGAGGAATTTTTCCTGCATTTATTTGCAATGCCACCACTGTACATGCCACGTATAGCAACCAGTGGAAATCATGTTTAAGTTAGGAATAAGATCGAAGGGTATAAACATAGACCAAGATGGTTGGCTATTCTAGTGGAATGTGGGAATGTGATAATTATTGGGAGGGGGGGGCGGGGGGAGGGGAGAAGAGAAAGTAGAGAAGAGGAGGTAATGTTGTCAGTCACCTATGCAGGGTAGCACACCAGAGTTCAGGTTGATTATTTCTGAGGGATCAGGTAGTATTTATGCAGAACCTTCCCTCAAAAGATGAAATTAATGAGGTACACAGGTCCATCATAGCATAGGTTGTACATGTGGAAGGGAATGGGCTTGGGTCAAATGGCCTGTTTTTGTTCCATATTTTCTTACATTTTTAATATAAGTGTTGACATGATTGGGCAGACTAGAAGATTAAGTCAAAACTATGAGACAATTAGCATTGTGGGCAGTACCAAATTCTGGAGGGTTAATTCTTACCTTCAGGATAATCTTGCCCCAAGTAAAATGTTAAGGACTGCTTTTCTCCTAGTATTCATAAAAAGGGAAGTAAAAGCTACTGATAATTTTCTCATTCCTGGGCATCACAACCAAATTACAAAGAGGGCAAAATAACACCATCCAACAGTAATTTACTGCAGACAACTTAGGCAGTTCCAACAGCTGCATAGAAAGGAGGGAATGAATGCATTCTTACTACCAATTACAAAGTGCAAATCTTATCTTTTTGTAAGCACATGCAGAATTAAACCTTTAAACTATTTCAATGACATAAAATTAACATACTAGAACAGGTGTTCACAGATGATTCCGTTTTTTTCTTCACACAGCTATCAGATTAAACAAAGTGATTATTATCCATGACAGTAGATAATAGCTTCTCTTCACACTGTCCTGAGTTTACACGATGTTGAAGGTTGGGTTACATGGCAGTCAAAAACAGTTAGATTAGAAATAGTTATTTTGTTGATAGCCATTTACTTCAATTTTCCAAACTCTAGTATGCAACCAATACAGATTTTTCTGATGCTGAACAATTGGGGATATTTTAATTCTTCCAATGCATCAGGAGATTTTACTTACTAGTTCAAAGTAGAAATCTGTACTTGGATGAGATATGTATGTTCTAGGGCTTAATTTTTCCTGCATCTGAAATAGCAGTCCTATACTAGTTGTCAGTGTTATGGTAAAATCAATGCCGATAGAAGAATGCAAGAAGCTGAATAAAAAAAGTTATTGAACTGTTCATTCGTTCAATAGCTTAATTATTTTTTAAAAATGCATGAATCTAATTAATATATGCTTTCCACATTTCACCTATTAATCAGTTCAAAGTCCAATGTGAATGTGTGTCAATCTGCTTTTTGCTTTCACCAGGTTTCTCAGGCTAGTGGCATCTGCTCTGCTTTACCAGTTTTTCATGCTTTCCTCTCTGCCTGCCTGTTCCCACTTCATTTAGCTATACTGTGTCTCGTATATGTCTTTATTTCTTTGATTTCTCTCATTATGCCTCTATTATCTCCATCCAATATCACTTCTGCCATTTAACCAGTGCCTGTTCTCTACTTAAGCACTTCACAGGTCATTTTATTTCTTTTCCTGTGTGGGTGATTGTGTTGTTCTTTTCTTCCCTTCCCTCTGTTCTGTTCCTTTTTAAATGCTATTCATCTGTAATATCTTGCAGTTCTGAGGAAGGGTCCATACCCAGAATGATTTCTCTGTTCTCTCCACAGAAGCTGCCTAACCTGATGTAGATACAACTGATATGTCAGTTTGCACTGTGTCTGATATTCTTTTCACTTTTGCCCTTAGGTGAGGGGAAAGCTTGCAAGATACTGCCTGACCTGCTGAGCGTTTTCCTCATGCTTGTGTTAGGTGCTGGCTCAGCAACATTAATATTCCTCCCTCCAATGGCCCCTGGGCCTTGTTAAATTCTTCAGCTGAGTATGGGTAGGTAACCCACTCAGTGCTTATCTTGAGCCAGCACCTAGCACATGCATGAAAACAATCCCGGTCTCAGGCCAACTTACTTATTTGTGCAAGCTTGCTTTAGAAGGGCATCAAAAATACTGCAAACTATTCCTTCCCTATGCAACAGTTTTTAAAATAAACATTGAAGTCATTACAATTTCACCTCACAGCCCCTCCCTCCCCAAAAGTGGAATAATTTCAAAGGGATAGTGTTAAAGATGCAAAAGGGATTTATCCCCGAGATAGGTCAGAGACAGAATAAAAGAGTAAGACCAATTTGGTTCACCAACAAACTTCTGAAAGGCAGTAGATTGTAAGAGAAAGCATACACAATTTTTAAATGTTCTGGAAAGAAACAGGATGGAGATCCATAAAGATAGGCTGAGCAATGCCAAGTAACTGATGACGCATGCAAAGAGGGATCATGAAGGTGACGTAGCTGGAAACATAAAGCAGTACAGTAAAGCATCCTTCAAGTATGTCGGGAGTAAACAAAAAGGTGCAAAGTAGGAGTGGCCCACTAAAAATGACAATGGGGAAGTGGTGTCTGATGACAGATGTAAGGAATCTTACAACACCAGTCCAACAGTTTTATTTGAAAATGACAGAGCAATTGCTGTAGTACTTACCTGTTAGTTTTCCAACAGTCTTCAGAAATAAGTGGCAGGGGGAAATGCCAGAATTGGGGGAATAATTTAAAAGGTGAACATAGACTGAGAAATGTTCTCAAAAAATCAAGAGAGGATATATTGCAAAGATTGTTGAACTTTCATCATGATTCTGAAGAAATTGGCTCAAATGATTGCGAGTCCTCTTGTGGATATTTTACAAGTGTTCAATGGACTCAGGCTAAATCCCAGAGGATTGAAAAATAGCAACTATGATTCCCACCTTAAAAAGAACCAAGGGATGGAACCATTAAATGATAGTCCTGTAAACCTTACTTTCACTGGGGAACATGTTTGAACGTATTATGAGGGATAATATAAGGGAGCACCTTGAGGGTCATGAGCTAATCAGAGAAAGAGACAGTCGGCATGGTTTTAGGAATGGGATGTCATGCTTCAACTAATTTATTTGATTTCCTTGAGATGACAGATCTAGTAAGGGAGAAAGCGGATGTTATCGACCTGGATTTCAGGAAGGCATTTGACACTTTCCCACATAAGGTTCAAGCCCATAGGATAGATGGGAATGTAATAAAATTAATTACTTTGGTAGACAACGAGTAGTAGTGCATGGGCAGGTATCTGGTTGAAAGCCAGTTAGCAGGGGAGTGCCACAAGATCTAGTATTGGGACCACTGTTTTTAAAAATTGAGAGCAGTGGCACAAATTCAAAATTATCTTGGCAAGCTTAATCTGTTAACAGAGAAACGGCAGATCCACTTCAACACAGGGAAATGCAAGGTTGAGAGATTTGGCAGAGGGAAGATTCGTGTGGATTATGTGCTAAATGGGAATGTACTTGAGGTATCAGAACAAGCGAAAGATCTTGCATTTTAGTGGACAGGTCACTAAAACCATCAGCACAGTATTCTCGGGCTGTTAAAAAGCAAATGGAATATTGGGTTGCATAGGAAAAGGCACAATACATAGATCCAATGTAAGGAATCTTACACCAGGTTATAGTCCAACAGTTTTATTTGAAAAACACAAGCTTTCGGAGATTATCTCCTTCGTCAGGTGAGTGAGTTCACCGGCATCTCCACATCATACATACATCCAGAGAGGTCTTTTTAAAATTGTATTTGGCCCGCGTGAGACTACATCTGGAGTACTGCATGCAATTTGGTCTCCCTATTTCAAAAGGTATATTCAGTTATTGGAGGGGTTCAGAGAAGGGCGACACAGTTGATCCCAGAACTAGAGAGTGATGTACGAGGAAAGATTGACTGCCCAGAGTCTTTTCTCTCTTGAAAAAAGAGAGGGGATAATGATAGAAGTGTTGTGTACAGAATTTAAGCAGAAGAGTTAATATTAACAAATTATAAGACAATAAAACCAGGAGATGCAGGAGAATTTTTTAAAAAATAAAACCAAAAGGGTGTTAAGTATATGGAACAAATTATCAGCACAGGTGGTGGAAAAGAAACCTTAATGGGTTTCAACATGAAACTAGACAGGCTCTTGTCAACAAATGGGATTCAACGTTACTAGAAATGCACCACAGGAAAGATGGGCTAGATGGACCAATGGTAATCTCTTGCCTGAAACGGTTACTATGTACAATGTATGTGAGGAGGAGGCTCTGCAAACATCCCCATCCTCAATTATGGCAGAGTCCAGCACGTGAGTGCAAAAGACAAGGCGGAAGCGTTTGCAACCATCTTCAGCCAGAAGTGCCGAGTGGATGATCCATCTCGGCCTCCTCCCGATATCCCCACCATCACAAAAGCCGGTCTTCAGCCAATTCGATTCACTCCACGTGATATCAAGAAATGGCTAAGTGCACTGGATACAGCAAAGGCTATGGGCCCCGACAACATCCCGGCTGTAGTGCTGAAGACTTGTGCTCCAGGACTAGCTGTGTTCCAGTACAGCTACAACACTGGCATCTACCCGACAATGTGGAAAATTGCCCAGGTATGTCCTGTCCACAAAAAGCAGGACAAATCCAATCCGGCCAATTACCGCCCCATCAGTCTACTCTCAATCATCAGCAAAGTGATGGAAGGTGTCGTCGACAGTGCTATCAAGCGGCACTTACTCACTGCTCAGTTTGGGTTCCGCCAGGACCACTCGGCTCCAAACCTCATTACAGCCTTGGTCCAAACATGGACAAAAGAGCTGAATTCCAGAGGTGAGGTGAGAGTGACTGCCCTTGACATCAAGGCAGCATTTGACCGAGTGTGGCACCAAGGAGCCCTAGTAAAATTGAAGTCAATGGGAATCAGGGGGAAAACTCTCCAGTGGCTAGATACCTAGCACAAAGGAAGATGGTGGTGGTTGTTGGAGGCCAATCATCTCAGCCCCAGGGCATTGCTGCAGGAGTTCCTCAGGGCTGTGTCCTAGGCCCAACCATCTTCAGCTGCTTCATCAATGACCCTCCCGTCATCATAAGGTCAGAAATGGGGATGTTCGCTGATGATTGCACAGTGTTCAGTTCCATTCGCAACCCCTCAGATAATGAAGAAGCCTTCAGTGCCTGCATGCAGGAAGACCTGGACAACATCCAGGCTTGGGCTGATAAGTGGCAAGTAACATTCGCACCAGACAAGTGCCAGGCAATGACCATCTCCGACAAGAGAATCTCACCACCTCCCCTTGACATTCAACAGCATTACCATCGCCAAATCCCCCATCAACATCCTGGGGGTCACCATTGACCAGAAACTTAACTGGACCAGCCATATAAATACTGTGGCTACAAGAGCAGGTCAGAGGCTGGGTATTCTGCGGCGAGTGACTCACCTCCTGACTCCCTAAAGCCTTTCCACCATCTACAAGGCACAAGTCAGGAGTGTGTTGGAATACTCTCCACCTGCCTGGATGAGTGCAGCTCCAACAACACTCAAGAAGCTCGATACCATCCAGGACAAAGCAGCCCGCTTGATTGGCACCCCATCCACCACCCTAAACATTCACTCCCTTCACCACCAGCGCACCGTGGCTGCAGTGTGTACCATCCACAGGATGCACTGCAGCAACTTGCCAAGGCTTCTTCGACAGCACCTCCCAAACCCACGACCTCTGCCACCTAGAAGGACAAGAGCAGCAGCTACATGGGAACACCACCACCTGCATGTTCCCCTCTAAGTCACACACCATCCCGACTTGGAAATATATCGCCGTTCCTTCATCGTCGCTGGGTCAAAATCCTGGAACTCCCTTCCTAACAGCACTGTGGGAGAACCTTCACCACACGGATTGCAGCGGTTCAAGGCGGCGTCTCACCACCACCTTCTCAAGGGCAATTAGGAATGGGCAATAAATGCCTGCCTCGCCAGCGACGCCCACATCCCCTGAACAAATAAAAAAAATGTTAAAGGTAACAGTGAAATAGCTGAAGGCTCATGACAAATCTGCTGACTGAGTTTATAGACACCTTTCTCTGAAGCAATTTACCAGATCATACTTGGAGGACTGTGCAGAGTTCTGGTCTCCATATTATAAAAAGGGTATCAAGGCATTGGAGAAGATGCAAAAAAAGATTCACAAGGATGATACCGGAACTGTGAGAAAAGGCTGAACAGGCTGGGGCTCTTTTCTCTAGAAAAGAGAAGGGTGAAGGGTTTTATGATAGAGGTCTTTAAGATAATGAAAGGGTTTGAGAGGGTAGACAGAGAAAATGTTTCCACTTATGGGAGGAGTCCAAAACTAGAGATCATCAATACAAGGCCATCACTAATAAATCCAATAGGGAATTCAGGATGTGGAACATGCAACCACAAGGAGTAGTTGAGGCAAATAGCATAGATGCATTTAAGGGGAAGCTAGATAAACATGAGGGAGAAGGCTCATGAGGAGCATCCACCCCTGCATAGACCAGTTGGGTTGAATGGCCTGTTTCTGTGCTGTAGACTATGTAATTTCAGAAAAGTTTAGTGGAGTGCTATGTTCTGGCTGCTGTAAAATAAGATACAATGTGCAGTAATGTGCATTAAAAAGCAGTGGTCTTTAAGTTCATTATTTACACCCATTATGTTCCAGTGTAAGATTAAAACATATTTGGCATAATTTTATACAATTGACCAGTCCAGGTCTCTTTAAAAAAAGTAGAAAATCTAGTGCTTGTCTCTATCCTTACATTTTTGTAATAGGGCACATCATTCCCCTTGTATCAATAATTAGCTTTTGTTATTATTCCACAGCTCCCAGTAGGAGGAGTTTAGATAACATTAGCACTTCAAAGCCACCTACAGAGACCGAGTTAGCAAAGAGAAAAAATATGAAGAAACCAAAAGGAAACTTAAAGGTAAGTAAATACCAGTTGGAATTTGTGATGGTGGAGTCCCAATGTTACACACAAAATTTATAAGCTTTGGGCTCTTATAATTTTCTGCCCAATTTCAACAAATTTATAAAGTGTGAGTATAAGTCAAATTTTAATCCCAGATTGTATAGAACTTTTTATATTGCAATAGAATACCAGCAACATTCTTCCAGTGGTTCAACTATAAGGAAGTGAGCCATGAGGATCAGGAATATCCTAGGTTCAAGCCGTAGCGTCTGCTGAAATAAGAACATAATAGGAGCAGGAGTAGGCCGTACGGCCCCTCGAGCCTGCTCTGCCATTCAATAAGATCATGGCTGATCTTCAACCTCAACTCCACTTTCCTGCCCAATCCCCGTATCCCTTGATTCCTAGAGTCCAAAAATTTATCTCAGCTTGAATATACTGAACATACCTTGACTATAAATAGCTGAGCTTAGGTGGGGGAGTTGGCCTTCATGCCCATGGGTTGATTGAACACTGATTTCTAGGCTCAAGAAAATTTTGATAGTTATTGTAGTATGATTTGCACCTCGATAAGGAGACTATTGAAGGAGTCAGAGAAAAATTGGCAGAAGGGGGAAAAAAGCCAGAAGCAACATTTAGCTCCAGAGCAGATGATCATTTCCACTCAACACAAGGCCAATCATCAATACAGCATGAGGCAGAGCCTCTTGTTTTGCTTTCCCCCCCCAACCCATCATTTTTTTTTAAACCTTTCCCCTAAAACTAGTTCTGAAAAATTAACAGTTTCAAGCAAAATGTAACATTTAAATACTTATCTGAACAGAAGTTACCTTAAGGATCCATTTTCTGAGCAGTTACCTCCCATAGAGAGGAAACTGCAGTCTGTTACTGATTATAGCTACTACCAAGGATTCAGTAAAATATAACGGTAGGCCTTTGTTGTTAAAGGGAATTTACATTTACTTGGGTAGCATGGTCTTTCAACCTAAACGTCAGTTAAGAACAGATCAGTAAATAATTCGGTGCAAGTCGTAACCAACAGTGAAAAATTGCAGTTTACAAAAAAAAGTGGATCTGATGTTATATAATTACTAGAATTAAACAGCAGCAATTTGAATTATACAAAAATGCAGTCTGGCATGAGAGTTAGTCTACCTGACCTTGTGGACCAACTTTTCTAAATTAATTTTAGTAAGAGCAGAAACAGTATTAAATAAAGTTTTCCATTCATTTCTAGCCATTTTGATAGATACTTATAGTCATGTGATTATTGCATTTAACCAGTCAAATTCTTTGCTGCATCAGTGATCTATTTGGAGAATGCCCTGTGCAGTTACAATGATTCTCTCACCCTCTCCCTTTTAGATTGAAGTGATGCTTGAAGCCAGTCAGGGGGGATCCAGTCATGTCCAAGTAATGGCTGAAAGCGAAGAGAACCTGTCCACAAGGAGGAGGTAAGATGTCTCTTTCCTGTTCTTTAGGTCTGTGCAGGAAGTCTGTATATTAATGTGCACTGCACACAATCATACACTAAATTTTCCAAAAGCTTTTGTCCACCAATATTGCAGGTAGACTGCCAAACATTTAATGGACTACTCCACCTTTCATGAGTTTTTAAAAAAATGTTCATGTATTTGATTTAGGGAAATAACTACCTACTCACCTTTTAACTTGGTATATTAAAATAGGATTAACAAGTGTCATTACTATTCTGAATGGGTTTATGCCACAGAATAATCTTAAGATCACATAATTTATAAGGATCATTATGTTGTTAATGGATTTAAATAGGAGTGAAAGAAAAAGGGCTGTATAGATAATCAGTTTAAAAGAAAATTGTCCATTATAAGTTATCCAAGACAAAATTAGCTTTTATCATTTGCCCACAGCCATAGGATTCTTTCTGGCAGTTTTTAAACCCTTTTCAAAGCCCAATCCCTCAGTCCTTTCAAACAACTGTCCCACATCTAACCTTTTCCTCTCCAAGTGTTAGTGTTTAACTAACTAGTTTTTTGATGAGGTAACAGAGGGTCAATGAGGGCAATGCCACGCATGTGGTGTACATGGAATTTCAAACAGCGTTTGATAAAGTGCCGCATAATAGGCTTGTCATCAAGATTGAAGCCCATGGAAGTGGCAGCATGGATACAGAATTGGCTAAGGGACAGGAAGCAGAGAGTACTGGTGAACAGTTGTTTTTCAGATTGGAGGGAGACATAGTGGTGTTCCCCAAGGGTCAGTACTAGGACCACTGCTTTTCTTGATATTAATGATTTGGATGTACAGGGCACAATTTCAAAATCTGCAGTTAACACAAAACTTGGAAGGGTAATGAACAGTGAGGAAGATAGTGGTGGTCTTCAAGTGGACATACAGGCTGGTGGAATGGGCAGACACGTGGCAGATGACAGGCTGGTGGAATGGGCAGACACGTGGCAGATGACAGGCTGGTGGAATGGGCAGACACGTGGCAGATGACAGGCTGGTGGAATGGGCAGACACGTGGCAGATGACATTTAATGCCGATAAATGCGAAGTGATACTTTAATGGGAAGAACGAGGAGACGAAACACACACTAGAGGGTGCATTTTTTAAAAGGGGTACAGGAATGGAGAGATCTGCGGGTATATGTGCACAAATAGTTGAAAGTGGCATGGCAAGTTGAGAAAGCGATTTAAAAAGAGCATACGGGATCCAGGGCTTTATAAATTGAGGCTTAGAGTACAAAAGCAAGGAAGTCATGATGAATCTTCATAAAGCATTGGTTCAACCACAACTGGAGTAGTGTGTCCAGTTCTGGGCACTGCACTTCAGGAAAGATGCAAAGGCCTCAGAGGGTGCAGGAAAGATTTACTAGAATGGTTCCAGGGATGACAGCCTTTAGTTACATGCATAGACTGAGAAGCTAGAGTTATTCTCTTTGGAACAGAGAAGGTTGAAAGGGGTATTTAAAATCATGAAGGTCCAGACAGACAAGATAGAGAGAAACTGTTCCCATTGGTGGAAGAGAACCAAAAAGGTGACATGAGGAAAATTTATTTTAAAAAAACAGCGAGCAGTTAGGATCTGGAATGCACTGCCCAGGGTGGGGTGGTCAGAGGCAGATTCAATCATGGCTTTCAAAAGCAAACTGGATAAGCACTTGAAAGGAAAACATTTTGCAGGGCTACGGGGATAGAGGACTAGCCGGATTGCTCTTGCATAAAGCCGGCACGGATTCGATGGGCCAAATGGGCCTCCTTCTATGCTGTAACCTTTGTGATTTTATGATCCTTGAATTCAGTCACTCAACTCCTTGCTTAATAAGTGTTTGAATCCCTTTCGTTCAGCTTCTGCCCTGCCCAAAATAGAGACCTGCTGCTCACAAGTCCCACTCATAGCCTTGTGACCGCAACAGTGATGCGTTGTCTCCTCCAATAACCTTTTAAGCATGACACAGCCAACCACTCCACCCTCTTCCTATGGTGGTCTGCCCTCACTTGGTTCCATTTGTACCTGTCCCACCATGGCTAGCAATGACTGCTCCTCCTGCCCAGACATCAAGTATCCCAAAGTTCCACCCTTTTCCCTGTTTACATTGTTTTTTGCAGACATTATCCAGAGGCACAGGATCAGTTTCCACATGTATGACAATGACAACCAGCTCTATATTTCCATTACCATCCTTGAGTACCTGAGTGTTGCCAGACTACTAGTCATGCACAAGTTGTGGATGAGCCAGAACATCCAATTGAAAGCCATCTTATGCTATTCAGCTCCAACCAAAAATTCCATTCACTCACTCTCTGGCTGAGCCAGACTGTGGATTACCTCTGTGGCCTGTTCAACCCTAAGTTCCATATCCCATCCATCACCAAGTTACTCCCACCTCTGCATTACCCTTAACCATATGTCAGTTATCTCCAGACTATTTCAACATTCTTCTTGCTGTACTCTCAAAGGTTCATTCTTTACAAACTCCAATTTCCCAAAAATTCCCCTGCCTGTATCCTGTCCCATTCACTCCACTGACATCACCCGCCCGCTCCCCACACCCCCCCCCCCGCCCCCCCCAAAAAATCTGGTGCATTGAGAAACAAAGTCCTCACCTTATTGCAGCAACCTCCTCCGGCCTATATTCTTGTTTATATCCTTCTAACTTTGTTCTCTTCCCTGCCTAGCTTCCCCAATGGGAGAACCTTCAGCTGTCTCCACCCAATCCCCAAAACCTCAAACAACTGTGCCTTCCTACTTCTCCCTGCCTTCAAACCTATCTTTTCCATTTCTATCATGCAGCATCAGTTTCCTTCTGTAAACAAGGTTATTGGAGTAATTTAAAAAATTTGTAAGTGTAATTTGAAAACTCAAAAAGAGAAATTTTCACACAATGTCCATTAAACCGGAAGAAACACCCAGCACTACAATTCTAAACTTAGTGTCTGGAGAGTATTGTGCTATGCAACACTAGGTAGTTTTGCATTGTAAATGTTCT